>NC_045486.1:19746309-21015476 GCF_009650955.1 Corvus moneduloides | reverse complement strand
CCCTCGGAGTCTTTTGCTGCCTTCCCATCAGGCTGATGTTCATGGCAAACAAGAGAGGTATTGTACAATGCACGATGTGCCTGCATAAACAGTGCAAATGAAAGGCTCCCAGAGAAAACCTGAATCATCTCTGTAAAGGCTGTGTTTATGCTGGAAAAGAATGCTGCTATCCCCAGGGAGCAAGCGGGGTGGCAGGAAACAAAAAGTGGAATAAAGTGTTCAAATCACAGAATCATGGAATCACAGAATGCTTTGGGTTGGAAGGGAGCTTAAAGCCCATCCAGTTCCACCCCTTACACTGTCCCAGGCTGCTCCAAGCCCCATCCAACCTGGTCTCGGACACTGCCAGAGATCCAGGGGCAGCCACAGCTTCTCTGGGCACCCTGCACCAGGGCCTCCCCACCCTCACATGCAAGAATTTCTTCTTTATATCTGGCCTAAACCTGCCCTCTGACAGTTTAAAGTCATTATCCCCTATTCTGTCACTATCTGCCCATACAAAAAGTCCCTCTCCCCCTTAAGGCACTGGAAGGCTGCAAAATCTGGTGCTTGTGCAAGGGAGGAAAGGACCCCGAGCAATTTGGATGAAAAAATGAAGACAAAAGGTTAAAGGCTTCATACCCCACTTTATGGATTATCTCCATACAGTTATTCTTCAGTCACCTGCTTGGCTGGAATCGGGAAATGCTCAGGAGACGTGGCTGCACAGCACACTTTGTGCTGCAATAACATCACAGTGCGCACCCCCAGCACGCCGAACCCGCGGGACCCCCGCGCTGCCCTGGAGCTGCTGAGACGAAGCGCAGCAACATCGGAGATGAAACCCACCCTGCCCCCTGCCCCAGCAGTCCAAGGAACACAGAAAGCGGGCAGAACCTTACGAGAATGAAGCGCTCCCGAGCCGGCAGCTGCACCATGCTCCTTTGCCACACGGCGGCACGGGCTGATGTGAAATGAGCTCCAGCCAGCAAAGGGCTGCGCAGGGCTGGCGGCTGCAGCCTCAGCATCCCTGGAGCTACTGCTTCTATGTCAGGCTCCAGCTCGGCCCCACAGCATTAGAGAGACTCCTTATGCTCCTAGGATCATCCCCCAGCCTGGACTCAACTTCCTCCTGGGGAAGCAAGAAGTCTCCTTTTCCTCTTTCCACCCCTGGAGCTGCTCTCACCAAGGAAAGCCCCTTTTCCTGGCTGTACCTGGGAGCCTGCACCTCATGGTCAACCTCAGTGAGTTTTCTGCTGGTTCTGCTTCATCCTCTGATGTAAAAATCCCATATAATTCAAAGTACAACATTTCTGAGCATTCCAGAACATGGATTTCTCTGTGCTATGGTCCTGAGGGGCTGTCCATGCTCAGCTTGTGACAGAAGCAGCCTTGCCCCCTCTGCACCACTGCAAAGCACAAGTGCTTGTGCAGCTGCACCACGAGCCCAACCAAGGACACAACGTGGTGAAAACCTCAACTTTTTCCTTATTTCAGACCAAAAGGAGCAAAGCCACCATTAATTTTCATGCCGTTGTGGTTGCATCTTTACAACAAGACAAAGAAAGCTTTGTGCTTTCTTCTCTGAATTTTACAGATTCTTTGTGAAGCATGCAAAAGATTGTTTATTCATGTAATTATGTAACGATAAACACAAATTTTGGGAACAGATCACATGGCGCGATCACAGCGTTCCAGCCCCAAGCCAAACCCTAAACACATGAGAATGATAATTGATGGCAAAGGTACAAATCTCACTGTGTGACTGAACACTTAATGTGTGCCCTGCAGTCATCTAAAAAATGAAACTTGTGAATTTTAATAACATTTTCTCATAGGCAGACACAGGGAAACCCTATTTGAATGTTTTAGAGGGAGAGGAAGAGTCACACAGCCTTTATCTTTAGTTTATTAATCAGTATTATTGTAGGAATATGTTACGTTGCCAAAAATCAAGATGTATTTAAGACACTTCAGTACTAATGGGACTGACCATTTTAAGAAGAAAGTCCTGTGTCTCCTATGCTGACACCTCCTTCTGCTTAGCAGAAAGGAGCAACAGAATTATTTTCAGCATTTCCACAAAGTTCCCAAACCTGTCCTTACCTTTAAAAAAATGTAAATTAAAAGTATGTAAACCCTGATAGTGTTGAAGTAATTGATATGATATACTAGAGACACCAATTCTAGGTGCTAATGTACTAATGTAGCTAATGAGGCAGACAAAGAACACTGCCAAAAATCTGTGAGTACCGTGAAAACCACAACTTAACCTCCCAAGCGTGTTACCAGGCACTCACTCCAAGAACACCCTGCTGACCCTCAGACAGATGTTTCAGCCCAGCACTGTGATGTGTGCAGCAGTTTATGGCTCTCGCTCCTCCTTTAATCAGCGACTGTATATTCAACTCCAGTATCAAAATAAACCATTATGAACCTATTACACTCTGTCCAAGACCTAAATACCTTTCATGCCTATCAAAAAACTTCAGCTAAGCCTCTCAAAGCCCTGACCAATGTCTGTGTGGCAACTCCTCGATAAAACCCCTGCTGAGATGTTAACACATGGATGGTGCAGAGGGATGAAGCTGAAACCTTCAGGGTGTCAATGCGACCACACCTCCACCTGTAGGCACCATTCACCTGAAAAACACAGTCATTTGGACATTTTTAATTAAATTCCCGACCTTAGACCACCAAAACTCTATGGCCCACGATTAAATATTAAACCGTGTCAGTAAAACGGCGTAAAAATATTCACACAGACACACCCAAACACACAGGCATGCAAACACACACATATACACACACCCCCGCCCCAGACCCTCAGCTCCCACCTTCCCCCAAGCCGATCCCACCCTCCCCTGCATCCCACTCCCGCTTCCCTGATCCTGCCGTCCCCCGATCCCGCATGCGCGCTCTCCCGCATCCCGCTTTTCCCGGTCCCGCTTTCCCCCGATCCCGCTCTCTCCCGGTCCCTCTTTTCCCGGTCCCGCTTTTCCCGACCCCGCCTTTCCCGGTCCCGCTCTCTCCCGGCCCCGCTTTTCCCGGTCCCGCTTTTCCCGACCCCGCCTTTCCCGGTCCCGCTCTCTCCCGGTCCCGCTCTCTCCCGGTCCCTCTTTTCCCGGTCCCGCTTTTCCCGACCCCGCCTTTCCCGGTCCCGCTTTCCCCCGATCCCGCTCTCTCCCGGTCCCTCTTTTCCCGGTCCCGCTTTTCCCGACCCCGCCTTTCCCGGTCCCGCTCTCTCCCGGTCCCTCTTTTCCCGGTCCCGCTTTTCCCCGATCCCGCTCTCTCCCGGTCCCGCTCTCTCCCGGTCCCTCTTTTCCCGGTCCCGCTTTTCCCGACCCCGCCTTTCCCGGTCCCGCTCTCTCCCGGTCCCGCCTCCCGGTCCCCTGGCCGTGTCCCCGCGCATGCGCTGCGGGGCGGTGCCGGCGGAGCGGCGCGAGCGGCCCTGCAGCTGAGGTGGGTCCGCGCCCCCGCCGCGCCCCGCGCCCCTCGCAGCGCTCACAGCCCCTCGCAGCCCCTCTGAGCCCCTCACAGCGCTCGCAGCCCCTCGCAGCCCCTCTGAGCCCCTCACAGCGCTCGCAGCCCCTCATAGCACCTCGCAGCCCCTCGCAGCCCCTCGCAGCCCCTCACAGCGCTCACAGCCCCTCGCAGCGCTCACAGCCCCTCAGAGCGCCCGGAGCCCCTCAGAGCGCCCGGCCCCGGCCGAACCCCCGGCACCCGCGCCCTCCTCCGGCCTGTCGGGCTGCCCCGCGCTCGCTGCCTCGGCCCGGCCCCTCCGCTAAGGATTTACCCCGCAGAGACTCCGCTGCGGCCCGCCCGGCTCTCCGGGCTCCTCCTGCTGTCCCGGGCCGTGCCCGGCACCGCCCGTGGCCCCCGGGGGCTGCGCGGTGACACCAGCCCTTCTGCCACCCGCTGCTAAATAGTCACAGAGCCGAATCACAGCAGCCCAGGCTGGTTGGGGCTAAAGGGACCTTTAAAGTGCGTCCCATCCCACACCCTGCCCTGGGCAGGGACGCTTTCCACCAGACCGGGTTGCTCCAAGCCCCGTTCAGCCTGGCCTTGAATAACTTCCAGAGATGGGGCTGTCACCTCTTGAATCACAACCTCAAAATGCTTTTAATTTAATAAATGATCTGTGTCGTTTTACCTTCGCAAAGGCCCACAGCTGTCAGGGAGAGAGAGGACCGTGAATGACAGCAGGGGAGCGCAATGGAAACTGATTTTCCCTGTCTCAGCGATGTCTTCATGTTTTGTAGTGGTTGTACCCCACCTCTAATCATCACTTAATCATTCTGAAAAACGCAGCTCAGTCAGTCCCGTTTGAGGGACCGCAATGCATAGGTCAATCCACACACTCAATAGTAACTTTTAGATGTAGCTATTACTGCTTTTGGTAATAGACTGTCTCTGTACTCTTCAGTAGGATAACAAAAAGATTAAAGGTTACATGATATATTAATAATCTAGACTTCAGTGTTTTCTCTTTACACAGATCTCTTGATTTTGCATTTCTCAGAAATGTGTTTTTGGGAGTCCTTCACCCCACTTAGCAACACTGAGCTCCACATCTGTGGAGGACTTAATCCCAAAATAATGTGTACAAAATAAATGTGTTTGCACTTTTGTATTGCTTGAAAGCATTTTCAGGTTGTGATTCAGGTGGTGGCTGCCCCATCCCTGGAAGTGCCCAAGGCCAGGTTGGAGGGGGTTGGAGCAACCTGGGGTAGTGGAAGGTGTCCCTGGCCATGGCAGGGGGTGGGACTGGATGAGCTCTAAGTTCCCTCCAACCCAAACCATTCTGAGATTCTGTGATTTTTCCATCTTTTGTTTCCATCAGTAGTTTATGTGAAACACAGAGAGTACCTGCATATATAAGGCAAGATGAAGTAAGAGAGGGAGACAGTCTGCAGGGCCAGCTGCTCTGAGAGTGTCACCTCAGAGATAAAATTAGCAATGTAATCCTCTCTCATGATGTACTTGCTTGGCTGGACGCATAAACCGACCTGAAAAGTGTTTCTTCGACATGTTTGAGTAAATATTTCACTTTGTTGTAAATCCAATGATACCATTATGACTATTTTATCTTGTGTAATAGCAGTAAAATTGTAAGTGAGAGGAGTTATCTAGAAACTGGGAAATCTGACCTGGAGGAAGGTAGTTGTCTCATAAATCAGAGCTTTCCTTTTTATAGCTAGATCTAATTTAAGTGGTTCTACACTGTTTTCCTAGGTGTGTAGTCACCTTTTGCACTGTAAGTCCATTGCATGACCTGTGAATAACACCTGATACAATTCTTCAGGTTTAGAACTGTCTTTTGAATTGGAATTTTCATATTACTCTGCTGCTTACCTAACATTTCACTACATTTTGTACTTTACTGGCAATTTTAGGTAACAGTGGAACCAACAGGAAAAGAGAGACTGTCAGAAGTAGAGATGATGAAAGAGAACAGGGATCACAGGTGGGCTGCTGCTGTGGGATCTCATTAAGCAGCTAAATGTGTACATTTCTCTCACAACTGTAATACTGCTGGTATCATCAAGGTCTACCAGAGGCTTTGACTCTACTTTTGTGATTGATTTGTGGTGGTACAGCATTATGCTTAATGGACAGAAAAGAATCTGTATGTATACGTGTGTGTATATATATATATATATAAATATCTAAAAGCAGAACTTATAGAAAGTCTTTAATAACATTTATACAGTTGTAAAGTTACACAAAGCTGAAGCCTTCCCTGCAGTGTTTCAATACAAGCTGAAAATAAAGCAATATTAATTGATTTTTATGATCCAAACTATGAGAAGAGCAAAAAGCAAAAGGAGCAGCTGGAAATGCCCAAAGCCAGCTAGGAATCCAAACCAGTTTGTATTAAATGAAAATGAATCTTAGGTTTTAGTCAGCTTTAAGTTTTAGGATAGTGTGATGTTTTGATTCTGTCTGTGTACCCTGAAAACAGTGCAGTGCAAGCAGTGGTCAGAATTCTAATGAGGCAATTCGGACACTTTTCTGCCTGCCTAATCTGACAAACTTGTACCTAAGGTCACGGACAGGTGGATTTGCTACGTCTGCTGTGAAGTAGCCATGAAGCAGCTCCTGCAGTGCAAGAGAAATAAGCTGCCAGAAGCCTAGTGATCCTGTTCTACTTACCTGGAAAGCTTGTTAGTTTCTTTAAATGGCAATAATAGTTCAGCAGAATTTTCCAGAGGACCTGAGATTCTTCATTTTGTTGAAACAGGAGAATGCCAAGCCTAGAGACATGAAGATTGCTAGTTTAGTCATTAGCATCCCACCTACTCTGTATTCTTTCCTTGGAAATGGCAAATTATTTCAGCCTGTTGGTTAATTCTCCCAAAAAGTCACCCTCAGTTATCACAAAGCCTTGTCTTGACTAAAATACAGTGACATGGCCTGTTAGAACAAACACGTCTGGCAGGGGTGCCTGGAATTAGCTAAACTCTGCAAAGCACTAGCAGAAATCAGTTCCTCAGCTGAATAAAGTGTCATTAATAGTGAGGAGTACAAATGTGGGAACAGATACAAGGGGCAGCCAGCAGAGCTCTGACACCTACAAGTGGATTCAGCAGAGCATTGTAATACCTTACCTGGCCCTCCAGGAATTAGCACCCCTCTGGAATCAGATAGGTGAACAGCGTTATATTATCCACATGGAAATAAAACTTAGGTATGTCAGTGACAGCTTCTCAAATGTGAACGTTCAGAACTTCCCCCAAAGAGTATGGTTATATTAAGAATTTAATTAATATTTATTAGTTTTCTGAAGCTGCTCTTTGTTCTTTAGTCAACTAAAATCATGCCAGCTTCCTCCAGTTCCTCCTACAAAATGTTTTGCCAGATGCTCCATTTGTTAACACATTTTTGTGTGCTGACACTTGGAAAATACATGTGTCCCTTTACTCATAATTTGCAGATTCAGATTCCTAGAGCCACTTCTGTAGTGACTGAACAATATGAAACCAAGGAGTGCTGCTGTGGGGCTGTTCCTTGTGTGAATTGACCCAGGCAGGTAACCAAGGGCAACCATCAGACCGCAGCTGAAATGCAAAGAGTGGATTTATTTCATTGTATAATATATATTTCATTATAGCTGACCTCTGATTCTTTCTACCCTGCATTTCCAGTACAGATTCCCGCTGAAGGTCTGTAATTCCCAGGAAGTCAGCACTGTTCTGCTGGGCCTCTGTCGGGGTCTGCTCTCACCAGCACCCGAGTGAGTGAGTCAGTGTGCCTGCCTCCCTGGCCCTGAGCAGGGCTGCTGGAGCAGTGGCACTGGACACCAGCTCTTGGCACCCAGGGAACCCACATGGATCAATTTTTGGAGGTTTTAAACCCCCCAGTTGCAGCTGCAGACTGGGGAAGCTGTGGGTGCTTGGCCCCTTTGGAGTTGACACTTCTACCAACACACCAAAGAAAGGTGTGCAAAGGAGGATTTGAGGCTCCTCAATCTTTTCAGACTTTTTAGTAGCCAAGGTATCTTAGTGGCTTTTCCCAAATTGTGTACAAATCTTTTGAAGTCACAATTTCTTTCCCCCCCCCCTCAAACTTAGAATCACAGAACAATTTGGGTTGGAAGAGACCTTAAAGTTCATCCCATTCCACCCCCTGCCATGGGCAGGGACACCTTCCACTCTCCCAGGTTGCTCCAAGCCCCGTCCAACCTGGCCCGGGACACTGCCATGGATGGGGCAGCCACAGCTGCTCTGGGCAAACTCCATACCTGTATAGAAAAGTGATGTTTGTTTACTGAAATGGCTGGATACACTTCAGTTCGTGCATGTGATTTTCTTGTATACTAAGAAGCTGTATGTGTAATTTTAAGGATACTTTGTTTCTAAATAATTGGGAGGTATTTTTAATCAATCCCTAGCTTCATTAATGGTAGGGACTTTTTAACAAAACATGCAGGGAAGTGATGGGAATAAATGAAAGCTCTTTTTTTTGTCAGTGCTTGAACTTGATTTGGAGATAAGATCTATTTTAAAAATAGAATAAGATATTCTATCCTATTTTATTTACATTTTACTTATCTAGTATTTACTTAAATCAACAAAATCTTTGTTTTTTTCGTTGATTACAGTTGATTATATTTTACTTATATATATACTTATATTTGCCTACTATAATATCTTATATTTACCTACCTATAATATATTTACCTACTTTTTTTTTAGGTTTTGAGATATTACTTTAAATGCAGTTAATTTATACTTGCTGAAAATACTTCAGTGACATTCTGTGCTTTTACCGGGTGAGAAAAAATATTTTGTGCAGATAACAATGATATGTCCAGATAACAATGGAACATTTCTATCTAATTCTCTTTTCATGGCATTTCAAAATCAATGTATCAGTTTAACTGTTATTAATCTCACTTCACAAAATTATCTCTATAGCTCTGTGTTTACTTGTGTGATGCATGTAGACACACACAAATAAATATATATTTACTCGTTAATAACAGGAAATGAGGTGAACAGGATGAGCAGAGCTGGAAGATTCAGTTATTAAAACATGAGGCTGCTGTGGCCTGTTTGCCTCAATCCCTTCAAAGGCCGGGCAGACGCAGAAAGCAGTTTAGGGATGATTATCTGCACAGTCCCCGAGGCACTCCCCGCACAGCCTTAGGTTAAGAAAAGATCGTTGCTGGCTCCTCCCAGATTACCATCCCCGATCGGATTAGCCACAGGAAACACCATGGGAATTCATTCAGCTTCTCCTCTGTAAAACGTGACTCCCCTACAACGTGTTTCTTGTGGCTGATACTGCAACAATGAAGGGATCAGCTCTCACTCATTCTTTTTGCAGGGTAACAGGTAAGGTGTTGCACTGAAATTATTAAAACTATTAAAACTCATGTAAATTTACTATGGTGTTGACTGTATTAGATTTAAAAAGAATTCCTCTAACTTGCAGAGATAATTTTTAAACTTGCACTCCTGAGTGCTGTCAGAATGCTGACAGTTACTGACAATATTCCATATTTCATTCTTCTGCCTGTAGTCAGTGTTACGAGTCTGAGAGTCTCTTGGTAAGCATGATATTCATGATCAAGGGTCTCGGAGTCATCATTTTTGTTTGTAGAACAGTTAATATATTCACTTTATGCCATCTCCTTGATAAGTCTCTCTAGTAATTACTGCCTGCCAGCCTGTTCAAGGTAGTTTAAAATAACTTCTGTTAACTCTTGGGTTAGCACTACCACAGGAAGAGGTGATTTAAATAACGACTCAAGTCAATTGAGAGACATGTCCATCAGTTTCTTGCTATTTATGTCAAAAAATCTATGAATAGCAAACACTGAATCACCAAGCCAACACCTACATAACTTTTTAATGAATTACATTCTCTTGTCTCTTTTGTACATGAAAGCAGTTAGAGTCCTCTGTAAATATCAAACTTGATGATTAAATGACATTCACCTTTTGCTAAGACATGTGGGGAATATTTTTTTCCCAAAGAGGGTAAAACACATGTAGAAATAACAAATCGTTCTGGTTATGGTTCCAGTGAAATCCCTGGAGTTTTACAGCAGCTGTAGTATCATTCTGCTGTGTAAATACTGTAAACTATATGAAAATTTGTTAAAATTTTTACCTAGTTTTCTCTCTGTCCTTCATCCGTGTGTTCATTTGCTTTTCCAATATTTTGGCGTTTGCTTACAGGTAGTAAAAATTTCATATTTCAAATAATTGAGCTTTTTAACACAGCTCAGGAATTGAGGTGTGTGCCGACTGAAATGTGTGCTCCATGCTAAAACTGCCTTCCAGACTATGGTTAAAGTGTAGCTTAAGCATTCATGAAATATTTGTGACCAGTGAGCTTTTTCACTGATACAGGCATTAGAACAACAACCTTTGCATCTTGTTTCATTAATCATAATAATGCAGTTTAGCAAAAACCCCCAGTTATCATAATTTTTTACAAACCTTTAGAAATGCTTTGTTATTCCTGGCAATGTTAAAATTAGATAGTCTGGGGTAATTTAAAACACAGTTTCATTTACCAGTGCTTCCTGTACCTGTGACTGTGTCTCAGCCAATTTAGAAGATTCTTTGCTAGAAACTCTCATGATCTGCCAATCTTAAAGCATCAGATTCAAAGCCTGAATTGAGAGACAAAGTTATAATTTAGTAGCTCTTAACCACTTCGTTAAATATTACCAGTCCTCTCTACACTATCCTATTTTTACTTAGTCTTAATCATCTAAGTTATCTTTAGTTATCTGCCTAAAACATCTCCATTAGTGCAGTTTACTGGATTTTGCATTTTGGCAGTGAAACTTTATCCCGTGTGATGTTATATTTAGACATTCTGTTGATTTCTGTGGGACTGCTCACAAAAGCAAAGCTTCGTAGAATTAGGCCACAGGAAATTTGAGAGGTGTTACCCAGTGCTTAGGTACCAAGCTGCCCTGGCCCCTACCTGCAGTGAATTGACTACGTTCCTTTAAAATTTTGGCTGCTTGGTAGTTAGTTACACGTGACTGCAACAGGGAGAGAACAAATTCACTTTAGAGGACAAGAAAACAGTAAAAATAACCTCAAAATTTCATGTGACAGGCCTAAGCATCAGCATTTGCCTCTATTGTATGAATATATTTGAGGTTTAAAATAATTTTTCCCATCTACTGATATTTTAAAATGGAGAACTAAAATTTTTTCATGTTAATACATACATACACATCTTTTTAAGTGTATGGTCTTCTGGGGCATTCTTCTTTAGCAAAGCCACACGAATTAAAGATTTGGGCCCTCGCTGTCAGTGGAGAGGTGCACAGGGGCGCAGCCTTACACTGGGATTACTGTCCGTGCTGGCAGCTACACTGCCCTAACTGGAATCCTTCCAGCTGGGAATGCAAGCCCTTCTCTCTGTCTGAAAACGTGTTCTGAACTAAAAGATAGTAATTGCATTCATTAAATAACCATCCTAATTGCTGAGATAGAGCAAGACCAGCATCTTCTTGTCTCCTCGCTTTTTGGCTGTATAGTTGTTTTCTGGCTGCTGCAATATTGAACATTGCTCCTTTCATTTCAGTCTGGAGCAAAAATTCAGCCCAGTCACTGGAAGCCACTGGTTTCCAGATCCCAAAATACCAGAAAGGAATCTTCTTTGTGACAAGGCAGAGTTGTTAATTTGCTGGCTCCTGAGAGCCAGTGAGGAGTACTGCGTGTGGAAGGCAGCCTTTGGAAGGAGCATGGAACCTGCTCCTTGGGATCCCTGATGTCCCTGATGTCCCGCTGCCTGCGTGGCACTCTACTGCTCCACCTGCGACCTTACAAAGAGAAGTGCCTTTGTTCCAGAGGGAATGGCCGTGGGCAAGAGGCTTCACTGCTTAGGAGAAGGTGGCTGCCCGGAGCGAGCTCACCCCCAGCGGCACGAGGTGCCCACACTGCTTCCTCTGCAGGAAAGCCACCCCTGCATGTGTGAAGCAGCGAGTGGGACTCGGCAGCTGTCGTGTTACCAAATGCAATACGTGAATCGAGTGCAACAGGAAACAAAAATCCCTTCTGGTAGGAATTGTTCAGCTCAAAAGCGGGGGGAAAGAAAAGGCGACTCAAAACTGCCTACAGACATCAAACCACGGATCAAACCCACGCCTGGAGGCACCTCCTGAAATACCCCGAGCGCTTGGCATCAGGATTCCAGGAGGTTCCTTGGGCAGTGTGGTCCTGCTCTTCACTCCTGCCGGCCGACAGCACAGCCACATTTCCCGGTGTTTGGTGTCAGGAGCCGGGCTGTTCCCGCTCGCTGGATGGCAGCGCTGCCTGTGCTGGAACAGCGATGGAACCTCACCGCAGGGAGACACCGCTCCTCTCCTCTCGCTCGGGGAGCCGGGATTAAAGGGCGGCCTCTCTGCTGTCATGGCAATAGGAATGCACGGCTCAGATAAAGCAGCAGAGCTGATTAAGGCGATATGGTGATTGCCGCAAGGTACGTGACTCGGATCCCCCAGGCAGCTCGCGGGCACCGTGACCTGGAATAACGCTCCGGGCTGTGCCTTCCGCAGCCACCGAGCGTTCACGGGATGAGCAAAATGCTGAAGAATGTCTTCAAAATGTGAATATCTGGTACAGAGATGATGCAGGAGAGAGCTGTTGCTTTTACCTAAGCACTGTTTTTACTTCTACACCCTTTTTATCGGTGCAGAAACGTAATGCCCCTCTCTAAGAACATCAGCACTGAGCTGTGCCAAATTACCGCATTACATCTGTTTGAGGGAGTGCAATTTAACAGCTGTCAGTCAAGTTTAGCAAACTGAAAGGCACAGACAAAATATTCAAGTCAGTTGGGCAGCGCAGGAATTATGGATTTGGTGTATAAATGAAATAAAATTGGTTAGACAAGAAAGAAACACATAGATCACCTCTGCCACTTAGAAGAATCTTGCTAGTATTTTGTAATACTCTAGGTATATTGTCTTCTGCATTAACCTCCATCTCATCCCTTTCCAGTTAAGAGTTCTTATCAGCCTGATTCCTGAGTAAAAAAAAGGAAAATAATTTTAGATGATAGAAATATCCCTGATATTTTTTCTCTCTTTTTTTTTTTTTTTTTTTTAATCTCTTGAGTCCAAGGAGATAGGAAAACTAAATAGTCATAGTGGTGGTGATTCTGCTGTCCATGTGATGAGATATCTTTTTCAAATGTTATCTGGACAAGCTATTAAGAATTTTGGAGAAATTTCTGAGAAATAGAAACCAACAATTTTTGTTAATCCAGCACTATTAACTCTAAAAAAGAAATTCTGGGGATAAAATCAAATTATTTATTTAGGTACAAAGTTTCCTCTGATAATGGAAGCCATCACTTACTGATTTCAAAGCCCATTGAAGAAAAAATAGAGGTTTTGAAGCTTTTCCAAATAGAATGCAATTATATGAAGGTACTTTATTAAAAGATTGACTTTTCAGAATACAGAATCAGATGGTCAAGTAGCTGAGTAGAAAACACTCCAGATACTCTTTTAATCTTTATTTAGAGTATTCTTAATTCATATTCTTCTTAATGTACTTACATTAGAAATACATTTCTGAGCATCTCTGAAGTTTCAGAAGGCTCTTTGTCTTTCACTGACAAATGTAATTCTCATCCCTTTGAGAGGACTGGTGCAGCACTATGAAAGGGTTCTTAATGGGGATCTGTGATCTGTTCCCACCATTAGGCATCTTGAAAAGAACAGAGCTGTACTGGGTGACTTTGTGGAATAAAGTCCATTAGCATTGTTGGAAGAATAATTTATTCAAATATGTGGTAGATAATGTAATATCTGAATGAATAAAGTTTGTTTAAATACTTACTACAAAAATAATTATGCAGAATTAGAGATAAAAGCTGGACAATGAACAGCAAACAGCACCACACAGGCCTGTTGTATCACCTAATCCCTACAAGACTCTTCTATTTTTTAATGTATTTTTTTAGCAAACTGTCTTTTAAAACCCTATTTATGCTGCTGAATCCTAATACTGGTTTTGTAGATTTGGGAACCCAAGGTTTGTCTATTTAGCAAAGTTTCTATAGTTAACGATACAGCAGATGTACTTAGTTTGGTACAAAAAACCTTTTTTTTGTTATGCTTGTAGCTGTTTTCCTATAGAGATAAGAGAAACAGAATGGTGATCTTATACTGAGTAAGAATTTCCACTCAAGAGCCATGTAAAGAGTTTATTTAACCATCACAGTGACTGATTATTGTGTCCATATTTACAGCTTCCCTTTATCTTTCTGTCAGATAGAAGGTCTTCAGAGCAGGACCTACCTTGTATTAGCAATAACATTAGAGAAATCTGTCTTCTGCTTAGAGACACTCCTGGGTTCAGTTTCCTTGTTAGAGAAGTATCATCACAGATGTGATTTCAAACCCCAGGAGTGGAGGGAAGAGAGCAGACAGGGCACGTGGATTGTAGACAATCTGTCTTACCAAGTACCAGCCCACGCCTGACTGCCCAAATCTTGAATGACTCCATCACCAGGTGCCAGATACTTGGCTTTATTTTGCATTTTTTGAGCTTCTGTTGTAGATTCAGTGAATATTTTATTGTTTCAACAGGTACTGCAATGGCTGCAGGAGTTTTGCTGCAAAATGAACTACCATACTCCTCGCTGATAGAGAGCAGTGTGTATTTGGCAAATATGAATTCAGGTAAGAATTTGTCTCTGATGTGCCATTCACAATAAATGCTTAGACCAATTCTGGAAAAAAATCAACAGAAAATTTAAAAAACCCTCAGAAATATTATCCATGTTTATAAACTTAAAATGTCTACAACAAAACCAAACTGCATTATTTCATCAACATGTTGTGGTGATAATAGGTTGATCTTTTCTGTAATTTTCATTTTGTCAGATCTCGTGATGGAAGAAACGATGCCATTTTTGTGTTGAGAAACTGCCTAGCTCTCTGAAAATACAAACCTGCCTTCAACAAAACTCCCCTTTCTAATTATTTAAGCTTTTACAGGATGCAATTCTTTCTTACCGTTTTGGGTGAGTGCTTGTTTGCAAACCTGCTAGGTTCAGTAGGAAAATAATGATGTGCAGCATTTTATTTTCCTCATTTCTGGCTCCATTATCATTTGATATATACTGAAAAGAAGTTTCTGGGAAGAGAAAGAGAAAAATAATTAAATATAAGAAAGGAATATAGTTAATTAGAAAATATTTTTCACATTTCTTGGATACAGGTAGCACTTGAAATAGCCTTTTTCATCTCCTTTCTCTTCCACCCAATGCCCAAAATAAAAGCATATTTACATGTTTCCTCACCTGTTGATATTACTTGTTTCATCAATGATTCACTGATGAATGAAGAGTCAAGGTTTTGAACATTTTCCTTTCCTCACACGATACCGCTGCTGATGTTTCAGGCCTGGTACCCACTGCAAATGTTGCCACGTCTCTGTAAGAGCTGGGGAGCAGCAGTCAAAGTTCAGGCCCTCAAGTGCTGTCACTGTCTAGAAGCAGCAGATTTTTGCCTGGTGAATTTGTCCCAGAAGAAGACAGGGAGCTTCCTCTTATGCAAATTCCTCTGTACAAGTTTTGTAGTACAAGAAGAAACACAGACTGACAATACTTTGTATTTTAGGAAAATGAAATGGGATTAATTTGTTTATTGACGAAGTTAAAGTGGATTTTCTTGATCTCCCCAGCCTTCCTCTTTCCATACAGTCTAATGTAGAGATACTGGGATGACAGAGGCTTTTTACATCAATATAATCCATTCTTCACACAGTTGCTTTTCTGAGTGCTGCAATCTTCCTGGCCACCTCATTCTCCTGCTTAGCACACTGGAAGCAAAGTGGGAGGCAATTTGCCACCTCATACCTACCTTCAGAAGCCTGAAGCACTCAGCTGACACACCTTCTCCTCCACATGAGCTGCCTTCTCTCAGGCTGCAGGGTTAACAGCTTTGCTTCATAAAAAAGCTGTGCCCTGAAAAAAAAAAATCAGCCTTTTGTTTGGAATAACAAATTGTGTTTTGTTAGAAGATGTGAATGGTCCAGGCAAACAGTCTACAATTCATCATGTACTGAAGCATTTCAGCAGGAACACACTAATCCCAATCATTACGCAGCTAATGATGCATTTTGGAGCAGCGAAGTGGAGGAGGAGAGGTGGTTGTGGAATGAAGAACCAAGAGGTGGGGGAGTATAATGTACTTCCTTACAGATCTCTCAGGAGGCAGAGCCTCCAGCTACATTTTGATTGTTCTGTTGAATCGAGTATTTTGTGTCTTAGTGAGTTCTGAATGCCTGTTATTGAGCAGGAACTAAATACTCCCATTGTTTATGAAAAATATTTTGGTTGTTCCCAGCGCGTTTTGAAAATTACCTACTTGAAATGCAACTATTTTCATCAAGCGGCGGAACAGTTTGTCCCAAGCAGACGCAATCCCTGTGGAAGGGAGCAGCTCGGGGCTGGCTGAGAGCAGCGCCTGCATCCTCCGTTACCATGGCGACAGCTCAGCCCGGGGGACCAGCTGCCGGAGCGCGCTCGGGGATGCTCCGCTCCCCGCAACTTCAGCGCTGAGCAACTTCCCCTCCGCTCAGAGCGCCGCGGGCAGCGGCGCCGGGCGGAGCTGGGTCCGGGCAGCCATGCAGCCTTCCCCCCGCAGGCGCTCGGCCGTCAGCATCTTTAGCCATTTCTTCCAGGGGCGGAGGCATTCCTCCTCCGATCCCCTTCTCCGCCTGAGCCAGCGGCGCCGCAGCTCCGTGGTGGAGCTGCTCTCCTCGTCCACGCACCGGGTCATGGTGGCTCTGTCGTCGCTCAGCCCCGAGGAGCTGGATGCAACTTTTCCTGAAAAAAAAAGTAAAGTACTTTTCATTGAGACTGTTGGCAGTTCTGGGTATTTTCTCGGTATTACTATACTTTTGTTCTGTTAGCTGTATTTTTTATGTGTGGATAAAATAGTGGGGTTTAATTTTCTTCCTGTGTTTTGTATTCTACATTTTGTTCATTGTTTTCTTATTCAAGTGTCAATACATGCTTTTTACTCTAACAGCTCAGTTACAAACAACAGGTAGAACAGAGCACACATTCATGTATACACCAAGGATATGGTTAACTGTTTTGGATTTCAGGTCGAAGAGGACTGTGACTTTTTTTCAGCTGCATGGGATGTCACTCACGTCTAACTTCATCATAAAAAATAACTGGCAGTAGTGCAAACAATTTTTCCCCCTCGGAATCCTTACTTGAACAATGAGCCTGAAATGCATATTGCATGTATTTGCGGTGTTCGCAGTTCCCCATGAGGCTGAACCGGCACTGTTCAGGTGGAGGTGCTGTAGGGAGCTCCCTCGCTAACGTGGCTCTTGTGTCGCAGGGAGCTCCAGGCGCCCCACGGCCAAGTACACGAAGGTGGGGGAGCGGCTGCGCCACGTCATCCCCGGGCACATGCAGTGCTCCATGGCCTGCGGCGGCCGCGCCTGCAAGTACGAGAACCCGGCGCGCTGGGCCGAGCACGAGCAGGCTGTCAAGGGGCTCTACTCCTCCTGGTGAGCAGCTCAACACAGCAAAATAGCTGGGCTTTTTTTTTTTTTTAATCAGCTGCTAAGTGTAAAGCATAATGAGAATTTGATTTGGAATTAGAACTTGACGTAGTGGCTGTTGTACACAGCCCAGGAAAGACAATGAAAGGTTTCTGTTGACTTACAGTGAGTTTGGTTCACATCCAAAAGAATAAATACTTATCTGTCATGAATTATAAAAAAGCTGTTCTGGGCTACTAAGGATTAGGATGCAAATTAATTAAACGTGTTAATAATAGAATTGAAAAGTAAAAGCATTTGCTGCAGATGAAATAATGTGGGCATGTGTTCAGAAGGATGTTCATGTGCAGCAAGAGTCACATGAAATGTATCCTTACGTTCTTACTGTTTTTCCTAACAGCAAATGCTTGAACAGCATTTACAAACCTCGGAGGGACAAACAGGGATCTGGGTCCAGATTTCTATTCAAAGGAATTTTTACTTATGTCCTGGCATTTAAGCAGTTCCAGTAATTGTCTTTTGATAATATTCTACCTGTATCAGTTTAATAAGATTCATCATGAACACTGTGGCATAGTAGAATTTTTAAAAAGTAATTTCTAATTAGTCAGCAAGGTTATTTCTCTCTCTCTTGAATATAATGGTATTCTTATTTTGGAAGACTCATACCCAGGAAATGATTCATGATAACATTATTATCTACTTTTCTAATTTCTCAGGATAACAGATAACATTCTGGCTATGGCTCGACCCTCGACAGAATTAATTGAAAAGTACAACATTATTGAGCAGTTTGAAAGGTAACAAATTTAGTCATTATTTATTGTAAGTATTACTGGTGTAATTCCTGATCCGTTTTCTCTTTCAACATAGATTTGGATTGTTGATAAAGATCCTTTCATTTTAACGCTCTACAGGTAAAGATTTATTCTCCACTAAGAATAAACGTATGTTTCAGAAAATAAGGGATAATGAGATTTTGGCTGCATGTAATACTTTGACTCATCTATTCCTTCCTTAAGATGTGCCATAAAAACCGTAATTAACCTTCAGCGTCCTGGGGAGCACGCGAGCTGTGGGAACCCCCTGGAGCAGGAGAGCGGCTTCACCTACCTTCCTGAGGCTTTCATGGAGGCTGGCAGTAAGTTCCCTCCTGCTGCTGTTCCTCATTAATTATTGAGTTTGGCATTTAAGGATATTTTTACTTGAATTCCTGTGAGTTAAACGCAGCTGTGTAAGAAATATTGCACAAAATGGGATGTAGATGTGAAATCTGGCAAATAAAATAAAGAGCAAGCAACATATTATTGAAGATTGTGTATTATGCAGAGAGAGATGGAGGTTTGTGTTCAGGTGTTTAGAAAAAAGGGCAGGCAACAGTTACATTTTTCTTTTTCTTCTGCATTCACAAATATCTGAACCACGAAGGGTGTGTCAAATTCTGGTACACTCATGTTTTCGTATCTACCCTATAAAAGGTTATTTCATGTGGGGACACTGCTACTGACAGTGGTTTTGTATTTTCATATTATGGTGAGAAAAGAAAGTTCCTCTCCATAGGAAGCAGCTGTTGACTGAAGAAGTGCTTTTATTTCTGAAAAGAAAAAATTACCCTCTTCCTATATATAGCTTGGTAATTTTGCATGAGTCACTGTTTTGTTACACCTTTTACTTTCTAGCTGAACTTGAGTTTGACAAATCTTTGCTAGCTTCATGTATCTATCAAATTTCAATAGCAAGCATACACTGAAATGGGAAAATAATCTCTTGCAACCAAGGTCTAGTCAGATTTTAAGCTCCATTATGTAATTTTAGTACTATAATTTCTTATTAGTAATCTCTACTCTGCATATAGTGCTACACATTTCACATTCGGTGTGGCAGAAAATCACTGTCTCTCTTTTTATTTTAGTTTATTTTTATAATTTTGGATGGAAGGATTATGGAGTGGCATCTCTCACGACTATCCTTGACATGGTGAAAGTGATGGCTTTCGCCCTGCAGGAGGGGAGAGTGGCTGTTCACTGCCACGCAGGACTCGGGAGGACAGGTACGTGCCCCATGCAGGAGCAGCACAAGGGTTCCTCTAGAAATTCCAACCCTCTCTGCTTATAAACTGTTCAGAACTGGGCTACATTCTACATCGTTGCAAGATGTACCTCTATAAAATGGTTAAAAGTGCTGAACTACTTTGTCCAAATGTCCTCAATGGCTAGAGGAGATCGGTTTTAGTGTATTAAAACCAAAGACCTGTAAGGTTAGAGAAGTTTTTAATCTGTATAATGGTTCCATTACATTCAAATGTGACAGTTGCTTTTGGTGGGGAAAGATTCTCCTGGTACACTTTCATTGTCTAGTATTTATTACACATTCACAAACGTGCCACTCACTGTTGGACAAGGTAGATTTGGTGGAGCACCTAAGATTTAATTTGCTCCTTTCAAGTCCGTTTTGGTTGTGCCCTCCCCATAGAAGCCCCATTGCTCCTGTGTTTGCGAATGGTGGAGCTCCTGGAGAGGCTGTGGTGAGCTCCCACTGCAGTGCAGTGAGAAGGGCTTCACTGTCTGGTGGTTCTGCACATGCAATTACATTTAAGTAACAGCATCATGTAATAGAGGACACTGTGTCTTCACCTATATTAATTTCTATCCCATATTTCCACTGAGTATTTGTTTTAGTCTGACAGTTCCTCAACTAATCCTGTCTTTGTATTTTCCAGGTGTTCTAATAGCTTGCTACTTAGTTTTTGCCACAAGAATGAGTGCTGACCAAGCAATTCTGTTTGTCAGAGCAAAAAGGCCCAACTCCATCCAGACCCGGGGGCAGTTACTGTGTGTCAGGGAGTTCTCCCAGTTCCTGGTCCCCCTGCGCAATGTCTTCGCCTGCTGCGAGCCCAAGGCGCACGCGGTGACCCTGTCACAGTACCTGACCCGCCAGAGGCACCTGCTCCACGGCTACGAGAGCAGGCACCTCAAACACGTGCCAAAACTCATCCACCTGGTGTGCAAGCTGCTGCTGGACCTGGCTGAAAACAGACAGGTGATAGAGGCAGAGCTGCTGGACATCCCAGACCTCTCAGCTGAGATTGAGAAGACCGTGTCCCAGCTGGCGTCCACGGAGCTCGAGCGGGAGCTGGCCAGGCAGGACAGCGACACGTCGGACTCGTCCCACACCCACTCCTCCGCTCTCGAAAGCCAGGACTGTCCCTTCTCCCTGGGACATGAATGTGACTCTTTTTGTAGAAGAAGGAATGTCGAATGCCTTCAGCCTCTTACTCATCTGAGAAGGCGTCTGAGCTACAGTGAGTCAGATCTCAGGAGAACTGGGTTTCTCTTGGAACAGGATGACACTGTCTGGACAGTGCCTGCTCAGATCTTAGTGAACAACAAACAGAAGAACAGTGGGGAGGAATGTTCTGCCACAGGTGAAGCAAAGCCACAGCTGGAGTTAAACAAAGAAGCATTAGTGCATAACACGTGCACGTTCTGGAGTCAAGGGAAATTCAGTTTGGATGGACGGAAGGATGGCTCCTCACTTTATCACAGAAGGAATTCTACCAAAGAAATACAACGCAGCAGGACCTTTTCCTCAGGCCTCACATCCATCCACAATCCCAAGGAAACCGGGGTGTCGAGGCACAACTTTGCCAACGAGACTGGTCATAGGAAGGACCACAAGACCAATATATATGGCAGAAGAGTCTATCTCTCTGAGGACTCTGACTCCTCTTCTTCCTCTTCCAAAGTGAACTTTTCCATTGGATACGAAAGCCAAGGTAGCAGACATGTGTCAGAGACAATTCCACACATTGTTGTGCAGTCGGAGTTAAGTTTGGAAGCCCGAAGGGTTTTGGCAGCCAAAGCACTTGCAGATATAAATGAATTTCTGGGAGAGGATGAAGTGAAGCAGAAGGTAGAAATGTGGCAGGTAATTTTTAACGCAATTCCATGCTATGGGCTCTGCATATTTCACCTCAGTGAGTTCCTGGAATGGCAAAAATGCCACGTGGAGCTTTGAAATAGCACATTGGGATAGCAGTTTATACGAGGTCCAGTAAATGATTGTACTTGTCAGTTATGGGTCAGTTCTTGCACAGGCTGGCAAAATGCACCTGCAAATTCTGGTCTCTAGCAGGAGGGTGGAGGTTCTGGTTATGTTAATTTTCCTGACTGGGGGAAATTGATGGCATTATCTCTGGTTATAGCGTGGCTGCTGGTGGCACAGAAGTAGTACAGGTTTTAAGGGTTTGAGTTGGTTATCATCAGTGCTTTCTCAGAACTGATCAGAGGATTCATGAGTAAAAGAAAAAGAATTTAGTAGAAACTTAATTGCTTATCCTCAAACCCAAATCCTCTTAGCAACATTTGCTTTGAAGCTGGAGTGCAAAGCTGGTTTACGTATTCTGGTGGAGTATTGGGAGGTTCTCAGCTGCACTGCTTATGTCATCCTTCTGTTTTAAAGAATCACTTGTATTACTGCTGATTAATGTTGATACTCCAGAAAAAAATACAAATTTTTTTGATAACTCCTAAGTGTTTTTTGTTGGAACATAAGCAGCCAAGTACTGCTACAATAAAAGAGAATACTGGCAAAGGTAAATAGATGATGCATTTTCAGATTTGTTTTGGTTTTTTTTTGTTTTAAGAAAGAACTGAATTCTCGAGATGGAGCTTGGGATAAAATCTGCACCGAGAGAGATCCTTTTATCCTCTGCAGCTTGATGTGGTCGTGGATAGAGCAGCTGAAAGAACCTATTATATCCAAAGATGATATTGACATGCTGGCAAAAAATTGCACAGAATCCCAGGATGCACTCTACTTGCTGAGAAAGGTACATATTGGATCTGACAATTCATTCTTTAACTTTAGGCAAGGGAATTGCACTTGAAAAAAGCCACTTCAATCTCTTGCAAAATCAGAATGAGAATTCATTCTGTATCGAATTGTATAAGTTGTCACTCAATGCTATGTTGTCACAATCAATACCACAGCAATGCATATGACAAGAAAAATACCAGACAGAGCCTTGGAACACCACTCAGCAGCAGCTCAACTGCAGCACATTTCCCTGCACATCCTGCAGCTGGAGATCTGGAGGCAAAGATGAGAAACCTTTGTGACTCCGTGGTGGCTTTTGTTATGTCCCACCTGGCAGCTGCACTTCATGGTTGTCCCATTTGCTGTGCAAGCATCTCAACCTGGCAGCTGTGGGAGAGCTGGGGCAAGGAATAGGACGAATTTGCTAATTCAGAGAATCAGAAGCCAGGCCTAATTCTTACAGAAGTCAGAACTGTGGCCACCTGTATTCTGAAATCCCTATGCAAACCAGTTACTTTTGATCCCAATTGTTCAACTGTGCTTTCCCCAGAGGTTAGATACACAGTAGATGAAAAAAATAAATAAAATTCTTCATTCTTGGTCTCTTAATTATACAAATTTCCTAACTCTCTGGGAACTCCTTGTTTCCCAGGTATTTATGAAGAAAATAGAGGCCCCAGACGCTCAAAAATACAACTTCTGATTAATAGGTGGTCAGAACTTCATGTGCAGTCTCGATCTTCATGACATGATGTTCAGAATTCCCAAGTTCATCTGAAAACATTATGTTTCTTCCTGAAGTGTTCTTCCACTTAATCAGATTTAACTTTCTTTTCATATTACATAAAAACTGCTTGACACCTGTTATAAATGAATGGGAAAGGAACATTTTTTTAAAAATATCCTTATCCTATATTAATTCAGAATCCCACAATAGCTGTGTTGGCTGGACCTCTGGATATCTTCTAGTCCAAGTGTCTTGCTCAAAACAGAGTTACCTAGAGCAGGCTGCTTGTGTGACACATGCTCCAGCCCCTTAATTAAGCTGGAAAAGAGATGGGAAGGAGCAGCCACAAAGATCTGTTCCTCCCTTTATTCCTCCTTGCAAGCACTGCTCAGGTGTCTCTCTGCCAGCTTCCAGTGGTGACAGAGACTTGGAAGGACAGAAAGAGGTGCAAGATGGGGAAAAGAGCCCTGAACATGCACAGCATTTGGGGCTGAAAAGATCAAATCTCACCTTCCCTATGCCAGTTCACAAGAAGGGTACTGTTCATGGAGGGGATCTTGAAATTCCCAGAAATTCTGAGGAATTCCCACAGCAGTTTGTGGTACTCAGGAGAAGAGTTTTCCCATTGTGACTGAAATAATTATGCAGAGGCTCTTTAGGCTGGTGGGAATTCTCCACCAACTCCTGCACCTAAAGGTTTCAGTACAGGAAGGCACAACCTGATGTTCAAACAGCAGTTAACAAAACCTGACTGCTGAAATGCTTTTCATGGGAATATTTTTTCTAATGAGCTGCTGTTCCTTTTACCCACCAGGAACAGTGTCAGACTATCCTTTGTATTTTACACTGTGTAGTGAACCTGCAAGTGCTGCCAGCTGATGTGGAGGAGGCCTTACTTGCTCGTGCTATTAAAGCTTTCACCAAGGCAAGTGATCCTAAATAACTGTCTGTGATATTGTATTTACTTGGTTTAAATCATGAAAGGTGAATCCATCAACAGAGGGAGGCCTCTGTGAGAAAGGCCACAGTAATTCCTTCACACTTCACAGTGTGAAGCTTATTTATTTCAGAGTTTACATTTTACAGTAATCACATACATAGAGAGTTGGAAATATTCTCAATAAAATTAAATTCTGTTACTACAGCCTTAATCCTGGAGTCTCATTTTTCTATTTCTGGATCACTGCCAGTTCATGGACATCTTCAAATTAGGGAAAGGGGTGACACTGACTAATCACTGGGAGTAGCTTACCAAAGGCTTTGGTAAATTCTGTACCACATGAAGTCTTTCCATCCAATTAAATCATTTTCTGAAATTATACTGCAAGTCAGTTACATTCCAGGCCTGTACCACAGGATGTGAATAACTAATTTTTGCTTTGGGCTCATTTAATAACAGTGACAGGTGAAGCTATTGCTCAGCTCAGATTTCTTCTCAGATTCAGCCAATGAAATCTGAACTTGAACAGAATGTTCACCATGCTGCTTCCTCATCTTTTGTAAAGCTGCCTGTTAAAACAATGTCTAAATTTCTTCTTCTTCTGGTTTATTTTAATGTCTAGTTAGTATAAAACTGAAAACACTTACCATTAAGCACTCCCTCAAAACCACGTATTTTCTTTGATAAATCTCAAAGCTCTTTTTTTTTTTAATGTTGTGCATCTACTTTGAATTTTGCTGTATGACATCTATTTAACAACTGAACTGAAACTTCTCTCTTTTATTAGACAAGCTTCGATTCTGAGAATGGACCATATGTTTACAATACCTTGAAAACTGTATTTAAACAAGCACTGGAAGAAAAAAGGAAAAGGAATAAAGAAGGAACAGAGAATCCTTCTTGATTTCTACACAGCTCTGGTGAAGCATTAGATGGGCCTACCAAATTATTTTGCATTTTCCAGCTACTGTATTTTGTGCTACCTGGCATGATATACCTAACTTTAGGTAATAGAAGTTATTAACAAATGATTTTATTTTTTTAGAGGGAGTTTTAGTGGCAATTGTTCAATCTACATAGTTTTAAAGAACAGCTCCATGTGACCATTCTCTGTAGCACTTGGTTTCAGGTACTGTGCTTTTATATTGTGAAGGGTTCTTCTGTTCTCAGATGTGTTTATTGATTTAGAAACCTCTGCTACTGGCAAGAAACCTTTTCAAGTGACACGACTGCCATAAGTTCAGTGCCATTATCCACAAAGGTTTAATGGATTGAGTTAACATTTATGTATTACATATGTTTACATTAATGGTATTTGATTTCACTTTGCAGAAAATAAATATTGACTGAACCTGTGAAGCTGCTTTTCCTTCCAGAAATTTTGAAATAAGACAAAAGTAATAATGGACAGATCTTGAGATCTGTTATTGACAGCAGACTATGTTTTCCTTTAGATCTCTTAAATAATTGTAACCAATGTATTTCTAGAAGGTGTTGCAGTAGAGAAATGCACTGCGTTGAGCAGTAGTCATCAAGCCCTAATTTAGACTTTTTTTGGCTAAGAAAAACTGTTTTTAACAGAAAATTGATTGACGCATTTTAAGTGCTTTGAATAAGAGTAAACTTTTACCTTATTAGCTAAACTTTTATTGATCTTAAGTGAAAAAACACTTCATTATGAAATCTTCATCAAGATATGATTCTGTCCATACTTATATTCAGCATATACTTGCATAAAGAAGTGTGATATAATAATACTAAAAAAAATTAATCAAAATTTACTACCTGCAACACACTTTGTAGAGGCATTGTTATCTAATAAAACAGAAACAACTGGGACATCATCATAACACAGTTTTGGATTACAGCCTTAGGAGCTGGACTGGAATGCCAGTTTGCAGAACAAACAGTTCTTCCAGTTTGATAGATTTAAGTAGTTAAACAAGAATCTATCATTTTCAGAAATATCCTTCTTCCTTTCTGTAAATGACTAACATTTAGAGGTAAATATAGACCAGTTTGAAATACAGATAATTTATACATGCCTCAACCGTTGGATGATTTTATACCAAATCCAAATTAAAAAAGCTACTTTGGCAGAATCATCCTAAAATAGGCACACTTGAAAGGAAAATATCACATGTGAATCACAAACACAAATGCAGCTTTGCAAAGAGCAAGGCAACATGACAGGCATTAGCAGTCAGGCTTGGCAACACTAAAATGCACTTGCAAGTGTCTCCGTTTCCCAAGAAATTATTTGAGTTGATTACAGTTCCAAAAGAGCCAGCACCAACTCCTGGTGCTGGTTACTTCAGCTGTGTGTTTTAGCTGTTTATTTCTACAGCCCAAGACACTTGGGGTGTAGAACCAGGGCAGTATTGTTGAAAGCAGTGTAAGAACAAGGGCTTTCACATATCGTTAGCTCCAGCTACAATAACCTTTCTGAAGTTAATGTCAGGTGTTGGCATTTGAAAAATCACCTACACAGGATAGTGTAGAACTGGGAGCTTTTTTATTTAATACATTTTTTGGTGACTGACAAATGTGTTTAGAATTATGGCCAAACTGGCCACCACATCTGCTTGAACCCATCATGGATAAAACCAAAAACTGCCCATCTGAGCTAATAATCAAACCTACAAGCTTCAACAGCCGCCTGTTAATTAATTTGTGACCCCAGTGATGCAAATTGGGTGACCAAATTCAGTAGCTGCAGGGAGCCTACAAGAAAGGTGAGGAGAGACTCTTCACAAGGGATGGAGGGACAGGACACAGGGAATGGCTTCCCAGAGCCAGAGGGCAGGGCTGGATGGGATACTGGGAAGGAATTGTTCCCTGGGAGGGTGGGCAGGCCCTGGCACAGGGTGCCCAGAGCAGCTGGGGCTGCCCCTGGATCCCTGGAAGTGCCCAAGGCCAGGCTGGACATTGGGGCTGGAGCAGCCTGGGACAGTGGAAGGTGTCCCTGCCCTTGGCAGGGGTGGCACTGGATGGGCTTTGAGTTCCCTTCCAGAATTGAATGAGGATTCTATAAAATCCTTGAAGAGCAAATAGTCCTTATGGGGTCCTCGTGCACCAAACCTGACTCAGCTCTGTGTGACAGCCTTGCAGCTGGGGGTGCTGTGTGGGCAGATTTCCCTTTACACTCCTCAGGAGCACTGCCCTGCCTTGCTCACTCTCAAATCCTGACCAAACGTTGCTGCAGCAGGATGGGACAGCAAGACCCAGCTGGCCTCTGCGGATCTGTTCTTCAAAGAATCCCCCTCCCACTGGAGAGTCACCTCCATATCAGCAGCAGCCTCCCCTGCAAGAACTACTGCAGTAGAGCACTGAACACTCATTCTCTCTATTGAGACTTCCCATGCAGTCACGTCAGAGGTGCAGAATCCTTGGATCCCCTCCGTGCCATACAGGACAAACCCCTCCACTGCTGTGGTGCTGTCCAGCTCTGCAACCATTAGGGCTCTTCTTTCTTGCCTCAAGTCCACAGCCAGCTCACTTCTAACGTGTGGTAAGATGTGGTAATCACCAAAATATCACTGTAAGGACTTTGAGTAGAAAAATGGTCAAGTTACACCCTGTGTAGCCAAATGCCCCCTTCTTTAGTGGCTGCTCTGGTGCTCTGCCATCTCACACACCGGAGTGTGGTTCATACATTGCAGCCCAGAGTTAGGTTTTTGCAACACTTAAATGAGTGTAGTCGGCAGGATTGCTAGGGATAAATTCCTACAGAACTAAATGAAATGTGCACCATCCCAGACTGGAGTTGAATAGGCCCAGAAATTTTGGAAAGAGGAGGACAAGGGTAGCAGAGCGAATAGAACAATGTAAAAATCAGCTGAAAATAAAAGGAGGAAATGATACAGGAGTTATTTGTGCAGTTTTGGGGGTGTGTTTATCTTGGGTGCAAAAGGAAATCAAAAGCTCTCAAATGCCCAAGAGAATGGAAATGTGGAATATACTCCATAGCAGAGTGTCAGACCTCTGGATCCTTAAAACAATTCATACTGTTCATGGTGGAAGAATAACAGCTTGAGCTGGTGCCTCTGAGGGACCCTGAACAACGAACCCCTGGGCTTTTATACCCTCACAGCTGAAGGGTGATAATCTAGGGTTTTACAGCTGTGTCTGAGTGCCTGGTCACTGGCTGGCAGCACAGGTCCCCAGGCCCTCTGCTGAGCCATCCCTGTCCGGCAGTCAAATTTAGTCTGTCAAATGGGGCTTTTCTCTCCGATCCACCACCAGGCCCACAGCAGCACATTGTCCTGAGGATGTAAAAATGCTTCTTCGTCCTGGAACACTCCTGTTGTGTGACACCCCTGAAAGCAGACTGGGAATCTGTGCAGATGTTGACTCGTTTCCCTCTTCCCAGAAGTGCTGCACACATCAAAACTCCTGGGTGTTTGTGCTTGCTGGGACACGGCCCTCTCCACATCTGAGAGGAGACCCCAAAAACCCCTCATGTACCTCACGAGAGACCCTAGCGCCCTGCATGCATTGGGAAAGATCCCAAACCCCCTGCATGCCTCACAAGTGACTCCAAACTACCCACATGACTTATGGGGGTCATCAGGCCCTGCACACCGGAGACGGGATCTGAAAACCTCCTCATGTGCCTCAGGAGAGATCCCCGCCCCTTGCATGCTTGAGGAAGAACCCCAAGCCCCCTGCATACCTTAGTGGCAAATCCAAGCCCTTCACACATGCCTCAGAGGGATCTCTGCCCCCTGCATGCCTTCCAGGGATCTCCAGTCCCCTGCATACTTAATGGAGATCCCAAACCCCCTGCATGCCTCACACAGGATTCCAAATCCCTTGTATTACATACGGGAGACCCCAGTGCCCTCCATAGTTCAGAGGGAACCTAAAATATCCCCGTGTATCTCACGAGGGACCCCAGCTCCCCGTGCACCTTACAGGGGACTCCAAAACCCCCACTTGCCGTTTGGGGAACCCCAGCCTAGCTACACTGAGTGTTTTGACCTGGAAATCAAGTGTGGTTGCAGCCGGGTTCTTGTGCCTCCTGGCGCTGCTCATCAGCCCTATCCAGCCCATGGCTGCAGCCCTTCCCCGCCAAGGCCTCACCCAGAGGAGCACACCCCATGCAGCACCCTGGATTGGTAATGGCCCATCAGTTAGGTCCCATCAAGTCTGTGTTAATTAGGGAGGACCTTTGATTTGCTTGCTGACATTGCTTGTCAGGCTGTGTCCCTGGAGATGCTCCTGATGGCTCCCCTCTTTTCCTGGGCATGCCACTGGAGGAGCTCCATGCCCAGATGATCCCGCTGAAAGAAACGTGCCCGCAGCCCAGGGACCCTCAGCATGGGCTCCCCCAGCCCCTCAGGGCCTCGCCGCTGGTCACAGCAGCGCCGTGCCTGGCTCCTGCCCGCCCGCACCGTGGGCATCCACGGCTGCTCCCGGACATGGAGCTCAGCCAGCGCTGGTGCCGTGTGGGCTTTGCTGGTGGTACCACCTGGACACTGCTGTGCCAGCTCCATCTCTTTATTGGAACATAAGAGCTGATTTTGCAAGCTCTCAGTCAAGGTTCAATTGAGCACTTCCAAATCCTTTCCTGAGAGTTTCACCTTCAGCTCTGGATGAAGGGCTGGGCCTGTGGCCTCACAGCAGTGCAGAGCATGAAGGTGCAAATGAAAACTGGTCAGATGCAGAGCTGCTGCTGTAGCTCTTCTGGCTGTAGAGGTCTGGGGACCAGCCGCCAGCTTTCAGCTTTTCTTGAAGGATGTACCTGTGGAGAGAGGAGGTGTCTGAGGCCCCCAGCTGCACCTGGCACACAGGGACCCTCCTCCCCAGCAGGGCCCAGAGCTGGCAAGGCTCCCCGGCACGGCTGCAGCTGCTGGCACACCTTGGCCCAGGTGGACAGCTGCCCCTCAAGGCCCCAGCCAGCAGGGGATGGCTCTGGGCAGGGTCCCTGGCCAGGAGCGGGCCCCAGAGCGCGTCTGCCTTTCAAGGGCAGTCTCGGCCCCGCTCTTTCTCCTCCCCACCTTGCTTTGCCCCTGCCCGGTGCTCCTGGGGCTGCCCTTGGCCAGGCAGCCTCCGTGGGAGCAGCACTGGCTGCAGCCTGAGCGGGCTCCCTAGGACAAGGCCCAGCAATTAAGAGGCCAATTAAAGCACTGGACAGCAGCAGAACCCTCAGCAGAGTTGTTTGGACAACCACGGACTCGCCACAACTCCACAGCAGCCTCACGGGGAATGTTTCCTGTCTACAAGCAGCCTTTAAAGGAAGCAGTTTGAGGGGGAGAGCAACAAAATACTCACCGTTTTCTCTTCCAGCAATACCAAACTCCAACACAGCACAACATCAAGACAAGCACTGCACCACTCACGATGGCCATGAGCTCCAGCAAACAACGTGTTCCCTGACAGAACCCATCTCCTTTCCCCTTCTGGTCACTGGGAACACGTGTTGTGGTGCCGGCTGAATCTGCGGGAGCAATGGGGAGCGTGAGCCCGTGCTGTGCAGCACTGCTGAGCTGGCAGCACGTTGCATACGGCCAGGACGTTCTCTGCTTCCCCGGAGCTGGGGCCTACAGGCACCTTGCCGCCCCTGGGCACAGGCTGTGCCACCAACAAAGCCCAGAGGGCCGGGAGGAGAGCCCGGGGGCAGCGCAGCTGCTGGGGCAGGGGCTCCTTCGAGGGACACGGGCCAAAGCCATCCCTGCAGCAGCAGCTGCCCCGCGACAGCTCCCGCAGCGCAGGGGGACAGAGCCAGGCCCTGTCAGGACACACAGCAGCCCTGCCCAGTGTGGGAGCCAGGGCTGGCGGCAGGGCTCCCGCTCGGGGCTGCTCCTGTGCCTGGGGCCTCTGGGCACTCGGGGCCGGCTCCGGGAGGCGGCTGCAGCGGGAGGGACGTTGGTGCACCAGTCCCGTTTGCCAGGGGCTGCGGAACGAGCTCCAGAGGCCTCGAAGCCAAGGCGCCTCCAGCTTTGGCTGCTGCCGGGCCCTGCAAGGGCGGCCCTGGGGGAAGAGCTGCTGCCACACAGCCCCGCCGAGGGCTGAGCCCGGCTGAGCCTGGCACAGCAATTACCTCCTGGGCCTGTGCCCGTGGCTGGCAGCTCCTCCTTTCCTGCAGCAGGGGCTGCCAATGAGCCCCTGCTTCCTCTGGGAAGTGCCGTCTTCTCCATGGTCATTTGGTCCATCCCTTGAGAAAGGAAAAGGGACAGCTGGGTCAGATGGAACTGTTCCCCATTTCACTGGTGGCATCGTCAGGAGGTCATGCTTGTAAAAAATTGGGGATAACTATCAGAAAACGTCTCAGCTTTTGGACCTGGGCCAGGGCCCTCCCTCCTCCAAACAGCCACCTCTCCTGAGAAGGAGCAGGGAGGGGATCCCGCAGGGCGAGGGCACACACGGGCACAGCTGTGTCCTGGCACCTGCAGCGATGCCCCGCTGGCCACCTTTGGGCTCTGAGCTGGCAGCTCTCCCAGGGGAAAGGCCTTGACCTACCCTCATCTTCTCGCTGAGGCTCAGTCGTGGACATGGGCTGGGAAGTCGCTTGACCATCACCAACAGGTTCAGCTGCAAAGAAAGTCAGGACAGAAGAGCTCCCCTGGCACTGTTGGACATCCTCAGGCTCCCTGGGGCCGGCAGAGGAGCCGCGCCGGGCACAGCGCCCCGGGCCACAGCCCTGGGCCCGGCCCCTTCCCTCTCTGCTCTTCTCCGGGGCTGCACAGAGCACACGCAAGGAGCAACTGGCATTGCACACGGCAAGAAGGCTGACAGCTAAATGCTCCTTCCTGCCCCGACAGCGACCCTGGGGGATCACTCAGGGCTCGAGAAGGGAGCAGGGCAAGGTTTCCAGAGTCCTTCGGCCTTGAGGTGACGTTAACGAGAGTGGCACCTGAGTGAGCTCTTGCCACAGTGACACTGATCATTGTGTCAGGAAAAAGGGACATTGAGAACTTGCCTCCAGCACGTTCCGAGGTCTTCAAACCATCATCCAGCCGGGATTCCAGATAATCCAAGTCGTGTTGCCAGTCTAGAAGGGAGCAGAGATCAGAACCATTCCATGGTGTGCTGGGATCCCCTTCTGCCTTAGGGAACTGGGCACTGCAAGGGGGTTGGGCAAGGCCCTGGGAGCCAGATGCCAATGGACATGGCCAAAGCTGCAGAGGGGCCTGGGGAGCTCTGGGCTGGCTCCTGGTCCCTCTCGTCCCTCTTTGCAGGCCCTGGGCAACATCCCAGGAGGGGCGGCTGGAGCAGCCCAGGGCCCCTCAGGGCTCTCCGGAGCACTGCCACGGTGGAAACCCTCCCTACAGCCCTGGGAAATGTGCAGCAGGCAGGGCCACAACTGCCCCTCCCTCCCTCTGCTGGGACAGCTCCCACAGCCCAGGGGGACAGAGCCAGGCCCTGTCAGGACACACAGCAGCCCTGCTCTGCCCTTTCCCCACCATGGGCAGCCCTTGCAGCCGCTCCCAGGTTTCGGGATGTGTCTCCCACGGAGGGAGCCCAGCAGGACTGCTCAGTGCCCGCGTGCCCTGAGCCTGCTCGGGAGAATTCCTCTGTGCTGTGCCGCTCTTGCCCGGGCTGTGCCCGCACTGCCCAGCAGCAGAGATGGCAGCTCAAGCCTCAGCAGGGCTCAGGCGCAGAGGCTCAGCAATTACCTCCTGTGCCTGTGCCTGGCATGGCCTCCCTTCCTGCAGCAGAGGCTGCCAATGAGCCACTGCTTCCTCCGGGAAACGCCGCCTTCAGCACTGCCTCTGCTTCCATCTCTGGAGAAAGGAAGAGGGACAGCTGGGTCAGGTGGAACTGTTCCCCATTTGTGTATTGGCTTCTTCAGGAGGTAATTCATGTCAAAATCGCAGATAAGCTTCCAGATATTGGATGGGCTTTGGGGTCTCCCTCTAGGGCCCTCCCTCCTCCCAAGAGCCTCCACTCCTGATCTACCCAGACCAGGAGATTGCAGGGGATCTCAGGGTGTGCATGGCCCGTGGTGCAGTTTGGGCACCCTGTCAGCTGATGCCAAATGCCTTCCTGCAGAGGCCGGGGAGGAGCTGCAGCCAGGCCAGGCTGGGAAACAGCCCTGCAGGGCGTGAAAGCAGCAGCGGGGCCGCGAGGCTGCCATGGATCCCTTCCCCTGTGCCGGGCACGGCGTGTGCAGATGTGCAGCGACAGCCCCCGGCTGCTGAGGCTCAGCAGAAGGCTGAGGGAAATGCACCCACCTTGTCCTCCCTGCAGTTCTTTCACAATTTGTTTCAGGACGTCGTTGGACTCAAGTGATTTCTTGTCTCCTGTAGCTTTGTTCTTCCCTTTTGGAGGACCTTAACAGAAAGTAGTTCCATTTCAGATGAGTGGATCCCACAAAACCAGTGCTCAGCCTGTGGGGTCAGCAGGGACTCACTGCTCACCCCTGCGATGGGAGCCGGGCTTGCGAGCAGGAACCAGCAAAGGAGCTGGAGAAGTCCTCCCTGCAGACACACCTGTAACTCAACAGCCAGAGAAGCTTCTGTCATCTCTGCTGCTCTGCATGGGCAGCACTGAGCTGCAGGAGCAGGGAGGGGATGCCGCAGGGCGAGGGCACACACGGGCACAGCTGTGTCCTGGCACCTGCAGCGATGCCCCGCTGGCCACCTTTGGGCTCTGAGCTGGCAGCTCTCCCAGGGGAAAGGCCTTGACCTACCCTCATCTTCTCGCTGAGGCTCAGTCGTGGACATGGGCTGGGAAGTCGCTTGACCATCACCAACAGGTTCAGCTGCAAAGAAAGTCAGGACAGAAGAGCTCCCCTGGCACTGTTGGACATCCCCAGGCTCCCTGGGGCCGGCAGAGGAGCCGCGCCGGGCACAGCGCCCCGGGCCACAGCCCTGGGCCCGGCCCCTTCCCTCTCTGCTCTTCTCCGGGGCTGCACAGAGCACACGCAAGGAGCAACTGGCATTGCACATGGCAAGAAGGCTGACAGCTAAATGCTCCTTCCTGCCCCGACAGCGACCCTGGGGGATCACTCAGGGCTCGAGAAGGGAGCAGGGCAAGGTTTCCAGAGTCCTTCGGCCTTGAGGTGACGTTAACGAGAGTGGCACCTGAGTGAGCTCTTGCCACAGTGACACTGATCATTGTGTCACTAAAAAGGGACATTGAGAACTTGCCTCCAGCACGTTCCGAGGTCTTCAAACCATCATCCAGCCGGGATTCCAGATAATCCAAGTCGTGTTGCCAGTCTAGAAGGGAGCAGAGATCAGAACCATTCTCTGGTGTGCTGGGATCCCCTTCTGCCTTAGGGAACTGGGCACTGCAAGGGGGTTGGGCAAGGCCCTGGGAGCCAGATGCCAATGGACATGGCCAAAGCTGCAGAGGGGCCTGGGGAGCTCTGGGCTGGCTCCTGGTCCCTCTCGTCCCTCTTTGCAGGCCCTGGGCAACATCCCAGGAGGGGCGGCTGGAGCAGCCCAGGGCCCCTCAGGGCTCTCCGGAGCACTGCCACGGTGGAAACCCTCCCTACAGCCCTGGGAAATGTGCAGCAGGCAGGGCCACAACTGCCCCTCCCTCCCTCTGCTGGGACAGCTCCCACAGCCCAGGGGGACAGAGCCAGGCCCTGTCAGGACACACAGCAGCCCTGCTCTGCCCTTTCCCCACCATGGGCAGCCCTTGCAGCCGCTCCCAGGTTTCGGGACGTGTCTTCCACAGAGGGAGCCCAGCAGGACTGCTCAGTGCCCGCGTGCCCTGAGCCTGCTCGGGAGAATTCCTCTGTGCTGTGCCGCTCTTGCCCGGGCTGTGCCCGCACTGCCCAGCAGCAGAGATGGCAGCTCAAGCCTCAGCAGGGCTCAGGCGCAGAGGCTCAGCAATTACCTCCTGTGCCTGTGCCTGGCATGGCCTCCCTTCCTGCAGCAGAGGCTGCCAATGAGCCACTGCTTCCTCCGGGAAACGCCGCCTTCAGCACAGCCTCTGCTTCCATCTCTGGAGAAAGGAAGAGGGACAGCTGGGTCAGGTGGAACTGTTCCCCATGGGGAGATGGCTTCTTCAGGAGGTAATTCTTGTCAAAGACATGGATAAGGATCACATAATCATATAAACTTTTGGGATAGGCCAGGGCCCTCCCTCCTCCCAAGAGCCTCCACTCCTGATCTACCCAGAGACCAGGAGATTGCAGGGGATCTCAGGGTGTGCATGGCCCGTGGTGCAGTTTGGGCACCCTGTCAGCTGATGCCAAATGCCTTCCTGCAGAGGCCGGGGAGGAGCTGCAGCCAGGCCAGGCTGGGAAACAGCCCTGCAGGGCGTGAAAGCAGCAGCGGGGCCGCGAGGCTGCCATGGATCCCTTCCCCTGTGCCGGGCACGGCGTGTGCAGATGTGCAGCGACAGCCCCCGGCTGCTGAGGCTCAGCAGAAGGCTGAGGGAAATGCACCCACCACGCCGTCTCTCCAGATCACTCAGCATCTGGTCCAGAAGTTCGGAAGGCTTCAGGTCTTTATATTCTCCTTTAGCTTGGGTCTTTCCTTTTGGAGGACCTTAACAGAAAGTAGTTCCATTTCAGATGAGTGGATCCCACAAAACCAGTGCTCAGCCTGTGGGGTCAGCAGGGACTCACTGCTCACCCCTGCGATGGGAGCCGGGCTTGCGTGCAGGAACCAGCAAAGGAGCTGGAGAAGTCCTCCCTGCAGACACACCTGTAACTCAACAGCCAGAGAAGCTTCTGTCATCTCTGCTGCTCTGCATGGGCAGCACTGAGCTGCAGGAGCAGGGAGGGGATCCCGCAGGGCGAGGGCACCCACGGGCACAGCTGTGTCCTGGCACCTGCAGCGATGCCCCGCTGGCCACCTTTGGGCTCTGAGCTGGCAGCTCTCCCAGGGGAAAGGCCTTGACCTACCCTCATCTTCTCGCTGAGGCTCAGTCGTGGACATGGGCTGGGAAGTCGCTTGACCATCACCAACAGGTTCAGCTGCAAAGAAAGTCAGGACAGAAGAGCTCCCCTGGCACTGTTGGACATCCCCAGGCTCCCTGGGGCCGGCAGAGGAGCCGCGCCGGGCACAGCGCCCCGGGCCACAGCCCTGGGCCCGGCCCCTTCCCTCTCTGCTCTTCTCCGGGGCTGCACAGAGCACACGCAAGGAGCAACTGGCATTGCACACGGCAAGAAGGCTGACAGCTAAATGCTCCTTCCTGCCCCGACAGCGACCCTGGGGGATCACTCAGGGCTCGAGAAGGGAGCAGGGCAAGGTTTCCAGAGTCCTTCGGCCTTGAGGTGACGTTAACGAGAGTGGCACCTGAGTGAGCTCTTGCCACAGTGACACTGATCATTGTGTCACTAAAAAGGGACATTGAGAACTTGCCTCCAGCACGTTCCGAGGTCTTCAAACCATCATCCAGCCGGGATTCCAGATAATCCAAGTCGTGTTGCCAGTCTAGAAGGGAGCAGAGATCAGAACCATTCCCTGGTGTGCTGGGATCCCCTTCTGCCTTAGGGAACTGGGCACTGCAAGGGGGTTGGGCAAGGCCCTGGGAGCCAGATGCCAATGGACATGGCCAAAGCTGCAGAGGGGCCTGGGGAGCTCTGGGCTGGCTCCTGGTCCCTCTCGTCCCTCTTTGCAGGCCCTGGGCAACATCCCAGGAGGGGCGGCTGGAGCAGCCCAGGGCCCCTCAGGGCTCTCCGGAGCACTGCCACGGTGGAAACCCTCCCTACAGCCCTGGGAAATGTGCAGCAGGCAGGGCCACAACTGCCCCTCCCTCCCTCTGCTGGGACAGCTCCCACAGCCCAGGGGGACAGAGCCAGGCCCTGTCAGGACACACAGCAGCCCTGCTCTGCCCTTTCCCCACCATGGGCAGCCCTTGCAGCCGCTCCCAGGTTTCGGGATGTGTCTCCCACGGAGGGAGCCCAGCAGGACTGCTCAGTGCCCGTGTGCCCTGAGCCTGCTCGGGAGAATTCCTCTGTGCTGTGCCGCTCTTGCCCGGGCTGTGCCCGCACTGCCCAGCAGCAGAGATGGCAGCTCAAGCCTCAGCAGGGCTCAGGCGCAGAGGCTCAGCAATTACCTCCTGTGCCTGTGCCTGGCATGGCCTCCCTTCCTGCAGCAGAGGCTGCCAATGAGCCACTGCTTCCTCCGGGAAACGCCGCCTTCAGCACAGCCTCTGCTTCCATCTCTGGAGAAAGGAAGAGGGACAGCTGGGTCAGGTGGAACTGTTCCCCATGGGGAGATGGCTTCTTCAGGAGGTAATTCTTGTCAAAGACATGGATAAGGATCACATAATCATATAAACTTTTGGGATAGGCCAGGGCCCTCCCTCCTCCCAAGAGCCTCCACTCCTGATCTACCCAGAGACCAGGAAATTGCAGGGGATCTCAGGGTGTGCATGGCCCGTGGTGCAGTTTGGGCACCCTGTCAGCTGATGCCAAATGCCTTCCTGCAGAGGCTGGGGAGGAGCTGCAGCCAGGCCAGGCTGGGAAACAGCCCTGCAGGGCGTGAAAGCAGCAGCGGGGCCGCGAGGCTGCCATGGATCCCTTCCCCTGTGCCGGGCACGGCGTGTGCAGATGTGCAGCGACAGCCCCCGGCTGCTGAGGCTCAGCAGAAGGCTGAGGGAAATGCACCCACCACGCCATCTCTCCAGATCACTCAGCATCTGGTCCAGAAGTTCGGAAGGCTTCAGGTCTTTATATTCTCCTTTAGCTTGGGTCTTTCCTTTTGGAGGACCTTAACAGAAAGTAGTTCCATTTCAGATGAATGAATCCCACAAAACCAGTGCTCAGCCTGTGGGGTCAGCAGGGACTCACTGCTCACCCCTGCGATGGGAGCCGGGCTTGCGTGCAGGAACCAGCAAAGGAGCTGGAGAAGTCCTCCCTGCAGACACACCTGTAACTCAACAGCCAGAGAAGCTTCTGTCATCTCTGCTGCTCTGCATGGGCAGCACTGAGCTGCAAGAGCAGGGAGGGGATCCCGCAGGGCGAGGGCACCCACGGGCACAGCTGTGTCCTGGCACCTGCAGCGATGCCCCGCTGGCCACCTTTGGGCTCTGAGCTGGCAGCTCTCCCAGGGGAAAGGCCTTGACCTACCCTCATCTTCTCGCTGAGGCTCAGTCGTGGACATGGGCTGGGAAGTCGCTTGACCATCACCAACAGGTTCAGCTGCAAAGAAAGTCAGGACAGAAGAGCTCCCCTGGCACTGTTGGACATCCTCAGGCTCCCTGGGGCCGGCAGAGGAGCCGCGCCGGGCACAGCGCCCCGGGCCACAGCCCTGGGCCCGGCCCCTTCCCTCTCTGCTCTTCTCCGGGGCTGCACAGAGCACACGCAAGGAGCAACTGGCATTGCACACGGCAAGAAGGCTGACAGCTAAATGCTCCTTCCTGCCCCGACAGCGACCCTGGGGGATCACTCAGGGCTCGAGAAGGGAGCAGGGCAAGGTTTCCAGAGTCCTTCGGCCTTGAGGTGACGTTAACGAGAGTGGCACCTGAGTGAGCTCTTGCCACAGTGACACTGATCATTGTGTCAGGAAAAAGGGACATTGAGAACTTGCCTCCAGCACGTTCCGAGGTCTTCAAACCATCATCCAGCCGGGATTCCAGATAATCCAAGTCGTGTTGCCAGTCTAGAAGGGAGCAGAGATCAGAACCATTCCATGGTGTGCTGGGATCCCCTTCTGCCTTAGGGAACTGGGCACTGCAAGGGGGTTGGGCAAGGCCCTGGGAGCCAGATGCCAATGGACATGGCCAAAGCTGCAGAGGGGCCTGGGGAGCTCTGGGCTGGCTCCTGGTCCCTCTCGTCCCTCTTTGCAGGCCCTGGGCAACATCCCAGGAGGGGCGGCTGGAGCAGCCCAGGGCCCCTCAGGGCTCTCCGGAGCACTGCCACGGTGGAAACCCTCCCTACAGCCCTGGGAAATGTGCAGCAGGCAGGGCCACAACTGCCCCTCCCTCCCTCTGCTGGGACAGCTCCCACAGCCCAGGGGGACAGAGCCAGGCCCTGTCAGGACACACAGCAGCCCTGCTCTGCCCTTTCCCCACCATGGGCAGCCCTTACAGCCGCTCCCAGGTTTCGGGACGTGTCTCCCACGGAGGGAGCCCAGCAGGACTGCTCAGTGCCCGCGTGCCCTGAGCCTGCTCGGGAGAATTCCTCTGTGCTGTGCCGCTCTTGCCCGGGCTGTGCCCGCACTGCCCAGCAGCAGAGATGGCAGCTCAAGCCTCAGCAGGGCTCAGGCGCAGAGGCTCAGCAATTACCTCCTGTGCCTGTGCCTGGCATGGCCTCCCTTCCTGCAGCAGAGGCTGCCAATGAGCCACTGCTTCCTCCGGGAAACGCCGCCTTCAGCACAGCCTCTGCTTCCATCTCTGGAGAAAGGAAGAGGGACAGCTGGGTCAGGTGGAACTGTTCCCCATTTGTGTGTTGGCTTCTTCAGGAGGCAATTCTTGTCAAAATCGCGGATAAGCTTCCAGATATTGGATGGGCTTTGGGGTCTCCCTCTAGGGCCCTCCCTCCTCCAAAGAGCCTCCACTCCTGATCTACCCAGAGACCAGGAAATTGCAGGGGATCTCAGGGTGTGCATGGCCCATGGTGCAGTTTGGGCACCCTGTCAGCTGATGCCAAATGCCTTCCTGCAGAGGCTGGGGAGGAGCTGCAGCCAGGCCAGGCTGGGAAACAGCCCTGCAGGGCGTGAAAGCAGCAGCGGGGCCGCGAGGCTGCGATGGATGCCTTCCCCTGTGCCGGGCACAGCGTGTGCAGATGTGCAGCGACAGCCCCCGGCTGCTGAGGCTCAGCAGAAGGCTGAGGGAAATGCACCCACCACGCCGTCTCTCCAGATCACTGAGCATCTGGTCCAGAAGTTCGGAAGGCTTCAGGTCTTTATATTCTCCTTTAGCTTGGGTCTTTCCTTTTGGAGGGCCTTAACAGAAAGTAGTTCCATTTCAGATGAATGAATCCCACAAAACCAGTGCTCAGCCTGTGGGGTCAGCAGGGACTCACTGCTCACCCCTGCGATGGGAGCCGGGCTTGCGTGCAGGAACCAGCAAAGGAGCTGGAGAAGTCCTCCCTGCAGACACACCTGTAACTCAACAGCCAGAGAAGCTTCTGTCATCTCTGCTGCTCTGCATGGGCAGCACTGAGCTGCAGGAGCAGGGAGGGGATCCCGCAGGGCGAGGGCACACACGGGCACAGCTGTGTCCTGGCACCTGCAGCGATGCCCCGCTGGCCACCTTTGGGCTCTGAGCTGGCAGCTCTCCCAGGGGAAAGGCCTTGACCTACCCTCATCTTCTCGCTGAGGCTCAGTCGTGGACATGGGCTGGGAAGTCGCTTGACCATCACCAACAGGTTCAGCTGCAAAGAAAGTCAGGACAGAAGGGCTCCCCTGGCACTGTTGGACATCCCCAGGCTCCCTGGGGCCGGCAGAGGAGCCGCGCCGGGCACAGCGCCCCGGGCCACAGCCCTGGGCCCGGCCCCTTCCCTCTCTGCTCTTCTCCGGGGCTGCACAGAGCACACGCAAGGAGCAACTGGCATTGCACACGGCAAGAAGGCTGACAGCTAAATGCTCCTTCCTGCCCCGACAGCGACCCTGGGGGATCACTCAGGGCTCGAGAAGGGAGCAGGGCAAGGTTTCCAGAATCCTTCGGCCTTGAGGTGACGTTAACGAGAGTGGCACCTGAGTGAGCTCTTGCCACAGTGACACTGATCATTGTGTCACTAAAAAGGGACATTGAGAACTTGCCTCCAGCACGTTCCGAGGTCTTCAAACCATCATCCAGCCGGGATTCCAGATAATCCAAGTCGTGTTGCCAATCTAGAAGGGAGGAGAGATCAGAACCATTCCATGGTGTGCTGGGATCCCCTTCTGCCTTAGGGAAATGGGCACTGCAAGGGGGTTGGGCAAGGCCCTGGGAGCCAGATGCCAATGGACATGGCCAAAGCTGCAGAGGGGCCTGGGGAGCTCTGGGCTGGCTCCTGGTCCCTCTCGTCCCTCTTTGCAGGCCCTGGGCAACATCCCAGGAGGGGCGGCTGGAGCAGCCCAGGGCCCCTCAGGGCTCTCCCACTCCCACCACAGAAGCCCTCCCTACAGCCCTGGGGAAAACCCTTCCCCACGCTTCCCGGGGAGAAGGGAGCGCTGTCCCGGGAAGGGGGAGCCCGGCCGCCGGCTCACCTGCTCCCCGCGCTCCCATCGGAGCAGCCTGGGCAGCCCTGGCAGGCAGGGCCACTGCCAGCAGGAGCAGGAGCAAGAGGCGCAGAGCAAGGGCCATGGTGCCTCGCCCTGAGCCAGTCCCGCAGCTCTCGCTGCCACCACAGTCCTGGCACTGCTGTGCCAAGGTCAGCACCGCTGCTGCCGCCGCCGCCGCTGCCGCAACAGTTGTGGTCACCGACGGACTGCTCGGTCGCCGTGGTGCTGTGCAAGCGCACGGCTCTGGGACCTCTGTGACCTCAGAGCCTCTCTGACCTCAGAGCCTGCTGTGACCTCAGGGATGGGCAGGAGCATGTGGGAATGGATCTCAAGAGCTGCCCTCCTAGTGAGGAGAGTATGTCCTGCCAGGCATCTCCATCCAATCTAGTTTTTTTCACAAAAGCTGAGTTATATGACACCGGACAAGTCAGACATTTCATGGTTCTACCTGCAATGTCAATGTGAAGTCCATAATTCAACTCCCATTTGTGATTCCCACTATTGCAGGCAGCACCAGCCCTGCCACACCGACATCGAGTGTGTGCTCTGTGCTCAGTGCTGGGTTTTGGTGCACAACTGGCATGACAACCAGGTCTTGTCATCCCCAAAGGCAATGTCTGATCAGTGTGTGTGTGCACAGGCAGCCTTATCCAGCTGTTCATGATTATACTTGTCCAGTTACCTGGTTTTCTTCCAATCATTAATCTATTAACTCTGATTTCCTAGCTGCTGTACACCACATATTGTATTTAAAAATAAATGAGGAATGACTTCTATATACCTGGCTAAAAGCAGCAACCAAATCGTACTGTCTTGATAACTACTCAAGCCTTACAGCAAAGTGTTTTTCTACATTACACTGAATTATCAGAGAAATAAAGTGCTCCTGCATCACTCAAACTGTTTCACTTATTTTTTCCTTTGTAGATCATTTATTTGAGGGATGGAAGAACTTGTTGGCCTGCTATGAAATAGTCCAATTGAAAGCATACTGGAGAGATTTAAATATGAGCTTGAAAAAATCTGTACTCAGGAGAAAAGACGGTCATCCCAAATCTTTTAAGAAACTGGAGAAAACATAAACTTGCTATGAATTTTTATCTATCCCTTTTGATTTTAGTAATCTGCATACTTTCTATCCTGTAAGTGCTAACTCCCTACTAAGTCCAAAATGTATTTATTGGAAATCCTAACTGTTGATCAATACCTCACTAAGTCCTTACCTATCAAAGGTATTACAATTAAAAACAAAAAAAAACAAACCAGTATTAAGATACAGAAGTTTATTCCAAGATATAACCAAACGGAGATACATCTGCCCTTTTCCGAGCAGGACTCCTGGCAGCTACCCTGCAATAACTACTCCTTCTAGGCGATTCTGCGGCGAGCTAGCCAGAGCTCGAGCGGTGCCCGAGCAGAGCAGGGCCGTGGGCTGGAGCTGCCGCGCTCCGTTCCGGGCGCTCACGCCCCATCTCGTGAGCTGCCGGGGAAGTGCAGCCGCCTCCGGGCGCTGCTCGGTGTCCCCCGGGCACCCCGCACAGCTCCTCACCCTGCAGCAGCTGCACTCCCCGGACGCGGGCAAATTACACCCCGCGTGAAAGATTAACACACCATACAGCACCCCGAGGAATTCACTCGATAAAGTTTTACCTTCACAAGATTAAAAACTGCATTTTAGCTGCCAAAGCATCATGGTTTAGTTGGTGCAACATGCAAAACATCTGCCTTATGAAGTCAGCAGCTGGGTCGTTGTTTAATCTGTTTGTTGCTCTCATGACCACCACCAAGGCACATGTTCCCTTCCCGAATCTGGGATAAAAATTACTAATTTTGAAGTGAGACAAGACACCAGATGCACAAAACCTCCATCATTCCAACTCTATAAACTTTTAAAAAATTGTTAAGAACTGACAATTTCCATAATTTCAAAAATTTCTCAAAAGAAGAAAAAATTCTGGCAAGAATACACTGTGCATTCACAGTTTTATTTATTTACTTCAATATTTTATACTGAATATAATGATATACAGTTATATATATAAATATTATATTGAGTATACTACTCGATATTTTTACTTATTAGAATCAAAATCTATCCCAAAAATCTTGTGAAAATTAAGAGACACGGAAAACAAATGCTATGTTTGAAGTTCGATTTTAAACACAGCATTTCTCTCCCTGAGCTTGTATTAGTCCTGGTGAGTGTGATATTGCAGACACGCTAATGAGCTGAAGGACCGCTTCTCCTCGTCTGAAAGGCTCTGATGCTCCCTACAGACCCTGTTCACCCCCAAACGTTAAAAAATCAGGAATATAACCAGAAAAGGTTATTTTGACCCCAGTGAGGTGGAGCCGGTCTCTTCTGCCGTGCCTGCACTGAGAGGATCACAGCAAGCGGCCTTGGGCTGAGGCAGGGGAGATGCAGAGGAGGCACCAGGAACATTTTCCCTGTTCGGGTGCCCAGCCTTTGGAGGGGGCTGCCCAGGGCCGTGCGGGAGTCCCCATCCTCGGAAGTGTGCGAAAGGTGTCTGGATCTGCCGCTGAGTGGTTTAGGGCTCGCAGTGTCAGTGCTGGGTGACATTAAAGGGCTCTTCCACCCTCGGTGATTCTACGGTTCTGTGCGGTGGGCCACGGGGAAGCCGAGGCCCCTAAGCCCGGTAATGGTGCTAATGCCACGGGGTCACACCGGGCAGGGCAGGGCACGGCACAGCAGAGCCGGGGCGGGCCGCGGGGGTCACACCCGGCAGAGCCGGGCAGGGCAGGGCAGAGCCGGGCCGGGCCGCGGGAGTCACACCCGGCAGAGCCAGGCAGGGCAGGGCAGAGCCGGGCCGCAGGGGTCACACCGGCAGAGCCGGGCAGGGCAGAGCCGGGCCGGGCCGCGGGGGTCACACCCGGCAGAGCCGGGCAGGGCAGGGCAGAGCCGGGCCGCAGGGGTCACACCGGCAGAGCCGGGCAGGGCAGAGCCGGGCCGGGCCGCAGGGGTCACACCCGGCAGAGCCGGGCAGGGCAGGGCAGAGCCGGGCCGCGGGGGTCACACCGGCAGAGCCGGGCAGGGCAGGGCAGAGCCGGGCAGGGCAGAGCCGGGCCGGGCCGCGGGGGTCACACCCGGCAGAGCCGGGCAGGGCAGGGCAGAGCCGGGCCGCAGGGGTCACACCGGCAGAGCCGGGCAGGGCAGAGCCGGGCCGGGCCGCGGGAGTCACACCCGGCAGAGCCGGGCAGGGCAGGGCAGAGCCGGGCCGCAGGGGTCACACCGGCAGAGCCGGGCAGGGCAGAGCCGGGCCGGGCCGCGGGGGTCACACCCGGCAGAGCCGGGCAGGGCAGGGCAGAGCCGGGCCGCAGGGGTCACACCGGCAGAGCCGGGCAGGGCAGAGCCGGGCCGGGCCGCGGGGGTCACACCCGGCAGAGCCGGGCAGGGCAGGGCAGAGCCGGGCCGCAGGGGTCACACCGGCAGAGCCGGGCAGGGCAGAGCCGGGCCGGGCCGCGGGGGTCACACCCGGCAGAGCCGGGCAGGGCCGTCCGGAGGTGGAGGCGGGGAAGGGCGGGCGCAGCCCGGAGCAGGCGCGGCGCGGCGGCCGCCGGGGGCGCCATTACGGGAGCGCCGTGGAACGCGCCCGAAATAAATGGCGGAGGGGGCGGAGCCCTGTTCATAGCTGACCAATGAGGAGAGAGATTCCCGCGCGGGGGCGGGACCTCGCGGCCCCACACCCAATGGGCGCGGGAGGCGGCGGGTGATGGACGGGCGGGCGGCGGCTGCGGCGGGCGGGGCGCGGCGCCCTTCCCGTGGTGCCGCGGGAGCGGCGGCCGCAGTGGCCGCGACTCCATCCGGGTCCCGCAAGTACCGGGACGGCGGGGCCGGGCGGCGGCCGCGGGGCCGGGGGGACGCGGGAGCGGCCGCGGGAGTGGGGTGCGGCGGGGGGAGGGCGGGGGTGGAGGGACTGAGCCGGAGGGCCCGTACGGCGGCCGCGGGGCCTTGGCCCGGCCTTTCCGCCGCTTCTGCCGCGGGCCCGGTTCATTGTCCTTATTCCCCTCATCGACGCCTTTTCCCCCCGTTCTCCCCCGCTCTCCTCCAGGCTCACTGGAAGGTCCGGAAGTGCCGCCCCCGGGAGCCGCCAGCGCCAGGTACGTCACTGCCGGGGCCGGGGGGACCTTGGCCGGGGGAGCCCCCCCGGTACCGGGGCTCGGGGGCTCGGCCGTGCCCGGGCACCGGGAGCGCGGCGGCGGGGGCTGAACGCGAGCCGAGGGGGCGAAAGGTGAAGAAAACCCCTTGGGAAGTAGGTGGAAGTGCTTTGGCGGCCCAGCCCCTGTCAGGGGGGCACGGGGGCTACTCAGGGGTGTCGTTTGTGGTGAGCGGCATTGCCTGGCACGGGGGCTGTGCCCTCCCCGGGCCCGTCGCCCCCAGGCAGCTCCCGCCCCGTTCCTCACGGGCGGCTGGTCCTGGAAATGGGTCGGAAGCTGTGGGACCGGTGACAGTGCGGTCCTGCAGGCAGCGTGCGGCGGCAGTGTCACGGGCACATTGCAGCCGGGCAGGTCACGGCGTGCTCGGGGCTGGCCGCGCACCTGAGCAGCGGCTCCTCAGTGGAACAGATGTGCTCTGATATAATACGCACATGCAGTTTCTGTCCAAAGCTCTGGCTGGCCTCTGGGCGCTGCAGGAGTGGCTCTTGCCCTTGGCATGGGCAGCTCAGCCCCCGGGCCGCGTCAGGGCTCAGCACATGTGGGTTCCCGTGCGGGGCTGGTGGCACAGAGCGAGGTCTGGCCCTGGCACACTGCAGCTGCTGCTGGCGACTTTGTTCTGGCACAGCTCAGTCAGTTTTAGATGAAGGTGTTACCCCATCAAATTGTGTTTTTATGATTTTACGTTACAACCTTCCATGAGGGTGCCAGAATACTGAAAGAGGCTGCCCAGGGAGGGCGTGGAGACATCTCCAGAGTCCTTTCTGGAGACATTCCAAACCTACCTGGATGTGTTCCTGTGTCACCTGCTCTGGTGACCCTGCCTTGGCAGGGGGTTGGACTGGATGATTTCCAGAGGTCCCTTCCAGCCTTAACAATTCTGTGATTTATTTCTGGCAGGAGTTAAAACTCAGCCTGATGGGCAAGGTCGGGATAATCCTTGTTTACCTTCCCACCTTGTCGGTGCTTCTCTTCATCTGTACTGCTCTGCGCAGGCAGTTTTGGGACTGAAATGCAAGCCTTAACTGGCAGGGAAAAATTGCTCCCATTAAAAATGTACACAGGAATAACACTCAACAGCAGCAGTGGGGCGAACTGAATCCATCACTGAGTTTTTGAGAAAATCAATCTGTCCTTTCAAAAGCAATAAAATAATCTTTAAGAAACAGAGCATCTTCAAACATCCCCAGCTGCCAGGGGCCTTACCACACAGTTACTTGCTGATGTGGCTTCTGTTGTCAAATTTCACCAGTTTTGTTCACAGCAACACTCAGGTGTTAAATAGTCTGAACTTCCAAAAGGTTTTTTGCAGTGGTGGTTCAAACTTGCTGCAGTCAACATGCAATAATGGGCTAATTAGGGGGGTTTTTTTGCCCCATGATAGTTAGCCTCGTGAAGAGGGACTTAGTAAATAGCTGTATTGGGATATTTTGAATAGAAAATTGCTGGCTGTAATTTTTTTTCACTGAGTTTTTCCCAAGTTGAACTCTGTGTATCTTATATGCAACCTCACCTCACATAGGTCATGCTAGGAAATTATTTTGCATACTAATAGTGGAGATTTAGTACTTCCTTAGTTGAAAGGAAGTTTAGATAAAACATGAGTTCACTTGCTTTGTTTTTCTACTGCAATGAGCTGTATCCTTACTTCACTTTCCTTTTGATAAATGCCTTCTGTATTTTCCTCTGTTTTTAGTAGTGGAAAACGTCAGTTCATTTGCAAATAGTGAAAGGCTCCCGGGGCTTATAGAGGGCAACAGATGTTTGATTATGTTACCAGTTAATAACATAACACAGCACTCTTGAAATATTTTTGTGCACTGATTTTCGTGCTGAATTTGTGTGTAGTTGTTATAATGTGTAAACTTTCTGCAGACAAAGTGAGCCTGCTTGCTCCTAGCATGTCCTAAGAGACACAAATCTAGTGAATAAGTCCACAGTTGTGTATTTCATGTATATATATGTACACACACGTTTTTGTTTGATGCAGGACCAGATAACCAAATGGATGCTTTCCTTTGAGAAGGGCACTGAGGCCTTTGTAATGTTTGAAGCTGAAGTGTACTTGTATGTACTTATTTATAAATATCTGCCTTTATTCTGTGTACTGAGAGAGGTGTACTCCAAGAGGAGTAAAAAATGTGACCATTTTGGTGTAGTCATTCTCAATCCACCCTGAGGTTTCACAGCACTGTGCAGTGCTGTGGCACATGCACCCCTTAGATGCAGAGAGTTTAATACTAATGCTGTAAAATCGAGTGTGTGTAGGGAAGGATGCCAGGATTTGTGTTCCTTTGGTTCTCTGCTCGTAGCAGAAATCATTAATTGTGCTCACATACTTTACTTTTCCACAGGAGATGGGCTTCACTTAGTGCTTGAGTGGCCAGTGGGGACTTCTCATTTCTCTCAGGCCATGGTTTCTAGATATTTATATTCCATCTATAACTACATGGTTAGAAAAATAAATTAAAACCAAACACACTAATTGAAAATGTAGTGAAACAGTAATATCTTGTGATAATTAGTTAAAGCCAGAATGCTCTCTGTTAATTAAATGCAAGTGGGGTATAGATTCTGGGAAAAAAACCCCTGTATTTCCAATTGAAGCAGTAGATAAAGGCATTATTGGTAGCAGTCAGTGCTATTAATGTTATGTAAAAAATTCCACAAAATACCATTGTGGGCACATACCCCTGTCTTGGTGTGCAGACTGTGGTGCTGCCCAAGAGCACATCTGTGCATTTGTATGTGCTGGGACTGCTTGTTCTCCTTTTCTCCTCTGTACAGTTTCCCAGCTGAAAGCACCTTTCTGGTGTGATTTACACTTGCTCCAGCGTAGTGCTGCTCAGTGGGCTGGCAGGTCCAGAAAAAGGTGTTAAATCTTTCAATTTTGGGTCTAAGCAGGGGACTCTTAAAAAGGTGCCTGGGCTTGAGCTGGGAGGTGTTACCTTCAGATTAGCACATTACTAAGACAAAGGAAGGCACAATCCAAAACTGAATATGGGAGAGGAAAAATTCTTAGTTTATGCTAAAGCTTTTGTGTCAGTCACTATGTGGTTCTCCTGAGCCTGTTTTGGGATGAGGGGCTGAGATGTGCCTGTAGCACGTGATGACAGGCAGTGCAGGGGTGGTTGAGTGGAATGAGGGGAAGCCGTATCAGGAATAATGACGTTTGTATCAATTGTGCTGCTCCCTTTCTTCCTGTAGTCCACTCCAGTCAAACAAAAACCCCATGGAATGAGCACATTTGAGGTAGGAGTGTGCGTGCAGTCATTTGGGATGCTTGGCACGGCTGGAGAAGGCGGCAGACATTCACTCAGCGGAAGCTCGTGGGATTCAGGAAGTGCGGCTTCAGTGCGGGGAGCGCTGCTGGAATCCAGGGGTAAAAGTGTGAGGAGTTGGTGTTGGAGCTGTTCCTGTAAATCCCGGAGCTCCATCGTGTGGTGGGAGCTGTGCAGGCCTGAGCTGCAGCCTCGGGACCACGTTTGGGAGCTGGGGCTGCTGAGATTGTCCAACTCCACAGTTCGAGTCAGTTTGTCTGCTCTCACTGCTTCGGGGATTTTAAACACGTGCTGACAGGAAAAGCAGCCCTTGGGAACCTGGCTTTTTTGACAGGGAAAGCAAATGACCCAGGTACTGCTTAAAGCTTGTCTCTCATGGCGTGTGTTGTGCTGAAGGGGTGAACATGCGGGTGCACAACCCTGAGCTCCTGGGTGCTGCGCTGGGTGTGACATCAGCAGCACAGTGACTTCAGCAGCAGGGAGCCTTTGCAGCTCTGCATTCACTGGGGATGAGAACATACCAGATCAGTAGAGGCTGTGCCAGGAGGATAGTTTGTCAGGCTTCCCTGTCTCTGCGAGTGCCAGAACCCCCTGATGCTTGGTATGAGAGAAGCAGCACACAGCAGGCCCCCAAGGGGACCTGGCAGATCTCATCTGTCAACATGGCATGTAGGTGATCCAGCTTGGAACGACTGTTAGAAATAATCCACGAGTTAAAAATGCCCCAAAGTGTGCAGGATTAATGTAAAGCAGAATGCTAATTACCTGGACTTTGCAGGAATACACAGGAAACAGAAGTAAAAGCAGAAAGTAACCTGAACTTCTTCCAAATACAGGATTTTGGCTAGAATTTTATTTCTTTTAATTACACACTCCTCTAGTAGTAAAAACAAAAAGTAGTACCTGAGTGATGTAAGATAAAATGTAATTGCCTTTCTGCAATAGGTAGAGGACAGGTTACCTGATCATCTTTCATAAAGTGCATTTGTTACAGAAGGAGGCTTTCCTCATGGCCTGTGTGCACTTCACAGTCACAAGCCAGACTGACAGCATAGCAATTGAAGTTAAGTAATATTTTTTCAAGGACATTTTTAACCTTAAGTAACAGCATTTTCAGACCTGCAGTAGATGAAGGGCTCCTGTTTCAGAAAGGTGGAAGGAGGCAGATTCCTGTGGATTGAGGTGCTGCAGGTACTGAACAGGAGAATGTAGTGGTGGCAGTACAAAATGGTTTAGAATCGTAATGCTTGATTGGGCAGTCCTGCTGTCAATGGAAATAAAAATAAAAGTTGTTTGATATATCTCAGGTTGGGTAGGTTTGCAACTAAACTTTGTCTAAAGGTGGAGAAATGAACAGATGAATTTCTAGGTCTATTGTAATCCTTGTCTCTCTCAGGCTTAATTTTAAAAAGAAATTCAAAAGCATTGCCTTACATGTTCTGTAAAATTTAAACAGGTCTGTAACACCTATTCAGGTTTTCAAAGTGCTTTGAACATTTTCGGTACATCACAGAACCATCAGCTTCATCCTAAAGCTCCTTCAGAAGCTAAACGTGGGACTTCATTAACTTCATGGGGTCAGTGTGAAACTGAGGGTGCAGAGTTGGTGCTGTGCAGCTCAGCTCCCTGGCCAGGCTGCCTCTCCCACTGAGGAGTGGGAATTCACAGGGGTTCTGCTCAGCTGGTGAAGGCTTGGATGCAGGAACAGGGAGCTGAAAGGAATGTCAGCTTCCCTGCCGAATGTCAGCTCTGCCTGAGCTGATTTAAAAGGATTTGCTGGGGGCCAGTGCTCTGTAAAGGTTTGACTCTGGCCAGGAGCTGCTGTTCTGATTTATTCCTGCTTTGGCCATCGGGAAGTTGCTGCTTGTGTCCATGCTGAAGTTCGTTTTCTGGTAGATGTGTAAGTTAACAAAAGCAAATAACGGGATTTACACCAGTTAAAAGCAAGATTTTAAGGTTGATTCACCCAAATTTGTCATCACTATTTGTATAAAGGATTCTGTAGTAAGGCACTGAGGGGGCTGGTAAGTAATTTGATTTTCTGTCTGTCCAAGGAATAACGTCATCCTTTGTGTGTGAATGCACGGGATCACGCGCTGTGTGCTTGGCAAGGACACGAACGTGCATGAGGGTGCTCTTGTTCTGTCAAGGCTTTGTTTGGAGAGTGGGCTGACAACAGCAGTGTACAACTGGGATCAAGTACTAGTAAAATGTATTTAATGTTTTAAAAACTGCTTTGCTCTAAACATTCTCAACTATTGTATAAACTACCTGCACAAACAATAATTTTGCTTTCCAGCCCTGTTCTCGAGCTGTCCTTGCTAAGAAGGGGATTCTGAGTCACACATCTGTCTGGCAAGTGTTTTCATTTCAGTATTCTAAGAGTTTTTTACTTCAAGATGATGTTGAGCTGCGTTAATGTAGAAATTGGCTTTAAAGTTACGTCAGCAGCAGTTAGAGAAACTCAGACTTCTTTCTGATGAGAAAGCACGTATTTTCAGTGGCCTTTTGGTAAGGCAGTTTAACAATTAAATGTCAGGGTAGAGGCCATAATCTTATTGAGTTTTGTTTCTAATAAAAGAATTCCTGTGCACAAGACTTAATGTAGACTGGCAGAAAAAGCTTGAAGCAGTGCTTTTGACAGTACATGATTTTTTTTTTTTTTTTGAGCTATTGTTACAATGGGTGAAAAGGTCACTCTATGTAGTAATACTTACTTAATCAGAATTACAGATATTGGGGTCTCATCCTGATCCATGTAAATCAGTCACATAGCTGTGGTCCTAGATTTCATCATTTTTGAGTTCTAAAGAGGAGGAAATGTATGTCTGCCTACAATGTTTCTGATAGACTTTTTTTTTGATTTCAGGTGAGAAGTTACATCTGTGGAACACCACTAGTGATGTAATAGAAGTTTAATGGCTGTAGTTGCTATGACTGCTACAACTTGCTTACTTAAGAAGCAAGCACTTGGTAAAATTTTGAAATTAAGGAGCCTTATTACTAAAATAACTTCCTTACATGACTAGGGCAGTGAGGGGAAGGCTTTCTCTATGGTGAGTATTACAGATGCTGTCTGCAACTAGCCTGACTTGTCTTGACTGAAGCAGCAATCTTCCCCCAGCTCTGAAGATGCCTGCACTGTGGGATGAGGTAGTAGGTTGTATAGTTTTAGGGTCATACCCACCACTGGGAGATAACTATACAATCTACTGTCTTTCCTAAAGCAGCAGATAATCAACAATGGAAGCTTCTCAGTTTTAAGCTCAGTGTCAGATTTTGCTGAACTTCTGTACCTGTAGTGCTTATTATAGGACAAAAGACTTGTGTAATAGCTGTGGGAATTGTGTTTAGATTTTTCTAGTTCTTGGAAAAGCTAGGTATCATTCTACATTAATTTTTCTGCTCTAATGAATAAAAAAAAGAGAATAGATTATTCCTGTATGTGTATGGAGGGGTAATCAAATACAAAGTACTGGTGTTCCTCTTGTTGGGGTGTTTAACTTTGCTCAGTGACATATCAAACATCCTTCAGAATGAAACTGGGGTTGGCTGTGTGAGCTCTTTGCTGAAGTGTGTGCTTCTCTGTCAGAGTGAGGTAGTAGATTGTATAGTTGTAGGGTAGTTATTTTACCCTGTTCAGGAGATAACTATACAATCTATTGCCTTCCCTGAGGAGTAAAACAAACTGCGCTCCCTGCAGTCAGTTGTGGGCTAAAAATACTCATGGAGTGAAAACAGATAAATCAGGGTTGTAAAGCATCAGTGCCAGAATGTACAGGACTGGCATTCAGTGTGAATGCTGCAACCCCCACACGGTGTATTTGACTTAACATGACTTGTCTCCCAAGGTGAGTGGCACAGTGCTGGCTGGAGATGGAAAATGCCCGTGTTCTAGGTAGGGAGTGGAACACTGCAGAGGGGGAAGTTATTCCAAGCCAGTCAGGAGAGTGTAAAATACAGGTAGCTCAAGCTTGTACATTGTGACTTGAACTGTTTTGACACTCCAATTTCCATAATGTATTAAAATTCCATGACTCCCAACTGCTTGGTGAAAGTTGGAGGGAAAACTTAAAATTATCCTTTGTTAATAAGTCTGCACATTTTTTCTCCAGCTTTTCCAGATTCAATGCAAAATTTAAGTGTTGGCCAATTTTGGCCAAAACTGACCTCTCACCTTTCTGGGGAGGTGTGAAGCTATGGAGTTTTGAGCATCCAAGAGCCAACACTTTCCTCTGAGGTAGTATTGTTTCTGTAAAAAGACTTTTTAAGCTTATTGCATTCTCTTTTCTCTTGCTGTCCTTGGTGTACCCAGTCTGTAACTGGTTCTGTGCTAGCATGCCCAGCAAGCAGCTTGCTGTAGTAACAAAAATCCCATGGAAATAAATGCTTTTTGGGATGGCAAGTTTAGCTTAGCCAGAGTGAAAATGGAGCCATTCACAAGTGTTACAAGGAGTGAGCCACTGTTAGTAAGTGCTGACAGCGTCCCCTTGGAGTGTGTGCCCAGCCAGGGCAGAAGACCCAGAGCAGCTGGTGAGCTAAAGTCCTCCAGAGAGTGAAGAACTGCACAGAGGAAGCATTGGGCTCCTAGGAAGAGGTAGTAGGTTGCATAGTTTTAGGGCAGGGATTTTGCTCACAAGGAGGTAACTATACAACCTGCTGCCTTTCTTAGGGCTTTATTATAACACCAGGACCATTTTGGCTTCAGCCTACAAACCTCTGCAGCTTTGGTACATGGAGAGAAAGGACTTTCTAAGCATGTTGAGGCTTAATGAAAGCTGTGTCTTGGCAGATTTGGTCCCAAATGGAAGTGTAGGAATGCTAGCTGGAATCCAGCATGGTGACATTGGGGGCTGCCACTTTGGGGACACTGGGCTGTGGTCTCCTTGGTCTGTGTAAGTCAGAGGCTGTGTTGGGAGGGCAGCTCCTCCCAGAGTAAGCTGGAGGCCCCTGAGGTTAGGATGGAGGTGGTGTGAACTTGTTAACATCAAGGTACTGTGTGCTCACAGGGAGCTAAAATACATCTGCCTTTCAGGGGGAAGAACTCCAGTTTTCCTTCCCCAAGAGAATCAGATTCCAGCTCCCCTGAAATCTGGTGCTTTTTCACCAGGCATGGGCACTCCAAGTGAAACAAGCTCTCAGTGGTGCCTTAGAGTCTTGCAGGAGGAGACTTCCCAGTTAAAGATGGTGGTGTGGTTTCTCATGGAATTGTTGGAATGAGTCCATGTTTTCTGATGTAATTGCACTGCACCACAGCAGTAGTTGTGGTAGGGCTCCAGCTGGACACTGTTCTGTGGGGTACAGAGACTTCTTTGCTGAGCACCTTGTAGCATTAATATGCTGTGCTTACGCCAGCCACTGTTTAAACTGCAAATCAGACACAATCCTAGATCATAAACATGTTAAGTATTCCTTATGTTGAACATTTTTGTATGAATTTTACTGTACTTTTTTTTGTTTTAGTCAATAAAATACAGCATTTTGTGCAACTGATGGTGAATTGCCTTTACTTTCTCCAAAATGAGGACGTGAGTTTTAAAGGAAAACAGTGCCCACATTGAAACAAACTCGAGGCCATGTTTGGTCTTCACTATAATTCTATCACTAATTATAGTGTTAACTAGAATCAGTGTTAATTATTCTAGTGTTAACTAGAAATTACTCTGGCGTTAACTTCTGTTTAAGATCTTTGGTACGAGACTTCACTGTGGGTGGGGAATAAGTATTTACTGCCGAGTGTGCAGGAACTCTGCTTACTCCAGGCCTGGTTTCTGACCATGAGTTCAAATTGCTGCACAAAAATCTAGACTTCAGTTTTAACATAGATGCAGCTGGTAAGGTATCTACAGGTGAGGCTCGGGCAGAGAAACACCAGTGAGTTTGATTTTGGCAGTACCAAATGCCTTAAAAGCTCCAATATACCTAACATTTTATAACTATAAGGGGTATGCTTCCAAAAGGTTTGAATGATCTGTGCCACCCGCTGCAGCTGCTGGTTTAGCAGTCTTGTCTCACCAGGTAGTTTCTCACCTTGACTTCTCTCTGGATTCCACCCAGTAAATAGGATCTGCTCAGTGAGGCACAGGGTTGCTTTGCCTTTTCCAGGTGTGTATTCCGAGGGGTCCAAGGATGAGGTGGCAGCATGGCAAGAATGCTTGTAATAAAGAGTGGTTAAAGAATGCACAGCCAGCAGTGCAGGAAGGTTTGCAGTAGCAGTAGAGACTTGTTTACCACCCATAGTGCAGTGATAGTGTCATGGTGGTCTTGGAAACATTCCAGTGTTGCTCCAAAAACAGAATACACGGCTCCAGCACAGCTCCACATCCCAGGAGGATTATTTGTGTGCTGTGCCCTTCCATGCAGAAAGGTGTGCTCTGCAATCTCCCTGTGGTGTGAAAGCTGAGACCTGTTGGGCTTTTCCATGAGAGACACCACTGCTAATAAACATCCCTGTGCTTCCAGAGGGGGCTCGGGGTGCTTGTGCCATGGTCATGGTAGGTGAACTTGGTGCATTAAAAATTCTCTCCCTTGTGTTGAGAACTTGGGTCACATCAGCTGAGAGCTCCCCTCTACTGTGTCCAGCTCTGGGATCTCCAATATAGGAAAGATGTGGAGCTGCTGGAGCCAGTCCAGAGGAGGCCATGGAGCTGCTCCAAGGGCTGGAGCCCCTCTGCTCTGGAGCCAGGCTGGGAGAGCTGGGAATGTTCCCCTGGAGAAGAGAAGGCTCCAGGCAAACCCCAGAGCCCCTTGCAGGGCCTAAAGGGGCTCCAGGAGAGCTGCAGAGGGACTGGGGACAAGGCATGGAGGGACAGGACCCAGGGAATGGCTTCTACTGCCAGAGGGCAGGGCTGGATGGGAGATTAGTGGCAGTGCTGGGTTAATGGTTGGATTCTATCTAAAGGGCCTTTACCAACCTGAAAGATTCTGTGATGTCTTTATGCCCAAAAGCCCTTCTTGCTCTGTCCCCTGGTAAGCAGCAGGCTGGACTCAGTAATAGGTGCAGACAGGCTTTTGCTTTACAAGACAAATGATAAAGTACCTGATACATGCAAAGGGAAAAAACCCCTTGAGAGAGAGGAAGACAAGTTTCAGATACACTGGTCAAGAGACCAGTGAGACAAGTCCAGCTGAGATTATTGCCTTCAGCTGAGCCTCCCAAAAGACCCGACATCCCTCAGTTCTAGAGACATTAGAGCATGGTGTGGCCTTCAGCCCTCGAGCTGAAGCTGTGTCTTTAATGTCATAGTTCTGTAAAGATGAGCCCTGGCAGGAGCTACTGGAGGCATCAGATGTCAGTGTGTGTGTTGTTGCAACACAAGAAATCAGATTTGTTCTTATTTGTTCTGTTGGTTGCAGTGGAATTGGATTTTTAGGCTGGTTTGTTTCAGACACTTAAAACCACTCCAAGTGAAGAGGCATTGGAAAATCAGACACTGTTCTCTTCCAGCCTGTTGTATTAAAGCAATCTTCAAAATAAAGCTATTACAAGCCACATAATGCTACTAAGGACTGTATTTTTGGAGATTGAAATAGTCCTTTCTGAAATAGGAGAATGTTTCTGAAAAAATACTCCTTTGACATTAAAACTCTCCTATACAGATGATGTCAAGCTGATTAGTTAAACCCAGCACAGGATAAAAGCGGGGAGAAGGGTCAAGTCATGGAAGTCCCAGTTCTGTGAGGGAGTTTTCTACTCCCTGTGTACCTCACCTTATATATTATACACCCTTTAGTACACTCCCAGGAACTCTGTGTAAATTAGGGGAAAGGAGCAAGCAGTGGTCAATCAATGCCAGTGTCCCAAAATGCTGCCACACATCAAACCCGATTCTCAGCTGGAAGTGGCTTCTCCTGCAGTAGCTCCCTAAAATGAGGAGGGATAAGGAAGAAAAGGAGAGGTGTAGTTTGAACTTCCCAACTCCTGCAACAGTAAATTTGTCCCTGGCTCACACTGTGCCTGGGGAAGCTGTGGCTGGTGCTGTTGGGTCCTGGTACAGAGCAACACTGAAGGGTCTGACTGCAAAAGAGCAGCCAGAGCCTTTCCTCGATGTTTATTTTACAGAGAGTAAGGCTGGGGCTGTTTTTAGAGCCTGATGTAATTCCTGATGGGTTCTTCATCAGCTGCCCGACACTGCCCCGATTGCCTTATCCTACGTGCTGCAAGGAAGGGGGATGCACAGAAACCAGGGGATGCACACACAACACAGCAGATCTTCCTCGGCTTAGGGCACACCTCATCAGCCCAATGGAAAAAACCTACAGGTAAATGAAATAGGTGGAACGTGAGGCCTGAGAATAACTAAGGAGTGTGAAATAAGCAGAGTACATGAGTATCTGAAGGATGCAAAGGCAGGAAATAGGATTCTTGTTAAAGGCTGTTAAAAAATTTCAGCTGACTGTCACAAAAATGTGCAGTGAAATATGTAAAACTACTGTGCAGAGAGTTGAAATGGGTGCAGTGCCAACGAGCAGCTCTGCAAAGCTGTCCTTTGACAGGAACAGACGTGTTTAAACCCGGGTTCAGCTGAGTCAAGGGAAATCCTTCCCTTAATCTCAGGACAGGATTTCACTTTGAACTCAGAATAATTCACAGAATCTTGAATATCCCGAGTTGGAAAGGACCCACGTGGATTATTGAGTCCTACTCCTGGCCCTGCACAGGAGACCCCCAAGGATGTCACCGTGTCCCTGAGGGTGTTGTTCAAATGCTTGATTGAAATAAAGTGAACAATTAACACCTTATTACATTAGCATATTAAGAGAAGTCTTAGCTAAGATACTAATTATTATGCATTCTTAATTATATTAACATAGTATAAATTAAAATATTTTAAAATAAAATTATTAGAATTGTTAAGTTTCACATTTCAGCCCTAGCAAAACCTGTGTTCCCACTGGATTGCCATGACTCAGTGAACTCCATTGTGTTGCAGAAATTCTGAAACATGGCCAAGAAATTCCAAGATTACCTTCTTAAAGAAAAAATACCCACTACTGCTTGTCCTTCAAATCCCATTCAGTGACTGCAGTGTTGTATTTCAAGCAGGGCCAACATAGGAGTTTTCCTTTCAACTGCTCTTAAAACATAGGAACTAAAAATCACAGAATATCCTGAGTTGGAAGGGACCCATGAGGATCACTGAGTCAACTCCTGGCCCTGCTTGGGATGCCCCAACAATCCCACCCTCCCTAGTTCCCCTCCATCTGCTTCCCTTTGGTTTTGGGAGCAGCCCTGTGCTCCTGTGAATCTCGGAGCCTGTGTCTGGATCCAGATGCAGCACAGCTGTACACAAAGTTTTCTGCCTTCTCTGCCCATCCATGCCCCTGCTGGCTCACAGAGGGACATCCCAGGTATTTGAAGACTCCACGGAGATGCAGCTCTGACAGTAGCCAAATCTAAGCTGCTCTGGAACTGTGTTAATTGGTTTTAGGGTGACTGGTGGGAGTGAAAGTGCTCAGGAATTAATCTCCAAAAATAAAGGTCTGAAGTGGCGATCAATGAATTTGGTACTGAACGGGGTGTTGCACTCAGTGGACAACAGCACTGAGCTGGTCACTGGGTAATCCCTCTCCAAACACAGCTCCCTCCATCAAAATTGGCAACAGAAAACAGTCCAGTGCTGCTTTTACATTTACAAATTCTGTGACTGGATGACAACAAAACATCTTCTGTGCACCTCTGCTCTGGAGCCAGGCTGGGAGAGCTGGGGGTGCTCACCTGGAGAAGAGAAGGCTCCAGGGAGAGCTCAGAGCCCCTTGCAGGGCCTAAAGGGGCTCCAGGAGAGCTGGAGAGGGACTGGGGACAAGGGCTGGAGGGCCAGGATGCAGGAATAGATGGATATTGGGAAGGAATTGTGCCCTGTGAGGGTGGTGAGGCCCTGGCACAGGTTCAGATGTTCATTTTCCAGCACCAAACGTGTTCACTGTCAGACAGATAAGCCATGGCAAGTGTTTTTCCTACAATAAAATAACAGATCATGAAATAGAGCTGGCAGGTCTGGGTCTCCACGAGCTCTGCTCAGCAGTGTTTGAAGCTGTGGAGCTCAGTGCTCAGGGAGAACACCCCTGCTGCCCTTTGGCCAGCGCAGTTCTGAGCACTGCTAATGACTGCACGCGGGAGGGTTTCCCTGTCAGTGCTGCCTTACAGGTGATAAACAACTCAGATTTTACTGCACGTCCCACAGACAGATTTGCACTATTAAGGTAACAGATTGCTGTGCAGATAATGCCCCAAAACATTTCCTCGAGTTGGTTCATGGCCAGGGAAGATGGCAAAGACACTTTGAAAATGAAGCGTTTCTTGCCCACCATCGATGACCTAATGAGACACAGTCATGAGATAAGGGTTTGCGTCACCATCTTTTATGTAAATTCTTTTTTAGGGCTGGTAAGGGAGTGTTACAGTTGGCCACTTCATAAAGGAAAACAAACAGATGGAGCTCTATTTTTACTCTTCTGAGAATATAACTCATAAATGCCATTTTTCCAGAGGTGATTTGTTGACTTTCCACAATTCCGCTTATGGTCAGCAGAGCTTTTAACAAGGATCTGCATGTTAAATTCATGTGACAGTTCCATCAAACCTTTGGAAGTGTTGCTTCTGATACCTAACAGAAAATACACAGGTATTTTCTTATTATCTTCTGACCTGTATCTTTGAGAGCTTCATCAAACTCGGTCAATTCCAACTAAGCATTTTGAAAACTGTTAACTACAAATAGGGTGAGCAACCAAACCAAACTCTATTTTCTCTACTACCTAAACCGTGGTGAATATAACCTTCTCTCATATTTTTAGATTCCTTACTGGACATGTTTAGTGGATCTGTTATTGCTTGGATAGTTTGGGTGGGTATTTTCCTTGTACAATAAAATCCCAAGCAAATCTTTACCAGGTGTACCTGCACAGCATTAGTGTTTTTAGCACTGTTTACCCAAATAAAAGTGATTTTGATATTTTAGGCATTGGCAGCAGCTTTACTGCCCAGGTAGCTGCTCTCAGCAGTGTTGTTCCAGAACTCTTGTGCCAGGAAAAGAAAATTTAAAAATAGGATTTTAGACATGGTGAAGCCAATTCAAAGCATTTAACGCTCAAGGAAGCAGTAGCAGATTGAATCTCTCTTCTGCCACGACAGCCCCAGGTCTCTGAGGCATTGGTGTTATACATTCAAAGAAACTGTAAATGTAAGTGTAGGCTGCTGGGAGAGTTTTCAAAACAAACCAGTGTAGTCATGGTGTATGTTAACTTCTTCGAAGTCACTAGAACATTCCATTTGTGTTTTTTCTCATGAAACAGGTCAGAACTACGTACCACACAGGGAGGGGTTGTGGGACTACCATCATGTATAAAATCAGTTTGGTGTTAAAAACAGTAACATCAGTCAGGAACATCACCAGGAGCTACTCCTGGCCCAAGAGCAGCCCGTGAGCTGCCCTCTGGTCAGCAGTCCAGCACCTCACATGGCAGGCTGGGGCCGTTCCTGCCTCCCGCCCTTTGCTGGCCAGCAGTGCCTGAGGAGAGCTGCTCGGGCTCCGTGTCCCCAGCCTGGTGCCGGTGCAGGTTTCCCTCGGTGTGTGTCAGCACTGGGCGTGCTGGCTGCTGTTCCTCCATAGCCAAAGTGATACCCTGAGTTTGCAGGTGGGCATCCTGCTCCACCTGTGTGAGACAGGGTCACAGCAGGAGCCTGCTGCCAGTGCTGTGCTGCCGTGGGGACCTTAAAACACTGCCAGCTCTCCCGGTGAAGGTGGTGAATCCAATCCAGTCCAACCTGGGGTGTTCCTGACTCCCTGGGACAGTGCTCCCTCCCGCTGTGTCACACCATCGGGGAGGGCCAGACCAGCTGTGAGCCATGAGCCCACCCCTCTAGCACAAACACCAAAGTGAAAGTGGGGGAAAAAGCTCCCAAGCAAACCCAAACCAAGCTTCTGATCCACCTTTCTGGTGCCATCTCTGGGTTTGATGCTGGTTCTGTACGTTGAGGCATACATGTGCCTGCTACAAGCCGTGGTGGGGAGCACAGGATGTACGGACAGACCCGGACAAGCACGCTGGCAGGGAAAGCAGAGCCCAGCTCTCCCAGGTGGTAATCCTGCCTGCCGGGCATATTCCCTCCCCCGTGGCCTCTGGGCCATGAAGAGAGCATGCCAAAGCCTGCCCAGGTTATATTTTTCATGTTCAGTAAAATTCGAGTCAATTTGTGCCAAAAACTTTCAGGATTCTCCCTCCCCTGTCCTCCATGAGTTATGCTTCCTTGAAAAACCACAGCCCTCTCTAAGTACCTTAGAAATGCACCATAAGCATTAAGCCAACACTGGATGATAATAAATGAGGCCAAATTACATGCCAGGATGTGCTGGTGATAATGTTTTCCACTGAAGACAGGAGCAGTGAAATTTTCCAGCACAACAACAGAGGCACTGCCCCCCACCCCACACGAGTGACCTTTACCTGACCACCCCGTGCCCATCCAGCCCCAATCCTTCCCCATGTCACGACATCCCCACAGGTGGCACACGGAGCAGCCGGGGCAGTGCCGAGGGTGGCCAGCCCAGCGCTGGCTGACCTTTAAATCCATCTTGTCTTGTTTGCATGCCCAAGAGGAAATCACATGTGTGGCACGAGCCTGACCCAGAAATATTGCAGGGAGTAGGATATTTTGTGCGAATAAGGAAGGGCAGGGTCTGCAAGATGAATCACCAAAACAATAATTATCCTGAGGAAAAACCTTGGAGGGTGGATTAGCCGTGATAACTGCCCTTTCAAGGTAACAACAATGCGAGCCGTCAGCTCTTCTCGGTGGCGAGGGACACGAAATGCTATAGCACAAAGCTTAAAAATAAAAATGATGGAAGTTCATGAGAAGAGATTGCCCAAGGAGGCATCCTTCACTTCCCAACTGCTTCGGCTTCAGCCTGCGATTGTTATACAATCTGCCACAAGAATTGCTCCAAAAAATATTTTTAGCACACCAGCAGCTTTCAGTGAAAATAAATAAAGGGCCAGACAGTTGCTATAAAGACAGGAAATAAACTTTAGAAACTCTTTAACTTTTGGCTAAGCCCGGCAACTGAATTACACAGTTCCTGAGCGTGCATGATTGTCTCAGATAAGATGAGCTCTGATAGTTTTCTCTTCTCTTTCCGATCAGCCCAGTTATAACATCACGGTCAGTGCTTTGTGACCAGGCACACCTGGAGCCAACGCCAAGGCCGGGAGTCTCGAGGTGCTGCAGTCTCTGGCGTGTATTTCCCATGGCTGTGCCATGCAGGCGCAGGGCTCACAGCCAGCACCTCCCATGGGCAGTGCTGTGCCCATTCCCAGCCCCTGGAGGGGTTTGGCCACAGCACATTCCCAGAGCAGTGCCCCTCCTGCCCAGCCCACCCCGCCTGGCTCGGGCACAGGAGCAGCGCTGCCTCCTGAAGAGGCTGGGACAGCTCTGCTTGCCTGGAACTTAAACTGCTCCCAGGAGCTTCAGGCGCCCCAAAGATGGGCAGAGCCCCAGTGGCAGCGAGGGCGACGGGATCTGGGCCCCAGCAGAGCTGGGAAGGGGCAGCAGCACCTCCAGCCCCTGCAGAGCCCACCGCGGGCAGTGCCCCTGCCCAGGCTGCCCATTAATGAGCGGCTGCTAATCAACATCGCCCTGGAGCAGCAGTGAGGGGAGGCCTGACTGGCTCCCAAGCGGAGCAATCTCGTTCTTGCGGCTGAGCCAGTCCTGGGCCCAGCCTGCGCTGCCCCGGCTCCGTGCCCCACCCTTGGCAGCCGGGACAGATGTTATACTGAGAGGTGTTATACTGGGAGATGACAAGATTTTGCTGCCTTTCAGTTGTACGCCCAGTTACCTGCCTCAAGTCTGCTTTGGGCAGCAGAGGGGCCACAGCCTTGTCCGTGCTTCACCCCATCCGCCCCCAGGGCTGGGGCGAGTGCCGGCGTTCCTCCTGCTGCCGCGCACAGGCGCTTCCCAGGGCGAGAGCTGAGTGAAAAATCCTACCTGGGGTCGCTCAGGCTCTGCCCGGCACCTGAACAGGAAAGTTCTCTGCGGTGACAGCGCTCGGCGCTGGGAGCTGGCAAACGGAACCGCAGCAAGGTGCGCCCTGCTGCCGGGGCCGGGGCTGCTGCGCTCCGAGCATCCCCTGCCCGGCACATCGCTCACCAGGCACGGCACAGGCTCCACCTCGCACACAGCTGGGCAGGGATGTGCTGCCAGACGTGGTCCAAGGAAAGGCTCTTCCTGCTCCTCTCCGAGACAGCTGAACCCCGGCCAGCAGCCAGCGCAGGGACAGACACGGGAAGCGAAACCCCAGCAGGGCCACGGAGAAGCTGCAGAAGGCACTTCCCGGGTACTGCTCCTTCCCTCAGGCTCACAGCCCCTACAACATCCTTGTGCCCTTTGCGATCTGTGGAGGAACTTTAATAACAACAAGAAAATGAATAAAAGCATTTCCCTGCTCCCGTGGCATGTGGATCCCTTTCCCTCTTGCAGCTCCTGACTTATTACAAGGAGTAGGTAGATGGTCTCAATTTACCATTCCCAAGCCTGTTAACAGCTTTATGTGCCTCTGCCAGCTCCACTTCATCCTGAACTAGGCTGCCAGCACTCTCCAGTTACTCCCCACCAGCCTCCCCTGAACATTTGGATGTCTGCTGACTGGAATCAGGTCCCTCAGCGCTTGAAGGGTGGCCTGGGGGCAAGCTGAGGTCAAACCACTTAAACATCCTCATGTTTTATTTACTTGCTTAGCTGTACACGGAGTTCCCTTTGGCTGCAGTAACATCCCTCCCTTCTGTTTTTAATTTAAGGTCTAACAAAATTATTTTCATATTTTTATGTCCCCAAAACATAAAAAACCCCACCTTCAGCCACAGCCCTTCAGCTTGGACTCAGCCATGCCTCCCTCAGTGACAGAATGAGAGTAAAACACCTTATCAATTTGGACAGATCAGTTTCCTTTATGGTGGAGCTGTTTTCAGCGTGCTGTGATGTGTATTACGAAAGCCAAAGATATAAATGATCAACTGGAAGCTTGGATTAATTTTTCCTTGTGTCTAAATTAGGAGAGTGAGTAATTGCTGCAGTAATCGCGGGCAGAGCCTGTTTATCAATGCCAGTGAATAATTGGCTATCAAACAATAGTGCACTTTGCCTTTGAAAATTCACAACACTCCAACAGGAAGCACACCGCCAGTTCTGTGCTCGCCTGCTGATTGATGAGAGGAGTGGCAGGATTACAAACGCAGTTTGGGGAAAAGCTTTCTGACGTGTCTCCCCCCAAAGCATCCCTATGCCACAGGAGTTATCCTTGCTGCAAGGATAAGCACACAGCAGCCTTAGATTACAGCATCTGAAGTCACAGGGCCAAAATAGCAGCAGCCTAATTCTGTAATCAATCACTTCTGGTCACAGGCAGAAGTGCTGTACCTGGAAACCACAGGCAGGAGCTGCCTCCTGTTTTCTGATGTTGTACACGTGCCCGTCTGCCGTGGCTCTGACCTCACCCTTGGTCCATCACAGCACCTGGCACTCTTATCTTCCTTAGGCCCTCCCATTTTCCGTGCCAAGCCTATCCTCTTCCCACCGTGCTCCTCATCCCTTCCTCTGACGGCTCTGGGTTGTGTCCCTGTCCCTGTCCTTGTCCTGCCGAGGTGCCACCCCCTCTGCCCAGCTGCACCGTCCCCTCTCCTCCACCGGCCCTCCGGTGCCACCACCCCTCCTTTTCTCTCCCCTCCCGGCTGTTGATGGACTCTGTGCTCACCCAGGCACCCACAGCTCCTCCAGCTCTCAGGGCCTCACCTGTGCTCTCTTCCTCCTCCAAGCACCTTCCTTTCCCTGAGCTTTCTGGATCAGGAGCAGAGCTGGTGCAAACGGTCAGGGATCTCTCCTGTTCCTGCTGCTTCCGAGCCCCTTCTCTTGCCCAGCCTCTCCCCATCCTTCTCCATGCTTGATCCAAGGCTCTTCCTTCTCCTCCCAGATTCCCACACGCACTCTTGGTGCTGTCAGGTCCTGGAGTGACAACACAACCAGCTTCTCACATTGGCATCTCCTCACTCCTTCAGTTGAGCTGCAGCTCCTGTTTGGCCCTCCTGGGCACTCTGAAATGGTTAATCTGCAATATTCTGCTCTTAGCACTGCTCTTCCTCACCTCTCTGCTGTGCAAATTGTGATGTGCAGTGTGTTCTGCTCAGTGCTCAGCCAGGTAATTCAATTAGTTTTCCTCTCCTCCTGTTTGCAGGCCTCTCCTCCCTGTCCTTTTCTCAATTTGAAAATTGCTCATTTGCTTTCAAGCTTCATTTCAGTCCAGTCTATCCTGCTCTCCCAGAGTCTGGCCTACTGACTGAATTTCACTTCTTTTTTTCCCCTGGAGCTTTCAACACAGCAGAAAATTCATTCTCTCTACCTCTGTACCATTACCTTTCCAACTACACAGCTGTAAGATCCAGCTGAATCTGAGGAAATGTACCTGCAGCTCCGTCTGATGCGATTCCTCACTCGTGGCTCCCTCCTGGCTCCCCTGTTCTCCCAGGAAATAGGAGCTGACTGGTTTTCCTCATTTCTCTAGTAGGGCACTGGTCTGTTCTCCCTTCCAACAGCATCTCTGTAACATCTCACTGGCTTTCAACCTTCTTTCATCCCTTTTAATTATGCTTAGCTCTTCTCATTTAACCTTGAATTCTGCAATTTCCCCTTCACTAACATACTTTAGCATCTCCTGCTTAAGATGTATCAAATGTATTAAAAGGCCTTTGATGTCCCTCTTGTCCTTCCACATCCTGCTCCATCCCATAGCTCACTGTTTTTTGTAGAATCCTGGTGTTCCTCCAGGAGTTTCCACCCCTCACATCTTATGGAAAATTCTCTGGTGGAGATCTCTCATTTCTTCTTCTGACCGTGATTTCAGTCAGCCACTTCCTTCTATCTCTGGTTCACAAGGAATTAATTTCACAGTGAACAGATTTCAGCAGTGTCCAAAGGGTTCGTGTGTGCACCTACCCCCCCTTGCCACAGTTCCCTAATGCTCCCAGGAATGCTCCAGCAAAGGCTGAATTTCTGGGTGTCCCTCTGGGCTTTCCCCTCTGAGGAGCAGCACAGCAAACTGCAGCACTCCCTCAAACCAGGCCACCAGAACGTGGCTGGAGAGCTGCTCTCAGCCGAGGCAGAGCCCGCTGAGGGCACGGCTGAGAGTCCCTCCAGGCACAGAGAGCAGACACCGAACGCCTCGCTTATCCTCAGTCACGGTATGAGAGTGCGGGACCAGCACCTGGAGCTCGTCAGAAAAAGGACCAGTTTTGGCAGATGGACACTTGGAGCTGTGATTAAACTTCTGAGTGTCCTCACCTGGCCATCAGAGAGGTGGCCCCAGCTCTGGCTCCAGCCTGGGTGGCACCTGAATGGCCTCCTGCAGCAGGAGGGCGGGACAGCACTTCCAAGGCACCGCGGAGGTTTGAGTTTTCTGCCCCCAGCTCTGCTCAGGGGACCTGAGCCAGCAGAGTCTGCTCAGCCAGCCCTGGCCACCCAACCCAGCAGCCCCCCAGCAGCCCTCGTGGCCAGTTCTGATCTGCCTCCATTCCCATCCCCTCAGCTGCACGAGGAACAGGCTCGGACTTGAGTGCCACCTTTTCTGTATGGCTGGAGCCCCAGCAGTTCCAGCTGTATGTTTAATACCTGTTTACTCCACAGTTACTGGGGGAAACGTGTAACTGGAGACCTGCGTGGCTGGAGACACCGGGCCCGTGCTCACAGACGTGCTGGAAGTGTCTGCACAGGCAACCTTTCCAAAACCAGGAATCAGCTCGGCCAGGCGTTTTCCATGAAGGTGTTTTTGACAGATCAGTTAATACTGGTTACATGATTTAGAACTAAATGTTGAGTGCTGTTCTGCCCTTCATCTTGACATAAAATATATCTCTGCACAGGTAGATAGGGAAATGTTCCTGACTTTACAAGGAGATAGGAAATTATTGATAAGAGCCCTGACATCTGCAATACAAGGCACTTTCCGAGGGTTCGCAGAATTGCCCCAAAGCTCTCCTATTAGCAAACGCTGTTTGAACAAACTTGGCTGGAAAACAAAATCCAGTTCAGTACTTTTCCTTTTTTTTTTTTTTTTTAACCTGCAGTGCTATTTTAAGATGAGTTTTATGGTTCCAGTTTAGGCAATGGCCAAAACGGAAGGGAAAAAAATGACAGTATTTCATAAAGTTTACGTGCCTTGCTCGTGACTCTCTCACACCATGATATCACCATGGCTTCATGCATTTCTAGTGACATCTTGACATCAAGCTTGTAAAAGTGCATCTCAAATCTTTGAATAGATGGAAAGGGAAGTTTTATTTTGGAAAAAGACATGGTTTGAGTTCTGTCATTTTAATTATAGTTATATAAAGATACTAATCTAGTCATAGTCTCAAAATGTCTTCTGCTGATTGTCAGATTTGTAAATACGCATTAGCTCAAGGTCAGACTTCGTCACAACAGAAAGTGGACCTGTGTCTTTCTGTGCCCTCCTCCCCATCATTCCACTTTCTCCACCCTTTCTCTCCTTCCTGCCATGAACATGAGTTTGCTTCCCCTCATCTCCACATGATTTCCTCATGCTATTTGTTACCCCTTCCACACCGGACTGTGCGACTCCGCCCTGCCCATGGCCAGGGAATGGACACCACCCTTGTTGTCCAGGCTGGTCCCCACCCAGCCACACGTGCTGGGCACATCACCCGGCCAGCCTGGCCAGCCAGGAGCAGCTCAGGCCGCTGCAGTGACCAGTGTCCAGCACAGCTCTGCAGCTCAGGGTGCTCCTGCAGTGACCAGTGTTCAGCACAGCTCTGCAGCTCAGGCCACTGCAGTGACCAGTGTCCAGCACAGCTGTGTGGCTCAGGGTGCCCCTGCAGTGACCAGTGTCCAGCACAGCTGTGTGGCTCAGGGTGCTCCTGCAGTGACCAGTGTCCAGCACAGCTCTGCAGCTCAGGGTGCTCCTGCAGTGACCAGTGTCCAGCACAGCTGTGCGGCTCAGGGTGCCCCTGCAGTGACCAGTGTCCAGCACAGCTGCGCAGCTCAGGGTGCTCCTGCAGTGACCAGTGTTCAGCACAGCTCTGCAGCTCAGGCCACTGCAGTGACCAGTGTCCAGCACAGCTGTGTGGCTCAGGGTGCCCCTGCAGTGACCAGTGTCCAGCACAGCTGTGTGGCTCAGGGTGCCCCTGCAGTGACCAGTGTCCAGCACAGCTGTGTGGCTCAGGGTGCCCCTGCAGTGACCAGTGTCCAGCACAGCTGCGCAGCTCAGGGTGCTCCTGCAGTGACCAGTGTTCAGCACAGCTCTGCAGCTCAGGCCACTGCAGTGACCAGTGTCCAGCACAGCTGTGTGGCTCAGGGTGCCCCTGCAGTGACCAGTGTCCAGCACAGCTGCGCAGCTCAGGGTGCTCCTGCAGTGACCAGTGTCCAGCACAGCTGTGCGGCTCAGGGTGCTCCTGCAGTGACCAGTGTCCAGCACAGCTGTGCGGCTCAGGGTGCCCCTGCAGTGACCAGTGTCCAGCACAGCTGTGCGGCTCAGGGTGCCCCTGCAGTGACCAGTGTCCAGCACAGCTGTGTGGCTCCCTGTGCCCCTGCAGTGACCAGTGTCCAGCACAGCTCTGCAGCTCAGGGTGCTCCTGCAGTGACCAGTGTTCAGCACAGCTCTGCAGCTCAGGCCACTGCAGTGACCAGTGTCCAGCACAGCTGTGCGGCTCAGGGTGCCCCTGCAGTGACCAGTGTCCAGCACAGCTCTGCCTCCTCCTTCTCCTCTCCCACTGCCCCCATGCTGGAGCAACTGCCAGAGCTCAGCTTTCTCCAGGGCCAGTCCCTGGTTCCCAGCAGGTTTTGTCACCAAAAGGCTCCTGCAGGATTTCAGGGCCAACACCAGCTGGCCACAGGCAGCACAGATGCACATCCACATCCAGTTTTGCAGCCCAGCTCCCTTCCCTCTACACGTGCCATTGCTGCTCCACCTCTCTGTAGCCTTGGGGAGACCCTGATGGCTTTGGAACCTTCTTCTGACAGCATCCACAGCTCCGTGGTTCTTACACTGCCTGCAAGACTGTCATGTTTTCTGGATCGGATCCACGATGTTTAAGACCTTTCTTTGGCAGTGAATAATCTGCTTTGACAGTTCATCTTTTCACCTCTGTGTCCATCAACAAATGTGTAAAGGAAATGTCATGTCTTTTTTTTTTAAAAAAAAAAGCAAAAATAGTGTTTGTCAAAGTGCCTGTTGTGATAACGAAGGAATATTATTTTTTTTACAAATACAACATATTCCCCAGTGTGTTTGCAACAAGTAACACGTTATGGGGTGGGATCAGGAAAGTCTCCCAGAGCAGCTGTGCAGGAAATGAATAATTTAAAAAAGTCTGGATGAGCAGCATCCCTGTGAACAAATAGCTGTGTTTGTGCTTGTCAGGGAATAAAAGGTAAACAGAAAGAAAGAAATGAGCCCCTGTAGGTCTAGAAGTCACTTCATGACATGCAGTGGGCACCTGGTGACACTTCCACGTTGCTTGAGGGAACAGACAATGCAGTGGGGTTCACGTGCTTGGTTAAAGATGACTGGCAGAAAGAGGTTTATTTCTCCAATTCTTCTGCTGACCTTAAATATTACTGCTGGAGGGAGAATTTTCTTCATGTATATTAATGATTAGCCCCTCCTCTGGTGTCTGAACAAGGCCCTCCAGGTGGTACCCAGAGAGGGGGCACAGCCTGCAGGGTAGCAGGGCTGATCCCAATGCCACTTTGGGATCCAGCCCCAGCCGCAGCCCAGGCTGTGCCTGGATGTGCCACAGGAGCCAGGGCATCCACGCGGTGCAGCCACAGCTGCTCCCAGAGACAGCACAGGGAAAGAGCGAGGGATTTGCAGAGCAGCACAGCAACAGCCTCCAGGTTCTCCAGTGCTTTTCAGAATTGTTGCTCATGTCTTCATACAGAGAGGCACCTTCAGCTCTCAGGCACAACCAAATGAACTTGCCTGAGAAACCAGGCTGGACGGAGCTCAGGAGCTCAGGCTCACAGCAGCTTCACCACCGTTACTTTGGTTCGGATGTAAAGTATTCCTTTATTTGTACTTGGATTAAGAAGTCTGAGCAAACTCAAGCCCAGAGAAACCCTGGGCCCACAGACCATGTTTTCAGGAGCTTCTGAGGCCGTGTCCATCTCCAAAAGCCATGAGATGTGTTGGAGGCTGTGGCAGAGGAGAGCCTGTGCTCACACACAGATGCAGCTCTGCACCACAAACCAGCTGCATCTCCCACATCACTGAACAGCCAGTAAAATCCTAAATGCTCCAACCAGAGCACCTCTTTCCTCATCGCAAACCTTCTACTGCCTTCTGATCATCCATCCCCCTGGTCATCAGGCCCCCACAGCCCTCTGAGCCCATCAGTTAGTCATTAGATGCAGTGGCAGGTAATTGGGTCCCAGGCACCTGTGCTTGCCCAAACTGCTTCTGCTGCCTGGATGCATTAACTGTGCCTGGAGCTCTTCTGGGTGGGACTGGGGATCAGAGTTCCCCTTTCAGGGGGTGCCACCCTCCCCTGGGTGTCTCTGACCCTGGCCTGAGCTCGCCAGACCCCTGTTTGTGTCACCAAATCAATTGACTGGGAGGTGATTGATCACAACAGGGCACGAGTCACCTTTTGTTACCACAAGGGTCCCAAGCCCGCCGGGGCTGGCCCTGGGGAGGTGCTGTGGTCAGTCCTGCCAGGCAGGGCAGGCTCTCACCCTGCCTGGCTCTGCCCCTCACGGAATTCACCGAGGGAGCAGCTCTGCAGCAGCGTTTTTATTGCTCCTTCTGCAGCGCCAGGAATACAGCTGTAAACTGAGAAGCCACCGTGGCTGCTGATGGTACGATGTATCGGGAATGGGCTGACAAGAGCCCAGGAAACTGCCTGGGTTTGTGGATGTTATTTATTTATTTGTTTATTTATTTATTGTATCTTTTTTTCCACGTGCTTTTGGGAGGTAGGAGATTCTTAATACAGGCAGAGTTGGGATATTGACCTCATGTTTTTGCTACTGAAAGGACTCTCTGGTCTGACTTCCACAGGAGATGTTTTGACAACAAAACAGTGCAGCTATGATTAGCCTGATAAAAGGGAGCCAGAGTTGGAGTATTGATGGTATGTGCATCTAGGATCTAGTTACAAAATGGGCTTTTAACCACATTTTCCCTTGTGAGTTCCTGTTATCAGAGGCCATCTTAAAAGAAAAAAAAAAAGAAAAAAGAAAAAAAAGGCAGGCAACCTTTCTTTTTCATTTAGACAAGTTTCTTGTATTTCTTTATGCTTATGAAAAGTGAGCCATTAATAACCCTGGCCAGAACCCCACACTGAGCCTCGTGTGCTGGGCAGATCTCCTCACTCAGCTCTGTGCTGGGAGCAGAGCAGCCCTGAACCTCGGGAGCTCCTGGATCCAGCTGTGGTTTGGTGAGGCAGCTCAGCACTCCCAAAGGATTGTACTGAGACCAGCAGACTTTTCAAGCTTCTTCTTCTTTTTTTTTTTTTTGGATCTAATTTATTTTGAGAATACATTTTCAGAGCTGATTAGCTGCCCTACTAAATCACTGCACTGCCTAACCCCGAAAAGCTGCTCTGACAAACAATTAACAATGGAAACACCATTGTGGCAACAAGTGATGGATGGCCCCAGGGTGTAGCTTGGGCCTAGGCTTTGTTCAGAAGAAAGTTGCTGCTGCTAAATAAAGACCTGGGCAATAAAAGGTGAGAGCAGAGAGATCGTATCGGGAATAAAACTATTTGCTCTGCTTGGGGTGTGTTTCTCACAGCACGGAGCATCTCAGGAGAGGCAGGAGAGCCCCGTGGCTCAGATCACGAGCCAGAAACTGCCAGGGAATCATGGAATGGTTTGGGTGGGAAGGGACCTTAACGCCCATCCAATCCCACACCTTCCACTGTCCCAGGCTGCTCCAGCCTGGCCTTGGGCACTGCCAGGGACCCAGGGGCAGCCACAGCTGCTCTGGGCACTCTGTGCCAGGGCCTGCCCACCCTCACAGCCAAGAATTTCTTCCCAAAATCCCACCTAAAGCTTGCCTCCTTCAGCTTCAGGCCATTCCCCCTTGTCCTGTCACCCCACACCCTTGTGAGAAGTCCCCCTCCCTTCTTGTAGTCCCATTTAGGCGCTGGGGGGATCAGCAGAGCAAACCTCCTCCTGCCATAAGCTCTGGGATTGCTTTTAAATCCTTTTAAGAGCGTGATTTTGAGTTAATTTCTCTTGCCACGGGCAATTTCCTGATTCCTACTGTTCTGTCATTAATCTCTAATCGTTGTTCTAAGTTTTGTTAATTTACCAGCTTGCCTGTAAGTTATTACCCTACTCCAAAGAGAAGTAAAATAATTTATCATAATGCTCATGTTACTTATCATAATGCCTCATGTTGATTTTATTATGCAGATATTAGAATCTATTTATTAGAAGTAATAAATATAAAGATATAGTGTAGAAAAGGAAGCTGGATATGCATACCCTGTAATGGTAGGTAAGGATTAGTTACTACAGACCACTCAAAAGACATCGTGGTTGAAAGGATAATTTAAAGCCTACAGCATTTTAAAAAATTATTAAAAAGCCCAAGAAACTTTGCCAAACAAGACAAACTACCTCCTGTAATCTGCACAGGAATGTTATTTTATGTATGCTTCAAATGCATCTAGGTCACAACTTCTTTAGGAATGAACAGAGCAAGAGAAAGTCATTGATTAGTTCAGTAAATTATTTTCTCAGGAAGGTTTGCTATTTTCCAGTCTTCCTGAACCCCAAGACGATAATTTGGTCATCCTTGACCTATCCCATACCCGTGTGCTGTGTTAAACTGATGAGGTTGAATTATACTGATCATCACTAGCTTCAGCATCAGAAATAAATTTTAAAAATCTCAAAAATAAAGCATAAAAGTCTCCTTTATGTGCCAGATCACCACAGTGGGGAATATGGACTGAAACTCTGAAGCAAATTTAAAATTACCTCCCAGTTATTTCACTGTTCAAAGGGTAGATTTGCTCTTTGGAAAGGAAGTTTAGTTTCAGGATGAGGCTCCTGAGACATTTTGTGCCCATTTCTGCTCAAGGACAATTGAACCAACGTGACCAGTTGTACGGAGGGCAACAAAAAAAGCCACAACCCCCACCTGCCTTCTGTGTCCTCTTCAGGCCTCTCACCTGCAGGATTCTGGAGGATGTTTGGGATTGCCCTGGCCCTCAGGAGCCCCAGTGATGGCCCAGGACATCACTGTCCTGCGGTAAATGCGGAGCAGAAAGGAGCCCTTCCCTCAGGGATCTGCACAGGCAGAACAGGGGCTCTGGTGCCCGGCTCTGGGTCACTTCTGCTGCTCTGCAACTGCTCCGTGTGCACAGAGAGAGAACCGGGCACATCCTCATCCTTGCAGGGCTGATCAAACTGCTGTCACCCGCTGTCCACAGCCCCGATGTTCGGGGCAGGGCCGTGTTTGGGGAGCAGGACCATCCCACCTGGCCCAGACCGCTGCCAGGTCACCTCTGGGGCAAGGCAGAAGCCGTGGATGTGTTTGCTGGAGGAGCCTGTGCTGTGCGGGCAGGGCAGCGCTCCCAAATTCCCAAACCCTCTGGTCGTTGCACGCCTGACCCTGTTGCCCCCTGCATGTGGCACTGGAGGAGAGCACCAGCAGCGTGTTCCTTGCTGGTACCGGGGGTGATGGACAGCTGCAGACTGGAACACGGCCTTTCTGCTGCCTCTTAACGGCCCTTTCCTCTGCTGGGAGGTTTCCCCGCCCGAAGAGGATCTCCTTAAGCCTTGAATTTATTCTCATCGATACCTGCTGCCCTCTACGCACACCTATCGGCTCTGGCCCATCCCCTTGTCCCTGGAGCTGGGCGTGCTCCAGGGCTGGGAGCCTTTATTGCGCTGGAGGCTGCAAAAGCCGTGGGGCAGCTGCTCCCACCGCCCCAAATGCCCCGTGGGTGCTGAGGGCTGCCCCGCTCCCCCGCTGCCCCGCTGCCGTTCCCCCTCTCCCCCGCTCCCGCTCCCCCGTTCCCCCGTTCCCGCTCCCGTTCCCCCGTTCCCGCTCCCGTTCCCGTTTCCCCGCTCCCGTTCCTCCGCTCCCGCTCCCGTTCCCCCGTTCCCGCTCTCGTTCCCGTTTCCCCACTCCCGTTCCCCCGTTCCCGTTTCCCCTCTCCCGTTCCCCCGCTGCCCCGCTCCCGTTCCCGTTTCCCCGCTCCCGTTCCTCCGTTTCCCCGCTCCCGTTCCCGTTTCCCCGCTCCCGTTCCTCCGCTCCCGCTCCCGTTCCCCCGTTCCCGCTCTCGTTCCCGTTTCCCCACTCCCGTTCCCCCGTTCCCGCTCCCGTTCCCGTTTCCCCGCTCCCGTTCCTCCGCTCCCGCTCCCGTTCCCCCGTTCCCGCTCTCGTTCCCGTTTCCCCACTCCCGTTCCCCCGTTCCCGCTCCCGTTCCCGTTTCCCCTCTCCCGTTCCCCCGCTGCCCCGCTCCCGTTCCCGTTTCCCCGCTCCCGTTCCCCCGCTGCCCCGCTCCCGTTCCTCCGCTCCCGCTCCCGTTCCCGTTTCCCCGCTCCCGTTCCTCCGCTCCCGCTCCCGTTCCCCCGTTCCCGCTCTCGTTCCCGTTTCCCCGCTCCCGTTCCCCCGTTCCCGCTCCCGTTCCCGTTTCCCCGCTCCCGTTCCCCCGCTGCCCCGCTCCCGTTCCCGTTTCCCCGCTCCCGTTCCCCCGTTTCCCCGCTCCCGTTCCCGTTTCCCCGCTCCCGTTCCTCCGCTCCCGCTCCCCCGCTCCGCTGCCCGCGGCTGCAGTTCCGGCCGTGCCCGCCAGGTGCCGCTCTGACAAAAAGGTTGCGGCGGGCGCTGCCCGGGGGCTCGGGGCTCCCCCGCACCCCGGCCCGGCCCCGCACACCGGCCCGGCCCCGCACCCCGGCCCCGAGCCCCTGGACCGCGACCCCGAGCCCCCGGACCCCGGCCCCGAGCCCCCGCACCCCGGCCCCGAGCCCCCGGACCGCGACCCCGAGCCCCCGCACCCCTGCGCCCCGCGCCCCACGCCCCGCGCTCCCCGAGCCCTGCACCGCGCACCCCCCGCGCCCCGCAGTCCTGCGCTCCCACCCCCCGCACTCCCGCAGCCCCTGCACCCCGCATTTCGCTCCGGGCTCCCCCCCGGCCGGGGCCGGGCTGCCCGCTGGCTCCGGGGGCCGTGGGAAGCACGGCCCGGCCGCATGGAGGGGCTGCGGGGCGCCGCGGTGAGGTGAATCATCCGCCGCACCGGGGAACGCGGAGCGATGGAGAGGCGGACTGGGACACCCCTTCCCTGCCCCGGGAACTCGGCAGGGACGGACCTGGCCGCCCACCCCCCAGGACCGGCTGCGCCCCGCTTGGACCCCCCCGGGGTGGTTCGGGAGAGCGGGGGGTCCGTGCGGACGCAGCCGCTGCCCCGCGAGAGGGGGTCCAGCCCGGCTTCTCGGGGGGCTCTGGCCCGGCTCCTCGGGGGGACCCTGAGGGATCCTGTCGTCGTGTTTTTGTTTTCAGAAAAACATTATCAGTAGAACAATTCCCGCACCACACCCCTGTTATCATTTAGGTAACCTCCCTGTTTGAAATATTTTAAGTGGATAATAAAATAGTCACCATATCCGTGTAAATTCCCGCAACGAGGAGCCGGGATCCTCCTCCCGGCCGGGCCGGCCCCCCCCGCCCCGCGGCAGGCCGGCGGCTCCGCGGAGAGCCCCGGCGGCCGCAGTCCCCGGGCCGCCCCCGCCGTGGGCTCGGACCACAGACACGGACGTGAGCCCACTGCCACGGGGGCCGGCGGGACCGAGCCCTGCCCTGTCACTGGAAGGATCGGTCACAAAACCGGCGGGGAGGCCACAGCGGGCACACGGGGCTCCCTCTTGCCTCCCCCCGCACCTGCCGGTGCCGCCTCGCCCCCCGGTGCGGACGGGGCGGTGCTCCGGGGATGCTGCGGCCGCCCGGAGCTCACCTCGGCGCGGGGACCGGGCGGCTGCGGGACAGCCTGCGACACGCGAGAGGCCGACCGGGGGGAGGAGCGTCGGGACAAACGCATAAAACCGGCCCCAGGTGCTCGGCGGCCCCGGCGAGCGGGCGGCGAGCGCGGAGTCAAAGCTGCGGCCCCGCTGCCGGCGCGGAGCAGCGCGGGGTGCGGGCCGAGCCGAGCCGGGCGCGGCGGCTCCAATGCCGCCCGGCGGGCCGGGGCCAGCCCCGGGGGCGTCCCCCGGTGACACCCCCCGGAGCCCCCGCCGCGTTCCCCCGGGCCGTGCCCGCAGGAGGAGGATCGCGCTGAGCCTGCCTGCAGGCAGGTGATCCGTCTGCCGTTCCTGGTTCCCCTCCTGCCCACCTCCCCGCCTTGCTCCTTGCTTCCCCCCCCGCTGGACAACTCCCTCCTTTGGAGAGCACGCCCAAGTAGCTGAAAAAAGAGAGAAAGAGAGAAAGAAAAAAAAGAGGGGGGGGGGGTGTGAAGAAGAGTGAGAGACAATTCACACTGAAGGTGGGGACGCGGCCGGCGCTCGCAGGACCCCTCAGCCCATCCAGCGCCCGCAGCCCCGCGCTGCCCGGACAGCGCCCGCGGCCGGAGCGGGGCCGGCGGCGCGGGCGGAGCGCAGCCCCGGCGGGGCCATGGTGAGAGGCGGCTGGGGCTCGGTGCGGAGCCGCGGGCGCTGCGGGGCGCGGCGGGGGCTGCCCCGCTCGGCCGGGCGGCCGTGACCGCGGCGGCGCCGCCAGGGACGGACCGGCCCCAGCCCCGAGCGCGCCGGGCATCGTTTCGCGTGTTGGTCTGAGCCACGGCAAGCAAGGAATATGAACAGGAAAACAAGGCGCTGGATCTTCCACATCTTCCTGAGCCTGGGGATTGTGTATATCAAGATCGGGTAAGTAACTTTTTTTCCCTTTCTTTTATAACAATCGCGCTCTCTCTCGCGCTCAGCCCAACCTGCCCAGACCTGTTACTATTTAACTCGGGAAGTCTCAAAAAAAAAAAAAAAAAAAAAAAAGGGAAAAAAAAAAAGAGAGAGAAAAAGAAGCGATGATGGTGGAGATCACGATTATTTCTCAAAAGACAGGTAAAACTCCTGCACCTCGGAGCGACCCTCCAGCGGGGCGAGTTGGAGGCCCCGGCGATGTGCAGGGCTGCGAGGGGCTGGGCGGCGGTCCCGGCCGGGAAGGGACACCCGGGGGCATCCCCGGGCAGCCGGTCCTTCCCCAGCGCGGCCGGCGGGCCCGGGGCGGGGTGCCCCGGCTCTCTGCCGGGTACCTGCCCGCGCCTCCCGCGGGGGCATCCCTCGGCGGCTGCCGCCCGGGGAGACAACGCGGCCCGTCCCGAGAGGGGCGCAGGGAGGGCGGCGGAGCTCCGGTCCCGCAGCATCCCCGGCCAGGTGCGCTGGGTGCGGGAGGAGGCGGCGCGGCCCCGGGGCAGGGAGCGTGGGTTTTCTCCCTTCCTTCCCTCCCTCTCTCCCTCTCTCCTCTAACTGTTCGACAAGTTTGGGAAAACCCTCCCAGCCCGCTGCCTGTGCGTGGCCCGGGCAGGCAACGCCGCCGCACGCGCTTTAATTCACGAAGGAGGAAGTTTGGTCCTGTTTTGGCAGGAGCCCACGCGCTGCTTATCTCTGCCTCGGCCTGGAGAGAGGGAGAGGGAGAGGGAAGCGACAGGGGGAAAGGCGGCTGTTTTCCGGGGGCACCTGCCAGCGCCGGGCCCCGCAGCACGGGAGGGCAGCGGGTGCCGCTCTGCCTCCCAGACGAGCCTCCCTCAGCCACCGCCGGTGTCTTGTCGTTGCAGGGGTTTCTCCTCTGTGGTGGCCCTGGGAGCCAGCATCATCTGTAACAAGATCCCGGGGCTCGCCCCCCGGCAGCGGGCGATCTGCCAGAGCAGGCCCGACGCGATCATTGTCATCGGGGAAGGGTCCCAGATGGGCATCAACGAGTGCCAGTTCCAGTTCCGCAACGGGCGCTGGAACTGCTCGGCCCTGGGCGAGAGGACGGTCTTCGGCAAGGAGCTCAAAGTGGGTACGTGGCTCCGGGCTCTGCTGCCCGGCTCCGCCCGCAGGGCACCCGCGGGGGCACACGGGGGTGGCACGGGCACGGCTGCCGGGCTGCGGAGGAGCAGCTCCCGGCTCGTTCCAGCCAGGGCAGGACGGTCGCTGTGAGTGTGCGCACCTGGACACTGCTGCTGTCACTGCCAACCTGCTCCCTCCTGGCAGGGCACCTGCCTGTGCTCCCTTCCATGTGTGTCAGCTCCACCGCAGTATTTCACTGCCCTGCTCTCAGAAATCCTCTCCAAAGCGCTTCCCGTTTGTGTGCACAGGACAGCAGCCTTATCCATGTACTCAGGGATGAAAAAAGGGGTTTGGCTCTTGTTGAAGGCAGCAGTCAGAGCCAGAACGCTGAGCAGAGCTGGAATTGCACTTGTGGGGTGCAGGCATCTCCACAGGGATACTGGCCTGATGTTTGTACCTGATGGGACTCAGGCACAGCAATTGGTCTCGCTGTGAGAGATTCCCACCACACAAAATTGTTCTCCTACAGCAGCTGTATCCAGTGCCCTCTCTGCCACGAGAGAGAGTGGGTGTGTTCTGCTGTGAGATGTCAGGGCATTTACAAATGCTGTTCCAATCAACTGACAGAAGATCCCACTGCCATTTTCCATGTTTTCACTCATTGCAGCATTAAGAATAGCAAATGTAAATACCTGAAGAAATGGGGCTGAAGTTAAAACTCTCATACTCCCAATTCTGCAATACGCAGTAGTGAAGTTTACTCGCTGTTCTTTTGATTCCACAGCACTTAAAATGCAGAGACCAAGGAATGAGTTTTCCAAATACAGGCTGGTCTTTTTTAGAGCCACCATAGAAAGCTAATCACTCACAGCACCACATTCCAGAAGTGGAAGCTGGGATCTGTGATTTCCAGTCTCTTCCCCACGTAAAATGAAGTTGCAAAAAACCAGAAACCTCATCAAGCAATGCTTAGCATGGTAGAAAACAGGGATGTTTCTTGGGGACAGCAGGCAGCACAGAGAACAGGAGCTGGAAGAGCCCTGAGCAGCTGTGGGGGAACCCTGTGGACGGGCTGGCCCCAGGCACTGCTCAGTGCCATGGCAGGATATGGCCCCAGTACCTCATTCCTGGCATTCCCGTGAAAACGCGGAGGTGCAGCCTTGCCACTCCGCTCCAGAACTCCTGAGAACACTCAGCGTGTATTTTAGCCCATCAGTGCACACTGATACGTGTTTTCCAAAACTTAGATATTTAAGGAAAGAACAGAAGGAGAGCATGTCAACACCTTTGATAATCAGAGGGGTTCAAGTAAAGAAGGTAAAAAACCCCCTGCACAACACTGTGAGACATCTGAAAATGGAGCATTTATTCAGATTAGCTCATTGTTCCTGTTCCTTGGGCTGAGCTCTTCCTGTCAGAGATGCAAGCGCTTGCCACTTATGTCGGTGAAGAGTCCATTTGGATGGCTGACAGTTTTGGGCTCATTTAGTCTGAGAGTAACATTTCCTTAAACAGAAAATGTGAGAAGGATTTTTTTCTTCTCCCAGAAATTAGAAAATTGCGGAGTTGTTGTGGTCTGTTGCGTAAACATGCTCTCAGTTCCTTCCCTCCCTCCGAAAATCGAATTATTTAGCTAGAGGGTTATATTTAGGTCCTTTTAAAGAAAGTCGATATTAAAGGAAGTAGACTTTGATCTGTCTTTGAGGTGATAACTCTTAATATGTTCTATCTATCCATTACGAGGCTAAGATGGATAGGGCAAATTCTTCGTTGGTTTCAGGGCACAGTCAAGAGTTGAATGGCATCCAAATTACAAAACCCCATAGAACTCATTTAAAGAATAACAAAACCTTCAAATTTAAACAGGCTATATATGTAAATTTTAAAGTAAACTCTGATAAAAATCACAGAGGGTTGAAATCCAATGGTGAATTTTTCTTTTGCACAGACATTCCTGCGGTCTCAGGGATAAAACTACTCAGGCTCTCAAACAGCGCGAGATATTTTAATGTAACTGTTCCTGCTCAGGTGGTCTCCTTGTTCTTCTGCCTCTTCCCTATCAGCAGCTACAGAAATCCTGAATGTCTGATCCAGCTCATCTTTCTATGGCTATAAGGAAAAGACATCTCTTGCTCTTTCCCAAGGATCTCTGTGAGGGTGTGCTCCAGGTTACCATCCAGAGAAATAATATTTGCTTTGGTTAGAAAGGGTACAGCCTATGTGCCATAAAGCCATAAGTCAAATCTGGTGCCCACAAACGGGAGATCAGGCCTGAGGGCCTTACCCTAGATAGGAAAGAGAGAGATGTGTGACATGAAGGACCATATGTCCCTATAGGAAGCGTTTCAAGGGACAGAGCGCCAGAACAATCCAGGTTACCATTAAGTGAAGGTAATGCACCTTTGTTGCTTTTTTAATTAGACTTTGACATGGTGTGTTACAAAATACTATTCCAGCAGCCCCAGTACTCCAGTCCCTTTCCTGGCATTTAACAACTGATTGCATCCTTCAGGTGATTGTATCCTGAAGTTATTACTGGGGAGTGCGAGGGCACCTTTGTCTTGCCACTTGCAATAAAGTCAGTGAGCCACACATGAGCTCATCCCTCGGTCTCCAGCGAGGCTTCGCTCTGCCTCTGGAGTGGCACCGATGGGCTGCTCTGTGATTAGGAGATGACTTCAGAGTGACAGTGATGTGGCTGTCCTGGCCAGTGATGTGGCTGTCCTGGCCACAGCCCTGCCGGGCGTGTGCAGCCAGCAGAGGCTCACAGCAATCTGGGAGGATGTGCCTGAGTAACTCTGATGGAAATAGGGTTTGTGTGTGTCAGTCCATGCCAGTAAGTTCCCTTAGATACCAGAAATTCTTGTGATCTATTTCCCAACCCACAGCTCTGATGGCCAAATCTCTTCAAATCCAGTTTCTTGCCTTTTACCCTTGCTGGGTAATCTATTTTATGACTGTTATGCAAATATACTGTAATTATTTAAATTCTCTTGTTGCCGCTCAGGGTGATTCTCCTCCCGGCCCTGCTGTTGTGTAGCTGAGGGATCATGGCCCTCTCTTCCGTGTTTCTCTTTTCTTGTCTTTAAAATGGCAGCAGGGATATTAACCTTATTGAAACACTTGGAATCCTCTAGAAGGCAAGCATCAAACAGTATTTCCCTGTTGTAACCTGTAGCGTGTATTTTTTAGAATCCCCATATAATCCATCTTCAGTGAAGTGGTCGTTTACGTGTAGAGTTTATTTGCAGAGCTACAGTAAGCAACCGTTTCAATTCATCCTAGAGCATATTTGTGGTCACAGGCTTGAGTTTCCCACTGGTCACAGCGAACTGCAGCCAGTGCCCAGCACACACTTTCCATTTCCTGGGTCGTTTTACCTGGCTTGTCCTTCCAAAGAGAGATCCTCCCCTCCTGTCACCCTGTGGATGTCTCACCGTGCCAGCTGGTGACAGCAGTGCCGAGAGCACGAAGAGAAATCACGAAGTGCCATCGGATTGCTCCGGTCAGGGCAGGGAGCTGTGGAGGCGCAGTCCAGATCGACACAAGGATGTTTTTTCTAGACAATTCCACAGACACCTTATTAATAATGTAAAGTCGCAGAGAGAATTTTTAAAATAACCATGGAGATGATGCAACACTGCAATTATGGACACACTTAAAAACAAATATATTTGCTATGGTGGTCAGCAGTTCTGTTCCTGAGGACGGCCACAGTCAAAACCAAAGTTTTTAAAGCAGGATAGGCCAAAAGCCTCCTGCCTGTCTGTCTTCAGGTGAAATGTGCTTCAAGCCTAAGGATCTGAGCAGCCAGAAATGCCTTTGATAGGGTCTGAAAATCAGATTTGGGCTCTGCTGGATCGCAGGAAGAGCAGGAGCTGTGGCAAAGGCTTTTCATCAGGTGCCTCAGCGGCCCCTTGTGCAGGGTGCAGCCCTGAGCAGGTGGTCAGCAGTGACTGCTGTTATCTCAAAGGACTGTCCTGGGACGTGCCTACATTTCATGGGATCCAGAGGACAGCACCACATGGGCATCGTAGGGGAGAATAAAACCCCATCTCCTTTTGCCCCAAGTGAGCAGCACTGTCGCTGCTAAAGGAGACAGGGAAATGTTACAAACGCTTTGGCTGCACTCCTGCAGAGGGACACAGCAGAGTGGAGACTCTCCTCAGGACAGATCTGGGAGAAGAGAGGCACAGGAGCCCTGCAGAGGCTGCAAGGACCCTGCGTGGGGGAGGATGGAGGGAGTCCCGAGGTGTGAGTGGTGCTCTGCAAAGAACATTACAGCAAAACTGGTTTCAGCCTGGGCTTCATCCTGGCCTTACTAAAATGCAGCAATTCTTTGCTCTTTTCTACCCTGGAAAATGCTTCAGTATAATCACACTGGTACCTCCACCCACCTGCCATTACTCTTGGGAATAAGGAAAGCTGAAATCAAAACAAGAATCCCCACGGACCAGCTGGTCCCAAAGCTGGTGAGCACAGCAGGCTGGCTCAGCACCTCTGTACACTGTGCCCGATGCCTTTGGCCCAGGGATCACCCCAGGTGTGCCCTGATGCACAATTAAACCAGGAGGGTCTGTTGGCTTTCCTTTCTTCACTGCACTATTGGCTCCACACTGGACTGAATTCTGCAGTGATTTCTTTTCCAGATATTAAAATCAACTTTTCTTCTATAGCTTCAAACAACGCAAGGGAAGAGGGACATTCCCACTCCTGCCTATTGAAACAAATGGCAAATGCCCTACAAGCCAAACCTTCACTAACTTCTTCAGTAGCTGTCAGGAATAGCTCTCCTGCTGGTATGGAAAAGAGAAGAAGATCTAGGAAAATTTCCTCTCTGGTGGGGTAGATTTAACAGAAAAATTAACAGGAAAGTTACGAGAAAATCTTCATATTGTCACTGTGTTATAAACAAACACTTTGGAAAACATCCCAGTTCAGGTGTGTTGAAGAACAGATTCAGTCTTCCATCATTTCAGGGAGCATTTTGATTTTAAACACTGCTGCAGTCTCTTGTGTCAGGTTTTAAAATCTGAGTGTTTGAATTCCAGAATAACAGACCAAGTGAACAACCACTGGTGGAATCACAGACTCACAGAATCTCCTGAGCTGGAAGGAACCCTCCGGGATCATCCAGTCCAACCCCTGCCCTGCAGAGACACCCCAACAATCCCACCTTGTGCATCCCTGGAGTGGTGTCCAAACACTCCTGGAGCTCTGGGCAGGAAAATCCTTGTTGTTTTTGTATTGCATGGAAGATTACCTGCACAGGTCTGTGGGAAGCTAGGTTCTCAGTGCTGCTGCACTATTTGCTTTGGTCAATATTTAGAGGAATGATTGATAAATACTCTGTTTTCTGAACCACTTCTGTTATGAATCCTCCAAGATGCACAGAAAAAAAATGTCATTAACAGGAGTCTGGCTATTTAGTCAAGTAAGGTCAGAGTCTGAATTTCTGTGCTAGGTTTCCAGCCCTTAGAGCCAGTTTTTGCTGTCAGTGTCTTGCAGGAGAACAGTTATTTGCAGGCAGAAGTGAGGCCAGGCTGAAATATGGCCTGATCATCCTGAACTGCTTTATGCCAAAAAGTCAATCTTTCTCAGCAGGGACTGTCACTGCAAGATAAAACATTGCCCCAAGGTCACTGCAGTTGGAATTCCCATCACAGGGTTTTCATACCTGCCTTCAGATGTGTCTTGTGAGTACTTGTTCCAGAGAAACAGAGAGATTGCATCTGGCTGGGAAGGTGGGAGATCTCCACGGCAGGGGCAGCGCAGGGCTGGGGCGTGGGGGGCTCAGAGCCCTCTGGAAAGGGGAGACTTATTTGAACTCCAAAATAAAGGCTCTGATTCTTGTAATGCACGTGCCTTGAGTAGTAACTTTATAAATGTAAAGAGGTTATTTTCAAAAATAATCACTTTAGCTGGAGTGTTTCCTCTGCAAGAGTTTCATGTGTTGATGAAAGGAGCTTCAGCTCATGAAAGTGGGCAGGGACTAAACCCCCCAGAGTCTTGAATGCCTCTTAAAGCCAGTCTGTATTTTATTTATTGGTACTAACCTTTGTAAAGCCACACTGTTGATTTATAGGGAACCATCCTTTTAATTTCAACTGAATACAACGTTTTAAGGCACCAACCCCCCCAATTTTGAGCAGAAGGGGAAGAAAAAATTAGGACGAGGATAATTCAAAGATTTTTTTTTTTTTTTAAGCTACCATTCTTATTAATCACTCATGCTAGGTTAAAGAAAGATGAAAATAAAAAAAACCTGCTGGACCATACATGGTCTACCAAAGGAGGAGGAGGCAAAGCCCAAAGCAGGCAGGGGATGGGTTCTGGTCTGCGTTTTTCCAGGCTGTGAGTTATGGCCTCTATAGAGACATGAGGAGTAATGTTTGCTGTGGCACATAATTGGCAAGGTGCGCTGTGTTTTCCATCTTTATATTTTCCCAATCATATTTCAGCTCATGTCACTGCAGATAACTCCCTCTCTGACCCTTTGGCTTTAAATAGCAGAAAATACAACCCATGTTTTCCAGTGAGATAAACAAAGATTCGTCTTTTTTTTATTTCACAGCTTAGTCAATTTATGAGGGAGACTGATAGGGCGGGACAGGCTGTTTAGAAACACCCTTAGATCCCAAACTGCCGAGCACCTACTGACTTCCTGCAAGTAAATCCATGCTGTATTTTGCAGGCTTAGACTTTGTTTCCCGAGCAACATCAAGGTATTGCACTTCTTTTAAAATCTAAGTTCCCATTTCTAACACATGTGAATGAAGTTTTTACAAAGTTTTCAAATTTAAAGATTAAACTTAAAACCAAATGAAGTTGGCTAAATTAAGACCAGAATGCAGACCAGTCTGTGCAGCTGATAGGCTGATCAGCCCAAACCCAGTGAAGCAAACATTCATATCCAGAATCAGAGGTGTGCACGTGAGTGTTTGCAGATTTAAGGCTGCAAGGTGGGCATGGGTTGTGTATAACTGTGCTCAGTGTTAGGAGAGCAGCTGGCCTGGTCATGTCTGCATTTGCACCCACCTGTGATCCTCTCAGTGCTTCCCCTTGGGACATCTGGCACCCCATGGTTGACTGTGCAAGGCTCAGAGACAAAGGGACAGACAGCCTGGGCAGATGTGCAGGGCCTGCAGACAGGACTCCAGAGCTTTGGAGGAGGATTTGCATCAGCAGATGGAGCTGAAGAAATTTTGGAAGCCATCAGTGCCAAGCTCTCTGCCATCAGAGCAAACGGAGCTGCAATGTGCTGCGTACCTCACTGAAGGCCAGAAAAACACGGGAAAAGCAGGCAGATATTTCTGTCCAGGGCTTGAAGAGAAGCCCCCATGGTCACACAGCACTGAGGCACTTGCTGGGGCTGGGGACAGCCCCGGGTGAGGGGCTGAGCCAGGCAGATGTCAGTGCCCACGCCCGGCTGCCAGACCCAGAGCTGGGGGTGGCACTGGCCAGGCTCAGGGGGTGCCTCCCCTGCCCTCCAGGCTCAGGGGGTTCCTCCCCTGCCCTCCAGGCTCAGGGGGTGCCTCCCCTGCCCTCCAGGCTCAGGGGGTGCCTCTCCTGCCCTTCAGCCCCAGCACAGCTGCACTGACCCCCAGCATCCCCCGTGGTGCTGCAGCGCTGCTCTGGAACCGCCGCCGTGGCTGGAACCCGGCCGGTCACCGGCCTTGTGAATGGCCACAGCAACCTCTGACCACTGCCAGATCCTTCTCTGGAGTTCCCAGTGCTTGGAGTTGAGCTCTGGAGTGTTTACCACGGTTTGGTTGAGATAAGGAGAAGAATGTGTGATCTGGGAGCTGAAAAGATGGCTTGCAATCCTTGTACATGTCCAGGGCAGGCTGCACGGGGCTTGGAGTGCCCTGGAGTGGTGGAAATGTCCCTGCCTGTGGCAGGGGTGGAGTGAGAGGAGCTTTAAGGTCCCTTCCAGCCCAAACCACTTGGGATGCCATGGTGCTATGGCAGGTGACTCTCCGCCTTTGTCTAACTTCTGTAGGAGCAGCTGCCTGGCCATACCTTGGTAAAGCCGTGTTTCCCCCTGAGATCCTCCAGGAATTTCAACTCTCTGCTGAAATCCGAAGTAGAGGAGTGGAATTTCTACTGAAAAGTGGCAGGAACACCCCGTGCTCAGGTTATCCTGTTTGGTCACAAACCCCTGGGACCTCGAGCACTGTCACAGAAGAGACTCAGACTGGCCTGAGCTTCCCTCCCTTGCTGACATTTCTGTGAGCCACACCAGGGTAACGAGACCTAAAAAAGTGAATCATTTTTGGCAAACAGGAACAGTTTGATGCAGACATGACAAACCCACATCACTTTATCACCACTGCACAAGGGCCAAGGCACTTCCTACCTGGGTCAATTCTTCCAGGCACTTGCTTTGTTTACCTTGTAATCTCCTAAATTTGAGTTTTTAAAAGCTGCTAAGGTTTTCCCCCGAATAAGACAAACTTATAAAACAATTTAGGTAATGTAATTTATGATCAAGCTTGACTCTGGCTTCTGACTCTGCTTGTACAAACTAATTTTATATTTTCTACATTGAGTTTTTCTCCCCTCTAAAAAGCAAAAGAGCTGCTCAGCCTTTACAATGCTGAGTGTGTCAGATCAAAGTGATCTCCCAGCGGTTTTTATTCTAGATCTTGAAAATGACTTGTGCTGGAACAAAAATAATCCAATCAAAATCGAAGGGAAACAAGAACCACACATAAATTCAACTCAAAAATATTTTTGTGACAATGTCCCATTTGCTGCTTCGTGGAACAGAAACCTGGTGTGATGCATTGGTCCCCTCTGAGAGATGAAGTGGGATTTCTAATTGTACACTGTTTATCAGTGCCTTTTTTGTAGCGTTGTGCTTAAAAGATTGAGGGTATTGATGGGTGTAAACTGGAGGAGGAGCTCAACTCCAAACACACCTGAAGCCTGGGATTTCTCCTCCACATTCGGATTTTCATAAAAAGCCAAGAGTTCTAGAAAGCTTCATCTGCAACTTCCACAGCCAAAAGGATTCAGCATTTTATGATTTTTCTTTTTTTTTTTGAGTAAGGAGAAACAAGGAATCCTGTGAGGAAGTCTGATAATAGACTATAAGTTCCTTAATAAATGCAGCATGTAGCAGCATTGGGGAATATTGCCTGTGCTGATAGAGGGCACGAAGTTTACTATTAACAGATTGTGATAATGTCATCTTGTTTTCCATTTTACTTCCTCGACATAAGGAAGTGAACATTTATCATTGAAAGCGACAAGTAGAGAAATCCAGATCGTATTACATGAAAGGGATGTAGCCAAGGCTGAAGTGCTTGTAAGGTTTCTTTCCCAAGTGATTATTTTTTTGTGAAATGCAATAAACAGCAGAAATGGGCTTGTTTCATGGGTAACAAGCACTTGCCAGCAGCTGAGGTCTGCCAGGACTCCACTGGTGGGCAGTTGGAGAAGGGAAGCAGATCTTCCCATCTGCACTCCCCTGATTAAGAGCCTGATTCTGATCCTACTGATGCAAGGGTGCATTTGGTCATTGCAGAAATAACAGTAGGGGCAAGTTCTTGGTTTGGGAGATCCAAAAATTTTTAAAGACCTGTTTGACATACACGGGCAACCTCTGCAAAGCTCCTCAGGCTGTGAAGGTCCCTCTCTCAGCTGAACTGGTTCCAAAAGTCTCACAGATCCTGTAGGGTCCCACGTGGTGGGAAATCCAGGCACCAGGAATGCAACAAACTTCAAAAAGAGAAATTAAATCTTAGATTTACAGTGAGAAGCCCCTCCCTCCAGAGACAGAAGCCTGTCATTATGGCCTTATTGCACAAAGTATTATTGGCCTAACCTCTGTCTCACAGCCCTCTGGTGAGGCTGTTACTTCACCATGCTCTGGTCACGGTGCCTAAAACAGGATTTTTTCTTCATTTTATGAGAAATTTTGAAATTAAACCCAAGACTTATTTCATTGAGTCAGCATGGATGTCAGTGTTGAAAACTTTTTGACACCTACAGTGTGAAAGAAACATCCCAGTTCAGTTAAAATGTTTTCAGAACAAGAGTCCAATGGGAAGCGGTTGTCCTGTAAAAATACCTTTTAGTGTAGAATTAAATTTCTAAATAAAATCCTATTTCTGACCTGAATTTTAAAAAAGTTGAGTGTGTGGGCATTTTAACAAATTGACCCCCAAGCCCACCTATTTTGTTTTCCTTCCTTTATTTTTGAGCTCGAGCATTTGCCCCCCTTTTGCTACAAGAAGCTTAGTTTGCCTGCTTCTAACACCATCTAATAATACAGAGATGGAGCTGCCTGAACAACGCTCGATCTCCTCCTGCCTCGTGGAGAGCTCTTGCTTTAGAGACGAGCACCCACCACAACCAATACTCAGAAGAGCAGGGACCTGCTTGTGCCTGCAGGTTTGCAGCACTCCTGAGAGCAAGCCGGGGCTGTTTGCCCGCAGGAGCTGCCCGTCCCCGTGTCCTGTGCCCGCTGGCTCCTGCCCGCTGCTGGTGGCCCCGTCCCTGTGTCCTGTGCCCCGCTGGGCTCCTGCCCGCTGCTGATGGCCCCGTCCCTGTGTCCTGTGCCCCGCTGGGCTCCTGCCCGCTGCTGATGGCCCCGTCCCTGTGTCCTGTGCCCCGCTGGGCTCCTGCCCGCTGCTGGTGGCCCCGTCCCCGTGTCCTGTGCCCCGCTGGGCTCCTGCCCGCTGCTGTGGCCCCGTCCCAGTGTCCGTGCCCCGATGGAGCTCCTGCCGCTGCTGATGGCCCCGTCCCTGTGTCCTGTGCCCCGCTGGGCTCCTGCCCGCTGCGGTGGCCCCGTCCCTGTGTCCTGTGCCCCGCTGGGCTCCTGCCCGCTGCTGGTGGCCCCGTCCCTGTGTCCTGTGCCCCGCTGGGCTCCTGCCCGCTGCTGATGGCCCCGTCCCTGTGTCCTGTGCCCCGCTGGGCTCCTGCCCGCTGCTGATGGCCCCGTCCCTGTGTCCTGTGCCCCGCTGGGCTCCTGCCCGCTGCTGATGGCCTCGTCCCTGTGTCCTGTGCCCCGCTGGGCTCCTGCCCGCTGCTGATGGCCTCGTCCCTGTGTCCTGTGCCCCGCTGGGCTCCTGCCCGCTGCTGATGGCCTCGTCCCTGTGTCCTGTGCCCCGCTGGGCTCCTGCCCGCTGCTGATGGCCCCTTTTGCCTTCCAGGGAGCCGCGAGGCCGCCTTCACCTACGCCATCATCGCGGCCGGCGTGGCTCATGCCATCACGGCCGCCTGCACGCAGGGCAACCTGAGCGACTGCGGCTGCGACAAGGAGAAGCAGGGCCAGTACCACAAGGAGGAGGGATGGAAATGGGGCGGCTGCTCCGCCGACATCCGCTACGGCATCGGCTTCGCCAAGGTCTTCGTGGACGCCCGGGAGATCAAGCAGAACGCCAGGACGCTCATGAACCTGCACAACAACGAGGCCGGGAGGAAGGTGAGTGTCCCGAGTCCCGAATCCCGAGTCCCGTGTCCCGTGTCCCGTGTCCCGTGTCCCGTGTCCCGTGTCCCGTGTCCCGTGTCCATCCCGGGGCTGGGGTGGGGTTTGGTGCCCCGCAGTGCGGGAGAACCGTGGGGCTTCCGTGCTGGCATCATTCGCAGCACGCAAGTAGGCACCTCGGCAGGTTGTTGGACCATCTGCTCGTCAAACGTTTGTCTAAATGTTAGTCTTTGCAGCTATAAAAAAGAAAAAAAAAAAAAAACAAAAAACCCAACAACAACAAAAAAACCCCAACCATTTTATCTGGGAAGTCAAACGGTACTTCTGGTAAAAAGCTGCCTGCTACTGTGTGGGTGAGCGGGAGTCTCGTCAGGTTCAGACATGAACGTCTCACTCAGCTGAAAAGGGATCATTTTCAACCCCACTGTTCAAACCTCAGCCTTTGTGTGAGCGCTACCGCTGCTAGGAGGAAAAGCCTTCAGCAAAGACCCCAGGCTGAGTCCCTGTCGCACCGTGGTTACACTGTGGCACGGATTTGGGGTTAGCACAGCAGGATTCCCGCCCCATCCCATCCTTTGGGACTGAAAGCAGCAGCTCTGGGGAAGGCAGGAATCCAGCAGCTCGCACACACAGGTTTCCTGGGATCCTGGGCACTGAACGCCCCGGGTTTGCTGCCTTGGCCGTGTTTCTGATCGCCAGTGGAGCTGGTGCGGGCACAAGACCCAGCCTGGTGTGACCTGCGCTCCTCAGATCCCTGTGGGGCAGGCATTCCCAGGCGTTCCCAGGGCAGTCCATCAGTGCTGTGGCTCCGATTCCAGCAGCTGGAATAGCCAGGGGGTGTCGGTGTGCTCCTCACAGAGCCGGGCACAGCCCAGCAGAGCTCTCCCTGCGCGAGTTTGGCTGATCCCATCTCCCAGGGATGTGAATCCTCTGCTTCCCCAGCTCTCCTTTTACCAGCTCTCCTTTTACCTGATGGCAGCGTTATGTGAGTGTGACTTAGAGCCAGATGGGAGGAGGAAGTTGGGAACAGCAGTTAATTTGTGGATGCTACTTTCGTTGTGGTAATTACCTGTAGGCTCTGAGACATCTCCAGTTACGCTGGAGCCAGGCAGATTGTATTGAAGAAAAGCCATTTCCACCCCAAACAAAAGCCTAACCCTTCTTTAATTGAATGCTACTGTAGAGGTTTTATAGGTGAGATTATGGGTTTTACTCTGTGTAGCATCCCAAATGCCTGTGTCTGGCTCTCTGGTGCTAAAACTTGTACTTCAACACTGGCAAAATTAACCCCAAATTCTGAGAATAACTCAAGGATTGAGCATTAATATTTGCTACGCAAATGATCTGAGATCTTTATTACTTAGCTTCTGGTAGCATGAAGGCACATCCTGAAAAGCTTGGTGAAACACCAACGCCCACTGCCTGCTCTGCTGTACAAGCAGAGATCTAGCGAAACAAAAAATAGCAGAGGAGTTTCACCTCTGTGGGAAAGCTACTTCCTTGAGAGGTCTGCTTGTATTTGATGGGTGCTGGCAGTAAAAGATTCCCAGGAAATGACACACCAGCCTACACCAGACTGCAAAACATAGCTGGAAACTGCCTACTGGCTGGAAATTTTTCCCCAATGCAAAGCTCAAAAATACAGCCAAGTAGAAAAGTTGCGGGTTTTGCCTCAGTTATCCCCCGGGTGTGGACCTTGGGCAGAGGAGGTCATTGGTCCTGGAGCAGACTGTGGGAAGGCCAGCTCCAGGAGCCTCCCCAGCCTCCCCGTGAGGCTCCTTGTGTTTCTCACCTTTCTGTGCACAATTTGCTGTCCTGAAAGCTCGTGCCTGGAAGGTTCAGCTCTCCACATTGTTATCTGGGAGAGCAGCGGTTTGTGCTATCTCTGGCCATCTGCCATTTCTCCAGCAGGCTCAGGAACTGTTCTGATCTAGAGATATTTCTGCGCTTCTTCCTGCATCCCTCACAGAGCAAAATTACCGATCTTTGTTCGAACAAATCTCTGTTTGAAATCTTCAGGGGAGAGAAGGAGCAACAGGACTGAGGAGAGGCTTGTTACTCCACTGCCCTGTAGAGAATGAATAAATGATGGTTTTGCTAGACAGATTTCTTTCAGGCTTTGCTCCTGTGTGAAAGATCACAGTATTTAAAGACAATTGGCAGGGGAGGCCATTACAGGTATTTGGCACGCCAGGACTCTCACAACCTGACTCTTCCACAACAAAGACAGCCTTGTTGTGAGGTGGAACTCTCCATTTTGGAGCAGTATGGATCTTATCAGCCTCCACACAATCTATTCATGGTGCTTTCCTCTGGGCTACAAATTCTTTCTTGTTTTACTCGCCCATGGCTAGGTTTTGATGATATTTATGCACTTAGGAGACAGACTGGCACCTACCAGGCTTCCAAAAATAAATCAATTCTTATTGATTTCTTACCATCACCTGTAGGCACTGCTGTGCTGTTCAGAAGTGAGTTGCCTCTACTTCTTTTGTCTTGCAATGTGAAACTGTGCTGTGCCCACTCACCTGGTGCTCACCTCTGGAAAGGTCCCTCCTCAGGGTGACACCTGCTGCAGCTGGTTCAGGATGCACTCTAGGAAAGCACAGATCCATCAACATTGGGTTGTCTTCTTGAGAACCACTGCTAGAATCATCCATTCCGTCTTGGTGATTGAGAATGGTCTGCTGGGTTTACTGGGAAGACTGGGCGTAGAGGGGACTGTGCAGTATGACCCAACAGAGAACCTGCAGGAAAAGCCTAATCCAGGATTTATGAAGACCTCAGTTCAAGACTTTCCACCCTCTCACAGTCCTGTTTTACCCAGGCAATATCCATCTGCTCCCTGCGGTGCCAGCAGCAGCCTCGGAACATCCTGAACACACAGCAGGGGTACAGTTATCCAGGGATTGGGCACAGTTATCCAGGGAATGGGCACAGTTATCCAGGGAATGGGTACAGTTATCCAGGGAATGGGCACAGCCCCAGGGCTGCCAGAGCTCCAGGAGCCTTTGGACAATGCTCTCAGGGATGCACAGGGTGGGATTGTCGGGGTGTCTGTTCAGGGTCAGGAGCTGGACTGGATGATCCCTGAGGGTCCCTTCCAGCTCAGGATATTCTGATTCTATAATCTGTCAGCTGTTTCTGGAAATGAGACAACTGAGGGTGTCAAATGTGGAGGATTTCAAAGGTCACAGGTGGAGAACATCCATGTTCCTTCCCTTACCAGCCTGGGTAGTGCAGTGCTTGGCCAACCCCCCGTGCACACCCAGGACGCCGCGAGGAGCAGCCCCTGGGAGCAGCGCGGGGGACACGACCCATCCCAGCTGCTCCCACAGCCCAAATACAGCCGGGGTGCCTGTGGGCAGCTTCCCTCCCTGCTGAAGGACGGGGCTCTGCCTCTGTTCCTGTCTCTGTCTGGGTGACAAACCAGCAGCGCTCAGTTCTGTAGCACAGCTCGCCGGTCCTCGGGCTGCGTGGAAGGGCCGGGGCAGAGTTCTGAGCAGGGGTCACACACACCCCACGAAACTGGCCCCGAGCAGCCCGAGAGCCTCACCTCATTTGTCAAACCTACTGGAGAGCAGCGATTTCTGACCTCCAGAAGCAGAGTTTAGGGTGTCTTTCCTCTTTGAATTAGTGTTTCCTGAAGTGCTGATTCACTGCAGGAAGGAGCAAGCAGTACAGTGAGAACAGGAGGAGGAATTCATAACAGCTGGGTCAGAAAAGGGAGATAAAGCTTCAATTAATTTAAAGGCATAATGCTTATTTGCCCTGCAAACTTCCATGTGAGGGGGTATAATTGCAAGACTGAATTGTCTGTTAGCAAATTTGTCTTCTCAAATATAAAGTTGATTAAATTACTGCCAGTAACACAATAATGTATGTCTGAGAGATATTTATGCTCCAGGAAATAAAAAATGTTATTTTCCAGGTTATCCTGCCTAAAAAATAGCAAAGTAGATACTTAAAGGCTCTACACATTTTGGCTGTAAACAATTTCATTCTGACTGCATGCAAGGTACATGACCAGACTGCTCTCTCCTCTCTTTTTCTCTGTGACATTGAAATTCCACGAATGGCATCTTGCATCAGCGTTACATCATATTAAGTATAATGCAATATTATGAGTCATTGTTATAAATCATGGGCACAGGCTGCATTAGAAGGCTTTTGCAATTCAAGAGCACATCAAGGTGGATTTTTATTCAGCATTTCTCTCCGGAGGAACATGTAGGGGCACTAACTTTGCAATGTCTCCCCATCCTCTGAATCAGGAGCATTTCAGATTTCCTCTTCAGCTCTGAGGCTCTCAGGGGATGTGCAGGATGTGCCTGACAGAGCTGCTGCAAACAGCAAGCAAAGCTGTGAGCACCCAGGAGGCGCTTCTGAAATGGATCATGCAGGGACCATAATAGACTGAGGTGTTTAATGCTTCACCCTGTAAAAAACTGCAGCAATGCTGAAGAGACACACAAAGCACAGAGCTCAGGGGCTCTCCCAAGCTGTCCTGGAAAGCCCTCACTTGTGTCACTCTTTACTTGCTGCTTCTCTGACCTCGGGGGGACATTGCTGCCATGAGACTTTCCTGAACGTTCTCCTCTTCTTGCGTAGTGGGCAATCACCACTGCAGATCCAGTTACCTTTATCCAAGGCAAGCCAGTGCTGAGCCTCTGCCTTCTCTCCAGGCACTCCAGCCCCAAGGCCTGGCACCCCAGCTGTACTTCAGTGCCATTAGAAAAGGAGCCTTAAATGCCACAAAGTCTTTCCTGGCACTTCATGCGCTGGCTGGGGCAGCAGGATTCCAGAAAGGCCAAGCACTGAGTTTGGAGTAAATCCAGTTCACTGAATGGGAAAGCTCCCACTGAGGCTGGTGGGACCACAGGGCACGGCTGAGTGCTTCCAAAAATCCCATCCAACTCCATCCCAAGGCTGTGCTGGGCAGTTTCCGAGGTGTGAAAAGAAACACACATCCCTTGCACCCTTACAGCATTTTGTTTGTGTTTGAAAGGATCAAAGCACTATTTATGGCCTTCCTACTTTTTTAGATAATAGTCTTAAAGCAGGTCCAAGCTTGACAGACAAGTTCTGCATCTTCTCAACAGCCCAGGGTAAAGATAAAGGGAGCATTAATGTTGGTCTAAATTATGAGAGGGAATTGGACTCCACAAGAACTGTAATCCACAAGAATGAATTTTCATTCCACTTGTCCTCCACTTTCAGCTAATCAGAAATGGTGATACATGGTCCTACTTGTATTTTGGCTTTCAACTCCCTCCTATATCTCATGTGGTTGAAAACTGAATTCCTGATTTACGCTGGAGATTAGGGGATGATAAATGCTATCACTTACCTGCAGTTGCAGTTTTAGAGGATTCTGGCATTCTGAGCAAAACATGCATTTCATGTATGTGATTACTGGAGCTGACAGTCTGTCATGCTGCTGACAGGGAGAGCAGGGACTGAGGGCCAGGCTCTCTTCATAAATAACAAAGATCTCAAATTCCAAATTTAATATCGTGCACCTCTTACAACTGCAGTAATCAGATGCTTGCTCTGATGATTAATTTGCTCAGCAAAGCCCCTGGCTGGGTCACAGGTTTCCGGACAATTCCTGATTTAATTTGGCCTTTCTCTCGGACAGTTAGCAGCGCTTCCCATGGGTAACACACTGTCATTCCGTGCTCAGAGGGGAGCATCAGCGAGACAAAAATCAGAGCTGTGCAGATTGTTCAGTTCTCCCAGGGTTTCAGCACCTTTGGAGCCTTGTAGAGCTTGTGGTGTCTCTCCTGTTAGAGAACAAAATAAACCTTACTGATTTGAAGCAAATGCAGCTTTCATGGAGCACAATCACCCCCCAGCAGATTCCTGCTGTGTTTGGGTGTTGGAAAACTTATCCCAGTCTTGGAACAAAAAACCTGAGGGATTGGAACAAGATGAGCTTTAAGGTCCCTTCCAACCATTCTGTGACTTTATGAAAAGTTGCAGAAAGAAAGCAGCAACCTGTTAACCTTTACTGTGACCTATGAGCTTGGCTGTCTCGCTTGTATTGTTTTTATTAACCTGTGCTCTTTGATGTTTTGTTGAGAAATTTAATAAGAATCCAAGATTTTTGGGCTTCATACCTAAATTTTGGCCTAAGTTGTTGAAAAATTTTCAGAAACAGCTGTTGAGCACTGTTCTGCTTCTTCCAGATGACATTTGTCACACTACAAATTTAGGTTTCCAATCCCAAGACTGATTTCCTTGCCTATTATTGGGATCTTCCATACCCACACTTCAGCAAAACTCAAAGAAGACTGGTATTGGGCAAGTCAGCAGGAAACTAATGGCTAGGCCAGTTCACTGAGAGCACTTTTAATGCAGAAAGAGGCCGTGTTGATGCATGAAGTGTGCACCACATTCTGGTGGAGATCTCACACCGTGCAGCCTCATTCATTACACCTCTGGCAAATTAAACCCAAGTCTCGGATGTGGGGCTGGGTCTGTGTTCCATGCTGTGTCAGCAGGGGCAGAAACTGGAATCCTCTGCAGTTACAGCCCAGACCTCTCGAGCCTGAGCTGAAAGTATCTCCAGGAACGTTTCCAAGTGCCTTGCAATGATGAGTCAGGAACATGAACTCAGTTACCTGAGCTCAGCCTGTAACTCAGCACAGGTTTTGGTAAAACTGAAAGGTAAACCAAGGCTTGGTTCAAACCTCGTCATTAACACATGGTGGCAGAGAACTCTGAAATCATGAAGCCCTGAATGCTCACCAAGAGCAATAATTGCTGGCACATGCTGTACAAATGGAACAGACTTTTGCTTTAATGGAAAGAGTTTCCAGGTATTTTGAAGTAAACAATTAAAAAATCAATGAACGAAGAACAACCTTTTAGTCCAAGGATGCAGACAAAGTCTGTTGGTACTGCAGGATGCAGAACTGAGCTATGAAAGGATAGAAAGGTTTCAGGGAACTGCGGGGAGGATGCTTGGCTCTCATGTCCAGTTAGTTCCAGAAAACGCTGGGATTAACTTGAATTAGTGCTGCTTATTGAAATCAGCCTGAGCCTTCTGGTACTGACAGTGAGCTGCACCTAAAGGGTGTCCCTGGGCCAAGCAGCAGGAAGGTCATGGCGTGGATTCTAACCCAGCTCTGAGCCAGCATCCACCCTGGTGCTCCATCCAGGTTCCTGTGAGAGTGCACTGGGGGAATGAGCCTTGCCCAAAGCATTCCAGACCTTGTGCCAAATACGGGGCCACCCACAATTGAGGGGGAACCACGCACCCTCTGACAGAGCTGCTCCCACAGGAGATGTTAACTGAGCCACAGCACATGCTGCTATCTCTGGGGGTATAAATCCTGCAGCTGTTGAACAAGTAACTATTGAGAGGGCACAATAGCCTGTCAATAAAGAAGTTCAATAAGCAGTCAAGAGAATGTGTCCACAAAAACTTGGATTAAGTCTTCACAGAAGTTTCTTCAAAATGTCTACACTTTGTCATATTTAGCTGAAGTTACTTTGAAATTTCCGGTGGGAAATGAGAAGGCAGAAGGGAGCCAGACACCAAGTGAGTGCTTAGGCTTTGCTTTCCCAGGGAATCAGCCTGAGGTGTCTGCCTTGTCATACTTAGAGCAAATTTAGACTGAAAGGTGTAGTCAAAGTCTAAAATATTTTCTAGAAAATTGTAGATTTAAACAGCTATGCTAAGGAATACCTTAGCATTAACACATATGTTTAATTTGATCCAACGGACTTTTGCTTTATATTAAGGTACCCCTTAATGATAGATTTATAAAATTGATATCAGATTAATACACTAAAGGTGCACCACAGACGTGTAGTTTCTTTCGCTGATGGGTTCATGTACTGGTGAAACTGGTGTTTAGCTCTGTTACTGGCATCCTATGCCCTTCTGAACTGAAGACCTGGAGCAATAGTTTAACCCTTTGTTACAAACACCCATCTCAAAATGAAGACTCACTTGTGCATGGCTTATAAAGAGGAACTGTCAACGGCATTGCTGGCTGCTGCTGCTGAGCTCGTGTACAAGTGGTGAGCAGGGAGATCTGCTCAGGAAAAGCAACAGCCCTGTGTGGTGAGAGGGTGAGCTGACCCAGGGGAGCCACATCCATCCACACAGTAAACGCCAAGAGCGAACTCTGTGAGCACATGATTGCTTTGTAAGACAAAAACTATTCAACTACTGCTTAAAATGACAGAATCACAGAATCACAGGATGGTCGGGGTTGGAAAGGACCTTAAAGCCCACCCAGTCCCACCCTGCCAGGGGCAGGGACACCTTCCACTATCCCAGGTTGCTCCAAGCCCCGTTCAGCCTGGTCTTGGACACTTCCAGGGATGGGGCAGCCATAGCTGCTCTGGGCACCCTGTGCTTAGACTGCACTGGGCATTACACATAAATTTAGGAAATTCCACTTTCTTCTGCATAGAAGCAAATTTTCATTGAGAACAGGCCAGAAGATCCTTGTTAAAATTCTTGGCCTGGGTCTGGGTGTGCTGCTCTTGGCAGCTGTGGGGCTGCAGAGAGAGGCTCTGCTGGTAGGATCTTATCTCTGATAAGTGGGAGCTATTTGAAAACATGGAAGTGTGGATCTATTGTCCCACTGCAACTGGAGGGGGAAAACACTTTTGTATTAAACTTAATTGGAAAGTCATCCTCGTGGAATAACTATTCTCACAAGAATATTGCAATTAACACCAAAATCATGTTACTTTATGATAACGTGAATATTTTGAATTGTAAACACAAAATGTGTGGAAGTCTGTTCACAATACACACTCTGTCATCATGATCCAGCTTCTGCCTTACAAAACTGACATAGTGGCACAGTGATTAACTGGAGAGCAATGAGAAATTTCTCTTAAACTGGCAAGAATGGCTCTCACTTCCCTGAGCAGCTGTTGCTTGATGTGCCAGCCTGGTGAGATCCCACCCAGGGTACAACCACCCTTGGCAATGGGCTTGGAGCCTCTGCCACAGCCCAGGTCATGTTTTCCCTGGGAAACAGAGGGGCTGGGAGTGGGAAGGGAATGGGAGTGGCTGTGAGGTAGCTCAGGTGCTCTTCCCAGCTCAGTAAATGGCAGGTGGGCAAAGCAGGCCGTGGGTGCATCCCCAGTGTCATTTACTGAGTTGGGACCAGTGTCAGGACTGAAGTGTCTCTCTGTACCAAATATGAGCATACCTCCTGCTTCTTTCTAGACCAAAGGAGTCAATCAAGAAGCTGAGCTAAGAGACATTGTGTTTTTATAAAGGCAGTACTGGAAAATTGACGTAGAATTACTTTGACATTACCTAAAAAGGTCGATAGAATTGAAAAACATCCCTTTTCAACTGAAACTATTGTCTTGGAGAACTAAAATCTATAGATATTTTTCAGCATGATGAATAATGTCCTGTGCAGTATTATCTGCTGGGTACCTAAGGGTTAACTCTCACAGTTTGGTATGCAACTAAATGAACTATAATTAACTGTGTGTGGCTATTGGTTGGAAATGTTTGGAAGCAATATGAAGTGATAATATTCTGCAGCTCATGCTCCTGCCAGTACCTGGCTTTATTAGTTTAGCACGAGAGGTGTTTCCTGATTAGTTGTCTGGAACCAGCGAGGCTGCTCTCTTGGTTTCCATCACTCTTTGGAAACTTTTCTCTCGACAGCTGAAGCATTTGTCAAAATGCTCTACCTGGTGGCCCCCAGCTCTTTATACACAGTTCCTCACTGCCAGCACCACCTCACAGGAGAGCTTCCCCTCCAGTGGGGAGAGTCCCACGGAAGGTGAAGCTCAGTGGGAATGAGTCAGGCCTGGGTCATTCCTCTCCGTGTGCATCCGCTGTGACGAGGACAAATTCCAGTTGCGTCATTTCTTGTTTTCCCTGCATCTTTTTTGTGTGAAGAATGACTCAGGCTCCATGACAAATTCCAAAGTGAGGGGCAGCAGTGACGTCCTTGTCTGAATAACCCCAAGATTTAACTCATTGTGTTCCCAAACTGAGGAGCATAATCAAATCAAGTTCCTCTTATTGGGAGTGTTTCCTGTTTCTTCAGAAACATCACGCTAAAATGCAAACTGTTAGCACCATTACCTTCCTAGTGACATCTTCATTCAGATGCCCAGAGAATGGATGAAGATCACTCTCCCAAGATCAGAACTTAAACCAGACACTCTGGACAGAGGATGCTGGAAGGATTGTGTTGACTTTGAAGACGTCAAGGTCAGCAGACATTGTTCAGTTTGGATTTCATTGACTTCACTGTTCTGATCCATGCATTGACTGCAGGGATGAGCTTGTAGGGTGAAGCAGGGATTAAGGAAAAGGATGTTTTTAACAATGGACAATCATGACATTTTTAATATGTAGCAAAATGCCACACAGATCATTATGTTAGAGAGTCCTGATTGGAAGTATCAGTACCTTGGAGTGATTTTTAATTGGTGACCAGAATGTAAGGAAGGTAGCTATGGCCTAAGAAGAAATGTTACGTGGGTAGCATGTCAAAAGGCAGAAAAATTGCTGTCTCATTTTCTTTCTGAACTGTCTTAGTGTCAGTGAACACCAGGCTGTTTCTTCATTTCCAAAACTCCTCAATCATCATCTTTTATTCACTTCTGGCATGAACATTCTATCCAGTATCTTTTTGGAAAGGAAGAAATGTACTGTGGAAAACTTATGCAGTGATAGGGAGGTAAGCTAGATAATATAACCAACAACTCTATCTGTAATTCTGTACCACCTCCCCCATTCCCAGCCCATTGCAGCTTCATCCTACAAAGTGCCCAGGTAGGCCAGACAACATGACTGTTCAGTATTTCACAAGCTAAAATCCATCATGTCCACAGTGTCAGTTTTGCTTGGACAGCAGCAAATGACAATCCTAGACAAATTTTCCCTTAATCTCACAATCCCATTTCAGTAACGGGCTAGGAAATCACATTTTCATTTAAATATGGAATATAAAATCACGTGTTGAATGTCTTTCAGACAATTCAGCTATATTCTAATAGTAACAAGTGAAAGCACATTAAAAGAAACCAGATTTTTTCAGAACTACTTTTTCCAAGTTCCTTTTTATGACAGACCTTTAAACTTCCTACATGATGACACTTACTTGGCACTGCATTGATCCAGTCTAATCTAGGTGATAATGTGTCTCACAAGAGTTATTTTTCAAAAACAAGTAGTTTATCAAACCCATTGACAGTTATGTTTTCAAATTATTTCCATTTTTCCCTGTTAAAATATTTGCCTTGCTTTTAAATAGAAAACCCCACAGAACCAAAAGGCAAGTGGTGTTGTAGGCAGCTGTGCCCAGAAGCCATCACAGCAGTGACCCCTCAATAAGCTGCCAAGCCACCTTTCAAGCAGTGAGCCTTTGCCATCAGCAGCTGAGGAAGCTCAAAGTGCCCCACCAGGACCCCCCATTTCCCAGCCTCTTCCAGCAGAGAGTGGGGAAATGCTGCTCTCAGTCTCTTTCCTGGTGTAAAACTTACCTAAGCCTCAGTTTGGATGTTTGTAGTTGAGAAAAGCTTCACTAGCAGGACTTCCTTTCAGGGGGTGTGTGAGGAGGTTTTGCACTGGACGTGACTCAGAAAGCTCTGTCACAGCCACGGGAAACTCAGCCTGAGGCTGCGGCTGCAGCTCGGGAGTTCATGGCTTTGATTTGAGTTTTGATGACCAAAGAGAGATGAGAGGGCAGGTCCCTTCTGTCTGGGGAGAACGGGAATGTGTTCAGGAGAGAGGTGAGAAGGTGAGGGGTACCAGGGTCCTGCAGCTGTTATCAGATACGGTGGGAAGGGGAGAGGGTGAGGGAGGAGAGGAGAGAGCACCTGGGGAGACCTGGGCAGGAGGGCCTGACCCCACCGGGCAGAGGGGATTTCAGGGGTGTCACTCCTCTCAAACACCTACAGATGGTGAGCTGTCAACATCAGGGGCAGCCACATCATGCCCACTGTCTCTGCAGGCAGGATCCTGATGGAGATAAATAAAAACTTCAGAGCCTCATTTGACTTTCATAAAGCTTGATTAGAGCAGCAGAGCACTCAGAGAGAACTGCTGAGCACTGGGCAAGCTCAGAGCCCGAGCCACATTCATGGAACCCACTTGCACAGTTACTTTTGGGAAACCAAGAGTGTTTGGGTAGATTATCCCAGGAGCAGCTACGGTGGCAGATAACGTGTTCTCCTGGGAGGAACCCTCAGTGACAGAAAGATGAGGAAGAACTCGAATTGTCGGGAATAATTTCTTTGTGGAAGCGGTTGTTAAACATTGGCAGGAGCTGCCCAGGGAGGTTTGGGGTCTCTGTCCCTGGAGGTGTCCGAGGACACCCTGGAGGTGGCACTCAGTGCTCTGGGCTGGTGACAAGGTGGGGATTGGGCCCAGCTTGGACTCAATGGTCTGGGAGGGCTTTTCCCCCCTAAATGTTTCTGTGGCTCTGAGGTATTATGACACCTTGTTTCATTTCACAGAGCAGTTCCTACAGATGAAAAAAGGCAAGGGCCAGGACTTATGGTTTGAGGAGAGCATTAATTAGGTCATGTGAGAATCCATCTCATTAAATCTCACCTTTTGAAACCAGTTATGTCCTTTTTGTCCCAAGTTCAGCTATTCTTCAAAAATAACAGCTATAAAAGCATTCTGTGAAATTTATTTTCTGGACCCCGAAGTGGTGATAAATTGATTTAGTGTACAGCAAGTCATGGAGGTTATCAGAAGTATAAGAAAAATATGCAGGAGAAAATATTTTTTGCTGCATTCCTCTCTGCTTTTACTGGCCTTGCTCTTGCTCATTTGCTATTCTGCTCACTGTTAGTGACTGAAGGGCACCAGCTCTGTGATTTAAACAACACAACTTGCCCAGGGAAAGAGGAGAACATCTCGCTCTGTTTGCACGTGCTGGCAGCAGGGCGTGAGCACTGAGAGCATGCAGAAAGTCTAACTAACACTTGTTCTTTACTTGTTTGACATACTGTGGAAACAGAAGCTGCATTTCCAAAATAATTGCTGCATATGATCAATTTTTCATTATGGTGGAGTAAAGGGCAGCTAATGTTCCAGGCAGAAAGTACAAAAATAAATATGAAACTCTATGTAAGGGCATATAAGAAATGAAAGGAACCTCCTGCTTTGGGTGGCATGGAGAAAAGTCACAAATAGGACACAAAAGGTTGAACTTATGAGAGTATAAAATTTCTGAAGTCTTCATTTTTGAGGGTATCATGCCTTCAAATCTGGAAGAAGTTTTTCTGCTCTTTAAAACGGGATATCCCTTCATGAAGGTAGATGCTGGTGCCAGGAAATCCCACCCAGCTGTGGTGTTTGCAGCAGGGTGGCGTTTATCAGAATGCTCCTGGCTCTCTTCATAATCAGTCCTCAGAGCAGCATGTTGCCTGATTTTCCTGAGACACCTTTCCTTTTTCCAAGGAAAGTGCAAAGGTGGTTTGATTGATGTAGGTCACGTGCTGTGGTGATTCCCCACTCGTTTTTTTATTTAAAACACAAAAATTCCTGTAACAAGAAAAATGGTTCAGCCTGCCTGGGGTAGGAGGATTTCTGGGGCAGTCACAGCTCATGGTGCTCAGGAGCAAAGTTGTTTGATACTGACTTCAGATATTCTTTTGAACAGATTTGCTTATCAAAAACATGAGGAAAAAAATTCTTTTGGCTGTGCTTAATAAGATCTTCACGAGATGTTCAAGCGAGGTATCAAAGCCTGTCTGGATGAGTCACTCAGTGTGGGACACAATCGTTTCCAAGCTCATCCCAGTCAGTTTGCCAGAGGGTATCAGTGCAAAATGTGCTCTACAGAGCACACTCGACAGCAGCTCTGTGTGTATAGATGGTGGCCATCCACTGATGGGAATATTTTCCATCCTTTCTGCTTAAGTACGCCTCTGCTAATTTTAAACTTGCATTTGGGTGGTTTTTATGCAGTTTTTTACATTTCTTAAAGATTCCATAGGATTTGTCTCTGGCAGTAGGGTTTCCTTTTTTGTGCTGTCTCCTGTTCTTTTTTTTCCAATCAAAAAGCACCAAGTATTGCTTGTACTTCCCTCACACTTCAGAGCTTTGGTGCTGGAACAGTCCTGCAAGTTACCTAAGCAGTAGCATCCTTTTGAGATTGATCTCAAACTTGGATAAAACAGGTGGCAGAGATATTTCCTAGTAACTTTAAGAGACATACTCCTTTTGCTGTCTGTCCAGTCAGTGCTACACATCCACCCAGTGCTCTTTTCCATTTCTGGTCTCACTCTACACCTCTCTGCCAGTTGCTCTACACATGACTTGGTTCTCAAGTTATTTTGTGGAAAGACTAAATAAGACATGGCTTTATTCTAGTAGCTTAAAAACATTATTTTCATTCAATGAATCCTTTTCAATAGAAAGACAAATGCATCTCAACATTATTCCCGAAGTTTGAAGAGCTTTGTCTTATTTAAGGAGCTGCCATTTCCTCTGTAATAATAAAAAGCACAAACCCTCACCTTCCACCAGCTGAAAGGGCCACCTGTCCGTGGCCCTCCCCAGCCCAGAGGAACGTTGTGGCCTCTCTCCAAACCCTGCGTTGTTCTTCTGTGGTGAAAATCCCACTCGTTTTGTCAATAGTTGTGCTCTCCTTGACCTTTAGTGAAGGTGTGTGTGCAGACATTTGCGGGAGACAGGCATTTCCTGACCCAGGTGATCTGATGTCAGGCAAAATTAGGCAAGATCGTGGCCCTGCTGGGACAGGAGTCAGAGTCTGTGTCTCACTAATTACCTGGGCTCACATGCAGGCTGGGGCCGGGGTTATTTTGGCTGCAGCAGTGGAGGGTCCCTGGCCCCAGGCCCTGTGGGGCTGGCCGTGCGTTGATCCCATTTCCATGGGAATCCTGTTGGGGGTGGGATGATTTCCAGATTTCAGTGTAGGTCCTTCAGCACAGCTTTGGCATCGAGGGCTGCAGAGCTCTGGTGGCTGAGCCAGGGCTGGGCAGTCCCTGACCCCACGGGCATGGAAATGTGGGATCCTTTGGGAACTCAGCTGGTTTGGGTGCTGGGAACCCAGGACATAGCACTGAGCAACTCAGGGGCAGACCCTGAGCTGAGAAAAGCCTGCCTGGGTGTGAGCAGTGTTTCTGAGCACGCCAGGCACAGAACCAGCTCTCCATGTGCCCCCACAGCAGGGTGGGACCCCCCAGGACCCCTGGCTGAGGCAGCTCCAGGACCACAGCAGGACCACGGAGCTGGAGCCAGCCCCTGCAGCTCCCAGGCTGCAGCTGCCACCCTCACATGGCCAACCCTACAGATTCCCTGCAGAACTAAAGGGGGAGAGAAAACTTGTTGTGCTCCTAATGGCAGTGCCCAAAGGTGCTGCATCTGCAGATAACATCAGCAGGGAGAGCCAGCCCGAGCTCTCCCCACACAAACTATTTCCCAGAGGCAAATGGCAAAGGGAGAGAGAGGGAGAAACAAGTACTGACAGTTTGCTGTAGGAGCTCAAAGAAAAAGTGGACAAAGCTAAAAGAACTCCAGCTCTTTGTCTGCGTTTAATCCAGTTCAGAGCATTCACTGGTGCATACAGATTTACTTCCCATGGCTTATGGAGCTGGATATAGTCATTTGGTAAGAAATAGGGGATCTGGGATTTAAATTTTGTGCCCTCCAGGCTCTTACATTTTAGGAAAAGTCAGTCTGTAACGTACCTAAAGTTTTAATCTAGTGTAAAAAGTATGAGTTGCTGGATAATCCCTTCAAAGAAACAAATCCTGATATAAAAGGTGAAGAAGGGTTTCTGGTTTTATCACAGACCAAGTTTTAAAGGGAAGGGTGCTGCTTTTGGCTCATGGAAACCAAGGAAAAGACTGTGGCCTGCTGTCCCTACCCAGAGAATCCCATATGACAGGCACTGATTCATCAGAGGGTACTGGAATAATACGATAGTGTTAAAATACCACCATGCACATATTTCAGTGTGAAACAAATAATCCAAGCACCCGCTATCAGAGCACACTAAAGCTATCAAATCACCGTGGCAGGGCTTGCTTTTGCTGAGGACAGACAGTTCCAGTTCCACGTAGCCCATTTTCTGCAGGCTCTGGAGTCAATTCGTCGCTTGCTGCATTTGCAGAAGACGGCCCTGAGAGCCCAGCGAGGAGGATGGATTTGTGGGCAAGAGCAGAAGCAACAGAAGGGGTTGTGAGGCACAGGTGGAGAGGCTGGGTCAGAGGGGGCAGACCTGGAGGGGAAAGCTCAGCGGCGGAGTGCAGGGACCTAAATGAGGCAGATGTGCCAGAGGGATTCCAGCAGGGAGGACTGGAACCCCTGGCACCTCTGACAAGTGCAGAAGGAAAGGGAGAGGTAGCCAGCAAACCTTAGGAAAGTACAGAAACAATAAATGGAAAAGAGAACAATGAAGTAGCACTTTCTCATCCCTCTGCTCCTTCCCGTCCCCCTCCAAGTGTTTTTGGACCTCTGGGAAGGACCCCTGGCACTGGGGCTCGGCTGGTATCGCTCAAACTCCTCTTCAGGCAAAACCAGACCTTCCTGTGCCGAGTGCCCGTGCCCAGGCTCAGCTGAGACCTGCCGAGCAGGGCTGGCTGTGCTTGGCGTGGTGTGGCCGGAGCAGGAGCCCAGCCCGGGACACTGGACACAGCCCAGCCCGCTGGCTCAGCTCCTCGCCCAGGAGCGCTCATTCCTCAGAGAGGGCTGGCTGTAAAGGGGATGGTAATGAAATAAACCAAAAGGCAATTTAGGCTACTTAACTACACTTCGGGAAAAAGCCCCTGCCTGGATAGATGACACATGATGTGTTTTGTGTTAATGTTGCAGCCAATTTGGCGGATCCCCACTGCAGGCGAGCTGGAAATATTTTGTTGCAAGTTTGAACATCGTACCAGGATGTAAGGCCAGCCCTTTCTACAAGGGCAGTGATTGAATTAGGGCTGAGAAATGTATCCCTGGCTAGTTTCAATTTAAAAAAAGAGAGCTTTTAAAAAGGTACAAATGAGGCTAAAGGAATTTATGTTATTTTTCCGGTTTCTGTGCTGTAACTCCTTTTCCATCTCCTCATCTATCTTCGAAGTGTCCTGCCTTATGAATGAGTGAGCAATAAAAGAAGTATGCAGTGGCTGAGAGAGAAACTCAAGATAACAAGATAAAGCCAAAGCTTGAGCAGAAGTTAAGGTGTAGATCCGAATGTGGAAGTTTCTCACATCTGAGTTTTAGGGCAGTCATTAGATAGTTTGCACGAGGAACTGATTTAAAACCAGTAGCACAAAACGTGGCCTAGCATGTGCTGAGTTCACCTGTGTCAAAGGCTTGGACCTGTGCTTTCTAGGGCTGTGATCCTGTCTTCAGACCACGTGTGCTGACAATCTGCTCACAGACTAAAATAAAAATAAAGCTATTTCATAGAACCACAGAATGATTTGCATAGGAAGAGGTCTTAAAGTTCATCTGGTTCTAAGCCCATCCCATGGGCAGGGACACCTTCCTCTCTGAGAGATCAGTGCTCTCTCCTTGCCACCCCCAGCTCCCACTGCGGTTTTAGGCTCGAGGTCCCCACACACATGTCCAGCCCTGCAGCTGGACTTGGCTCCTTCAGTGCAGGCATTTTTCTGCTGAAAATGGCCAGTGGCAGTGTCTGCTGTTTCCAAACACCCAGAACTGAAGGGAGAGGCTGTAACAAAGGGTTATTTCCAACTTCCATATCACTGACCTCCCTCCAGCCTTCCCGGCTGCCCAGGTTTGGAGCTGCATGGATCAGCTGGGTTTTCTCAGGGGAAAAATTATGTGGCCACTCCCTGAACCCTGATAATCCCTCTGGCTGGGCTTTCCAGTGCTGTTCTCTGCCAGGTTAGGCAGAATTTCATCATCAAAATTATTATGGCCTCTTTCAAGTACAGGCCAGTGGTAAATTAATTGCTGGAATTAGGTGTGTTTGCTTGCGTGATCCCAATGTCGCTGCTGCTTGCGGTCAGCTGTGGGGCTCAGGACACAGAGCAGGGACTAAGCTGGTCTCCAGTTTTATTTGGCAAAGACTGGGCTGATAAACAGCAGGGGAAGATACAGGGACAGAGTTTCAAGGGATTTGAAGGAAGGGAAGATGAAGCTTACTGTCTTTGAAAGTAGTGACAACTCAGGCATGAGAGACCCCTGCAAGGGAGAGGACACAAGACAGGCTGGACAGAGCCGTGATGTTGAGGTGTTTGAGATGCTTTATAGTATGAAAGCAGTAGAAATTTTTTAACAAGAATTGATGACAAAATGTGAAACCGATTCCTCATATTCACCCTTTATGCTCTAAGACAGACCCCTGCAAGTTTTCTTGCAAAGTGGCTGTGGTGTTTGTGTGCTCCGTGTGACAGGAGGCAAATTACTTCAGACCTTCCAGAAGTGTGCTTGACTCTGGTGTATCAAAAGTAATGCTTAGATTTCCAAACTGGAGCATTAAGTTGTAACATTTAGAACTGCTGATGGCTGTATGACTAAATAATCATCTGTTCTACACTGCTGATCAATGTGAAACCCACAGGGGGATGGGCACTGATAGAGCTTATCTGTTTGTTCCTCTCCTGCTCCACCTTATGTCATTTTCATGTGCAAGGACTGAGGCGCAGTTCATTTTTGAACCTTTGTTTACAAAAGTAAAGTTGTGGTCCCTTTTGTTGACCTCTGCAAGCATTCTGCGAGGGGCATCTCATGTAAAGGTGTGATTTTCTGCCAGTTCCTAATTTCACTGCCCTGTGCCCAACATTGCAAGACCGGACAAATATGAAGCACTGGGCAATCATGTTGGAGCAAAGCTGTGGCTGAGGAGGGTCCCATTTTAGCTTTGGTCCCTTGGCTGTGAGGTTAGGCAGAGTTATCCTCCCTGCTGAACTCGCAGCGCAGAAGGGGAATCAGCTTCGCAGGCAGAACTGGTTCATACTGATGAGCATTTGCCACCTGGGACAACAGTGTGACCTGTGTCTGGTGGCAGCTCCCACTGCAGAACCAACCTGTCCCTGAGTGTCACCCGGTGTCCATCAGAGAGCCCTGGTGTTCTGCGGAGAGTCTCTCTGGTATTAACGCATCCTTCTTTGTTCTTCCCACCACAGATCCTGGAAGAGAACATGAAGTTAGAGTGCAAGTGCCACGGGGTCTCGGGATCCTGCACCACTAAAACCTGCTGGACAACCCTGCCCAAGTTCCGGGAGCTGGGCTACATCCTCAAGGACAAGTACAACGAGGCCGTGCAGGTGGAGCCCGTCAGAGCCAGCCGCAACAAGCGCCCCACCTTCCTCAAAATCAAGAAGCCCCTTTCCTATCGCAAACCCATGGATACAGACTTGGTGTACATAGAGAAATCCCCCAACTACTGCGAGGAGGACCCGGTCACGGGCAGTGTGGGCACGCAGGGCAGGATGTGCAACAAGACGGCTCAGCAGTCCAACGGCTGCGACCTGATGTGCTGCGGCCGCGGCTACAACACCCACCAGTACTCGCGGGTGTGGCAGTGCAACTGCAAGTTCCACTGGTGCTGCTACGTGAAATGCAACACGTGCAGCGAGAGGACAGAGGTGTACACCTGTAAGTGAGCCCCTGCCCGGGCTCCTCCCAGCCTGGGATACATTTGCACATGCACTCAGTGTACCTGAACGGAACTGTGGGGAAGAGCTGCTCTCCCCGAAGAAATGCTGATGAATGGAGCCCTCTCTTCTCTTCTCACGTTTCGTTGCTTATGTGGATACACATTTCAGACTCTTATAAAGTCAGCCAAGAAACAAAAACAAACAAACCCCACCCCGGGCCACCAGACACACAAAAGAGAGAGAAAAGGATCATCTCGGTGAGCCTGCACCTCGAAAGGAAGAAGCGTTGACTGCCTTGCAGAGAGACACCAGCCAGGGAGAAACCTCTGGGTGTGGCAACTGACTCTCGGTTTGGGAAAGAGATGGTCAAACATTTCTGTGTGCAAGGAGCAGGGAGGGGTCGGGGAGAAGTCCCTAAAAAAGGGCTTTGCACAGGATGGGATGGCCAGAGCCTCCCTGTGAATTGCCCGAGGGAGTGTGTGGATGGCACAGATTTAGGCTTCTACACTGGTGAAAAGCTTCTACTGGTCTTGCCCCTCTTTCCACTTCTCAGCACTTGCTGCAGCAAGATGAACTGTGGAAGGGTTCTGTAGACACTGCTTTATCTGCCTTTCTCGTGTGTGTGTGTGAGCTGCAGATTTTAGCACAGGGATTTGGGACACTTGGGCATAATAATAGCAATATTTAACAATTTATTCAGATAAAACTAATATTAATTTATTTAATTAAAAAAAAGAACTTTACCAACCTTTTTTGGAACTATTCTGCAATTAAAGTAGATAGCTGGCTTTCTTTGTGGAATAATTTTGTAGGATCAGCAAGGAAAAACTGGAGCTGTATATATTGTTCTTGACTAGGATATTTCTATTAGTTGGACTTGCAGGATGTGTTCTACAGTACTGGATATTTGAGGACAAAAGCTGGCATCTTTATATATATGTACATACACAAACACACTGTATTTGGGGTTTTTGTTTGTTTGTTTCCTCCTGTTTGCTGCTAGTTGTCTGGAACAAAACTGGAGTGGTAGGGGTTACAAATCTTTACCAGTTTTGTGTTTGTTTTTTTTTTTTTTTCTTCGATTAAAGAAAGAAGCATTAATAAAATCCGGTTTGGAATATGTCTAAAAATAAGAAAATCCAGACAAAATTCCATCTTTTGGAAAAATCAACCATAGGATAAGAGAGTATATTTTGTAAGAGACTATTTTTATATAAATATTTTATTTATACTACGTCTGCTTGTTCAACCTGTACTTTTTCTCAAAACAGGCATACAATTTGTAATTCTTAGGCTATTTAACAGAGAAAGGGTAATTAGTTTGTGAACACAACAGCAGCAAGCTGGATGCATTCAGCTGCAATTGGTGGATGTGTCAGAAAGCAGAATGAACCTTCTCTCCGGATGTGTGTATAAACTGGCTCTTTTCCTGCAGCTCAGTTTGCAGAATATGCAAAACAAGAACAGGGTATGTAGCATCAATTTTGTCACATGGCTAGAATTCATGATTGGTATTAACTGGATGCTCATTTATCCCATTCAAGAAAAAAAAATCCGAATTAGCTTCCCACATGCATCAGTCATTAAACTGTGGCGTTATGACTCACAAATGTGCTGTGTGTGCTGTCAGTTAAACCTCTGCATTGTGCTGCTGTCAAATCTGATTTCCATCAGGGGAAGACTGTAGACTGTGACTGTAATAACTTGCATGACACACATCGTCTGATTCTCATAGATAGGATACAAAGCTTACTTTTTGTCCAGCTCCTTTTGGCATTTACATTATTCTTTCCCCCCAAAAAGGCCAGAGCCCAAAAACTCCAGAAAAACATTCGGACAAGTTTAAAGAGGCAAATTTAAAGACTGCTCACTTATTTTTCAGAGCCCAACTAAGCTGTTTTGCATTCCCTTTATGGTATTTCCTTTTCATCACTACTGATTTCCTCAGACATTCGAGTGGTAAATATTTCTCTGCATTTAGAATAATTCTGTTCCTCCTGCTTAACTAATTTGTGATTGATAAAATAATATCTCTAATTTTAACACTCTTTTTTGCTGGGTAAGAAACATGGCCCAGCATTACAGAAGATATTGCACATTGTCTGGGACAGATCAGATTCTCTCCTCCTTCCAGACTGCAGGATGTCCCCAGTTAACGAGGCTTCAGCGATGGGAACGTGTCATTGACTCCCTGCACAGCAGCAGGTGCCACCAGGAGCAGGTGGGACAGGTCTGCCCTGTGTGCACTGATCCTTCTCAGGCAAAACTCCCACCTAGCACTGTGAAAACAGAGAATTTCTGGGAAGGGGAACAGAAGCATCACAAAAGATGCTGCAAAGTTTGACAACCCACCTGTTAGGACTCGGGTTTTAACTCACTCCTTGTATATACATTTACCTCAGAACACAAGCCCATGCAGTACCTAATCCTAGCAATGGATAGTCAGGGTTAATGCAGTTTCTTTGCAGACCTGCCACTTAACGCAAAATAGAATTTTTGTTCAATTCAGACACCAGAATGGGGTATCAAAATAAAGTTATTAATGCAATTTACTTTCAAACTTAGGACTTGTCAGTATAAAAGCAAATTTTTATTGGTCATTGAGTCACTGCTTTTAGTCCTTCTAAATTCCACATGACAAGATATAAAATGCAGCCACATACAGTAGGGATGTTCATTACAACTCTGTATTACGGTCTAATAATTCAGATCTAACTTTTACTCTTGGAATCTCCCCCCCAGTTTGTATTGGGTTTTGATTTAGTGAATACCGTATCATAGTTAAAACTGTGTTCTCTTCACTGATTAGAGTTACTTTACAAATTATTACTTTTGCAGCATGTTTTTACCATAGAAAATTAATGTGTAAAACTCCTGCTTCCTGTAAATTTCCGTATGCAGTGATGTGCCATGTACAGCTAGCAGAATAATTATTGAAGGACAAATATCTTTAAACAGTTTTACTCACAATAATAAAAAACTGGATGCACAAGGAGTTCAATTTGGTACACATTTTCCCTATATTTTACAATATTGCTGGTGAGAAAATGGAGAGAAAAAAAGGAACAAAATGTCGGTTTGTTTAATAACTGAAATAACAGTTGGGGAACTATGAATTAAAGAGCAAAGGAAACCAAATGCTGCATTCAACCAGAAAGTATTCGGAAATTCAGCTGTGTCATCCCAGCTAGGAGAAGTTTGGCCCATCAGAATGTGCCATGAGCCTGGAGTTAATTGGTCATTCGCTAAGTGGGCTTGAATGGCACGGAGAATAACCAGGAGAAGGGAGAAGATTTACTGGTTTGTAGCTATTCCTCCCCCTGACAACAGTTTGGGCTTTGTGCTCGGAGATAGAAGAGCTCTGTTTTCACGTGGGGAAGAGCCACACAACAGCACTGAAATGCACACAAGTGCAGGACAATGCAGCCCTCCAAGGAAAATACATCTTTTCATGTGTGCTGCCAGGGGAGCGTGGCGCTGCTGGGCACGGGGAGAACCTGGATGGGGCTGGAAAGGAAACACAGCCCAGGAGCAGGGCAGGAGTGGGAGGCAGAAGGGAAAAAGCCTGGCTGCAAGTTGGGAAGCTGCTAATTATGGAGTCTCCCTTCCTCATCCCATAGTGGAACCCCAGTTTGTGGAAATGAAGCTGTTCTGCCTCAGGATTCCTAAGTAAGTTTTAAGGACTTCACCTGTTGGCCTTTCTAAAAGGACAGCTAACCTGAATTCATGCAGCTTGATACTAGAAGCACTTACATAAAACATGGATCAGTCAGTCATTAAGTTTTCTTTGCCATATATGCACAAAGCTAATGGAGATATGTCTTTCAACAGTGATAATTAAACTGAAAACATCCTTAAAATGTACTCTTAAGTGGCTCATTTGGTAATGTTATTGTAAGGGGACACAGTAACTTAGAAAAGGCAAATAATGGCTGCATACCTTATTGCACAAGGCTCTTAATGAACTCTCCTGTGGATTGCAAAACTGTTTTTAACTGACCACACTTTAAAATCAATTTGTTAAACAGAGAAACGTGGCAGACTGCAGTCAGGGTGCACAAATTCAAATTAAGATGCTGCATAAGTATTTCTGACAATATTTTCACATTTGTCATTATAAGAGACAGGAGGAAATACCCACTGTGACTGTCCCAGTGTGCGTATTAACCAATACTGCCCCTCGTCCCCAGCTTGGAACCAAAGAAGCTGATGGAGCAAGAAGGTCTCCAAGTCTGAACTGCAGGGAATCTTGGTGGATGGAAAGTTGGATATGAGCCAGCAGTGCCCTGGCAGCCAGGGGGGACATCCCTGTCCTGGGGGGCACCAGGCCCAGCATGGCCGGTCGGGCCAGGGAGGGGATTGTCCCACTCTGCTCTGCACTGGGGCCGCCTCACCTTGAATATTGTCTCAAGTTTTGGTCAGTGCAATATAAGAAAGGTCTACAGCTCTTAGAGAGTGTCCAAAGGAGAGCAATGAATATGTTTAAGGGTCTGGAGGGGCCGTACAAAGAGTGGCTGAGGGCTCTTGGTTTGCTCAGCTGGAGAACCGGAGACTGAGGTCAGAGCTCAGCGGGGGCTGCAGCTCCTCCCGAGGGGCAGCACAGGGGCAGCTCCGATCTCTGCTCCCTGGGACAGGGACAGGACACGGGGGAACGGCTGGAGCTGGGCCAGGACAGGGTTAGGGTGGATATCAAGAAAAGATTCTTCCCCAGAGGGTGCTGGGCACTGCCCAGGCTCCCCAGGGAATGGGCACGGCCCCGAGGCTGCCAGAGCACCAGGAGCGTTTGGACAGCGCTGCCAGGGATGCCCAGGGTGGGATTTGGGGTGTCTGTGCAAGGCCTGGGGCTGGACTGGATGATCCCTGAGGGTCCCTTCCAATTTAGGATGTTCCATAATTCTAGCTAGGAGACAGAAAAAGACATTTGAAAGATAAAGAAACTAAGGGCCTGTAACAGACAGGGTGCAACCCAGAAATCTTTGGAATACAGAGGAAAAAGCATGAGAAGGAAAACCCCTGAACAAATCAGTGCACGGAAGGCACACCACTGAGTCCACTGGGGAACAGAAAGGGCTTGGCAGAATGGACAGATCGCAGCCAAAGCTCAGCCTGCCCGCTTGCTACACAGCCACAGTGCAATTTCATTTGGATCAAGCCAAGTCCAAGCATCTATTCCCTTGAATCAGCAAGAAACCTGTTTTGTGAGTTGTTTCTCACACTAAGTTTTTTACCTAGCAGCTTTTCTTTTGCACATGGGCCCATGGAAATATGCACCATGGACATCACATACAGCGTATTTTTGAAGCTATTTAAATCCTACAGAGAATGTTAAATACTCATCACCTTGAGAAAGAAGTCAGTGGAGAAAGACAGAGAAAATCTGGTGCAGGCAGTAGTGTTAGACCATCATGCCATCACACAGGACTGGAATATATGTCATTTACTTAAAAAAAAAAAAGAAGAAGTATTTTCTATATATATTAAAAAACCTCAGGATTATTCTTCTTGGCCTTCCCCAATGCTGTGATGTCAAGTTGTACAAATGTTCTGCGCTGAGCCGGGTCTCAGCCAGCCACTATTATCCCTACAAACAGACAGGAAATCAGGAGACACAGAGCCCAAGAGGGTTGGCCAGTGGGCACAAAGGCAGCCTGTGAGAGAATCAGGACTACGGCCCAGATTTCTCAGCTTCTGCCATCCCGTTTTAAGGAACTCAAGTAACGACTGATTCGCCTCCTTGTATGAAATACATATCCAGATTTGAGAGTTTGGGAGATGTATTCACTGCATGCAGTGATTTCCCTGCATGCTCTGTGTAGCTGAAGAGAGGAGACTCCTTCCCAGGCTCATTAAATGCTGAGCACACAGTAATTAATATAACCTCCACATTAAGTATGAGTCATGCACCAGGGAAATGGAAGAAACCTGGTCTCATGTTTTGTCTCCTTAAGTCAAGTGATTAGCAAAGCTGGGAGGCAAAGGAGATAGCAGAGCAGGCTTTTTGAGTGAGATGTGGACAGCAGTTCCACAGGGAACAAACAGCCTCTGACAAGCTAAAACTCAGCTCAAAGTCTCCACAAAGCTGGGGCACATTGCTGTGATGCCACAGCCCTGGAAGCATAGGAAAAAGTTAAGGAAAGTGTTTCATGGGACAGTGTTAAAGCACATGGCACCTTGCTGCCACGGAAAGAGGGGGATGAGAGGTGACTCACTGGGGTCAACCAGTTGCACCAACTAAGTACAAATTGTGAGAATTAGAACAGAAGCTAAAAAAATAATAAATGGATTAAAGCCTTTCTGAGAAGTTAGAAAGGCAATTTGTCTGCTCCTGTCTCTCCTTTTGTGCTCAGCTCGGGCCCCTGTCAGAATATTTTGACGCTTGCCCATCTTTAGTCGCGAGCCACATGAGCTGAATTCAGATGAAACAGTAAAGAAAAAAAGCATCCCAGAATATATATTGTGTTTATTTAGGCCAGAGCAGCTTGGACGACAGAGCAAAATCAATCAGAGCCTAAAAGGAAGCTGGCAGACTGTCAGTGCCTCGGCACATCCAGGCTGCACTTCCTCAGAAAGACAACGGAGAGGGGCTGGGAAACTCTTGGTGCTTGTAACATACCCTTGGTTGATATAATAACGAGATGAGATAAGGGGACACATAGACCTGAATTAATGGCTACACACCAAAGTTGTCATTTTGATGACTTGTTTGGGCAGGAGTGGGCAGTGGCCAGGGTGATAGATTATTCTCCCTTTATCCTGCCACAATGACATCTGCTTTATTCACAGATCAGCCACCAGTTGCTACAACAACGCCAGTGTGCTTTAGAAAATGTTGTTGAGCTGCTGAGAGAATCTTGGCTACCCATTAGCAAAATGTTAACTATGCAAAACCAAAGAGCATTTGGTTTTGTTGTAGGAAAGAAGTCAATGCTCTGCAATAACTAAGAATGTCAAAAAGAATTTACATTCAAAAAGTAGAGAAGGGGTTTAACCCATGATATCACCATGATTCAAAAATCCCCCTGGAATTCATTAGTGAGACATTAGGTCTGAAGAATAGAGAAAATAAATGATGAGTTTTAAAAAGAAAGAACAAATACACTTTCCTCCGAGCAGGTTGTTGTCTGCAGCATTTTAACACGTCCATTGCCCTTCACTTTTTCCTCTTCATTGTCTCGGATTTTTACACGGCAAACCTCCCCTAATAGGGGTTTATTTATTTTTATTTGTTTCTTTTCTGCCCACTTAGCACTTGCAGGAGATGCTGGGTGCTGGTAAACCATGCCAGGACACTGAGCAGGCTGCCAGCAAAGCCCCTGTGCCCACCTCAGTACAGGGTGAGAGAACCTCGCCCTCCAACCTATTCCGTGGGAAGCCAATTCCAGGGAAGCGTTTGCCGGAGGAATGGCTTTGTCCTGCAGCCAGACGAGGCAGCCCCGTGTTCGAGGGCCGTGCTGGGGGGCAGGAGCCACGCCGGGAGCAGGTGAGCATCCCTGGCAAGGTGAGCATCCCCGGGGAGGGAGCAGTGCAGACCTGTGCACAGAAGCACAGAAAGCTCCAGCTGCTGAAGTGGCTGCTCTGAGGGACAGGCATCCGAGCTGCAATATTTGGAGTGAAATTCCTCCAATTGCTAGGAAGGGCGCTGCCTGTCGTGCCCAGGTGATGGATGGGGGGCCTGCCTGCCACTGAGGGTGCTGGTGATCTCTGTCAGGCAGCATCCTCCACTGAGAGAGGCTTTCCCTGCTCCCTTTGCCTTTGAAATACAATGGCTCTATCTGTCTTGGCCATAATTTTTCATCCACTTCAAAGTTAAGTGAATGTAATTCTTAATTTGTTTTCCAAATGACTCCAACAATTTTCTTCCCTTTGTCTTCCCAACAAGATCAGATTGATTTTACAATGTGTTGTGCTTCAAATTTAACTTCATTAAATGTTTATAACATTAAGAGGCTAATGACATAAGCCTTGTCTGTGGTATTTATAGGCTTTATGAAGAGACTGAAGACCTGAGGGGGCTGAAGTTCAGGTTAATTCTTTGAGAATGAAATTCAACACCTGGTTGGAGCTGTAGTACACAAACCATCAGTACTATATCAGAGCTATCATGTTAATTTAATTTATCAGCCATGTTTACTGGTGAAGTTGGAAGTCTCAACCCAGCCCACAATAGATCATAGGTGTATTGTCTTCCTGTCACAGTAAATAGGTCCCAAATGCTGATCTAATGATCTCGTTACATAACCAAGCTCAAGATTTGTTAAGCCACTTATTACTATGTGAAAAACTGCCAGCAGCCATTTTTGCCACATTCCAAACATGTGTTGGGGTGCCCTCCCCACAGTGGTTTCCTGAGTTCTGTCTGCCCCAGTCTCAGGTTATAATTGCAAAGCCACAGTGTTTAATGAAGAATTCAGCTACATTTTGCTGCTCACCACCACCCTGTGCAGCTACCATCAGTCTGGTTCTCCTCCTTGGTCCTGAGCTGGCTTCTCCCAGAGATCCTTCTTAGAGCAGGTGATCTTCAGTCCATGGGAATTAAAGGGACGTCACACATACCAGGGTTAATGCTGCAGTAGCATTCGTTGACTCATATTCCAATAATTTTCAAGGGAGTACAGGTGAGGAGTGCTTTAGGGGTTTTTTGGCATTTTTAGCGGGGTTTTCTTGCTTTGTTGTAGCTCATAGTGTAATCAGAGCTTCAGAACTGCCAGTAGAGAATGGTGTTCAGAAAGTGATGGCTGCAGGAGGACACACCTGGTGCACACACACCATCACATGTGCACATGAGGTGGGGGTGGAACATGGTGATCTTTAGGGTTTTGAAGCCATTCAGTGATTCTCTGCTCACATGAGGCACTTGGAAGCAGCTCAGAGCCTGTCCCGATGGCCCAGGGAGGGCACCTTGGAGGCAAAGAGGTGGCATAACCTCTGGCACTGCTGCTACAAGCACTCAGAGCAGCAAGGAACAGGGAAACAGGTGTAACAGGGGTCTGATGGGTTGCTTGAAGCTTTTGAATATGGTGGATCATACAGCTTTGCCCAGGAATACCAGCAGACATTTTGTGTTATCCTAAACTCCGATTTCAGTTGCTCTCAGATCTGTCTGGAGCGAGCATGTGGGACTCTGTGCTGTTCTTTGAGCCTTGGTGCAGTTCAAGACCAAGCCCAGAGCTCAGCACACCCACCCCATGCACCCCGGGTTTCACCTTCTCAGGGGCCAGAGTTCGCTCTCGACTTTAGAGGAAGAGCACGGCACAAGAGGTGATTTTTAAAAGGACCCTTGTATTACAGGTACAGAGAACAGCAGCGCTCGCCAGCATCGTTGTCATGGCTACAAATTGCAATCTCTATCTTCCACATGTATGGAATGTAATCTGGGAAGAGTCCAAAGAGCATCCTTAAAAAGCCACTGCCCTGTGATGGCAGCCTGGAACGAGCAGCAGGTCCTGGAGCCCCGAGCCCCCCCAGGCCATCAGCAGCCATCCTGCCACTGTCCCCAGAGCTCTGTGCAGCACTGGCAGGGGGCAGCTTCTCTCCCAGCTATCCAGTTAATCCCACCATGTAGCCCTGCTGCCCTAATGTCGGCCAATTTGAGCTAATTATACACTAGGAACTTTATTTCCTGAAAATGGATATTGCCTTAGCAAAAGGTATGGATAACATCTTCATCTGCCAGAAACAGGATTAGTTTTGACAGAGTTATGTTTACAAACACAAAATTTATCACCTTTTTTTGTTTTAAATAGCACCTGTGTACACCTGGAACAAGACAGTAGCTGATGATTTATGTTGGACGGTAACAAGGGCTGGTTTTGCTGGAACTCTGCCATAACTGAGTGTCTGTTACTCTGCCCTATTGGGTCAAGACAACACATCAGTCAAGTAAATCACTTAAGTAAATTATTGAGGACTTAAATTGACTTTTTCTACATAATATGTAATTACTTCCTTGAACCAACATTCCCTTACATCACCGATCTAAAAAGCTTTCTATTTATTTTTTAACTGAATATTGATTGAATTTAAATTACAGCCAGCATGTACTATTTATCTGGAGTTCGAATTCTAGGGAACAAACTTTCCAACAGCGTTGTCAGCCTTGCAGGCCCTCGCCACCCACGCACCCCCGTCACCCGGCTGCAGCCTTGCCCACGGCGTTCACAGTGCAGGAGCCAGCCTGGCGCATCTGCTGAGCCCTGCAGAGCCAAGGCACTCGAGAGGAAATGGCTGGGAGGCCTGGAGATGCTGAAGTGCTGCAGCAGCGCACGGAGAGATGAAGGACAGCTTTGCAACACTGAGTTCTCACCCTGCTGTGGTGAAACAACGAGGATTTCTGCTGTAGCCAGCACAACTGTTCAAGCCAGAACTGAGAATTCCGAGTGTAAAATCTCCATGGGGACTGCGGGGATTTAGAGCTCCACAAGGCTGCACCTGCTGCTGACTGTGTCTGTGCTCCTGTCACAGTTCTAGAAGAAAAGCCAAATATGCAGAGATTCCTCTGTCATCACAGAAGGACAGCAAGAGAGATTTTGGCAGATCACATTCAGCCTCTGAGCTCTCTGCTGCATGTCAAACACAGGGTGCTCGTCTGTGGCATTGCAGTGGAGTCAGAGCTCAGCAGCCCTGAGACAGAGAAACCTGCCCAGGCCACCTGCTGCACACAGAGCTTCTGCCCAGGAACTGTGTGACAGCAATTCAGCTCGTAGGATGTGGGCCTGTATCACTGGAATCATCCCAGATGTCAGGAAAAAATCCTCTGAGTGCAAATATCCTTCCTGTCAGACAGTTTGTGTGTCCTGTCCTCTGTCATCCTCCCCAAACCACCCTTCCAAAACCTATTAAAACCCCCCAGCCTGCACAGTAATTTTCCTGCTTTAGGAGACAACCAAGTGGAAACAAATACCGATCATCTTCAAAAGTGTCTGCATGCAAGTTTGGTGGAGGGCAGCAGAGGCAGGAAGGAGACACTGCTCTCAAAGAAGGAAGTTTTCAAGTTGGAGGAGTCTCACAATAAACACTGTCACACAGGCAGGGATCCCACATCCCCTCCTGCTTTGGGCATAAATAAAAAGCCCTTTAAATTTGAGTTCGAAACTCAAGGGACCCTGGGCTGCAAAGTATGCCTGGGTTTGAGAAAAGGCCGAGCAGGAGGCTGCTGACCCCAGCAATGATGAGCAGGGATCAGATTTGTCAATGTGCAACATTTAATATTCCTTAGTCAGAATCGTTTCCGGTTAAGATTGGCAGAAGTGGTGAATATAATTCTCTTAGTATTTTATTAGTGAGATGGGAAGTTAATGGGAAAGGGCAGCTAAAAGTAGTTTCGCTAAGGCTAGAAAATACATTAAAGTCAGCGTTGTCATGGATTACACCCAAGGTCACAGGATTCAGTCACAGGAATTGATTAGTGGTATTTACAACTCAACAAATTGCTTTAAGCAAGAGTGACATCATGGCCCACACTATTTACCAGAGGAACTACACGCAGGGAGGCTGTGGAACAGCACATCAGCCTGTGGGTGGGTTATTGCAGTTGGTGTGGGCTTCAGCTACAGCCGGGAGAATTCTGCCCTCCCCGTCACGTGTTGTGTGCGAGGCCGCGCTCTGGGAGCCCAGGAGAGCAAGGAGGCTGTTGTTAGGTGAGCACTGCTGACCAGCATCCATAGCCCTCCTTTTCATTCAAATGGGAGATTAGAGAAAGCCACTTTCTACTAAATGTGGCTAATTGCATTTTAATTAAGAATAATTTCAGAAATCAAGGTCCTACTTGTGTCTGTTGCAAGAACATGATGCTCCCAGCACACGAGCAGAGAGAAGAGCAGGCTGTGGCCAAGCCTGTGCCCTGAGAGCTCCTCCTCAGCCCTTACAGGCACTCGGGCTCTTTCTTGCTTAGTTCTCTGCTGGGTGAGTTGGACAGGAGCTCTGAAGATGTGTATTAAGGAGTTGGGCTCTGTGATCCTCGGAGGTCCCTTCCAGCTCAGGATAGTCCCTATCCTATGATTCCACGTCAGCACAGACAGAGACCAGGGAATCCCAAACCAGGAGTCATTTCACAGGTCTGTGAAGCGCAGCTGGAGGAGGAAATTCTCCACCTGCTCCAGGGTGGGGATGTAGTGGCAAAGTTCCTCCTCATGTGCCCCAGATTAAATGGAGGTAGGAGTGCCACCCAACCCCATAGCAGGGACACAGAGCTGCCTTTGGCTCCGAGCACCAGTGGCCAAGGGACCTGTGCTGTGTGACCACCCCACGCTCTGGTGTCACACAGCCCCAAGCCCCGAAGCACCTCCTCATGCCCTCCCTTCCCCACTCAGCAGGGCACACTTTTCACTGTAAAGGCCGTTTTCTTCCATCACCAAAGGAGGCAAATCCCCTTTCATGCAACTGCATGTGCTTCAAGGTGCTTGTGGACTTTGACCAACCGGTTTGTACAACCAGACTTTCCCCCTCCCTGCTGGAAGCTGTCATTCCCTAATGCATTACTTTACATAGCAAATTGAATGTGGGTTTGTGGGTATTTTTGCCAACCTTTATGAATCCTCTTGAGTGATCTGTGGATGGGATCAGCAAACAAATTTTATTCTAGCTCTCCAAATCCCGACACATGAATTGATTTCAGCAGGACACATTAAGTGAATGATGGATCTCTGCCAAAAGGGCATGTAGGATTTTGCAGGGGGGAGGAGGAAAGAAGAAGACTTTGCTTTCTCCCTTTTTTCTCCTTCTTAGGCGGTCTTGTTAAGAAAGGGCAAAAGCACTTATATTCATTGCTCTCAGAGTAAATTGGTTTTCTTTTCTGCCCTCTCAGAAGTGCTTTTCCTCCCAGGATTACCCAGTTGTTGCCTTCCTCAAAGCAAAAAGAGGCGAGATGCCTGCTCAGCCCCCAGTCCCCCGTCCGCCCCACGAGTGGCACCACGGGCCCTTCCCCGGGCTCGGCTTCCCCTTGGCACTGCCACCCTCCCGTGCCCTGCCTGAGGCTCCACTGACACTTTCTCAAGCACATTAGGGCTGGCAACAAGAGCGGGGCTGTTTCAATAACTGACAGTGGGATCTGGAGCTGGAGGGAGCCTGTTCCTGTCGCTCGCAGCTCCCGGGCAGCTCTCAGAGGCTGCTCTGTATGCCGAGCCAGCCTTTGGATGCTAATTTGTTGGCACTGCAAACTCCCACTGCAAACGATAGATCCCATGACCTTCTTCAGTTACAGATAACACAAACTACAGTTATGTTTAAGTGGCAGATTGGTTAACCTCAGCGGCTCGCAATACGTTCCTTTGACTCCATTTCTATCGTTAATAAAGGGTTGTGTTACAAAGGCACCTTGGAGCTTCTCGCAGGGAAATCTGGCCAACAAGTCCTTTCTTGTGAGCAGCTTTCTGCACGGAGCTCCTGCTTTAGGCAGGCTGTGCATTACAAATGCCCTGAAGCACCAGCAGGGATGAAGGCACCGCTTCGGGACAGGTGTTGTGGCAAAACGCTCTCCAAATGAGGTGCGCTCCGTAGTAACTGCTGGTGCTGCTGTAATTTCCAAATCCTCCAAAAGGATTTGTGGGCAGAATCACCACATGAAATCTCACCTGGGCTTTTAGTCCCGTCTGGAGGAGGGCTGTTTTCAACCAAAAAAAGTCAAAATACAGTTATACAGATTTTTCTGATTCTCAAAAAGACATTCAATACCTGAGCAAAATACTCATTAACTCCTGTATTTTACTTCATATGGCTGTATCATATTTATAGTTGCTTTTACCTGTAACTACCTAAAAATCTACACAGGATTTCAGAGGACAGTGCAACTTCTGTCTTACTACGAGTGGTGATGTGCAGCCATTGTAAATTCAGCCCTGTCTGTTGTACACCCTTTATCTTGTGCATTAAGAGTGGCATCATCTTCATCACAGAAACCTTATTCCACCTCAGAGATGAATCCACGGCTCCAGATCTCTGGCAGGTCCTGCCTTTCTGTGCCCAGCAGGACCTGCAGTGTGTAGTGACAAAGTTTCCCTCAGAGGCATGCACAGCTGTCAGGCCCAGCAGTGTCTCAGGGTGCCACCAACCTGTGTGAGCACAAAGTGGTGGTGTCAGCAGTCCAGAACCAGAAACACTGGAAAGTTCCATGCTTTGACAAGATTTTTTAAGCCAGGTTGTTCTTGTGCAGTTCAGCCAACATGGTCCACTAGAGCCACCCTTCCCCCTGGGGCTGCCTCCAAAGGAAAGGAGGGTGCAAAGAGCTGCTCAAGATAAACCAGTCCTAGACCATCCACCTTGTCTGAAGGCACACAGAGGAATCTAACCCTGATTGTACAGAACCAGGTGATTCAACCCAGTGAGGCAAATCTGCTCCTTACTGCCCATCTATCACTGCTGGGTCAATTATGTGCCAGAGCTGTCTTAGACCTTCTAAAAGCTGATGTAGCTGCACAAACAGAAAGTCATTACTGCCTTGGCTCCAGATCTGCTCATTCATCCAACTCCTCAATAGCTGGTTCAAGAATGCTAATTAATAGTAGTTTATCATTAACAAGCTGGCTTTATTTACCAAGATTTGCCTTTGGTTTGCCAGGGACAAGACTGCTGGAGTTCTGTTCTGTTGTCTGCTTGCATCTCGTTGAACATTATAAACTGGATTTATATGGTATGAAATGATGAATGAGGACCGAGTCATTTGATGTATTAGCATTTCATACTGCCTGAAATGAGACAATTAATTAAGTTCTACAACATGTGTAATTACTCCTGTACATCTCAGGTAAGGAAATACTACAACTTCACTCTGTCATAGTAAGTCTGAGCATCCAAATATCTTTTAAAGCATTCAGTGAGATTTATGATCATCTTCTCCTTATTACTGAAATGAGGCTCTAGCATATGATGGAGATGCCAGGACATGACACATCTAGAACGACACTTAAACCCACCCAGCAGTGCACCTACACTGCAGCATGTGCACTCTTACCCAAGTGATCCTTCCAGAAACGATTTTTCTCCTTTTTGTAGTTCCTGGAAATATCTATCATCAACTCAATATAGTTAAGGACAGCATCCTGCCTTTAAACATGCTGGGTCAGATTATGCTGCCAGTAAAGGGGGGGTGCTTGGGGCCAGTGAGACCCAGAGGAGGTAAAGTCTGTCCTTGTTCCCCTGCCACGGGACAGGGCAAGCGCAGAACGGAGGGACCATGCACTGGGAATGAGCTCTCCCACTCTCTTTCCCTTTTCTCCCAGTTTCTGAAGGTGAGGAGCAGGATACCAGTGAGATAGAGAGGTCTTCAAACCTGACAATCAGTAGAAAATCAGAGGGTCTTCCCAAAAGCTCAGTGCCAAGTGCTCCATTTCCAGCCTGCAGCACACAGGGCTATCTGCTGGCTCCCAGGAATCCCCCAGGGCTATCTGCTGGCTCCCAGGAATCCCACACAGTGCCAGAGCCGCTGGAGGCCCTGCTCAGCTGAGTGCAGGAGTGGTGTCACCGATCCCAGGCAGTGTTACAGCTGCTGCTGCCCTGGAGCAATCCTTGCCTGCCATTCAGAATTCCTGGCACATCCCAGCAGCTCCCTCACTGTGCGCACATCGCTCCCCTTCTCCACCCTCTCCACCTTCTCCACCTTGAACTCTTCCTGATAACTCCATTTCCTTTCCACAGTCTCAGCAGGGGTGGTACCCACTGGGATTGATATTTGTAGCACAGTATTTTGAGGTAATTACATTAGATTGGTGCTCTCCTTCCTCACTTATTGCTTTGGCAGTTAGAAAGCATTAACTAACAGAGTTAGAGATTGGTAGGTTTACTGAATGACTGAATATTTACAAGTATATTGTACTTTAAATGATTCCTCATCGTTCAGGAGAAACTATTATAATGTACATTAATCTATTACACCGAGCACTTCCTCCTATTAGATTCTAATGTAATGAGATAATTTTCTTCAAACGTAGAATTCATATCAGCAGAGGAGAGAACAACATTTATTCCTTTCTTCTGTGGGTTATTTGGGATAACTCTGTAGTTCATTCTTGCAACTGGTTATTAAAGGAGTTGGTAGTTCAACTCAGCCAAGTGGATTGAAATCACTCAAGTTTGAACCACTTTGATCAAGTGATGCTCTGCTACATCTAATGCTGCAACCAAGGGAAAATAAACAAACAAACAAATAAATAAATAAAGTCCCCAGACTCCAAATCCTTACAAAACACATGGTGTGAAAAATTGCATTTCAGTGTGAGATTTCAAGGCATGTATTACTCAGGACAGATGAATTCAGACAGCCAAATATCATTACATGATAATTATATTATTACTTAGATTTGCATTTTGTGGGGGACCTATTATTCCATGGTTCAGAACACATTGTCTCCTCTCTAGGCTATGAAGGGTTACAAATAAGATTTGCAGGGTGGGTGTTCGAGTTTTCAATGACAGCTTTGCTCTAAGGCAAGTAAAACGAAGAACTGTATGTCTGTGGGGAAAGAGGGGTGGCCAGGACAGGGTAACCATGACCAGCTGACTCCTGCCATGTTTCTTCTTCAGGTTACAGAATTCTTCAGTTGAAAGTCAGCCCCTGAGCACAAACAAAAATCCCCTCAGTGAAATGGAGCTCTGATGTAAGACTGCATGGGAAAATGATTACTATTCTCTAGACTGGCTGAGGTGATGCCTGGAGAGGCCAGGAGAACCTTGGTTACATCAGGACCATTCTGCAAGAGCCTCGTGTTCACCTCAGCATGGCTCACAACTGCTGGTGAGAGACGTGTGCCAACCCACCTGACTCTGGCCTGCCCTGGCACACGGGTGTGCCACAGTCTCATCTCCTGATTGATGCACAGTGATCTGCTCTGGGATGATGCACACTCATGTGTTAGAGATTGCCCCACACTGAAACCTAAAAAATTTCATTAACTCTCCCTTCTGTGCTTGTGAGTTTGGGTATAGTAGCCAAAATACTCAAACATAAGAAGGTCTTTGAATTTTCCAATTTTTGCAGACCCGGTTGGCACAGATCAGTCACAGCCATCGCTTGTCCTGAAACAGAACTTTCTGAGCCATTTCAGCACCAGTTCTGAGGCTGTGCTTTGAAACACGGATAAAGTCCTTGGCTAATGCTGCTGTGAACTAAAGTAAATTCAGGTTCTGTCAGGGTGTTTTGAAATGCAGGATTTGGCTCAGAACAGATTATCTTCCAACACTTCAACATTTCAGTCTTTTCTTGGGTTTCATTGTCTTTCCTTTGCTGTGATTTAATCCAGGAACAGGGAGACACTGGGTCCTTTGGAACTGCCCCTTACGATGGCTTCTTTGCCACATCAGTCCCCATTCACTCTGTCACTTGTGAGCCCATTAAAAACGTCTTTTGATCTCCGTGGCCTCAGGCATGTCAATAACAGGGACCTCCTTCTCCTTGTTCCCCATATTCCATCCCACACCCAGACTTAAGCTGGTTTGCAGTTCAGAAAGTTGTTGAGAAGATTCAGGAGGAATGGACAAATTCCAGCTTCGCAGATCCCACTGACAATTTGGAGTCCCAGCAGACAGAAAAAAAATAGTGGGGTTTGTGACAAAACAGAATAGTTCCTAAATTTCACACGTTGTATGGGTTGTTACCTCTTTTCCTGAGTTCCTGAATCGTGTCCCAGTTTCCCCCAACACATCCAGACTGGTTTTGCTGAAATCTTTAACCAGGAATCAAAATAGCAGCTGAGGAATGTCTTAGGTGCTACTTATACTCTCCATGGGATTACTCTGTTGCTTGTCACTGTGTCTTGTCACTGTTTAGGACTAAATGGGTTTGGGTACCAAAACTCTCTAATCACAAATATATGCAATTTTATGAATTATCCTACTTCTCTTTCCCTTGGGAGAAGAAGTGGGCTGCAGGAAAGGCACTGACAGGTCAGTAAGTGGCAACAATCCCTGGTGCAGGGTTGTGGGTCACCTCAAGTTCTCCTTGTTCTCCTGGTTCTGGAAAGATCACCCCAAGTCACAGGGTGAGATGTTGGGGTCCCTCAGAGTGTCTCAGGTTCTCTCTCCTTCCTGGCTCCCCTCTGAACTTTCTCTTCTGGCACATTTGCCCCCCAGAGTCTTATATGTATATGTATATGCACCTCCTCTGAAGTGAGTGATGTATGAAGCCCTAGCTTTAAGTTCGACTTTTCCTGAAACCAACAGAAATATTAATTTAGCACTTGAGGATGAAATGCTGATTACTAGAGAAGGGAAGTGCTCATACCAGGCAAAGTCCTACAGAAAATACATTCATGCTGTCTGCAGAGCCCCACATGTCAAAATTTTGTTGGTGTTAATTGCAAGTCATGGCTGGAGTCAAAATTAATCTGCTGAGCTACTTTTCACATGTATTCCCAATCTGTGCACCAGTGATATCAAACTGTTCAGAGCTCTTCGTGTGAGCAGTTGTTAACTGACTTGGATTTGTAAACACTTGAAAAAATTCTTGCAACTTAAGGAAATCTTATTATGATTGGGGAAAATTCCTATCCTTTCTCCTCATGCTAGGCAGTCAGAAAACAAGGATGTTTTAAATTCCTTCAATTTAAAGGAGTTGAAGATGTTCTTTGAAATGAGAAATTTATTACCTCTTCCTGCCCCAATTTCCATTTACTGTGAATGGCCTAGTTACTCTAAAACTGTTTCATATTTAGCAGAAAAATGAACAGCAAGCAGAACAAACACAGAAATTTCAGAGCTCAGAGTGTGTTTATTTCCTCCCTCCCCAGCTGCTTCTGTGCCAGTGATCAGACAGAAATGGGGCCACCGTGTCACGAAGCAAGTCCAAACCCCACCAAGCCCTCAGGAGTGTGTGTACGGGAAAGGAGAGGGAACAGATGAGAGGAAACACAGTTCTCATTCCTTCTGGGAGGGTTTTTCCTTTCCTCAATGTGACAGCACCCAGCCTTGGTGCACACAGGGGGTCTCCATGAGCCTGGTCCTCCCACCGCCCCTCTGTTTCCCTGCCCATGTGGTCATTCAGAGGAAAACAGACCAGAGAATTCTTTTGGCTCTTCAAATCAGTTTCCTGAATACTTTACACTCAACTGACACAAAGCACAGGCACATCTGAGTTTTGGAGCACCCAGAAGGCCCCGCAGGCCGGCAGGAGCTGGAGCCCAGCGTGCTCTGCCCAGGCACGGCCGTGCCCTTGCTCCCTCTGGGAGCTCCTCATCGTATCCAGAGGAGCTCTCATTGCTTGCAGTTTAAAGGGAAGCAATTCCAACACTTCCCAGAAGCAGAACCAGTGCTCGGTGGTTTGTCCTCTTGTCTTCTACCAACAGGTGACTTTGAGCTGAATTAAAATGGGACTTGTAATGAAAAATAGCCACTTTTTCCCTGCATTCTCTAATTACTCGGAGTCATTAAGCAGCTCTTGTAGAATGGAAAAGCTGCAGTGTTATTTTCATTTCTCTTTTCCCTTGTTGGTGACCCACGCAGCATCCAAGGCACTGCCTTTGTGCACACTGAGCTGGAGCTGTAAAACAAAGTCTGTACACCACACTCCATCCCACGAGGCTGTTTGAGGCAAAGAGCCCCCTGACACCCTTTGAGATTTTCCCTCCTCTTATTTCTTCTCCTTTTTAATTCTATCTCAGCAATCGCCAGAGCTCTGGCTGAATGCAAGGCCCTTCCTCTTCAGAAGCTGATTGTAGCAGGACTTAGATTCTACCCCTTTCGAAGAAAAATGCCTCTTGACAGCTCTTTGGAAAGCAGGGGGAGTTACGTGCAGGGGTGACACTGGCAGAAAGAGTTGGCTCTCACCGTTCCTTGAAGCTGCATAATGAATGAAATGTTTAACAGAAGAGAGGATGTAGGGCTGGCAAAACGTATTAGTTAAAGGGCTTTTTGAAGCCATCTGTCCCCCAGCTTTAGCCACCACTGAATGAAAATTGGTTTTGAAAGCAAAAGGAACAGACACTCTTAATCTTCCAGCTCTTCATCCTCCACTGCCAGCCAGCCAGAGGCACTTGCAGTGCTCAGGGAAGGAAGGAGCTCCTCAGCTGAGGGAGGGGTGCTTTGCCTCTCTGAAATGGTTCTGCTGACAGTGCTTGTGTCAGTTAACAGTACTGACGAATGCAGTGTACCAACAAGGACTGAAACAACGAAAGCCAGCTGTATAAAAACCTGCTATCCCCTGTGTGAACTTCAGAGGGCAAATCTACAGCATTTTAGACAAGCCAAAGAGAGCTGCGGTCTCTTTTCCAAAAATAAAACTGTGCTTTAGTGCACCAGTCAGAAGCCCTGACTTTGGACTCCTCTCTTTAATCACTGAACCAAAACTTCCATGCTAATGCTCATTTTGGGGGTGCCTTTCTTAGTAGTTCATACTCATCTCTATTTCTGCACAGACTGAAGGATAGAACAATTCCTGTAACGTGGGGGTAATTTGTGGTATTTACTCTTCATACAGCTTGGAGCAAATAGAAAACCTCTGGTTGCTCAGTGCAAAGCTGAGATTGGCTAAGACCATACAGGCAGTTTATTTGAAAGTTTATGAAATGACCCAACAAGAGGATCAACTGCAGATTTTAGAACTCTCTGCCACCACATTTGTAAGTAAAGCATGAGAAACAGAGATGGTCTCACACACAACAACATGAAGACACAGCTACTCTCTGATGAAGCTCATCCTGCTTGAGACCCGCTGCTGATTCAATACAAGGGCAAGAGAGAACGAATCCATGTTGAACCACAAACCCTCTACCACCAAATGTGGGAACATGACGTGTTAATTTATGCAACAGGATCTGAAGAGCAATGTAAGAGGAAAGAAAACCATCCCAGCAAATGTCTTGGGTGCGCCCTGGCCTACTGGATCCGTGCACCTGGCAAATCAGCAAACTAAAGCAAACAAAAGTGGGAAGTAAGTTCATGTTTCTGAAGAAAAGAAAATAAGACAATTTCCCTCGCCCCCATTCCAAGTTTGCATTATTATACTTTCCCAGGGCTATTCCATGTTAGTTGTTACCATCCTTCACAGCCGTTGTTTAGACAGCTTGAGCAGTGGCTGCAGAAGTGCAGTAGGTATTTATGCAGTTGAAACTGTAGCATACAAGTGCATCTTTGGTCCTAATTTCAGCAGGAAGAGATTATATGGGGAGAGAGAGAGAGAAAGAGAGTTAAAACGGATATAAAGTTGAAGGAAAAATAAGTCCTTGAAAGCTTTGTCCCAAAATGTTAGAAAGTAGCATTTGAACAGTGTTCCTTAGTGGTACCTTGCTGGGCAGGTTGCATGGTTTGCTCTCTGGAGCCCAAACAGCTCCCACAAAACTCCAGCCTGGAGAAGAGACAGAGGAGCTCCAGCCCTGCTGACAGAACATTTTGCAATCAGCTTGCCAAGGGCCTATTTGTAAATGACAAAGCGTGTGTGTGCAGCGTGTGTGAGTGGCAGGAACAAATCAGGTACATTTGGAAATGTGTGGGCTCTTGGCAAGGCCCTGAGTCTGTGCATGATTCACGCCCCTGAGGGACAGCCCTGGGACTCGGGGCCCAGCCACCAGCAGGGATCAGCATGGTCCCTCTCGGGCAGAACACAGAGGCAAAGCTGGAAGGAGCCCCAAGGAATTCAAAATTAACACCCCGTGGTGAATGATCAACTTATCTCCTAGGGGCCTGGGAAGCTGAGCTTAGGGCTCTGGCAAACCTGAGCCCGGGCTTGGCTGGAGGAGCAGGAGCAGGGAGAACAACCTGTAGAGCTGGGATTGTTCAGCATGGAGGAGAGAAGGTTTAGGGGAGATTTCTTTGCAGCATTCCAGGGGGAACTTATGAAAAGGAGGAAGAGCGGCCTTTTATACAGGCAGATAGTGCCAGGACAAGAGGGAAAGGTTTGAAACTGCCAGAGGGCAGGGATGGATGGGATATTGGGAAGGAATCCCTCCCTGGGAGAGTGGGCAGGCCCTGGCACAGGGTGCCCAGAGCAGCTGGGGCTGCCCCTGGATCCCTGGCAGTGCCCAAGGCCAGGCTGGACATTGGGGCTTGGAGCAGCCTGGGACAGTGGGAGGTGTCCCTCCCCATGGCAGGGGTGGCACTGGATGGGCTTTAAGGTCCCTTCCAGCCCAAACCAGTCTGGGATTCTGTGATTCAATGATCTTTAAAGACCCGGAGGAGTGGGATGAGGGAGGGAGCTGGAGAGGTTCAGCACCCAGGAACAGCTCACACACAGCAGTTTCCTATTGCTGTTGCTTCATTTATTACCATCGATCAAAATATTTATCTGCAAAGCACAGATTTATTGAAGAGCACAGTCCTTTGCTGTGCTCAGAGTACCTAATAATTACCAGCCTTTTCAAAACAGCACATTGCAGAAAAAGAAAGGAAAAAGCTGAAGCAGAAGGTACCGTCTACCAATTCAACACCAGCCTGAGTAGGCGTGTGTGCGGCAGACTGTAATGCACCGCTGGGGAAAAATGGTCACTCTGACTTGTGTGCTACTTTCTACCCTTTATTTAAATTAACCAGGGCTGGATAGAACAGATTAAAGCGTAATACAATGAAACACAGAGAATGTGCTTTGTCTACATGGCAGCGGGGTTTGAACGAACGGTCGTACAAAACAGAACGTGTATTCTTGTTTATGTGAAATGAGTATCTGCAGACCAAAATGATTGAAAAGTATCTATATAGGCCTACTTAAAACTGGAAAGAGAGAGGCAATTTGAAAAATAACTATCTTATCTGCTAGCAAGCTGATAAGGGAAGCGATGTGACTGAATGTTGCTTTTGTCTGAAAGCAAGCGCAGAGATAAGAACCAGAATCCTTGCAGGGATGCGTGGCCAGGCTACATTACCCGCTGGACACCACTTAAAAAACCCACCCCTGACTAAAATGGCAAATTACTGACTTGGCAAATAGAGCAACAGAGCCCTGGCCGGTGCCAGCGGCCGGCCCAGCCCGAGGCACCGAACAAAGGCGTCTCAGAGCTGTAACCCAGGCTGAGCGCGCCGGGATGCTCAGGTGGATGCGGGGCCTCCCGGAGCGCCAGACAGAGACAAATTCACAGGCAGGCAGCGGAGCACTTGGCTGGCATGAGGACGTGGGTTCCGGAGGCCATTCCCAGCACAGAAGACAATCCCTGGCAGGTAATAAAGGAGGCATTTATGCGATATGTCAGCGGTTAGTGCAGAGCTTAAAAGAAATGAGATCATGTGGCGAGATAGCATTCTGCGCCTTCCCCCGGGGGAAGCGGCAGCGCTGTTATTACTGTGAGCCATTGTTACCGCTACTTCTTTGAAATAAAGCGTGCCGCAGCAGCGTCAGCCGATACCTGTGCGAGCGCGGCCATCCCGGCGCGCCGCTGCGCGCATCTCTGGTTACGCGCTGCCACCGCCGCGGGAGCGCGCAGCGCGGGGACCCGCGGGGGCCGGGGGCCACCGCTGCAGCCCCGGACAGCCGCCGGCCCCAGGCCCTGCTCTGCCCGGGTCCTGCAGCCATCCCCCGGGTCCCGCTCTGCCCCGAGCCCCGCGGGGTTCCAGATGAAAACCGGCAAAGCAAGGGCGGGTGAATACAACCAGCTCCGCTTGCTCTCCTGGCTGAAGCGTCTCAGCCCCACAAGGCCCGTTGTGCCACTCTCCATGCCCCATTTGCCAGGCGTTATCAGGCCAATTTTCCATTTATCTTCCGTGTTTTATATAGACAAAATGACTCTAAAATAATCTCTCGTTTGAAACGCAGATCTGGTTGCGTGTTGTAGTGGAGGTGACAGGTATGGATATGACAGGTACATATGGATCTGGATATGACAGGTGCAATACAGCTCCTACTGAGACAGAACACCCTGAGCAAAACTGCTTCCAATTCCTTAGCACATGGAGAAAATATTTAATGAAATGTTGTAAACACTGAAACATCTGAATTTATCTGAAATTTAGAAATCATTCTAATGGTCATAAACCCATCAATTTTTCTTCGAAGTAACAGGAATGCTATTCTTTGTTTTTTTAATTTTAGATAAAGCCTTTGTATTGCAACTGTGCTCTAAAATATTGACTGATAATCAAAGAGCAGATGAGCACCTTCCAAGGCTGGACTGCTGTGTATCTATGAACACCTCTGTTAAACCTCTGAACACAGGGTTTTAAAGCCAGCCCTGCCAGCACACTGTGTAACAGGTCACTTCAGCTATGGTTTAGTTATGTCCAGCTAATGGTAGAATCCAAAAATCCCGGAATAGTTTGGGTTTGAGGGAACTTAAAGCCCCTCTTGCTCCACCCCTTGCCAAGGGCAGGGACACTTCCACTGGACCAGACCACTCAGAATATTCTGGGGTTTTCTCAGCAGACAAGTGAGAAAATTGAAGGAAGAAGTTAACCTGCCTACCTTGGACAGAGGAAAAGAAGCAATGAGGGAAGCAGATTGCTCGCTCCTGGTTAGTGCAGCAGGGAGGGAGGGAGAGGCTGGAGATGATGCAGGGTCAGTGACAGAAGCTGTGAGAGAGGAAAAGACAAGGGCATAAAGCCCAGAGCAGTTTCACAATAGGGAGAGAAGCACAACCACGAGCCAAGCCATTGCCTGTGCTCCCCATCTGCTGGGAAGGAAGAAAGCTGAAAGTGAAGTAATGGGCACAGCAGTGAGGTCTGTAATCCAAACCAAATTCTTTCTTTCCCTCTTATCCTGCCCTAATTTACAATTCTGTTCCATTCCTCAGCTCACTTTATCATGCTCACTTTTCCCACAGTACTTTTAACTGAGGGGTGCAAGCATACAAGACCTGTGACATGAGAGACTCTGACTGTGCGTGTTCCCTCAGGTGATGGGTGCCACTCAGCACAGTCTCAGCCAGTCTGCACACAAGGATTGATAACCCAGCAGAGCTTCATTCCTCTGACTGTCCTGTCTCTTGCTTTGGGTGTTTTGCCACCACCCACACGTACTCCATCTCCACTCTAGAGCAGAGTTTCCACCAATGACTTCAAAAACCTCAAGGACCTCCAGGTAAGCAGAGAAAATGATACCACAGACTAAGGTTTATATTGAAAAGCAACACATTCCAGCGCACAGGAACCTCACATCTCAGCTTACTGAAAACCCCGCGCTTCCGTGCAGGCAGCTCATGAAATGAAGAAAGCAAGTGGGATTTTATTTCTAGCTCGTGCTTAGCAACCAAATTGCCATGCAGGCTTGGGCAGGAGACCCGGGCTTTGCCTCCATTCACACGGGGGGAAGAGCTAAAGTACACCTCAGTCCTGAGAGTCAGGTTGTTTGTTGGCAGCACCACGGACGTGGTTCAAGATGCCACAGCCCTTCAAGTCCTCCAACCCGCCCATTTTCCACTTTTGGACTTCTTTTCTTGTTAAAACAGAAGTGAATGACACAGTCCTTCCTAACAGAACCTAATGACAGTCTTCTTCCACCCTCAGAAGATTGATTGCTGGGACATGGATTCTGGAATGACATGGGGATTCCACTAAGAGAATATTGCAGCCTCTAAACACAAAATTAATTTTGCCCAGATTCTGCCAAGATGATTGCTCCTGGTATTCCAGAGGGAGTTTTAGACCCCATCACTTGTCTTTATGAATATAATGACCTGACCTACAGACAGGACTAGCAATTTGAACAATTATGTGTTTATATATGTTATATATATATTAGATTGTAACAGTGGCTACTTTTTTCTCTCTGAAAATATTAAATCAAGGAAACCTAAAACGTAATCTCTAGGAAAAAAAAAACAAACAAATAAAAAGATTATGACCTCTAATTAAATGGGGTTTTTTTGTTGATACAACACATACAGATACTTCTCTTATCTGATCTACCTCAAATCTCAAGTTTCATTGGACATGACTTTTGTTACCCTGCTTTTGGCCAAATCCCTCAGTCTTACCTACAAGGAATCAAATAAAGACCTTCTAGAATAGCAGCTCTGGCACTGCACAAAGGTTTAGTCCCTCAAGGCTGATTGCCATAAATGATGAGATTTGCCAGAAATTCCCTCTCCATCCCTAGAATTCTGTAAGTCCCAATTGCTGGAAAACTGTTGAATAATTAGAAGGATTTTCTTCTTTCATTGCTGCAGTCGAGCTCTGGTGGGCTCTAAGTAATTTTAAAAAAGCTAGCGGATTAAAAATAAGCGTAAAGCCCACTCATTGCTTCATGATAACAGATTTTAAACATTCTTTTTCAAGATATAATCCTATTAAACATTAAAACCTGCAGTTGCAAAGGGAGTGGGAAGCCAAATATGGACTCCCACACGGAAGACTCCTCCTAGTCTCCTACTACAGGGTATCTGACCTTGATTTTCATTAGGTGTTCAGCCTGGGACAGATAACTCACTCTGTGGTTAATTATCCTGCACGGGGTCCATGACAGTGGTTGGAGTGTAGAGCTCTTGTGGGCACAGCCAGATCCATTAGAGACTCACTGAGGACAGGAGCAGACCCAAGCTGAAGAATTTACCAACTCACTCCACATAATTACTGCCAGCCCGAGCCAGGCAGGTATGGAAGGAGGAAGAAAAAGGATTTTTTCCTTCCCTGCAAAGTGCCTGGTTATAAATGGATGGCAGTGCTAAGGTGAAAACAACCTGAAATTCCTGTATAAGGAGACAGGGTTCTGTAGGTTCCCAGTCTCCAATTTCTCCTTCATGTTTGTGACTTAATAAATACCTGAGCAAACCTGCAAGTAATTAGTGAACAGTTTAAGCAGGGATTTTTTTTTTTTGGAAGAGGTGGAAAGTTGAGGATGTGCTGTGTCAGAAAGGCAATGAGCAAATAACAGGAGAAGTGCTCAGAAGATGCAAAGAATACAATGGAAAGAGGTGAAAGGTATTTTGGAAGCAGCATTTGCAACACTGCAGACAAGCCTTGGCACAGAAGTCATAACTAATTAGAGAGAATACTAATTGCATTTCAAATATGTTGAAAACAGCCTTGCAGTTTAACATACATATTAATGGGGTTGAAGTGCCTGCAATTCCCTGCAGAGAACAGACAATCTCTGCAGGGAATTAATTGCGGGGTCCTCGGGCAACACCTGAGCAGAGCTCACCCGGGCAAAACTCAGCAGAGCCAGGCAGGAAGGGCTCCGTCCTGACACAGAGCTGAGCTGCTGCTGATGCCCTGCTCTGCCACACTCCAGCCGGGGGACAGTGACACCGGGGGTGGCACTTCAGGGGTCCTGCCCCTGCGCAGGCAGCAGGAGACGCTCTGCCTTTCTGCATGGGGAGTTTTGGGAGGTCAGAGCCCGCTGAGGAGCTGTCCAGGGCGGCAGCTCCTGCTCCAGCAACCCCCCTGTGCTCCCCCACCCCCAGGACAAACCCCACCGGCTGTGTTAAAAAAGAACTGCTGGGTTTCACCCTGTAGCTCCCCCGAGAACAGGAGCTGCCCCTCCCAAGGTCTGCCTTCTGTGCATCCCAGGGTGGCTCTGGAAACAACCAGGCTGATCACGCTGCTGCCAAGTGTTCTGTCATTAAAGACTATAGAAGTTCAAAACAAATATTCACTTGAAAACAAATGAAAAAAAAATCACCTTTTCACGGTGAAACATTTGCCAGCCCCTACACAATCTGCAGATTCTCTTTAGAGAAAAGAGGCAGAATCTGACGGGTATTTATTTTCAGGCAGATGTGGTCACCAAAGCCAGCTTGGGCAGCTGCCACCCCGTCAGTCTGACAGCAGAATTCCCCAATTTACTTTTGGGTTTTGGTAGCATCACTGTTCACCAAGATTTGCAATCTCAGCAACTGGGGGTGGGAGGGAGGAGAGAAAAGACTGAAAAATCGGCTAATTCAGTAACTTTTCCACACCATATGGAGCTGTTACGGGGAGATTGCACTTTTTGGTCCTTGCCCTCCTGTCTCCCTGCCTGTGCTTGCACTGTGAGGAGGGTACAGCTCCACTCTCTGTCATCCTCCACAGTTACAAACATCCCCAAAACGTGTTTTTATCTGTGAGCAGTCAGTACAAGGTAAGTACAATTACCTGGCTGCTATTTGTACCAGAACGGCATTTTAATACCTGTGTAAAACATTTCACACAACGAGCTGAAGCTTTGCGGGTCCTGAACAGATTAAATGTAATATTTTCCAGCAGGATAGACAGGTTTGGGAGCTCTGGGAGAGGCCCTTTCTGCTGCTGCAGTAGGATACTGACACTGTGAGCTGCTTTGCCAGTTCAGCTCACAGCTATGGGATAGCAGAGCCAGGCAGCCAAGCAGCTCCAGCTCCCCTGGTCCCAGCGAGCCCAGTTTGCTGTCTCCTAGGAGATCAAATCCCTTATCTTCCGGGTACCTCACTCTGCAGCCTCAAGAAGGATTCGTTCAACACTGTCCTGCGAATACTTTGAATATTCAGTTTGCAGCAGCTTTATCGAAGGCTGTGATAAGGCTTTTCAGCATTTCAGTACTTGTTCAGTTTCACTTGGAATTTACTTGAAGTATTAAAAAGAAATTAGTACAAACATGACCTGTGCCTGTATAAATATTTGCCCATATTTGGTAAATGTTTATAGATGTAATTTCTGAAAAGCGCTTCTTACTATGGCAATTTCCAGGTTTTAAAAAGAAAAAAAGGATCTTTCCTCCCTGCTTTATTCGCACTGTTACAGGAAATTAGTGGTTAAGCAAACTTTTTAAAAAAGGCTTAACAAAGCACGTTTTGCAAGTTCGTTTAGTTTTGAATGAACTTGACAAATTTTGAAAGCAAACATTACTGGAGGTTGACCAATTTAAGAGGACCAGGGAAAGCCTCCTTTGCTATTTGAATTTTAAAGATTGGCCGAAGTCTTATGTCAGCTGCCTTGTTCTGCAGCCTGTCTTTGAATCCTCTTAGGAAAGTCAGGGATACCCACAAACAATAGAATTAAAATCTGTCTTTAGGACTGGCAAACCATTCAGAGCTGTCTGGCTGCTTAGCATAGACTGTGCTAGGCCTCAAGAGGAGAATAGGCCCCTAAAGAAGCAATAATTTTCAGATTGCTGTGTACAATGCAGTGATAAAGCTCCCTGTCACATTTTTCTTCCCAGTTACTGAAGTTCCCATTCAGATGAATTGTCACAGCTTCTTCAATCCAAACAAGCACCCTTCCGGCCTTGTTTGCATTAAAATGTGATAAAACTAAAGGTGACTTTAGCACAGCTGTGCAGAAAAGTGGATTAGGTCAAAGTGACAGCGTTTGTTAGGCCTTGCCACAAAGGTGGTTCAAGATTTGTCTAGAGCGCTAATGTGGGAGAAGCAGGAGTTTCTTAAACCCAGACATTTGTAATAGGGCCACAAACAAAAAATAGTATTTCTTTCATCCCCACGTAGGTTCCCAATGGCACCAGGCCAGCCTGTTGACCTGTTGTGACGGGAAGGTTTGGGCTGGCCCCACAGAGGGAAGCGTCCCCCGGTGCCGGGCGGGATCCGGGCGCTGGCGGTACCGGGGCTCGGAGCCGGCGGGGCTGGAGCTGCTCCGGATGCTCCACGGACACCACAGCTCCAGAGCCATCGCCCCCCAAAGCACAGCACTCCCCCAAAACCCTTCTGCAGGAGGAGCAAGGCAGAGCAAGCACCAGTCCTTCAGCCAGCAGGGCGCTGCTCACTGCACCATCTCTGAAACTCCTGTTTCCATTTTATTTTACTTCTAAGGGAAAACCCCACGGAGGCAAAAAGCCCTGGGAAATCGTACCCTTTGCATGCCACCTGCTGGCAATTTTTTGTATTTGTCTAAAATGGGGGCACAGCATCATTTTCTCCGCGACAAAAACCAGTTGTTATGGCAAAGGCTGGCAGAATAATCACTGCCAGTCCCATCTGACCCATCCACTTCGGGTTATCTGTGTGGAACCTGGGAGAGGCCACCAAACCCCACCTTCTCCCCTCCACTCTGCTCTTTGGTTCTTCAGCTCACGTACGGTTTCTAACCCAGAAGACAGAGATCTGCCATTAACCTTTACAGTGCACAAAAACTCTGTAGAAACAGGGTTTATACCTCAGGTTCCCCCTGATGTACTTCTACATCAGTCAAAGGTAATAGAAAACTTCCCCGTTTGTGGGACGTATTTTCAAGCCAAATTTTACAGATAGCTGTCGTTATTTCCATGCCCTGTGCTAGTGGAAATGTGCACCAGGAAATGTGGCCCTTCAGCAGGGGTGTCTGTGCCACAGGATGCTGCTACAACCCATGGGACCAGTGTCAATTACTGGATGAAGATGCTCTGTGAGGCTGAACTGAAGAAAAAATAATGGGGAGCACTTTAAAGACTTTTGGATAAGTTAGAAATGTCCGAAAGTGAAATCTCTGCATCGTGTATTTCTTATTAGCAGAAGAAAACATTAATTTCCTACCTTTATTGGATCATATTAAAGGTACTGGTCTGCTCCTCTGATGTACGTCACTCCCTGCACAGTCCAGTGAAGGCCAAGCAGAAGCACATTTTTATTTTTGCATGTCTAACCAAAGTTAGTTGTACACAGCTCTCCTCAGAGGTTTCCTCCAGCTGATAAGAGCAAGAGCTGAGCATTTCCTACTGAAACAAGCCCACAGAACAGACACAGCACCACTGGTCAGCGAGCTGAGTGCCAGGAAGGGTCAGGATTTGGGGGAGATACACTGGTTTATTGGAAATGGAGTGAGGAGGTCAGGCAACTTTCAAGGAGAGTGTTGAATACAAAGTTAGACAATCTACTGCACCTGCAAAGCAACGAGTGTCCTCTGTGTGTGCAGAACGAGGCCCCTGCAGGTACAACAACTCTGAGAAAGTCCAGAAAGCCCAGTCTGACAGAGCTGGGGATCAACAGCACAGCTCACAGCACAGGGCAGGGCAAACAAAATCCACTCCTCGTTTACGACAGGGCTCCACAACCCTTTCTGGAGAACGGGCAGACCTACCTAACAGATAGGTCTGTCTGGGGCGGGGCTGACATTTTTGGAAAGCATTCAGGAATTCTGAAGGATAGAACCTCAAAACAGAGGGCAAAAATCTGACTTTAGGAATTAATATACCCTGGGAGCACGAGTGCCTGAAGCCCAGCCAGATGAGGAGCCAGCTGACATCTGAAGAGCTCTGTAGCTTGGCAGATGCTCTCAGAGCTCCCTGCATCCAGCGCGGATCCAAAGGTGCAGTGCCAACACCTCCTCTGGAGCACCCGGGGCAATGGAGCTCCACACACCGTCCTGCAAGGCCAGCTGGGCAACAGATGAGACAGATTCTAATGACAAAATTGTCCACAGTGTGATATATAAATGCATTTTCCATGGAAATTAACACCAGAACTTCCGGTTAGGAAATTTCCCCCCCAGTTATTACCAGGGCACTACACAGCTAATCTTGCACTTTTCTCTAAATGAAGCCTTATCTGATACAATGAAGATTCTCTCTATGGGGAATTTTTGAAGTCTCAGACTTCAGGGTCCTCCTTGTTTGTGATATTATTCCTCACAGAAGATTCATTACTCCCTTTTCATCCGTTCAAATGTATTGCTAGGCTTGAGTTCAGGCTCATGCTAAATTTCTACTAATTAACCTCAGCCCACTTGTGCCTTTGCAAACACTAACCAGGCAATCCACAAGTGCAAATATTTATCATAAATCCCAGAGTGGTTTGGGTTGGAAGAGTCCTGAAAGCCCATCCAGTGCCACCCCTGCCATGGGCAGGGACACCTCCCACTGTCCCAGGTTGCCCCAAGCCCCGTCCAGCCTGGCCTTGGACACTGCCAGGGATGGGGAGTCCTTCTAGAAACTACTGTGAAGGAAAGAAAGGGGAGGGAACAGAAAATGAATGAGTGGTTTATCGATATGGAATCAGGTCTGGAAATTATTACAAGGATTCAGTTTTACTGTGGAAATGTCACAGTGTCATTACTTTGCCCATTAGCCTGGCCAGGTAGAGGGCCGAGGTGTTAACACTACTGACTGACTTCAATAATTGGTACCAGGATAGAGTTTCTGCAGTTTATAACCTGATTCTTCAGACTTACACTGGTTAATTGAAGTGCAAACTCTTCAAGCCTATAAGCATGGTATAATTCTCTTAAGCTGAGCCTCACTCCTAAGACTGACCTTTAATTTTATATTGATTAAAAATAATTTATTTCTATGCCATTGCATGCACCCCATACCCTGAGCACTGTAAGTACTGTAACGACACTCCCAAATATTTTTATCCTTTGGTTTCTTAATAATTATGATCTTTATTGTTCTTGTTGGAGGGATTTTCACCGTGTTGCAGCCACATTCTCCAGAGAATGAATGGATTGTGTCTGTGCCTCCTGCCTGTTGCTGCACGCCCCCGGGTCAGCAGCGCACACCAGCTCTAATCATGCTGGGATGACGTGAGCTTCAGTTCTTCCCAACCTGAAGGCAAATGCCTTCTTCATCACCAAGGTGTACTTTCATTTCAAGGCACACAGAGTTAAACCTCCAGGCTTTGGATTCAAAGTCAGTGCACTAAGCACATGAGAAACAATTTGGTGCAGCAGTTAGAGGATACACACTCTTTAACCTGCAGTCAGGGCTTTTCCTTCTGCTTTCTCCCAGGAAAAGAGAGAGAAAGAAATGCCACATGCTTTCAGAGATATGATAAATGAGACCAGTTCAGTTTAGCTTTCTGTTTTAAGAAGTGCATTTTTACAGTCAAGTGAGGCAACACTTCACTGTAGAATAAACATGGGAATATTTTACACACAATTTACTTAAACCTTCCCTTAAGTTGGAAGCTAACACTTGAGAATGTCTTTAGCGTTAATGATTCAAGAACCTAACGTATCCTGGCTACTAAATATGACTTTCTGTGGTTCTTTTCATGTAACCACTTGCCTCAAACCAAATACATGTGAAAACCCAACTCCCAGAGAGAGAGATTTTATAGCTCTCCTTCCTGGTCTATGTGACTCTGACAGAACTTTGTTTAGGTACCAGTTATCACAGGGACAGGATCATTATTAGTTTTAAAGATTTAATTCATTCAGTGATTGTTTTACATGATCTTTTCCCTTCTCCCTTCTACATCCCCACCACGATTCTCGGGCTGGAGGCTGTGGGATGAACTGACAAAAGACACTGTGTGTTCGTGAAGCACGGGAGAATTTGGGCAGCTGTCCAGGGGGGCAGAGCACCACCCCCAGAACACATCCCTGCTCTCTGGTGGGCCCCAGTGGGTTTTCTAGGAAGGCTGAAAAGACACCTCCATGTCCAGGATGGTGCACAGGTGACCTGTGAAGTTAAGGTCACCCATCTCCTCTCTGTCCAGCACTTCAGCTCTGTAGGGCTCTCCACGGCTCTGCTGCTGCCTCACATAGCTGCTAAATCAGTACAAACACACTCCAGGGCTGCCCAGGCACATCTCTGGCAGGGCTGGTATTTCGAGAGCAGCCCTGCTGCCTCTGGCACGCTGCAGGGAGCACAGGGAGAACAAGCTGTTGTGCTCCACAGGCCCAGGGGCTGGAAGCACAACCAGCTGCTGCACCCCAGTGCCTCACGTGAGCAGCCACGCCAGCCACAGGGAGCTCTGCTTTGCTCCTCTTAGGATCCTTCTTGTTCAGCTTTCCAAGAATGACACTCAGTGATATTCCTAGGCCTCCGTTTCCATCCATTAAATATGAATAATTTGCATAATGAAGTCAGTGAAATCTAAACAAGTGCTGAGGAACTTCTCCCAGCTCTGAACGTTGATTTGTGTGTCAGAAGCGTTGCTGCAGTTGTGAACGCACTGCAATATCCATCCTGGAATAACAGCCCCACAAAGAACAGCCCCACAGCCTCCCTACCTGCTGATTTTAATAAAAGATCACCAGCTACAGGAACATCATCTCCATGGAAAGCTTTAGAGCGACTTCTTATCATTTCCAACAAAACTCAAAGCACCCTAAACTTCACAGAACATTTTCAGAAGTGACCACAGCTGACCTACGACTCTGATCCAGACACCCTTTAGCTGATAACAGAGTTCTGTTCTTAAGCCCCTTCTCTGCCTCCCTCGAGGACTGTTCAGAGATGTTTCAGAGGCCACTCAGATCCTTCAAGCTTCCACCACCATTTTTCTGTACTGCAGTGCCTCTTAGATTTAGTGGGAATGTAAACAATGGTGGGGAAACCAAATCTTGACAGGGAAGCCCATGCTAGAATTTCAGGTAGATATTGTGGTAGTAAACCAAGACATTGTCAAAGTCCTACTGGGATACAGGAAAAATTGGAGCAACCTCTTAATTCATGCAGTAATGCTGTGAAGAAATCCCATGGGTACAGAGCATCTTTCTCTTGGTTTAATTTCCATTTCAAATTACAAAGGCTTTTCTGTGCTCTTACTTTATAGTGAGTGTGGCATAATGATTCCATCCCTGACCATAGATTTGCATAACTTATGTTAATAGGAGCTGGGTTCATGTTACACTCTTCATGTTAAAATCTATAATTTATCAGAGAGAATCACTATTATGAACCATATTAAAACATTCTCCCCCCTTTAACACTGAATTTTACTGCCCCATACATTGTGTTATACAGTGAAGGCAAAGAACTTTAAAGGAAACCAGGGGTACATTCAATTTTCTATATAAGGAGATCACCCTATCTTCATTATTTGTAACCTTTCTCCAGGTTTGAAGATGTAGGAGCATCAATGCTTGTATCTAAATAGATTTGAAAGTGAGTACTGCAAAGACAAGCAGCTGAAACCTGCTCAGTACTGGTGAGCAAACTCCATAATGATTGATAATAATTGCATAATAATTAAATAAAGGGAATATTATTTGAGATCACTTGATTAGAAAATCAATCATAAATTAAGATAAAAGATGCCAAAACTTTTACCAGCCCTCCTGCGCACATGTATTATCACACTTTAACAATAAAGAAATAGACATGGAAACCCGACAAGCCAAACCAAAACACCAAATTTTTTTTTTTCTTTTTCTTTTCTTTTCTCTTCTTTTTTTTTTCTTTTTTATTTTTTTTTTTTTTTTGTTTAGTCCATTGCAATGCTTATCTTTATTTAACAAAGTATTCTGCATCTTTGAAAATTTGGTTGCTTAGTGTGTGGCTTTGCTAGAGCCCTCTGTGCAGACCCATCAGAGAAAGTGAAGTGTGAGTTTTCTAAACACACCATTGACCAGCCTGGAAAATGTTTACACCAAAACTTTCCTTCCCTTTCACTTCCAAAAACCTCTTCCTGCGAGCTCAGACCTACTGAAACGTCTCAATTTAAGATTTTCTCATGGGCAGAAATACTGAATTTTTCCCAGACAAGACTGAGACATTTGTATGAATCACAGAATCAGCGTATCCTGAGCTGGAAGGGACACACAGGTATGGCAATACACTAGGAAGAAAATAAATCCTTGAATCACACTAAAATGGCACACTTATTTACACCTTTGAGAATCTCTAGGTTTGGCTGAATTTTGACCAGGAGCACGGTCCTAGGATAAAGGCTGTACTGCTCCCTGAGGGCTATTCCTTGTCACCTCCACAGGGAACTCTGGTTCAAAGAGCTCACAGTATTGCTTAAGTTACTTGTTTAACTTCACCCTTCCACTATTTGAAAATTAGTAAATAGGCCAGTGAACTTTTTCCTTTTTCTCTTTTGAAAGAATCCCCAAGGCTCAGTTTTCAGCTCCTGCTGGCCAACAGGAAGGTGAGCTGCTCCCCTTCCCTCTGCACAGCCTGCCTACGTTCCCTCCTGCACCCAGGGGAAAACCTTCCTGTGACAAACACGTACAGAAAATTACAAGGATTAGTACAAAAATGAAAGCCAGTTGCTGGTATTTCATGTGTTTGCAGGAGCTCACATGAAAATCTCCTGGGGCAGAGCTTGGCCCGCTGGTTACTGACACTCTGTGAGTGAGGCATTTTGCCATTCTTTTGGCCTAATATAAAGTGACATCTACATTGTTGCTTTCACAGTTTGCTTGCTTGTCATTACTGTGACTATTACACACTGGGAGATTTTACTCCTCAGTGATGATTCAGAGCAGAAAGCAAAGTTGTTTGCAATAGGGTTTCAAGAATTCCCTTTCAAAACACCGCTGAGACAAAGCTGGCCAGATCCTGGAACACAATCCAAGTGAGCCCAGTTGTAGTGATTTATTTCTATCTTATTTTGTTCTGCAGATACAGCCCATCATTACATCCTCCCAACATGGGGGTGAGGCTTTCAAAGGACCCGATGGGGATTTAGCCACAGTTTCCATTAACACCAGTGACTCGCCCAGCACCACTTTGGGAGGTTACCCGGGGCAGTTTTCCTCTCTGACTGCACAGGGGTTTGCACCCCCAGCTCCTCCCAAGGTGAGGAGGAATTAACTTTGTCTCTTTTCTGTTCCCTGATCAGAGAATAGTTTCATAACTTCTGATAATCTTCTAAGTCCCAAACTTTGGTGGCTGTTTTGCTTTAGGGAAAGGAGGATCAACAGGCTCAAGGTTTTCCAGCCGTAATATCCCTGTTGTTAATGCTAAAGAGCACAGTACATATATTTTCAATCTTGCTGTGTGAAAGCTTCATTTAATTAACTATATGTACATACACACAAACCAGTTCTGTTCTACAGTCCTTAGCCAAAGCTGCATGTCAATCTAAAAATTAAATAATAGAAAACAGACATTTAGCTTAGTTTATATAACCTGACAGTGCTCCTATCCTTCCTCTGTTTCACCTAGTGTCATCTTTCAGTGTTCCTCTCTAATTTTATTTGGAACAAAATAAAAAGATTAAGATAAAATAATTCCCAAAAGATAATTGCAAAATGATTTATGTGCAGGTGTTAAATTATTTCTGGCATTGATGTTCCATAGAGTGCAACATTACAACATTATGGTATTCAACAGAGCATCTACATTTGATAATACTGCTAATCATCAAAAGACACTGGATCTGAATCCCGAAGGCAATGTTACATTTTGATTAAATTTTATCATCCGTGATTCTGTTTACGGTTCACTAAGGTATGAATTTCTTTCACATTCCATTGGGTTTACAGCTTATTGTGTTTGACTTGGAACACGGACAGCTGAAGCTTTCTGTGAGCCACCAGCTTTGCAGCTACTGCTTTTGCACACTTCAGACACGCCGAGTGATCCTGGGCAGAAACAATTCCACGCTTTTCCAGCACCTCCTGCTCGTGAGCTCCATCACCCCAATGATTAAAACTGAGCCCCCATCACAGGCTGGGTCCCCTGAGCCTCCCAGAGCTGCTGTCTGCAGGCTCTCCAAGACCCGGCTCAGGCAGCAGAACACGTTTCCAAACCCGAATTGCCAAATGGCAGAACAACTTGTAGGGCAGGCTGCTAGCATGTATTAGTATTGTGTACATTGCTGCAAGTGGTGTAGTAATGCTTGAGAGAGCTTGTTGTAATTAAACTCTACTCCTTCGGAATCTTAATCCCGAGGCTTTCTGATTTGTAATTTCAACTTCACGGCTGCACAACCAATTTTCTGTTCCTCAGCCGCTGCCATGCAGCCCCGGGCTGTGCGATCTTTCCACACCGAGGTGCACATGACAGCAGCTCCACTTTCAAACCATATGCCTGGCTGGAGGAGCCGTGGCTTCTGGAGAGCAGCTCCGTGCCTTCTTCACACTTATTCCATGCCAAATGCCTGCAGTTTCACAGGTTTGCCCCCCTCCTTCTCTTCCATGCTGCACTCAGCTTGATCCTGCACCACCCCCCGGCGTGGATCTCATTGCACCCCTGCTACCTCTGCACACACAGTTGAGAACACACTTGGCAGCTCCATACAGAACTCTCAAGTGTTCTTCTCCAGTCAGCTCAGAGGGTTTGGGAGGCTAAAGGAGGGAAATTGTGGCACTGGGAAGCGAGGGTGCACAACCAGACTCAGAGAATACAGCTCACACTGATAATCACCCTCTTGCAGCAGCAATTCTCATAAGCAGGACCACATGAATAAAACACCTCAAACCCGTCCTTGCCCTGCAGGGATTCTGCCATTATTTGTGTTAATAACAATAATACAACTACAAGAAGCCCTCCAGACTCCTGAGCTGGCTGCCAGCTGTGTGTGCCAGGCTGCTATCCCAGCATCAGACAGAAGTTGCACCACTGTCCCATGGTGTCCCTGCTTTCCACTACTTCAAATGCATTTATGCCATGACAAGCAACCAGAGTGGCTCTGGCAACTTAGGCCTTGGCACAAGAGCTTATTTTTGATGTATCACAAGGCAGCAACCAAACCTCTGGCTGGGGGAAGGTGAGAGGAAAACAGGAAGGTGGATGGTTCTTTATATTCCTCAGTTTACACATTTCTCACATTTAGAGGAATAGTTTCAAGTTGCTTTTTGATACATTATGAGGTTTTGCATCAAACAAATAAAGAATAAAAAGAAAGGAAAATGCTTAGAGAACAAAGAGAAATGCCTTTAGCACTACAGGTTAAAAAAATGGAAATATGGCTATGAACGTTAACTTTATTTTCAACATTCCTCACATTTTTTTTGGTGATAAATGACTTCACATGTAGTTGCCTTCGGGGTTATATCCACAACTGCGTTTCATGTTATTCTGAATAAAATTTAAGGTGGACACTAGAACAGGCTTTGCTAAAACCCAGCTGGTGCATGCACACAATCCCCATTTGGCTTGCACAGGGCAGAAAAGCAGTGAGAAGCAATCACGAAGCACTGGCTGCAAACAAAGCTGGGATTCTCCTCTCGCCTGCAAGTGCATTGCTGCATGATTGGCCTTTCCTGCTGGCTTTAGCCAAACTTCGGGGATACACACGGAAAAGGCGAATGGTGACAGCAATCAGGCCACTGAGGGAGCCCTGGAATTTGTGCAGTAGCCTGGACTCTTCCCTGCACACAAATAAATAATGATTTCTTGTAATGCATGGGTGGCTTCAGTTACAAGAATAAGGCAGAGGGAATGGTCAGAAATTCCCATATTTCATCGCAAGTGATGAAAAATACCAACTTAACGCCTGTAACTTTCTAGGAGTCAATCAATGGGGGCACACAGCCAAGCAGTGTGGGGGACATGTCATTAGTCTTTGTTTTATGAATTTGCTCAGCCCCACTTAATTGTTTCAGAGGTTCTGTTTGAAATTCAAACAAATATTTCCTTATTTATTTTCTTCTTCTGTGTAAATGAAGAGTTTGGCGTTGACAGAACTTCCTAGCTGGCCCCTGAGCACCTGCAGCACCCCAGCACTGAGTGCTGTTTAGGGTTGGATTTGGGTGGTGGCAGAGGACCTAGGCTATGTTCACTTCATAGGAAATGCAACCTCTAAGAAGTCTTGGGGCAGCAAGGGCCGTAGGAGGCTTCTTATCTTTCCCCTCTGTGGAAGGGCTGAAGATTCCACAGAAACCCAGAATCATTAATGTGGGAAAAGAACTCCAAGACCACCAAGTCCATCCTGTGCCTGATCCCCCACCTGGTTGCCCAGCCCAGAGCACTGAGGGCCACACCCAGAGATGGAGACTCCACCGCTGCCCTGGACAGCCCTGTCCAATCCCTGACAATGTTTTCCATGAAGAAATTCCTCCTGATGTCCAACTTAAACTTTCCCTTGTTCAGTTTGAGGCCGTTTCCTCTCATCCTGTCCCTGGAGCAGAGCCTGGCCCCACCTGGCTGCACCCTCCTGTCAGGGAGTTAGAGAGAGTAGAAGATCACCCCTGAGTCTCCTTTTCTCCAGTTAAACAATCCCAGCTCCCTCAGCTGCTTCTCACAGGACTGAATCTCCAAACCCTTCACCAGCTTCATTTCGCTTCTGTTACTGGAACCCCAGCGACAGCTTCCAGCAGTGCTTTGCATCAGTTCTCTCTATGTAAAGGTGGCATTTTTCTCCTCTTTTTCTCCCTAGAAACTTTCAGTGAACATGAGCACTTTACAGGACAAATAACTCAGCTGGGCATGAAGTGTTTGATTCAGCTGGAACTTGCTTTTCCTCCTGCCATCCTGAGATTTGATGCATGTGCTCCATTTTACAGAGATTCACAGAACCCCAGAGTGGTTTGGGTTGGAAGAGACCTGAAAGCCCATCCAGTCCCACCCCCTGCCATGGGCAGGGACAGCTTCCACTGTCCCAGGCTGCTCCAAGCCCTGTCCAGCCTGGCCTTGGACACTTCCAGGGATGGGGAAGGCACAACCTCTCTGGGCAGCATCGATACCAGCTCAGTTCCTGTTTGTACATCAGTGGTGAAAACAGATTAAAAACACCTTCCTCCAGCTGGGCATTAATAAATGCTTCCCCAGGACTCCAAGATTATTCCTTGTCCTGTAGGTTTCTTAAAGATTTCCTTATTGTGTTACAATGAACCAAACATTGGGATGGTTTATCAGAAGAGAACTTCCCCACAGCATGTTTTATTTGGAGCACTGTATTTGCAGGGCTTAAAAGCTGAAGGAAATGATGACAGAAACTCTTGATTAGATTCTTATCTAAACATCTTCCCTATAAATACCTCAGCGTTATTTCCTGCATGTAATGTGGCTTTTATATAAAATAGGGAAAGAAACTAAAAGGCAGTACAGAGCAAACAGTAACCAGAAGCTGACAGACAGTTCAGTCTGCACTGGAGTGAGCTGTGACCAATTTATTCTTCCTTCATGCTCAGCTGGATCTTCCAGCTCCCACTGATGCTGTCTGCATTGCCAAACGTTGCTCCCAGAATTTCATTGTCAAGCTGTAGGGAGACACAGTCAGTGCAAGGCCCTGCAAGTCAAGAAGAACCCCTGGAATTAACCTCCTAACTGTAATCCCAAGGTTTGAGGGCAAAATGGGCTCATTTTCATGTGAGTTAAATGTGTGGGTGTACCCAGAAGAGTAACAATCAGAAGGCCACGAGGTGGAACTGAGGTTTCCAGCAGAATTACCACCTGATTGGTTTTGTCAGGAGGCAAAAATTCTATAGGAAAGGAACGCACCTGAAAGAGCAGCACCTTGGAATGAGCCATTTCCCTGTCTGGAGAAACAAAGTCTGAATTGTGAAGTGAGATGGCAAAGGTTCCTCTCTGCAGGCTGCAGGGGTGGGAGCCACTGCTGACAGTAGCAGAGCAAGTGTAGATTGGTATCTTGGTAGTAATGGAATGAATTGCATTCAGAGCAAGAAGTTTGGGAATTCAGAAGAGTAATATTCTTGGCTTACTTTTTTGTTAGTGACAAAAGGAAAAGAGGCAGAAATAGCTCTAGGAACAAAGATCCTGGTTCTCTCTGAAAATATTTGAGTCAGGTTATGGCCATTTTGAGTCAGTTATCTAAGAACACCGGAGGGACTGAGATTATGGGGATGAAAGGTGCACTATTATACCGTTTATATGATCTGTCCTCTAATAATCTATATTGAATTCTGTAGGTAATTTTCTGAAAGATGATGCTTACTTATTTGAACAAATTTAGGGAGCCCTAAACTGCTTTCAGGCAGTGAAGATCACCATGCTACTGGATATTAGGATACAGCTGAGTCTCCACTGCTGTGCTTATCTGAAAGCATGTTTTTTAAGATGCCCAACACAAGGATGTACTTCTCTGGGAATGGAGCCCCGCTCAGAGGAAAATCGTGATACTGGGTCGTGTAACAAGAGGTCTAAAAGCCCTCTGGAAACAGCTGACAGCTCCTGGCTTTGGAATCCTAACAGTCTGTTTGTTAACGTAAAGGTGAGCAGAGAGAATCAAACTGCAAGGAACTTGTGAATAAAATCCCCATCTCTAATCTATCACTTTGTACAACAAATACAATTTGTGCTCTTTGTGTAATTTATTTCAGGAGCTGCTGTAACAATCCTGGATGGGTAACAGATATTTTCAAGGAACAGGTATGTATCTGGAAGCCTCCCTCGTTCTTTACATGCTTGGAAAGCTGACTTGTGTTTCAGTGGTACTAGAGCTCTGCATCTTGCACCCAACAGGAGCCTCTCCAGTGCCAGCCTGGCAGAGCCCAGGGGTGCTGGGACAGCTGCCCCTGGCTCTGAGCACAGCAGGTCCTGCAGGAAGCTCCGTGCTTGGTCTGTGCCTTTTGTGCAGGCAGGGTGCAAACGAAGCTCAATCCTGCTCTGGAAGGAGAGGCTGGAGCTCTTGGCCTCCTGAGGAGCTTTGCTTTACCACTTGTCTGGGGATCTGCAAAGGTGAAAATTGACTTCTGCTCTAAACGTGACATTGCATGGGAGGTTTGTTCATTCATTCATTTATTTATTTATTTGAAGACAGCTTCATTTCATCCTCATAAAACAAAAGTGAAATATTATTTCTTGGAAAGGAACTCACTGTTATGAGCAATACAAAGGGAGGGTCTTTACTCCTCTCAAGCACCAATCAGATCTTTAGTTTACAATGCAAACAGCTGCAGATTTCGGTTTCAACTTCTTGGAATTCAGTTTAAACCTGGCTTGACTGAGGAGAGCTGCAGCTGTCCCATGGTTGAGGGCTGAGGTGCAGACAAGCCACAGCCACCCCCACGAGTGTGTGTCCATACTCCAAGAGCAGCACCAGCAGATGGTGCTCAAGAATGTGCAGCACAGCCCGGGTGACCTGGGGCACTGGTCCAACCCAGGCTACCGGAGGGGCTTCTTCTGACACCTCCTCCCTGAAAGCCAGCGGTGCACAGTGGCTGTTCCTCTGCATTTCGGGCTCATCTCTCATGGGCAACAGTAGAAGAGCTCCTCCAGCAAGAAGCAAGACCCAACACTGCTTTGGCACCAAGAGCCCCGACACAAGGCAGCAGTTCCTGGGTCTGCTTGTGCCTGTGCCCACCAAGCACTCAGCCAGCTGCAGCAGGAGCAATCTCCTCCAAAGGACAAGGGTAGTGCCAGGCTGTGTAACACCTTTTTTTTTTTTTTTTTGAGGGGGGGATTTCTTTGTGGTGAGAAGGCAGAATTTTCCTACTTGAGTGAAGTTTTTCAACAGTGTACCTGGCTGAGCTCAGGAAAGGCTCAAGATGCCGTGCAGTTCGTCCCTGCCATCAGAGCTAGTGCAGCAAACTGGTTATGTGTCCTGGGAACAGCAGTTATGGTCTTTGAGCAGGCATTGCTATCATCTTTTTGTGGTTTTTAACCTGGAGATTTAATTTTGCAATCCCATCACAGCCAGAGCTCTGGATATAAGGCACAAACTTTACTGGAGTCAACAACTTAAAAGACCTTCACGATTTTTACCCCAGCGTTTAGAGGTCATCACAAATGGACCAATTCAGTTGCTAAAATTGTCAGTTCTTATGACATCCAGCCTGTAAAAAGCACATACAGGGCTCCTTTCCACGGCAGGATTCAAGACACTTCTTGTATGTTCAATATCACTTGTCATTCAGGATTTACTTTTTGCAGCAATGAAAAATCTGCCTTCATGTCATCAGTTTAGGTGCAAATTATGGAGCTTTGGGCTGCACATCAACGGGGTCCACTGTCTTTCTCCTTGAAATCCTGTTACATTTTTGCAGAAGGAATATTTCACTGGTGGGATTGCAGCTCTAACCAGAGCATCTGGAACTTGCAAATCTAAAACCTTGCACTGTTTCCTAGTGAGAAAAAAGAAAATAAAATTAAAGGACAGCAAATAGGATTATGGATTATAGGATAAATTTTTAATTTATCACCATTTTCTTGGTGTTTTTTGAGCCTCAACTCATTTGCACCTTACAATGTAGGAACTTTTCCCCCTGAATTAGGTGGTCAAGACTCTCCTTTTTGTTCTTTTTTTTAACTCTTTGAATGCCATTTGTAAATATGTCCACTGACTCAAACTAAAATATGGTGAGCCAGAAGCATGTTTGAGGAATCTGATGAGGAGAAAAGGAGGATGGAAAGAAGTGAGACACAGAGAAACCTGCAATTATCAATAGGATGGATTTTCTTCCCTTTTTGACAGGGATAGAGTTACCCAACCTATTATTACTTGGTCCTAATTACACACCTCTGCAATAGATCACTCAGGGAAGGAGAAATATCTACTGACTGGGAAACATCACTAATTGTTCCTTTTTTGTTGGCATACTATCTGATTGGAGTAATTATAGAGCTGCTTCCCCATTCTCTTTTGCTCTGAATATTTTGAAGACATATTTCTTCACAGATTCCATAAAATTAAGCACCTTGAACCTCTTAATTTTGGCTTTTTTGTTCCTCTTTCCTACCTTTTCTTCCCTTGGACAGAATATTGCCACTATTACTGTGTGTGAAGAAGCCTAATGCAGCAGCTTCAGCATCCCACCACTCTGTGCACTGTGCATGCTACAAAAAGTCCTTGGTTTCAATCATTATCAAGTTCTTGCACTAATTTTAGAAAAGCTTTTGACTTCCAAAATTATCACAAGTAGCAAAAAGGAAAAAAAGAAGTTAGCCCTATTAAGTAGCTTATCTCTAATGTAAGTAGATTGCTAATTGGCTTTGATGCACTGAAATCAAGTTCTGACAGTCTGGGAGATCCCTATCTCTGGTGTGTCAGCAAGTTGCTTATCAAGATGCTGCAAACCCAGCCAGAGCTGCCACAGCACCCACTTAGACAGGTCACACAACGTTCTGCGGGGCAGAGCCTGAACAGGAGCATGCAGGGACAGAATAAAGCCCTTGACTAGACAGAACCTCCAGGCTGTTACTGATTCTTCCACTCAGCTCCATAACGTGCATTTCTAGCAGAGCTGATCTTTATTAATATTCTCAGGTCAATTTAGACCTAAGCCTTCTGCTCTCCTGCCATGCTTTTGGCTTTTCTTTACCTTCTAAACCCACCAAAACAGGAGGAAAATATGCCACACTTTTGAGTTTTGCTGTAGAAATGAACCAGAGTCAAAATCTCCAGCACTTTCAGGAGGCTGTAATCTCCTGAACACGGACCTCTGGAAGCCTCATTCCTCTATACAACGAGATGCTTCAAGGCTGAGTAACTCAAGTTCAGTTTCCCTGGCATGGGAGTTCACTTTTTCCATGAAAATTCACCATGAGAAGCCAAGGCTCAGAAGTCCCTCTGCCTTTCCTCTAATCCTGCACCATGGGCTTTATAATGGATTAAAAGACAAATCCTCACCTCCTTCTGCCCATCCCATGCCAAGTTTTCTCTTGCCTGGGGGTCTGTGTTCAGATCTACGTGAGTGGAACAGGCAGAGAAGAAATACAAGAGCTTGGTTTTATTAAGCAGACCTTAAAACTAGATCCCAAACTGAGTCCAGTCAGGGGGAACACTTATACCACACACAGGTTGTGCCTGAGCCTTAAGTCTGGGATGATTTTGTTTATTTACTGGACGTATCTCCCAGCTAAGAAATGTACCATATTTTCCAAACATCCACATAACCTGATGATATGAAGCTCCTTCATGAAGATGTGTATCTTTGGAGTAATTAATTTATCATGTGATGGAACTGTTGCCCTGGTTACTCCAGAAATTATTCAATAACAGAGCAATTGGTATGTAAACAGTAACAGTTATCTAACTTACTGGCACAAAAATAACTGCTGACAAGTGCATTCCACACACTCCAAAGGCTCTGTCCAGCTCAAATATACTTCCTGTTTCAGACTCCTCCTTTACTCAGATCCTGTTCCTTACTTCAGTGAGGTGCTCCTCAGCATCCCAAACCCCCTGAGAGCACCACCATCAATAGTCAGAGCTGCTGAAGGCATCTTTTCCTTGGCCAGGGGGTGAATGCCCTGCAGACACCAAACACATGGAGCACTGTCCCAGAACTGCATTGTCCAGCAGGGTGATGTCAACAGCAGCCTATTCCTTATCCTATTCCTTATCAGATTGAGTGCTAAACTGAGGAGACCATTGCTCACAAGGTCAAATAACCCGAGAGTGTTGCCCCTCCTGGCTGGCATTTTTAATAAAGGATTCCTGGTGTTGAAAACAATGGTCAACAGGAACACAAATTCCTTCCCTGCCCCAGAGGAGACTGGAAGGGTCTGCACATGACAGGTCAGACCTCGTGTCCATGCAGACCCCCAGGGTCCCACTCTGCCAAGTGGGGCAATAGTCACCAGAGGGAATAAACATGTGCAGGTTGTGAATGCTTGAAACCCTCACAGAATAAATTACATTACATACAGAAGCAACCACATAGCTGAAGACACTCCTTTTTCTGTGCAAACAGCAGTGTGTGCTCCCAGCACTCTGCTCCCTGGGCTGCTGAGCAGCCGTTCCCATGGAATGCTGAAGGTATGAGCACCTTGATGGTATTTCTTCTTCAATCACATAGACTTTTTTAATTGTCTGCAAAAACACAACCAACTACTACCTTGGTAAACTATCACATGCATTACAGAGCGCTTTTAACCCTTAAGATATCCTGTCCTTTCAGCAGAATGTATTGGCTTCTTTGGAAGAAAACATCTCTTAAAACAACTCCAAATGTTATGTGCCTGTGCTAAGCTTCAACAAAAGACCAAACAGTTCCATGATGAAGCCTCTCTCAAGTGCTCAAACAGTGCTATGAAAATCCAGCTGCTACAGATCCGTGTGTGCTCCCAGTAGGAGTTCCCACAAATGACTGACCTGTCCCATCCGTGGCTGTGCAGGGACACAGGGCTGGCTGGCTGTGAAGCTGAGAAGGTTGTTTCTGCACATCGTGATGGACAAGACAAAACTATTACCAAAACGTGGGCCTTGGCTATGTTTAAACACCCCTGTGCCCACCTGGCTGCTGCTCCGGTCTTAAAATGAGCCTGTGAGAAAGCTCCTACCTTTTACATTCGTTAGAGGGTTTAAGAAACACCATAGCATAGCATGGCAGAGTGTTTAACTATTAACTTGTGCACATAGAAGTAGCACAGAGAATTTAAAGGTGAATCCCAAGTTCAGACAAACTAAGATGTTTATTCCAACTGGATAAATTTAGACTGATGGGGTAATGAAAGGGGCATTGACAACCACTTGTGAGCTCCTTTAACATATCTATTTTCAGGAAATGTAACATCTGGTGTATACCACATCCATTATCCTATCTGTCCAACTTAAGTGCACACAAATAATATATGTGCATGACTGATTTCCCTGCTGATGTCTTTATTATTACTTTGAGCAGAGGAAATCTAGACCAGTCTTTTACTGTTACATTTTGTTTTCTGCATTCCAATGTCAAATTGCTTAATTACGTGATATTTGGTCACACTCTGCAAATGTTTCTTGCTGTCACTTTAGTGCCCAGTAGTTAGAACAACAGGTAGAAAACCCAGCCAAAGTGCAGAAACAAGAATTATTTAGATTCAAAACTGCATCGGTTCATAACCACATTACTTATGAAAACCAGAAGCAAAGCCTTCAGTGATTTGTCAGAGGCAGTAGCTAAAACCAGAATCTGCTTCCTGTGACTCCATCCAGTCCAAGTCCTGGCCCTGAACAGAACCCCCGACAATCCCAGCCTGTGCCTGAGGGTGCTGTTCACACTGAAGGGAGCACTTGTTTGGTTTCACAGAACTTTACATTCAGAGCATCTGAACAGGATAATGTTTTGTACACAAATAAGACCCCAACAGGAAAAAAAACCATCCCAGGCTCATCTGGCCTTCCCCAGTAGATACATGCTTATATTTTGAGAGGAAAAAAGCTCTTAGAGGAAGCAACTTGTAGATTTAGAATACTACTTTTAAAATGCCCTGAAGGCCACACACCAGCTTGGAAGCAGTACAATGCAAATGAAATGAGTGGGAGATGAAAGATTTTAACAAGCATTGAGAGCAGGATAATTTTGAATCAGTCACAGCAGTCATTTCTCGGCCTTGGGACTGAGTGCCAGAAAAAGAACCAAGAGCCTGAATTCTGAATATCTGTCACAGCCCCAGCACCTGCAAACAGAGCTCTGGGAGCAGAGCATGGGCAGTTGGGCTGGTGGCAGCAGTGGTGAGAGTGCAGGTGGACATGAGGTGTTAAAGGCTGCTGGATTTGAGCACTGCCACCTTTTTGCCATCACTCAACTGCTGCCTCAACAGAACTCAGGGAAGAATAAGGAGAAAATGTATGGAGAGAAAAAATAAGCAGAGAAATGGTGGATACAGAAGCTCTGCCCCTTTTATTTGAGTTTGACCACATTCCCATGCCTGGGGACATCCCTCTGACATCCTCTGTCCAGCTCTCAGCCTGTGGGAGCCCTCACCGATCCCTGCCCTTCTGTCAGAGGGAAAAGGGGACATTCCCTGAAAGGAGCAGAAGGGATGTGAGCAGTGGCAGAGCCCTGAGTGCTGAGGCTCTGCTGTGACAGGCACAGGCACTGCCACGGAACCAGAGGAGGCAGGAGGGGATACTGGGCTGTGAGTACAGGGATGGTTTAAAATCAAAGCAAAAAGTCAACACCTGCACAATGTTCCAATGGGCCGCCTGGAAATGCTCTGTCTTCCAAGGCTTGGGAGCTTGGAGTCAGGTTCATGGCAGCAGAGAAGGGCCATGAACACCTGTCCTATCCTTACTGCAGACTTACTGAACAGTGCCGCTTCCAAAAATCCCTCTACAACATCCAGCTTGTCAGCCCTTGGGCTGAGAGCTACAGGCTCTGTTTGCCAGCCCTGAAGCAAAATACACTTGATCTCTCAGGGTAGAGATGAACCTCAAGCCACATCTTTCCGAGGGCTGGGGAAGTGAAGAAACAAGGACACGAGTACAATTCAACAGAGCAGGTGCGTTTGTGCTCCCCTCCCTCGGCAAACAGGCACTCTGGAGCAGCAGCAGCAGCCCTGGAGGACAGGGATGTCGCTCCTCAGTGACAAACCTACTGACCAAGATGTTATTTACAGACCCTCCACCTCTGCAGACTGGCAAGGTGGAACCATTCCTTACCCACCCATAAGGGTTACAATCCACGGGGTCATAACCACCCCAAGTTAATCTGGCACTGAGAGGGGACATCTCCATGCAAGAAGGGAATGCCCTTCTCAGGGAAAGAGGGAGAAAACTCCTTCGCCACCACCAACAAATCGCTCACCATCCAGTGTGGTGTCACCACAGAAGCACTAGAAACCTGGAATTAGTGGACAAAATATTGGAATTCAGATTTTCAGGACGCCAGCCCCTGTCCTCAGCTCAGCTCTGCCCCACAGCAGTTATCTTGGCAATGCCCAAAGGGAACAAGGCCAACAGACTGTGCCCTCAGGACTGGAAAGATTTAGCACCATGCTGCAAACCTGCCACATATCTTAAATCTGTTCTTCTGGTTCCTCTAAAGCATTGGGTCTGTGCTACCTTAACTCTTGATTCAAGGAATTTGAAAACTTCAGTAGAGATATATTGATGTTTTGGAATATCCTAAGTCCCCTTTATGAACTCATATAGCACAATCTTAACTTTATGAGTTGTTTTCATCATCTACCCAAACCATTAAAATGGCTGCTCTGTGTGTTCATGAATGTCCAGGCCACCTGGTATTCCTCAAAATGTTATTTTTCATTTAAAAATAATCTGAAAGGTGCCTTTGAAACAGCATCATCTCTGCATAGGTGAAATGCTACTGAAAAAAGAATAAAAACATCAACACACGATGAATTTTGCAAGAAATCATGAGGAGAGAGGGTTTCAAAACAGAAATCACGGGCCAAATGCACAAACAAATGCTCATGTTTGCCATTACCAAGGCATCTAACACAGGTGCATAGCAAGCAAAAAGTCAGCTAAGCCTAAATGCCCCCCACCCCGTTAATAATCTGCACCAATGTCTTTTATTCTTCCCCGGTGGGACGAGGGCAGCCAGAGCGGGGTCGCTGCTCTCTGAGCTCCGGGGCTCCAGGCTCTGCTTCCCAACCCTCAGCTGAAGCAGGACCTGAGTTAAAGTGCAGCCACAGCTCTGGGGCTTTCGTGCTGATGCAACATCCCCCATTTCCCCACTGTGTACGGAAGCCAAAACAAGCGTGGAGGATGAGCATTAATATTTCAAGACCCAAAGAGAGGCACAACAACATCCCAAATGAGCAAGTCAATGCTGCTCTCAAGGAACCATTCACTCTGTCCCACCCCCAATCACTCTTTCCATATGGAGTTGCTATGGTGATGATAATTATTCTTGATCAGCAGGATACAGTAATTATTGCAATAAAAATCACATAAAGCTTGTCACTACATGTGTGAGACAGGGACTGTCTCTTCAATTATGCACCTTTCCTTGCCCTCCCCCTCCCTTTAAGGTAGGGTGTTGGGGGTTTTTTTTGTTGCAATTATGTAGTAAAAGGTAAGAAATTCAATTATTTCTTGCTAATATCAACTTTGCAAGAGATGATGGCAGTTGCCAGTAGCTGTTTGGATGATCCCAATCAGGCAGTTTCTGATTATTTCCACAACAAAGGAGTTAACAGCATTTGAGAATTTACTGCAAAAGTTAAATGGCTTAGTATTTCAAAACACATTCTGGAGAGTTTTGAGTCGTGGTCTAAAGGTTTGCAACCACTGGAGTCCCTCAATCTCCTGTTTGATGTTTATTTCATGGATCTGAAGCTCAGCAGAAGAGTCCCCACGGCTCCAGTTCACATCCTGGCTGCAGATTCCTGCTGGGTGTTCCTGGGCAGGATGGGCCCAGCGCAGCAGAGCCCTGGTTCTAGAGCAGCACAGAGCATCCCAGCTCGGTGCTGTGGCTCTCACCTGAGCAGCTCTAAGGCAACTTAAGCTCTAAGACTTGTTTACCCCCTAGTTGTCATTTTAATTGGTTGACCTTCATTTTCAAAGTAGTTGCAAACACGCTGTGATTGATGGAGAGAGTAACATGATCTCAATATTCTGAAGGCATCCATCATGAACTCTAATCTTAGATATAACTGTACACTGAAGCCTTTCTAGAAATCAATCTCCTCCTTTGTGTGCCCAAGCTCACATAAGAAGTTGACATACACATTCACACAAAACCACTTTGCTTTAGGATATCTGTTGAGCTGGGAGAATCACCTGAGTCATTCCTGACTGGCTTTTGGGCATTTGATGCTTTGGGTATTGCTTACAGACTGTGCCAGACACGGTGCCCAAACGTTTCCATCTCCCCTGAGACCAGTGTCCCTTTCAAGGATCAGGCAGAATCCATTGAAATTGCATTTTACAATATCTTATTTCATCTCTACATTTTGTAACTACTTCAAAAGAAGCAGGGGGAAAACAATATCACAGGATACTTCCAGCAGATCGTAGGCTGGACAATAGCACAGCAGAAATCAATCAGCATTTCACTAATGCAAATGTTTTAAAGAGCACTTGAAGTTGTTTATGCGAGTTTAAGATCTGCTGAACCAACAGGTTTTGAAGCACTGCCTTAGGAAGGTAACTGGGGTTTTTTTAGTACCTATATGACACAATCTTTTGTTATACTCCTCTATGACATAATGCTCTGTAGTCATTAATATGGGACTAATCTCACAGGCATCTCATCTGCCCTCAATGGAACGGGAGCGGGGCCAGATTTTTAAGTATGCAAAAACCCAAGGAAAAGATTTATCTGTCTATCAGCATGTATTCATTACACTTAAATTATTATTTGCTCACTATCAGCGTAAGCAGCACTTCACAAAGTGTAGAAATCAGAGGGCCTCTATCAAAAGGCACTGTAGGTTTAGGGGAAAACAAGAATTCTGCCTCCCTTGAGCTGAGGCAAGACAGAGAAGCTGCAGAGCAGGGTCTGCACAGGGAACACAACCATCTCTTTGCCATGGTATAGGAGATAACAGAAAGGGAAGATGGCAAATTACCTCTAATGCCTTTGACAGGTCTGTCTGGTTCGTGCATTCAGCCAGTTGTAATTTTAAATTGTCTTAATTGCAGGTCTCAAAGAAATAGAAACTGGTATTTTAGATGTGGATCCTGGAGCCACAATTCATGTTCTACTGCACACTGACCATGAGCTTTCTCTGTGAACTTGGCCATATCACTCAGCCTTAAATTTAATGTCCAGTAATTTGAAGGTTTTCAATTTTGGGAGGATTTAACAAAACTCCAGATCTTAGTGCTGGCACCCAACTGTCAAGTGAAATCAGGTCTATGTCCTTGCATATCACACATGTTAAACATAGAAACCATCATAAAATTCTTCAGAAAATACTTTGGAATCACTTAACCCAGAGGCTCTCACAGCATGAATTCAGCATCCCCTGAACCATCAGAGCTTTGTCTTTTGGGCAGGCTGACCACCAGGAGCTTCTGCTGTGCCTTCAAATGACAGTTCTCAGTTCCTTACCTAAATCTGAACTCACAGCATGTTTCTAGATTAAAGCAAACATCACCTCGAGCTGAAGCCTTCCGATCACTTTGCTGTTTGTTGCCATCTCAAATTATGCTCTCAGTGTTCTGACAGTCTCATTCATGAAGACCAATGTTTTTCTTGCCAAAGAAATCCATAGAACTTCTGCACCCTCACACGTGGGATGCCCTACACACCGTGCCCTAGGACTGGCTGGCCAGGTCATTGACAGCTGTTTGGCCAACATCTTGTTACTTTTTCTTCCTAAGAATTCCCAAATTTCCATCCAGCACAGCAGGCAGGAGGCAATCAGTGCTTTCCTGTCTATGTGAGGTATGCAGACCTCTCTGCCCCACAGGACAATGTTTCACTTGTTCCCCTTCCCAAGGGCATGGCTGGAAGATGCTCCGGCCCCAAGGAGATCAAAGAGCTGCCAGGACGGGCTGGTCAAGCATTTCCCTTTCATCTGAATGTATTGTTTGTGACTCTGTGCCATTCCTAAAGGTGAAGAAGGGTTCTAATCATTGCAGGAAGAGCCCGTGGAGATGACAGCAAGAGAAAAGGGAAGATTAAGGATTGCTTATAAACACTGGGGGAACAGCAGCTGACGTGTCTGGAGTAAACTGCATTAATTGATTTTAATTAAGCAGCAACAGAATGTTAGAAATTCACTCAGCATAAAAGAAATAATCATTAAGCATTGGTACCTTACAATGGGACAGGGGCTGCTTTACTCCCGGGATATGTATTATACTGTAAGGTGTGCATCTTTTCATATTTTGCATTTCCAAGAATTTACACTGCACTACAATAAAAAGGACTTAAATTATTTTCATTATACCCAACAGTTTTGCAGAGAATCACTGGATTCATAAAGCAAAGCAGTTCTGTGTTCTCATAAATCATACAGAGAAACTGAAAACAAGACAGAGCTTTCTAAACTGCACAAAAAACTCACAGACCACGGAATTTTAAGTTTCTTCTAGCACAGCTTTTTCTTTTAGTTCAGCCATCCATTTGTAAAACAGTGAAATTTATCCAAATTTCACTTTGTTGTTGTCATCTCTCATAACAAAGCAGACCAAACTCCATCTACAACCCTTTTACTGTAAGGATGAGCCCATTAACCCTAGAAGGAATCTGATAAGGTTTCTGTAAGGAATAAAGGAAAGGAATAAAGATTTTTAAATTTTATCTCTAATTTTATTTCTAATTTTATTTCTAATTTTCCCCACTGTGGCAGCACTGAAGGAAGAGCCAGGGAGGAGCAGAGCCTGGTCAGGGCTGGGTACAACTGCTGACAACAGGCTCAGGCACAGCCGGAGAGAGAGGATCCAAGGATCCAGGAGCCTGATCCAAGCCCTGCCCCTGCAGTTCCCATTTCTGACCCCCAGGTAAGCGACTGCAGAGGGCTGTGACATCACACATTGTCAGGACTGAAATATGTTTGACATCCAAGAACTCCAGCTCGTTCACGTCCACCAAGTGGTTCAAAAGCTGGATGAGGGCTGAGGGCTGCTGCGCTTGACCTCCCGGAAAGGAAAGAGGCAAAATCCTGGTGGCTGCCCAGGTCCCCTGGGCCCCTCCCAGGGTGACTCTGTGCCAGCAGCCTCCAGGCTGCTCTCCACTGTTGCTGTTACAGGAGCTCCACAGTGAATAATCAGTGAAACATGTTCGGCCTCGAGAGGCAGATGGAGCTGCTCTGTGCAGAGGAGCTGCACCGTGCTCCTCTCCTGCTCTATTTTAACAGTCATATTTTCACTAAAGCAAAAGGAAAATAAGCAGCGTTAAGTGCAAGTATCTCCTGTATAAATATTTATCTAAGGAAGAAAAAGTGTCCTTGTGTGCAACCACAGGTGCACAGACAAACACTTCAACACCAAATTCCATCAAATAGCCTTTGGACAAGTAGCTGAGCAGTGTTTGGACAGATGGCCAGTTCTTCTATAAATGCTTCATTTTACTTCCATTGTTTTATTCAGACCAGGGTGCTGTACTGGAAAAAATATTCTATAGCACCCTTTTCATTTAATAGTTTCCATGAATTACACAAATCAGAGTTTACCACAGTCCATGAATAAACTGCAGGGTCACAAAAACCTTGAAGGCACTCATCTTTGCACAGAATACCCAGAGTGCTGAGCACAGGCTGGGGGAGTCCTGCCTGCAGAGAAGCAACTGGGAAAGTTGAAAGCCTGGAGGGTCCAAAACTGAAAGACTTAAGAGTCCCATAAAAGCTAAGAAGAGAGACATATTAAAAAAAAAAAAGAAAAAAAAAAAAGAGACCAAAAAAAGAAGAAAAAAAAAAAAAGAAGCTTCAGTGAAAAGTGTCTGAAATCTGAAATAGAGGGAAGAATTCTTTCAACTCCTGCAGCTAGCTGAGGCAAGTTCCTTGGTATTTCTTACCTAGGAAGTTTCTTCCCTTTGGCTATACAGCAACTCTTGCCTACAAGAGAGGAGAAAGCTGATAACCAGGATTAGGTGAACTGGCCTAGATAAAGAACTGACTTGAACCTCTGCCCAAGGTTTGAACCCAAGGCTTGCTCTTAAAATCAGTTATTAGGAGGTGCTTTTCCCCCTTTCCTTTTTTCCTTGCTTCCCCTTGTCCGAAATCTCTTCTTTTCCATTCTGGGTGAAATCAGATGTTTTAGGATCTTGCATGCCAGAGAACCTTTTCCTTCTATTTGACAGTCTAATAAACCTTGTAGCTCCTTTCCAGTGTCATGATTTTCCAGATTTGCACAGACATGGGAGTGTGGAAGCTGTCCCTGTGTGGCAGCCTCACACTGCCCTTCCTGCAGCCTGGGCAGCCAGCAGCACCTCGTGTGCTGGACTGTGGCACTCCCAGTGCTCTGAATCCTGAAACCTCTGAAGGAACACTGGTGATCAAAGATGCTTTAAATGATGATATGCCTCACCCAAAAATTTGAATTAGTCTGATATTTTTAGGGGCTTCTGCAGCCACAACATTGTCTGACCTGGATGGAGACGACATATCCACGTAATGCATGGAGCTATTGCAGGTTTGAGAGCTTTCTTGGAAGCGCTTCATCAAACAGTTGGTCCAGGCACTGCTGACGGCCACCAAAGTCACATGCTGAATGCAGTTCCAGAATATTCTCTTCTAAAGCTGCACTCGGTGTATTCTGAGAAGAGAAAAACTTTTTTAGTACTTGAACATATGCTTGGAGAGATCCATAAAGCTGCCAGTCAAGCATCGAATGTCACTCTGCAGACAGTCTCTTTTCTAAAGCCAAGGGGATGGTATCAATAAAAAGGAAAAAAAAGAAGCCCTTCAATGCAGTAGTCATTCCTGCTCCATCATTCTTTAAATATTTAGCCAGCTTAGGAGAAAGACAGGATCAAAATGCAGGATAATCGATGTAAGCTAACACAAGGCCTAAATTTTATCTGCCTTTCCTTATTTCTCTTCCAAAATATCAGATGATGAAATAAGATTTTAAAATGGGCATAGTTAATACACCCTGGAATGAACAATAAACAGCTGAAACAAGCTCCTGAGCCCATTCTTTTTTAGTGCCTAATGTGTAATCCTAGTAACACTTAACATTCATTTGAATATGAAAAGGCTTCAGGCTGGAGGTGCTAATAAGAACACCCCACACTTCAGCTCTAAACAGACATGGCAATTTGTATTTCAATAAGGGAAAAAAAATCACTGCTCAGTCTTGAGGAAAGAAATACCTCCACTCCTACACTGTATCCATTTACAGTACTTACAGACACACGTTTTAGCATCACTAATGCAAACCCAGCGTCAGGGAGACAATTTAAATTGCCCTTCAGAAGGCAAAAAAAGGAACATATCATTAGCATGACATCTCCACTCCTCTGAAATGCATGAAAGGCTGGTTGTGCTGCATAAAGGTACAGGTAGGTGTAAATGAAAAAATGCATTCTTTGCTTGGTGATAAGGAAAATGTGGAAACAGAAATGCCAGGGTGACAGACTGTCTTCTGCTTTTTCTCACTCTGCAGATCTGACAGTTTCACAGTGAAGCTACATTATAATAAGGTTGGAATCCTTTACCTATTGGGAATGTAGGACTCGGGTTTGCTGGTGCTTTAATAAGGAAAAAATAAAACCCCAACTCATCACCAGCACTGTGTCTTGTTCTCTCATTTCTTGTGAGCCTCATCAACATTTTCTGTCTTGTCAAAGTGAATTTTAATTGCTGCAGGATGACATGTTTCTCAGTGCCACCTGTTTTTGGAGCCAGGTCTAACTTCAGTTCCTGCACATGTTCCGTAAGAAACCTGGAATAAGTCTTGAAGGCAAAATCTTCAAGAAAATTTAGTTTTAACTGTATTGATTTTTTATGTGATTAAACAATTGCCTGAGTTGTCATAGAAGCCAGAAAGAAATAATTTTTTTATGAACTGCTTCTCTCACTCCTAACTCATCAAATCGAGTGTAAATGACAAATAGTTACATCTAAGAGCATGTTAGCAAGGCTGTCCCAGAAAAATCATGTGCCTGTGTATAGATGAACATTTGTCTTATAGATCAGCACTTCTCACTAGAAGATACTGGAAAGCTGGGGGGAAGGTCCAAAGCATAAATTGGAATGAACAAATCAGCGTGACTCGTGATAGAACAGAATTGATCTGTCTGAGCTGTTTTAGATTTGATCACTGCAGATTCAGGGCACATTTTTGCTGAGGCTGCTTGTGGAAGTCACACATTCCATGGGTGTTCTTCGGGAAAGAAGGTAACAATTGCTGTATGGAAATTAGGGCAGGCCGTTATGGGAATACCTTAAGCAATTTCAAGGAAAACCTCAGGAGCTGCCAAGCCAAGTTTTAGGCTACAAAGGGGAATGATAAAGATAAGCAGTTCTGAAAATATGTGGTGGAAATAAAAAACTGCACAATAAACCCTGAACTTCTCTCCGTGAGCTAAAATAAGGAAATAAGCTTATAAATAAATCTAATATTAGGTTTTCTGATATAAATTTCCTAAAGTGCGCAAGTTGCTCTCTTCCTCACACAACACATACTGATTTCATCAGCCTCACAAACCTGGCTGGGACATAGGATTGCTGCTGCTTCTCTTTTTTCTTTTTTTTTTTTTTTTTGGTGGGATTTTTTCCCCTGTGACTTCTATGCTTTTGCCACTGTTCAAAAATATCTTCTAAAATCTGATGTAATAAAGACAGAATTACATCCCTGAGCCCTCAGGAAGATCAATAAGTAAGTTAATTTCCTGAGTGGCCATAGAGCTCCTGGTTTATAAGAGAGGAAAAAGGACTAAAGGACACAGAAATATGGGCCCAGAGAGAGCTCCAGCAGCGATCCTGGTTCCCTGCAGATCCAGACACCTGCGATGCTCCTGCTTTGCTCTCTTCTCCCTTTGCACCAAGACACATGCCCAGCTCTCAGAAGTAAGGAGCAAATGTGCCATTCCTGGGGCAGCATCCCTGGGCACCCACAGCAGGGAAGGGAGGGACGGAGGGAGAAGGGCAGCGAGTGAGGAGGGAATGTCTGGGAGGGCTTTGCCTCCAACCTGCCTTTGGCACAGGAGAAACACAACCTCCCCTGCCCACAGAGCAGCCACAGCCCTCCTGTTCCCCGGCTGCTGCTGCCCATGGATGCTGGTTTTCACTCCCAGGAATAACAGGCCATGGAGCAAACAGAACTGATCACAGAGAAGGGGAAAATCCCTGTGTGAGCACTGCACTGTCCTCATTCCAGACACAGACAGGTGCACGCAGGGATAGTAAAGGGGAAGACTGTTAAATCCTTTGGATGAAGACAATCCTGAGCTTTCCCATCCCTGCAGAACCAACTCCTCTATTCCCTCCTCAGCCCAGAGCCTGCTTATGCAACGCTTAGATGACAAACTGGAGCTGGATTAATGACAAACCCCAAAGCAGCACAGCTCAGATTGCTGTGGAAACTCATCCACTCAGTGACTACTCCCCTTTATAGTCAAAGGTCTCATTTGAGCAGATCTTAACCCATTTTGAATGCACAAATTTCTTCCACTGTTCCAATTTAACCCGGGAACACCCAGCCCGAACCAAACTGGTGTTGCCTGCTAGATGCAATACCAGTCCCCTCCAGACTGGCACCCTGGGCACTGCAGCAAGAAACGGGCTCTGGGAAGAGGGAAGGGTTAGAAAAGTGAAGTTATTTAATCTCGTGGCTGCTGGAAATTACAAAGGTTCATTCTTCCTGCACTGCAGTCCCTAAAACTGGATACCTGGATAAAGACTTCTCGTGGTTTGCACAGCACTGAGAACCAACGGGACAGACGCTGGCATGGAGAAGAGGAAGTCTCGCCTCTTGATAGTTCCTGCACCTCGAGTCTCACCAAAACACAGTTCTAACTTGAGGGCTGTCTGGAGCAGTTATTTCATCAGATTTGTCTGTGGGAGAGCTCTAGAAATTGGCACCTGTGAACGTTTCCAGGAGACAATGAATGAGTGCTGGAAAACCATCATGCTAAATTTAAGGTAACACATACAGCTTCTGCACTGTGGCCTTCGTTTTCAATTAGCTGGGTTCAAATGCAGTGTATCAAAAGCTCTAGGAGCAATCAAATCCACTTTAATGGACCTTTGGTATAAAGGGTAATATGTATAAGCTTTCCTAAGCAGCCTAAAAAAACCATTTACATTAAAAGATGTAACAGATACACAACTATGCTCAAATATTTTTATTTGTCTAACATAAGGAATAAAACAAGTTACAGCAAAGCATGAAATCTGATGAGGATTCTACCTTAAGGAAAAAAAAATTGTCTTTTATAATAACAAATAGTTGGAACCAGCACATTGCTTTCGCGACATTGTTCCCTTCAAGACAAGTCCAAACTGTTCAACGTTATGAAAACTCTGCCTATTGCTTTGTACCAGAAAATTTATTACCCCCAAATCATTTACAACAGACAGCATGCATTCCAAAACTGATTTGTTACTTTAGGCCACAACAACTCACTTTCAAAGCTTAAAGAAGCCATTATACTGTGCAAAGTAAAGCCCGTGAACAAGACACGTATTACAGACAGCTTCAGATGGAATTCCATGAGAAAGTTTGGATGGAGGAAGCCTGCAAACACAGCCACACAATTCACTGGAAAAGCATTCTGGCACCGTGGGCTGGGGGGAAAAGATTGAATATGATTTTTATTCCATAAAGTGTGTGAGCATTTGTCCCAATTTCAGCAACCTGCTTGGTTGGTTGGGAGAAGGAAGCGAGCCAGTTAGAGAAGTGAAATATGATTAACACAGGAACTCTGCTCTTTGGGAGATGTCATTACCTGCTGACACAGAACGTGCCATTTGTTTCACTTTGGTGCAGCACGAAACACAATGTGTGTGTTCAGCACTCTGCTCCTCTTGCTTTGTTATAAGCCACAACAGGCACTTGGGTCAGTTTGATTTATTTGATTGAAATGCCTCAGACATTTTCCAGCTATGGAGGCCACTGAAATTTAACAACTGCTGGTCTTAGAGTTTTCCTGAGAGCAGAGGGAGTGATGCACCTCAGGAGGCAAAGCCAGCTCACAGAGAGCAGCCAGAGCAGTCCCACAGAACCTGACCCCACAAACAGAGCTCTGTGTGCGGGGCCCCAGGAATGGGAGCAGCCCCAGTGCTCAGGGCACGGTGCAGGGCACTGAACTGATGGCACAGAGGGGACACAGGGCCTCGGGTGTCTGACTCTGCCGTGGCACCAGGCTGAACATCTGCATCTAAAGATCAAAGAACTTAGCAAGCAAAGCAAGGCTTAGAAAGTTACCTCCACAATTGATTTACAACCTCTTTAATCACAAGGGACAATTCTCAGGAATTTAAAAAAAAATCACTGCAAATTCACATCATTAAGAGTCTTTTTCTAGTAAGTTATCACAAAATTTGAAAAGTGACATAGAAACAGCATCTAGAAGTGATTAGGTGTTTGGTTAGCATTTGAAAGTCTGTACTTCTTTGAACTGAGGCATACCCTAACAGCTCAGCCAGGGCTTTAAATTGTAATTCTATATGACCAAAAAACAGGAAACTGCTTTGAAAAGAAAACAAAACCCTACAGCACCAGTGTGAGTGACTGGCTGTGGGTGCTCAGCTGCCCCTGGGGTTTGCCCAGAGCAGGAGGAACTGAGCTCTTTGCAGGTGACAACGCTGTTCTAAGGCGTGGTGTTTGCAACCTGATTCTTAATTCAAAGCCATGGGACAAAGGCGCCCCAGCATCCCTGAGCCTGGCTTGGTGCTCTCAGAAGCTTCTCATAATCTGCTCAGGGACAGGGCAAGCTACAAACTGGCTCCCTTTATCCACTGTCTCTCTCCCTGGAGTCATGTTCTAGTGGTCTATTTCATAATCACTACTGCTGGAAACTGGTTGTTTTTATTTTTAAAGCTGTCAGACATCTGTTCTTCCTTTAACCTAAACAACTCTCCTCTCTCTCTCTTTTTAATCCCACACCTATTTTGCTTTTCAGTTCTCTCTTGAAATATTGACTGTAAAAATCCAAACTGGCCAAAACAAATCCAAGCTATTCTGAGCACACTGCTGCAGAATGAAGCATAGAGTAAAAAAAGAGCACCATTATCTACCATTTAAATGATTTCCGAAGCTACCATTTAAGACATGGGTTTTCTGTGATCTTTGTCCAAGAAAACTCACCAGTGACCTTAACGAGATTTCTTTAAGCACACACACACCACAGCAGCGACTGATCAGGGGATTTTATAACACAGAACCAAGGCTGCTACAGGTGAGCAGGTACAGTCAGTAACAGCCAGAGGGGCTCCTCAACAAGCTTGAATTCAGTTGTTCTGTCTTTCCTACAGTAATGTTACACCTGAGTGAAGATAACACATCCCAAAGTACACGTCTGGTTTGCTCATATTGACACATTGACAGGCTGGGAGAGCTGGGGGTGCTCACCTGGAGAAGGGAAGGCTCCAGGGAGAGCTCAGAGCCCCTTGCAGGGCCTAAAGGGGCTCCAGGAGAGCTGCAGAGGGACTGGGGACAAGGCATGGAGGGACAGGACACAGGGAATGGCTTCCCTGTGCCAGAGGGCAGGGCTGGATGGGATACTGGGAAGGAATTGTTCCCTGGGAGGGTGGACAATCTGTGGCTGCCTCTGGATCCCTGTCGGTGTCCAAGACCAGGTTGGACAGGGCTTGGAGCAGCCTGGGATAGTGGAAGGTGTCCCTGCCCATGGTAGGGATGGAATGGGATGATCTTTAAGGTCCCTTCCACTCCAAAGCATTCTGGGATTCTGGGATTTGTACTTTGGCCGTGTGTATGTTCTAAAATCCATCTCTAAACACGAGCAAGCTCTGAACTGTAAATTGGATTAGAAACCAGGCAAGCAGGCCCAGAACACAGATTTTTGAACATCCAAACACTGTGACTCAAGCACATGCAGCCACACAAAATACCACCCGAAAGCACCAAACCCAGCTTAGTCCACACCCCAACTGCAGCCTTCCAGCCAATGTCTGCCCCAAAACCTCCGTGAGGTGAGCTGAGGAAAATGCAACACGGCTTCCAGGGCAAACCCAGCTTGCATCCCCTGCGTGGGGTTTGCAACGCTGAGTGCTCCACACGCTCCTCAGTAAGCGCAGAGCCCCAGAGTGTGTTGCCAGTTCCCAAAGCAGACAGGTCTCCAGGGCTTTTTGGCTTTTCTGGAAGCAGCATTTTGCTGAAGGGAAGGTGGGATCAGCACCACACAGTGCGACAGCACAGGGATCACTCGACAGCCTTTGTTGCACCAAAGCCCTGCTCAAGGCAGGTGTTGAAAATATGGGTTAAAAGGTGAACTTTTAAAGTCCTGAAGGGGTTTTTTTTTTTCCACCCTGGCTTTTCTTCACACTTCTGGTCACTTAGTACTCCAGCTGAATAGTGAAATCAAGCAGTTTTGATTTTTACTATGTTGGAGAAATTATTTAATCAGACAAATGAAAAACATTTGTAGTCATCACAGTCAGCTCTGGGTACCAGAAAGCTCTTGACAGCTGGCTCTCCTGGCCCTCTGTGATAGTTTGGGGCCACATCCTCATTAAAAACAGATGCACAAAACAAAACTTCCAACTGCATGTACATGTAAGCACCCTGGTAGCAGAAGAGACCCATTTAGAGGATGCTGAAATATAATTGCATCATATATCCATTAGAGGGATGGTCCCTGCAGCTCCAGAGAACTTGGCAGAGCATTAAAAGCCCGTCAAGGTTGACCACACAATAACTGAAGGGGAGGAAGAAAAAAACACATCAAACCACAGAAAAAGCCTGAGAAAGGATTTCTGGAGTGCTTTTGCATTTTTCTTTGATCTAAAATAGAAATAGTCTTCTGGAAGTGCACCTCGGACACGCCAGTGAGAGAGTACCCAGCACACCTCCACCACCACTTTGCTAACTCCCAAAACCTAGAGGGCTTCTCAGCAGAATCCTTTTCTCTCCAAGGACATCCCTGTGTCCTATCCCCATCTCCAAGGACACCTTTCACTGGAACATGGGAGAAAAAGGCTCAGACTCAAAGAGTGGAAAAGTTCTGCAGAGCTGCTACTGAAAACTTTTCCAAATAAGTCCCAACTGAGCATCCATCTTTCTTCATTTTAAATCTGCAGGTTGTTTCCAACTTCTGTTTGGAGTGGTTTTTAGGGGATAGGAAAAAAATGTTATTTTTGTTTGGTTTTAGATCCACCGAATGGTTTGGGTTGGAAAGGGCCTTAGAGCTCATCTCATTCCTGCCCCTGCCATGGGCAGGGAACCTTCCACTAGCCCAGGTTACTCAGAGCCCTGTCCAACCTGGCCTTGACATTCCATTGCAATGTAATAAATACAGATTTTTATCAACTCATATCCAGGCTGAGAGATTGTATGAGTAAATAAAACCTTCCTTGCTCTCCTCTTCCAGTTCCCACCCTCCAGTCCAATTTTAGAAACCTGAGCTCAGATTTGGAACCCGAGTTTGACTTTTCCTATGAGGATGCTGGTAGTATCTTGTTCCAACTTGTTAAGAGAAGCTCCTCACTTGTCCAGCTCTATCCCTTCTTACAGGTTTGCAGATCCATGCAGTCCCTTTGCAATGGCCTCTGTTCACAGGGCAGGCTTGTTTTTCATGGAGCTGTTCTGGAAATTAGTGGGCTCATTTGTGAGTCAAGTTCCCCTTTTCCTCAGGAGGATGTCCTAATTTCTGCTTGAAGAGATTGCTTTCTGCATTCCTCAATTCCATCTCTCTTCTGGGACCAGCAGCTTATGTAGGAAGAATAGACAGAGAGCAGAGAAAGTCCATACCTAGAGCTACCTGACACTTAGATGTTCTAGAGAGAGGTTTTTGGTTTGATTTCCTGCATGGGGGTGCAAGCTGGGTTAGACTCAGGATTTATAATTCATTATGAATATATAATTAATCATGAATTTATAATTCATTAAAGGGATCATGGCTCTCATGCCAAACCTTTCTGCTCAGGTTTGGGTGGTGCTGGTCTGCATTCTTCAGCTGCCCCAGAACAAAGCAGGTCCACCCTGGTCTGAGCTCCAGCTCGTACTTTGTGCTTTAACCAAGGTTTGCTCTGAGCCTTCATCCCCAGGTTTGACTCTCAGAATACTCTGACACCTTTTTTAACCCTTAGGGCTCTGCACTGAACTTGGATAGATTTGATTTTCTAATCCCCTCTATTGATTTCTAGGCATGTTTTTGAAATGTTAAATGACTGCAATCCTTCATTTGGAACAAAGGAGCTGGCATGGGGCCTTCTCCCAGCACAACCAAGCTGTGGCAGACACAAAGGAGACGGAGAGAAAGCTGCAAGGGCTGTGTCAGATCCATGGACTGAAAATGATGCTCAGTTGCAGTGTCTGCCAGCCGAAGGCGATGACAACCAGAGGCATTTGCAGCTGAGGCTTCGGGCTGGTTAACAAGTCACCAAGGCTCCTCAGCAAGGACCTCCAGGGATGGGAAGTGGGAGTCAGGCCTGTGCTAAGGAACATTTATTTTGCTGCATCTTCGTGCCTGAAAAGCATTTATGAAATCAAGTAGTGCTGTCAGTCACTGGGAGTTTTGTGTGTGCAGGCAGCAACCCTCGGAAGAACAGAAGTTCTTAAAGAATTCAAAACCAGCTTTGAAATGTTAATGGCTGTTTTGCCATAAGCATCAGAGGGAAAAGGGCTGGATCCTGAATGCGTCATAGCTGAAGATGACACAATTAAGCAATTTTGTTTCTCTCCCTTGATTTTACATTTTGTTTCCTTATATTATTTACTTAGAGCTGTTAATTCCAACCATATCCAGAACTTAGAGAATTTGACTTTTCCTAAAAAGGCTGCATCTCCAAAAAATATGCGTAAAAAAGAAGTTTTTGTTAGACCTGAAGTCAATTAGTATTACAGGGAGATGATGGAGAAAGTAAAACAAGCAAACAAAATGATGGAAATGGGCTCAGATCAGCCTTTGGACCCAGGCACAGTGACACAGAACCAGTTCCACCGCATGGCAAATGCAGTGTGAGCACTGACACTGTGACTTTTTGGCTCCCCCTTCTGCTTACTGTCAAATGAATATTGATCTTTTAGATGAAACAGAAAAACTCTTATTTAACCGTGTGCTTTTCACAGCTAAAAACATTGCCTGAAGCATCGTGGAGTCCTGATCCCATCGTGTTCCAGACCTGCAGTTCTGCTTCGCCTCAGAGATTCACTCAACTCTCATGCAGATAGCCAAAAGGTGAGAAAGATGCACATTTTAAGTAGGTAATTGTGCAAGAGTGGGTGTAGGGACAGAGCAAGAAAGCCCACCAGGTAAAGGTTGCCGTGCTCACACTCATCACACATTGCTTCAGGGATAATCATTTGCACACCTCGATAATGCCAGAGCAATCCTATCTCACCCCTTTATATCAGTATTTTAATCTCCTTGCACTCCAAACATGTAAATTTGCCTTAATGTGCCAGCTGCAGAGGGAGTCAGCCAGGCAGAATATTGCCAGCCACAGCTCAGCCAAGTTCTGAGCCTGAGCAATGCAGGAATCTCACCCTTTACTTGGACCCTGCTCTAGCAAAACCTCCAGCAAAACTGTCAAAGCCAGCCCTGCTTTAGAACTACAATCCATTTCCATCCATTCCCCTCCCATCCTCACTTTCAGAAATCCAGAGGTGAGCTTTGGTTGTGCTACCAACACACCAACAGCAATTTAATGTTATTCAATAAAGCTCTCCTGTTTTATTGCAAACCAGTGTGTTCTACATGCAGGCACTATTGCTTTATGGATTGAGCTGCTTTTGATGTCCTCTTTGATCAGATGTACTCCTGAACTTCAATGGAGCCGTTTCAGAGCAGCACCTGCCCGGGTGACATCAGAACCAACACACTCACGTTTTTAATTTGAGCATTGACTGAGAATATTTGTTCCCGACTGCAACAACTGCAAATGAGCACACAAACAACCTCCTAAAAATAGACAGAGTGCAGCACTAGCAGCACATCCTGCCCACCTACTGCATTTTTTCTTGTTAAAAATGTATGAAGTACAGAACTCAGACAGCCCAGTGTAGGACAAAACAAGAGCCAGCCCCCATCCCGAGAGCTGATGTCCAGAACCTCCCACAAGCAGCACCTGGGGACATTGTTTGTGTGTTCCCTTTCCCTGGCATTGGAAGGCAAGTTAGAGAAGATTCCACTGACAGACAGAGAGATTAAATACCTACACAGAGCATAGGATTGGTAGAACAAGGAAGAGAACCACATTCTGTTACCATGCTCCAGTACCAGCCTTGTGATCCGCTAAGGAGTGACGCAGCCAGTGTCAGTGACAGCCGTGGGCTCAACTCTTCTCTGTGGACACACCTGCCTTTCACTGCCTTTCAAAAGAGGAGCTTGGTCATGGCTCCATGGGCACTCCATAGCACAGAACCACGGAATCTCCTGAGCGGGAAGGGACCCACAAGGATCATTGATCCAGCCCCTGGCCCTGCCCAGACACCCCAAATCCTGCCCTGGGCATCCCTGGCAGCGCTGCCCAAACGCTCCTGGAGCTCTGGCAGCCTCGGGGCCGTGCCCATTCCCTGGGGAGCCTGGGCAGTGCCCAGCATCCTCTGGGAGAAGAACCTTTCCTGATCTCCAGCCTGACCCTCCCCTGACACAGCTCCAGCCCTTCCCTGGGCGCTGTCCCTGTCCCAGGGAGCAGAGATTGCAGCTTCCCCTGTGCTGCCCCTCGGGAGGAGCTGCAGATCCCAAGGAGGTCTCCCCTCCATCTGAACAGACCAAGTGCCCTCAGCCACTCCACAGCTCCTGCTGCAGACCCTTCCCCATCCTGTGAAACATGCCTGGCACAGCTGGGATTTACATCCCACATTCAAACTACCCCATTTAAACTGCAGCTTCAAGGCAAACCATCACCAACCAGCCATGTTTTTGTGTCACCACCATACTGGGGAACACTTATTTTAACACAAGATTGAGATTTATTTTCCATAGTCTGTTCTAAGGAGGTTTACAATGCCCCAAGGACGAGGAGCAGAAACTGGGCCGAAGCTGCAGGGGTTCTAATGCCAGCAGCTCCTGGTTTTCTTGTCTGGGGGTGCATTGCCATAAGACTGCAACCTTTCCTTTGCCACTCGCACCCAATCCTGCAGAGCAGGAGTTTATTAAGGGCTGTATTTGACTAATGATACATCATATAATGTTAACAACATTTTCTGGTTTTGCAATATTTTTAAGACAAGGAAGATAATGCATTACAATCCAGACCCCACTGGTCATTAAGCCTTCAATCTCTTCACAGTTCCAGTAGACTAGAAAATTAATCCAGCTGATAAAATGCTGGAGTTAATTACCAATGCTAGAAGGAACTTTTTAATTTTTAAATTCAATTCCCTGTGCCAGTGAACCTTCTGCTGGTTATATCCATCTCTTTTTCAGACCAACTCAACAAGAGCTGTTTTACACAGAGCTGGGTGTCTGGTCAGAACTCAGCACCAAGAAACAAAGACGCTGTGTGGCTTAGACTGATATTTCTGGAGTCAGAAAAGATCAGCTGCATATAGGAAAAGACTGGGAGAAAAACAAACCTAAGAAATTTCCAAAACCCCAGCAAGCCCCCAACATGTTCTTCTGTTAGAAACTAACCAAATGGTTTAGTGGTGAACATGGCAGAGCTGGGGTCACAGTTGGACTTGGTGATCCTAAAGGTCTTTTCCAACCTTAAGGATTCTGTGATTCCATGATTCTATAACCTCCCACAAACCCAGTGAGCAGTTTGCTTGGCAACTGACTCCATCTTCTGCTTTTTTCCTGGGTGCCTGAGAGTTTTAGCTGGTGACAGATTGTCATCTGCTGACAAAGGCACACAGGGATGCTCAGAACCCTGCGATGCCACTTTGCTTCACAGCCACCCAAATTCCCTGTGAAGAACTCGACTTGAAGCCAAACAAAACCACAATTCTCTTCAAATCTGCAGTGGAAGCTTTGTAGGGCGAGAAGCCAAAGCTCCAAAGCTGGTAGGCAACAGAACCCTGAGATATTTGGTTAAAGCCTGCAGAAGAGGCATGGAGGAGAACTTACTCTAACTTTCCAACATTTCTACACAAAGAAGGGGACAGATAAGGTGCCCGTTACAGAGCAGTTTCTAAAGCATTCTCCAAAACCAGGTGCAGGGCAAGGCACATGATTTTTGTCTGTGTGGGTGATGGCACCCATTTAGTTTAACCCACTAACACAAGAACAAACAACTATTTTCACCACAAAAGTTTGCTTTTCCTGTCCCTCGATTTTTCAAGCCTCTCTTGCTCCTATTCTATCCCCAGATGCACCTGGATGTTATCCACAGATGCACTTCTGTGCACGGGCCCCTGAAAGCCCCTCAGACAGATTTGTTCTAACATCCTTCAGAGAAGGACAGAATGGAAGAGCTCTATAATTTCTAGACAAGGAGAAATTAATTTGTTTGCAGAATGACTCCATGGACATTCAATAAGCTGAGGCAAGACCAGGAAATCCTGAGGCAGGATTTCGACTTGGGGCAGAACCTCTACTGGAGAACTGCCAGAAAAAGACTTTCTGGAAAGGGGAAAGGGATGGGGGAAATATTAATTAAAAAACATAAGTCAAATCCAGGAAACCATAATTTATGGCTTAACGAAAAAAAAAGGCCTAATTTGCCATGGTTTTAAAACGTAGTGATGATACAGAAAAGACTGAGAGCTGCAAGTGGTTAAGTAAGGGATCAGGAGGTCCAGACAGAACAGGGAGGAAACACTCCACAGTTATCTCCTCTGGAGGCAGCAAAATTGTGATAAATCTCTGTTTACAAACACATTTCCTGAACGTGTTCATTAAAAATACAGTTTTTTAGAGCAATAAACTTGCCAGGGAGAAGCGTCCTGACTGGGGAGGCACTGGTGTGGCTCTGCCTGTGCACGGGCAGCTTTGGAGGGAGGGATGGGAATGCCACAGGAGAGCACGCAATGCAGCTGGCACACGGTTCCCCAGCGCTGTGCAGGGAGGTGATAAATCATCCAGGGCTTCAGGGATTAGGGACGCCTGCCAAACCCTCAAAAATGTTTGAAACTTGATAAGAAAGAAACAAACAAAGAAAAAGTCAATACTGTGTGAGCGCTAGTTCTCTAATTTGGGCAACATTAATAAAAAAATTACCAGGGTATTTTAAACTTCATTATTCTGCACAACCTAAAAAAACCCCACTGATATTAAATCCCAAGTTTGTGCATCTAATTATTTTACTGAAGTCAGACGGTTTACATGTAGAAGCAGCCCTTGATGATTCTCCTGCTGCTATGACAAGGGAAAGGCGGTGCTTTATTAGCCACCTCTGGCATAAATCTTAATCCCATCGAGATCCTTTTCAAAAACTGCTTTCAAAACTGAAATAAACAAGAGCTCCTGAGCTGGTTAAAGCAGCAACAACTTGTTTTGCTGGAAAAACTGTGAATTTGTTTTCTACCAAAGCTGAGGAGTTACCCTGAAGGGTATCCGAGCAAACCAATTTACTGCGGGTCAGATTCACGTTGTTCTGCTGGGTTGGCAGGAGCGCTCCTGGCCCTCCACCTGCAAACCTGCTGCTGTAGCTTCTACAGTCCCGTGTGAACTCCCAGTCTGGCACCTGTTAACTCCTGCCCTTTAGGCATGTAGGCAAGTCCTGCTCAGCCATGTGCTTAACTGATCCCAAAACATGGACGGAATACTGCAGTGCCTGTGAGTCCCAGAGTTCCTCTCTCCGGTGGGGAAGCCACAGACATTCAGCCTCTCAGAGCCCCTGAAAGGACGTGTGAAGTGCCCAGTGGGTCCGGCCAGTGCTCCCTTTCGTTTGGTGTTGTCTCTCCAGCTGTGGCAAAGGGAAGAGCTACTTAGATAAAACCCGAGCCCAGGCACTTCCTACAGACCACTCCCCTGTACATCCCTGAGATCCGCAGCGCGCTGAGGCTGCCAAGGAGCCATCCCTGTCTCTGCAAGCAGCTGCTGCTCTTTGTCTCCATCACTGCTTTGAGCAGCCAGGGAGTCCCAGCCCGTTCCACAAGGCTGCTGCCTGCTGTGCAGAGAAGTATTTCCCCTTTTTTGTTTTAAGTCAGTCTTACAGCATTTCCTTCAGGTGTTTGCTAGCACCAGTGTTGCAAGATTTGGGGCACAGTTCCACACTTGGTTCATCCAGCACAATTCAGGTTGTCCTTCTGGGATGACAAATCCCTCCCAAAGGCATCCACAGAAGGGCAGCAGAACATGCAAGTGGCAGGAGCTCCTATGATCCTCGCCCCAGCCATACATAGGATTACCTCTGCAGGATGTCCCAGCACAGGAAATACACACATTGAAGTCTTCCTGTGTATGCTACTGTGCAGTGGGAGCTGTGATCACAATCTACTGATGCCTGGCCAAAGGATCAGCTCCTGAAAGTCAGCATTGTTGAGGAGGATTTACAAAACACAAAAATCTTTTGTTCCAACAGCAGGGCTGTTTTATACCTTCTAGTATTAACGAGCCTGAAGTGTAGCGCTGGCACAGCAGCCTTGGGCCAAGCCTGAGCTCTGTGCTGCAGAACAAGGGGTTAATCTCCTGTGTGTGCAGCACACGTGCCTTCCATCACAGCCAAGGGATGGAGCCAAGCACCAGGATTTGTCCAGAGCCCTACAATGCACGACTGTGTCTCTCAACCCTTCAGCCTGGTACTTGCCAGCATGTCAAGCAACGTGACAGAGGGACTTGTCACCTGCCAAATGCCTTGTCCCCGTTGTCTGTGGGGAAACTGCTGCATCTTGTCAAGGTAATGATTTCCTCCATCCCATAAAAGCAAAGAGAAAGTGAAGATGAAAAACAGTATTCAAAAAGTGGAAATTAGAACTGTAGCAAAGCAATTTTCTTTTGAAAACATGACAATTGCTCAAGGCACAGGAACAAAGTGGCAAATCCTATTCCCCAAAGTACTGGGATCAGTAGCAAAGTCATGTTGCATCTCTGCACCTACGAAACAGCTGCCTGGCAAGTGGAGACAGCTCCTGTTTCGTCAGCACCCAGCCCTGCTCAGGTGCTTGTCAGCTCTGCTTCCCCTCAGCAGCTGGAGCTGCAGAACACAAACCCCAGTGCTCTGACCCGCTGCTCTTGGCAACACAAGGCACATTTCAGCTCATAACAAGACCTTGGATCCTGATATGAACCATCTTTACCACTCCCTTGATTTCCAGTCCCAAACCAGCTCCAGAGGTCCGATCCTGGGCTCACAGTGACAGTCTGTTCTGCTCCCAAGAGATCTGAGTTTTCTGCTCTCCCCCCACCCCCACCCACACTCCCAGGCCCACTCAGTTTGACCAGTGGCCGAACCCACATCTGAGCTCCACTCCGGCCACGTACGGCTGAGTGACCACATATCTTTATTCCATTTAATCCAATAAAAGAACAAATTCCCCAGATTTCCTTCAACATCCTCTTCCTTAGAAGAGCACACCTCAGCAGCCAAGACACCGAAGCACAGGTCTGTTTAGCCTCAGGAAAGTGCGTGCAATACCTGCCTGCCTCCCAACTTGCTGCAGCTTGTGCTGTTTTCCTCTGTGGTCATGAAATAAAATTAAAGATCAATTTAACCGCCTGGAAGAAACAAACCTATAAATAAGTAGTCATAAAACCTAGAAGACAAGACAGGAAGAAACAAAATCTAACGAACAAGAATAGAGGCTGAAAATTCAATTCCAGAACTCACTAAAGAAAAATTGCGAAACTGAACAGTTCTGGGAAAGAAAGGAATGTACAATTTTTCCTGGAAGCACTTGCCAGTCATACATATGCTCTGAGCAAGGCAGACTCATGTATCTTATGGTTTTTGCACTTTGGTGCAATCTAGGAGCTGCTGCCCTGAAGATTCTACAGTCTGAGGGTGTGATCACACTGCTGCTGTAGGTGTGACAATTTCTAAACAAACAGGATTCCATTAGTGAACATTTACATAAATAACCATGCTCCAGAAACTCCTGACTGAGGATAACATGGCCCAAGACATTATAGCACAGCCCCATAAATTATAACACAAACCCCATGTTTAAAAAGACGTGCAGCTCCTGGAAGAATTTCCAATTCAACCTTTTCTAGTTCTGAGTGTGAAACCATCACAGAAAAAGTGCAGAGGAACCAACCTGGAGCTCAGTCATTTTGGGGGAGAAGTGCTGAATGGGGTATACTCAATTTTTTCATTGCATATTGCAGAAAAGACACTTTGCCAAGCTAAAAGTTTCATGAAATCAGCGTCAAGGGTCCTACCGACTGCTCTCAAACCAGGATTCATCCTCATCAATGTGGCACAAGAATCTTGCCCCAAATCCAGATTATTAATAAACACTGACAATAATAAAGTCAGAAAGGCCACTCTGCTGCTGTGAAGGAAACAGACTGTGGAACCCAAAGGCACCCACATGCACATCCTTCTTAAGGATGGTAATTAGTCTTAGGACAGATTAAGCAATATATTCAAAGGGTGAGGAGGAGGGAAATCATAATATTACTCAATTCTTTCACAGAGTAATTTATTTTCTCTAGTTCTCAATGTTTATTTTAGAGATTTAATATCAGATATTTCAAACTGCAGTTCTGATGCTTCTTGTGCTACATGGATAACTTATTAACCTGCTGGATTGGGAATGTTTGAACCTCAAATACAGACCTGGACTGTGTGATTCCTGGATTGGCTGAGTGCCTGTATTCCAAGTCAAGCTGAACTTGCACGCGTAGACCTTGAAGTGTCTGCTCAGTTTGGGTGGGGATTTCTCTCCAGAGTACATATCCCAAGGGGTAAACATTTGTTGCTGCTTTTACTGCTTGCTGAGTGAGTTTTCTTCACTGCTGATTTGCAACATGACAAAAAACAAAGAATAACTCAGAATAAGAAGTACCAAGACAAAAACAACTCTGTCTCTTTCCTTAGGGTAATAAAATGTCTTGACTGTTCACCAAACACTGAGGCTGTAAAGCATCAGGATTTTATGTGTTAGGTGCTCTGCTCATTCAAAAGAGTCTTTTAATGTCACTTCCAAGTGACACTGGAAACTCTTCTCCCTGATGTGCTGATGTTGATCTTTTTTCTCAGCAAGAAAAAAAAAATTAGATTTTCGCAAATAGATCAGAATTTTCTCTTAAGTGTTTCTCTTAAGTCTTAATTGTTTTCAGGGGGGAAAAAAAGGAAAAAAAGAGGTCAGGAAGTATCCTTCACCTGAAAGAGAATCCATAGACCTGGGTAGGTGGCACTGTGTAGTGGCAACAGGAAGAGACAATTTAATAGGGTTCTTTCAGGCCTGTTTCACCGGGAAAAAAACTCATAAAAGATGGGCTTCTCCCTCAAAGTTTGTCAAATAGTGAGTTTGCCTTTTGGTGTCTCATTAGGAGATCCTACCACCTAACAAAAAAACGGGAATTAACCAAAAGATTTTAAGTGCAAGAAGAAAGAACTGTTTCTGTGTGCCTCTTGTCCCATGTCTTACCAGACTCGTGCTGTTGGTCGCAAACAATCAGAAAAAGGGAATGTGAAACACAGCAGCATTTGAACTTCCCTTTAGATAATCCTGATTCCAGAAGTCCAGGTCAGCACAGGTACAACTGATCCCTCAGTGTTTAGCCACCAAAAGAGGCTGAGAAGTCACAAGGGTATCACCAAACCCTCCTTTGCTGCAGAGGGGGGAAAGGCCCTCGAAAGAAGGAACCCTCGAGAAGTGAACCTGGGAAATCTCTGTGCACCTGCCACACCAAAGAGCAAACCCAGCTGTTCCATTATGGGATGGACTCTCACTTCTGGCTGATGGCTCTGAGCAGCTCCGCCAACATTTGAAACTGTATGAATAAATAATTATCAAAGGATTCAACCACAGACAATGCCATCTTAAGGCACATCTTCTCAAATCATTGTGTCTACAGAGTCTTATATTTGAAGTATGAAGAGTCTGTTTTTCTTCAGCAACCGAACAGATTTATCTACACACAGAATATTTTGTAAGGTTTGTTTTTTTGGGGTGGGGTTTGGGGAGTTTTTATTTGTTTGGGGGCTTTTTGCTTTGTTTTGTTGGCTTTTTTCCCCTTCACACTCCACCCCTCCACCAGCCTTGCTGCTCCTCTCGCTGACTCTCTGTTGCAGAGTAGTTGTGTCCCTGCCACTGGGCTGAGCAGTTCCTTAAATTCTAATCCTTCTACCTGGGCACAAATGCAAACAGTAAATGTAAAAACCAAAAGTTTTACAGAGGCATCTTAAGACAGAATTTAGGCTACTTAGGACAGACGAGTCTTAAGTAATTTACTTCTTTCAGAATATTTATTCAAGTATCCATCTGTATTTATGAAAGCTGAGGTGGGACTGAGGAGGGGCAGGGGAACTTCAAAGCCCCAAGCCACAGGTCTCTCTTGGAGATTTTTTGCAAAAACCACCTGAGGAAATATGTCAAGTGGTGGGTGTTATGCAGTGATTTTTCATTAATTTTAATTACTGTCATTCTATAGGATAGTGAGCATCCTCAGACCTTCGCCTCCAAATTGCACTGGGATTTGTGCCAAATTTCTTCTCCTCTTTGGTTCCCTCCAGCAGTATTTAGTAATGGAATCGCTTAAACATGTTTAAATAAGAAGGGTAAATGCCAAACACTTATGAATGAGAAGGAACGTGTATCTTAAATGGCACGTGAAGCCTTTATTCATAATTCTATAAACTGAAAACCTGGACTATTTGGGATCAAATAGAAGGCTTGATCAGGCTTGAGAAGAGAGTAGATGGAGCATCCCCATGTAAGGAAAAGCAAAACAAAACACAAAGTGAGACTCTAACTCTTCACAAGCATTGGGAATGCACACTGGGGGGAGGGGGAGGAAGAGACAAAAACCCAGAATCAATTCCCTTGATGGGAGCTTATTGGTTTCCTTTAAAAAAAATTAAAATATTTTCAGCACCAAATTTGCAATACAGGTGACATCATCATCATCATCATCATCTCATCCTGGCTTCCTCGAGCCATGATGACTCCAGATCCCATTCTCCCCTCACATCCTCTCACAGCCATAGGAGAGCTGCTTTCCAAACCTGGGCATTTTTGTTGCAGAGCCCATTTTCAGACAGGTTATTCTGACAGGCAGGAGCACAGAGCTCCCACTCTGCCCTGCCTGGAGCTGGCCACACACGGTCATGCCCGGTCCAGCAGCAGCACAGCCCCTGGAGCTCTGTTTTTAGCTCAGCTTAGCTGCCCACCTCCTACAAGGCAAGGAGACAAAACAGGGAAAGGGAAACCAGCAAACTACAAGTTTCATCTTGGGAATGGTCATTAACGGTTTGAGAGCAAGATCTTACTGGTTTGTGAAGTAAATATTCCACCAAAGCCTGAATCCTAACTGGAAGCTTAGAGGCAGCAGCAGCAACACTCCAAGTTTTCCATTCTTGGGTAGCAGATGGTGGGGCAGAGATGGCAAACTCCCGTTAATCAGAAGTATCTCATCATAGCTGTGGTGTATTTGCGAAGCCAGAGTCTTTCTTTTCCACCGAGCTGTGTTTGCAAAGATTCACTGGAGCGAGGTTTCCGTACAGATGTGCTGCATCCAGCACCGCAAATGAAATGAATTCTCACCCGAAGGCAGCTGTCAGACTGCGCTGCCCACGGCAGCCAGGTCACCTCCAGAGACATTCCCCACTCCTAGAGGGGACGTCCAGTGAACAAACAGCCACCAATTTTCCTTAGCTTTCCACAGTTAACCAAGGAGTAACCCACCATTTTTCCCTGGTTTATATTCTTCCACACCCACAAGTGGAGCACACCCACAAGCTCCGTGTTTTTGATGTTAACAATGCCAGCAGAAGGGGGAATACCTTACACCCTCCACAAGAACAAGTGCCAGCTTGGGATGGTGAGTAAATACAGCCACCATTTCCTTCCAAAGGCACCTACATTATCCTCTCAAAGCCATTCCAGTCGAAAGTCCTCCACTCCCTTTGTAGAAAGGCTCCTTGTCACGCCTGCCTGGCCCCAGGCTTGCCTGGCCCCACCTTCCCCAGCTCCTATTCAATTTAGGTAAAAGCCAGTTGTGTGCCAGGGCCTGGGCTTGCACAACACTTCTTACTCTGTTTCCTACAAAAAGCCTCCTGAAGAGCTCCCTCTCCATCTGAAGAGGAGAGTTTGCTTGGGGTTTCTTTGGGGTGGGTCTCTGTGTGTGTGTGTTTGGGGTTTGTGCGTGTCCCGTTCCTCCAGCTGCAGATTTCTCTCTGCATCTTCACCTGCCCAAGGAAATCTGCCATTGTGAAGTTTATAGTGTCCTCGTGGTACAATTTTCCTGCAACTACCAGTGGAATTTTGGGAGAAATTATGTGCTGGAGATTCTTTAGAGACCTAAATTTAACAGAGGTAAAACCAAGGCTGAGACACAACTAAGTTACAGAATTACCCTTCAATGTTCAGAGTGAAAATGTTAGAAGGGATTTTCTCATTCGCTCTCCAATTCGTTTTCCCCCTACAAAATGTATCTAGTTGTCTTGAAGCTAGATTCAGCTGTTTTAAATTCAGTTTACACTCATTAACTAGCACTGCACAGAAGACTGAAGCGTTTTAGACACCAGAGAGAAGACAGAAAATAGTATGATCAAGAAGTGGAAATTCTTACAGGCACAGGCACAGAACACAGGGGATTGCTAAAGATCTAGAGAGGTGTGTGACAGCAACGTGTCTGAGATGGGAGAGAGAGAACAGCAGAGCCTGCACTGTATAGAGGAAGAGATCAGGAGTTATTGAGGGGCCACAGGAAGAACAAGACAAGTGGAAGATGTCCCTGCCCCCGGCAGGGGGTTGGAACTAGGTGATCTTTAAGTCCCTTCCCACCCAAACCATTCTGGGATCTTGTGAGAAGGCAGCCTTGTGTTCTCTTTGGGTCACATTTGATAATGCAGAGATTAATTTTCCGTAGGGAGGGGATATTTCACAATGCAAGTATTTCACATGAGTACGTGGTAGTCAGTGTAAGACGTAAAATGCACCAGTGGACCTTCTCTACCTTTTAAGAAGGCAAAGCAGAAGCAGCACAGAGGTTATCCTTACCTTCCCCATCCCCATGCTGCGGTCTCTTTCATAACAGATAAAGCATTAATGAGAATTCTTCATGTTCCCCTTATCAACAGCCTAAATCCTTGCACTGATGAGGAACACTGAGGCCTTTTTATAGCAGGACATGGTGTTTGTTTACCTTTGCATGACACATTAGAGCCCAAGAAATGTAACAAGGTCAGTCCTCTGCTGGAGTTCTCTGTGGCTGTTTGGCACTGAGATGTGGACATGTGAAGAGACACATCTTTCAGCATCAGCAGATTTACAGAATACATGCTCTGCTTTGAAACACGGGGAAATTGATCCTGCAGGGCTGTTTACTTCATCAACACACCTTGGAGTGCTATCACAGCACCTGCAGGTTGCGTAATTGCTATTTCTCCCTCAATCAAACATCAGCAAAATTTGTAGCAGGCAAAGGTATAATCACAGGGAGTGCTGCAGCCAATTTTCACAGCTCAGACATAAAAAAAAAAAGAAAAAAAGCTAATTAGCAACATCTATTCTGGAGCCTACCTGCACTCTTTATTACCTGCCCCCTGAACCAGCATTAGCCCTGGGAAGGGAGCTCACGTGAGCACGTGCACATGCACACACTTTCCTGAGTGACACCATGTCTGTTGACACAATATTCAATAGAAATTTATCCAGTTTTATTTTCCTGAGCTTTTAAAATCGTTTCTTTCACGTGATTCATTAGCCTTATTTAATTTTACGTTCACACATAGGATTAATGAAGATAATCCTCCCTGAGATCTACAAACAGATCCTTCCCACTCCTGTAAGCTGCAGCCTCCTTTTCTCCAGGCAGAAGTCAGAGCTGACCCACAGCAGTCAATGCCTCCTTTGCATGAAGTGACACATTTTCACCCACAGGCCAGATCTGAGCTTCCTTTGCTCTTTCAGCCTGCCCATCACCTCACACTCCCCTGCACTTCCACGCCATGCTTTGTACTGGATTGATCCCTACATAATGAAATGGAGCAGAGCTCATCTAGGAATGCAGGGAAATTTCATCAAGAAGTTAATTTTTTGGGAAGTATGCAAACCTTGAAATTCTTCATTTAGCAGACTTCTTCCCTCTCATTTTTTGACTCACGTTAAGACAACTTCCTTGACCTCACTTTGTCCAGTGACAAATAAACTATGGTCAGCTACAACATGCAGCAGTGTTGTGGCTTCAAAAAAGGCCCCAGTCTTCATCTGTGACAAGCTTATGCTGCATTTTCTGCACAAGTAAGGCAAAAGGTTTAGAAGAAAAAAACGTGTCAGAACATTAATTCAGACCAAGAATATAAGCCTATTTTGTGAAGGCTTTAATAATTCTTCCCTTTCACCACTTCCTTCTATTCCTCATGGAACTATTCTTAAAAACACCAAACCAAAACAACAACAAACCCCCAAATTTTGAAGATTAAGAACCAACAAAACTGCTCCCATCACCACAGTCCTGGCTGAATGCTCTGATCCAGTTCATCAGCCTCAAAATGTGGGCTCAGCGTCTGGCTTTGGGTGCATTTTCAGTGGCACTCGGAGAAGGGGCTGCAAAACTCCCAAAATAACCAGCCCTGGCTGGAGTCTGTACACAACATAATGGTGGAGAGGATGCAGCACTTGCCAGAATGCACATATGGATGAATAAGGATGCTTAAGGGTATGCAGCAGTAAGGAGATACTTCTCCTGTGAGTGATCAGAGTGAAAACTATATTCCAGTTTATTACACTGCCTGCAGATATAAAATTGAATAGTAATTGTTTGAACTAGATTCAGCAATACCTACCACAACCCACTAATGAAAGAGACCTGTGTTGTCTTGCACTGTTGGATTAAGGTTGTTGAGTACATTGTATTTTTAGAACAGCAATAAGGATCTTTTACATTACTCATGAAACACACAACACAGGTTTAACCAGGTGGAACAACTTGTCTGGCTGGTGCAGAACTGCAACAGGGGAAATGCTGGGACTGATTTCTACATGGCACAGAAGAGAAGGTTGCAGCCTAATTCAAGGCTTATCTGAGACAGTAAAGGACTTGCACTGGTTTCACTGGGTTTTCCTCAAGTTTATATTGAGATCAATTAAGAAAGTTGCCCAATTAATCTCAATGGAGCAGTTTTGTGATTGTTTGTTTTTCTTTTAATCTGGTCCTGCTTTCCACTGAAAGCCCTTTTAGAACAACAAATCTTTCCTGTCTGTATAACACACACAAGAGGCAGGAAAAAAAAGTACAGATCTCTTCCTCATAAAATATTTTGTAACTATCTGTACGACCTTAAAGACGGAGCAAGGATGTATATAGAGACGGATAAACTTCTTTGGGAGCAACTGATGCAGAACAGCACCTGGTGAAGTCCCTGCCCTCCCAACACGCCGTGAACACCAGGGCTCAGGAAGGTGGGTGCGAGTGCCAGCACCCAGCAGCTCTGGGAGCCACAGAGCCTGCACTCATCAGGGGCAGCGCTGACACATCCAAGTGCTGACTACAGGCCACTGCAGGGCTCCCCCAACCTGATTGCCCCGTGGTTGTTCAACACCAACACTGCGAACACACGGCACTGCTGATTCAAAGGAAGCTCGAGAGAAGATGAGGCTGCTGGACCAGAGAGAAGACAAGAGCAAGCAGGATCAGTAAAACAAACAGCCTGGGCAGTTTTAATTGCCTCCCTGCCTGCTCTGTTCTCTACCAAATTAGGCCTCAAAGTAAGCCAGATACACCCTTGGCTGCATTGGTTCCTTGTATTAAAGTATCTAAATTCCTGGTGTCTCTAAATCAAGGTAATCTCAGGTGTGTGACCCTGATCAGACAGATCATCTCTCAGAGTTTAACAGTGCTAAAATTCTACTATATTTTGTACCCCAGTCAGGATTCTTTGGTATTTTCAAAGTAAAAATGCTTCAAGTTTTGCATTTTTGTGGGGGTTTTGCCTTTTCTCTTCTTTTTTTTTTTTTTAAACTTTTGCTTCACAAAGGAAAATAAGAACATAAAGTAATGTAAAATACATGGTTTGGCTGATTTTCCCACATAAAGAAGCAGGGCTTGGAGCACGGCTGGTGAAGCTGGAATGTCACCACAGTCTGGTACACAAACCTTGCAAACAGAAACCAGTGATTGAAGTCCCAACTCTCCAGTCAACCTCTGACAAGTGTCCCAGGATTTGACACTGATTATGTGAATTTCCAGAAGCATGGAAGAACATTTGTATTTTCTTCATGCAGGAGCTGGATTTAGTCACCTCTATTTAGGAAAACTTGGTGGGAAACACTGTGGGTTGACGAGTCATTTCTTAACTGGCTGCTCTCCTGTCAGGCTCTCACTCAGAGTAACTGGGCTTTAATTTTTTTTCCCAATTCCATTGCAAACACTGTGTCAAGTTCCCAAGGCCGAGCAGACCTGAGCTGTTTGCATCAGTGCTTGAGAGCAGGATCCACCTCAGACCTCACCAACAGCAGTTGCTAGGAGATCTCCAAGGGAAAACACCCTTCTGATTGCAGCGGGGGCTGCGGGGAAGCTGCTGGGCAGATGGAGAAGGCTGAGAAGGAAACACATGGAAGAAGATATGGCTGTGAGAAGAGGTTCCCATTCCCTCAGCACATTCGGATTTGCAATCATATCTCCCTTATTTGTAGGAAGCTGAAGAGCCACACACCCTGCTACCAGTATGGCCCTGGAACTCCCCGTGACATTGCTGCAGATGGCATTTGTCAACAGCAACAGGAGCCTTTCCTAAGGACAAGGGAAGCTGGAGTCTTGCTCAGGAGTGGCTGGAGATGGGAAAGAGAGCAGTAGAGCATGGGAAAGGTGAGCTATCGTGCCAGTGCTTTACACTGCTGGGTTTAGGGAGGTAATTCTTGGCATTCTGATTCCCCTCTCTGTTAAGTCAGTTCTGTTATCAAGGAAGAAAAATATATACCAACCCCTCTTTTCTTTTGTTTGTTCTGGCTCTTACACTTCCATGCCAGTGCCTGTCCCGTGTCAAACATCTGCTCCTCCCTGCCCAGCAATGCTGTTTGTTGCCACCTTGTCACCGGCTGCTGGCCCTCGTGCCGATGGCACAAATGTCACCCCACGCCGGGCACAGCGAGGGCAGCACTCGGACACCCCTGCCTGGCTTTTAATCACACCAACTCCCCCAGGTCTGGGAACCCGCACGTGGCAGGAGCACAGTGCCAGCACAGGAGGGGAGCACCCTCGGAGTGCCCTGGAGCGCAGGGAAGGGGGTGAAGCCAGCACCAGCAGGGTCCCACCAGAGCACGGGCTGGAGAGCCACAGCTCAGCATCCGAAACTGCCTCCCCAGCCCGGCTCAGGACCTTTCTGCTGGGCACTGGGCAAAGAGGACAGAACGGGGTGGATCCAGCTGTCTGTGGCTCTGTGACTGATTCTGAGCATGGCTTTGAGGGACATTTTGCAGCCTCCCTGCCTGCGAGCTGGGAATGGTGATATCCACCTCTGCTGGGAGCAGGGCTCAGGGGCGTAGCTGCATAATCTGCACTGGAATTTTCACAAAAGGGCTGTTAGTACGTCAGCTGCAATATTCCACTTATGTCTGGCTGCAAAGGGGGATATGGAAAAAAATCAAAAAAGTGTTAATCAAGTGCTAATCTTGCTGCTAATTATTGTAACTGCTTACATTTGGAATTTCTGTATATGTCTCTCTTATTTTCCTTCTCTAAATGGGAGTAAAATGTACAAAAGGGCAGGTATTTCCTCCTTTCTGGTCCTACTCCACCTATTTATTGGGCCATACTACATGCCTGGGAGTTTCATAATGGGAATTGGAAATGGAATTAAAGAAAAGGAAATTGCTACAAATGAAGCAATTTCCTGGGTGTAAACAGGGCTTGGAATTTTGAAGAACAGATTTCACATGAAAACATATTTTGTTCTGTCAAACAAATGTGACGATTTCTTGTTAGATACTATTTAGCTGAGAACATTAACAAATAACCTCATTATGATTCTGATGACATAAAAGATCAAGGACTGAGCGCTGGAGTCGTATTTTGGGCAAAACTCCAGACCTTCAGTGATACTTTTGTCTCAGTAATCACATCAGGATCTGGTCTTGGCAGGTTCCAACCCTAATGGATAACAATACACCCTGGACTAACTTCTCCACAATTTGTTAACCTGCTTTACAAACATAAATTGGGCCTGGAGGAACTAAATCACATGAATTTCCACCAAGAGTGAAATTTAGTGCAATTTTATGACACCATTTAGACACCTGGGTGTCTGCACAACGTTCAGCCTGGCCTTGGACATTTCCAGGGATGGGGCAGCCACAGATTCTCTGGGCACCCTGTTAAATGATTTCAGAAATACCAATTTGAGCTTCTACTCATTTAAACGTCTTTAATAATTTCCCTCCTCTTCCTTCCAGCACTGAGGGTTGGACACTGAGAGTTGGTCTTCATATCAGACCAGGCTTTGAATGCAAAAGATTCAGTTAATTTGCCAAAATTAAAAGAGACAGTTTGAAGTCTGAACAGCTTGCAGGTAACCCTGCTGAGCAGCCTGCAGACAGAGGTGCTGATAGTCACATTGGTTTGAACACTCAGGGCTACTTTCAGCCTCCTGAGAAGCCCACTGAAGTTGCCTGCCTGCCATGAAGAATGCACGGGGTGGTGTTTATTTTTTGCATATTCTACAACTGAAAAGAGTAAAAGTATTACATCTGCAAACACTGTCTCCTGCCAGCGTGCGTAATTCCTTTTTTGGAAACACTTTGAAGACTTTGGATCAAATTTAGAGGCATTAAATTCCATTTTAGCCCTCTCTCTTCCAAGTGTGGCCTGGTGATTGTGTGCACCATAAAACATCAGTGTCAAAAACCATCAGAGAACACACCCACTGCAAGGCATGGAATGGATTTCACCACCACACACTGATGTTCCACTGAGGCAGAACATGTGGTTAGCTGTCTATCATAGCAGCAAAAGTAAATCCTGGATGTACCAGAGGTAAGAAGATCATTCATCCAAGAATAATCAACTTTTGGAAATCATTCACTGCTGCTATAGCTGAGCACAATGCACCAGCAATTAGTTGTGCATCATTGCTTTTAAATTGCACAAAGCTGACTGCAGTGGGGGTGGCGAATATTTGTTAAGCTGGATTTATATGAAATAAGAGATCACCTGGAGGAGGAATATTACTGGAATTCACGTTTCAGGTCGTATCTGGGAATTTACATTTCAGTTGTAGAATGTCTCCTCTTGGCTTTAACAACAAATGATGTCATAGATCAAAGATACTGGGTATCTTAGAAAGGCCTGCTGAAGACACAATGAATAATTCAACATTTGCAGACCAGCTCCTACTCTTATTTGTACTGGAGTTAATGAGAAGTGATTCTATTGAAGCCAAGGGAAAATTTTATTCCAGTGTGAGGGATAGGAGAATGAGAAAAACAGGGTGCACCCACACCTTTACTGCCTTCCCAGAGGGTGCCAGACCCAGACCGAGGCCCCCCAGGTTAAAGGAAACTCCTGGGCTGCTCCCCATGGGGAGAAGTCCTTGGAGAGGGCAGAGACTGCAAACCTCATACAAGAGCCAGGCAGCCGAACCCTGAGCTCGAGGATCTCCGGGAAACATTCAGTGACAGACCAGAAGGACTCAATGCACACACAGGGGACACAATGGAAACGTAGACCTGAGCAGGCACCGGGGGTCTGCCTTGGATGAGGTACAAAGGAGGGCACTGCTCCTTTGTGGGAACTTTTTGCAATAGCAAGAGGGAAGAAGCCTGGTAATGTTCTGTAATCACTTCTGTGTAGTCCTAGGAAGAACAGAGAAAACCCCAAACAGATGCATGCAGCAGTAGGTGTTAGAGGCTGGTGAGAGCCCCAGGGCAGCAGCATCAGCCCTGGCAGCCCCCAGAGCGTGCACACAGCCGTGCTGGGGTGGGTGCACACCCCGATCCTCACTGCAAACCCGGGAACCGCCGCCTTCTCCCCCTGCACTGCTTCCTGCCCGCAGGAGAGCTCCCAGCTGATGCCCTTTCCCTGCTCTCCCAGCCAGATCTGGCTCATGAGTTTACTGAAGAAGGGACAAAAGCCCAGCAGATCCCCAGATGAGAAGCCTGTCTAGGAAGGTGTTTGTTGGATATGGAAAGCTGTATCTTCCAATATCGGAAATCTCATTGCTCATTTCATACAAGACTAAACTGATGTTTCGGGGTGGGTTTTTTAAGGAGGGATTCCTAACGACTCCTCATATTTCTGTGGACATAGTCATGTGCAAACACTAAATAATTCCATCAGTCTGGCCAGGGTCTGTGTGCATTTGACATGGAGAAGCTGGCACTGCTAAAGGAAGCAAACACAGAGGTCAGTGCTGTACTTTCGGACAACAGAAGAAATCCTATTGGGGCATGACAAGCCAAAGTACCCCAATTAATTATTTTCCAGTGTAAAAGTGGAAGTACCTTGAAAATATGCTTGCACAAGTTACATAAACACAGGTACTACAGGTTCTAACACACCTCTAAAGAAAAGTAGTCATAATAGTTGCCTTTTCTTCCAACTAAGTCAAAACATGGATAACACTATTAGAAATGTCAAATGGCAGTATTTCTGTTCAAACAGTGAAGTACATCTTCAACAACTGGATTTCTGACCCCAGTGAAATGAATAGGGGCACCAACTTCAGCAAACAATAATCCAAGGTAAAACACACACAATGCCCAAAATTTACTTGAGTAGGAAATTACTCAAAGAGGATAATCCCTAAACACAGCAAAATAAGGAAGCCCAAGGAAGAATAGCTCTTTCCACATGACCAGCAAAGAATGAAAAATACCATGTCATGCAGAACTTGAAAACGGGAGGAAGATTTCTTTACTGGAGATTTTATTTTCTGGCTTCTTTGTTGTTGTCGTTTTTGTTTCCTGACAAACGGAGAGAACAGCTCATAAAAAGAATGAAAATTTAAATGAAGTGCATCACAAGGTCTCAACTCTAACAGCGCTGTGGGCAGTGTTCCTGGGGATTCCTGTGTGCACACAGGCTCCAAAGGCAGGTCTGAGGTGCCTTACGCTTCCTGCTGCAGTGCTGTGCCGTGGCTGTAAACTTAGGATGGAACTTCAACAAGAAGTAACTGCTCTCTTTATAAAAATACAAAGTTTGGTGCAAAACCAGCTTCTACCCAACAGCTGAGAAAGAAAAATAAAGTACATGGTTACTGTCCTAACCTTTGTTTCTCAAGGCTTGTTGGTACCACTGGTATCTCTGTAACTTGCCTTTTACAGAGTCCTGTTCTTGTCTTCTCTCCTGATCCTAGAGACAACCTCCCCAGTCTTGAAGCCTCAGATGAATCCTGACTTTTCATTTAAATCCTTCCTTCAAGCACCTTTCTCTAAGAATCCTCTGCTGTAACTCCTGCAGCCACACTGAAATGATTCTCATGCTTTTGCTTTTCTATGTGCTTGTAAGAACAATTTCATTTTTTTCCTAGGAAATTTTCATCAGCCTCTATACCCCTTTATGCTGCTGTGAAGGAGCTATTCCATTGACTCTGCACAAGTGATAAATACCTCTGAGTAAAGTGAATGTCTGGGTAAGTTAATAGAATCCCCAAGTTACAGCAGATCATTCAGTAAAAGCAACTGGAAGGAGCAATAAATACCATTATCATTTACAATTAGAATATAAACACCATCCAGCACCAGCCTGGCAGCTCAAAAGAGAGCTAAGAACTGCATCAGCAGCCTGTTTTGCTTTGAATAATTAGTTTTATAAGAGAACATTGATCAAAGGCATTGGTAGCAAGTTTAGCAAACTGTTCATCATGTACAAAGTCGCTGGAAAATTACTCAGCCCTGAACTCAGCTCAGCCAAAATCAGCTAAACCATAAATAACCAGGGTTAAAGATGAACAGCCAGCTCTGAACAAAGGAATTCCAGAGACAGCAAAGCATGGCTGCAGTCTCAGCAGCAATGGATGGCTTTAAGGAGGACCCTTCAGAAGTTCCCTGTCCCAGCAGTGGCTCCGTGGTGCCAGAGCAGCTCTGAGCTGCTGTTTCACCCCGGCTGCAGCCACTGCTGGGTGTGCTCTGGGAGTCAGTCCTGCTGCCTCTGCACACAGCACAGAAGTGCTTTCGGCAGGAGGGAGAGCAGCTCATCTCTGGGGAAGCTGCTCCAGGCCACGAGAAATCCGCAACGACACAAATGCAGAGTTTCTTGGTGTCATCTAATTAATTGAAAAGACAGTGAAATGCTGGAGATATGGGGAAAGGTTCTTAATATGTGGCTGTGAACAGAGAGAATAACTCAGGCTTTCTGGAAGGAGCTCATCCAGCTGAAACGTGGCCCAGGGTCTCATCTTTTGCTCAGGACTGCTCAAACAGTTTTCTGCAGAAACTGAGGTTTGGTGAATGGTTGTCTACAATTTTTTTGCACATTTTCAGCTAGTTAATAGCTGAAACACTTCTCTAATGTGAGGGAAAGCGTATTTCTTCTATGAAATCTCTTGTGTTTGTGAAAAGGCTGCCCCATAAGCCTTTCAGCTCTCCAGAAATGCTGGCAGAAGCTCTCCTGGGGACAGCTGTGACACTGGCTCAGCTCCACAGACATTTGCTGAGGGAGCAGACTGGAAGCTCTGACACTTCTGAGTGAGCACCTGCCAGATGTCAGTGATTTCTGACCCTCATCATTGCACACAAATAAAGAGATGGTGTCCCCAAACCTGGAGTCACTCCTGACTTGTTTGCAGTACTGGGCAGTTTTAACCTTCTACAACAGCTTACTTAATTACACATAGTGGTTTATAACCAGTGATTCTTGCACACCTAATTAGCTAGAGAAACAGTTTTCCAAGCACATAAGGCACATTTTTCCCCCAGTATGGAAATAAACTCAGAATTTCAAGCAATTCAACATGCGCCTGCTGAACCCACAGGTATATTCATCCCTTACTCCTTTTTCTGGAGGTCAGGGAGGGAACCACATTAAAAATGTTCTCTACCAAATTCTCATTGTAGGGATATAATCAATTCAAGTAAATTAGAAAGGGCAAACCAGATGCCTCTTGAATTAATTTCCAGCCTTTTCAAACAGTTAAAGCTCCTTCCAGTGCTGAAGCATGTGCCAGCATGAGCCCTCTTGCTCTTTTAATGCCACCACCAACGTACTGGCTGGTATTTGTCACTAAGAAAAAGTTACATTTTCTCATTCCTTGTTGAAGTTCACATTCAAGACAAAACTCCAAGGAACTGAATTTGACCTTGAACCGATTCCAAAAATTTAGCTTGTGCACTTCCAGTTGAAAGAAAAATCAGGGATCCTGGCTCAAGGGTGAAATGGAAGCCTTGTTTGAACTACAAAATTAGTGCAGTTTGAGAAAAATGACTGTATAGTACGGGAACATAAATTAAAGGTAAATCATGAAAACAATGAGGTTTTTTTTAAAAATAAAATCACTTTCCGTTAAAAGTCAATTACTTCTCTAGAAGGTCAAACTTATTTTCAGTAATAACACTGTTCACTAGTAGACCATGAAGACCTGTACATGTCTGAAATATGTAGAACTTTTAATATGCACAACAGAAACTGGGTGTTGGAACGCTGTCAAAGAGTCTCTGCAAAATTACAATGCAAGTCGGACTGCATGAAGTAATCAAAGTCTCAGTTTATTAAAATGTGTTATTTATGACTTACAGAAAATATTTCTTGTCTGTGAAAGAGAAATGAGTTAAGGATTAACCCTTTTAATATTAAGAGGTTCCTTTTTTTCATTAAACATACAAATACTGAATTTTATTCATGAAGCAGGTAAAACAGAGATGCCAAGTCTCCCACATTATCATCTACTGGATTCATTCTCTAGCTAATAAATCTCCTGATTCACATGTTCTGCCTACAGAATGCTAATGCCTTCCCTGCTGGCTGGGCTGCTGACACGGTGTCTGCAAGGATTGCCCTGGCTGCTGGCACTGGCTGGCACTGTCCCATAACCCTGCTGAGCAGGCAGGGAGCTGAAGGGCTGCTCTGGAATGGTTAATGGTTGGCTCAGACCAGTGGTTGTCAAGATATGTTGTCAAAAGAGAGATGAAATAGGTTGGGTCCTCCTGGACCAATCTCCTCAGCATGGGCACTTGCTGTGCTTGTAAAATAAAAAGTAAAATAAAAGCTTTGACAATCTTATTTTTTGAATTTTTTTTTTTTTTTTTGGGATCTAGTCTCTCTGTTCACCTTAGCCAAAAAAATTGAAGGACCACCATAACATTCTCCACATGTGCTGTTCCCCGTATTTGGTCAGATGCAAACCGAGCTATTATGAACTTGAAATGTGTGGGTTCAGCTCATCTGACTTGAAATGTGTGGCCAAAATTTGTCCCCAGAGCCACGTCCAGCCAGCACCAGGTGGGATGGCAGCCTGTGACCATCCCAGCCTGGAGCCAAACCTGGGCTTCCCACGTCCACCCCTTGGTCCCCCAGGGCTGCTGGATCAACAGAGGCAGCAGAAATTGGGCAGGAAGTCATCCACGGCTGGATGTGGCTCTGCTGCCAGGGACTCCAACCCTGGAGGGGGCCCCGGGGGCTGGCACTGCTGCAGGGCAGTAATCCTGACCCAGGGAAGATGCTTGCACCTCTCACATGTGGATACACCCCCACCTTCTCTATTGCAGTTTGCATGTATAATCGATTTTCATGTGAAAGTTAGTATTTTATGTGTCTGAATTTTTGCCCTTTTCAGGAAATTTCATGCTTTGCCTCTTGGTCCAAATTTTCATCTAAAGTTGAAAAATACATTTTTACATATAAAGAAACAGAAAAACTCATATTTTCATTAAAAATAATTCATAGTTCAATTCACTAAAGGTAATGACTTCCAAGAGTTCCCTAGCTAGGATTCCTTGGCTCAGTGTCTTCTGACTAACTCAGGTGACAAGTTGACAACTGCATTAATATGAACAGCAAGTCCTAAATCAGTCCAGAGCAAATGTGGAAGATGCAGGAGATACCTGATGCCCTCAGCAGTCGTGTGCTAAACACACTTGCTAATATGATACACTGCTAATAACCCTGAATATCTAACAAGTCTTGAAGCATTAACTTGTTATCAGAGAATCCTGCAACGCTTTGGGTTGTGAGGGACGTGAAAGCTCTTCTCATTCCACCCCTGCCATGGGCAGGGACACCTTCCACTGTCCCAGGCTGCTCCAAGCTCCGTCCAGCCTGGCCTTGGACACTGCCAGGGATGGGGAATACATCCAATAGGATGGCAAAGTTAAACATTTTTCCTGTTCTTACCCAGGAAAAGGAATGGCTGGGAAAAAGAAAGGCAGGGACAAACAGGCCCATCAAGAGGATTCACCGGTCTTAGCCCAGCAGTGCCAGACCTGGCAGCCCCAATGCTAGGAGCAAACAAGGCTCTCAGCACCTGGCCACAGCTGCACATCATTTTAAAACAAGTGTACAAATCCAAGTTCTTATTCAGCTACTGTGGATTTATTAAAGGCTTGCATAAAATGCACAACAGTCGTGCTCTGCTGCTGGTTTTGTCAGAATACAGGAAAATGCCCTTAACACACAACAGTTCCTTGCACTGCATCTGCTCTGTGAGGGTCTGCTGGGCGTTTTAAGTCACAATATTGAAATGATAGTGGGTTTAACACTTTCCAAATGCTTTTAAGTCTGAATAGTTCAGACCTGAAGTAAGTCTTCCCTTAGGGATTTAATGTATTTCATTATCTCTGAAGTTTTATCCATCATAATAGCTAAGTGAAATCATTGCTCTTGTATAGAACAAAGGGAAGCCAAACATATAAATCAATATTTGATTTTTTTAAAGTTATTTACTGGAGTAACACATGACAGACATTGAAACAGAAAAGAATTCCCAATAATTATTTTTTTATAAAATAAAAACTTAACAAAAGGGTATTTTAAAACAACAATATTCAAGACTGATTAGCCAAGAGAGATGGAAATGTCCTCAGCAGCATGGTGGGAGAGGCAGAAAGATGGACAGTGAAGACTTTTTATTACTTCTGCATTACTCTTCTGGGGTTAGTTAAGGCTTGACTGGTCAGTGCTTACATAAAAGTGATCTTGAACTCCCCTCAAGGTGCAAAAGACCTGCACAAAAGCCCAGGGCAGTGAAACCATTTTGTGAGTGTTGTTCCACTGGGAACTTGGTACTGGTTTCCTTTGTGGTCAATCCTAATCCTCCTTAATCTCTGGAGTTCAGAAGGGGCATGGGGACATCAGTTGTTTTCCAGTTCCATCTTTCAGCAAATCGTAGCATTCCTCCACCAAAACGCCCAAAGCTATGGATCCAGTGCAGCCATGTGAACTGTGAAGTGTAAATCCATGCGGTATTTAAGGGATTACAGAAGAGTTACAGAACACATTCATTTACTGATTATTGTATCCTTAAACTCGGTTTTACACTGCCTGCATTTCCTACCATCCTATTAAATACACAATCCACAAGGGCTACGATGTGAGTCGTTTCCCAAACGGGCACAAACCCCCGGATTAATTCCCAGGCCCATCAATCAATGCTTTGCCTCTCGGCCCGGGTGCCCCGTTCGCCCCTGGCCGGGGGATGCTCGGAGCCGGCTGAGACGGGGCACGGTCCTGCCAGGGCGGCGGAGCACGGTCCTGCCAGGGCGATGGGGCACGGTCCTGCCAGGGAGACGGGGCACGGTCCTGCCAGGGCGGCGGGGCACGGTCCTGCCAGGGAGACGGGGCACGGTCCTGCCCGGGAGACGGGGCACGGTCCTGCCAGGGCGACGGGGCACGGTCCTGCCAGGGAGACGGGGCACGGTCCTGCCAGGGCGATGGGGCACGGTCCTGCCAGGGCGGCGGGGCACGGTCCTGCCAGGGCGATGGGGCACGGTCCTGCCAGGGCGATGGGGCACGGTCCTGCCAGGGAGACGGGGCACGGTCCTGCCCGGGAGACGGGGCACGGTCCTGCCAGGGCGATGGGGCACGGTCCTGCCAGGGAGACGGGCACGGTCCTGCCAGGGCGATGGGGCACGGTCCTGCCAGGGCGGCGGGGCACGGTCCTGCCAGGGCGATGGGGCACGGTCCTGCCAGGGAGATGGGGCACGGTCCTGCCAGGGCGGCGGGGCACGGTCCTGCCAGGGCGATGGGGCACGGTCCTGCCAGGGCGACGGGGCACGGTCCTGCCAGGGCGACGGGGCACGGTCCTGCCAGGGCGATGGGGCACGGTCCTGCCAGGGAGATGGGGCACGGTCCTGCCAGGGCAGCGATGCTCGCACACCAGCGGGGTCAGCTCCGCGCTGAAGGGGAGCAGCGAGGCGCAGAACGCGGCCCCGAGTCCTGCCCGGATCTGCCATCCTTCCTGCGACACCGGAGTTCGTGTGTCCTCCCTCCGACATCAGCAGGGCTCCACCCTGCTCAGACAGACAAAGGCATTGCCACTCCTCTGATAAGGAAATTCGAAGCATTTCCTTGGGTTTATCAACTCCCAGTGTTTCCTGGCCCAAGGAGTTTTTGCCCATGTAGGGTGAAATCTGGCTCTCATCTCCTGCGGTATTGCAAAAGGTACAAGGACAAAGCATTACCCCACAAATACAACACGGAGAGGTTTGGCAGAAATTGGCAGTCAGTGTTTCATTCTGCTGGATGGGACTATTGCTGACAGCTGTGGAGTAACAGCTTTATAAAGGAGATTTAGATGGATCCCAATTTACAAAAAAGAAAATTAAAGCATATGGAGGAAAACAACTTGCACACCTTCACAAGGGGAACCAGGACTCCTCAGGGAATAGAACCCAAGAGCCCACATCACAAAATCCCTGTTAGAGGTCACGCATTTGGCAAACATCACGGTAAGTAGCAAATGGTAACCAGAATCTATTCCAGCTATGCACTGGGTATCAGGTATGACCAGGTGTGCATCCAGATTGGCATTCTCCCTATTTACTGTGGAGAATATGCAGTGAAGGACCATGAAACTGAGCCCAGTATCACAGGATTAATCCCAGATGAAAACTGGAAGAAGAAACACAAACCCAAACAGATCAAGGAACAGGATGTTCTATACATTTACCACCAACACCTGGAGAGATGTTCAATTGAAGGAAAATAAATTATCCCAACCAGGCTGTTAGAAAGTGAGTTCCTGGGCCATTTTGGTGTTCTGTTTAAAGGTAATCCTGCAGCAGCTAGATACCAATACATCACCACCACAAATATTACAAAGAAGTTCCAGGAAAGGAGCTACAGTCCAACACATCCACCCAGGTTTCTCTAATTCTTTTTCCTTTCAGGCAAATTCCAGACTGTTCCCACCTGCCTGCTGTACCCTTGCTGATCCATTACCCTGTTGAACTGAAAGTGAACCTGCTGCAAAGGGTTAAGGTGGCTGCACTGTCACAGAGCCAATTGCATTGACACAAGATGTACAAAAGTCTCCCCAGAGGAGAGAACAGGAGCAATGGCACTGATGTCCAGCCCAGGAGCTGTCTGATAGGGACCATTTGTTTTCTTTCATTCAATAAAATGTGTTACTTTTGAGAAACTACTCCTTTAACAAGCCCTAAGATGATCAAGAAGGATGCCCTGGGCACAATACCTGTCTGAGACATCAAGCTTATTGATTTAGATCATTTAGTACAAAGCAATGAGACCTCACAAAAAATATGCTCATTCTTTGGTTTAACAACAGCCTTAAAATGTGAAGCTCTTTGGCTTATACCCTCAGAGGACATGAAGGGCAGCAGGAAGGAATTACCAAGAGGAATTTTGGCTGTCCTGACACTGAGCTGTAAGTGCCACACTGCACAGCCCACACTCTTTGGGCACCATTCTCTATTTGGCTGCTTTGTCAAGAGTATCATTTAAAGAGCCATGTAGTGACACAGTAAAGTTAAATTGGGATACCTGTGCTCTGCAAACAGCATCCAGAATGACCTGCCTTACAGAACCCACTAAACTTCCTTTAAAAACTGCTGCTCAGTACCAATCTGGAGTAATTTTGAATTTCTGTCTGCTTTTACAGATGCCCCATTTGTCTGCCTGGATGTACAGGTTAGGAGAGTGCTTAACACACATTGTTCAAAACATTGCATGTTGTACTTTGCAGGCAGATTCTCTCCTCTGATTTAAATTTCCAGAAAATGATTAGGTTATCATTTTGCCGCAGCACTTGGTTTTCAAGAATTCTGCCCCTGAAATTTGTGAGGATTATCTTGATCTGGAAAAGATTTCCCCTTCCTTCATTCCTGCCTTGGGCACGTCCTGACAAGCCGTGGTATTCTGTGAATGTCAGAGAGCAAACGCAGCAGCAGCAGGGCACTGACACACAGTGGGGATGTGCTCCCTCCTGGGCCAGGACCAGCTCCAGCTCACCACCTCAGCTGAGATTCTACGATCTCTTTCATTCTCTTTATGAAGTTAGGATGAGAAGTTTGCTCCAATGAAGAGTTTGCTTAGTGTGGAGTCCAAACACTCCTCTAATGAAAGGGCACCTGATCATCTTTCTTATTAAATTAGTAAGTTAAGAGCCTCCAGAATCCTCAGAGAATGATTTTGGATTCATCATCACAACTTGTTCAAGAACATTCTACCCTCACAGCAGCAGTAATCAGGCTGGAAACTTCCTAGAGCCAGACCCTCTGCAGATGTGGAATATTTCCTCATTTTGTCTACAAACTAGAATGGTTTTATAAAGAAACATTATTTTATTTTATTTTATTTTATTTTCCATTAAACATATCAATTACCAAAAGAGTTAATGTAGTCCTAAATCTTAATCCAAATACCCCTGAAGTCAAGGGAAGCCTTTACTGATATAATCCCATCCCAGGTGCTGTTGGACAGCACTCAGAGTGGCCATGCACCAGTTCTGAATTATTGATACTCACAGACCTGTCACCATGTGCACTTGATTCAAATTGGGGGTTTTTTTTTCCAAGAAAGGACATCGTAATTCTTCACTGGGTCATTGCATCGTCCATCAGAGGCGCTTTTATTTGCAGGTATCAGGGACTACGTCTCTAACCTGTGTGAAGTGGCCAAAATTACAGTTCCATCTATGCTGAAAGTGAGACCTTGAGGTCAGTGGTTGTCTGGCAGACTTGAGTCATCCTCCAAGCTGTGCAGAACTGGGGGTTGGCATTTCCCTTTCACAGAACTTTAGTGCCCTTCCCAGTGGGACTGAGCTCCTAGAGACCAAACAGGGAAGTAAGTGGCATTTTATTGAATTAGTGACTTTGAACACACCTTTTACTCTTGTTAAAGTGCAATAAATGCCCCATTGATTCTCTGCCTCAATAGTTTAAAAGTGCTAATTCTGTACAGGTGGCAGTTCTGCTCACGGAATTCACGCTTTGATCATGACCTAACCCTGAGTGTCCCAGTCTGAACAAGCCATCAGGTAACTCTGCACGTTTAAGGTATTGGGAGCTCTTACCTCCACCTGATTTGACACAGTCTCCCTTTCCAATGGGCACTGAGGGCACTCAGCATCCTCTCCAGATTCATTTGGTGTCTTCCAAGACCCCGAGGATGTTCTGATTCCATAGCAAACAGCCACTGCTGCCCCATAACAGGTGAGGCGCAGCAAAGTGATCCAGGTGCTGCTTTTGGTTTTGTTTTTCCCTTCCTTGTGTGTCCCTACCAGGTTTCATTTTCCTCAGAGCCCAAGAGCTTTCATTTGCACAGGAGACACAGGGATTTCCTACAGCTCTGTGCACAACAGAGGTGCTGGCACCAGAGCCTGCAACTCCCACACCAGCACTGTATTTGTCTGAAACAAGCACAGGCAGAGCTCAGAGACAAACTGTGATAATGGAACGTTATCAATGTGCAACACAGTTTCCAAGGATTTGGAAATGCTCTCCTGCAGCATCTCAGACACTGTGCCAGAAACCACAGCTTTGTGGGCAGTGATCCCCCATGTCACATTCTGCAGTGTCATACACACCTGGAGGAAGGGGGACAAAGAAAATTAAACAACTGACTCAGAAAAATAATTATTACTAACAGGGAACAGCATGGGACTCTTTGCAGCACAGACACATCAGAGAAAGGACAAGGTAGCACTTGGGCACATGAGCATTGCTCTAGACCATTAATTCCAGCTGTATGATTTCCCTTTTTTTATTACAAAAACTAATAAAATAAAATCACGAAACGGCCATCATTCTCTAATAACTTCTGTTCACTACTGTGTAGAGAACAGAAACTAGCCTAGAAATAATGGGCTCTGTGACTGCAGAGAGCTGGTTATCATCTCAATTTGCCTTTGGTCAGAACAGAATGATGAAACAAATTTGCTGTTGAATTTTTGTGTTTCGTGGATTTATCTGTGAAGAAGACACACAAGAGATTCATATTTTGCTGTGACTTACCAGAACAGATGAAATTATCAATGCCACCAGCAGCAGAGCTGCTGCAGTTGGACTGGCCCCTGACGGCTGGTTCCTGGTTGGTGCCTCTGTGGTCTCAAAATACACAATTTCCCTCCAGCTGGGGCACTCAGAACATTTCTCACCTGTTTCTCTAATAGGGGTTCACCCTCTGCTGCCTTTTCCAGCACTAGGGAGGTCTCTTACTTTTGATCAGGTATTTCTGTGAACCCTGATGGAACTTAGAAAGCATTGCCCCTTGACCCAATCTAGCTGGAAATAAGCTCAGTATCAGAGGCTGGTGGGAGAATCCCACCAGTTCCTTAGAAAAAAAGATAAAAAGATAAAGGTTGAAGAAATTAGGAAAATGACAACAAAAAGTCTTTCTCAGCTATTAACGGTCTACATACAGTTTAATTGCTTACTCTGTTTTCAGTTTTCAGCATATGCTGTTGTAATCAAGTAAAAACAGAGTTTAGGTATGCAAGATAAGTTTGTGGATAATGTGAAAGGAAAAATGTTGAGGCATACTATACCTTGAGTATTTACATTCCTGTTTTTATAATTATCTTAATTAAAGAGTAATTATTTCACTTACAGATAGGCTTATCTCTAACATGAAACTACCTGTCTACCATAATAAAAATTGGAAAACATCAAAATTGCATTTTTTACTGTTTTAATAGCTGTTCTGTACTTTAAATGCTGTCTTCACCACAAGGAAAACACATTGTTATATTCCCTTGGTATTCTTAATTTGCAAAAAGCAGGCAGGTTGCTAAGAATGGAAGCAGGATTTCCAGAAGCACAGAATTAGCTGGCTAACAAAAACATGCTTTCACCTTGTGTGAAACGAAAGACAAAAACATAAACTGCTAACACAGGGTTAGGCACGAGAATGCAAGGGAAACAGGGAAAGGAGGCAGAAATAAGTGCTGGTCCTGCACTCCCCCGTGTGCCCGGGGACAGCTCCGGGCCCTCCCCGCCCAGCGGGTGCAGCTGGGGTGGCTGTGAGGCTGACCTGCTTATCAGGCGTTCCAGCCAGTTCCCCTCTTGGCTGGCACCTGCCTCCTGATTCCTGGACACGACAGACCCAGAGCTGCTGTAAGAGCTGTCCTGGACATAAAGGAGTGCTTCTATTTGGAGATAAACAACACCAGGCAGGAGGACACGGGAGATCCGTTTTCACTGGGGCTGACCTCTCTGCCAGCACCTCGACACCTCACCTGCACTAAGCCCCAGATCAAAGTGGGACCAAAAGAGTGGAACAGTCCCAGGGGAGAGGCTGGGTTACTGAACTGCACTGAGACCTGGCAGGGAAGCAGGTGGGACTTTAAAACAGGTCAGCTCACAAACCTTAACCAGCACGTTTTAAACACTCCCTAGAAATAAATTAGGCAAGGTCTTACAAAGCTGCCAGAAGTCAGAGCAAGCCTCACTCTCCCGGAGACCAAGGGAAGTGCTCAGCAGAGGGATCAGCGTTGTCCCTGGTGTATGTGCTGGTTAAATAGATGTTACTGCACTCAGCACCTGAGGCACCTCCTAACCCCACTTATTTTCCCAGTCCAGACATTTCTTTCCCTTTTTAAAAAAATTTAATAGAGGCAAATGATGCACTGATCATTACCCAAACACTTCACTCAGCTGAGCCTGAGCTTCCTCCTGCTTCGCTCGACACAAGGCAGGCACAGGGACAGAGGCAGGACCTCAGCAGAGCTGTGCTGGCCGCCTCCAGCTGCTCTCTCACAGCTGAGGAGATGCTGAGGCACTGCACATGAGTTCCAACAGCTTTCCTACAGCTCACTGTAGGTCTGCTGGCTGGTTTACATTGCATGAAGGAAGGCACTGCAATTGTGGCATTAAAAGGAACCAAAAAAAAGCTCTAATGTACCACAGCAAGTGCAGAGATCCCTGGGGGTGGTGCAGGGCAGGGCGCAGGGGACTGGCCTGTCCTCCCCGAGGAGTGACAGCCCCACCACTGGGTTAGTGGCACTTCAGCAGCCTCAGCCCTGCTCTCTGAGCGCTGACCCCCTTCCCCTTCCTGCTCCTGCCGCCACCAGCACTGCTGAGACTGGCACATCCTCCTCAAAAGCTGCTCTTCCCCGAGTGGCTTTTGGGTGGGGGTCGGTAACAGATGTCAGGGATATTCATTTTTCTAACGCCCAGCTGGTTGCAGTGCCATGACCATGCACTCAGAGGGCCAGGAGCACTTTCCTGAGTGCTCTTAATCATGTCTCTGCTGCTGAGCAGAATAGATTTCCTTAGAAAAAACCCAAACCAATAAATAAACCCCACAAACACACCCACCACCACCAAACAAAAAAAACAACCAACCAAAAACCTCCACAAAAACCTGCCTCCCAACAACTCACAAAGATCACTTCAATAGAGCACCTTAATGTTTTATCTAATAAATAACTGGAACAAGACAGAGAAACCAGCAACTACACTGAGACATGAGAGTTCCTACAGCTGTACTGGAATGATTGCACCGAAGGTTGATATTTAATAGCAAGATATACAATAATGGTTTATTTATGCAAATAGAGAAATTATTAATCTGTCCAGTTTATGTATTTTCAAAAAAAAAAAGTGGATTTCCAAAATCTTATTTTCTATTTTTGAGTCTCAAAAGCTGTCTGTGATGCCAGCATTCAGCTGAAGCCTGTGCTTATACTGCTGTCCAAGGGATGCTTCTGGGGTTTAAATTTGGGAGTGTTTCCTCTGCTGCATGGTTTGCAACAGCACTGAGCTGCTGTGTGGCATCCCTGCCCGGACTGGGGGGGTGGAATGAAATCATCTTTAAGGTCCCTTCCAACCCAAACCATTCCAGGATTCTGGGATATAACCTGAGTGCTCAAGGAGGTTTATTCTTCAGGCTTAGAAAAAAAAAATTGCTAAATAAAACCTTTCGACTCTTATTCAAAACAAATGGACTTCCTCTCTAATTATCCGTGCCAGGATTTCACTGTCTAAGGCCTTTATCACAACGAGCAGAAGTGGGGCTGCAGAATACTGAACATGAATGTCCTGCACCCACGAATCTGTGAACCAGGTAGAGTCCCGTTTTGGAAAGAGCTTTCCTTTGTTTCTATCCTGCCCTCCAGTGGTTTAACTGGGGGTTAACTGGAAGATAGGTCAAGGCAGAGCTACAGAAAAGCACCAACCAAAACATTCTAGCCTGTTCCTCTGACTGGCTACAAAAACAGGACAGGTCACATGCTGAAATTACTGTATTTGCAAAAATTGAACAAAATAAGATATTTTTTTTCATCTGATGAAGTAATAAACTGTAAATAAAACAGAATTCCTGATATAAATGCTTCTCAAAGCCGATTAAACCCATTAGGAAGCAAAATCACTTTTCAAGTATAATTTTCAAAGCGTCACATCGAAGACAGATTTTTATTGAATCTTTCTTTATTATTTTGGAGATGTATGGCATGAAGCTGGGTCAGCGCATGTAGCTGTGTCAGGGGAGGGTGAGGGTGGATATTAGGAAAAGGGATCCAGGGGCGGCCACAGCTTCCCTGGGCACCCTGTGCCAGGGCCTCCCCACCCTCACTTTACTGTGAGGGTGATTTGGTTTCTAAATAATAAGCTTAGGTGATTTAAGTCATTTTTTAACCTCTAAATTGTATTTTCAAGTCTTTATGACACCAGGAAATCTCTAATTCTCAAAATACTGAATTTCTTCTAATTAGAAAAAAGCACATGCACAGGAAGTAGTCGATGTCAGCTTGTCCCTTGCCATGTGGGTATTTTACCTGCTGAGAAAAGGGTTAAAAATCCTGCATAATTCCCTCATCCACAGCAAGTTCATGAACAATTATTGTTTCTACTCCACTTGTACAAGGCCTTTGTTTCACTCTGACAAAGCCTAGGAGAATACTCATTTTATCCTGCAGAATAATGGGTGTGGAAAGGAGCTTCTTTCCCTGGGAGCTGATGAGCTTATTGCTCACAGCACTCAGAGCCATGAACAAAAACTGCAATAGCAGCATTTGGGTCACACCAACCCTCAGGATGGGGATGGGAACTGCTCCTGCGCTGACCAGGTGGGATTTGACAGCCTCCACATCCACACGGTCTGTCCTGGTGCCCAAACCAAACTGATCTGGGGCACAAACCAAACTGATCTGGGGCACAAACTGATCCAGGGCACAAACCAAACTGATCCAGAGCCCAAACCGTCCAGAGCCCAAACCACACTGATCCAGAGCCCAAACCAAACTGATCCAGGGCACAAACCAAACTGATCTGGGGCACAAACTGATCCAGGGCACAAACCAAACTGATCTGGGGCCCAAACCGTCCAGAGCCCAAACCAAACTGATCCAGGGCACAAACCAAACTGATCCAGGCCACAAACCAAACTGATCTGGGGCACAAATCAAACTGATCCAGGGCACAAACCAAACTGATCCAGAGCCCAAACCGTCCAGAGCCCAAACCAAACTGATCCAGGGCACAAACCAAACTGATCCGGGGCACAAACCAAACTGATCTGGGGCACAAACTGATCCGGGGCACAAACCAAACTGATCTGGGGCACAAACTGATCCAGGGCACAAATCAAACTGATCCAGAGCCCAAACCAAACTGATCCAGAGCCCAAACCAAACTGATCTGGGGCACAAACTGATCCAGGGCACAAATCAAACTGATCCAGAGCCCAAATCAAACTGATCCAGAGCCCAAACCGTCCAGAGCCCAAACCAAACTGATCCAGAGCCCAAACCAAACTAATCCAGGGCACAAACCAAACTGATTCCTTGTGGAGAGTCCACACCCAGGTGTTATTAAAGAATGCATAAGACACAGGGACAGGACCATGCTCCTTACAAAATAAGTACCAATTTCTGCAAAGTTCTGATAAGCACTAGTGAATATTATTTTTACAGTAGTAGGATTTTTGCCCAGCCAGTGGATACCTGGTGTGAGATTGATTTTGGAATCAAATGCCAAAAAGGAAGCACACACATGAAGAATGACAGAGACATGGCAACAGATATCCCAAAAGGAGTGAGACTTCTATACACCCTACAGTCTGGAGTGGAGCTGCTCAGATGTGGAGGCCCCTCCAACACCACAGCAGTGGTCAGTACTAAAAAAAATGAAAAAATATTAGAACAGGTTGAAAGCTGTTCTTGTTTCACCTCCTGTTTCTGAATATTTCACCTTCGATCAACTGAATTATTCAATATTTCCCATAAGGGCACACTGAACTGGTCCAGGTGAAGCCTTGGCTGTGCCCAAAGACTAATCCATGAGCTCAGTTTTCCTCTCAGTGTCACCAGAAGGACTGAAACAGTAAAGGGAGTTTCTGTGATCTCACCCAACTCCCTGTAAAGGGAGGGCAGTGTTTGCCTCTAGCTGGGAACATTAAAACATTTGATTGATCCCTGTGAGCCATTAGGAAATGCCACCAGTACCTGAACACCAACACAACTGTGGCTTTGGATAAACTTCTGGTGTGCCCAGAACCAGGGCCATATAAAGCACAATAAGAAATGGAGAGCAGGGCACCAGCTTCCCATTCCTGTCCCAGCACATGACACAGCTTTTTCCAAAGGGAATGTTTAAACATTCTCTATTTAATGCTTAATCACAGGGGTGCAGAAAAGGGGAAGGAAAAAAGGGAATTAATAATTATATTACTAAAATTAGTTATAACCACCTGTAAAATTACTCCCTTCATTTACCATAAGTGGACATGGAGAGGGAGATTGGTGGCATCTTGAATAAGTTTCAATAATTGATAATTATAATCTTCATTATTGTCTTTATTATGGCAAACTTCCAAAAAGCTGTGCTGATCTTTAATATTAGTTCCTCCAGACAATTAGAACACTGAATTTTTTTAATATAATGTTAAAAATCTAGAATCTGTACAGTTTCCACAAAGCACAAATATTCTGCAAGTGCCAGATCCTGCACTGATTATTGTCTCGTAGTTCATTAGTGAATCTTCTCACCCATTCAATCAGAATGTCTCTGGTCCATTTCCCATCACTTGGGATTACGAAAAACAGCTTGGCACTCAGTCAAACTAGGACAGCTTTGCTGATAAAGCCAGCGGGGGAAGCAAATAATTTGTCAAATCTCACTAGTCCTAACCATAAAGAGCCCTGGAAATCAATCCCCGGAAGCGCTCTCAGTCTGATTCCGCCGGCAGGGAGGAAAGGGCAGCACCGTGGTCACTGCCACCAGCTGATTGAGGGACAGAGCACTGAGCAGCATATCTGCTGCTCACAGAGAGGAAACCTGCAAGATACTGGGTCACACTGGAGCAGGGCAAAAGGAGAATTAAGAAAAGACTTCTTGAATTGCACCTTCGTTAGGTGAACATGGCCCCTTCCCTTCTTCGTGCCCACAGAGCTGTGACCTGATGGATCAAGGAGAGTTCAAGAGTTTCTCATCAACAAATCTCGGTGAACTTCAATTTCATATCAAAGTACCTATGGACAGGCCAGGAGGCAGCCAGGGTGACACCTTTAGCTGCCTTTTTCTGGTTCCATGTTCCATTTGGCATGACTGTTGTTTTGTGCCATCTGTAGTTTTCAAAACAAAACCTCAAACCGTGCATGCAATCCATTTGCCAAATTAATATTCAAACTCCACGTTTTTGCTGATGGCACTTGTCAATAAGTTCATTTCACTTTTGTGAAAAAATATTCATACCTGTTACTAAAGAGTCAGACCTCCCTGAACTGTGCCCAACCCATGTGCTAGCAGTGCTACCACAGTGTTTGCCCACATCCCCACGCTCAGGTGGGCAATTCAAACATGCTCAAAGCCTCTGCTGAGAGCCCTCATCTTTCTGCAGGGACACTGGGGGAGCTGAGCTGTTTGCAGCACCGTCAGCATTGTCGCAACTTGCTTATTGGCAAGGCAGGAGTGAGTTGTCCCCAAGAGCTCAGTTTTATGTTTCCCCAGAACACTCATTGCAATGTTATGATCATTGTATCCACAGTTCTTTTCATCTAAAACTATGCAGTGAAGAAATGTGAAGAAGAATTTCATGTGCTTTTGCTTCCCCTCAGTGTCTCAGGGCTGACACTTACTATCAGAAAGGAAGGTAAATTCTCTGTGATGATGGCCTGCAGAGAAAAACAGCCTCGATTTTGCTCCACCACTTCATATCTCTAACACGGATTTCATGCTTCCCAGGCAAGCACAGATCCTGTGCTCAGGGCAGGGCCTCTGTCTGGCTGAAGATTTAAGATGCTGCTGTCTCCTCTTTGTGACCAGTTAACCTTTATCCCAAAGGCTCATTTCTCAGCTGCTCCAGATAGTTTGCCTCTCTGCCCTCGAGCTGCTCGGTGCTACCCTCCTGTTTCTTCTCATCTGGGGCTGGCTCCTGAGTTTTAGGAAGCAGCAGCCAGCCCCAAGGCCAGCCCTGAGCTGGCAGAGGGCATCCCTGCATTCCCAGGGCTCCGTTTCCAGCAGAGCACAGGGTTCACATCCCAAGCCACGTTCTGAAGGACAGAGGTGGGGTTAGGTGGGCTCCTATTCCTCTGGCATTGGTTCCCCAGGCTGCAGCCGCTTTTGCAAGAACCAGGGTTATGTGACTGCCCACGGGCAGCCTGCCCAAAGGAGACAGTGCTTATCCAAAGAGGCAGATCCACACAACCTGTCAGCACTGAGAATAAGCCACATTAACTTGCGCCCTTTCACTTGCACGTTCGTGGACTCTTCTGGACCCTAAAGCTTCAGCAATAACAGAGTTACACCCGTATTGTTTGGCACGTGCTGAAAACACTCATGCAAGCCAGGAAAGCAGAGTGCATGCACAGAACCATTTCACTGCTTCAGATGTTACAAATACTGTACAAAGCAGCGTTTCTTTGCCCCAAACCCTTTGTTGCAGCAGAGTGCAATATATCAGAACTTATCGCCTTTGACACGACAAAGAATCACCTCTGCCAGCATTCTCAGCTCACAACCAGCCAATTAATTCTCATTCCTCCAACAGGGCAAGTACTCCAGAGTTAATAACATACTAAGGAACACCTTCTTGAAGAAATTGTTCCTTCCTGGGATGTTTACACAGGTATTCTGAGAGGGGAGAAAACCTGAGCCTGTTTTTCTCTAAAAGAAAGCACATGAAATAATTAGAAGAATCACAGACATAGGGTTTTGTTCTTTTAAAGTGAACACTGGGAATGTGGATTACAGCAACTCTTTAGGGACCTTGCTTATTTGGAGCTGGCTGGATGTGAGCTTCTGTCTAGAAGGTATTTAAGTGTGTTAGTATGGCATGATGACTGAGCTAGGAAGACCTGTACACCCAAGACAGCTGATCTTTGGTGTGTTTGGAGAGCAGGAAAAGAGCTCTCTGCAGTTTGTCAGACATACTGGGAAAATTAAATGCCTGTTCAGGTGTGAAACTGTGTTTTGCTATCCACTATGAGAACAAGAGATTGCAGAGGAGTCTCTCTGAGGAATAATTTACCTGGGTGTAGAACAGCCCCTGTGCTTTATTTCAGTGCAGACACATGGGCCCACAGCACCACTAGGGATACCAGATCCCAAAAGGATACAGAAGGGCACAAAGTTAGATCCCCAGAGTGAAAACGAAAACCCTAAGCTGGGGTCAGAGATTCCCTATGTGGTACAGGAGCTTAAAGTTCCCTGCCCAAGCCCAGCCAGCCACTGAGCAGGAAGCGCCTAAAGCCAGGCTTGGTTTATAGGTACTGGTAAGAGTGCAGTAAAACCCCAGCTCAGCATGTCCTAAATCCCAGCTCTCCCACAACACATAAGACTTGCAGTGAAGTGGTGTCTACTTAGAAACATAGTCCAGAACTTTTTAGGAATGGAGCCCCCCAGCCCATTATTCCCAAAAGCCTGAACAGGACAGTTGGCTGGAAGCAGAGGTGGGGAGGTGAGTGAGCAGAGCCCTCCTGCCAGCGATGATCCTGCTCCCAGCACCATGCCCCAACCCCCACCTGGCCGGGGTTCTGAGGGGTCAGAGCTCTGCTGGGGCTCTGCAGCGGCGTTACGGGGTCAGGGAGTGTGCAGGGCAGGCATTGCAGCGCTCACCTGCCAGGGGAGAGGCCTGGGAGCTCCTGCTCTGTCTGATACACAGCACAGGAGAAGCACAGAGCCAGCCCTCGGAGCAGGAACCGCAATCTCTCTCCCAAGCAGCTCCTCTCAGAGTCGTGCTCATTCCTGCCCCTCTATCTGGCCCAACAAAAATAATTTCCACAGAGTTCAGCAGGAGTGCTGGGGATTGCCCCTGCCCACACTGGTCTGGCAGTTGAAGCATCCTCCTTTGGGGTGGGAGTCGAGGATGCTAACGCAACCAGACAGAGGAGGGAATTCTGCACCTCTCCCTTCCTGACAAATCCCTTGGGACACTGAATAGCAGGCTGCAGAGCAACAAAGTTTTAAAAGAAAAAACCCATCATTCTTACATTTCTGCGGGAAACCTGATCCTGTCTGTGCCCCAGAACATACAAATTGTCCAGGACCTGTTTCCTATTTAGGCTGATACTCTTCTGAACATGGCAATCACATTGGCAGCAATACTTATTATAAAGGCTGTTTTGTAGGGCAGAAATGGAACAAAAAATCGCTCAGTTTCAGCTACACTAAGAATAATCTTGCTTGCTTTCAACCTTGAGCCAAAAGAACTTTGTGTTGCAGCATTGCACATTGGTGGGAATGCCTGGTGGGTGGAACTCAGGCTGTTTGGAGTTGTCTAAAGACACTGAACATTGAAATTTAACTTCATAAGAAAGAGAAAGAGAAGAGGTTTATGGGCACAGTACAAATGAAGCTGCCAAAGGGTCATATTTAAAAGCACTTCGTTAAACTGTTTTATCAGCATCATCTGTTCTATATTAATTGCATGCAAGCATTTTGTATCCCAGAGCAGTAATTCTTTTCCCTTGAGTTCCAGTCCTCTCCAGACAGGAGAATGTTTAAGGCTTATGTTGCAGTACAAATGACTGATACACCTCTAGATAGCACCAGATATAAATACCTAGAAATGTACACTTCTAAACAAATTAGATCAATTCACATGAAAGTGTTTAGTGCATCCCTGCACTGATTTACACAACATGTAACAGCATGGTGCCATGTGGCATCACGACACATACCCGAAAAAATGTCTCTTTTTGAAGCCAGATTATAATACAGGATCCCAAGCAGACACTCTGTAAAGAAAAATTGTGGCCATTTACGTTGTGTCAGTAGAATTATTACCCGTGTTATATTTAGCTAAGAGACAAAAACATTACAGGGCGTGAGCAGACTTGCAGGAACATCCTTTGGCAGCTGAGTCCCGGAGAGACATTGACTGTGGCCTTGGGAGGAGAAGGCTGAGCGAAGATTAGCATTTTCCTGTGGGTGGGAGGCACCCCAGTGCCTGGCTGCTTGCTACAGAGGCTGAACAGTGATGTTACAAGGGGTTGGGGGGATTAATAAATGCCGGGAGGTATCACTCACATTCAGCAGATGAGGACTGGGTAAGAGTCATGGGTGGCTCATCGTGTCTCCTCCATAAATCGCCATAAATCACCTCTTTCCTGCCTATCTGACCTCTTCTCCCCTTGCTCACGTTCGGGAAGCACCAAAAACACTCCGTGCCCCCGTGCTCAGGGTGTGAGGGGTACACAGAAAATTGCTCCTTCCAAAAAGCTCAGACAGCCCTCGGTGGGATAGTCCCCGTTATCTGTGGTGCACATGTACTGCTGGGCTGACATATTGAGCAGAGGAGAGATGATGGGTGAGGTAGGAACAAATGCCTGTGGATTCAGCAGTCCTCATTACCCAACTGAAAGATGCAATATTTTCCTGTTCAGTTAGAATCAAAGAGAAGCCATTCTTGGGGGTGGGAGGGAACTAGTTCTGGGCTTATCTTTCTCTTTTTTGTTAATAAGGAATTTAAAAGTGTTCCTCGTGCTTTCAAACATTGGATTATTTCTGGCTGAGCATCATCCCAAGCAACTGCATTCTTGCCTCACAGAGTGAGATAATGCAGCCACAGCTCCAGTCACTGTGTCCCTTCTGAACCGATGGATCCCAGGGACACATCCCGGCTGCGGAGTTCCTGAGGAGCACCAGGTGCCATTGCTCATCCCGGTTTGTGCACTGGGGAGAGGGCACAGCGCAGCCAGCCGAGCTCAGGTCTGCGCACAGCCTGTGCCCAGGCTGCCTGTGGGGTTTGGGAGCTGTGCAGTGCAGCCCTGCACAGGCAGCAGGAGCGATCATTGCCACGCCAAGGGATCCCTGCTCGGAGCGCTGCTCGCACACGGTGCGCCTGGAGTAACACCCGTGTGGATGGACACACGCTGTGAGCGAGGGCAGCAGAGCTGCGGCTCAAACAGAGAGCACCAGCCTGTGCTGGAGTCCCACGTCTGCAAGAAAACTCCCTTCCTGTCCTTTGCAATCAGCTGAGAGCGTTGGTGCTGCTGCTGCAGCTCGCAACAGCCGCTCACAGGAGAACATGGCAGTGTGGGCCCTTTCCAAAGGAATGTTTTCTCAGCAGCAGAAGGAAATGGGCACCTTTGGCAAAAAGGAGAAGCTGCTCTGGCCTGAGATCTGGCCCTGCACACACACGAGATCCACCTTCGCTGCCAGAGCAGCGCTGCACTGTGGAGCGCTCCTGGGAACCGGCTCCCCACGTCCCCAGGCAGAGCTCCTGCCAGCGGCCCAGGGTCAAGCGCCGGCGCTGGGCAAGATCCCAGCAACAATACAGCCAGCTTCCCCGGGAGCAATTGGCTCCCACTGTTTCCTAGTGGCATTTTCCACTTGCTTCCTAAGTGTTTACATGTCTTGTGCCCTTGGGCTCTTCAGGACAGCCCAGGCACGGAGAACGCTCCCCAGGAAGCCCCAGAGCACGGAGGGTGACAGACGACCACGGCCCTGGAGCCCAACGGGGCCAAGGCGCGCAGGGCCCCACGCTCGCAGCCTGCCTGCAACTGAGATAACTCCTAAGCAAATAAGCACATCCAGTCCAGAGGGCTTGGGCCCTGGCTGCCAAAGAGGAGCTGTCGAGGCAGGGAATCTCAGAGAAAGATTTGGGTACAGATGGACAGATGGACAGATGGACAGATGGAAGAGGGCTCCTTTGGCTCCCTGGATTTGTGCAGCCAGACGCTTTTTTCACTGGGAGAAGTTTACATCCCATGACGGAGCTGAACACAGTGGTTTCATTTTTTCCCCCCTCCCTTTAGTGCAACAGAGGAATTTCTCAAACACTAACTTTTCTCAGAAAAATCTGTAGCTTGAGCAGGTAACTATAGTGTAAACTATACGACATTTCTCTCATGAATACAGGTGGGATATGCCTTCCTGTCCACACTTAGGGCCAGGGGCAGCACTTAGGGAACTTCTTGGAATCTGGACAAGAAAGGCAAGGATGAAGGTTACTCTTATAATAATTTAGAAAGATATTTTGAAAAGCAGAAATGGACCAGCCTTCTAGTGCTTCTGCTTACAAGGGGATGGCCTGTGGTGTGTTATTTCCACTGAGAGAAAACAGAAAGAGACCTTGAGGGGAGGGGGGAAGCATCTCTTCATTCAGCATTATGAAGAGAGAATAAAACAATAATGTTATGGAAATGCATTGCAAAGAGAAATTAAATTATGCTGTAATAAAGGAAATTGAATTAATTGTTTACAAGTAGTTATGATTTATTTTTAATGATAGAAAAGACAATGATCCTGAATGGAACATACAATCCCATATATATATCAATGTCCAAGTCCTTTTCACACCCTTTCCTATATTTATAATTAAGAAGGAAGTCTTCTAATGACGTGCCTTGGGAAGAATGAGAAATTACTTAGGTGGGTTAAATAGCAGTTTCAAGTCCTCCTGGAAAATTAATTATGATCAGAGGTCATACTCATCAGCAGGTCTGCAGAGAATGAGAGACATTCTTTGGACACATTATCCATGTATAAATTCCTTGTGTTTATCTGTAACCAACATACAGCATATAAATAGTAGGTGACTTCATGTGGGGGGGTTCCTATGAACTGCTTTTACACAGGCATGGAGAATTTGCTTTTAAAGATAATGTCAGAGTGTTATTTTTGTTCCATAATGAGCAGAGATCCTAAAATAAGAATATGGCCCCACAGAATGGTGGCTTGGAGTATGTTAATGAAATTAAAATCTTTAGGCATTGAATACCATCTTCAAATACAAATAAAAAATTATTACTGGGCTGAGTGAGGTCAGCAGAGTAAAAGTCTGAATGCTGTATCCCTGCAAATCTTCCCCTGCCCTAAAGACTCCTGCACTTCTCAGAATCCCAGAATCCCAGACTGGTTTGGGTTGGAGGGGCCTTAAATCCCATCCAGTGCCACCCCTGCCCTGGGCAGGGACACCTTCCACTGTCCCAGGCTGCTCCCAGCCCCAATGTCCAGCCTGGCCTTGGACACTGCCAGGGATCCAGGGGCAGCCCCAGCTGCTCTGGGCACCCTGTGCCAGGGCCTGCCCACCCTCCCAGGGAACAATTTCTTCCTGATGTCTAGCCTACTTTCTGTCAGTTTGAAGCCGTTCCCCCTTGTCCTGTCACTCCAGGCCCCTGGAAAACATCTCTGTCCCTTCTTGCAGGCTCCTTTCAGGTACTGGAAGGTCACAATTAGATCACGCCAAAGACTTCTCCTCTCCAGGCATCTGCTCACCCAGGAGCATCCTCCAGGAGCTCCTGGCTCCTCATTAACCAGCTCTGAATGTGGAGCACACACATGGTTATCACAGCTGTGTGCACAGTTTGTGGAGGTGGAGCTAAACTGTCATTCACTGAAAGGCTCTGAAGCACTTTAACACTGCCTTAGGAACCCAAACTCTGCTGTCACGGCCGCTGTGGGTTACTCAAAGTCATTTTAAGGGACATGATTGACTGCTCTGTTTTGATCTCCCAGCCTCATATAAGGGCTTTGAAAACTCTTACAGTCTGTTTTCATTTTACCTCTTGGATATTGAATCTTCTACCTGTAGGAAGAGCTGTGTTTGCTGCTCTTCATACATGATGGATTTTGTAAACTACTTAAAGCCTTCTTGAGAAAGAAGAGCTTTTGGGGATGAGAGCACAGTCACTGGGAGAAGGTTGATTCCCCCAAAAACGAGTGGCTTTAATTCTCTAACTGAGCATCACCTTGGGAAACACGGCAAAAGCAAATTGACCTCGATGGTGTACGTTCCTCACCTTCCCTTTTTCATAGACAGCTGGAAAGACCCACTCACTTTGTTCTCCAGCCTCTGAGATCTGCCTTTCTCCCGCACACACGAGTTAAATTATGGTGCTATACACCACAGGATATGTATATCTATATGATATGGTATCTATGGTTCCTACACATCATATAAATATTTGGTTCCATTTTTGCCTAGAGTTTTGTTCCTTGTGTACTCAGCTTGCATTTATCCATTGAGATAACCATTTCCCTTATGTAATAGGTCCTGGAACTCTCACCATGGTAAAAGGCAAGAAGACAATAATATTTTGACAAACTAAGGTTCTCCAACTGAGGGAGCAAGAGCTGCTGGGAATAGGTGAGCCTGAGCTTCCCTCTGGTTTTTCACCTACACTGCAAGGCACTTGTGACTAGTCCAAGCTGAAACAGCCTGGGACTGGCCCACCTGAGTTACTGCTTTTCCCCTCATGGCTTCTTGCCAGAGTTGCTGAACCCTCTGATTACAAAAAGGGCAAGAAATGGGTGTTCTTTGGGTGGACTCCACGGTGCTGGAAGCGGTTCTTTATCTTGGCCCACACAACTGAAATTGTTGCCCTTCTGGGCATACTGGGAATAAAAGGGTTTGAAGCAGGTTCAGTTCTGCTTCCCCCAAAGATGCAGAGCAAAAAGGCCTGAAGAGCCTTTGAGCTGTCATCATTCAGCCAGTCCAGCCCAAGCTCCACAATGCCCCTGTGAGATAAGGTCTGGGAGGGAAGGGAGGCACTGACGGGGGCTTCATGTGGGGGCACTGGCAGTCAGAGCAGAGCCCACCCCCTCTGCCCGGTCAGTTTGCTGCTCCTGAGACAGCACTAACGACCCAGGCAGCAGCAGCAGCGAGGTCTGCTCGTGTTGTTCTTGCCAGACAGACACTCTGCATTGGCAGCCTGGAACAGCTTTGAACTTGTATCCTTTCAAACACGTTTTCTCACTTGGCATGGAGCTGGGCCAGCAAAGATTGCACAAATGCTGAAGGACTTGGGTACATCCAGGCACTGTGTCGGGGTTAGCCTGGCTCCCAGTGGCTCCTGAAGCCTCTGACGTGACCAGATGTAATCTGCCTTGTCCTGGAGGTGCCTGCTCACAGGTCACATCTTGTGCGTAACAGGAGGTGACAGTTCGAAGGAAGCAGGACATATCAGTTATCCCGAATCAGCGGATTTCGTTTTTAAAGTTTATAGTGAAAGTTTCCTTTAGAAATACCTCCTTTTCCCCCTCAATATTTTCATTTGTTAGTGAAAAAAAATTACTTGCTAGGGTCAGCAGTGTACTTGGCACATGTCTGTCCCTAGGAAAAGGATGAAGCAATTATACATGTGGCCTTTCAGCATGGAAAATACCAGATTACAGCCCAATTCTGACAAGACCTATGTGGCTATGTGGCCACGTTCCTTTGAGTATTCCATCTCCATGGAATATTCCATCTCGGAGGCCAGACTCGTTTATCCTAAATTTACACTGCCTGTAGTCAGCAGTAAAGCACTGAAACGTGGCTAAGGTCGAGAAGCACTCCAGGAGCACCAGATGCCTCAGCTAAGCCAGGGTGTTGTGGCAGCTGCTGCACGAGCCCTGGGGACACCCCACGCCGAGGGGAACGCGTCCCTTCCACTGAGGGGACACCCCACACTGAGGAGGGAACCCAACACACCACCCTGAGAGGGCACACGGTGTCCTGCGGGACACACTGGGCGCGCCCAGCGCCCAGCACTGCGGGGACGCTCGTGCGGAGGAGGGGCCGCAGCACCGCAGCCCGAGGGCGCAGGCATCGCCCCTGCACGGCCGACAGAACCCCGATATTGTGTGCGCCTTCCCTCGGAGCCGCGGAGCCGCGGAGGCGCCGGGCGGAGCTCGGGGAGTCCCGGCAGGGATGCGGGAACCGCCGCGTGTGCAATGCCCCGAGCAGCCACCAGGTGCCGCCCGTGATGCACACAAAGCCCGGCTCCCGGTTTTGCCGTTTTCCGGGAATTTCCTGCCCCGCGGGACGGGAGGGGAGCGGCGCTTCCCGCGGCCTCCCTGCGAGCGCCTTTGCTGTGCTCGTGCTTTCCTCCGTCCGGGAGTGCTCGGCACACGCAGCCCTGCGCAGCCCAGGGGCCAAGAGCTGCTGAGCGCCTCTGGAGCATCTTCGGCGGCGCTGACATCATCCCCCGGCTTCAGACGGAGCTACCCGCCAGGGAAACCCCCAGCCTGCCTTCCCGGGCTGGAATTCCAGCCCCAGGTTCCCAAGAGCAGGCTGCGCCCCTCCGCTGGCCCGTGCCGCCTCCCGCGATACCCAGAAACCATTTATTCCGTTTGTTTAAATGGGGTTAAGCACGTTTTCCCCCAGGGATACACTTTACATCAGGGATGCTGATGAAATTCTTTTTGATTTCTTCTTTTCTAGAGGACACCTAAGGAAGTGGGCACGTGCAGAGATAAGCTTGCAAAAGGATGCCAACACTAAATGGCACATGTGTGCCCTGGAGAGCAAAGGAGAATCAGAGGAAAAAGAGGGAGGAAAAGAGTTCCAGGGCAAAAAATAAAGATAGATATTGCCCTGGGAAGGCAGGGGAAGGAATGAAAGCAAAGTAATACATGCTGACAAATCCGGGGATGTTTTGAGATTGGAAACAAGGATAAGGTGGCGCTTGATGTACCTCGTGACAGTAAAATGACCCAAGTGGTAAAGGCATCATCTAGAAGAGGTTTTGTGAGTGGTTACAACAATGTTCACCTAATAAGAACTCAAAGCAAAATATTTGTAGTAATTGGAGAAAATATATTAAAATTCATGCTGCAGAAAGGGAGTAAAGACCTTTTCTATATTTGTTTGCACCAAAAATTTACATAAGTAGAACTATACCGATATAAAACTTTTAAAGAGAGAACTGGCCTTGTGTTTGGCAGCTTTTTTTTAAGCTAGATTTTTATGGCTTGGCTAATTGTTCTCCTTCCTATACTCCCTGAAGAATCCTGATTGGCTTCAAGTTAATTTGCTGAAAGCCAGAAATCTAGTAAAAATGTAATTTTACCCTTGCTAACAGCTGGAGAACCAAAATCAATTTCAGCAGCTTGCTGAGTAATGAAATTAGAGGGCTCACAACTGACAGGAGCCTCCCATGCCCGAGTTGAAGGGCAGTGCCATCACTTTGATTTAACCCCCTGATGCAGACACCCTCCAGACACCGCTCAGCAGGCAGCACTGGGCTGATCTTCCTAAGCTCAAAGGATGCTGCTATTAAAAGAAGAGGCAATGGCAGATCACAGAAAGCCTGGTTTGAATCAAATTCTGAGCTAACACACAAAGGAAGGGGCTCAATGAGCTCTAATAGCTGTCCATCAGCCTTCTGCACAGCTCACACCTTTCCAGGACCTGGGAGCAGGAAAGGCTCGCTGGGAGAGTTTGTTGTACTCACCAGTGTCAGCTGTTCACCTGGGGAGCTGCCAGAGCTGAGTTAGCTGTTTTTAAAGCAAGTGTCTGCATTTCATTTTCACCCAAATTGCCTTAGAAGGTGTTGGACAACGTGCACCATGGTTACTCAGAGTTCAGTTCTGCTGTACATCTTCCCCGAGGAGAAGATCCAAAGGGATGCTGCAAGAGAACTGACTCGAGTGGAACAACCCTCAGAGTCCCCTCCCAGCTGTTCCTGAGCTCCCCATGGCTGCTGACCCACCACCCTCCACAGTGCTCGTGAGGAAAAGGGGCTGAGCTCGTCATCAGCAGCCAGCACTGAGTCTGAGTTATGGTTTGTCTGCACTAACCCAGGGCTTTAAACAGACAGAGGGTGAAGAGAACCCACTGAGCAAAGACAGAGCTGTCTCCATCACTGCTTAGGGAGCCAGTTTTAAAACAGACCGAGGTTCCTGATGTTCTTGCTACCATGTACATATAACTCCTCTGAGAATGAGGAAGGTTGGTATTTAAAACTGAAATCTCCATTTTGCGAAGCTGTAAGCTGAGCCAAGAGCCTGGAGAGTTAACAAATACCCTTGGATTGTTATTGCTGCTGTTGTACTGCTTATCTGGCACCCCCCACTGTAATCCAGAGGATCCTAAAACCTTCAGAAGGATGAGCTGAATAAACTCTCAGCTGTTTGTGGTGGGCAGATGGGTGACAGACCTGGAGAGACCTGCAGGGCTGAGGAGGAGCCTGCCAATGCCTCCAGCACACAAGGAAACAGCTCTGCCACGAGCTTCTCCTTTACTGGGTGGTTCTGATTATTGGGAAAGGCAGGAGAACACGGAAGATTTGCCCATAATGAAGGCCCCAGACTTTCTCTCCTGCTAGCCAGCTCCTCCTGCTCTCTTGGGGACAGGTTGCACACAGTCCCCACTGCCACTGCTCACTCTCCAAGTGTACAGGAAAGCAGAGCTGTGGGATTTGCCAGAGGCAAGAACGCAGCTTGGGCTCAGCTCAGGTAGGAAGGACTCATATTTTTCAGGGCAAATAGGGTTAGAACAAGGGGAAATGGTTTTAAAATAAAACATGACAGGTTTAGATTAAATAGTAGGAAGGAATTGTTCCCTGTGAGGGTGCCAGGCCTTGGCACAGGGTGCCCAGAGCAGCTGTGGCTGCCCCTGGATCCCTGGCAGTGCCCAAGGCCAGGCTGGACATTGGGGCTGGAGCAGCCTGGGACAGTGGGAGGTGTCCCTGCCATGGCAGGGCTGGCACTGGATGGGCTTTAAGGTCCTTCCAACACAAACCAGCCTGGGACTCTGTGATTCCCCTTCCCAGCCACCACAGCACCTCAGCCCACACAGGTGACAAACCAATTACTCTGCCATCAGTAACAGGACTGCCAATGTAGGGTTGGGTTTATTTTATTCCCCCTGGACAGGATCTATCACATACTTAGTAGTATTGTTTTTACAGATGATTTATTTTGTACTTCTGAAAATTGACTGAGCCTCTTGAAAAATAAAGAGGATGAAACTGATACTTTGCAAAAAAAAAATTAAAAATGAAGTGATTTAAAGGCAGAAAGGAATGCTGAAAGATGATTACTTTATGCAACCACAGGAAGAGTAAAATCAATTAGAGTGAGAGGTTCAAGGACTGGCTTAGAGATTAGAAAATCTGATATTGGAAAGTGTCTGATGAACTTATTTATTCTTTTGTAAGCAGGTTCTGAGTTTGAACCAGACTACTTTATATGGCAGATGATTTATTTATCACCAGCATACAGGAGCCTCCTAGCACTTCACCAATTAGTGATGTTGGCAAAGTGTGTACCAGGGACATGATCCTTGCAGGATAAGGATATCTGTGGATTGGAATCTCCTCTGAACCGATGGGCGGCAGCAGCAATGTTACTTCCAGACAGCAGATTTATGTGGGCATGGAACTGCTCATTAAAATCCATAATGTTTATTTGCAATATGCAGCTGGCAGGGATTCCCTGGGACCCAGTTCTGCCAGCAGGTGAAGCTGCTGGGTAAGAACTGTCTGTCAGCAGCAGACTGACACGAGGTGTTTTTCCATGCAGCTGAAAGGCAGGTGAGCAGTGCCATTACTGGGAGAAAACAAAACCTTAAAACCAACGTGTGCAGCTGTAAAGACCACAGCACCTTCTCCTCACCCTTTTCCTCAGTGTTTAATCAAAAGCAGAGCTGGGTTAGAAGCAAACTCCTGACCGAGTGTGCAGACTTCAAACTAATGTGAGCTGGAAGAGTTCAGAGCACTCATTGCATCTCCAGGGCAAGGGCCAACACACACACACACACAAACCCCCAAACCCAACCTATTCTCACCCCCCCAAAACCCCCCGGACAAAATACACCCCCAAAATAAAACCAACCCAGACATCACAGCAGGTAGGGGCAGTGATTGCACAGATGAGCCACCTGAGGCTGAGGGTAAAACCAAGTAGAACAGAGCAGAAGTAACAAATCAAATCACAAGGAGCTTGTAGGTGTTTGTTATATTTAAAGGGTGCAATGCACTCACATATCTCCATAAGACAAACCACCACGCCCTGTATTTATATAACGTTTTCATTCTTTGCAAGCAAGAATATTCTTCAAAAACCGGGGACATTTTCCCAGGCTAATCCAAGCCACCTCAGCATTTGTATTCCGGGATTTTCAGTACTGATGCAGGTGTATTTATTTATTTTTAACACTGAAAAAATAATTAAGGTAGAAGCTTGACATCCTGGCTCACAGCCCAGAGGTCTTAAAAATGTTTAAAAACAAGAACCCCTAGAGACTGTAGGTTATAAGAATGTACAACTACAGAAGTTTACAAAAGAAATGGAAATCCAAGAGGCCATTCTTCAGAAATTTTTGGTCTTTTTTTTTTCTCTTGGGCAGGGTCTCCATCCTGCCCAACAGTACAGATTCTCTTGGAGGATTCCTTTTAGCAAAACACTCTGCAGAGAAGTATGAAGTAGCTAGTGGCAAACAACAGATTCTCCTCCTTTTGATTTACTGTGGAGGCGGGCCTGTGTAGGATTTACACACCTTGTAAACTCTGGATTTATAGGGAACATAGGTTGTAAATGGGCACAGTGTTTTGGTGAACATTTACTTTTTATATTCATTGTGATTCAAGCATGATTTAATATGCATATTTGCAAAGTTTCCAAGAGGAAGTTGGATTAATTTTGCTCCATTTGTGATTCTCTGCATCATTCACTCCAGCAGCGTAGGGTTTGCCAAATCTTAATCTGCCTGGGATTTTTAGAAGTAAGTGTTGAATAAATAAGTAACTCACTAATCATATGGGTTGGCCAACATCCCAAGGCACAATTAACCTGCCTCAACCAGAGCTGGGAGTGCCGAGCTGTGTTCTGCACTGCTCAGGATGGAGGAAACCAAACTCCCCTCAGTAACACCTTTCAGCAACCAGATTATTTAAGTGGCTCTCGTTTCATATAAATTCCTCCTGATCTATGCAGAAAAATAAGTGTGCCTTGTGCCTCCCCATGTCTCAGAGGAGCATGGACCTCAACCCACCCTTGCTCTTTACAACACATGTCCAGTTTGACTTTTCTTTGGAGAAGATGCTGCACTCTGCATCCTGGGGAGGGTCCCTGCAGGGAGATACCCCTAGGCCTGCACAGAAAGTCCAGCTCAGGATGAGCTAAATGGATCACAACAAAAGCAGTGTCCAGCAGGAAATACATGCACAGCGAGAGAAGGACCTCACACCAAACCAGAGGATTAAGATTTCACCTGTACAGCCATTCCAAAGGGTTTTGTGGTGATAGGCACAGAAGTGCCCCCCAAACCTGCAGCACGTGTTTGGTTTTTATAATCTCTGCTGTAGTAACACTCACAGGTTTGGTGTCCTCTGTATAAGGCTACGGGCCTGATAAACACAAAAAATAACATTTTGTGAACAAAAAGCAGTTGTGACGGAAATATTATTTAGAGCACATTTCTACAGAGATAAATACAGATCTACTGGCAATAGTCACATCAGATTACTGCTGCACAGGGGACTAAAATATTTTTCTTTACAGTTCATTGCAGTCATATACAGCAAAACAAAGCCATTTTCTCCTAAAGAGTGGGAATTTCGAAAAGCCCCAGAGCAGAGTGCCCACCCGAGCCACCTGTGCAAACACGGTGCCTTTGTGCAGGCAGCAGTGCAGCAGAGCTGTGCAGGCAGCAGTGCAGCAGAGCTGTGCACTAGGTGGTGGTCATGGACCACCACACAGCCGCACGCCCGGGCAGCGCTGAGCTCCAAAGGACGGTGGAGGAAGTAAATGAGAAGCGTTTAAAGTACAGCATCCAGCAGCTGGTCCGTGCAGAGCTGGATTTCAGCGCTCGTGGGGCTCATCTCCCCCCGGGGCTGTGCAGACACGACCCTCACCCCTCTTCTGTGCAGCAGGGAGACACAGGAGCCCCGGGGCTACTCAGCCAGGACGGGCTCCAGGAGGGACCCATCTGCACAAAGGGCAGCAGTCTGCTCAGAGCATCTTCAAGCCCCTCTCTGACCAGCACAGCAATGCCGAGGGTGGGGGCTGAGGGGAAGAAGGCAGGGCCTTCCCACTGCCTCAGGTGTCTGTGTCTGCTGGACATGATGGTGGTAGGGTGCTGGCAGCCAAGCAAGGGTTATTCAGAGTGGAAAGCCTCCATCTCCCAGCCAACCTTACATAAACTGCAGGTTTACGTTTTCCTAGAGACTCTGGTTTAGGAGGCAACACACTCAGATTTTCATAGCATCCCTCAGGGTTTTGTCCAGAGTAGAGAACTCTGCTGCTTTGTCAGGTAGAAAATTATTTTCCCACCATTGGTTTTTTCCCACTGCAGCTGTGGGTTTTTTAAGACTTACATTCTTCAAAGAAAAAAATTCTAGACCACACGTAACGGGCAGCCCTTAAAAGAGCCCTGTATTGCTTTCCTATTTCTAGAAGCGACGTGTTTTTAAAACAATGCTTCTCCCCAACTCCTTTGGGCAATCAGCCCAAGATGAGAAAGGTGAGGGTAGGGGTGGGGGCAATGCAGTGAGGCTGCAGCATGAAGTTAAACAACAAAAGCAATCTGTTTGGCTTGATTTAAACTTCAGTCCTCACATTAGAGACTGCAATAAAGCTGAAGGTCCCGAGCAGATGAGCCTTGTTGAAGGACAACCCAAGCCCTGTCCGTGATGCTCCAGCAGGGTTCCAACAGCAGAGTGGTGCTGCAGCTGGGCCATCCGTCCCCATCCCGGCCTCCTTCAGTAATTCCAGTGACAGAGGCAGGAGCACCACCAGACTCAGAGATTCACCCTCAGTGCTGTATTTCAGCCCACTCTGTTTTCTTTCCTTCCCTTCCCTCGTGTAATTAATATGTTGTCTTTCAGCTTTATTGACTGTGCCCCCCTCTGCAGAGGCTTTTCCTTCCTAGCCACCTGCCCACTGAAGCCAGCTGAGAAGACAGCAGACATCTGGATGTCTCAAAGCCCAGCAAGTCTTTTCAGCAAAGCATTTTTTCACACTCTCGGAGCCCGTCTCCTGATGAAAGGAATTGTGGAGCGGAGCCCGTTAGCAGCGGGAGCAGTAATGGGAGTAATAGGGTAGTGCAGAGCTAACTGTGGCGCTTAGGGACTGTGACACTGCCTGACAGTGATTGATTAAGAGGTTGAAACTCTGACTGTGGCACTTGGCTGTTAAGAATAAAAAAAACTTTCACTCCTCACTCGTACACATCCATCACGGGCAGACAAGCGTTAGCTTCTCCTGTAATGACTGCAGTTTCTTTTGTGAGAGGGAGGCATGAGATGGAAATTCAGTTCCTTCTGTGATTCGAAAAGCATTTTAATTCATCAACTTTTCTGAAAGGATCTTTAAAGAAGAAATAACACTTTCTGGTAACACAGCTGGGTTTCAGCATGTTCAGCATCTCAGCTATCAGACTCTTCCTTGTCTGGCAGAGAACCTGGTCAGGGATTTTGAAGAGAATGGCTGGGTGTTGTCCCCATGAGGATGCAGCAGTGCCCAGGGCAGGGCAGCCACCAGCACCTACCAAAATGCAGTGTCTGGAACATGTCTGCCAAGTTTAGAATATTCCAAAGCCCTGCCCAGAACAGAGAACATGTGTGGATGCTATGAAGGGCATCTCTGTGGGATCAGCTTGTGTGTTACAGGGTGCTCTCACATTTCTGTACTGCCCCATGTGTACAGCTCCAAATGTTTTGGTTTCAGGACTAACCCTGATGGTACTTGTGTGATCCAGGGCCTGGCTAATGCCAGTGAGAAAGGCCTGTGATCACAGAATCCCAGGGTGGTTTGGCCTGAGAGGGACCTCAAAGCCCATCCAGTGCCACCCCCTGCCATGGGCAGGGACACCTTCCACTGTCCCAGGCTGCTCCAAGCCCCGTCCAGCCTTGGCATAGACACTGCCAGGGATGTGGCGTCTTAAAAAAGATGTAAGTGGGCTCCCCCTGCTTTTGTCTTCTCCCTTTAGCCTTAGGGCACCCCATGCCAGCAGCTCTTCCTGGGACACTACTGTGGCCATGGGCTGTTGCGGGAAGATGCCTGAAAACTTCATCAAATATCAAGTCACAACACTGAATCAATAGGAACAGGCCCATCCAAGCTGCTAGAAAATAAGGATTATCTTTAGGAAAAATGACAATACCACAAATCTCTGAAGAGGTAATTGTCCTTAGGAAGACGATATTACAAAGTCATTTAAAACTGCAATTTGGAAGTGTCACTAAATAGAGACAGCGAGTATGGAAGCACAAAGACCAGCTCAGCTCCACATTTAAAGCAGCAAATTGTCAGATGAGCCATTTACTGCCTGGACTGGCCCACATGCAAGTGATTTGCTGAACCATGTCTCTCGGTGCTCTTGGCTTTGCCATGTAGGAACCATATTACGGTTTCCAGCACTGATCTCTCTTGTTCAGATCATAAAACGACTTGGGGTTTCGTAAATTAGTTTCACATTTCCCTCAGCTGCATTTAGCTCCAGTTTACTTTGATCTCTCTTTCTCAATCCCAACTTTGGCCTATCTTCAAAAAAAAAAAAAAAGAAGAATTTACATTATGGTCAAATTAAGGCCCATTCAACCATTTGCCATTTTGAGAAGCTTATTTGCCTTTTCAAAAATAGCAAAATCTTCAACACAAATCTCAGGAGGATCTCATCCATCCAGGCTACTTCCAAACCCCATCAGCCTCCTCGGAGTGCTGCCACAGCATCCCAGTAGGATGATGGCTACAGAAGAAAGCTAATCAAGGCTATGATCACCTGCAACATCACTTGCTTAGTTCCCCACTTCATCCTCCTCAGCTCTGCTTTCACTCTATCTCCTCCACTTCCTGTACCTTGTCCTACTGTGTGCTCCAGCTCTGTCCCAAGTGCTCAGCCAGTGTCACATCACTGCACATCACCCCTGGCTCGGTGCTCTGAAATGCCGTGGCTGCACCAAAGAGCACAGGATCTTCTCTGCAAGTGAAAATGGAAGCTCCCCAAAGCCAAGCATTGCTTCATTCAGACCTTTATTAGCCTCAGATCAAATACTGTACAAACGTAGACATCAGCTAACAGCATTTGAACAATTAATTTATTTGCCAAGTTTTTTGTACTAATGACCTACCCAAACAGGTGCCAGCAGCTTTGATTATTCCCCAGACACACACGTTGCTCTAGCTATCCAAGAAGATGAGCATAACTTTTTATATTCTTGATCAAAACGGTCTTCAAAAGCAAAATTCAAAGTCACCATTTGCTGTGTCCACACTCCCAAGATAAATCGAGCTTGCAGCGAGTGCACCCGCGGCAGTAAACCCGTAATGCCTGTCTGCTCACACAAGGGGAAAACACAGAGGGGTGTGAGCGTAGCCAAAGCTAATCCATTCACAAAGTTGAACAGTGCTCTGCAGAAAGCTTTTTTGGAGGAGTCAATCAGCACAGACAGCTCCGATGTTTCCTCTTCAAAGCACGGCAGCCTTTCATGTAGGCTGGCTCTGTGCATAAGGAAAGTATTTTTAGCAATGCATTGAATGGTTTGACATTGAGAGAACTGAGGGACATTGTCGTGCTGCGAAAACTTGGATAGTTAATCCTTGTACTGAGGACTTTCTGGAAGCATTCACAGACAGTATAATTATTCCCATTTCTACAACATGCATTCAAAAGAAACTCCTGTACTCTCATATCATTGTCCAGTCCTCCCAGCGATTGCTAAAATATTCCTGTGTGAACATCCCTCCTCCTATTTCAGACTCAGGATTTAGGTAGACACAAGGTCAAGGACATTGGAATGGATGTTAAGGAATCTTGCCTGGGACTGGTGCTTTTGTAGATATAAAACACAAATAGAAGCAAATTTATTTGCAAATGTAACCCAGTTTCCCAGGGAATAGAGAGCCAGGACAGCAGCTGCATCCTTATGGCGCTTACTGTCTCAGGAACATAAGATTTCATGAGTAAAAGGGGTTTCCACAGAAAATCTCTCCTGTGGTCATTCCTGTTGCAGGAAATAAACCTTTGGAGCCATAACACCCAACTTGATCTAATTTGGGCAAGAAACTGCCTCACCTCAGCAGCCCTGAGATGCAGAACATGGAAAGGTGCGGGTGGGTGGTGCCACTGTCCCTGCTGAGCACAACTGCCCCGTGCCAGGGGCCCTTCAGCAGTGACAAGGACCAAGCAGGCACCCAGGGATAAAGCTGCAAATGGATGTTATTACAGACTAGAAAGGAGAGATCAGGTAGATACAAACACCTGCAATCATAAAGCTGTATTTTCATGTGCACTGCAGAAGTTTTTAGTCGTCACACTGACATTCTGCCATTGCAGGTGCTGAATTCTGTGCTTAGGTAATTAGGAGACAAGAGTTATCTATATCATATAAAACTGTGCCATTGTTTGCTACTACATGATGAAAACCTGCAGCCCTTAAACTATTCAAAGCACAGCGTTCTTTATGTCTAACTGAAAAGAATGATAACTAGACAACAAGCACAGCCTTTCATCAACCAGAAGTCCTAAATTATGACTGGTATTAATTGTATATAATTGAAATGATAAGTTCCCCAAGATAAATCATACCTCACTTGTAAATCTTACAAATATTTTTTCCCAACAATTATAAAGAAGTTCTCATTCATAAGCATTTAGAGATTAATGCAGAGGTATGGATGTAATTTCTTTGCAAATGAAGCTACGTCAATGTCACTGCTATTCATAAATCTCTAGGCTCCATATTTTTTTAATGAAGTGTAATGGGTTATGAATCAAGGCAATTTTTTATTGTTTGGTGTATAAGCCTTAAGAATCAGAAACAGGTTTTATAATCTAATTTCCCCAGAGATTATGTAACAAAAGTGATAAACTTAGAGTTAGTACAGCAATGGTTTTGACAGCTATGACTTTTTCCCCAGAAAAAAGTAATTTGAATTTAGATTAAGACACATCACTATATCTTTCCTTATAAACTGTTGGATTAAGTTTCTTGATCGCTCTGTGTGCACGTTTGACTGAGTGAACCAAAATGTGGAAATTAAAAATGTAGGAAGGGAGCAGCTTCTGCATTCCATTGACCTTTATATTAGTTAAGCATTTGAATTTTAATATATGTATGATACATACTTTAATTAAAGTGTAAATCAGAACTCTGACTTCCTCAGATTTATGAGCCGGGTATCACCAAAGCTCCATTCAACCCTTCCACCAGCAGCTCCTTCATGGCAGCAGCACTGCTGCTGTGTGACACACCAGAGCTGATAGCAAAAGCATCTGTAAGTTAAAGGTGAGAACTTCTGGCCAGTTATCTTTAATTTAAATTTGAATATGAAGGCAATCAGCAGAAAATATTAGAGAGAGAAAAAATACAAGCTGGCTGCACAAATGAATAGAGACAGAGGAGTAAAAGTCTCTTTCTGCTTGTACCTAATAATTTTATAGTACAGCCTGTCTGGATTATCCCCCAGCCAAACACAGAATAACAGAATCATCAAGGTCAGAAAGGACTTTTAAGATCCTTAAATCCAACCACCCTCCCAGCAGCACCACCATGTTCACCACTAAACCAGTCCCCAGGTGCCACATCCACACGTGGTTTGGAACCCTTCCAGGGGTGAGGACTCCACCACTGCCCTGGGCATCCTGCTCCCATGCTTGACCATGTTTTCCATGAAGAAATTTTGAAGAGCACATCCATGTAAAGAGTTCACACAACTCCCAGTGCTATGAATAAGTATATTGAGATAATAGGGGGTGTGCTGGCTTCCCTGCTGCTGTGGAAGGGAAAGGGTGTACTCCTGCTACTCCTGCTTTCAGCACCATTCCAGTTTCCTTTTTTTTAAAATTCCATTTTCTTCAACACCATTCCACTTCCCTATTCAGAAAAAATGAACAAAACCCCTAAAAATAACCCACACCCTACTCCCCCCTTCCCAAAGAAGAAACACTCCTTCAGCACAAACTCCTGTGAAGTACGTGATGCTCAGAAACCTGCCTACATACATTATTTATAGCAGTGGAACACAACAAGCACATCTTTCACAAATAACCACTCTGGAGGATGTTAAAAAAATAATAATTCCTCAGATTGGCTGTTTATTCCTTTTACAGTAAGTTGTATATTTATAGTAGCTGAACTACGTTCATCACAATTGCCATTACTCAGTCCAGCATGTTCCTTTTCTCTCCCACCTCTTGTCTTACTGCACACTTCTCAAAGATGCTAAAAAAAACCCCCTCTGGTGGAAGAAATCTTACTCTGAGTTTCGTTTGACTTTCATTACATCACTCACAGGAATAATGAGTTCTAGAACACCAGTTTGGATGGAAGACTTCCAACAAATTGGTTTCTTGTTTGGATCACACTTCTCAAGGGGGCACCCATTCTTACACAGGACACACCACCCTGTAACCCTGCTGCTCCCAAAGAAAGGGGTGCATAGCTTAGCCCCAGTCTGAAAGCTCCAGGAGTAGCTGTGTTGTGTCTGCAAAGCAAGATCACAACAGAAATGAATCCCTGGCTGGAAAATTGCTGGAAGTTTGCTTAGCTCCAAAAGAAACCCTGAAGGTGTGAGGTCTGGTGCTGGTTGTACTTTTTTTCCTGTGTGAGATAGTGGTACCCAGCATCTCTCTGACTCTTTCTGCTGATGGATGCAATGTAGTGCTGTGAATTTTATCTGGGTTTAGATCAGCTGATGCTCCTCTTTAGAAAGAGTCCTTTATCCTCTGGAGCTGGTTCTTGCCCAGTTCTTGCAAGGATTCATCACAAATGACAAAGCCTTTACCAATGCTGTTCTCATTCTGGCCTATCTATAATTCTTAGATGTTGTTTCCCCTCGGAACAATGTTATCTGAGAAGAGCAGGATGGTTTGGCTGCAGTGCTGTGCACGCAGATGGAGAGGCTGAGCCTCCCAGCCCCTCTGCTCCCTGCCTGGTCCTGCCTCAGCCATGACATGGGCACAGGGAAGGGACAAACATCCAGAAGGCAGAACTTTAGGAGTGAAGGGAACATATGGAAATGAGAGACTACCAGTGACTCCAGAGTTAAATAAAACCCAGAATGGTTTACTTGGAAGGCCTTAAAGCCCATCCAGTCCCACCCCGTGCCATGGGCAGGGACACCTTCTACTGGACCAGGTTGCTCCAAGCTCTGAGTGTCCAACCTGGCCTTGGACACTTCCAGGGACGGGGCAGTCACAGCTGCTCTGGGCACCCTGTGCCAGGGCCTCCCCACTCTCAGGGAATTTCTTCCCACAGGGAAAAATTTCTTCCTAAAATCTAATCTAAATCTACTCTCCTTCAGGTTAAGGCCGTTCCCTGTGTCCTGTCCCTCCATCCCTTGTCCCCAGTCCCTCTGCAGCTCTCCTGGAGCCCCTTTAGGCCCTGGAAGGGGCTCTGAGGTCTCCCTGGAGCCTTCTCTCCTCCAGGCTGAACACCCCAAGCTCTCCCAGCCTGGGTTCAGAGCAGAGGGGCTGGTGGCCCTGAGTGGACCTGGTGGCTCTAGGGAAAACTGGTGACCTGCACTGCCCATTGTATTTGAAAGGTGTTTATTCCCTCTTGTGCATGCTGCAGTTTTTGCCTCCTTGTTTCACCAAACAGCACGGGCTCAGCACATCCCATCCCAGCACGGTGCTCCTCCTCAGCAGCCACCCCTCTCACGCCTTCTTTTGCAGCCAGGCTGTATCAGTTACATTAATTCGGGCCATAACTGAAGGCAGTGGCCATCAACCTCTCTTTTATTTTGACTTGCAAAACTCAAAACATTGGCACAGCCAGAGGGAACACTAAAACAAGCAGGGAATGGGCGCTGTGATGTCCTTCTTGTCTCACTGCACAGCACGTGAGCACCCTGAGAGAACACCCCCGACTGCCCAGTGCAAACCCAGCCTGTCCCCAGGCCCAGAGCAGCACCAGGAGCTTTGCAGAGGCTGATGGAGCACCAGTTTCTGCAGTGAGATAACTAATCAAGGTCATTGTGGGATAACTCTGCAAAGCAGTGGATTACAGCAGGGAGGACTTGGGCTCAGGGCAAGTGGTGTTGGCACCCTCCGAGGCTGGCTGAGAAACTGGCTGGGGCTGCAGCCAGAAAAGGTGAAGGGGTGCAGGTGTGGGATGCAGTTCCTGTGAAAGTGCTGTGGTAAGGGAACTGCTAATTAATTCAATACCAAAATACTTGCCTAGGTAGAAGGCTGCTTGTGAATCCCATGCAGATTGAAACAGCAAAACTGCAGCTTCGACACTGCTCTGAGGTTTCCTTTCCTGAAAGACTCCAAAGATGTGAATCTTAGCAAGGGAGTGAGAGAACTGCAAACCAGTTCCCTCTCAGCCATATGTGGTGGGACCCCCATTCAGCCCACATGGCAGAGCTCCCACCTCTGTCTTCACAGCAAACTTATCTCTAAAACTGTCCTGAGACCCATTCCCCTCCTCTGCCTCAGTCAGAGCCCTCCAGATTCCCACTGCAGGGAGCAGAAATTCATTTCCCTTCGCACATCTGAGGGGTAAAGAGCACACATGTCACTGCCCCTGGGGAATGTAAAATAAATTGAGGAGCACTGGCGTGCTCAAAGCCTTGGAGCAGCTGCATCAGTTTCATATAACAGGTTCTAGTTGTCTCTGACAGCTTGACCTTGACTATCAAGGCAAAGTCATCTTTTCCCTGAAGGCTCCTTTCCTTGGGCAGGTTGGTCCCTTCCCTGCTGCCAAGGATGTCCTTCCTTCCCACTCATCCTGCCCTGTCTCCCTCCCAGCTCTGGGTGCCATTTGTTTCTTCCCAGTTGCCATAATCCAGTTTTGTTCTGGGAAAGACTGAGAACACGCTGCTGCACCATCACCCTTCAAGAGATCACACAAAGCAAGAGAAGGGGTTGCTTCCCAAGTTAGCTCTTCCTTCCCTGTGCTGCTGCAGAAGTACAGGCACTGTTTTCATGGGTTGTTACTCCTTCCATTTCAAACAGGAAGGGAGGAAACTCTCATCACTGGAGCAGTGATGGAGCCCTGGGGTCCTGGGGATCCAGGAAAGCTCATCTGAGCCGCACAGCACAGCGGGCTGGGCTCAGAGGTGCCACAGGAGCAACTCGAAGTGCTGAAACCTAGGAAACACAAAAGGCTTTTGTCAGTTTTCCACTTTACGCCCTATTAATGCTTCATCCAAAGACGAGCTCTTCAGAAGTTAATGGAAAACATCTAGCCAGCACTAAATTCTTCCTGCCAGTTTTCGATGAAGAAAATCCCTAAGGCTGCAATTTCAATCAATCTGTTTGAACATACATTTTTATTCCTTATTACTATTACTTCTGCTTATACAGAAGACAAACCTTGTAAGATTCAACTCTCCTATGGTTAAGCAATTCTCTAGCTTAACATCCAGCCTGAATGCATTTCACTTGTACAGGGTGCAGGAACATTATATTTCACAATATATCTGAAATAGTGCTGCTGGTGGACCTGACAGGCAGTGAACACTTTTCAGTCTGAACATTTTACCTGATTTAGGGAATAAATAAATGAATAAATAAATAAAATCTATCTTGAAAAAATTCTACAACCATAATCCAGCTAAGGATACCTTCTGGAAGAAACCCAAACCTTGTGAGCATCTTGTATCCTACCTAGTCTGACAATCCTCTACATGAATAGCAAATAAACACAATTACTGCCTTAACAGTAACCCTATGGCTAAGGGAAACCAAAATGAGGGGGGAAAAAAAGGCAATTGTGTTCTTTCCTTACTTATTCCTTGAAAGAAAACAAGCAGCATCTCTTTCATTGTCTTTCTGCCCATCTGTTTTGAAATCCCCCACAAAAGCTGCTCATTGTCCTTGAGAGCACTTTCCCACTGCAGCCTTGGTTTGGTTCTACCCACAGCTTTGGGAGAGCCTAACATCAAAATCAAAGTGGAGAGAGGAGGGTTGAGGCCAGAGCCCCTGTGAGGGTCCCAGTTGCTTCAGCAAGCATAACAATACTCCTAACACTCAAGTTTTGCACAAACTTACTTAGTACCATCCCAAGGTACAGCTTACGTTAAGTTAGGGCTTGAATATTTCTCAATTCTTCTGCAAATAAATCATTAGATCTGTACCCATCATTTACCAGCCTATCTCTGCCTGTTCTAATGAGCAACACATTGCATTTATCACCCACTCTGTCATCATTTCTCATGGTGTAGTCCATGAAAATCCTTGAACAAACCTCTCCCCTGCACCGAGGAGCTGCAGGATTTGACCCACTTAAATTTAATAAGAGACAGATTCTTTCTGAAGTTGCTCTGATGTTAGTAATTCACATGGCTTTCTTTTTTTAGATTAGGTATTATTGCCTGGCATTTAAGGCTCAGATAATTAAGTAGATTTATATTTATATTGTCTTATTATTTACTCACGTCTGTTACTTAAAACCTAATAACAAACAATGAAATTATTAGTCAGATACTTAGGATATCCAAAATTGGAATTAGGATCCAGTGCAAATGACTGCTTATTCTGACTTGATGGATAAATAAACATTCATCAGTAAAAGCAATGAGGACAGCAAATAAAAAATAAACCCTTTCTCTCTTTATGCTGTGTCACATGGCCAGGACATTCAGCATTGCCTTAAAGGTGGGAAGATGCAGACATCAATATCAAGGATGGGAAAGCAAGTTAGAAAGTCAAATCCAGTATAATTTTGGACATGAAGGTCTTGGGATACAAGCAAGACAAGGTTTGAGGGAAGAGATAACATCTTTATTGGACATAGGGACAGAATGGTGAAAAGAAATAAGCATTCAGGCTCAAAATGCTTTTTCAGCTTGCATGATGTAAAGCTTGTCTGCTTTTCCAAGTATATCATTATGTCTCAGGAGCGATATTATCTCTCCCTGCAGACTTGATAGTGCTTAAAATGTCAGCTCTTCTTGAAGATGTCTGCTCTGCACCTTCCATCTGTTCCCACAGACGAAGCTGCTGTCCATCTCTGCTTCTCACCCCTCCCACAGCAACGTGGGAAAAGGTGTGCTTCCCTAGAGGAGGGTTTCCAAATAAAACATGTCTTTTAGATGAATATTAACCTCATTTCCATACCTAAAGCTGTTGGCACAGACCACAGAACATGGGTATTATATGTCTGCCATGTGAAATACTATTTATAGGAGCCAGCTCTCAGAGTAGGCACAAGAAAAAGTTACCAGTTGTTTCAGTGCAATATATGTACAGTAAAATCAGTCTAAAATCCATAAGAAAAATCTTTTACTGGGAAGAAAAAAGAGTTAAGGAGAAAAGAGTTGGGGTGCGTAGCAAAATTTGTTTGAGTTCTTTCTAAAAAGAAATATCAAAATCTAAAGCAAACAGGAAATAGCCTAAACTCATATTGTAGATGCTTAAGTAGCATTTACTTTTATTAGAACTGCACAAAAAAAAAAAAAATCAGGCTTGTGTGTTCATGCAGTGTGGGTTAGGGGATGGTATATTCCCCGTTTTTGAGAGGAAAGAAAGGTAGAGTTTAGCTGATTTGCCCAGTCCCACCACATCCATACCAGCACATGGAATTAAACCTTGCTCCTTTCCCAAGGAGGTGCCCATCCCACTGTCCTTTGGGCAGAGCACGCCCATGAAGGACCAAAGCCAAACCAGCTCTCCCGGGTGAAGTCCCACCATGGTTTTACTGAGAGCAGAAGGGAGGAGTGAGGCCTTTTGGCCAACAAGGCACCTTTTACACCCAAACCATTTTGCAGCTTTCTGCCTGGGCGAGGTGGCCTTACAGTGAGCACAGGCCCAATTTCCACCCCCAGAAATTAATTTATGCACTGCTCAGGTGGTGCCTGGAGGCCTCAGCATAGGTGGAAATGAGGCCTGGGGATCAGTTCCCAGCTCTGGGCCGGCTCTGTGCCGGCACGGCCACCACCCACACACAGGGGACGGCTCCCAGCCAAACACACGGCACCTGCACTCCCAGGAGAGACCCCAAGCCTCCTGCCAGGCACAGATGGGCAGGAGCTGCTGCCTGGGGCAGCCCAGCCTCTGTCCCCCCGGCCCTGTGCAGTGCCATCCACATGCCAGCCGCGCTCACGCACACGGAGCGCCAGCACCATCCACCCCCTCTTCTGGCTCCTTCCCTCGGCATTATGTCAGTCTATTCTACACCACCGGAGCCAGCCTGCTCCCCCATCTGAGCCCTGCACTCATAAGCTCAAAAATATCCCTCCCTTCTGTTCCTGCCAGCTTCCAGCCAGGGGGAGTTCTGCTGTGCTCCATTTTCAAGCCATTCTCATGCCACACTGCCATGACTTCATGTCAGCCCATAGACTCGTCTCGCTCAGAGCCCAGACATGAACTGCATCCCCTGGACCACAGCACTCATGGACTGCGGGATGTGATTCCTGGCAGCGAGCTCCTGAAATGGTGCTTTTCAACCTTCCCAGGGAGCCTCCAGAGTCACGTCTGTGCCAGTGTCCCGTGCTGGCCTCCGCACGCGGAGCCGGTGGCACCGTGGGGGGAATGGCTCACCCCTGCTGTGGGATGTGCACTTCTCCTCGCTGTGTCTGGAAAACGTGGGCACAGCAGGAGGAGTGGAAATGCCTGGAGGTGTGCTACTTCCCTGATGGGTACTAATTGAAAGTACATTATGAACCATTCCGTTTATTGGTGTAGAGTCCTTAAAATTTTGCACTGTTAAGGCCAGTTTTAAACATTTATTATGCCTGCCAGCATTAGCTGACAGCATGGCTGGGACCACTGCAGCTCGTTCAGTTGTTGCTTTTACCGACATTTTTCCATATGTCTCCCTCCCCTCCATTTCCCCCTTTCCCCTCTTTGTTTCCCTTTTTATGTGGTTCCTACATTTATGGTGGTCCTCTCTGGAAAACTGATAATGAACAGGTGAACAATCCCAGGGAGCAATTTTTCTCCCCTGCCATCCTTCTACACACCAAGGAAAGCCAAGATCTAGAGTGCTCAGACATCCAACCTGTTCCCAGGTGCTTCTGCTCTCCCCCTTTCTGAAGTAGAAATACTGCATTACTTTCATCCCTGTTATGGGTTTGTTGATGTCAGAAGTAACATCAGATGTGATTTTGCCCTGTGCTTTCCCAGGATATCCACTGGGAATATTGTTGTTCATACATGCAAAAGCAGGTCACAGTCATACTGAACCCAACTGAAACTGAGTCAGGTCTTCAAAACAAACTTCCTCCATATTCAAAGTGAAACACTGAGCTACCTTGAACCATTGAGACTATTTAATGCCACCTTCTCTTCCAATAAATGCATACTAACAATTTCAGACACTTTTCCCCTTCTGTTCCAAATCAAGGAGTTGTTTGTTGTTTCCAAGATTGTCCTTCAGTACAAGAATGCAGGACAGTAGCAATTTCCCCAGGAAGCTCGTAAAAATCCTTTTTCAGTATATTCCAGAACACTATTCCAAGAAAGAAAAAGCAAATTAGAGCACCCACCTCCCGTATTTCTGGGAGTATTTACATGTGTTATGGATCTTGAGATGATTAAATGCCACTGAGTAAGCAAGGAGACTTTTAACAAAGAAAACCCCAAGCTTTGTTTAAAATAATAAGTTATCTTTTACCTCAGCATCCAACTATAAAGTGAGGATTACCAAAGACACCAGTGTTTCTGTGAAGATGGTGCTCATGAGATGATGAGGAGTCTGTGCTGCACACAGGCTATCCAACACCTTCCCTCCCGGGGCACTGATCATCCCAGCCCCGGTTTTCCCTGGGAATTCCAGCCCTCCAAGCGATTGCGGCGAGCTCCTGGCCCTTTTCCACTCAGTCCAGGATATTCTTGGCAGCAGTGATAAGGGCACTCGTTCCAAATAAGGAGAAATCTAGAAACTGATTTGTCTCGGCACTCTTGGAGCCAAGCAAATCCACCAAAGCTCACGGGGCCGGACACAGGCGGGGGAAAAAACACCCACAAAGAGCCCAAATGAAGCAAGAGTGAACTTCTGACTGTCTGTCTCGCCAGCACCAGCCAAATCTCATTAAAGAGCCACGATGATGAAATACATTGACAGTAAGTGCAACAGACTTGATGAAAGACCTTAAAATGTTTATGCTAATCCAAAGTTTCAGTTTCACGTTCCATACAAGCTTTCCAAACAAGCACAGTGCCAGACAGCATGGAATAATGATCTTAACTTTCATCTTTCTAAAAAAAACGCAAACAAAATATCAAGCACCAAACCCCCAAGTTGACTTTTTTTTCTCACCACCTGCAGATTTTGCAGGACAGGTAAAAAAAGGCTTTCCTCAGTTTGCTTGTGAGACAAACCTGTGTTGGAGCTACAAGCTCCTCCAGAGTCTGGAGAAACAACGTGGAGCAGCTGGTGCCTGATTTACACCATGGAGGAACTACCCCAGTACCTTCACAGTTACTCCACACCTACCAGGGAGGCACCCCTGTGCAGAGACTGAACGATTCAGCACTTTGAAAACAAAAGAAAACCCCCAAGAAAGCTCCAGCCCCAGTTCTACTCCAAACATCTATTATTTAGTCTGTCTGCCCCTGCTCTATTTCCTCCACTTTGATCAACTAATGACCAAGAAAAGCAATTACCAGCATAAGGAAAATATATTCTTGGTATCTTTGAACTGTGGTGGCAAGTGTAAATGCATTCCTTTCGTGAGAACAGAGGAAATATTTCTTCAGTGGCTAAGATGAGAAATGAGGGGGAAACAAGTAGGAGGAGGTAGGGGAGAGACCATTATTTTATTAACTAATTAGATCAGCGTTGAAAGAAAATGAGCCTGCAAATCTCTGCATTATTGATTGTGAAAAGAAGGCTGCAGTATACAACAGAGGTGATGAAACACTGAGATTTGCATTTGGAAATGGCTTGTCCTGCCTGGACAGGGGAGTGTGACAACTTCCAAAATAATGGAGTTATTGTCAGGGGAGGGGGGATAAATCCATCACTGACAGGTTTGGGAAAACGGTGTGTGCAGGTAACAACTGGTCTTGTACTCTGTTCTTCAAATCTTCCAGTGCAAGCACGTGAGAGAGAAGAAGAAATCCCTCTGCCATTTCTCTGGTTTTTGTGCATTTCCACGAACGTCTCCACTGCCACTGTTCCAGTCAGCCACAGCACCACCAAAAGCGCCAGAATAAACGCAGGCAGCTCCGCAGTAACAATGGGCCCAAAACTGACAGAACCACTTCAGCACCAGCTGTGGGCTGGGCCAGACACCAGCACAGCAGTGCCCCCACCCTGCCCCACACTGTTCCCTAGGGTGCAGATGATGCTTAAGGACATCAGCTGAAAATTCTAGTACCCTCTCAAAAACGAACACATGGGAGCAAATATTTAACATTGAACTCTACATTTCTACAAAAACACTCCAAGAAAGAACAAAACATAATGCCTTAAAAAAAATTAAAAACAAAGAGCGGGATTTGGGGAAATATAAATCATCCTTTATTAGTGATTTCCCAGGGCACTCATTCAACAGCACACTCTGAAGTCCCGAAGGCACACAGAGCAGCTGCCTTCCAAACCTGCAACGCTGCAGCTTAAAGCCACGGTGTAGTTTAGAATAATATTATTCCTCAGGATCTGGCCTGGCAGCCCAGAGGCACTGCCAGCAGGGCAGTGAACTCCTCATGCTGGTGCAGGCTCCCAGGCATCAAGAAGAAAGGGTGGATGTTTCTCTTTCTGGCCTGTGCTCTTTTAAAAGGGAGAGAAGTGATGAAACAAAAACCTCCTGGCAGGGGGGTAAAAGCAAGAGAACCCACAGGAGGCAGCTGCAGAAAGGAGAGGCTGCAAGAGGAATTCCTAAGAGAAAGAGATGGAGATTGTAGGGGGTTAAAGGTACCAGAGTTACCAAACAGACTGGGAGCTCCAGGGATTGCCAAGGATGAGAAGGTTGGGAAGTGAGGCTGCTGAGGGCTTTCAGAGTCCTGAGAAGGTCATCACTACATGTGAAAACCAGCTCTGCACTGCCTGCCAAGGGACTTGGACTACCCAAGTGAGGTGCAGATTATCTGCTCAACACACCCGTGGCAGAGATGTGAACACCCACTGCCTGCCTCTCTGCACACTCACAACTCCAAACCACCAAACACACAAAGGAAACCTCCTGAAGTTTAACCACTGACACCCAAACTGCTCCTACGCCCCCTCCACACAGGGTACAAGGCTGACTGAAGGCTGGGGAACCCCACGCTGCATTCTGGCAGCTGTAATTCTGCCTGTTGGCTTTGAGTTTCCTTCCAGAGTGGAGGCCTGGCCTTCATCCTCCTCTGATCACTTCATTTAGAGTGCAAACAGATGTTTCTGAAAGAAAATACAGGTACCTACATGGAGTAATCATGTTTTTAAATGGCCTTCGTCATTATATTGGTCAGCATCTTCCAGATGTGATTCAGGCAACGATAGCAGCACGTGTCATTTGTGTCTTTGTTCCTCTCCCCAGAGGAAAATTAAGGTATGATTAAAGCTGTGCCTTCACTCAGCCCATCCATTTCAATGGAGCTCTGCATCAACAGCTGTTGGGAACCTGTTGAAAGCTCTTTCTCGAGAATATTAAGTCTTTTCCTCAGGAAATCATTCCTTTCAAAGTCATTGAGGTTGGGGTTTTTGTTGTTTGCTTGTTTTCAGTGCTCCCTGAGTTAGCAGGAGATGCTGGTGGTACCCAGCACAGCCCAGCACAGCTGCAGGTTTGTGGCACCTGAGAAAAAACTCAGCCTGAGCCCTGCAGCCACCAGCACCACCTCTGGGTCTGCTGTGGGGGATCCTTGGGTGAAGGGAATCAGCGTCAGTGGGGTTTATTCAGCCTGCACATTCCATGGTTTACTCAGACTCCAGGAGTGGCAGTGCTTCACCTTGAGTGTCCTTCATCAAAGATTATCAGTGTTTTTCCCATACTGAAAGTATTCCACATACATTTTCCTCCTGGCTATCAGTGCTGGGGAGGACCTGCCCTCTTCTATGGTGCATCTGGCTGCAACCAGTAATTCTGCAATCAGAGTGAGCCAAAATCCCTCTCTGGAGCGGAGCCCAGTGGAGTCTGTGCAGCCTTAAGGAGCCCTCATTGACAGAGAGAAAGACATCTCCTCCCTCCCATTCCCTCAAGGCATTTATGTCTCCTTTTAGGATGTATTTTCCTTACATTGGATCAGCTGGTGTCCCTAATATGTTTCACAGCTCCTTTCTAGTAATGGTGGCACAGAGGAGAGATGAGTACTCTGCACACTGGACTATTATTCCTAAATTAAATTAGATTTTATGTTTCCCCCCTCCACCCTTCCCCAGAAAGGACAGCATTCCATACTTGCTCTATTGGGAAAAACCTCCAACTCCTTCAGATGGCCCTTTCCATAATCAGTGTTTCTCTCCAGAAACTCGGTATTTCCTCAGGAGATTGAATGCTCGAGTTACAGACTATTAGCAGTGAACCAAATCCCATGAACCCTGCACAGAACTAATTTCAATTCCCTCTCACACATTCTGGGTTCGCTAACCTGCCCCTGGGTCACCTGTAAGCACAAGGATCTCACCTGAGACCAATTCTTCACCCGGAGTGAGCCCGGGGTTTATGTCCCACGGGGCTGGCCTCGGTCTGTGAGCTCAGAGACCTTTGTGCTGCAGGAGCTGCCCCAGCCCAGCATCACCAGTTCAGCCCCTCCATCCCGTTCCCATTGCACCATCCCACGTTCCAAGCAGTTAAAGCGTCCTGCTGTGCATTTATGCAGTGAACAATTCTTGGCTGCCACACAGGAACTCACTGATGTACAAAGGCTCTCGTCCCACCCCTCCCGTCACAGCGTGTAGGGCACCACAACAGCATCCTCTTCCTCCCCAACCCCAGCTAAAAAGGGAACATTCACTGCAGACGTTGTCATTTTTAACCCCACCATAACGGGAGCCTCAGCTCGTGGGAAGAGAACGTGCAAGAGAAAGAATTGTGTTAGAAGGCAAAAGGCTCAAGTTTGTGACTTCAGCTATAGATAATTGGAACCAGATATAATTAAATCCTGCTTTTCAGTAGCCACTTCAAAATGAGGGTCTCTGTGATGCAGAGAACACGGAAAGTGTGAAGACACTTTTTATTTGACCTCAAAATCTATTTTTACTCCAGAATCCTAATTCTCCATGGCTGGAACTTTCTCTTCTGCCTGGCACGGGTGGGAGCAGTGGAAAGACAAAGACAATAAAAGGCAAATGCATGGGAAAAACTCCCTAGGTCTGAGGCAGGTCTGCAGAAGGACACAGAGGGACACAGAAGGACAATGTGTGTGTGCCCCTGTGTGCCAGGAGCTGCCCAAGGGAACAGGGCTGGAGGAGGCTCAGCTCTTCCCCTGCTCTCCAAGATGCCCTGAGCTGACAGAGGCACTGGGACCTTTGCACAGGAGGCTCTTACACTCTGAAGTTGAAGAGCTATTGCAGAATGGCCCTTATTACAGATTTGAGCCATAAAATCTGTCTGAAATTCACTTCTGTCCTGAATCCAATATGATTGATACAACTGACTGAATAACTGATACAGAGAAGCAACAGTGAATGAAGGTCTGTTTGGGGTATCTTGGAGGAAATGTAAGGATTTGGGCCCATTAGCAGCTCCCTCCCCTGCTCTGGTGCCCCAGTGTGAGGAGAAGGAGCGAGGCTCAAGCTGAGCAATCAAATGCCTTTCCCTGCATCAGGCTCACACAGGAATGCTGGCACGGCCTGGCCAGCAGCTGCAGTGACCCACAGACATGTATTTACACACAAAGAGACTACAAACCACTTTCCCCTGGTCCAGAAAGGGTAAAATATGAGATAAAAACATCCCTCTCACCCATGTGCTGCTCTTTCAACTTATGTTATGTGCATTCCAATCAAAAGAAAACCTGATGTTTCTTTCTGGAACAGACCCGTTCAAATTTCCAGCAAACACACAGAGTAACATTTCTTCTCCTTTCCTCATTTGATCTTGCTCAGTCTCTGGGATCACTGGATCTCCCAAGGAATACAACAGCAGAGTGCAGAGAGGTCAGATTTTATCGAGGCAGGAACATGTAACCTGCAGAGCTGAGCAGAGCAGGCCTTGCCCAGGCAGGTCACAGCAAGGCCATTTCCATCCTGGGGAACACACCAATAATCTGAATTTTTACACATATAGAACAGATGCCCCAAGTCAGCTATAATTCTTTATTAGGTTTGCAGCTGTTGTCTTCGTCATGAGTTTATCAGCTTGCACATCCCTTGTGTAGCTGTTCTTAATTCACCCCAACCAGGCAAGGGGTGGGGTGGCCACAATGGAGCAAAGAGAATAAATGAAACCTACTCAACTCACTTGTTAGAAATGGAAAAGGAAAATCAAAGAAATTACAAAAAAAAAAAAAAAAAGAAAAAAAAAAAGAAGAAGAAGAAGAAGAAGAAAGAAAAGTATGGCTGTTCAAGAGGGAATTCAGGAAAGCTATTTCTGATCTAAGGAAGTGTAAGGGGCCATGAAGGTACAGCCCAGGCCTGAACTGTGCCCTGAGACCTCCTGTGCACGTGGACACACACCCATTCTCCGTCCAGGCTACCCAGCCAAATAAAGGGGAAACAGCATTCCTGGAGATGGGGACTGGGCCTTTGGGAGCTGGACCGGTTGAAGGAGACCAAAATTCCAGTTCAAGGCCACTGACACCATATAGAAGCACGTCCCCCCTGTGGGTGGGGCTGTGGGGGTGAGGCTGCTCAAGCTCAGCCACGGGCACTGCCCCAAGACAGAGCAAAGGGTGCAGTGCTGGCTGCTCCTGCTCCCCTTGAACTGACAGGGAGAACTCTTTGGGTTGGAGAAAGGCAAAACCCTCCTCTGGTTAATCTGGAAGCAGAAGAATGTGAAATTACCTCCTGTAATCCTTCCCCTTGCTCTGACCAGTTGCACCCAGCAGCCCCTTCCAACCTTTCCCAACTACAGCACACTGATGAAGACACCTTTTTTCCTAACGGAGCATTTTCCCTATAATAGTATGCAAAGCCTTTCCTAAAACTTTCTTCATCAATTACCTGTCTAGAAAATGAAGAGTTGGTGCTAAAAACTGCCAGATCCTTAATATGATTGACTATGGCTGGTTTTAGTCAGCAAAAGGTCTCCCAGTAACAAATGACCTGTCCATTCATTCTCTGACAAGGACTGTCGAGGCCCGGCTATCATTTACGCTCAATCAAGTCCTAATGCTGATGGAAAACTCCGGGTTTTGGTGGCTCCTGACGTGGCCCAGTGGGGCTTGGAGAGATGTGTCACCACTGAACGTGTACAGGATGGATCTGGAAGGCCTGGAGGTGTAAGATAGGAATTAACTGGAATGACAAATTGCACAAACATGTGTTTCTCAGTTGCCACTTCCCTGCGACATGCTTATAAAACTGTTAACTGTGGAAAACAAAAGATGGATGGAAGAAGATCTTTTACTAAATGATTTTTATAGAAAAAAACCAGAAGTTTGATGTCTGCAAGCTCACACACAGTCCTTGTTTTACAGCTGGGGAACATAAATAATTTTTCCCTGCTAACGTGATTTTATGATCTCAGATACAGAAAGATTTGCCCTTTATTTTAAGAACGTCCAAATTAAAGGAGTGACTTGAAGTGGTAGAGACTGGCCTGGGGACATAGTGAATACAGAACATTAACTCTCACCATATAGGTGATGTTTACAAGATCTTTAGATGCAGTCTTTTACAGTGTAATAAAATGGCTGAATATGGCATAAAACCTCATAAGATTTAACTCCCCCATTTCCTCCTGTGTACACATTGATCGAAATAAGATTGACTGTAAAAAAGAACAGGTTATTGTTTTCCCAAGAGAGGTTGGATCAGATGATCTTGGAGGTCCCATCCAACCTGGGATTCCAGGATTATTAAACTGCAGTGCAATAAACAATCCATATTCTGTAGCTATGCTTTTGCTTCAAAACATTTTGCAGAATAATTACAGCTGGAACAAAGGAAGCTCAGGAAATTGCAACACTGGAGCTTTTTGGGGAATGGGAAAAAAAAGAAAACAGCCACAAAGAAGTTCTGATCTTCATTTCTAAATTCTAATAAACACTTTGATTATATTATGCTGTGCCAGATCTGGCCTCCAGCTTTGGACTTCACCCAGTTCCCTGAAGAACCAGAAGAAATTGAGCTCAAAACTTTGGTTGTGCTCTTTTCTAAATGGCAAAATGCAACCCACCAGTTTCACTGGCATTTTTCTCTGCATCATTTGGCAACACAACTGGAGGAATTTCCCTGAAGCAGAGAAGCAATACCCCTTTTTGTCTATTTAAAATTGAAAGGGATTGCTCAGGGACATGCCCAAGCTTTAAAATCCAGAGCAGTAATGATTATTTCATTGTTTCCATTTGGACACTCCTTTAAGAATTATAAAGCATCAAATCTGCACTTATATATAACAGAGTGAGGAACAGAGGAACACCAACACCTTTAAAGACAACTACTAAAAATGGCAATGTGAGCTTTTACCTTGAAGTATAACATTCTGGAAAGGCCTTGGTCTTGCAAATACTTCGCACATGAGCAATCCTACTAAAGCAAGACTCATCCATAGGCTTTTTCACTGGTGGAGTTTCCTTTTATTTATATATATTTTAAGGCAACATATTATGAAAGTTGGAAGGAGGAAAATAACCCGGGAGCAGGAGGTGGGTTCACCCTCAGTGTCCACGGATGGCCTCGGACTCAGCCCCTCAGCAGAGACACCCCAGTGAGGCCACTAGCCCAGCCAAACCCGAACTTGGTGTCAGAAAGAGGAATCACCCAATGTTTTTTCCCAGTACTCCCATGGGAACACCTTCCCTCTCTAGTGCAATACCCTGCAGAAGTGACTACACCTAAAAATAACTGCTAAGAAAAGGTTCCAGCATTTATCACAAGGCCTTTCTAACTCTTCCTTCGTTCGTTGGCAGGTGATGATGTACAGAATTGCATAAGGAAACAAAACATAAAAAGATAAAAATTAACTTAATTTACACAACCAATAAAAAAGTTTAAAGCAATGATAGAAAAATAATATAAAGGCTAGATACATGAAATGCCAGTTCAACAGTATTAAGCTTTGGTAGAACAGTTAAAGAGCATAGCACCAATAAAATCCAGCGTCAGCACAGGCTTCAGTAGGCATGAGCTGTGATGAAAATGTAAATTTTGGCAAGAAAAGTAGTGTAGGTTCCCTGCCGCCACAGTTTCATTTCCACATCCAACAGGAAGTCTTTGGGCTCCTTGACCTGCCGCTGCAGGTACACGATGCCCGTGTAGGAGTTGAGCCTGCGGGTGCTGAAGTAGCCCTCCTCGTTGCCCTGGGTGATGGTGAGGACGATGTTGTCCCCGGCGTAGGCGGGGGAGGGCCCGATCCGGAAGATGTGGGCAGGGACCACGATGTTGGTCTGGAAGTTGAGCTGGTAGTAGGTGATGCGCACAGGGGTGTTCTGGCACTCCAGGTAGTTGAAGCAGTTGATGCGTTCACACCTCCTGGGGAAGGAGAAGGGAGGCACCCTCAGTGGCCAGGGAACAGCAGGGAAGAACACAAACCGTGGAGCACTGCAAAGGATCGGACAAACCGCAGTCCCAAACCCCGGAGTGTGACCAGCAGCTGCCTGCTCTGCTCTCCCAGTGCCCAGGAACATTTGTGAGTGTGTAACTGCCAGAGAACTGCAGAGTAAGGCAGAGATCAGGGACGTGGGGAGCTGTGTGGGGAAGCTCCACAAGGACCAGCAAGCCAGAGTGGCGCTGCGAACGGCACCGAGCCGGGCAGCGGAGCCAGTGGTTCATCTCCGACAGGGCTGGGGCAGTGCTCCAAGAAAGTAAGAATGAGACCCCTTGAAAAGGTAGCTTTAACACAGGAATGGGAAATAAACTCCTCACCTGGCAAAGCTGCTCTGGTCTGTAAGGCAGGAAAAGTATGTTTTAAGCCGTAAGCAACTAAATATGGGTTCCCAAAGCGCTGGCAGCCACCGAGGCAGGAAACGGGTAGGGAGATTTTGGGGCTCCCAAGCCCCAGCTGCTGAGGAGCTGGGGATGTGCCGTTCCCAGAACCTTGTGGCCTGGCAAGATCAGTATCCTGCTCCCCTTCAACACTCCCTGAGGAACTGCAATCTGAATATTAAACAGGGAGCCCCAAACCCGCAGTAAAAGTGGAGCACTGAGCAGCCTGGCTGCTCCTGCTCTGACACACGGCAGAGAGGATCTTACTTTAAAACTTAATTATAAACAGAGCCGTTTTGGAGCTGCAAAGAGAGCTGCAGGCTCTGATCTCTGCTGTTCCAGCAGCAGCTGGAGGGAAAACAGAGGCTCCAGGGCTTGGAAGAAGGAAAGATAACCAGACACGAACTCTGCATGGGGAAGGTCTAGGAGCTCCAGGTGCCAAAGCAGCTTCTCAGAGCTCTGAGCACCCACACCCACCCACAAACTAAGCCCTCCATAACACCATGGCCACTGGCCTGGCTCTGTTGCTCTCCAAGGCCATACTCACATGTCAGACACCTTCCTGTAGTTGGAAGGGCACTCGAAGGAGAGGCAGCGGAAACTGCCCTGGATGTTGTAGCAAGTCTCTGCAGCTGAACAGTTGTGGGTTCCTATTGCACACTCATCAATATCTAAGAAGAAACACAAGAAAAAGATGTTCTAAGTTCAAAAGTAAGAATTAATTCCTAATAGTCTTCAGGAATAAACAAATCCCACCAGGACATAATTAACCCATGCTCACTGACTTTTTGAGACTGGAGCAAGCTGGGCTGTGCCAGAAGAATGTATCTGTGCGTGAAGGTAGCTCTGGATTAAAGCAGAGCAACCAAATCAAATCTGGATTTAAAGCAAGCAAATACAAAGTGGTCACTGCTGTCCTGCAGGATCCAGGAGATGTGAAACATGGGAACTTAGAACAACCCCTCAGAACAAGGCACACAGTTTCGAAAACGTAAATACAAATATCTCCCCATAATGAGATGTAATTACAGAAGACATAATAAAGAGCACTTAAAGCTCAAAGACACTTTATGGCCCAGAGCATGAGCGTGGTTACCTAAATAACACATCCACAAGCCCAAGCCATGGGCCCTACAATGCTGAAAACCAGATGCAGTGACAAGGATCCAGCCTGAGCAGAAAGCACTGGCAGGGCCCTCACAGTCACACTGTGTACTCCCAAACGTTAGACAATGCACGGAGGCGTTAAAATGAAATAAATTCTAACAGACAAGGCATGTAGACTGTGTAGGGCCCTGAAGCTCTGCCAATTGTCACAGAGCAGAGAGACTCTTAGAGGGAAACTATAACCTTCCACTCCCTCCCTTCCCCTGGGATGAGAACTGATCTCAAAACACTGAACTGGCTGGTTTAAAAGTCTTGCAAAGAAAAGTATACAATAGGAAGTAGGAGAGAATCAAAGACAAGTAAATCCCTTGCTGGTTCTCAGCAGTGCCCGTAGGTGAAAAGCAAATTTCTTCCATATTGCAATCATTGTCATGAAAGCACTCCCTGCACCGCCTTGGCTGAGCTGCAAAACACCACAGGCAGTTTCTGCAAAAAAAGATCCATATGTTGAGACACTGCTCCATGAGATACAACTCATCTTTTGAAAAAAGTGTACAAGGAACATTTCACCAGTGACTCTTCAGAACTGGTCAGATGATGAGCAACTGGAGCCAGATCTTTAGCTGGGGGACACTGTGATTGTCTTCCTGCGCTCGACAGAGCCAACACCAACCCAGCCTTCCTCCGACCATGTTTTCAGACACACCTCACTATCTGCCCAAACTTGTAACTACAGACCTGCAGAGCTCCACACAAGGGGATGTATCCAGGGGGCTCCAGTGCCTGACTAAACTCCAGCTCAGGAGCTGCCACACACGTGCTCAGTTTTGCACCTCACCCTCCGTGTGCTGGTGCCAGGCGGTGGAGGCACCTGGAGAAGCTTTTCCAAAGGTTACTGATTGGGCTACTCTGTGCACTGGGAACCCCCTACACACAGGAGGGTCATGCAGGGGAGCTGCACACCACACAAACACCACCAGTGCAACCCACTGCTCTGGCTGGGTGTCTGTGTCCCCCTCCTCCAGCAGCACTGGGTGCCTCCAGCTCAGCCTGGGAGAGCTGTGCTGGCTGACTGACACTGTGACTCGCTCTCTTAACCCTGGAATACATTCTCAGCCCAAATCTCACTGCTGGCAGAGGTGGCAACTAACATGCCAGAGCTCAAAGTTAGCAGGAAAAAAACCAAACAAAGCCAGAGGAGTTACAGCTGCAGTTTTCTAAAGGTGAATTTTACGTAAGAATTTAAGTGCATGTGGACATTACTGCAATCATACTTAAAAACACATTTTAAAATACTTTTAAATGTTTTAAAAGGATTTTAATTGTCATGTAATCTGCTTCACTGTTCCACAGTCAGGATTAAGTATCCTCATGCTGCTCATGATTTGCACAGTGCAAATTCACTGCCATTACCACTCAGAATTCAAGCACAGGAGATACAAAACCGAAGTTACATGAAGGGTTCCTGAAAGAGCAAGCGCAGGAAATGCCTGGCAGTTGGTGTAAGGACTGCGGGAATGTGCAGAGGACTAAAGGTAATCAGATCCTCCATGGTTACACAGGCAGTGCATCCTTTGGAAATGGGGAGTTCAGCTCAGAACCATACAGCTGCACACCAGATGAAAACCACCAGACTCCCAGAAGACACCTCCATGATTCTGAAGAAAAGGGGTGTGTGAGGGGAGGGTACTTGTCATTTCACTAACATTTATTAATGCCAGCAGGATTAAGCTTAGGTGACATTGCTGGATGGCCAAATTCCAATTACAGCTCCAGCATTTAATCTCCCAGTTTTCTGGGGCAGAAAACTGTAACTCATAAAGAAGCCACAGATTTCTACATCTGGCGCCTCTAAAACCCGCGATCATTTAGTGCCGTGCCAAGGTGCACACACAGCTCGTGTGAGTAATCAAGTGCCTCAGTCTGAAGGATGAAGCGGGCTCCTTGGGAATTCATTTAAGCAATTAGCTCACGTTGACAGCTGAGTTGCCACAGCACTTCCTTCTAGCACAGGAGAAAACTGACTTTGCAGATACCAATATTTGGCAACTTTGTCAAAGACTGACTGGAACAGGGGCTAATATAAAACACGGAGACTTGACTGAAAAACTGCAATGGCTGAGCTCATTCCAAGGGTATCAGTGATACAAGCCCTGCAGTCCCTGAGCTGCTGTTACCTCTGCAGGTCCTGCCATTGGCTGCCATGGTGTAGCCCTGCTCAGGACAGGCACACTGGTAGCTGCCGGGGACGTTGACGCAGCGGAAGGTGCAGAGGATTCCGGCGCTCTGCGCGCACTCGTCGATGTCTGCGGAGAGAACACAGGCACACCCCAGCAAACAAACACAGCACAGCTCTGCACAGGGAGGCTGCAGGACACCAGGAAATTCTTCTCACATGACCCATTCATAATGTATTGCTAAACGTGAATGCAACCATGGAGGTTTGGCATTGCTGTAGCACTGCTGATGGTGCTGTCTGAAATGCTGAACCCAAGACTGCTGCCAGAAATACTGGCTGCAAGTAGTACAGACTCGTGGAAAGGAATAATGAGGGTAGGGCACGTCTGAGTTTGAAACACTCTCTCTGGTGCCTCTGGAATTGAGAGAATCATAGAATCACAGACTGCTTTAGGTTGGAAGGGAGCTTAAAGCTCATTCCAGCCCCTGCCATGGGCAGGGACACCTTCCATAAGACCAGGCTGAACCTGGCCTTGAACACTCCAGGGATGTGGAATCTCTCTGGGCAACCTGTGCCAGGGCCTCACCACCCTTTTAGCAAAGAATTTTTCTAGGATTTCTTGCTGGGCTTCCCTGTGCTAGGACGGGTGTTGGCTTCCTCACCATTCCTTAAACAGAGACTCTCCAATGTGTCAGTGCTGGTAACTTCAGCTAACGGGGTAAAACCCCTCCTTTCTCCATTCTGATCACTCTGCTCCTCATTCACCATGAGCAGCAGTCAGGGCAAACCTTCACTCAGCAGTGCAGCCGTTCACTGATGCAATACAGGGATATCTTCCCACCTGATTTTTTCAGTCATAAGCTCTGGCCCCATGAAACCATTGCAACCACCTCCCTGGCTGTGCAGTCACACAGGTGTGCTCCATCCACTGAACTGCACTGTCCAGCAGCTGGAGTTACCTTTTGCAGCCTCTGTGGCAGCTGGAACTCAAAACCATCCTGCAGCATCAGGTGCTGCTGAGGGTCAGAGATCTCTTCCTGCTACAGAGAATAAAAACACCCACCCTAACCTGGTGGGGCAGCACCTTACCTTTACAGGAATGCCCATCTTCTCCCAGCTGGAAGCCTTGCCTGCAGTAACACTGGTAGGAACCATAAACATTGGCACACTCCTGGCTGCAGGGACTGTTGTCACATTCATTCACATCTGCATCCAAAAACAAACCCACAGCTATGGCCACAGTGCTTCAGAACTGTGCTTTCCGCCTTTTCCTGCTCCTGGAAACCTTTACCTTCCAGTCAGAGTGACTAAGGAAGGACTAACTTGTCCCTGTTTTTTCTGCTCCCTAGGCAGAATGCCAGCAAGCCTGAGAACGTCTGTTGCACCTGAACTTCATTTATCCATATGCCAATGGAAACACACACACATGCAGACATTCGCTTCAGGCTTTATAGGTTTCAGTTCACTAAAATATGTAATTGTTGCCTTACAAAAATCATGGAGAACTAAAAAATTTTCCATTCGATTCAAAATAATTTTTTATAAGTTTTGTCACTACCAAGTTTCATCTTTATCAAAAATTGGAATGAAGGGTTTCCTGTTCTAACTTTGTTCTGTTCTCCTTTTCTGTCATCTGAACGGAAAGTGGAAAGTACGTGGGGATAGGAAGAAAGAGAAGAAACTTGTTGACACTCATCTGACAACTCCAGTGTTTGACTGTCTGCAAATTTGAGCACACAAAGTTTACTGTATTTGTGTTTCACCTCAACTCCTTCTCTAGAGGCCCTTAATTCCCACTGCAATTTCCCCTTCATGGAAAAGCAGCCTGGTACCTTCGCAGTGCTTGCCATCGTAGGAGAGGCGGAAGCCGGCGGAGCAGGTGCAGTGGTAGGAGCCAGGGGTGTTCTCACACGTGTGCTGGCACAGGCGCCCCGGGTAATTCCAGCACTCGTTTATGTCTGCCAGCACAACAAGCAAAGACACAATCAGCTGAGGGACACGAGCAAATGAGGTGCAGGAGGATATTTTTTAAAGTGTCAGAGATTGATCTGCAGAGAGTGGAATGCTGCAACCTCAGGCTTGATGCGGTCTGACTCTGTGCTCTAATTGGTGCACGGGAGGGACAAAAGACAAAGTGCTGCATCATGGCTCTTGGGGGGAAGTGGTGAAACCTTCAGACACACCAATTCCCACAGCAGCAGAAGCATCACCCACAGGGAAGTACTTTGCAGATGGCTTTAAGGGATAACCTGCAGTTAAACCAAGCCAAGGGCACCTTGTCCGAAATCCCAGCTGGGAGTGACAGGGCTCTGAATGCGCTGCGCAGCGCCAGCTCTGGAGGTGATGCCATCCTCTTCTGAGGCACTGCACTGCAGAGCTCAGGACTGCAGTGGTGCTGAACGCTGCCTGGGGCCCAAGGCTCAACCAGTGCCAGCTCTCAGCTCCTCCTGTGCCCCACATACCGATGCAGCTGCGGCTGAAGGCGTCGTACTGATAGCCCATCTTGCAGTCACAGCGATAGCCCCCGGGCAGGTTGTGGCACAGCTGCCCCTCTCCACACCGGTGCACCCCCGTCTGACACTCATCCACATCTGTAGGGCCAGACAGGGCAAGCTGATTAACTACAGTTTGCTTAAAACCAATGTTCATAAAGAGAAACAAAAAAGTCCATTGAATAGCAGGATTGGAAACTGGACAGAAGAACTATCACCAGCTTCTCCCACCCTGCTCTTCTCAGAGGCAGCTGTCTGGTTCTCTAAGTCAAACTTGGGAAAAGCAGAGCATTACCTTCAAAGGGAAAATGGTAACTGGACCTGCAATGGGCTCTCCCAGTATATTATGCATTTCAGTGTAAACACACTGATTCTGAACAAACCATGACAGTTAAACCCCCCCTTCTGATGTTCTGCCATTCCATGAGTCACACCAAGCCATTTAAAGCACAACAAGAACCAGCCAGAACCCTTCAATTAAAGCAACTGCTATTTCCATCTCCACTTGCCCTCTCAGTCTTGCTCCTGCTGTCTACCTTTAGCTCTTTCCCAATGTTGATCTTTTTTCTTTTCTCAATCAGCTCCCATTTTGATATTCCCCATGGCCTCTCAACCAAAATTCAATACCAACAAATTAGTTGCTTCTCCACTCACACACAACATTTCCAACCTCATTTAAACATCCTCAGAGGAAGATGAGAGTTTTCAATACAGGCTGATTTACAAGACTTGCAACATGACTAAATAGCTCATCAGTATCTAACAAATCCTTCTTACCATCTGTGACAAGAAGCATCAAAAAGTCTGATTAACCCTCACAATTGCGTACTTCTTCAAGTATTCCAAGCTCTGCCACTTCCTAAGCCAACAGATCCTCCTTTTTTCCTATTGGTCACATCTTCAACTACTTTTACAACCCAAATCCCTGTTCATGTAATAATCATTGGGATGGATCTCTAAGGCTGGAAGTTCTCCATGCTGCCCTATTTGAAATCATAAATTTGAGCACTAAATCATTTCAGAGGGTTGCTGGGAAGTTCTCCATCAAACAGCAGCCCTGGAGAGGCTGCACCTAGACAGACCCTGCTGGCACTGGGGTCAGGGATGGCAGGGAATGCTCCTCACCACGCAGGGAATTCCTGACAGGAGCTGAGATTTCTGCTGGAACACTGAGTCCTTGTTTTCTTTGAATCAGAGCTAGCACCAAAACAAGGAAGTCTCTAATGCAGGCAACAATTTGTAAAGCAGCAGCTTTATTTGTAATGAATCCATGTGTGCAACCATTTTATTAATTTCTCCAAAGTTTCATATTCCATTGCACTCAGACTTTAATTAGTTCTAGGGCATTACACCATCAGAAGTGTGCTGTATTTCACACTTACAGCAGTTTTCAGCTAAATATGAGGTATTTTTCAATAACTCATTTGCTAAATCAGAAAATCTGAACATTTTAAAGACAGATGAATCGTCTAAACAGAGGAGATGACCCTACAAGTGTCATTCTGCAGAAGAAACACGTGCAGATGATGTTTTTACTACTGTGAATAAATCTGATTCAGGAATCTAATTAGCCATTGTAATGCCTCAAAGAAACCAGTCTTTATCACAGAGAGGAAATTAGGACCATATGCTTTTCTTCTTTCTTTTCTGTGCTCTCTGCCTGCTTAAAAAAAGCCATTCAAAAAAATACCAAACAATACAGACCAGCAACAGGAACAGAGAGCACACAGCAAAGACAGAGAAATCACCAATTAACATCGATTATGCTTTCCCAAAATCGAGCTAGAGAAGCCTCCTTAAGCCTGCTCCTGAACAGCCTTGTCAGGTGTGTAAAGCAGAGGCAGAGGGCCATCAGGAATCACACTGCATTGTGCTATCTCACTGTGCTTTAGAGGCAGAGATGCTGGAGGATTAATGGCAATTTCCTCCTCTGCCATGGATTTACACACAGTCACTCCTTTTTAGGAACAACTGCAGGGAAAAACGGGATTCTTTTTGTACCACCTGTTTGAGATTTAGGAATGTAATCTGCCCCAGCCATTACAGAATCACAGGATCATTATGGCTGGAAAAGGCCTCCAAGATCACCCAGTCCAGCTCTTGATCCAGCACCACCACGTTCAGCATTAAGCCATGTCCCCAAGTGCCACAGGTCCAGGGATGGGGACAGCAGCACTGCCCTGGGCAGCCTGCCCTCGTTAGCAGGGCATGCAGAGCAAAGGCTGCTGGCACTGCAGCCTGGATGTCTGTGCTGCCCAGGGCGGGCTGCTGCCCTGTGGGAAGAATGGCATTCAGGGAGACCTCGGCATGGTGGTCACCCTAAAAACAATCTCGGGGTCACCACAATTCAGGTGGTGCAGCCACACACAGCCCTGTTGACTTGGCTGAGGAAGGACTGATGGAAAGCAGCTGAAGAACTGTGTCTGCACAGCAACTGAGACAGACAGGACTTTTGGAGCTTCCCTTTGTAACAACTGAAATATCTTGGGCTGTAACAGGACAGCAAAGAACACTGCACTGCTATGGCCTGAACTTACAAAACACAGTATTTGGAAGCTTTCTCAATTTCCTCAGTTGCACACATGAACTGTTCCTTCCAAATCTGCTACTTCCAAATCTTCTCCACCTTTCCACTGGCCATGCATGGTCTGGACAGTCCTGGGGGTAAAACCATGAGGGGAGGTGGAGGATAATGAACAGCAAAAGGTGAATGCAGAAATATCTGTGGAAATGGGGTCCAGCTGTACCACTGGGCTGCACTGCAAGTTGCTAACCACGACCAAATTAATGGCTCTCAACATGGTTGAGAGCACCACAAAGCACATTTTGTTCCTCTGTCATCCTTCCTTTATTCCAAGGGAAGGTAAGGGAGAATCACTGGGATATCACCACTAAGCAAACCACTGCTTTGTCATTTCTTTTCTTTTTTCCCCCGCTGTCATTTTAGGATTTCCTACCTCGTGTAACTCAGAACATGGGGAATTGGAGAACACACAGCCAGCCTTGCCTTGGGCGCCAAGGACCAAGCTTCCCAGTCCTCGGTGCCTCGTGTGCTCATTTACAAACAAATGCTAACAAGCACTGAAATCTGCTATTCTGAGTCAGTAACTCCCTAAATACGCTGGAACAAATACAAATCAGGATCAAGCTGCGTGCCAGCCTATATGAATATTTCATATACTCATTCTCCTCAGAATTCTTTTCACAAAGTGTGAATTTATCCTAAACACCCTCACAAGTGGATGTAATGGGGAACACCATGTACAGAACATCCCTACAAAGAACATCCTCTTGGTGCTACTCCTGTAAGCCCACAAAGCCAGCATTCCTCGTTTGCTGCAGGTCACTTCACTTCCAGGGAGGTGCTACAAAAACCACCAAGGGATCGTGGTCTTGACTGACAGCATGAGTTTAAAAGGAAACTAAAACACATTCTCTCCAGAGTGGAAGCCAGTGAATCCCATGTGCTGAGCGTACCAAGAGGAACTCCATGGAGTGATCGGGCATCAGTGCAGGATCCTGCAGCACAAACAAATCCCAGAGCTGCAGGGACAGCAAATTCCTGTTCCTCAAACACATTTGGCAATCTGGAGGTAATTCCAAACATCTCTTTAGAAGTGAAACACACTTTTTCCCTGAGAGACCCCCTGCCCAGCCCCGAGCCTGCCCTCACCGACGCAGCGCGTGCCCTCCTCGTTGGAGTGGTACCCTCTGCTGCAGCTCAGCATGTTCCTCTGGCACGTGTAGGACCCCACGGTGTTGATGCAGTTGAATCCTGGCTTACAGGGCTCAGGGAGAGATGTGCATTCATTGATATCTGGTGGTGAAAATGAACAGAGCAGTGAGAGATGCTGTTTAACCCTTCTGGTCTGTTTTCTTCCAACTGTCACTTCTTGTTCTTCATTTCAATTTCTTGTGCGACCAAGAGAAGGCTGGTGAAGGTCTGCTGTGGGAATACCTTGAAATTCAACATGCAAGTATTCACCCCTTTAAATGGGGAGCAGTGCTGACATTAAATTCACAGCAGGGTTTGAGGAACACTCCACATCCAAGGGGTCAATCCACAGCTCCTGAAGGGCCCAGGAGCTGGCAGTGCTGCAGCACAGGGCACAGACACGTGCTGCCCACACTTACCAACGCAGTTTCCCTCAGGGTCTTGCAGGAACCCATCCATGCAGCGCTGCTTTGACTCGCAGTAGAAGGACCCCTCTGTGTTCTGACACACAAAGTTCACTTTGCAGCTGTGAGTTCCTCTCTCGCATTCGTCGATATCTGTGAATCACATCAAAACACCAAACTGGCATGAGCTCAGCTCTAACTTCCAGCAGCCCTCATGGCCAGCTAACTTCCAGGAAGGAAATTAGGTGGCATTATTTAAACAGACACACGTTACCAGTGGGAAATCTGAGGGTTAAGTGTGTTTGCTCTTGGAAATTCACTTCAGGACTTGTCAGGTCCTGTGGCAAATTTGATTCAGGTCCCTGCTGCCTTGTTCACAGCATCTCTTGCAACCCACAAATATCAAAATATCTGCAATTTTAAAATCCTGAAGATCCACATTACAACTAGGAATAAGATGCTCATAATAAAATATGTACCACAGACTTTCATAAGCAAGATAGTCTCTTATTCCTCATATACCTCAGGAATTCAGGTCTGTAAAAACCTCCCTCCTCTGAACTTGATACTGATAGGGCACCTCACTTGAACAGGGCTGGGATTTCACTGTGTGCACACAGACATGCAGGCCTGTGTGTGTGTATATATATATATAAAAATACATATTTACACTTATGTACACACAAAACCCACTTACACAACTCTGAAAACTATGCTGAGAAATTCTGAATGAGGCAATAATATTAGTAACAATTCTTGCTTTTTATTTCTTACTCTGCAGCCAGAGCCCAACACAGCCTTCTGATTTTTTACTGCATACATGAAATTATTGCTCAAACTCTGCTCACCAACTCAGTGCTTGCTTTCTAGAGACATTAAAAACACTTCCTGCAAGTTTCAAACTTATAAATTTCCAGCCAACTGCTCTGTAGTAACTGTGGTGTAATGGCATTGCTGCTGTTTTCCAGCTGAAGTAACCCCACCTTGGAGCAGTCTCAGCTACAAATGCACTTGAAATTCAGATCATGGGAATATTTTCAAATGCTGCTTTAACATGTGCTGGTTCCCCAGAAATATCTTTAGTAGAAGATAAAGACAGACAGAGGGAAGTCCAGGACGGAGGAGTCTCCAAGCAGCCAAGGGAGGAACTGCTGGATTTCTCTTCCTACTCCAACCCCTTAAATGTTCAGGTCACGAGGGAACATTACCAGTCTCCCACAAGCTACTCTATTAATAAGTCTGCCTACCATAGTTAGAGACTGAGGCAAATAAAAACGTGGGATCGAGTATTTCATAAACCTCTGCAAATTCAGTAGCTATCTGCAGGCAATTTTACATAGAGCAGCTCTGAAATTTCTTATAGGTCACTCACTTACAGGCTACTTTAAAACGATTTGTAAATTTTATAATCCTCTATAATCTAACTTTAGGGCTATAAAGTAAATTAGATTAGTAATAAATGTTAGAAATGCTCTAGAATCAGACAGCAGAACAAGACATTCACAAAACAGCCTCTTCAAGTAAACCAAGCTTTACTTATGACAGCTGTTTATAAAGGGAGATTTCTGATAATTTCTATTTTATAACCTTATGTTCTATGCCAAAAGCTAAGCTCTTTCCTTAAGCATCTCTTACTCCAGCTGTCAGGAAACTGTAAAAAGTGCAGGTGCAAGTAACAGTGAGTTTTGCCCTGAAGGCAGGACACGTGTGTCCCTTGCACACTGCCGTGCTGATGTTCCCTTCTCTGTCTAACACCCACAGAGACCAGGAGAGGGGGCATGAAGAATACCTTCTTAACCCCATGACCATTCCAAATGGTTAAATGTAAATGTAAAATGTAAATAAATGCAGACAGAGATCCTGAATACAGGAAGGATGACACTGGCAGCCCTGTGATCCATTCAGGCTGGGAATCTTTGCTGGAATCACCAGCAACAGCATCAGCTGAGCCAGGCAGGGGAGCTAAGGGGGATTCCTCCATCAGGGGGATCTCTCTCTAATGCCTTAAAAACAGGGCAAATCCTAATTCAGAAGGTTTCATCCATTTTCTAGTAATTCATAGTTATCACTGGAAACCACTTCAAATAAGTGAACGTGCAGAAGGAGCCTGCAAAGCCAAACACTTCCATGATGAGCAGCCTATTTTAGCTACAGCGCTGATAGCACAGAGCAGCAGCACCAAAATGCTCTGCAATCCCTTCCCTTCCCTTTGTGTCAGAGCTGAGGGACACAGTTCTTACCCACACACTCGCCATCCTTCAGCTCGTGGCCAGGCTGGCAGCTCAGCTCCTGCACGCAGCGGAACGACCCCATGGTGTTGACACAGTGCTCTCTCCTCTGGCAGGTGTGCCTCTCTGTCACACACTCGTTGATGTCTGTGAGAGAGAGGGAACAAATCAGTGCCAAGGCATCTCCCTCTTCCTGCCCTTTTGGAAGGAGTGGAAAGCTCAAATGAGAGGCTTTGTTACAGTGCTCTGATGGAAGATGGTTTTATCCCAGGGTCTTTAGTTAGCACACAGTGACTGAAGAGACACAAACCACTGGGAGATTTCCTTCTTCTCCCCTCTTGCCAAACCATGGCGATGGTGCAGGCACTGGGCACAGGGATGGACAGAACTGAGTACAGGCAGGGTGGGCAGAGGATTGATGACCAGCTGAGGGGAAGGGATGGGAACTCCTGGACAAGTGAATGAGAAAGTGAGGAATGCTCATGGCTCCTCCCCAGATTTCCACAGCCCAGGCCACTGACCAGTCCTGCTGCCTCAGGCCAGGCAGACAGGGGCTGCTGGGGTGGGAGCTGAGGCTGCCCCGCTGGGCTGGAGCATGCTCGTGCTGATTCCCTAAGGAATGCATCGCTGGGACCGGATATGCAGGAGCTCGTGGAGAGAGGAACCCTGATGGCTCAATCAAGTTTGTAAGTTTGTATTTAGAGCTTTAAAGAGATTTGATTTCAGCAGGTGGAGTAGTGGAAAAGTTTTTTTAAAAAAACCACTTGAACACAAGATTGCAGAGTGTGGGACAATTAGGGAAGGAATATGAAACACCTTTAAAATGATACGTTTTGATAGGATTGGATGAAATCATCTCAAATGCAGGTTTTGCTTATGTTAATAATGAAAGCTAGAACAGCATGATGAACAAATACTTAAAAGCAACAAAAAGGGGCAGATAAACTTTCTTGCCAATCTCCACAAAGCCTCACACATTCACGGTTCTATATAAAGCTAAGAATTGCTAGAGCTAACAAAAGCCAAATGTGACCAGAACCATTACCAGTCCTCTGGCTGCTCTGTGCATGAAGCTGTTTCCATACTGCACAATAAAGCAAGCATTGTTTAAATCACATTTTCATTTTGGCTGTAGAACCTCATTCTCAGATAAGTACCTCAGATATATGACTTCCCCTGTGGAGCACGAAAACAGGAAAAGCCATTTGAAAAGATTTTTTTCTTAAAAAATGTGTCAGCTTGTTTTCTAGCAAAGAAAGTGAAGAGGAGCACCAAAAAACTTCAGTTCCTGGTGGGCTCGGATAACTGGTGATGTGCACTGAGTTTTGCAAGATCTGTATGAGCTTCATTCCATTTCACTTCTCAGTTATTTTATAATATTGTATTATATTATTCCTTTTGTTTTCCTTCTGTTTGCCATTGCTACTCCTCACATGCTGTGGCCTTGCTTTCCAAAGCAGCTGGTTAACCCACAGCAAGGTCCTGGCCATCACCTCAATCTCTTTCTACCAGTCCCACACGAAGTTTGAGCTCCTCCTCTGAGGGGCAGGTCCTTGCCTGCCCCAAAGTTCCTACAGGGTTATGTCCCCTAATGCTTGTGCAGTTTCCCAGTTTCTGTTCATTACAATGAGGAGTATTTTCACAAGTGGTCCTGTGGGGGTGGCAAAACCCCCTCACGTGCTGAGAGATGAATACAAGGTGCTCTGGTAGATCCCTCTCACCTACTTTGACTTTGTTCTTTAAGAATTCTGGGGTTTTTAAATTCTATTTTAGAGAAAACCAGCTACGGATGGCCACTTAACAGCGCCAAACCAGGGCAAGACTTTCTGCTGGCTGTACCACGGATCTGAGATTATCTGCTCTTGCAAACCACGAAAAGGCCTCCCATATAAACAAACTGCATCACACTGCAGCTCATGAGCTTGAGTCAGCCCAGCACCACGTCCAAAGAGAAAGTGTTTGTCTGAAATACGAACTGAAGAGGGTAGGAGGCATTCCACATGATTAGAAGGTGGAATATTAAGTAACAGGCAAAAAAAAGGTTGTGATTTCATGGAGAAAAAAAAATCTAATATAATTTCATGTTTTGTCTATATTTTTGATTCAATTTTCAAAACTCTGAGTACTTGAAAAAATATGCAGAACTGGCTGGAACACATTTGAGGCAATTAAAATGATGGAAACTGGCAAATTACAATGCAGAATTCTTGCTTTTCTATGGAAGTTTTGTGCACGTGGCACGTGAGACACTGACAAGCTCTAAAGCCTGACTGTGAGCTGGGCTGAGCTGTAGGGCTGGAACCCTGAGCCATGGCCATGCAAAGCCCTGCTCTGCCTGTCCAGTGTCAGGGCATGAGCCTCTGTCTGTGCCATTAGGCCAGCTGCCAGCCCAGCAGAGTCCCCTGTTCAGTTCATGATGCAAACATGCCCTTTTCTGTTCACTTTTCTAAACTAACTCCTAAATGCACTGTAAAATCCAGAGTGCCCACGACCTGTCTCCCTTCAGTCCTGGGAGCCAACTGTACAAGGCAGGAAGATGCCTGGCAGAGCACTAGGAGTAACAGGAGTTATGCTTTCAGTCTGAAACACAGGCCATCCCAACACTGGACCAGCTGTAGCATTCATCCAACCCAATTACGACTGTGAGGTAGGGTTAGATGGTATTTACTTTAAACAAGAGGAAAAAGAGGAAAAATAATTCGGTCCTACACTGCAAACAAGTCACACAGTTAATTTCTGAGGAATCTGCTCAGTCTATGTGTGTGGCAGCAACATTCCTCACTCAATGTCAGCAAAGCCCAGAATGAAATGTAATCACTTAACAGCTCTTTTTCTCCCCAGAACCGTTGCTGCAAACAGCAACACACACACAATCCTGAGCACACCTGCTGCGTCCAAGAGCTGGCATTTTTGCAGAGGAATATCAGCATTTACCTAGTGCTATTTATTTCAATATGCACTTTGACATCAAAAACTAATTTTGATGCACCTTCTACAAAAAAAGTCAAATGTAGACTTTTCTTGTCCTGCCTTTGCAGTTTCTCATTATTTTTTTCTCTTCAAATCGCCTCAGCTCTGTTTGTTTTATGGGACACATCTGTGCAGAGGAGGCACTCTGTTAGTTTGGAACCACCCACCCTGCGCTCACGCCCAGGTTCAGGAATAAAGTGACCACCTACTGCTCCCTGTCAGGAGGGAAACTGAGGTGGGAGTAGCAAAGACAGGAGCAGAGCAGTCAGTGACACGTGGCTGGTGGGAATGACTTTGCCTGAAAGTCAAGGGAAAAGCAAACCCCATTAACAACACCGGGCCTGGCTCTTATCTCGGGAGAACACGGAGCTTTCAGGCCAAAACCATTTCGGTATCTGCTCAAAGTGACACAGAGGGGCTGTGGGAGAGCTGTTTGAACAGCTGCGGACTCCTCTCTCTGCATGGCTGGCTTTTGGGAATGCTGGGCATCTGCTCCTGAATGCACCTGGAATTATGATCCTCCACGTTTGACTGAAGGAAATCCTGCAGATCAAAGATTATCAGCTGCTTTGCTGCTGTGCAAAGATTGTTCCTCCCGTCCCTAAAATACGCAAAGAGTAACATCATCGAACCCACAAGAATTCGCAAACAAATTACCAAAGGTTTTCTTCTGGTGTTCGAGACAGCTCAAGGTGGAGCACAAAAGCAGTCAGGCTGCAAAAGGATACCTCAGGAGAAGGAGGCAGTGAGCAAAACACAAACCACAGTATGCCTGTGGCTTTCCCCTTGGACTACAAAAGTAGGAAAAAATGTTAAACACGGCAAATGTTCTCCTGGCACCACACACGGAGCAGAGCTGGATGGGAGGAGGGAGCACACAAAAAAAAAAGGAAGAGAATTTTCAAAGTTTCTTAGATTATTTAAAAGGGTTCCTGTAAAAACTGCCCTGCACTGGAGGAACACAGAGGTTTGGTATTTAGTGAGGGAGAAGGGTCTTCCCCAATGAGAGTTGTGTCTTTGCCTTCATGAGCTGTGCCTGAGGTTTTTCTTGTATCAGTCATAATAAAGCTGTTCTAATGTCATGGGGCAGAGGCAGAACGTGAATCAAAGGAAGCTCCTGGCACCTGCCACAGCAGCTCCTGCCAAAGCTGCAGGCATTGGCTCAGTTTCACAGCACTCCTGGGAGAGGTGAAAGAGGACAGCTCCATCCTTCCTGCACAGTCCAGGGGAAACATCAGAGGACTCAGAGGTGAGACCCTGGAGCACAGCTCGAGGAGGGGCAGTTCCTGGAGCTGCCAGGCTCCCATGCAGGAGTGTGGTGCCTGCAGCAGGCTCTGGGCACACCCTGGGCAGCCCCCGGGCAGCTCCAGCACCAGCCTCAGCTCAGGCTGAATCGCCTCATAAAGGCCTCCTTCCTTCCAGTACTGTTCTCTCAGCCATTTCATTTAAACCAAATCATTTCATTAGTTTTCCATTCTTACCAGTACCTCTGATTTCAAAATAAATATTAATAATAATAATTTAAAAAATCAAAATCTAATGTTGACAATTTAAGGAATGCCCAAAAGATGGCAAATCAGTTCTTCTCAGGATTCTGACACTGCAGAAGTTTTCCTGCTCAGGCCCAAATGCCACATGGTGCTCATTAATCAGATGAGATCACAGAGCTTTAAAGACAGGGACAAAACCTAAGCTGTGGTGGTCACAAAAACAGTGTTATAAATGTAGGGAGGGGGACAGGGGTGGAGAAGGCACTGCATTCACACAGGACATTACAGCCACAGGCACTGATGCTTCCATGGATGACTGGAGGTCTCCAGGTGCTCTGTTTTTCCAGGCAACACTGCTGCTGCCTCCTAACCCAGCCTCCAGAAAAGTCCCCAAAAAAGGAAACTGTTCCATAAGCTGAGGCCCTGGCTGCTGGAAGCAAATTAAATCCTCATAAATACACTTGTAAAAATTGATCGGTTTCTTACATGAACTCAAGCAGCAGGGATGATCCAGCAGAATTATGATGCATCCTTGACTTTTACACAAAGAAATTTGTGCCAGAATCAACAAAGGATTCATGTGAATTTTAAAATGCCCTCCCTTTGGATTGGATCTTTTCCAGAGCCCGGACTCAAGAGGATTCTTGAGCTGTATTTCTGAAGTTTTGTTGTTTGGTGGTGTCTGGAACTCGGCAGTACTGAACTGTCCAGAGAGATGAGCTGCTCTGTTCCTGCGCTCAGTCTGCAGCCACCACTGCTGCTGTGGTGATCACACCTACGGGCTCGGGGCCTTTGCACAAAGTGATTTGCATCCTGACAATGCATTGCTGGGGAAAAAGCCAAACAGCACACAACTCATGAGGTGAAGGGGCTGAGCAAATGGTGCACATGTGTTTGTACGGCCTGGCTCTGAAATGTCGTATGCAGAGATGGCCAGAGAGCCTGGAGCACAAATGGTGTGGGGGCGTTGCAGAGCATGGAGGGTTATGATGCTGTGGTGAACGGCGTGTGCCTCTCATCTTACCAACACATTTCCTATGCCTGTTGAGAATAAAGCCCTCTGCACACATCCCACTGTGGCTGACACAGGAGAATGATCCCAGAGTGTTCACACATAATTGTCCGCTGGAACAAGCCTGAGCACCTGCGAGGCACTCATCCAAATCTACAGCAGCACGTGGCAGCCAAAAGGGAAAAACAGAACTCCATTAGAACAGTTCCTGAAACGAAACAACATTTCTTTCACGCTGGAGATGCTGAGATGAAGTGTGCTGGAGCTTCCACATCAGCAGCAGGCTGTAATACATGCAGTGTTACACTGAAAATAGGGCTGGAATAAACCCTCGGAGATCAGCTAGTCCTTGCTCACGCTCCTGTGCTTTTACCATTCCAGAAAGAAATATCCTTAAGAACAGGCAGGCAGGCACACAGAGACAGTGCACATTCCTTGACTTGAAGGAAACCTGTTCCAGTGCACCACCACCCTCACCATCAGATCCTGACTTCAACAGAGATTATAAATGTCCCTTGCTAATGTTTAAACTCACTGCTTCCATTGACAAATACAAATTTTTTCATTTCCTGAAGGAAAACGATTGCCTTGAAATGTCCCTTTTGATTCTGACATTAATTAATCAAATTAGCTTCCACCACACTTGAGTAAGCAGTGCACTGTGAATATTTCATTTGGTAATATTAAAATCCCATTTTCTTCGCAGACTGTCTGGAATTTCATGAAAATGATTTGTTATTCAATAAGATCTAAGATTAAGAGCGATGTGGATCATTTGTGAGCAATTCTGAGCATTGGGAGCTCCTGCTTGCATTTCACTGTTACTGCTCCCATACTTAGAGATTTATAATCAAGGTATGTCACAGGGCATTGCTTCTGACCCCCAAAGCCTCCCTGGGCAAACATATCCTTTGTCACTACTCAAGAATGTCCATTTAAAATTTACATCATGTGAATGGTCATGGTGCAGCTTTGGAATTCACTGCTCATCACTGCAGGCCAGAGCTCCAGCAGCACGTGGAACACCTGGAGCTGGCCCAGCTCCCATGGCACATCCTTCCTCAGCTGTGAAGCTTCCCTGAGTTCAGGTTGCCAAGGCAAGAGGAACTAAAATCAAACAGAGCAGATGCCAGAGCAGAGCTGTGCTCTGAGGGTGCCCCAGGACAGCAAAGGTGCCCAAGTCCTGCTCGCTGATGCTGCTCCCAGCAAGAATGCTGCATGTCCAGAGCTGTGTACCCTGGGAGGAACCTGAGTGGGAACCAGAAGGGCTGAAAAAAAGCCTGTAATGTCAGAGGAAAAGAGCACCAGTCCAGACTTGCCTCCACCTGGCCAGGTAACAGCCATGCTGTGCTTCAGGAGGCATCTGCGAGGCAGAACTGGGACTCCTTCTGCCAAACGGTCTCTGCTGACCCTGCAATCCACAGTTCTGCAGATGAGGAACACGCAGGGGTGTGAGGTACACGAACACTTACCCACGTCCCTGTGGGGAGCCCAAAGCACTCACCTTCACAGGAAACCCCATCAGCCATGAGCGTGTACCCGGCCATGCAGGAGCACACAGCATCTCCTGCCACGATGTTGCAGAGGTGCTTGCAGGGGCCGTTATCTGCACAACACAAAATTGCAGAATGCATCAGGACCCCAGCACAGATCAGCCACACTCAGACACTGCCAGGTCAGCTGGGCACGATGCCAGCTCAGGCAATGGGGGAGTAACCAATCACTCTGTAACCAAGCTGTCCAGGCAGCCCTCAGCACTGCTTCCAGCCCTCCTGCTGCACACAGACACACCTGGCTGCTCCTACCTGCGCTGCTCACATCACCCTGCACTCAGCACTGCCCACCCCACAGCACCTGGCTGCTCCTGTCTGCACTGCTCACATCACCCTGCACAGCTGCACTGCCCACCCCACAGCACCTGGCTGCTCCTACCTGCGCTGCTCACATCACCCTGCACTCAGCACTGCCCACCCCACAGCACCTGGCTGCTCCTGCCTGCACTGCTCACATCACCCTGCACTGCCCACCCCACAGCACCTGGCTGCTCCTACCTGCACTGCTCACATCACCCTGCACTCAGCACTGCCCACCCCACAGCACCTGGCTGCTCCTGCCTGCACTGCTCACATCACCCTGCACTGCCCAACCCACACGGAGGAGCAGGGAGGGAATGACCCTGAAAGCAGAGAGCAGCCTCAAGTTTCTCCCTCGGGTTTCCCCTGACAATTGCTCAGCCTTGTGCCAGCGGTCACAAATTAAAGCTGTGCACTGAGATCAGACTGGTGAAGGGATGAGTGGAGTTTTGTTCTGTCACTGAACATTCCTCACCCGCCTGCCTCTGCAGCTGACACCCCCAACCTACCTTTGCACTTGTCCTGCTCCTCCTGCAAGGACACCACGAGGATGGGCTGGGAGGGAGAAGCTACTGGAGGGATGGTGGCTTCGGCTTCCAGCCTGGTCACCTGTCCTCTGTCAGGATCTGTAAGGTGAGGCAGGCAGGGAGGATCAGGGACAGCACCACCCTGCCAGACACCCCACAGCAAGGGGAGACCCCATTCACCCCACTCCATCACGGTTTGGAGGAGGAAACAAACATCATGGATACAGATCAGAGAGCCTGGCTGACAGTAACTTCTGTAAAGTATGGCAATATTTGAATAAACCAGAAATTGCTAATTTTATTTTTAAAACATTTGTTGTATTTTAAATACAGCGGCTGTCTTTCATTTGGTATTTGATAGAAAAAAAATCCCAAACCCAAAACAAGCCTTTGACCTTATTCTGTCCATCCTATTTCAACACAGACAAACAACAAACACCCACTTTTACAAGCACAGGATACTTTGGAATGACTTTTGTACAGCCAAGTGGAAAACATGACAGCTGCTGTCTGCCACTAATATTTTCAACAGACAGTAGTGTTAAAGGTATCAGAAAAAAAGAGCTCTGTAACATGAAGAAGAGTAACCCAGTTTATCAGCATCATCAAAACAGAAGCCTGAATCCATATGGCTAAATTCTCCCTTAAGAGGGATGTGTCCTGTTCCCACTGAGTCCGAGGGTCACCTGGAGCAAAGTGTGAGCCCCCAGGCAGTGACAACACTGAGTGACTCGGGGTGACTGCAGTGCAGGTTCGGGGTGTGGGAAGAGTGATTTCCTTAAACAGGTGAAGTCAGCACAGACACACAACGGGCTGTGGCACAGAGACAAACAAAAGAACCTCAGAGAAACTGCAGAGGAACTAAAGGAAAGCTGGGTAGATGAGTGGAGGAGTCACAAAGATATTGCCCTTTTCTCACCTGGAGAGCAGCTGGTGCCATCATCCTGCAGAGTGAACTCTGGGAAACACGAGCACTTGTAGGAGCCCACGGTGTTGATGCACAAGTGCTGGCAGAGCTCCCCCCCGTAGAGCAGACACTCATCCAGGTCATCTCCAGGCAGGTTATTCGACAGCTCAGCCTCATTGCTGATGGACAAGGCTTCGTGGTGATCCTCCCTCTCTGAAACTACAACAGAACATCTCTGACAGCTGTTTTGGCACTGGGACTGGACAGAACTGGGTGTGTGATCACACAAATGCCGAGGAAAGTCACATCTGCCCAAAACAGTGACTGCAAGGGTAAGAACAAAGGAACCCAGCCTGGAGATAACACCACTGTGCTGGAGATCCACCTCCTCCTTCCCTAAGGCTGGAGGGACAGATATTGTACAGAGCCACTGAGAAACAGTCACAGGGGAGGTCACAAGCTCACCTGTCACAAGACTGCCCACCCCATTCCTACTGACATTTGAACCAAGGTGCTGTGCTGAAGCCCCATCTGAAATTTCCCCCACACTGAATTTCAAATTTCAGGGGAAAAAGTTATCCAGCTGGTTTGGAAACTCTTTCCAGCACCACAGTTTGTTGGCTCCTATACTGCATTACCAGCAGCCTGGCAGCCACTGAGCAGTGGCATGGCTGTCCTTCCTACTGCCCTCCAACACCAGCCAAAGCACCACCTGCTTCCCTTCCTGACCAAGGCTGACAAGACTTTCTGTGACATTACAATTAACTCTTAAGTGAACCAGTTTCTCAGTCAGCTTCTCTTGAATACACACAGGCAAAGTTCCTTGCTCAGGGAGGTCTCAGCTGGATAGAAATAAACCCTTTCACTTGTTGGTGAAATGAGAAAAGAATGGACCACAACTGCAGCCCAGCATATACAGGAGGTTACCACGGAACTCATGGGTGACAGAGGAGCACAGAGTGATGCTGAAGGGAATGGGATCTAAGGCTGAGGGAGGAACATGGCTGTCCAAGCTCCAGATTTGCCACATTCCCTTTGTCAGGCCTCTTTGGCTGCAGGATTTGGTTTAGCTCTTCAGCATCACTAAGTTCATCCCTTTAAAGAGTGAAAACAAACTTGCAGAGCTCTGGGGCTTCTCCAGAGTGTGCTGTGAGAAAGCTGCCATGGTGTTCAGCAGCACAGCATGAAATCTATTCCCAGGACGTTTCGCTGATACCATAATCCATGGGGTTAGTTTGACTGAACAAAACTGATCCTTTGCTTTATGCAGAATCTTTCAGGATCGCTCCTGCCCAAAGGCAGCTTCAATTTGCTTCTTACCAAGGGCCCTGGGCTGTGTGACTCGGGAGGGAAAGCAAACAAGAAACCAAACTGCTAAAGAAGGCGTGTCTAAGGATCAGAAACATCCACACATTCTTTGCGTTTTCCAAACTGGAAACAAGGCAACAAGGAAATCTCTACTTGGTCTGAGAGGAAAGCAGCTGTGCTCCTGCTGCACTGCTCCTTCCAGCACCTCCCTGAATGCCCGTGTGACACAGAGCCCTTGTCTGCAGTGTCCTCCAGGTGCAGATGGACACTGACCCTGCAGTGTCCCCCAGGTACAGACGGACACTGACCCTGCAGTGTCCCCCAGGTGCAGACGGACACTGACCCTGCAGTGTCCCCCAGGTACAGACGGACACTGACCCTGCAGTGTCCCCCAGGTGCAGATGGACACTGACCCTGCAGTGTCCCCCAGGTGCAGATGGACACTGACCCTGCAGTGTCCCCCAGGTGCAGATGGACACTGACCCTGCAGTGTCTCCCAGGTACAGACGGACACTGACCCTGCAGTGTCCTCCAGGTACAGACGGACACTGACCCTGCAGTGTCCCCCAGGTGCAGACGGACACTGACCCTGCAGTGTCTCCCAGGTGCAGATGGACACTGACCCTGCAGTGTCCCCCAGGTGCAGATGGACACTGACCCTGCAGTGTCCCCCAGGTACAGACGGACACTGACCCTGCAGTGTCCCCCAGGTACAGACGGACACTGACCCTGCAGTGTCTCCCAGGTGCAGATGGACACTGACCCTGCAGTGTCTCCCAGGTGCAGACGGACACTGACCCTGCAGTGTCTCCCAGGTGCAGATGGACACTGACCCTGCAGTGTCCCCCAGGTACAGACGGACACTGACCCTGCAGTGTCCCCCAGGTGCAGATGGACACTGACCCTGCAGTGTCCCCCAGGTACAGACAGACACTGACCCTGCAGTGTCCTCCAGGTACAGATGGACACTGACCCTGCAGTGTCCTCCAGGTACAGATGGACACTCACCCTTCTCGGGGGTCACTGTTGGCAGAGGCTCAGGATGCCGCTTTATCTCTGGATGGATGAAGTGATCCCCCCCTTCACAGCAGGACAGCATCACGTGGCTGCAGGGGTAGCCCAGGTTGATGTTGGCCTCGCAGATTTTCCCCTCACTCCTCAGCCGCAGGCCCAGGCTGCAGCAGTCACAGCATTGCTGCAAAACAAGGGGACTGTCAGCAACGAGCATCTGGAAGCACTGAACAAACTGCCAGGGCAGTGGTGGAGTGCCCATCCCTGGAAGTGTTCAAAAAATGTGTGGATGTGCCACTTGAGGACATGGTTTAGGGGTGAACAGGGTGGTGGTGCTGGGTTTGCAGTCGCACTTGATGATCTCAGGGGTCTTTTCCCACCTTAACAGTTCTGTTCTGTGACTTAACACAGCTTCAGGGATGAGCCCACACACACCTGGAACTGATCTGCACTTCCCTAAGCAGTGGAGCATCTGTAAAAACATCTGGAGTTCAGACAGTTGCAAATATCAAAGCTTTACTTGTGCTTGTTTTTGCCATTCTGCACCAACGGGTCAACTGCAGCCACAACAAACACAGAGTCTGGCTGTGCCAGTGATTTCAGCAACTCCACACGTCAGGAAGGAGGGGTGCTGCACATCAGCTCCTCCCAGCTCTTGCACACAGGCCTTGTTCGTGTGTAGTACAAACAAAAATTATAAACAAAATAACACAGATCTGTACCTCTGCATTAGAGCTCAAAACATGGTCAGTTTGAAGCAATGTGACAGGAATTGGAAATATCTTGCACAGACATGAGGGTCAGCAGCATCTGAGCCCTGTCAGGCATCAGTAAAGACTCTCCTCTCTGCACTGCTGCCCTGCAAACCTGCTCTGACCTTCCATTACCTGGCTGTGCCGGACAGCATCCTGCTGAGACAGTGGCTGGAGGGAGGCCAGGGTGCAGTTAGGAGTTATTTGCCTCCCTCTTCCCTCCCGAGAGCATCCGAACAGCAGCTCCGCTGACACGCTGATCTCCCACCTCTTGCAGTCTGCTCTGCTGCAGGTGGCAGACAAAAGCTGTGTGGTGCTTTACTTAGTCACAGACAAATCTGCTGCACAATTAGGACACAAAAGTGCATCAGAGAAATGACAGCAACTTCAGGAAGTCTCCACTGCGGATGCCTCACCAAGGAGGGAGGCTGAGGAGCTGTGAGTCTCTGCTGCAGAGACAACAGGGGTCACACCTGAGCTGGAGATGCCTTTGTGGATTTGAATTTAAGTGTCCTCTCACCCCTAATTTACTTATTGATTTGTTTATGTCTTTTAGCTATAAATAATGTCTGTTTCACTGACAGAAAAGCACAGAGCCTCTTTCCCTCTGCAACTCCTTTGACAGTCGTGCACTCACTGAGAGTTTGCAGTTACACTGGAACAGCCCCTCTGAACCCAGAGAGCCAGCTTCAGTCTGTTCCAATATTCACTCTGTGGAAAGGTGTCAGACACGGGAGCTGAAGGGCAGGACTCGAGCTGGCAGCAGGAGCTGTGTCAATAGAAAGTCCAAGGAGGGAGATCCCTGACCTGGCAGGGCAGATAAGAGAGGCAGTGTTTTAAGGGCTGGAGGAGTATGGAAACGTGGAGGGATCACTTCTCATCATCAGAAACCCTAGGTGGGCATTGCCACTAAACCAGAGCCTGTCTCCAGCAGGGAAATGCATCCACTGCCAGCTCAATGCTCAGAAACTCTTCTGCCAAGTCCCTTTTTTCAGGACAGCACTGGGGTTTCGTGAGCATTTCACACTCAGTGCACAGCCTTGCATGTTCAGCCAGTTTGGATGGCTGCAGCTCATGTTTTATGGCCCTGCTTCCTAATCTGAAAAATCCCCAAACATCATAAACAGCAGACATTACTCACATTTGCAAATATGCACAGCCACGAGGAGCTGCCTTCACGTGCCCAAAAACATTTGTGTAAAATTTACAGCACGCCCCTTGAAGAGGACGAATTATTTTGCATGCTAAATAGGCTAAATCATCTTTTCAAAAGAAGTATTAAAAAAAAAAAATCTAGCAATAATGAATTGTGGTCATGCTAGAAAAGGGAAAATTCCTCTTTCCATCCTCCCCAAATCCAGAACCTTCAAATTCAAAATTTTATGGAAAAAATTTCTATTTTCTGCATTTTTTTTCAGTTTTAGCTCAGTTCTGTCACCTTCAATATGCAAAATAGAAGAAGTTCAAGATAATCCATGGTTTTACTGAAGTACTGTAAAATATACAATATTTGCCTTGAGGACCCTGGCTTCTTGCAGTCATAGTTTATTCACAATTTATCCCATGTGCAGGTATGACAGAGAGTATTCAATCAGTCAGACATCTTTGGGCTCACATATTTTCCAGGTGAACAAAACTGTCTCATTTTCCAGTGGAAAAACTTGTTCGTTGAAAAATTCCTTCTAAAATGCAAAAATTGGAATGCCTCGACCTTCTATTAGCTGCTTTCTGAACTTCCCAGGAATTCTACAACTGATTTAATAGCAAAGATGACTTTTTTTACCTTGCAATTGAGAAACACCTTGAGAACCATTCTTTGGTTCACAGCTTTCTGCATTCCCCTCAAAACTATCTTTGCTGGAATCCAGCATAATTGGATTTTCCATGGTGGAGTCTCCACCCACTGGGAAAAAACCCCAAGCATGTGCTTTTTGTATTAATAACAACTAAATAAGTAAATAACAGTTAAAGCACCCTAAGGTTAGGCTGATTGAACACAGGCTGAACTCCTGGATCTGAAAAACCAGCACTGCCACCTCCACCTTGAAGCAAAAGGAAGGATCCCACACCTGAAAATGCTGAAGACCTACAAATGTTTGTAACCTGGAGTTAAAACACTGGCTTTTGGCAGGACAGTGTAGATAACTTGCTGGTTTTGGGGGCAATTAATCAATCTTTCCACATTCCAAACAAACTTTTTTGATTCATGCCACAGCAGTTACTAAGAGCAGGGGAAACACCACTAAGGACTGTCAGCATCTTCTGCCAGATCACCTCTGAAACAATGTCTAACCATAATAAAATTAGAAAACCTTTCCTGTAGTACAAAGCATTACAAAGTTGGATTATTTTGTATTACAGCAGTACATACTGTAATGCTAAAGTAATACAAAGTCTCAACAGTCTCAGTATTTATTGATTTTTTTTCAAGCAGTAGCTGCAATGACTCAAGAGCTAAACAAGCTAAATAGGTGAGCAAAGCTGTTCAGTAATTTTACTGTCTCAGATGGTTTATCTTAAAGGAAAAATCCCATTGGAACTGGCATGAGCAACCATTCCACGAGAGTATTTTGTCACTGGTTTCAGGTCAGACAGGAACGATGGAGTTCTCCCTCCCCACCTCTGCCTGAGGAATGGCATGTGCAATCAGACCGACTCCACAGCCTGCCTCTGCCGGGCATGCAAACCACCCCTGGTGAAAACCTAAGAACAACAATTCTGTCACATTTCAGACATATTAATGTCTTCTCCCAAGTGCACAAATTCTCTTTTTACTCTAATGATAGGCTTCAGACCAAAATTAGTAATAGTTCTGAAGATGACAAATCAGCATAGCTAATTAAACCTTACACTCTGCAGTGGATGTCCACGTTCTCTGCTCTTCCAGTGAACAATTATCTGTGAGAATCTCCGATGTACAGGAACAGATAGAACTAATCAGGTTCCTGCTGAGCCCACGGAAGCTGCACTTAAGCTGAGCTATAGCTATGTAAATTAGGATCAGAGGGAAATGAATTCTGAAAGGCACTGTTCTGGTGAAAACAAGACAAGTGAGCTGCTGAATCTTCAAACTGGTTTAAATTGGTTTGGCTCCAGTGATTCTCATAAAGCAAATCTCATTTATCTAAGCGGAGGCTGTGGCTCAGGATTTGTGATTTGTGCTGGCCGCTAATGGTTTGCCTTTATTTATGAACAAAAGCTTCCATCATCACCTAAATGCTTGTTCCTCTAGTCCAGCATTGTGGAGAACTGGGAAAGGGGGCCACAATTCAACACTGGAGCCAAGCAAACTGTCCAGTAATGGGTTTCACATTATATCTTCAATTAAGTTTTGCCCCATCATTTCCTAAATTCTTCTACACTATAGACACAAAAACTAAAATGGACTTTTCAGCTACTTCCAAAGCAAGGAAGCAAAAGCAATACAGCCAGTTAGGTCTACAAAATGGAGATGGAAATAATTCAAAACAACATCACTGTGAAGTTTTAAAAGGGGCTGCAAACTTAAATGCAAGCAGCTCCATTTCCCTGCCACATTCCTGCAACTTCACCTTTTCTGTGCCCCATAGCAGTGCACAAACAAATTACTGCTGAAGGCAGGCTCTGAGGACACCTTACACGTCTGCAGAAGCATCAGAGGAGCTCACCTTGTAGGACGAGCCCGCGCAGGGATCGCTCTCCTCGGGGCCACACGTGTCCCCCTCCTTGGCAGCGATCATCCCGGCCAGGCAGCCGTTCTCCCTCACCGTGGACACACAGCACTGCTTCTGGGCAATCCTGCAAGGGCCAAGCCATCACATGTAACACATCCCACAGCCTGGGCTCCCTGACACGCTGTGGAACCATCCCCATGGCACCTGGGCTGTGCCAGCCGTGCCCTGGCAGCAGCACCGGGCAGTGCCCGTCCCCTGCGCTGGCACTGCTGAGGGACCTTGGGGTCAGTTCTGGGCCCCTCAGGACAGGAAGGACATTGAGGGGCTGGAGCGTGTCCAGGGAAGGGGCTGGAGCACCAGGAGCAGCTGAGGGAGCTTGGGAAGGGGCTCAGCCTGGAGAAAAGGAGGCTCAGGGGGGACCTGTAGATTGGGCAATTCACAAAAAAAAATGGAAAGGGACGTCTCTTATCCCAGCAGAAACCAGGCAGTGACAGACACTTGGCTGCTTTTCCAGTATCAGTGGCCAAGTGTCACTTTTATATTAATATTTTTATGTTGGGTAGCACAAGAGAGGTGAAACTGGGAAGCAGGGGATTAAGTTGAAAAAAACCCAAACAAATGCTCTTAGACGCTTTTTTGTATGTGCAAGGTGTTTTCTGTATTTAAACACTGAAATCTCTATAGACATGTTCTTCTGAGATGGGACATTTAGACAGGAGAAATTCCTGGCCTGCTGGAGTATCACTGGCCATTCTTTATTTTAGTATTTTTTACTTATCAGCAGAGCTCAGTTTCAGCTCCTCTATCACCAGAAAATGAACTGGGAACCAACAGTGACAACCACATGCTCTTGGTTTGTTCTGTTTCACAAACCTGCTCTTTGCAGAGCAGATAAGCGAATTTTGAAGAATATTCAGAACACTTCTGCTTCAGGAAAAGAGTTAGTGAGTCAAGCTCAGTGAACTGCTGCATTAAACTGGTGTGAGTCTCTAACTGGGACACGTGTCAGCAAAGAGCAGGGCCCGTGCTGGGACAGCTCATGCAAATGCCACCCAGATAAGCACGGCTCTGTTGTGATAAAACTCACCAATTATAAGATAAAAACTACTACACTGGGTCAGATGAGATTTCATCTAGGCTAACATCCTATTTCTGACACAGCCAGTGGTACAAGCTCTGGGAGTATTTTTATATCAGACTATCCACTGATTATCTAAAGATTTCCTGTAACCTGCTTTTTAAGTTCAGTCATCAAGTTACTGCACCTGATCTCTTGTAGCCCAGTGTCCATCTTGCAGTTAGTGTGGCTGGTCACTACACAGAGACAGGCCAGGCTGGTCCTTGAATGCCCAGAGACATCAAGATACATCAAGAAGTAGCTTCAACAACAATGTTTTTACCACATGAACACCTCAAAATAGCATTTGGAAACAACAGACACCTCAGTCTGCAACCTCTGTGCAACAGGGAGGCTTCCTTCATCTGCATGAACTGAGAAAATGAATCCTTCATCACGGTGATGGACACTTGTAACACCCAAATGTGTCCAGAGAACTGTCCTGGCAGAACAGGAACTAGCTTTTGAAACTAGTGTCTACTTTCTATCTATTCCCATCCCTGGCAGTGCCCAAGGCCAGGCCGGACGGGGCTTGGAGCAGCCTGGGACAGCGGGAGGTGTCCCTGCCCATGGCAGGGGTGGCACTGGATGGACTTCAAGATCCTTCCAACCCAAACCATTCTGGGATTCTGTGATTCTACTTCTTACAGTCTTCAGGCAGTGTGCTGAGCTGGCACAGACTCTTGGGAGCTGCAGGGTTCCAGCACAGACAGTGCCCCGGGGCTGGAGAGGGGCAGGGTCACCAGCTCTGCTCGCTGCCACATCCCCCAGCAGCAGCACCAAGTTGTTGTCCTTGCCTTCCAGGCTCTGAGGCCACATACCTGAATATTTTTTACATTAAATTTTTTCTTTGGACATAATATTTATAGGCGGGCTTAAATCTTTAAAACAGGGACACAACTGAAATTTTAGAAGTAAGACAGTTGAACCCCTGATCTCTTATTCCTTTAAATCCCAATAGACTCACAGGGACTGAAACATTTAGGATCTGGCTTTTTCATCTAAAACCAGCCTCAGATGTGCAGGTGCAACTCATTAATGTACTGGATTTACACCTACTTAGGCCAAGGCTGGAATGTTTTAATCTGCCTTTACTGCACAGACAGTTGGCATGTGTCAGTTACGTCACGCCAGATCCCAGTGGGGAGGATTTCCATCTCCCACTAACTTCAGAGAGGTGCAATGATACTAAATGTGATAAAAGTCATTATGCCGAAGTTTTTCAGTGCTCTAAATGATGGGATCACTCTTCGAGAATGTGAGTCTGGAGTAAGTTTGCCTTCATCCCTCCCCAAGGCCTGCTCCAGACTGGTGGGGAGGGAAGGGGATGAAGTGCAGCTCGTGCAGTACTGGGTCCATGTTACCCTGCACCCATCCTTGTTGTCCTGCTGTGCAGAGAGAGCCTGGCACCCTCTCACACCAGATGCTGCTGACACCAGCAGCAGCACCAGGCATGTGCTCCCCTCTCCAGCAGAACCAGGGCCCACTCACAGTGGGCAATAAATACATCCCATAAGGACATGGACAATCACTGCATTTAGCACTGCCAAGGGGAAGCCAAGCTCTGCCCTCCAATTTAACTGCAACTCCACAGATGTGCTGAAAATGGGAAACAGAAATCTGTGCTCTGCTCATGTGGGAGACAAAAAGAAACCTTAAAAAGCTTTTGTTTAGATTAGATTTTGGGCAAATGGAGGGAGAAATCCTCCCTTCTAATTTGCCACGACATATTGCCAGTCTACCAATAATTTAGGCAATGAATGACAGTTCCCTGTCTCCTGGACATCCCATGAACTTCTCAAGGGCTGCTCTTTGTGTTAACCGAAAATGTTCAGTTTTACCTTACGTACCTGCAAATATCACCATCCATGCCACTTACAGGGATTTCTGTGCACTCCCCGTTGTCTATAGCCCACTGCTGTCCAGCTCCACAGCAGCTCTCAATCAATTCCTTCGTGGAACCTGTGTGAAACACACACACACACATTTCTGTAGATTATTTTGTATGGAATTGATTTGGTGTAACTCTGTTTCTTAATTGAGAAGACCTTTAAAATAACAATAGCTCAGGGTGAGGTTTTTCCCCTTCTTTCCACATTTTGTCTGGTTACAAGGAAAACAAAGAAAGAGACAACTGATACCTGGAACATCTTGATATAATTGTTCACCTGGTGATGTCACTCAGGGGGGAACAGCAGAAGGAAATTAGGAATTTTAAACAGTACAAATAATATAACTGGTTTGAAGAAAACTCCATATTTGACAACTCTGAACAAACTCCCTGAAAAATCATGCTTGGCCACTTGATGCAAGTTGATTTACTAAGTCATTACACTGCTGTAACAGTGCCCTCACTACTCAGGCTGGGTTAGCACAGAGTGCCCCAGCCCTGGAGGGTTCAGCTGGCTTAAAAATACACTGAAAAGGGTTTGGGAGACATAACTGACCCTGTGAAACACTGGCACTGAGATGTAGTGAGAGATGGACATGCAGAATGCTGCTCTAGTTCCCACATTTTCCTTTGTGGATTTCCAGCGAAGATGTACATTTGCAGGTTGCAGTGAAATAGGGTTTTGCTGTATCCTATACACCTACTGTACAGACTTGGGGCACTTTGTTCTCCTCCAGCCTTCGGGGAGAAACAACCCAAACCCACCTGGAGCCACTGTGCCCCCACCCCGTGCAGGTGCAGGGGGGTTAAGGACCAAAGCCATTTGTGTCCCCCCCACCCTGCCCAGTTCCTGCTCACACGCCAGGGCACCACGACAATCTGCACATGGCCCTCAGGCTCTGCAATGCTTTCATTTTATACAGCACATTAACAATCTTAAAATATCCTTGAGTCCTGAAAGCTGTTTTAGGTGTAAGAGTTGCTCTGTGACATTGGAGGGTTGATCTATGCAGTTAAACTGGCAGGAAATACATCCAGTACCAGATAATTACAACACATTCCTATAAAACAGTTACACAGTTTTAATTCACTCCCTCAGTGGAAACTCCATTCATTTTACCAAGTGCTGAAATACATTTGGTGTTCTTGCTGGAACACGAGAATAGAGCAGAATTTAACTATCTACATTGCAGTAATCTACATGACTTATAATTCAAATAAAACTGAGTTACTCATTCCTCACTAAAGATTCAATATCAGATTGCTCTACTGAAGTGCCATACTATTAAACAGTCATATTTGCAAAATATATTGTCTTTTGTTGTGATCTTATGAATAATTAAACCCAGAATGAAGTTATCATAAAATAAACAAACCACTGCATTTTATCATCATCAGGAATTTTAAAGAACCTAGAATAACTCATAATAGGACTCGCAGACATTAGCACGGATTTATGATATTTTAAGTCTCCATTAGCAAGAACAAATGTATACAACTAAATACGTGCACAGGACTGAGGACCACAGAGTTTCTCTGCTGGATAGGGATTTTCAGCTCTGTGTGTAACTAAAACATTCAAACAGAGCTTTGTTTATTTGGGGCTTCCATGATCTTAGCAGATTTAGAAGCAGATTTGCATCTGCTCACAGAAAACGAAGTAATTTTGTTTGAGAACTCTGTAATCCTGGGGGTTTTTTATATACTGTGTGAATCTTTGATACTTCATAAAGTCCTTTCACAACCCACCTGCTAATAGATAATTTGCTATTTATAGATTTCTTCTCTAAGGGAAAAAAAAGGTAATTTATGTCAGGCTGCCCTACAAAACAGCAGCAGTTTCCTCACTTGTTTGCAGTTCAGTAACTCACCTCCTGCAATTATCACTCTACATCAGTCTGAAGAGACGAACTACAGGACATCTTGGCCTAATCTCAAAAATTTGTGCATTGTCTTCTAAAGACATTTAGAAGTTAATTCAAATATTTTGAAAACCATTTTTCCCTCAGAGAATTTAATCTCCTCCCTGCCTGTGCTTTCAAGTTGCCTCAGTGCCTGATCCAACCCTGAGCAGCAGTGGGATGGCCTCAGTCGGACCCAGGGACACATCCAGTTTTTCCGCAGGATATCCACGCAGCTTTTACATGCTAAGAATTTCAGCTTCCAGCTACAAATGCTGCTATGGGTGGCTGGGTGTATTTTAAGAAGTTTAGCTGAAGCTCAAACTGAGGAAAACACACAGTTAAAGGCTACTAAATTATTTCCTCCCACCGACACAGTGAACCAAAAGTTTGTTAGAGCAGCAAAGGAGACAAAGGAGGATTTTCCTCCCCTTTTTCCCTCCCAGTGTTCACAAATTATGTTTCGAGAGCGAGAAATCATCAGCCAGCTCCAGAAGGTCAAGAAGGGATAGAATATCTCCGTCTCTTGCCAGAACTTTTTTGACACTGAAGTTTCCCTGATTTCAGCTTCACCTGAATTTCTACTCAGACCATTTAACACCTTTAACACCGCCAATTTCGCTGCTTCCTCCCATTCTCACTTCGGGTTTGCAGCTCTGCAGAGCATTTGCATTGATTGAATAACTCCTGTTATGCAAATACCCATTCTCGGAGCCAGCACTCCTGACTGAGCTGTCAGCAGCTTTATCCATCAGTCTGTTCCAAGTGTTTCTTTTGTCTAAGTAGAAAGACAGACAAGCCTTAAGACATCAGCACTTCCTCACTGAGCCTGGTAAAACACTGGCACAGGGTGCCCAGAGCAGCTGGGGCTGCCCCTGGATCCCTGGCAGTGTCCAAGGCCAGGCTGGACATTGGGGCTTGGAGCAGCCTGGGACAGTGGGAGATGTCCCTGCCCATGGCAGGGGGTGGGATGAGATGAACTTTAAATCCCTTTCCACACAAACTGTTCTGTGAGTCTACGATTCCTCACATGATGAGAGCAGCGAGGACTAATCCATCACATCAACCAACCCACCCAAGCCTCCCACCCACCAGTGGACAATTATTTTCCTTTCTACTAAAATTACTCCAGGAGCCGTGACATTAAGGAGTCTTAGATAGTAACTTTAACTACAGAGAGACCCAAGTAAGGCAGACATAGCACAGGGGCCTGGATAGAATCAGTTGGCTGCAGGTAGAGGTGAAGTTCAGAACTGGTATTAACCCCAAATACAATTATCCATAATCCAGGGAAAGCCAGAGCACTGCATGAATCACCATGAGGATCAGCATGTCAGGGGCAGGGCACTGTCAGCCCCAGGCACCCACATCTCTTCAGTGCTGGCTTTAATTCCAGCTGTTAATTGCTGGGTCAGCACTCACATGTGAGAGAGGCAAAGGTCATACCGGGAAAACTGAGCTGAGCTCTTGCTGTTGTGATGGAGCATCCTGCTCCACTCCTACACCTGAGGAAAATAGTTTATCTTCCCCAAAACGATAGTATTTACACTTGGGGGAGGGTGGGACAGGGGATTAAACACCAGCAAACAACACAGGATCTTGCAAGGAAATGAGTTTGTGCACTGAGATTGATTTTGATGTGGAGCCTCAGAAATGAGACACTCCATTAGGAGCCATCTCCCTCTGGAGGATCTCATTGCTCACCCACACGGGCAGCTGACAGCCACGACTCCCGAGCTGAAACATTACTTTGATAAAAGCAGCTGCACAAACTGCCCGAGCGCTGAGCTGGCATAAATCACCCACCCTAGGGAGCTGGGTGGGGGCAGCCTCACAGCGCAGCATCGCTGGGGAGGGTTCCATAAGGCCAGGTGAGGGATCAGGATCAGCTCTCAGCACAGGGAGCACCTCTGCCCCGCAGCACCTGGGGGAATTGTGCCTTTCCAGGGAGCAAAGCAGACGGGCTGAGCTCCACCAGCACCTCCTCACAGCTTGCAGGGAAGCTCTTCTTTGATCAGGAGCGTAGGTTCCTTTCGCCTGCTGCAACCATCCTCACCCACCAGGAATGAGTGGAGAAAGAACAGAAATGGGGCAGATAGGGAGCAGTTTCCATCACTTTCCACGGGCACATACAGTCAAGGAAGGGATCAAAGCACAGTCTAAGTCAGTGCTCATGACTTGTTTCCCTTATTAAAAAACCCAAACAATAAATGCAGCTTGAAAACTTGTTTATAGATTTACATATGTTTAAAGGAAGGGGTATCCATACCTGCAATACCCCCAGTACATACACTGAACAAGGACTGCTTGCTCACACTGGAGAAAAAAAGTTCTATTTCCTTATCAAATACCGGCCTGAGAACATAAAACCACGTATTCTGAAAAATAATGACAAAAACTTCACAGAACAACTTGGTGGAGTTCTTCAAATACTGAAAAATAACTGTTTCCAGTGGGTCTTTTTTTCTGCTCCAATCTCTTAATCATTTAAAGCTCTAATAAATAAATAACAAAGTACTGTAGCTTTAGCCTTTGATAGGTTGTCATTTTCTATCTTATCAACAGCCTGAGCAGCTTTATTCAATTCCCTCATTGAATTTCACCATTTAGGTGTGCATTGTAACATGTTCTCAGCTTGATTTATCTGGAATGGCTGGGAAGACGTTTTAATGAGTAAGGTAAAGAGGAGAAGAACATTTATCTTGGCAGAGACAGGGGAGGGGAGAATGACAACACGGCCCCAAAGCCAGCTGCTTTCACTCCAAACGGAGCTATCACTTACGTCATTAGGGCTGGTTAAGCTCTCCCCAGGACCTGTTCCCAGATAAATGAGCGAGGGTTTGCTCTGTGCAGGTTCCTGCAGGCTCCTCCAAGCGCCTCAGCGTTCAGGATGTGTCTGACTCTAAATCTCCCTGAAACGAGGGCAGCGCTCGAGTGTTTCCATGACCAAACCCCCAGTGAGCTCACTGCTCGGGACAGGGCTTTAACCCACGTGCAGCTTCTCAGTCTTTGAGGCTTCTCTCCTTGGAAATGATGGAAAAGCAAATTGCAGGAGAAATACAGGCTGAGCTGAGCATTCAGCACACATCTCACGGATCCAATCCAGTGCCTAATCCTTCTTTTCCACTACCCTCTTCCATTCCTGCTGGACAGCCTGCCATGCCATCACCACAGCAGTGTCAGGGAGCTCCATCACACTTGGAGCAACCTGCCTTCATTTTAAACCTCATGCAGCAAAGCGTTTTTCTACATCCTCCGAAGGCGCCCGCGTCTCCTTGGGAATCCATCCCACCGCTCATCCGGGACAAGTTCTGTTATATTGCCTTCACTCCTTGGGAAGCATCTGCTTTCTATTTCGACCTGAAAACATTCTGTTTCCTACGTTATTCTTTTTTCATAAATTCCTTATGCTGGCTTGCTTGGCAAAACACAGAGAGCCGTGTCTGCCCCAAGGCACAATGAAAAACTGGATAACCCAAGCCGAACATTCATTTTACTGTGCACCATACAATGGAGACATACATCAACATAACCTCAGCCAGGCTTGTTTGGCAGATTGTGTTCGAAGTGTGAATGAATAGCAACCTTATATTCCCTCTGGCTTTAGTTCTGGATAATCCTTGTAAGTCAAAACTTGTATTACCTGTGGCAGAGGCCAGATAATTTAGATGATGTTTGGTCTTTAACGTTTCCATGACAGCATCCTTTATTAGGTCCAGGTTGAAAGAAGGAGGGGGGGGAACAACTAAATATATTCTTTAACCTTTTTCACCAGCAACAAACCCAAGCAATTCCTCTTCCTGCCGTTTCAGAATGTGTCTCATTTTGCTGCGTCCTTCTGTCACTGAGTTTGAAGCGGAACAGTTCCTACACAATCGTCCTTCTATTCGTTACAATAATAACTCAGAGCAGGCAGAATGTTTCTTGCCCTTCAGCATAGTCTTGGCTGTATTTTCCCCCTCAACCTTCCTTCCCCAGATATTGCACAGAGTATATTTATGCTGGCTATTAACTTTCAAAAGAGCTGAGGCTTTGGAAAGCCTGGTTCCGATTATCCTTGTAATTCCTGTCTGAAGAATTTTATCTTGGGGGAGAGCACACTCTTTGCATGCTCTGTTTTGTGGCTAGGTAGGCTTCCTTCTTCAAAGCATTTCCACCAGCCCTGTTTAATTTTAAAGTTAAAATTCAGAGGAATAGTGTTTATCAGGGAATGTAGTCAGGGACTGCCTGTCAGAGCACTTGGGAAAATTAGGCAGGATCACTGAATGTGCTGCAACTCAAACACTTGAGTAAGCCAAGCACTTCCAGTACGTTCTTAACTCATTACAAATTGAGCTGAGGTTGTAATGGTAACTAAATTATGAAAACAATATTCCTTCTTCTTAAAAAATATGAAGGCAAGCAAACATAAAGAAGCAAATAGATGTGTGTGTAAGGCCTTCATTCAGCTTATACGCTCCCCGTACTTCTGAGCGTTTATCTACAGAAAAAATTGCATTAATTCCACCACTACCCATTCAGACCCACACACTGCAGTGTTAGGGACAGCCATCTATTAAGACATGTTGCTGCTTTAAATTTAAAAGTGCTTTAAAAGTGCTGCTTTAATTTTAAAAGTGTAGCAGTGAAAAAGGTCTTTGTTTTGGACTGGGCGTGTTGACCAAGGACAAGCCAAGCTACTGTGCCATTTTAGAGTTCAACTGCCTAAAACCATGACACACACTTTAAGCATGCAATCCATACAAATACATAATTTATTCTCATACCAATCACACGGAAATTGTACTTTTGTTTGAAGTCCTGAAGGAGGATTGTACATCTATATCTGAACCGTATCTGATTTGCTGGGGCACAGATTGCTCTGTGCACACCCTGGCAGAGCTCACATGGGATAGGGAACTGCTTATGAATGCTCCTATGAAGCTGACCCAAAGGCCAAACATCTTTCAGGTTGCTGTTGTGAGCCTTTTGTAACTCTGGCAACTGAAAAGAAAATCCCCAGCACCTGCCCAGTGCTCAGTCCGCTTCCACCAGTTCAACACACACAGCACAGGCTAAAAACACATAGCCTTAGCTGCCCTCCAGGAGAACCCACCCAGAAACTATTCACAGAAAAGTCTCAAATCAATTTTGGGGGAAAAAAAGCCAAGATTTTCATTTTTCTCGTGACCAATTCATCCAAAGTAGAAAAACTGTAAAATTCCTCAGAGGAGTGAACTGAGTGTTCATCTCTGTTCAGAATATCACTGGAAACACCGGGCAGATTCACTCCCTGGCTCATCCCCAGCTGCTGGTGTCAGCTTGTGCTCTCTGCTCCGCTGCGCAGCGCAGCCTTCACAGGAATGGCACAGCACGAGCCCTGCAGACCTCGAGAAGGTGAGAACAGAGGGGAAATGACACCACAGCAGCAGCCAGTGGCCTGGACAGCCCCAGGAGCGCCCCTGACCAAGCATGTGCCCTCCAGCTCTGCTTGGACTGAGGACTGCGGACAAAAAGATTCTGAATAGCAGAGGAAGAAAACCTCTGAGTTTCACTGAGCTTCTAATCAGCGAGTAGGGATGCTTAAACCAGACAGAAGAGTTGTTGTAGAGCTCCATCTCCTTATTTGGGAACCCTCCAGGATTCTTCCCTAGTCCTTGTCAGGTTTATAATCACAAATTACACTGTTCCTTTCTTTTATGATGATGTTCTGAAGAGATCTCTCATTTCCTCAGGCTTTTCTTTATGAAGTTTTGTAATCAGGCTTTGGGGAGAATTTCAGCAGTATTGATTGTGGCCCAGGGCATTTCCTGGATTAATGACAGGCTGGAAGAGCTGATGGCCCCCGGTTCTGCCTTGATCCAGTAACCCAAGGAGGTTTAAACTCTCCAGGATACACCCAGCGCCAGAGCAGTTATTGTGAAGGAATTTCAGTGGGACACTTAAGTCAACAGCAATGAAACAAACCTCCTTTTATCCCTCACAAAAGTAGGAGGAAATACTAATTTGAATGGGCTGATAATGAGGTTTAGATTGTTCCAGGGGAATTTCGCAGCCCTGGCAGGAAGCACAGCAGGAAATCTCTCCTTTGCCATGCAGTATGCTTCAGAACCACAGATGTTTGGAAACAAGGGGGTTTAGTTCCCTAAGAAAGTAATGATTTGGGGTAGAAATTAGGAAAATGGAGTTTTTAACTTCTAAATGAAGCACCTTGTTTGATGCTGTCACTGTGGTTTCACACAACAGCTATTGGGTGACTCATTTTGCTCATTCCCACTTCAGTCTGCCTCCAGCTCGGCCAATCCATGGTGCAGCTCAGTGTAACCCCACAACACACTAAGAGAAACACAGTCACATGAGCTGTTTAATTCTGTAAGTCCTCCGTGTCACAAATCTACACCACTCAGATCACACACAAAATTCCTGTGCTTTGTTTCAATTCTATGTTCCTGATTGAAAGTAGCGAGTCATTCATGTACGTGTTCATCAAGATAAATGGCACTCCTGTAATACCAGCACTGTTACTGAAGTCACCTTCAAACAAGGCAACATTTGAAAATTGTTGTAAACTCTGGCAGAAGTGGCTGTTTTCACCTAAAGCTGGGGTTTGACCCCGTGCCCATGGAAGCCTACAGGCCCTGCAAGCTCCTTTACCAAAATTCAAAGCACAAAGCCCTTGAACACAGAATCACAGAATCCTTAAGGTTTCTGTGGAAAAGACCTGAGATCAAGTCCAGCCATCAACCCAGCACCACCACCACTAAACCAGTCCCCAGGTGCTGCATCCACACCTGTTCTGGAACACTCCCAGGGACGGCGACTCCACCACTGCCCTGGGCAGCCTATTCCAGTGTTTGACAACCCTTTCCATTAAGAAACTTTTCCCTAATATCCAATCTACACCTTCCTGACACAGCTTGAGGCCATTTCCCCTTGTTCTGTCCCTGTTCCCTGGAAGCAGAACCCGACCCCTCCTGTCAGGGAGTTGTAGGAAATGAGAAGGTTCCCCCTGAGCCTCCTTTTCTCCAGGCTGAGCAACTCCAGTTCAGCCTGGGGTTGTTTATATATAGAATAAATATGAACATATTAATATTTAGGCCAGTCCTTAGTGCAGCAGCACTGATGGAGCTCAGACATGTGCTGAAGGCCACTGCTGACCCTGGTCCTGTCTGAGGCACAGCAAGAATGGGTAGGACAGTGACTCCTGCAGGGAACAGCCAACAAGCAACAGCTACATGTACAAAGTATGAAACCATCAGGAGATTGTTATGGAGATCAGCATTCCAGCCTGTATCTGAATCTACAGAAACTCCTTCCTCAGCCACCTCAGCATTCCGTGCTTTTCGGGAGCTGCAGAGACAGTCCCAATCCCTCTCCCCTTCTTACGCACACAGCACTGCAGCGAGCACCAACACGGCTGCAGGGACAGAGCTGGCACCCAGGTCAGCTCAGAGTTCTCCTGCTGGTCCTGAGCAGCCAGAGGAAGACCATGTGTGCTGGGGCAGGTTCCACACCCCACGTGCACAACCTGAAACAGGCACAAGCTAAATCGCAGCCGGAGCTCCATCTCCCGCAGTGCACTCTGGCTCACACTTCCTACTTGGAAAACACAGGCTGCAGCCACTTTTAGAGGAATTTACATTCCCAATTGCATTTTAGTTTGGAATCAGAGATGAAGAGAGAAAAGGGACTGACTTGTGAAAAGCTCCAACTATGTGATTTAAATGTGTTTTGGAGCATTTGGGATAAGGCAGCAAATTCTAATGAAGGGTGGAGGAGTCTCTTCATCTCTCCTACAAATTCTCATTACAGTTACTTTCTGCAGGAGACACCTAAAACAGAGGAAAGGAAAACATTAAAAGAAGCAGAACTTCACATACCACTTCATCAATACTTTTCGAAAAAGCCCCAGTCTTTATCATTTGTGTGTGTAAATAAGTAGAGTGCACTTCTCAGTTTCTCTGTTTTTCAATATTCAACCACACACCAGGAAAGCAATGTCCAATCCCACACAGCACTTGTGCAAATTATAACTGAATGATCAAAATATCAGGATGGTTGAACTTTGAAGTCTTTTATCCAGGTTTCTAGTTCAGGGTGCTAACAGCTCGTGATGAGAGTAAAGCCTTAGTGCTGCCCAGAGGCTGTTGAAAATAAGATCCATATGAGGCTTTGTGGTGATACAGCAACAAGAAAGGAACAAAGTGTCTGGATACTTAAAGGCAGACAAGTCTGGACACTGCTGGAAAAAGACAATAACTTGCTGAATCATCAGCCAGGAGAAGGGACAGAAGTGGGTGGAACACTGGGCTCTGGGTGGCTGAGAGGGTTTGGAGCACCACCAAGCTGTGCAGACTCACACACGCAAGCACAACCCTTAGCAAGGCCACAGCCCTTCACATTTTTCTCAGAGTTTTAGTTGTCAATTTAACAACTGTACTCCACTGGCTGAGTTTGCCAATAGCTTTGACTGGGACAGTGTTTGTTCATAGTCTTGGGCTACAAAATGGTGATGCAGAGTCAAGCTTTTTAATGTTCACATGTGTTTAAACTAGGTTTTTCTTTCACCCCTCCTGAGTATATATTCATATATTTTTCTATTGTTATATTTTTTATATATATCCTGCACAGGGACCCAAATCACTAGGCAGATTTTACTTTTTCGGTGGTTTTTAATTCCTCTGTCAGTCACCTCATGAAAAACAGATTCTTTAAATAAGGTCTGAGAGCATTAAGAAGATGCATCAAAGATAAACTTACCCCCTCTTTAGATCCAGGCCAAGAAGAGAAATATCTTATAAACACTGTCATCAATCTGCAAAAATGTAGAGTTTTAGTTCTGTAGCTGATTTAATCGAATTTATTTTGTTATTTACGTACACAAAGGTAAATCAGCACAAAATAGGTCTTTTATAAACTACTCCATAGAAGCAGGACCTGCATACTGTTTGGTCTCTCCAGCAATTTTACAATTTTGACTTCTTGCTGCCAAGATCTATTTTGTTTTTATTTGGGTTCAGCACTTACACCTTTCTCTGCTGCGTTTGCAACTGCAAATGGATGTGAACTGGATCTTTAAAAGCAAGATACAACACTAGGGAGCACTGACAAGCAAACCAGATCCCTCCCCCTGTATGGAATGCATCCTTCCTAACCAGGGGAGGTAGGGTCAGCTTTGAACCTGCTGCTTCTCCCAGTCAACAAACACCCTTGGGTAACTGTCAGCTGTTTCCCAACCACTGCAAGGCATCAGCTTTCACATGGAACAAGGGCCACACAGTGGGGAGAGGTGAGGGACTGTTCCCTTCTATGTAGAGCTGGAAATAGGGGTCACAGTCGGACTCCTTTGCCACTCTCTGTAAATCTTCAATGAGAAAGAGGAGGGGTGGAGGGAAGGTGGGGTATATGTGATGATAACAGCATATCAACGCAGTGCCTGCAAACCAAAACGGAAGCCTGACACCCTTCTCACATCAGATAGGCCAGTCCTTATGAAAATTTGAAGTAAAATCTCAACGTTTTCAACACATTAATATTCTGGAAGGCCACTGACCCAGCCAGCACAAGCTGCAGGTATCGAAGATGCATTTTCATTTGAAGGATTTTCCAGTCCTTCCCACAGATGAGATAAAGCTTTCTGAGGTCTGACTGTCCCTGTGGCTCTGATGTTCAGCACGAGGTCATGGGAGAAGGTTTTCTGTAACAGCAGCACAGCTAAAGGTTGAAGTTGCCACGTCAGGGGCAGCTCCAAAGCTGCTGGGACAAGAGCTCTGAGCTGTGCTCCGTTCAGCAAGGGTTAGGACCACCAACAGAGTGTATTGGCAAGGCTGCTTTTAGGGAGGAGTTGTTTGTTTATAAATTCAAGTAAAATGCGCTGCAACCACATTGTAATGAAAGATTGGCTATCTGGCAAGAGACAGAAACCCTCTTGGGATCACAAGCTTTCTAGGCAATTTGTTACAGAAGCTTTCATAAAAAATATGAATATTCCGTTTTCAGTAACAGAAAAGTGCCCTCCACGTGTTCCAGGTTAGGACCTCTCCCTTTAACCTTCCTGTCTGAGGCAGCTTGCAGGGGCAGCGCTGCCACATGGCCGTGACCGGGGCCATGGGCACGGCCCCACAGTGACAAAAGCAGCAGTGACCCAGCTGCTGGGACAGACAGGAGTAACTACAGCAGCCTTACAACACCAGCCAGTGTCATCTGCGTCCAGCTGGAGTCCTGCAGCTCTTACCCTTGAAGGTTTCTCTGTTTCCCTACTGCTTTTCCTCTCCAGAGTCCCTTAGTCTTCTCCCTTTCCTACCGGCACACATTACTCCTATTTTTATTGACCCTTTTTCCTTATCTCCCCCCAAATGCTATCTCTTTTCCCACATCTCTTCAGAAAATCACTGACAAGAAAACCCAAACCAATCCATTTTCCTCCAAGTCAGGACACAAAACAACCATCCAGCAAGGCCACCACTACTGATGCTACATTTCTCACCCAGTCTGCCTTTATCAGCCCCAAACCTCTGTGCACATCCACTCGCTGACTCGGCAGAGGTTCTGATTTCAGTCAGGACCACTGCTCAGTGTGTTCAGAGTGCTCTCCCAAGTGCCATTAACCCTGAGCTCGTGTTCCACAGCTGCTGGGAGAGAGCAGATCCATTATCCTGCTGGCAGCACCAGCACGTGCTGTGTCTGTGCTGCACCACCCCACTGCACAACTCTGTGTGCAGCCACCCGGAGCCAAGGGATGCACTCAAAGGAACATGACTGGCACTGAATCCATACAACTGGAATAGATCTCGTTCTGTGCAGCGGCTCATTGACTTCTCAATGGCTTCTAATTCCCAGTGTCGGCACATGAACTGACTGGCACCACAACCCCATGAATAACGTTTCAGGAACCTGAGGGAACATGGAAACCTGAGCTAAGAGCTCCAAGAATTCCCAACAATATCAAGATGACTTACATTTACAGTGTATGCAGTACAAAGCACCACTGCCCGGCGTAGTGCAACCATTTCTGACTGAAGGGTAATTACTTTTCCTCACCATCATCTGTTAAAGTCCTGATTAGCACAACTCCATGCACTTGATTCGTGGAGCAAAGTTATTTCATTAGGAAGTAATAGGAAATATTGAACAGAGGGAAAAGAAGCCTCCTAAATAAAATTCTGCTTTCCACATCCTCATATCTCCACAAACGTTCCCATGTTATAGTTGTTTAATTACCTAGGAGTGGGAAAACTGCTTAGCCACTTCCAGCTTTCCAGGGCTTTATGTCAATTTACAATGACAGAAACAGGTTTAATGACATCAATTGTCCCTGAGAATCGGTGATAAAAAAGGGGTTTTTTTGCAAACCTCTGTACAGTAGAGTTGGTACATAAAAACCAACTGCAAATGAGGACAATACAATGGCCTTTAAACACAGAAGGTTACATTAGCTCCCAAGAGTCAGCAACTGCCTTCAAACAAAACCACCCCAAAACCCAAATTGCCCAGTTCTCTGCCAGCACCACGTAGATCCAACTCAAACAGAAACACCACGGGCAGGTATGACTTTCTAAATGCTATTTCCATGGAATAGTTCCAAAACACTTCGTATGTTTAAAAAGTCAATTAAATTCGATATGTTTGCTTGACATCCAGTGATATTTGCTAAAAAGAAAGACTCAACATTTTTAGCCCTTGATGCAGTATTTTCCCAATCCAGTTTGGCATACAGAAACAAGTTCCAAACTGAACTTAGGAACTGTGTACCCAGCACCAGCCAGCACCAGCCCTGCTGGAGGAATGCAAGGGATCTGACATTTTACTAAGCTATAATCAATAATAATTTTTTTAGTTGCTGATTACAGGTATAACTCCAGTCACACCTCCACAAATGCCCAGCCTGTCCCGATTCTTCCCCACTGCAATGCATCCGCTTTTTGAGCAACAATTTTATGACTTTAAATTCTGAGGACAGACTGACCTGACGCCAGTTAGAATGGCTTCAAGCTGAGGATGCTTTCCCTCCAACACAGCCATAATTTAAATCCCAGCAGTCTAACTCACAATAATCTCTCTTTATGCATTTTTTGAAAATCCCCTCAGTGCCTTAAGAACTGCTTTGGCTGCTAGCAAGAGGTATCGTTCCCATCTCTGAAGATATGTACAGCACAGCTCAGGTCATCTTCATGTCAGACACATCTCAGATGACTTTCTCCTTTTTCACCTCAGGTAAAAAAATGGGTCCATCACACATCACCTTTACAGAATAGGTTTTTTTTAAGAGGAACCCAAGCCAACATGCAGTTTCTATACATTTTAAACATTTTTTTCTCTTAATAGTGGTAATCTTCACTTACCAGAGCTGGTACAATACAAACTCCCCCTTCCAACCCTTCTTCCCCCATATAAGAAAAAGGTGATTTTTTATGTTTTACAGAATCATGGAATCACTTCGTTTGGAAGAGACCTTTAAGATCATTAAGTCCAACCACTACCCTAAAACCCACACTCATCTTCTCTTTGTAACTGGCAGGATTTGAGGAATCCGGGCTGCAGGGATGATGGCAAAAGACAAAAATGTGCTGGAGCTGATGTCCCCTGGGCTCTGACAGCAGCGGGGAGGGCCAGACTCCTGCGGCCAGCAAGGCCAAACATCCCGGTGGAGCTCCTGCTCCACGTCACTGCCTCGGCGCCGGCTGCCAGCCCTCGTGCCAAAAGCCTGGCCAGTGCCAAGCCCCACGGCTGCCAAGCCACAGGGAGGGGAGGCTGCGGGCCTGGCTGGGCAAGGAGTGCCAGCAAATTCCCTGGAGCTGCACGGCCGGACACACCCAGGGCCTGGGATGACCCTCCAGCATGGAACGGTTCCTGCGGGCCAGGACTGCCAGCGCTGGCCCCGAGCCCCGGCCAGGGCTGTGGGGCACTCCAGGGCTCGGAGCAGCCCACACTCCTGCTCCAGCTGGGAGGGAGCCAGCAGATCAGCCTCTCTGGGCTGGAGTTATCCTCCTGCAGCCATCCCTGCAGCTGAGGAGGAGCTCGTGCAGACTGCGTGCTTCGTTTGCCTCATTTACCAAAGCGCATCAGTGCTCCCACCTCCCCGAGGCCCAGCTCAGCCAGCTCCAGCTCGCAGGCAGGAGCTCTCTGAGTCAGGATTTACCTCCACACACCTACAAGTTTATTTCAGCAGAGGAGGAAAAAGCAAAGAAAGAGGCCAGCCATGTGTCCTGTTTGCCATGTGTCCTGTTTGATCCACTTTCTACAGCTTAATCCGACGGTGTGGAAAATGAAAACCTGCCTTGTCTCATCGCACATGGCTTTTGAATGACTTTCCCAAGGAATCCATTCGTAAATAAATTATAATTGGAGTAAATCAAAGGACCCAGGTCAAAAAAAAAAAGCAACGCCCTGGCACGAAGCCAACAAAAAGTAAGAACTACACGGATGACTGTGATTCCTTCTGACTTCCTTCAAAAACGGGTATTCACCAAAAAGCCCCCACACTTTACATACTATTCTGTGTTTCTGTAAAAATATCTGAGAATTAGCACTGCCAAATATGCCAGTGTTTGGAAAACAGACAGGAAGCTGCAATTACTTGCCCACTTCTATCTCCTTAACCCGATACTTATTTTCTTTTCCTATTTTCCATAGGATTTCACAAGCTGCAAATGACAGAAGTGGGCTTTTACCTGTGGGGATTGATGCTGTTTAGCATAACCCAGGGCCCAAGTGCCACATCCACACGTGTTTGGGAACACGTTCAGGGACAGTGACTCCAGCGCTGGCCTGGGCAGCCTGTTCCCATGCCTGACAACTCTTTCCATGAAGAAATTTTTCCTAATATCAAACCTAAACCTCCCCTGGTGCAACTTGAGGCTGTTTCCTCCAGAAAGGAGGTCATACTCTCTGATCTGCTGTGGAACCTGTAACACCCAGCACTGAGGGACCGAGAGGGATTTAAAGTTCATCCCATTCCACCCCTGCCATGGCAGGGACACCTCCCACTGTCCCAGGCTGCTCCCAGCCCCAATGTCCAGCCTGGCCTTGGACACTGCCAGGGATCCAGGGGCAGCCACAGCTGCTCTGGGCACCCTGTGCCAGGGCCTCCCCACCCTCCCAGGGAAGAATTTTTCCCTAATCTCTAATCTAAACCTGCTCTCTTTTACTTTAAAACCATTCCCCCTTGTCCTATCACGATCTACCCAAGTAAAAAGTCACTATTCATAGAACTGAAAATCATTTAGGGGTTCATTCTGGCTGCATAAACTCCATCAAGCACCAAATACACAGAAAAAGAAATATCTCTAAAGAGAAAGGTTCTTATCCTTCTTTTAGCTGGGGTATTTAAACTCAGGCTCCATTAAAACCAATGGAAACTACCACAGCAGGCTGATACCTGTCCAAGAGATAACAACTTCCATTTGTAAAAACAAAGTCCTGAAGTGACAACCCACAGTTTTAGTGATACAGAAACCTGCTTATCTGCTTATTAAAAGCCAATTCAGAAATAAATTCCTCATTCTTACGAACCAAATTACCAGCAAACAGAGAGCTATTAAATGCTACTAAATAAATCTTTGCAAGCCTCAGACTCTTATTTTCTTGATTGCATATGTAATAAATACCAAGAGCTCGAGGTAATACAATATGCAAGAGGACTGAATCATTTTTTGGCCATAGGAAAGGAGATAATTTAAAAATGTTATGTAATCCTAACAGACTGACAGCTGAGGTAACCACCTCATGACAATCTATCTAAAGAACTATATGAAGCATGGCACTGTCCCAAAACTCCATCTCTGTCATCATTCATTCAGTGAAAACTCTCATCCATGTGCAACTTTTAATACTAGAAACTGTTGTCAGTATGGAAAGGAAAACTTTACCCAAATATGACCTAAGAAACTTAAATAACTGCCAGAAGTACGAAGTGGAGAAGTCAATTAAAGGTAAAGAGGATCTGCCCTGAGTCCCAGGTACACTTTGTGGTACAGGTGACAGGAGGGCAGCTCCATGGCAGCACCAATCCCATGGGCACAACCCGAGTAGTGAAAGCCCCAGACAAGCACAACCAGTTATGTAGTCACTGTCGTGCAGCCTTTATTAAACACCAGGTTTCATTTTGCTCACAGGAGGGTGAGGTTGACTTCAAAAAGGAAAAAAAAGCTCCCCTGCATGGCTCAACACTACCCAGGAGCTGGGGAGTGAACCTCCAGCCCAAGCCTCACCTAGAGCAGCACAGAGGGAGTAACTGGGAGGAGAAGGAAAGGCTCATCTGTGCAAGAGGTCTTTGCTTCCTCAGCCTCCTGGCAGAAAATTGTAGTGTTTCTTCAGGATCACGATTCACTGTAGCCTTAAACAAGAAGCAGAGGAAAGTCTTAAAAGTCTACTTATGGCCATGGTAATTCTAGTGGGAGTTACACCCTGGTAACGCCTGCACCCTCCTCTCCTTGAGCCCAAATGGCAAAGAGTTAGGAAAGGTTTTGCTGTACCCCCAGAGCTGGCAAACCTCTCCCCCTGGCAACACAAATGTCAGCCAGCCCTGCCCACAGCTCTACCCCAGCTCTGAGGGCTCTGAGTTCACACGTGGAACATTCTGCATGGACCTTATGGCACCTCAGAGCACTGCAGCCCTCCAAGCTCCATCTCCCAGCAAGGATTTCTCTGAATCCTGTGGTTCTGTTGCTTAGTTCACCACCCACCAATCAGCCTTCTCAAAGCTTTATATTTACCTACAAACCTCAGTAGCAGAAGCTCAGGCCTTGCTACAAAGGTGACAGCTGAGGCACAGTCTCCATTTAGACCCTTGCCTTAGACCCCATCACTTTTAACCCCTTGAAATTTAATTTCAGCTGTAGGAGGCACACATCACACCAGGAATGTTTTATACAGGCAACCACTCACTGAAAACCTGAAAGGAAGAGACACTTGTTCCTATCACACATTTCTGCAATCTGGGCTTCTCAGTTCCAGATTCAAGACTTGCGACAACCTGAAAATATGAAATGTGAATTTTTAACCAGAAACTTTTTAAAAATTCGAGTTAAATGTAAAAGCGCAGCCAGGAGCACCAGTCATTTCCAGGCTGGAAGGAGGCTGAAGGGCTCTGCGGGCAAACATTCCCACAGCTCACCAGCAATGGGAGGAGATGCTGATACACAGGAGCTGAGTCAGATGGGGAATACACAGCTTGAGAGCATCTGCAAGGCAGAATGGATGAGAGCTCTGCTGTGATGAGTCACCGGAGAGACGCAGGAAACGATTACTCAAAACAAGACCCATTATCAGAGCAACATTATGTTTTATAATAGGAAATTAATGTTTTATTCAAGTGATATTTGCTAGATATAATTCCTTGTATCCAAGAGCATCTAGAACTCCAGCTCCACCTTGGATCTGATTTTCTGCTCAGTCCTGAACTCCCCCAGTTGCACAAGCCTCTTGATTGGGCCTTTTCACAGGCTGGGAAGCTGAAGGGCATGAATGGGTTTTATCACATATAATGGGGATGTAGACGTGGATGAACAGGGTTTGGGGTTTTTTCATAGATAAAAGCTCTTTGGGAACAAATATTTATCCCAGTATATGGTATAAAAGATAAACAAGCACTATAAAATCTTCCATAGATTTTGAGAAGGACTGAACCTCAAAGAATACCCAGCTCCAGCCTCATCCAGAAATGTAAACAGTTTAAGGGGGCTGATTGTTGTCCACAGCCGGCAAGTAATTAAGCACTAATTCTCTACCATCTACAGAGCAAGAAATTGGAGAGGAAACATGGCACATTGCTACGTGTGCACTTTTCAGTCAGACTCCTGCATCTCCATCACCCTCAGCAGAGCACTGCAGATCTGCCCTCCCCTTCCCAAACCCACAGATGACACCAGCGATCTCCAAAGGCAGAAGGACAGATTGTTATCTCAAAGTGAGGCATTTCCAGAGTCAGCTGCAGTTGTCCCAAAACACCCAACGCCACCCACAAAGCGGGAGGACAGGGAGAAACATTGCCAATTCCCTCAAGTGGGGCTCTCATCTGTGATAACCCAATCCTTGAAAAGACCTTCATTCATTTCAACAAAATATTTTCCATGGTATTTGCAGAGGTTTTTTTCACTGAAAGAAGATGAAAGGCTCAGTTGCCTTATCTGTAATTAGACACGCATTTGCTACACATTCCTGGGACAAATAAACCAAATTTACCTTAATAGGGTGGTTTCATCCAGCTGAACTAGTTTAAATTTGCTGCTGTTTTGTTGCACATAACATTTTACAAATAAAAACCAAACCCAGCGCCAGGAAAGCAGCATTCCATGGCATTTTTTTCCAGCTCTACAGACCTCCTGGGGCAAAAAAAGGGAGGAAAGCATTTGAAGCATGAAGGATTTTTTTTCCCTTCCCAGTCTCCAGGCCCAAGCAAAGCCCTGCTGGAGCTGCCTGGTGATGTCAAACACATCCCCACATCCCCATCCTGGGCTGAATCCCTGCGGCACCGCAGCCTCGTGGGGCTGCTCCAGCCCACTCGGCTCCCAGCACCCGCTCCAAGGCTGGCTTGGGTGGACACACTCCAAACTTGGGCCAGACCTCTATTTTCAACTCAGATGAGTATCTATGGCAACTGTGGGGCTATTTTAAACCATTCCTATTTAGCCACCTCCAGGCTGAAAGTTAAATAGACAAAAAAACCCAGCCCACCCCATCACGCACTCCTCTAACAGCTCACGGCATGTGACAGAGCAGGATCGCTTTTAATTTGCTCTCTCCTTACAGGGTGGGTGGGTTTTGTTTGGTTTTAAACATTTGAGATTTTGTTTTTCTCTTTGAGGAAAACTGTGAGCCTCCTATTTTTCTAAAACACATCTTTTAAATGAAAGGTGATGATGGCTTTGGGCAGCCACATGACATCAGGGAATGGAACCTTACAAATAACCTCAAATATCAGATTATCTGAAACATGTTGTAGAATCTGACACTCCTTTAATTTTGTAGGTGATGTCCAAGGCATACATTTCCATGCTGCAAAGAGTTTATTCATCTCTTTACAAGCACAACACTTGACAAGCAACTGTAACCTCAGGCTAGATTAACTCTCTTCCTTGTTCTGAACACGACTTGCTACAAAAGGCAGAAATTCATCAAATTAATCAATTTGCATAACTGGCAGCTATGGAAGAAAAAGCCAGGCGAGTGTTGCAGCTAAGCAGGAAGCCAGGTGCAGTCTGTTTACACAGACTTGTTATCAAGCTACAGATACATCACAAATGCATTTGCTGTGCTGTGTTTGCTTTGCAAACCAGGTCCTACTTTACATCACTTTGAGATTTTCTGAGCCCTGGGGCTCAGCTCAGCTCCCCAAGCAAAGGCTCCCTGTTTCACTGGGGACACCTCACGGAGTGCCTTGACCTCCAGTGACCGAACCCCCAGGGCTCTGCAGCACCACGCTTTTAAGGGACATGCAAAAATTTCCATCTGTCTGTATGCCAAGTGTTCACATGGAGCCAGCCAGCATTCCCACAGCACCTCACACACCTGTGGAGCAGCTCTGCCACTCCTGAACTCCTGCTTACAAAGATTTTATTTTCAATTACATAAATTGTGGCAACAGCCATCACTGCCGTAGAACTGCTTGCCAGACTAATTCAGGGGATTTAGGAGCTATTTTAGCCTCTGATGAAGGTGGTTTTTAGTCCACACAAGTAGTTAAAAGTTGCTCAGCAGTTTGAAAGTTAACAACCAAGTCTTAGTACCAGGGAATAAGGAAAGAGGGAAAACAAGATAAAGGCATTTTCCAGCCTCAGCACACAGCTCCCAGCACACAGCTGGAAGCTCCTCTGCACCTTTTTTAAGGCACTGGATACCCAACAGAGTCATGCCCATTGTGCCCATCAGTGTTGGCTGTATGGACACGTTCATCCTGCATGCTGTGGGTAGTGTCTGTACTGAACACCAACTTTCAACCCTGTGCTGGAGCTCAGCCTGCACATCCACACACGAGGGTACAGCTTTCTCCTGACTCTCCACCAGCTGCACACACGGCCAGGCCCCTGAGCTGGGCTGCAGGAGCCCACATGGAGCACCTTCTCCTAATTAGACCAAGATACTGAATGAATAAAGGTTAAACTTTGCCTTCTCTGCCCCGTGAGAGGCAGGGCCAAACAAACCTGCACTGTACTCTAGAACTGAGGGAGCAGCAGAGAGAGGACAGGTTATGAAAGCAGATAGTTTGCTTTTCATCCTTGGATGCACAGATATGAGGCAACACGTACCCACATACTGAGAGTGCCATGGGCTACTGCGCCAAAACCATCGCTCCTCTGCACCCACTGCTAGCCTGCCTTCTCCTTGCACTGCACCAACACTTGCTCCCTCTTACTTGCCATGAGCTTTGGCAGCTTCCAGGTTCTGAATCTGGAGCGGATTCAAGCAGCAAAAGGAAAATCTCAGCAAGGTGGCAGCAAACAGCCAGTCAAAACAAAGGAGAGGGGGTTAAAAAACCTCCCTAGCTCATCTTTGGGAACAGAATCAATCACCACGTCAGCAGCGTGGTCCCCTGGCCCTCCAGGAAATGGACTCTTTCCTGAACCTTGCAGGGGAGAGAGAGAGAAAGCTTGGACTTGATGATCCTTGAGGTCTTTTCTAACCTTATTGATTCTTTGATTCTATGAGATATATAGATAGATATAGATATAGATATATATCTGTTTCTTGCCATTAAAAAACATAAAATGGGAAACTGCTGTGGAGATTTCTTCACCACTACCAGGACTACACCAAACTAAGCCAAGACTTGCTCCAAGACAAGCATCATTCTGACCTGGTATGAATGCAGCACACAAGGACAAGTCTCAAGCTAAACACTTAGAAAAATGTGCAATGACTCTGGGTATAAAACTGACCATATGGCACAAAACCGACCACAGTCCAGACACTTATGTTCAAGTGCATGATTAACCTTCTGTGGGAGTCTGAAGCTGTCTGTGCCACATTTGAAACAGAGCAGTGAGAATCTCAGTGGCAAGGGTGGGGGAAGCATATTAATCAGTCATCACCAGCTCTTCTTTCCTAAAGGAATGTGTTTGGTGATGCTGGATGAGTAGGCATCAAGTCCTTTCCTGCCTGTCATGGGAAGAGGAGCTCATTTGTGACCCTCAGCACCGTGTCATGCCAGGGGCTCAGTGCTATCAGCTGCATGGCCATAAACATCCATTACCCAGACATTCAGTTTGGGGAATTTACAAACAAAAGAGACAAATGGCTATAATAATGTATTTATATAATGATCATATGGTTTATGAGGTATTCGTTTACTATAGATTAACTGTAAGTTCTGGGAGAGGAATTTGAGTCTGACCAAAATATGTAACAAACAAGTTAATGCTTTGTTACTGCAAAGGAAGCCTTGTGAAGTGAGAGCAACTGCTGTATGTCCATGTGAGATGTAAGGAGTTCTTTCTTAAAGATAGCATTTCATTTTTAGAATTTCTAATGCTTAACCGTTGCCCTTCACCATTTTAAAGTAATACCAGAGGACCAATACAGCTAAAATGAGTATATACCTTACTGAAACTAATGGGGTTAACATGGCATTGACGAGACAGGGTCTGACCTTCAAAGTCTTTTTTCAAGGAACATTATTGACTCCATGTAAAGGCTGAATAACAGCAAGCACTCTCTCTGAAATAGCAGGGTCAGATTTCAAAGCTGTGTAAATCTGTTCACCATACCAAGAGGAGACTTCAATATTACCCAATAAAGGTCAGATCCCATGGTTTAAGGGGTGCAGACAAACAGCAGTGCTGATGATGCACTGGCTATCTGCATGGTCTGGAGTGAGAATGGGGACTTGGGACTGGAGGCTAAAGGAGGCTCAGTGTCAGCCCAGCAGTGTTAAACTTGTTCATCCTCCCTGCAGGAGTGTCCCAATGCTCAGCCTGACACTGGCCTCTCTCTGCCACATGCCACAATTTTTCTGCATACCAAATTACTCACACTGAAAAGCAAATGTTTTGGAGTCAGGTTTGGCTGACTGCAAAAGCTCCTGTTCGTTTTAACTGGCTGGTTACATTCCTCAAGAATAAGAAAACCAGCAGTATAATTCTTTCTTTCCTCTAAACTGGTTAGCTTCACCTGGTGCCAAGGCAGTGAGAGTCCCTGCCTGTCCCACAACGGGTTCTTGGCCATGCCACAGCACAAACCTGCTCCTCTTGTCCCTCGGGGCCAAGGACGAAGGAGAAAGAGCACAGACACTACCAGGAAAACTTTCCCAGGGCCACAGGCTGAGCAAGGCAAAAGTCTGTGCTTCAAGCACACATGCAAAGCACATTCATAACTTTAAAGCATCATCCAAAACTTCCGACACCACAGCACAAGGTTTTGGAAAGTCTCCGTATTTATCTTCCACCAACAAAACCACCACAGTCAATCCAAAGTGACTGAAATTAAACATTTATGGAACCTTTAATGTAAAGCCCAGCCATCACCAATGGTCACCATGCTTTTGATTTCAGACATGAGTTCAGACAACACTTACCAACTTTGATCCAGAACCAGGAAAAGTACAAATTTTATCATTACTACATGAGACGTTACTTAAGTGTGTGTTATCTTCAATGAAAACAGTTCCTCAGAGTGAATCTCTTACAAAATCATTTGGCTAGAACACTGTAGGTTTGAATCTGGAAATGAAAACTACCAGTAATTCCATGCAAGGCAATTCCAACACCAGGAAAATTAATGAACATTGCAGAGGAAGGATTCTTGGATAAGAGGGAGAACTATATTAATCTTCAGCTGCTTATAGGCCATAAACAAGATGTTTTATAGACGTAGCTGCAGAATTACAGTCGGGTGTAGTGGAGCTTTAAAGCCATCAACTGGAAGCTTGATAGCCAAGTCCTGACAGCACTTGGCAGAGCTCTGGGGTGGGTGTATGGCTTTCTGTGCCACCAGGCACACAGTGCATTGCCTTCACACTCTTACCCAAAAGTCTTCCTCCTAGTGATTTCTCACAATCATTATTAAAAATAAAAGAAAGAAAAAAAGAGTCCTTAAACACCACTAAACTCGCTCAAAGTTTCTCGTTCTGCTTGTGCAACGTAAAAGAACTCTTTTACCTGATGGAAAGAGCCATGAGAAACAACCATTATATAAGCTCCATTTTCATGACAAAGATACGTTTTCATACATTTTCATTTCATAGTCATGAAGTTCACTTTTGGAATGACACACTGGACACGTCTGGACACGAGTCCTCTGCTCTCCCCTGCTCAGCCGGCCGGAGCACAGGGCGTGCTTTGCTGTTCAGTGTTTGCCTTCCAGGGAATTCTGCTCCCCACCAAAGCCAGGTCTGTGTGTCTGGAATGTCTTCTCCATGTGCCATGGGCACGCAGGAGGTTTGGTATCGAGTAGAACAAATTCTGTGCTACAAACCACTGACAAAATATAATTGGTTCCTAAGTCCCTGCAGGATGTCTCCATCAGAACACGAGTACAAGAAGCACTTTAGGAGATTCACCTCATACAAGATGTGTAACTCTCTACTATTAATCAATTTAACTTGTGCTCAGAAATTATTCCAGTAAGTAGCACATACAGTGTCTTTGAAGACTCAGACTGAAATGAACTTAAAAGCAGTGAGAGGTGAGAAGAGAAGGAAACTGAGGTACAGCCAGATGTTCTTGTTGCAAGAGCTCATTCATCTTCTTAATTCTTTCCCTGCCTTTGAGCCAGCTCCAGTCAAACTCCAGCTCCCCTGCTCCAAACACAGCTGATGCTGCTGCTCACAGAGAAATGTACGGAGGAGGTGAGTGCTGTAACAGATCAGTGCCAGACTGGAGCCCTCACACGGTGCTGTGGGGATTATTACACAAAAAGCATCTCAGTGCCACTCTGAGACCAGAATATATTGCATAAAATCAGCTAAAATTTTTCTGGACTATGTAAGACATCCATGGAAAAACCCATTTTTCCCATCTGGTACTCAGTCCCTTTTCAGCAGCGCTCATGATCATCCTGTACTGAGCACACACCTGCTTTTCCAGTTGATTTGGATTTTGGTAACCTGCTGATTTCCCTTACACCACTGGAGACATGTCTCCCCGCATTTCTTGCCTGCAGCTCTCCCAGAAGAGTTCCTGTACTGGTCCTCGATGCCTGGTGGCCAACTCCAGGCTGCAGGGCCCCCACACTGGGCCACCAAGTCCCGGTGCTGCGCAGCCCCCCCCAGCCACCTCCAACCACAGCCATCAGCACCCCCAGAGCCCTGCCTCAGCTGAAAGGGAACATTTCCTGAACTGCAAAGCCACACAAGGGCCTTGGCAAGGGCAGGAGGACACGCAGCAAACGAGGAGAGGGAAAATTGGCACCGAGCTCCAGTGGCAGCCAAACAAACAAAAAAACAAAGCCAAAACAAAGCAGGGAAGGCAAAGGTGCAGCCCAGATGGCAACACAGGAGAGAAGATGCACATTTTTCTTCTAGAAGTAACATTTCTACGTAGTGACCTCATACAAAATAAAGCTCATCCCAAGCATTCACCCTCCTTACCCCGGAGCCATCCTCACATCCCCAGTTCAAATAACCTTGGTGGAAGGGTGTTCAGACTGATACACACCTATTCCTTGGGCAGTCCAGGTCACTGCAGCTGCAAGCAGTCACTTGCCCTGTGCATGGCAGCAGTAAGGCTACGAGATCTCATGTGATGATTTTCATTATTTTCAAGATGTACAGTTTACACACAGCAATAGCTCACAAGAGCGTCAACTTTTACAACACCTTTTAAAAGTTACTGATGCAAATCCTCCCCTTTCAGGCAACTGTTTACAGTGTTAAAAGGTTTTAAACCCAGAGCTGTTGAAGCCATAAACATTTATTTTAGTACTTGGTAATTCAAAGCTATGGTCAAACAACTCTGAGCCCTTCTGAATGCAGTTGGCCTCGCTTCACAACAGCATCACAAAAGCAGGCAGCACTCAGACAAGAAGGGAGAAGGAGTTACTGCTCTGGGGGGTTGTCTGAATGGCTCCATTTCTGCTGTGGGAAGCGTTGGAGAAGCTGCAGCCAGACCTGCAGCAGCGTGGCCAGGCTGGAGGGGGGCAGGCAGGGCAGCCCCAGCACGAGCCCCAAGCCCACCCTGGCTGCCCAGGGGGAGCAGCCACCTCCCCTCCCACCCCCTGCACCCACCCCAGCCACTGCCACCACCTCATTAGCCACCCCATCACCATCAGCCACCCCATCACCATCAGCCACCCCGTCACCATCAGCCACCCCATCATCATCAGCCACCCCATCACCATCAGGGCACCCCAGGATGGAGGGAAACCAGCAATTCCAGCAGGCAGTGACCAGCTGCAGACACAGTGACTCAGGAATGCTGCTGCCTACAAACCTGCAGGGTGCTTTGTGGGTCGCAGACACCCACAGGCAGTGGTGGAGCAAGGCAGGTGGATCCAGGGGGGCTCTGAAGCTCCCTGGCCCCTGGCAAAGGCAGGGAAGGGGAAAACGTGCACAGGAGTTTTGCTGGCCCCAAATACAGCACAAACACTTCTTTCTCCTACCCCTCTGTCAGCCTTTGGCTTAGTGCAAACACCCCTGGTGCTTTGGGATGGCAATTTAGGACTTTCTGGTGGCTTTGGAAGGGAATTGGTCACCTCAGGCACAGCACAGACAGACTGGGAACAGTCAAGAAAACATAAAACCTGCTCACACATAAGGGGATCTTTATAAAATTCCAATTACTGCTGGCTTGTTACCTAAGAATCCCTGAGAGGTAAGAGATACTGCTCGCTGTGAGGCCTGGGGTAATGAAATTACAAATCCTTTCATGAGTAAGCATATGCTAGAAAGCTACGTTTATTTGGCCTACATATTTGAAACTGTTCAAAAGGTTATTGTCTCACAGAATTTGGATCAGGAATTACTACTTATATACTTTCCTTTCTCTAACAAGGAGCTATATTCAGAGTCGGTTTTAATTCCTGGGTGATCGATTAGAGTAACAGACACATTACTGCAAAGAAGTCGCATTTAAATTCTGTTTTGAAGGAGTATCAATCATGCATACAAAAAAAACATACTCTCAGATACCTACTATAAATAACCAGCAAATGGAGTCCCCTTGAGAAACCTGGTGAGCCCAACAGCCTCGTCTGCTCAAGTGGGTAATTAATTTGTACAAGAAAACTCCCATCTTATTTTCATACTTTGTCTGCAGCATGTTTGAATTTCAGAATTGAGATTCAATGTTCTTGTTGCAAACCATGGATGGCACTGACTTTGCACAAATAATGATTTTTACCTCTACAGAGCAAGCACACAAGATGGGTTTTCTGAGGTATTTTGATGCCATCCTAGGTTAGGTGCCCAACTCCAGCTGCACTATGGCAACAATTTGAGATTTAAACTATCTTGGTAACTAAACCCCGTGAAGGCAAGGATATCTGAAAACCCTCCTGTGTTCCCTGTGGAAAGCCTGTCCCACGCAGGCACTGTCCCTGGGTTTGTGCCAGCAGCACAGTGCTCCAGGGAGGATGGGACGCCCCTACACGCCCCAGCCAGGTGTGAATGCCTCATCCTGTTCCACTTTCAGCCATTCTCTGCACAGTCCCTCGGTGCCAGCACTGAACACAATGGATTTCCTTCTCCAGAACGCTTGCAGCCAACTGTGTGAGTAACTCCTTGTGCTGCAGCAAACAGCTCGGGGCATAATGCACTACCAGCAGAGGGTCTGGCTGCACCTCGCCTTCACACCAGAGCTGGGACAAGAACTGTGCTCTTCAGAGGGTGTTTAATGAAGGCAAGACTGGCAGGAGCTGCAGGAACACACGTTTGTCCCACCCTGCAGACTGTACCTGCCTGTCAGGTCCCCAGTGATTCACACTGAAGTGAGGAGCTGTTACTCCAATTTTAAGAGTAACACAGGAAGATGGAGAGCCACCTTCTCACACATCTCTGTTTACTAGACTGGCAGGTACTGGGGTTTGAAAAGAGAAGAACTTAAGACCTGGCTCTTAAAAGTCTGCAGACATCTGACTGTGACAGTCTACACCACTTTCAGCAAAGCATGGCATCCAATCTTGGCATTCTGCATACCAGGCTTGTGCACCACTGCACAGATCTCTGCAGCTTTGAAAAGGATCACCTAGACTATACTCTCTAACTAAAGACCACAAGCTCTTGGTTCAATATACAGCTATGGCTTAAAATACTCTTTTAGATAAGGACCAAAACAGCCCCAGAAAGCCTGACACAAAAGTATTGGTAGCCAGGAGCTCACAACCTGTGGCTAATATCTCAGTTTTAGAAGGAAGATACACGTGAGGAATGGAAGAAGGGCTGTGGTGAGGAGGGTTTGGGCTCTACAGGGGAATTCTTGCAGGGAATAACATTCCCAGTGCAGAGCCCTGAAGCCCAGCCAGCTGGAAAAGCAACAGCAGGATCTGACCCAGAGCAGCTCCCAAAACACAGCCAGGCAAGCAGCAGCCATGCAGCAACATGTCCAGAGACATCCCCCAGGCACAAACCCCAAAGCACCAGCAGTGACCCCAAAAGCACACTCTGGGACAGCTCTGGACACTGGGATTTGCTGCTGCCTACGTGCCTGGACTGGGGGGCTCCATCAGCCCCCGATCCCTGCTCCAGCTCCTCACGTGGGACTGCTCCAAGCACCTGAGACAGACCTACTGCTGCATCCACTGGAAGCAAGAGCTTGGGAAGCAGAGAGCCAGGTCACCCCTGGCCGTCTGTGCCTGGACATTGGATACCTTGGCTACTGTTTATTTCAGAGTCTGCAGACAACTACTCTGAGTGCACTCCTGTGTGTCATTTGGGCAGGTCTGGGTTTTCCTCGCACCCTCTGCTCCCAAATTCATGCCTGAGGTGACAAGTGAAGGGGTCCAGGGAAGACTGTGCAGTAGCAGCCATGAGGGAATCAGCCCCCCCACATCCTACATGGGATGTTTTCATTAACAGAAATGGTTAAATTATTTTCCTTTTTCCTCCTGAACTAGCATCTGGCTGCCTAATAAAGTACAAAGGCCATTTTTGCCAGAACAGATAGCCACTTTTTAATTTTATAGTATTTTTGTCTTCCTCCTTCTGCAAGCCTGCCTCTTTCCCATTCGTGCTACCTCAGAACTTCAGCTACCAAAGAAACCACTGAACACTGTCACCCGGGGCTGCAATTCATGCTGATTCACACCTGCTGGCCCAGAGGCTTTTTCTCTTCGAACACCAGTCTCCTGAGGCTTATTTTTATTCCTCAGATATCCTATTTTGAGTGCTCAAAGCTGATTTCTTCCTGCTACAGAAAGGACTGGGATAAAGTAAAGAACACAGGATTAAGCCTGAGGTAATTCAAGTGAATTTGAGACAACACTTCACCTGATAGCAAAAAATACAAAGTAACTGCAAATAGAGTGTGTGTCTGAAGGACCATACAGGGGTTCTCCCACCTCCAGTGCTTTTTATGGTGGCAGTAAGAGGGACAAAGCGTGGGTGTGCTCAGGGGATGCTTCAGAAACCCTCACTGCAGGTCTGCTTTCACAGAACCATAGATTATCCGGAGTCAGAAGGGGCCAAAAGGATCATCAGGTCCAACTCCTGGAGCTGCACATGGATCTGTTTGTCCTCAGTTTGGAAATCCAAGGTCATCTTTCTCCATGAGTTTCAGAATCAGCACACACGCAGCACATGAGCCGGTTGAGATCTCAGCTACATCCCCAGAAGTTACACAGGAGCCTCCCAGTAGCTCCTGCCTGATGAGGATTTGCCTGCAATAAATGCCACTCTCACATCCACTGATCTCAGCTCACAAATTGGTGCAATTCACTTCAGTTCGAGAACAATTATCTTTATCTCTAAAAGCCGCCACCATAAAAAAAATCACCAACTGTGGAGGAGAGTAAGTGGAAAACCACCTCCACTCTGAAACATGACAGTTCCAGCTAGACCCAAACTGCTGCTGAGCCTGCCAAAACCAGAATGCAAATCATAAAACATTCACAATGAGGCTGCATGCTACCTGAGTTACATTTATCCAAGGAACAGCACTCTACTGCCAGAGCATGGGGAAATGGAAGAAAGTGGGAAAAACATAACAGAATTTGACAATAAGTTCTTGAAATATGCTTTAGGCAGCCCTCCCCTGATCAGGGCATTTTTAGGATGAGGAAACAGGCAATACAGAAATTAAAACTCCCCCTGTTTGCTGCTCTTGCAGTAAGTGACAGGGTAAGATCAATATTTGGAGAGAGACTGTATAAAGAGAACAGTCTCCATTAATCTCACCCCTTCCCATGGTGAAAGTACTTAATTTACACTCTCTCAGCTGAGTAATTACCTCTGCTGTACACTTACAGCTCCTTCAGGAATGCAGTAACCAGCACTTGCACAGAACTCCAGAGGGCCTGTGTGCTGCTGCAGAAGTTCTCTTCAGCCCCTATTCCAGATCTGTGACCAGAGCACTCACCTGGAGCGGATCCCCAGTGAGGGAATGCTGGGGCTGGCACGGAGCAGGGGGGCTGGAGACCCCTGAGCAGGAGGCACCGTCCCTGGGGGAGGCAGGAGCACATCCCTGGGCTCCCACAGCCCGCAGAGCTAAGCCTGGCTCCTCCCCGGCACAGGGAGAATCCAGCTCCCACAGGGACCATCTCTGGGATGCTCCTCCCTGGGGCTGTGAGTGCTGCTGCTGCCCCAAGCAGCCACCAGAACATCTGCAGAAGGGCTGGTCCAGCAAAGCTCAGAGCAGCCAGCAAAGGAGAGGGGAAAATCCCCAAACAAATGGCAATTACCAGAGTCCACGAGAGGAGATGCTACAGGGGTCACCTCAGCTGGCTGGTGTGAACACAGGGCAATACTACAGATGAAAAACAATGCTAAAAGGGGAAAGAGAACCAAAACACAAAGTTAACCTTTCCTGAGCACCCAAGTGTTCCATGTTGCTTCCACCATTAGATCACGTATGAACCAGCAGAGATTTGGGAGATGAAAAGTCAGCTACATATAAAACCAATGCGAGATATACAAAATACAAGTAATAAAGCCAGGTTTTTAACCAAAGGCATCAGGATCCAACCACAGCAGAGTTCTGGAGCCAGCATACAGCTAAATAGGAGGAAAAAATGCAACAGCCACCTAACTTGGGCTGAAAGCCTCTGTGGAAGCTCCCATGGCTCTCTAAACTTTTCTAAACTCTGCGGGAAAAGAAACACTAAACAAAACATAAAAATAAACCTGAAGTGGCCATAGAGGCACAGAAATGTACCCCAGAGCACTCTGCTGAGAGCTGGTTGAACAAAACCCTGCACACTGCCAGAGTGACTGCAGCCTCATTAGGGAACAACACAACAGCCTCACAGGCTCTGAAAATCAGGGGATTGCTGCAGTTTACATCATGCTGACGATTCCTGAAGGGAGAAAAGAAGTTATTTGGCAATTCCGGTAGATTCTGTCATTTTATAGTTGGAAATACATGCACAAAATTTATGTTTTCGTTCCGTATCTGGAGGCGAGATTAATTTTTCTTTCAAGTCTGACTAATATCTTCACTCCCCCTCTACCACTGGCTCAGGAGTCACCAAGAGACAAGATGTATGTGTTTTATTACTTGAAACATATGGAGCTACTCACATGAATCACAACCACGTCAATTAAACCAGCAGAACAAGTGGAAACACTGCTATCCCTGGGCACGAGTGCTGGTGCTAGCCATGGCAAGAGAGATCCCTCATTTCTGGAGAGGGCTCTTAGTTCCATACAGATCTTCCACCAATATTCCTGATGGGAATGGTGGGGCAGATCAGGGGCTGCCTGGCCACGTCCCACTGGTCAGTGACTGTAGGTGGTGGCACTGGTGCTGGCTCCCAAAACATGCAGCAGCTCCGTGGGGCAGGGAAGCAGCAGCCTCAGAGCTGCAGCATCTACGGCCAGTCAGAGAGTCCTGTGCTCCCAAGGGACATTTATTTTTCATTTCTACTTCTGCAATATTTAAAGGAAATTGTAGGTATGTCAGCTAAGGGGAAAATGGCACCCAGTGATCCCCAAGCCTGCTTCTGTCAGCTGAACAATTCATGCCTGACATGCCATCCATCACATTTTGCTCCAGGCACCTCAACCTAATCCAGCCCCCAACCAGACCTGTCTCAGCCAAGCAGTTCCCAGGAATCACAGACTGGAAATCACCCAAGCAGACTCTGAAATGCAGTACTCAGCTCTGCTGCTGAACGCTTTCACGGCAACAGACTTTCTTAAACCCTCTCATTGAAAATTTCAGAGTGCTCCACCCATCTTTCCTTTTTCAAAGAAAAAGAAAAGGCAATTTAATTTAAAAATGCATCTTTTTTAATGTGGCACCAGGAAACAGGCCCATGTATCATACACAGCCTTGGTGCATGGCTCAGCTCAGATTTTGAGGTAGGCTGGAACAAATAAAGGGAAGTCAAAGGAAAAGGAAAAAGCTGCCATCTCCATCCATGGACCTGGCACACCTTCTGTTTGAACAGTCACAAGGTGCTGCTTGTGTTGGGACTTAGAGTCTCAGCTCCCAATCTGCTCTCCTCCTCCCATCTGCCTTAACCTTCCCCAGGAGATGGGCTGGACAGCTCAAGATGTTTAAGGGCTACCTACACAGCACAGGAGAAATGCCACTGCCTAGGGACTAATCAGTATTCTCTGCAAGCATCCTCCAGCTGAGTCTCGTGAGAACATTTTGTGCCGCATCTTGAAAGAGGAGGTATTGCTCTTGATTTGATGAAAAATGAATTGGAAGTACAAGCTGTATGTGCGCTAATTTACAGCGACAAAGTTTGCATTCATTACAGTAATGAGCACTGCATAAAGCATATAATCAACACTCCCTGCAGATGTCAAGAGGAATCCAGAGGCAGGAAGGAAATACGTATACATGCCACGGTTGATCATAAACATCATAAACTTCCAGCCCCAAGAAAACACAAAGCAAGAGACAGTCCTTTTTCTCCCTACTAGTCCTCAGGGGTGTTTGGGTGTATCTCTCAAGTTCTTGAACTAATGAGCTTAGACAGGCTTTCAATCATGGGATAAATATTACAAGTGCTCTAAATATTTTTATTTAGAAAGTGAAAGCACAACTGTTTCACTTCCTTCCCAGAAGAAGACAAAAGCTACAAATGTGATTACTGAGTTGGTAACTGGAACTAACTAATTAAATCCTTCTATGCAGAGGAAGATGTCTCTTGAACATCACAACGTAAGTTAAAAGCAAGTAACTGAAGAAAAATGCCAGTTTAATAAATCATCATCTGAAATAAAGCTAAAATACCAGAAAACCCCAACCACTGTCTGTGAAATCACAGCAAGGTGGGCAACAGTGAAATGATACCTGTTCTGTGAAATGAAACACAAACCACCTCCTGAAGGGATGGAACAAGGTTGGTGGTGGTTTGCTTGATTCCATGGCCACGTGCAGCAGTAAGAACAACACACCAGAGGATGTGCACCAACGTTACTGTGAGTGAGAGTTCTCCAGACACCTACACTGGGAGCAGCTCTTACCTTCTGGCAGCCTGGGGTTAGCGTGGATGGAGTTGGGGTCCCCGTCCTCCTCGGGATGGTAACGATACAGCGTCTGGGACTGCTTTGGGGAGGACTGGCTACGGTCTTCCTTGAGAGCCACAGGCGGAGAGGTTGTTGCACTGAACTTCACCTTGGGGAAATCATTCCCCTCGAGGGTTTCATGGGATGATCTTGCCCAGCTCGGCTCTGTAAAGTTCACCTCTTTCAAGTCCTGATACATGCTGTTCTCTGGCTCTTCCTTCCTGGCATGCTTTTTCGTTTTGGAGTGGGGGGCTCTTTCTTGCTCGTGCCTCTCTTTGTTCCCCTTCGGTCTCCTCTCCAGCTCCTCCAGGCGCTGGGGTGTCTCGGTGGTGGCCGTGGTGTGCTGCGGAGGAGCCCTGGTGGTGGCTGGTGCCTCCTTGCGTGTCACCTGCTGGAGGGAGGCCGCCGTGGTGCGGGGCAGCCTCCTCCTCTCGCTGCGCTCCGTGGCACTGCGGACCTCGGAGGGGCCCCTGGGCAGCGCGGTGGTGCCGGGCGCGGCCGTGCCCTCGGTGTGGGCGTCAGCCAGGGCCAGCGCCGAGGGAGCCATGCTGGACGCGAGGTAGTCATAGTCCTCACCCTGCTCCTGGCTGAGGCTCTCGTGCTCCACGGACGAGTAACTCCTGTACTTTTTTGGAGACTCCACCTGGGTGTTGTCTCCTTCGGAGGCCTCCTGGTCGTAGCTGTAGGGATCGTCGTAGTGCCTCTCGGGCTCGCCGTCCTCGGCGTCCCCCGGGCTGGCCGTGTTCAAGGCGAACGTGTCACAGTCTGGCAGCTGGTAGCACATCAGCTCCCCGCCGGCGTTGGGGCAGTGGCACACCTTGCAGGGGGGCATGTGGAAGGTGTGCCCCGCCACGTACTTGTGGCCCTCGTGCAGGCAGCCGATGCGGCCGCACTGGGGACACCCGTCCGCCGGCACCACCGCGTCGATGCAGTTCGGGGGCAGCTCCGGGCACAGCATGAACTGGCAGCTGATCTTGCCCCCTCCCTTGGGGCACGAGCACTCCGTGCTGCCGAAGTCCACGAAGTAGGACTGTCCCTCGGGCACCTTGCCGTTGACGAAGCCCACGTTGACGCAGTCGTAGTACTGGTAGCCCTCGCAGGTGCAGCCGTGCTGCAGGCACGTGGCGCAGCACTCGCCGGCCTCCAGCACGTCCTCGATGCAGTTCTGCAGGGGCTGGCACTCGGCGCCCGTGCAGTCCCTCTGCGCCCGGCAGCTGCCCGAGCACAGCAGCGCCAGGAGCAGGGCATTCCAAGGGCTCTGCTGCCAGCTCCGGGCCCTGGCCATCGTCCTCCCGAAGGAACACGGCTCCGGTCCAACCTCGCACGTTCAACCTTGGCTGCTTTCCTAGAAGGCTGGGGGTTCAGCTCCGAATCTGCAGTGGTTTCCTGAGTTACCTTTTCTCATAGATCCTAGAGTTATGAAAGAAAACTCTGTTACAAAGACTACACTCAGCACATATCCTGTTAAACATTAGAGGTCTTTAAAAGTTGGGACAACATCCAACATCTGGAAACCTAAGGACAAAAATTAATCATAATGTCTTCCAAGCATTATAGGCACTAAGTTTGGAGTTGGATGCTTCCCCCACCCCTATTTTGAAAAAGAAAGGAAGAAAGAAATGGTTGTGACTGCTCTGTTTTGAATCTGTTGACAAAACATATATATTTCAATAAAAAGAAGGCCCTTCCTTATACTTCAATGCCTTTTTGTTAGTCTTTCCAGCTATAAAGATTTTTTGGCAGAGAATAAGTAAATACACAGTTCTTCCTCTGCAGATATGAGCTTAAGATAATTATTCTTTATGTTTTAATTACAAAGACTCAAATCTTAAGGAATTTTTATAGACAAAACTTAGCCTTGGGACGTGAGAATTTGTCTGTACACATGTTAACTCAAAATATGCATTTTTTCCTGCCTCCTTCCCCCACTGAGCAATCTTTTGCACTTCAGTCTTCAGCATTAGCAGTTATTTCTTTGCTCCAGCAGTGCTAAAATAGAACTTCTTTGTGTATTGCGGTTACTTTGTGGTTACACATCGCATTAACTATCCTGTAATACATATTGAGGGCTGGATCCTCCGCTCACAGAGGCTGGCACAGCTCCACAGCAGGACTGTGGTGCACAGAGGGATCAACTCCAGCTTCACTGAGGACATTTACAACAACCGAGATGTGCCACCACTGGCAACCACTTCTTTTAGTTTTGACAACCCCAGCAGTACTCTTTAGTGCATTACTACAGTATGAACACACAATATACATATATACATACGTGCATTGGCATAGTAACACTTTGTTAAAATGCCCTGAAGAAGAGAAAATGGTCTTCTTTTTAATTACTAAGCCCTTTGAGCGTGGAAAAGTTCAAGGGTTAATCAGCCGTTGTCCTTTCTATCAAAATTACCCTCAAAAAGCTACATAATTAACATGGAAAACCACTTACAACAGGAAAACAATTTGCCTATAGAATTTTACAGAACCAGCAATCTGATTATTTTCCCAGGACCCCTCCCATCATAAAAAAACCCAACAACCCTAAAACACTTATCTAGGGGGTAAAATACAGTCACATCACCCAGAACAATAAACCACACACGCAACAGGAATTGTGCCAGAAAACCCATTCAGAAAGATTACTTCTCCCATTCAGAGGGGGCTTCCACCACGCCTGCTCAGTCGCTCTGGCAAGTTGCCAGGCCGTGGGAAAAGCGTGCCTGTTCCGATAAGATACGGACTAACTGTGCTCAGAATTTCCACAGTTCTGCCCTGGAATCCCAATTCCTTCAGGACGTTGTGCAGAGATAGAATTCTTACAAACGTAGGCTTCCTACTGCTAATTTGAGTGTATTAGCTGAGTGTGCTAAAGGAGAGTGTTTGAAGGAAAAACAAAATTGTCAGAAAATGCAATAGAGTGGCTTGGAAGAATCTCACTTTTTCAGAACTGCTCTCAAAACCAGGCTATTTCTCATGAAAGAGAATTTTCAATATGTGGTGCTGAAATTAATTCTTCAGAATGCAGCCTGGGAATTAATAATTTATCCTGCTTTCAGCAGCTTTTCCAGGTAATCCAAATTTGTAATTGTTACATTACTTTAGCTGGGAGATAATGACGGGGAGGACAACTACAGATACCTTCTGTAAGGGTCTCACAGCAGGATTTCGCCACATCCCCTCCCATGGTACCTCCTGGCTTTAATGCTTCAGTGCCTGTGTGTCCCCTGGGTAAAGCCCACGGGGAGGCAGCTGAGCTCAGCTCTGCCCTGGCCCGTCTTCCCTTTTCCACATCAGGCTTCCCAGAGAGCCCCAGCACCCCAGGGGCCACCTGGGTGCCAGAGGCACAGGTCTGGCAGCCTCGGTGTGCACCAAGCAGGGCCCAGCATCACCTGTGGGACAGGGAAGGGATGAGCTCGTGTGTGTCACCCCTGAGCCCAGCCAGCCTGTGCTGCCCTGCTGGGGCACAGCTCCAGGGAAGGGGCCCGAGGCAGCGGGACACCCCAGGAGCAGTGGCTGGCTGCCCTGCTCAGGCATTCAGGTTCCCCAAAACTCCGCAGGCACAAATTCCAACTCCCAACAAGAAACTCCACTGACCCCTATGCTGAAGCAAGAGGCAGAGAGTCAGTGATATCTTACAGGTTCAAGGACAGCTGAGGGTTTATCACAGGACAGTCCCGCTCTTGTGAAAGGAGCTGCTCGGTGGCCCTCCCCTGTGCTGTCACCTCCTGCCCCCCTCACCCACACCCCTTTCCATCCAAGGGTTTGTTTGCTTGTCCAGGTCACCGCCAGTTCTTCCTCTGTTCCCATCCTTGCTCCCTTGCCTCTCGCCCACGGAGAGCCCAGAGAGCTCACGGCCAGCCCTGTCCCTGCCTCTCACACCTTCTGCTCCCTGCCCTGCTCAGTCCCCCTGTGCCTTTCTCTTCCCGCCATTTCCACATTCCTCGACATCTGGGTTTTCAAGCTGAGCTGATAAGGCTGAAATCCTTATAAACCCTTCCTCCATGAATGACACCACAACCTTCCCTTTCCTCAGGCTCACCTTCCTTCATCAGAAGCTCCTTGTTTCTGGTGTAATGACTCCAACAAAAGTATCTTTTTATTCCTTTAACCCACTGCGTTTCCCTGTGCTTTCTCCATCTGTTCCCCACACCCATCACTCCCTCCAACCCATAAACTCGCATATCAAAGAAACAGCCTCTGCTTTAGGCACAGAGAAAACCATCTCTGAGTGAAGCACAGACACGGCTGCTGAGCCCCACCGAGCCCCCATCCCTGCAAGCCGAGAGTTGTGCTCCTGCCAGCCCCCGCAGCTGATGTGCCCCGCCTCTGGATCCGTGCCCTTCCCCAACACTGCAACGGTGCTCTGGAGACAGCAGCTCATTACTTGGGAACGGCATCAAAAGCTGGAGCTGTAAATAAAGGTGTCTGAACCAAGAGGGTAAAAGAAATACACTGTCTCTGTAGGACAGGGGAGTTCAATACAGCAGATGTTATTGCAAGGATTTGTTTCCATTAACTATTTTAATGCTTCCCTCAATGTCCTTTTACACAACTGGGGCAATACACAAGGGCTGCACTAAAATGAGAATTGGTTCTTTGTACTCTCCCCAGTGCCCTTCACCCACCCTTACCAACGTCACTGACTTTTGCTGTTCGTTGGGTGACAAATTGAGCCCTGCACGCCTCAAATAGACGTCTTTCAAAAGCTCTGTTGAAAGCTTTACAGAGCTCTACAGCAAGGCAACCACGTGCCACCCGTGCCAGCCCTCATGCACTGCTTCATGGCCCAGGAGAACTCCATTCATGTCCATTGTGGAATTTCCTAACCTGAATATCCCGCTCTCCTTTGGTTCAAGGGCCAACCGTGTTGGCTTTACTGGGTTTTACTGGGCCATTATTTAAGAAGTTGTTGCTATTCCTGTGCTCAAAACACCTCCTGAGCAAGCAGGAGTGCCCATGCAAGGGAGGGACAATGCTCTGGACTGGGACTGAGTGCCTCAAACTCTACCCAAGCAAACGTGTGAGGTAAACCAGCAGTGAACAGCAGATGGTCAGACCACTGTTGTTCCTTATGTCCCGATCCCTTCTTCAAAAAGTATTCCTAGGAAAGGCAAAGTAAAGACACCTTATGGAAAACCAGCTTTAAAAAGAGTCCCAATAAGAATGAGCTGCAGGCACACATTTTCATGGAAAAGGAAAGCAGATGAACCCAGTATCTGTGTGATGGGACATCCAAGGCTAACAGCAGCAGCCATCAAAATTATAACTAGTCCTGGCTGAAAAACATCATAGTCCTGTCTCCTGGCAGAGGAATAAAACAAGATTTCAAGATGCTTATTTCAATTCAGTTTGGGGCCAAAAAGTTATAAATTCTGACATTTTTGCAAAACAATATACTCCAAGTGATTTACTTCAATCAAAGCCATAACATAAAACCAAAAGGAAGAATGTTGACTTGATTAAAATTGTTCAGTCGTATTACTCGAAAATGTTGATGAAACCAGTGTGTTCCCACAGAAGATCTAGACGTTTTAAATGTGCAACTTCTTCAAATTAAGAGGAGCATTTTATTGGGAGATTCTTTTTCCAGATGGTTTCATTTCAGTGCTGAACCAGAAAGCTTATTCTAGGTAGGCAGAGGTGACAGGAGGCACTCTCCTTCAAAGGTTTCACACAACACAACCTCTCTGTGTGAGGGTTGCCCCAGAGACATGCAGAAGGTGTGCACATGTGGGGGAGATGCCACAGGAGCAACGGCATTCTGTCAAATGCTCACTGAACAAAAAGAGGCAGCCATTGATAAACAAAGAGCAGAAAAGAGAATAAATCCAGTGCACTGCAGGAGAACCCACTGACTTCCACCTCTGAAGATGTACCTGTGATTTCACCAGGTGCAGATCCCTGTGAAGAGGTTTAGATGGAACAGTTTTTTTCTCTGTCCCACCTCTCAGTCCCTCACTGAACTGCCATTTTTGAGGATGACAATAACAGAAACGCTGGCTTGATCTGTATCTTCTACTTTGGAAGAGTGAGCAGGGCCAGATGCCAGCCAGGTGTAACTGGGGGCAGCCCCTGAGCTTGCCCATGAATCCACACCCAAGTTTCAGACACACAAAGAAACAAGCTGGGGGGAAGCCAGTGCAGGGCTGGCACTCGCCACCTATGCACAGAGCAAGTTCATCAGCCCACAGAGCTGCCATGAACGATTCTCCTGGTTTCCCAGTGCCAGCCAGCTGAAACTGGCCCTCCAGGTTCGAGCTGTACACGACCTGGGACCGAACACAGCCCTGCTCTGTGCTGGTGAATCTTTCGGTGATGTTGAATCTCTTCTCACAGTGGCGAAAGCCCTGCAGAGAGCAGGGCAGTAGGCAGAAGCACATGAGCACACGCATCCCGAAGAGCAGGGGGAATGCATCTCCCCAGTCCGTGCATTTTCACACCTCTCCCAGCCAGAGCTCTGGGCTGCTGCCGCTGCCAGCAGCTCCTCACTGCCTGCGGTCACAGTTTAGACTGCGGGAGGAAGAAGGGAGGGGACGGAAGGAAATAACAATTTAAAAACAATCCCTTTTAAATGCAAGAGAAAATGGAAATTTGTGAGAGTATTTGAATCCTGTATGAAAACCAGGAAAAAACCCCTTAAGCCCAGTAACTCCTGACTAGGCTGTGCCAGCCCGTGGATTAGATCTTCCTTTCACACCCTCTCAATCCGGAAATTTGTGATCTCACCAGGCACTGGAAGGGCTTGCTGCTGGCAGGGCTTGCTGCTCTCCTCGCAGAGGGAACTGCACTGCTGTTCACCGGGAGGATGAATGGAAAGGGAGAAGCGTTTCCTTCGCTGCTCCTATGCACCATTCAGTGCCCAGGGCCCATCATCTCTGCCTGCTCATTGATGGACTCGGAGCTGAACCCTTCCCATTCGGGGCACCTGCGTTGGGCAGAAGGAGCAGAGGGGTAGGATAAACCCCAAGCTAAATCCCAATCACACGAGCTGCTTTTTGTTATCGAAAGTAAAGTGCTCCGGAGTTGTCAACGCTCTGGTTCTTGGCTAAACAAGCCCGTGTTCAGGGGTCATATCTTTTGCAGGCAGTTTTCCTCAGCTTTATTTTCAATAAGAAATCAGTTATCATTAACCCCCTTTTCATGGAAAAGCTTTTAAAAATGGACATTTGGGAGTCTGGAGGATTTTTACTTAATTCAACAGCAAACTCAAGAGCGGGACAAACAAGAAGTGAGCAGGATGGGATCAAAACTCATGCAGTCTCCCAAGAGCCACTCCGATAAGAACTCCCTTCCCAGCAGAAGCGCCCCCGGGCAGAGATGCTCCAGAAGCTTTCCAGGACATTCCCCATGCTCAAATCCAAACAGGAACCTGACACTCTGCAGTAATGGAAAAGCATCACCCGAGGTATTTCAGCTCAAGTAGCCAAGCATTAACAGAAGTGACCAGGCAGCTCTGTGACTTATTCTTCAGAATGTGCAGCGTTTGAAGGCGTTTTTGAAGTCCCGGAGAGTGAAGGCAGCCTTTTTCCAAGGGAATGACAGAGCTGGGGAGGGGAGAATCATGTCTTAGGTCTGGTGTGCCAGTGCTCCCCTTCACCCCAGCCCAGCCCAAAACAACAGGGCAGGTACTTGGATTCCAGAGGAGTGAAATTCTGTGTCATTGGGAGTCGCCGGTGCAGCAGATCCAAAGTGACTCAGTGGGAGCACAGCAGCTGGCGAGGAGCTGGAGAGGAACGGCTCACATGGGACACAGAGAGCTCAGCACGGCGCTGTGCAGGGACCAGAGCAGCAGGGCTGGGCCCAGTGCTCTGCCAAGGGGTCCCTGACAAACTGACCAGGGCCGGGTTCCTCTCCGGACAATGCACAGGAGGCTCCTGGCAGCTGGGCCGGGGTCACAGCTCTGCTGCAGAAGGAGCCAAACTCTTACACTGCAGTGAAAATAAATGTGTTTGCTATTGAGGCACTTTTTTTTCCTCTTCTTTTTACATCACCAAGTTTCAGGTGACTATATATACTCCTCAAAAACACAATTAAATAATCCAGCTATTTCCACACCAGCCAAAGAAATCTGGGGAAAGATTAAAGCAAACTCAGCAACAGCCACTCAAAAATGTTTCCCAAGGCACAGCCAACAAAAACTTGTCAAAGCTCATAAGTTATGAACTAATTTGCACAGAGAGAGCTCTTTTGGCAGCAGGCAGGTCCCTGAGCTCCACAGCACCTTGAGCAGCCGGACACATGTGGAGACAGCCTCAAGATGGGGCAGCACAGCTCCCAGGAGCCCTGCCCAGGAGCCAGCACCAGCCGTGGGCTCTGGGCTCAGGTGAGCACTGTCAGTACTGGAGGCTGCTCTGATCAGTGAAAGAAAGAATTTTTTCTCATTTTTTTCAAGAGCTGCGCTCCTCTCTTCCCTTTCAGGAGGAACAAATCCCTAGTTTCCATGAGTTCCCCATTATTTAGAGATTCACCATTTCCCACCAAAAGTAACTCAAGCACAGCGCACCCCTGCACAATCTCATAACTGTGCCCCTCAAATATATCCTTTCAAGGATTAGATTTCTCTCTCTCTCTCTGCTTCCGTTCTCTAATCTTCCTCCAGGATGCTCCAGCCCCCTGCCCCTTCCCACTGTTCCACAGAGCTCCCATTTGCAGGGCTGCTGCAGCCTCAGGGACAGTGGCATGCAAAACCTGAGATGGCATTCCCACTCCCTCTGTGATCCCCTCTCCCCATTTCTTCTTTCCTCCATGAAAGAACTCTGGTGCTACTTAGAACTCTCTGTAAGCAGCAGATTTAAGTTTTGGGTTTGTTTCTTTCTCTTAATCCAGTCTTCTATTATGTACTTTGAGCCCTGCTGCCCTGAGCAGTGACAGCAACACAGACCTTTTGTTGGGAAAGGTGCTGTTGGTTGGAACATCTGGGCACTCCCTACCTATTTCAGGCAGCTCTTTCGGAGCAGTTCAAACTAAGAATTTCCCCACCCCCATCTAAAATATAAATTAGGCAAAAGAAAGCCTACTATTTCACTGACAGCTTAGCAAGTGGCCTTTCCTGCCCTGTGCGCTGCCATGTGGCAATTTGGAAATAATTAACAACAGTTTTCATACAGGGAAGGCTGAAGGGAGCTGCCAGGCAGCTTTTGACAGCGTACCTGAGAGGCAGCACTGCTCCCAGCCAGAGGAGCAGTGCTTCCTTCCTCCATCGCCTGAGCTTCAGCCTCAGGACTGAAGAACTGGATTTGAGACTCCAGAGTAACTCACAGGGGTTTGCTTCAGCCTGTCAACTAATTCCAAACCAGTGTCAAAACAAAATGTCAATACAGTAAGTTTGTAGCAAATAATTTTTCAGTAACTGCGTCCTGACTTTGTGTCACTATCATGATTAATGGTGAAAGTCTCGCCGTTGGTGTGAAGAGAGGAACACGTACAGTAGTGAACATTTTATAGTATCCTGCTAACTTGGTTCCCAGTTTCTCCACGACAGCTCTGTCCATGTATCTCTTCTGACCCACACCACACACAGCTGCTGCCTACAGTCAGGATTTCTCCAGAAGGAGATTGTGAATCTTAACACACGCCACTCAAAAGGCACAGTGGTTTCTCACAATGTAGCAGTCCCACAAGGACCCAAGATCAAACTCTTTTGCTCCGTGACTCAACAGCATCCAGATCTGTCCCTCAAGAGAATAAATGTGCTCTCAGCAACCAATTGTAGCAACAAACCAATTCCTTTAGCCAAGCTCTGCTCCACAGCTGAGAAAATACCTCTTGTGCTGCCCCAGCTGCACAGGCACCTAGCGAGGCTGTGTGACAGCAGGTGAACTCTGCACACCCACTCCTGCCTGTGCTCTGCCCCAACATAAACAACAGGACACCCCTGTCTTGGTTTCACAGACAGACAGCATTCTCTGTGCTATTCCTCAGGGGAAATGCTGGGGGGAAACTGGAGAAGGAAGACTCTTAACTTCCTGTAGCTAAAATGCTGGCTCGAAGTTATCCATCACTTGGGCTATCACTTCTTTCAGGTTTCTGAGGCATCACTGCTCTCATTTTCACCTCCATCTCTCACTTCAAGGGAATATTTGTCTTGAGTCACTGGGATTGCATTTTCTCGGTTACAGTAAGTGTTCCCAGAATTTGCCATTTACAAAATTTTCAGCCCACCATGCAGTCCTGAGCACATTATTACTGCTGGCATAATCCCAGTCCTGCTCTTGACTGTGACCCTGAGAGTTTGCTGTGCTCTAATCCGGGCAGAGTGAGAGGAAGGAACAAGAAGGAGCAGTGCAAGAAGAAACAACTGTCCTGACCACTCCTTCTGCCTCTAAGACCTACCTGAGGTAAGCCTGAACAAAAATCTTTGAGCTTCACTGCAGGGCAGGCTGCACAGAACCTCTCCTGCCAGAGCCAGTCTGTGCCTGAACCTGAACAGCAGATCCATGGACACGTCCATGGTGTGGGATGCATCTCCCAACAGGAAAAGGAACCAGGATCACGAACAGTCATCTCCTTTGCTCTGCTGCTGCTCAGCCTCTCTTCCTCATACCCAGCCCTAGGGTTTTCTACAAGCCATGAAGGAGACAGGATTTAAAAACCAGCTCCAAAAAAACAGGCTGGGTTAAGGATCCAGCCTTGCAACTCTGCACTGAAAAATGCCCAGTTAATTAATCTGGTTGAGCATCTGCCCCTGTATCCTTGGTCTGAAGAAAAGGAACTCAGATTTGTTTCAGCACGCATGTATGTACCTTCTCTCCCTCCATGGAGTGCAGACAAGAGCATATCTGGAGTATGGACTGGATGTACCACAAGGCATATTACCAATTATAAATTAATAAAATCCAGAAAAAGCAGCAATGATCATTCCTTGGGAACAGTTTCCTTTCATATGATGACAAAAGAAAGCCTGTATCAGGGGTATTATATATACTAATTAAATTCTTTAGCTAAAGCAAAAAATTATTATTTTAATGGAGGAAAAACTAGAACACTTGGTTAAAATGTTCTCATAGAAATGTTAATTACCACAGGCATTAAACAAATGGAAATCAAAGCCTACCATTTGTTGAGCACTTTGAACAGTTTTAATGCAAAAAATGTGCTGGAAAGAAACCTTCAATTTTTCCTCATGAATGAAAGTAAATCCCTGTAAATGAAGCTGCATCTATCATGCTGCTAATCAGTCAGCAGCCACAGATGTAATCCATCAATCCAAAGTGTTCCTGCACAAACTTTCCATAAAAGATAATGGAATTAATTTGGTTTGCTGGATACCAAACTGAAAAGGAAAGGAGCCTGCTCTGCTATTCCAGCTCAGAGCCCATCGTGCAGAGACAACAACAGTGCCAGGTGGAGCTAACACAAGCCCCACTTGCACCACCTCCCACCCTCCACCTCGGGTTTATCCTTCACAGACACCCAAAGGCTGTAAAGAATTGCCCAGGAGTGCAGAGTTGCTGCCTGACTCCCCGGTTTGGAATCTGAACTGTGCTGTGCCTCACTGGGGGCCACGAGTCCTCAGGGTGATGGCACAGGGCAGGGTCCCACGCCCCCAGCACACACACACACACTGCCTGCGACCTTCTCCACCTGCTGTACCTGCCCCTGATGCTGCCCTGCTGGCTCAGGGAGATGCTGAGCTCCTGCAGCCTGGGGATGTGCCAGAGGGAATCAGATGGAGAGCAGTGGGAGCCCTATTTATCCTTCAGGAGATGCCAAGGCCAGGAATGCCACCCCACTCACTGCAGACTGGAATCCAGAGATGTGTTCCAGAGGAGGTATCACAGCACATGCCTGGTTCACTTCTTCAGTGGTAAGACCTGTTCTCTTACAGGCAGTAAATTTATCTAGAACCAAGCTGAAGTAGTTTTGAAGCTATTTAGAGGCCATTATAAAATGAAGTGGGTGGTTGCTACAAGCAAAATATCTAGTATTAATTCTTGCTGAAGATTTTCAACACAGATAAAGAAACATGTAAATACACACATTTCTTGCAATCCCTGGCATCCTTTTGCTGTCTAAGGAAGGTGCACAACACTTCTGCCTGCAGTAGATCTGGAATCCTGGATCTTGACTTCCTTCCTTTGGTATGGACCAGATCCATATTGTCCAAGGGGTAACCTTAATTTGCAGAATAATTTCCTGGAGACAAGAGCACTGTTTTTTCTGTTTCTGTGCAGAACCCCAAGCTGGCATACCCAGTGATAGTTTGCTGAGTGTCCAAATGCACTGAGACAGCTTCTGCCCTCAGATGCACGCGTGCAGTTCTTGTGTTCATAACAATTTGTGGTTCTGTACCATATTCACTCTACAAACCAGAACGAGATTAGAAAAGCAACTCTTGTTTATTTTGTAAATTATACATTACATTTTCTAATACCACAGAAAGTTACTGTGATCTGCTGGGTAAATGCGCAACCCATACTCTTGAATGTTTTAAGTTACTGATCATCACCAAATGCAACTAAACCCATGACCACTTGCAACTACAGGTGGAACATTCAAAACAGAAATCCCAGCAATCCAGATGATACTGCATTAACAGAAAATGTTGACTGAGTAATTTTATATGTTACCTTATAGACATGCACATAATTTAAACAAGAATACTTCTTTTCCTTTAACATCATCTTGGTTTTGTTGAACACACTGACCAAACAGTAAATTCAATATGATTTTTGTCACAGCAAACAATACACCACCTAAACTGGTCTCTTGACTGGTATGGACAACTTGTTTGGTGTTGGCACATTAAAATACGTATTTATGTTTTGGTCAATGATCTTCTGGAAGGGAAGGAAACTACTTTATTTTCCAGCTGAGGAAATCCTGTAAGCGTAAAGGTAATTAATACAAGGGAAAATAAATAATTAGTACAACAGAAGAAGAATGAGATTGTAGTCCCTCCTTCCACATTAGCTATGCACAGTCCAGCCCATGACTGAGAAGGAAAATTAAGATGGAAAGTTACTAACATGAGAGATGAAATAAAGTCTCCCAAGAGCACAGAACATTTGGTATTTAAAACAATACAAGTAAAAGAAAAACCCCACCAAGGAAAGCAAAGGCAGTGCAATGGGAGGTATTTCCAGTCTCCCCTCCCTCCCCTGGCAGCGCTCCCAGGAGCCCTGCCCTGAGCCCGGCTGAGCAGCAAGGGGCACCTGCAGAGAGCCTTCCTGGGGCACGGCCCTGCCTCACCCCGCCGTGACTGAAACACGCTGGCAGCCCAGCCAGATGTGCACTCCCAGCTGACTGAGCTGCAGGCTGGGACAGGCAAGGTTTTCCCTGGATTTCAGTAATATAAAGTACATGGAATTTGTAGGCTCCGTTCTAAAAGCGAGTGGCTGACACCACGGTCTTGGGGATCCAAACGACAAAGAGCAGGAACAGAACAAAGAGGTCTGTGAGTTTAAATTCTCAGAAGATCACAGGTGCAGTTTAACACCAGTTTTCTAGAAGTCACCTCGCTGATGAGATTCTCTACAATCAGTGGAGGGGTGGGTAAGACTTCAGAGGGCCATTAATATCCCTTATAAACTGTTTGGGATTGATGGATTGTCCCTTTGCTGTGTGCTTTACCAGAGAATTCCAGACTGGTTTGGGCTGGAAAGGACCTTAAAAATCATCCAGAGCCTCCCCCTGCCATGGGCAGGGACACCTTCCTCTACGCCAGGCTGCTCCAAGCCCCATCCAGCCTGGCCTCTGACACTTCCAGGGATGGGAAGTCCACAACAATGCACCACACAGAGACTTTACATGATTAATTACCTTACTTTGGGGTAGATAAAGATGAAGAGCCTGTGATTTTCCACTGTGCAAAGAACTCTATGGGCAATATAAACAAAATTTATAGAATTGTAAGAAGCACAAACAAATTGGTGCTTCCTTCACCAAATGTGGACCACAGTAGTGGCCAGGGAGGAGAAAGCAATCATTCCCTTGGAGGTCAACTGGAAGAATCCCATCAGAATCCTGAAAAAAATGGATTGGATGGATTCTATCAATCTAGCAGTTCCTGATCATCCATAAAAATGGAGAAGGAAAGTGGTGCAACTTCTCACAATTCTGCCAAGCCTCTGCTTCACTTACAAGACAAACTTCTATGAAGGGTGCAAGATGTGCATCCTGATGGAGATGTTCCTCTCAGTAACGTGGGGGTGGCCACATTATACATGGGCACGGTAAGGACTGTCAGGATCTGGGTTTTCATTGTTTCCATGCTCTTCTCAGAGAGCCAAAGCTCTATAAATCAATCAAGACAGGTCTTCAATGTGTGGAGGCACGATGAAGCCATCGGCCATCTACCCAATTATAGATGTAATGCACTCTTGCTGTACACAGGCCACTGTCAGTACATGCTGACCACCTCACATACTGACCACTGCCTCCTGAGGCCTGATAAATGTGATTTCCTCCTTGGGATGTTTCATCAAATGTTCACCTTTAAAATAATATTAAGCAGTACTTTTCCACATTACCTTCCAATCTGTACTGCCACCTCAGCCTAGAGGCACTGTTTTTCCTTCAGTAAGATTTTGAGTTGTTTGACTTTATCTTGTTTCCTTTACACAAATGCTATTCCCTTCTTACAGATAGATATGATCTGTTGAAGACCTGGAACATTTTATCCCATAGCAAAACTCATTCAAAAGTACCATCTGTTCTTCCTGCAGGGGCACAGTAATGCCAGAAACTGTTTAACATTCCATAAATTAAGACCATATAATGGATAGCTCATTGTTAAAGTTAAGCAAGGAACTGTTTGGAACCTGATGACAGACATTTTGCTGGGGTTTTGCCTTAAAAATAGTATCCAATGTATTATTTTTGGTTTGCTTTAAAAACTTCACATTTGACATTAAACAGCAAAGGTGGGTCACAATGAAACCTTAACGTCTGGCTTTATCCCCACCTCCAGCAGCATCCTTTGTAATAATTTCAGGGAGAGGGAGGCTCGGAGTGGGCCACTGGGTTGTAACAAACTCACTGCAACACCAAATTCTGTTCTCCTTTCCCCCCGCGTGTGTCTGTTGTATCTGCAGCATACACTTCCTAAGAGAACAGAATTCAATCTTCAAGTTTAAGAGCCATTAAAGCATGTCTTATTTTATAGATGTTACACTTTCTACACTCACACACAGCTCCATGCTCTGCCTTTCACTTACTGGAAAGGAACCCCAGCCAGAAATGAACTGCCATTTGCTATTCCTTTCTACAGCCCAAAGCTGAGACATTGAATCAATAAAAACGCTGGACATAAAGCCCTGCTATGTGTTTGTATCATCTGAGTCAACACTAAAACAGCCTTCACTTGCCATTCATACGAGAAAACCACAGAATAAAGAGGAGGGAAAAAAGAGATCTACAGCAAAAATCCCAAAACACGCACAAAAGATACCAATAGTGCTTAATTGGAAGAAAATGGCACTGTGGAATCGCGCCCCAAGAGTGGGACACAGCGGCCCCGTGCCCGGGATCTGCCGGGGCCAGGCAGCCCCTGGCGCTGTCACCCGCAGGCTGTGGGAGCTGGGCTCCAGCACATCCATGCAACTCCCGCTCCTTGGAGCAGGAACCCAGCCCGGACCATCCCTGGGACACAAACCAGCACACGGCACTCGCACGCTGCCAGGGGTAGCGGCAGTCAGCTCAGAACTCCGCTATTCCAGCCCAGAAAGTCGTCCTTTCAGACCCTGTTCCTAAGTGAATATAATTGCTACCATCTCTTTGGGAAGCTCTCACACTGCTATAATAAAACCCGCAGAAGCAAAGCACTTCTAGCCCAGCCATTCCTAATCCCAGAGACAATGCCTATATTTTTCCATCACATCAGATCCTGGATGGTGGGGGAAGGGCAGGAGTGTGAGGAGACGGGGAAATGCAACTTGAGAAGGGGTAAGTGTGTCAAAATCTAAATTACTGGGAGATATTTTGCAGCACAATCCTCCTTTATGCCTGTGCAGCTCGGTTCATATGGCTCACATTCAGCCTGTCACAGTGAATCATTGCTACTCCTTGACTTACATTAACAAAAACAAACCTAACTTTCGGTCCAGCCTGTGAGGTAAAACTTTGAATTCCCAGTCAAAAGGCCAGAAGTGGCATTAAAAATAATTGTTTTTGTAAGAAGCTCACTTTGAGGAGGAAACAGAAAAAAGCCCGTGAAGATCTGACTAACAGCACAAACACATGTGTTGCTTATGGAGCATTTTGCAAAAAAAGCAAAAAGCTTTGTCCACGAGCAGCAAAGACCCAGCTTTAGCAGCCTTAACTAACAAAGCAAACCCGCCCCTCTCTACTTAAGTCTTTACACTGCATCAAATTGGAGATATTTAACAACAGCTTTAGAGCCCAAAGAACAGTTAAAAAGTAAATCTGGAAAACAAAGTACAAAAATCAAAGTGAAACCCAGCCAGATAAAATCTTTGCAACTAGCAGAACACAAGGCACGAAGCAAAGCCAGCACTCAAACAAAGTTATTTTACGCTTCTCCCAGCAAATTTGCAACAAATGTCCAGTTAGGAAAGATTTCTGCTGACCTGTGTATGAGCAGCAATGCAGATGTGGCGAGTTCTCCTGTCACCTTTTGTTCCCAGCCATGTCAGCTGTGCTCTGCTCCAAGTGCTGCTCACACTCCCAAATCCCCTTTTCCAGCTCTATCTGAGGAACTGCCCAGATTTTGTAGTGTAATCTGAGCAGGGAAGTACCATGTGCCTATGATATGGTTAATTCACTTTTTACCCCCTGCAATGCTTAAGGAAGCTGCTTCACATTTCAAAGCTGAGCCTAGGGCTGCCTGACCCAGGTACAGCCAGGGCAGCGCTGGGGCTGCCTCCTCCACCCCAATGGGGCCCTAAAATAGCTCATTTCCCCCTACCAGACCCCAGGGGGGATTCGGGGGGCTGCTGAGACCCTTGTCTCCTTTCCCCTGGGTGCCTGGTGCAGAGGGGACTGCAGCCCCAACACAGAGGGGCCAGCTCTCCTTGCTGAGGGCCACCACCATCCCCATGGCCAAAGCCAAGGCTCTTCACCGAGACAGCTCTGGTGAGGCCCCTCAAGACCCAGCAAAGCCCTGGGCATCTGGTCTGGGATCTTTGGTGATGAAGTTGGGCTGGAAGAGTCCCATCCGTTCCTCTCCAGTGTTGCCATCAGCTAAGCTATTAACAAATCAAGCCTCTAAACTTTGTCAATTAACTCTTCTGTTAATATTCTTCTGTTGTTATTGATCTAGTTCTGGTTTGAATTTGCAGTTGTCATCACGCTTGACAAGAACACTACACTTGAGAGAAGAAGGAAAAGCCTCTTCTCCCCAAATTCTGCACAGGGAAGAGTTAAACCTGTTGTGAAGCTGCCAAAGACGAATGCACCAGAGAAGGTGCAGAGGAGAAAGAGGGAGAATGGTCCTGAAATGCTGTCACTCCTGCTCGTCCAGCCCCACATGCAGGTCCTCAATGCTGTGCACCAAACCCAGGTGGTAACAACCAGCACCAGCCTGGTACAGACGTTTCCTGAATGTTTGGTCTTGGAAAGGGTAAAGTGCACACTGACAATGGTTGTGCTATTCCCCAACTTTTGTGAAAGCAAATTCCATGTAATCCCAATGTCAACATTGTCAATGACCCTATCACTGCTAAATGGAGTCAGGGAGGCTGAGGGAGCCCCATTTGGCAAGGAGATGGGAGGTCTCTGTTACTTTTTCCCACAGCCCTGGGCAGATGAGGGGAGCAGATAGAGCTGCTTTTCATCAGCCAAGAGAGGGCCCCTAAAAGAGATTAAAGGGAAAGAAACAGTCAGGGATCTTGGAGAAGAAAAGATGCAAGACAAAAAGATGGTAGAAAACAGAAAACCTTTGGGGGAACTTTAACTCTTGGCCGGAAGGCAGCAAAGCAATTTCATGTAAGGAACCTGCTTTTTAAATTCCTGCCCTGGTATTTAACACCTACAAATACCTTGTGTGGGATTTCTAACAACTGCGTTCTGCATCTTTGAGCTTTCCTGCCTTCAAACTCTTGACCTTTATTCTAAAGCAAAGGTGAGAGGTCTGTCTTCCCTGTTGCATAATTCACTAAACCCAGTTATGTTTGAAATTAGCATGTGGGTAAGGTAAAACCTGGAATAATGTAATGGACTATTGCAGAGAAAAATATATATCCTTCAAGGATGAATTCAACATCTCAGCTCAGAAATTTGATCTTGATCGGTTATAATGACAATTGTTTACCAAAAAAAAGGAACAAAAAGGAAGTGAGGTGACCTCAAAGGTTAGGAATCATAGAATGGTTTGAGTTGGAAGAGACCTTAAAGCTCATTAAGTCCCACCCCTGCCATGGCAGGGACACCTTCCACCATCCCAGGCTGCTCCAAGCCCCAGTGTCCAGCCTGGCCTTGGGCACTGCCAGGGATCCAGGGGCAGCCACAGCTGCTCTGGGCACCCTGTGCCAGGGTCTCGCTGTAAGGAATCCACAACTTGCACCTCTGCCAGCCCCAGCAGCACCTCCACTGCACTCCAGCAGCACTCCGTGGTCCTCACCTCATCACTTTGGTAGTCCAGGTGCCCCATCCCTGACTCGTGTGGGTGACCCCGATTTCTGTGCCCCCCAAGCCCTCCAGGTGAGGCCAGGCAGGGGCTGCACAGCCAGGGCAGGGCACAGCTCCCTGCAGGGAGCCAGCTCTCCGCTGCTTAATTTCATTAGCCTGTAGAACAGGCTATAATTTGCTGAAATGATGATTAATCAAATCTTATTTTGCTCTAAGGCAGCTAATGGACAGCCAGTTAAGTGTCTCAGTAATTCTGAAATAACAAAAGAATACTCATGGAGCGACAAGCACCAGCTATTTAACAGCACAGCCTGGCAGTGGCAGCCAGCCTGCCTGGAAGGGCAGGAGGTGCTGACCACCAAGTCCTTTCACCCACATCATCCCTAAACCACCTTTTTTTTCTTCCCACTTCAGATCACCACCATCACCCCATCCTCCCTGCTTGCTCCCAGGCCTTTGTGCCCACTGGTGCGGAGGGCCAGGGAGCCCTCATGGGGCCAAGGGATGGGGTGCCCAGGGGCCAGGGGATGGGGTGCCCAGGGGATGGGGTGCCCAGGGGCCAGGGGATGGGGTGCCCAGGGGATGGGGTGCCCAGGGGCCAGGGGATGGGGTGCCCAGGGGCCAGGGGCCAGGGGATGGGGTGCCCAGGAGATGGGGTGCCCAGGGGATGAGGTGCCCAGGGGCCAGGGGATGAGGTGCCCAGGGGCCAGGGAATGGGGTGCCCAGGGGATGGGGTGCCCAGAGGCCAGGGAATGGGGTGCCCAGGGGATGGGGTGCCCAGGGGCCAGGGGATGGGGGGCCCACGGAATGGGGTACCCAGGGGATGCCAGGGGATGAGGTGCCCAGGGGCCAGGGAATGGGGTGCCCAGGGGATGGGGTGCCCAGAGGCCAGGGAATGGGGTGCCCAGGGGATGGGGTGCCCAGGGGCCAGGGGATGGGGGGCCCACGGAATGGGGTACCCAGGGGATGCCAGGGGATGGGGTGCCCAGGGGCCAGGGGATGGGGTGCCCAGGGGCCAGGGGTCCCAGGGGATGGGGTGCCCAGAGGCCAGGGAATGGGGTGCCCAGGGGATGGGGTGCCCAGGGGATGGGGTGCCCAGGGGATGGGGTGCCCAGGGGATGGGGGGCCCAGGGGCCAGGGGATGGGGGGCCCAGGGGATGGGGTGCCCAGGGGCCAGGGGATGGGGGGCCCAGGGGATGGGGTGCCCAGGGGCCAGGGGATGGGGGGCCCAGGGGATGGGGGGCCCAGGGGATGGGGGGCCCAGAGGCCCCCCCAGCACCCCCCCACCGAGCTGGAGGAGCTGGGCACCCAGGGCCTGCCAGTTCCATCGGGCAGCCGCCGCCTGTCTCGTGGCTCCGTTCACATCCTTTCCAGACTCCAAACAAATCCATGACTGATTTGTTTTGATCATATAAATCAGGGTAAGATTAAGAGGCATAAACACAACTTAGTGCAGTACCCAAAAAGCAAGGAATGACATTTTTTACAAGAATCCATAATCTTGTTTTTTGAAGTATTTCTTCAGTGGGAATTGTGTTGGAGCAAAGAATGCAAAACCTAGTAGCTTCCAAGAGGGGGTCATGTGAAATTACTCTATTTCAAGATTTTTCCAAATCACTAACATTTTGATTCTGAATGTATTTGTAAGAATATGCCAAAAAACATCAAACCAGTCAATTTTTTTTTTTTTTTGCAGTTTGTAGCTGTCTCCTTTTTTTCCAGGTCTTAAAAAATGTTTTTGTAGAGAACTTATGTCATTTCTGTAGAAACTTCTGCAATCCAAAATGACATTGCATTTTTTTTCAAGTAAAAAGCAAGCCTCCCAATAAAGAACAAAGAACATCCTTTGTTTCAGACGAAGAATTTCAGGAGAAACCACAAAATGTTCAAGCAAAACATTAAACATTTGATTTTCCACCCATTTTGCCAACAGTCTAAGTTTTCCCATACTTCTAATATCAGTGTCAATAAGGAGGGGAGGAGACAGGAGGCAGGTCAGATGGATGACTACAACTTAAAAGCTGTTAATTAAATAAAGATGAAAACAGGGTATTTTGCAGAAAGCATTTTTCTTCTTTGACTTGGCTTTTCTTTTTAATGAGGAAACAAGACCTGCTTAATTTACCCATCAGGAAAAAACAGCATTGAGGAAAAACTAGAAGTTGTTATTCGTGTTATTACAGAAACCCTGGGCTCTGCTCCTGGGCACACCCAGCTCTGCAGCCACCCTCATCACCAACCCAAGTGTCGTGTCCTTTGTCCGGCCCAAACATTCCTGGTGGCAGATGTTATTTAGGCTCTTTAAATGAGTTTTAGAAAAGCCGGCTAAAAACCAAATGGAAACATTTCATTTTGAACCCAGTGGAGATTATTTGAAACACACACATGCTTGCCTGACACACTTCACTGCCCATTTTCACAGAATGGTTTGGGTTGGAAGGGACCTGAACATCATCTAGATCCAGCAGAATTATGGAGTTCAAATTCCCAGTTAGTGGGAGTTTTCCCAGTGCAAAGACACCCCCCAACTGTGGCAGCACATGGGACTTCAGCTGCATGCTAGAGTGCCACAATGCCCAGCACTGCACAGACACGCAACCAGGGCTGTTTATACGCTCAGAGACAAGCGACCCCGAACTACAGAAATGTCACCAAGAATTAAATACATGAGCTGTCTGCTCTAGACATACGCTTCATCTTCATGGCAAACATCATAAAGTGCTGATTTACTTTTTTAATCGTTGAAGAAAGAGAGATTTTTGTAAATTTAAGTATACCCCAGTGAGTTTCCTTCTTGATCACCAGCATCTTACTTCAGTCTATTTAAATGCAGGAGTAGAAGTGATGCACTCAAGTTAACCTGTTTGCCCAGACGGAGAGACATTATTAAATGTTCTTGTTCTTTTACACATCCTAAATATGCAGACACTTGCAGCACCCCAGGGTATAGTGTGCTATGTCAACACCTTGAGAAGAATGCAAACATCTTAATAAAAGTGAGGAGAGATTGCTTATCGTGCACTCTTGTGTTAACATCTGCATTTTACAAAAGCTCTGAATTATTACACACACTTTCCACAGGACATATCCTCCTGGATATGCAGGCAGCCATGCCAGGAACCAAGCAGCGTGTCAGAAAGCAGACTGCATTTTTGGTTTTGCTCTCAAGGCAAATGAATGTTTCAGAGCATTCTGCAGTTCCCCTGAGCAGAGCCATTTACTCCACTTACCAGCCCAGAACTGAGGGGTAAAGCCCCCAAATCAGTCTGCTCTGTATCTCATTATATCCTTTCCAAATGGCCATCCACGTTTTATACATTAATCATACCCAAGATCATACTTTCAGGATCATCAGGCTGGATGTTGTATTGACTGTATGACAGAGCTCCACGCAGGAGGCAGATTAGATTAGGAGAACGTGACGTGCTACCAAATGTAAGTGTTCTGGTTCTGAAAACTGAATAAGTAAAAATTAGCCTCCACAGGCCTGGCACAGCAGCTCAATCCAAGAAGTTCTCTTCACTACTGACCCCTCTGGGCTGTGACAGCCCTGGTGCCAGTCCCTGCCCTGGGCTGTGCTGCTGAGGTGCCCCCAGCAGCCTGTGGTGTGGCACACCAGCCCAGCTCCTTCAGGTGCCCCCGATTCACTTCAGGAAAGAAAGAGACAAACCCAAAAGCCAGCAGGATTATCTTCAATAGTCTAATTAGTGTTTTGAGATAAACTTGGTTTTGTCTAAAGCAAATTAGGAAGTGCTCGTGGGAACTGTGCAGGGGCAGTGACCAGCACAGCCCAGAGCAGGGGAGGGCTGGCAGTGGTCAGTGGGGTCAGAGATCTGCACAAGCTGCCCACCCTTGACCCCGGGCTCAGGGGCTTTCAGGAGGTGCACGCCAGGTCCAGTAACTCTGCCCAGTAGAGCTGCTACCACCTTCTATGCCAACTCCATTTAGAGTCAGCAACACACTTAGTAAAACAAAACTAGATTAAAAATAAAACAAAATTGGGCTTTGCTATCAAAACTAAAATCTGGCAGCCTGTTCTCATGCAAAATCCTTCACAAGTGATACATTTGTGGAGGACAGCTGGAATAAATCCATGACATTTAATGACATACTAAAAGCAAACCTTGAACAAACAACTTTAAATCATTTGAAATACTACTGTGAATAGATGAAACCTTGCAGCGCTCACATGTTTCTAAACAGCGGAGTTTAATTATTTTAAAAAATCATTTTCAGAAGCATTTTTTTCCCCATTCCAGACATATATTTAAAGTAGCACTCTCCTGTGAAAAGGTTTCACTCCAGAGTTTTAAATGTATTCTCTCATTCTGATCTGATTCATGACACCAGCAAAAGAGCTTTTCCAGCTTTCACCCTAATGTTTTTTATATGTAACCTCGCCTCCAAAGCCCAGGCACAGCACAGCAAAGCAACAGTGCTAGAAGCTGTTTCTATGAAACACTTCAAATGTGATTGTCACAGAAACTCAGACAACAAATTGCCTTGTAATTTAAACAGGAATTTAGATCCCACAGGCATCCCCTAAACCTCTGTCCGTGCATATCCAGTATCATCCTCAATGGCTCACAAATGTTCAGGCAGAAGAACAGGTCTGTCCTCCATGGGTGAAAGAGCTGTTCAATAGGAACCTCACAGATGCCCTGAAGGATTCCAGCTGGCCCCACCAGCGACCTGTGGAATTTGCCAGAAGGAACAGCGATGAGCTGGGGGACAGGTACCAACCTGAGATGATTTAGGACAGCACAAACAGAGTGTAAGGGGCACATCTTAAGCTGCTCCTGGCCAAATGGCCCAGCTCTCATTAAGTGAAGCCTGGGGGACACGCAGACGGTGTCTCCTGGCCGTGGCTACGGCAGGAGTTGGCTAAGGACCAGCAGCTGGCTGGTAGTCCCCTACCACACATCTGGCAGCAGGGACAGAGGGAACATTCACTGTGCTAGTGCAGACTCAGCTAATTTAAGTCAAAAACAAAGCTGGTTTGAGCTAACCTGGCTGGATTTGCAGTGAGGTGGATTAAGAACACCCATAAGACCCCTTCTGCCAGCTCTGGTGGGGATATAATCTTTGCTGGTTGTATTTTCTATTTCCAAAATGTCATGTATGCCTGCCCCAGGAATTGTTTTCTCTCTCTCCCTCCACCACCAGTCTAGACAAAACTGCATTAAGATCTTTTCTTGACTTACGTGTACAGGTGTAAGGGGTTAGCAGTTACTAAAAGGTTTTGTGGATACAGGAAAAAATGAGCTCCTTGTCTCCAAGGTATTCTCAGCGAATAGAGTCAGGAGCAAAAACTAGAACTAAACTAAAAGAAGTTTCATGCCAAGGATCACAAGAAAAAAAAAAATGAAGAAAAAAAAGCAATTCCTACCAAAATAGGCAGAAAGTCTGTGAGGAGTGGAAGGGCACTTCCTGAGCCCTCATGGCACACAGAGGAGCGTGTGGGGTGCTCGCTGGTGGCTGTTCCTGTGGGGTGCCCCGAGCCCAGCCCCAGCCCAGCCGCTGCCCGAGCAGCTGTGCCACGCCGCGCTTCCCACGCTCCCTCCAGCTCCGCATTCCTGGCACCGGGCAGGCGCTCCCTGCCTGCCTCCATTCATAAAAAGGAGACCATGCTGAGGAAAGCCACAGGCTCCACTGCACCCAGGCAGAAATGGCAGTGACATCCCCGCTCCAGCAGTGGCTTCCCCGGCCGGCCCGACGCGGTGAGCCGCGAGGTCCCATCTGGATGGGGAAGGCAGTGCATCAGTGACAGGGCTTAAACAACTCCCTGCCTCTGGATCCAAGCCACAGAGCTCATTAGCAAACAGGACAGACAGGAATGTACGTCTGCCTTAATGCAAACCAAGAGGTGTAATTAACATGGCTTAATTTCCATGAATAATACGTCAGGTTTGTAACACACAATAATGAAAACGTAACTCGAAGGGTCTGGTCTTGCTCTGGTCATGTTGAGCAGCAGGAGGAGGAGTGGCCAGGCCACAAGCGAGCTGCATTTCTTCATACCTAAGTGGGACATGTTTGCTTCGACAGTTTGATTTCCAACAAAAAGACCACAATAACATAAGCAGGAGAAAACAAAGCACTTTTTGGAAAGCCCCTTTCCAAGTCTCTTTTGTTTAACTCCTGATCTATATGAACATGGAATTGGAAAGGACTTCTTGGGATATTAAATACAGGCCCCTGTTATTAAAGGCAACATGTCACTTCCAGCAGAAAGAAAGGTTAATGTTATGCCAATGAGCTGGAAGGAAATCCAAATTTCAAATGCAAGAGAATGGGGGGAAAAGCTAAACAAAAGTGAATGCATGAGCCCATATCATGAGATCAGAGCCTTATTCTAAACACATGAGCTGGTGGCACATCGAAGAGGAGATAAGAGGCACAATAATTAAGAGTCAGGGTTCTTTCTGTCACTAGGGATCTGCATACAACTAAGAAAAACACCTCAGCACGCTCAGCCCTGGGACAGAGGAGGAAGGGGAGCTCCCAGGGCACTGTGAGGCCACCTGAGATCACAGTGGCCCCAAGATCAAAGGCTCATGGAAGAGGCAGCCAGGTCCCAGCCAGCAGCACTCTGGTTTCTCCTGCTGAACAGCCAGAAGGCAGCCACAGGAAAGCATGTGCCCACTGCAAGTCTTTCAGCAACCCCCAAAAATCTCTGGAGAATGTAAGAGACACCTTCTGGTTTTGCCAGAAGCAGTTAAATCCCACCTTGTACCCACAAACTGCGGGAAGAAACTCCCAGGCATGGAAACATTTCCAAAGAACAGTTTGAAAGAGAAGACCAACCCTGTAAACACTTGTCATCTCCCTGGATTAAGGAGAGAAGCAGCAGAGAGAGGCATGGTTGGCAGGAAGCTTGGTTTGGTTCACATGGGATGCAAAATCTGAGGGATGGTGGGGAGGGACAGCCAAGGTCCCTCCCACACCCAGCAGTCTCCATGCAGCCTGTGAGAACTCAGTCACCCGACACTACAGCAATGAGAGCAACAGGAGCTCACAAAAAAGTCACAAAATCATGGAATGAAAGCAGCCCGGAGAAGGGCTGTAACTGCTCTGCTCCTGCAGATCCAGAGGAAGGGACATCCGCAGTGCTGGAGGGGCTCTGGCAGCATGGAAACCCCAGCAGTGTCCCCTCCTGTCACTGAGGAACTGTCCAGCAGCCTCCATCCCAGCCGGGGACAGCCCTGCAGAGGATGCCATGGATGCCATTTCCTCCCTGCGCTGCTGCTCCGTGGCAATCCACCCCTGAGCCCCAAGAACCTGACCGGGGTGCTGCTCACACACATGCAGGAGTAAAGCTACACTCAGCAGCGCTCTGGTCAGGCCTCCTGTGAGCTCACAAGCCTCTTGCAGTGGGCCAGCTGATCCTCAGCCACACTCACCCCCAGCCCCCAGAGATGGGGCTTGCTGTAGCTCTCCCACGAGCGCACGCCAGAGCGGGACAGAAAGGGCTTTGTTTGGAATGTCATCTTTAATGCCACCAAGCACTGTGGGACTCTCTGCCCATCACCACCTCCCAAAGGCCACCTACGCTCAGCACACAAAGCTGCAGAACACCATTTCTTCCAGCTTCAAGCAGATCAGCTAAATTTAGAAGTGTCTAATAGCACATGATCACCTCATGCGACTGGAAAGGTATAAAATGGATGGACAGACAGATGGACAGGAAGAGAGATCTCTTCAATTACAAAAACTGATTTAAACTAAAAGAAAACCAGTTTTCCTAGTATTTATATACAGTGCAAGGCTACTGTTTACTTATTATTTTTCCCACTTGCAGAGTAGCTTGCTGCAGTCCCACAGAAGTGGAATCCCCGAGGATTCCACTTCCAGGGCTGAAGAGCTCCATGGCTTTGCCATCAGTTTCTTGTCTTTAGTGGAGAAGTTAAAGCTCCAGCCACTACACTAAACTCAATAAATCCTGCTCAGAGCGTTGCCTTCGTGACAGAATACATTGATGCAATTAAAATAACATGGCTCTCCAAGAGTAACGCAGCACTGGGAAAGCTTTGCCAACAAAGCAATGCCAATTAAGAGTGTGATTTTTGGATGATATTTTTAGGCCAACATCAGCCCTATTAATGTGGGTAGAACTGTCTTCAAAGTGATTTTGAAGGTCCAGCTGACTCCACTTGGGAAAAGAACCAGTTAAAAGACTGGGTTTTGGCCTCTATAGCCTCCATTCTGTCATTAGGGGAAAATCTTTCATAATAAAACTAATTTCATCCATTCCACTAGTAAGGGTGGTTTGTGTCCAAAATCTTCTCAGATAATTTTATGCCCATTAACTGTATACCATGAGCTGTAGTTTTTGTTGTTAAATGCCATGAGTTACAAGTAAAGCCACATTTATGGGATGCGCCCATAGCCTCCGCTTGCAACTGAAAGGACCAGGATGCCTAAAGCAAAGATGTGTCCTGAGGAGGAGCAGGAAAGGAGAGAACTCAGGCGCTGATAGTCTGTCAGAAAACCACACACACTCCCAACACCGCCCCTCTACTCATCGCCCGCGGGTGCAAAGAAGCCAAACTCGGTGCTGATATAACCTGGCAATAACAGCAACCTTCCCTTCCAAAGAAAACCAAGGGTTTACAGAGAAAACTCGGTACCAGTGGGGCACACGCGAGCTCAAAGGCCCTTCCTGCAGGTGTTACACAGCCCGTGTGCCCAAACCCTCCTCCCCTGACCTCGCTCCCCGCGGGCGGCTCAGCTCGGGGCGACCGACAGGCTCCTGCACCAGCGCTTGAGCGACAAGGGAAGAGATAAGTGAGGGGAGGCGTGGGGGCAGAGAACCGGCTGCCTTTCGCTCAGCCCTGAACACACCGAGTGATTCTGTGCCGGGAGCTCGATTTCTCCACTGATCCCACAAGCCTGGTCCCCCAAACTTCCCCAGCACATCCCTCCCCGGTGCCCCCGACCCTCCCCGGCACAGCGCCAGCTCCATTTAAACGCTGCTCGCTCCAGAAATCCGAGCATACCAGCAAAGGCAGGCAGAGAGCGCTTTTCTTAGCTGTGCCATATACTTTCCCCTCTTCCTTTCGAACTTCCCATTGGTTTTCGCTCGGCTCACGGGAGGCGAGCAAGCCTGCCCGACTCGGTGAACGCGTTTATGGAACAATCTCGGCAGCTCTCCCCCCAACGCCAAATGACATTTGCTTTGCAAACACTCCCACCGCCCCGCGGGCTGCTCTCGCCTCCACCCAGGGACTTGTTTTCAATAAAGCAACAGCTCTGAAACATCCACAGCAACTTTTTTTCCTTTGACAATTTGCCACTTTCAAACTAACAGAAAAAAATAAAAAAGGAGAAAGAAGAGGAACAGCGCAAGGAAATACCCGCGTATTTGTCCCGGTAGCCGCGAGAGGGCTTTGAGTCGAGGGGCTGCAGCGGGCTCCGCTCCGCCGGCTCCGGGAGCGGCCCGGGACCCTGGGCCGGGGCTCCGCGGGGCACAGCGGGGCCGTGCCCGGGGCTCCGCGCCCGCGCTGCCGCCGCACTTACCGGGCCGCCGCCGCCGCGCTGCTCCGCTCCGCTCCGCGGGGAAGGGGCCGCGGGACCCCGGGAGCCGGAGGGAGGGGCCGGAAAGCTGCGGCGGGGCCGAGCGGCGGCGGGGGGTTTGTCCAACCTGACACCGGCCGGGCGGACGGGCGGGGAGCCCCGGCGCCCCGGGCGGGCGGCGGAGCGCGGCCGGACACGCCGGGACAAGGAGATGGGCTGTGTGGGGAGGCTCACGGGGAGCGGAGCTGCCCGCAGACGGGCTCCTGGGGACCGCAGCTACAAAGACAAAAGGAAAAGCCGGGGGTGAGAGGTGAGCGCCGCGCCTGCCCTGGGGCCGGGGGGCCTCGCCTCCGGCTCTGCCCAGGTTAACCCCGCTCTGTCGACCAAAGGTGGCTTCGAATTTGTGCTACAAGAAGGGCTTTTCAAAATTCATTTTTGTCCCGCAGATGCTCACTGAGATCTGAGGAGCCCCAAACTCACCTCGCCCTCAGGGAAGCATTTGGTGATCGGATCCCGATCTGTTCAGCGAGAGCGTTCGGCTGTCGTATGACAATAGCGGCTGTTTATAGAAACCCATCCTGGGATAAATTAGAGACAAGTCCCTGGGACGAACGAGGTCCCTGCAACAAACACTATGTCATCGGGAAAACATCCCTCCTCGGAGGGTCTCAGGAAGAACCGGGTGTGCTCCGTGCCAGACAGGGGCTGCGCTTGTGAGCTCAGGGGGCTCGGTCAGAGGGAGCCTCTTGCCCTGCATCGGGAGCTCTGGGACATCTCTCTGGGCATCAGGCTCGGCTTCCCCCTGCATTTCTGTCCCTTCAGGACAAGCTGTTTCCAGCCTGACTGTGAGGCCAGCCCCGAAGCTCTGTCCCTGGGGCAGGCAGCACTGAGACACGCAGCTGGGATGTTTCTACACTGCAGAGCTCCTCCATCTTCTTAGGCATTTGGTTATGGGAAGAAGAGAGCTTGTTTGATGCTCACTGGAGCTATTGGCAGGACAGTTCTGCCCAAGCCTGCAGGGAAGAGCAGCAGGAGCGTGGCAGTGTCCCACCAAGGCCCCCCGTCCAGCCCGCAGCTGCACAGCTCTGCGGCACCAGCCCTGGCCCGGGCCATGGGGACAGCTGCAAACAGCTGCTGGAGGCACCAGAGCATCCATGGCCTGCCTGCCAGCTTTGCCGTTCCCAACAACCAAGGGATGCAGCAGAATCTGCTGCTGCAATCAGAGGTGGTAGCTCCCTACAGTGCTTGGTCACCTTCCTCCTTCTTCTCTTCCTCACTGCAAACTCAGCCTGGCCCAGTGTAGGGCACTGAAAATGCAATATTGTGAAAAAACTTTGGAGCTGGCCCTGGCTCTCAACTCCCATTCACAAGGAAGACTGCACAGACAAAATGTGCATACAATTAGGGGAAAGTAGCAGGGTAAGAGTTTCCATTTCTGAAATGTGGTATCCTGTCTCCAACACAGCCAGTGCTTGGGAAAGTGGGACTGTCTTATTGTGTGATGCTGCAGTGGATGTGGGAAGGGTCCTGCCGATTGCTGCTGGGCTCCCCGAGGGATGGACCAACTACACAGAATCATTGTGTAACTTTAGCCAGAGAGAAAAAGGCTATTTACTTTGTAAGCAAACAGTCAACCCTCCCAAAGTGTTCCTACACAGTCTTGAATTTCATCTGGAGAAAAAAATGAAAGCATAGGAAGACCAGAGGACTCTGATTTCTCTCTACCTCTGTGGAGGTGACCCTGTGGTTTGACCCTTGAGGTTTGTTGGAGCACCTTAGCAGGGGAGAGGTGTGGGGAAGTCGTGTGCAGGGTCTCTGTCTTGGCCTTGCTTTCACTCAATTTATCCAAGTAAAAAAAATAAAAAACTCTGTCTCTGAGCCGTATTTTTAACAACCTGAGATCACTTAAAATATTTATCTTTGACTTCAAGTGATACTGAATAACTAATACCTCCAGGATTTAATGCAGTGAGGGTAAATGGAAATATCCATCATTTCTGAATGAAAGAAAACTGACAGCATTGTCTGGGGACTGGAAGGATACGGCAGGTCGTGTGAATCCACACAAAGACAGGGCAGCCATGCTCATGGGTGGGATAGCACATGCCCACCCAGGGACTAGCTTTGGAAAGCAAAACTCTTTGGAAGTCTGACTTCGGGAGAAAAGTTTGGACTTGAATTCAGCCCTTTTTTGCATCTCCAACACTCCTGAAGCTCTGAGCTCTGCACTGTGCACCAAAGGGGAGAGGGTAGCACTGCCTCCTTCCAAGAGACAGGCAGGGAACCAGAGCACAGAGAAACCTCTGGACATGGGGTGGTTAATCCTTGACCCACTTAGAAACAACTTATTTTCCAAATAAAAGCCCCATAGAAGAGGAACCAAACCAGGAGAAAACCAGGAGAAGGAAGATGTGCCATTTTAAAATTCCAGAGCTGAGATTAAAAAAAAAAAAGTCTCTAGGGATTCCTAAACAACAATTTCCTAATTGCAGACCAGTGGGAACAACACCACCAGTGTCCTCTGTCCCTGTAAATTGTAGGAACTCTTTTGCCACATCTCTTCCATGACTCTCCCTTCCACGTAGCTCTAGCATTCCCACTTTAAAGTGGTGCTGCTCTGGTTGAACAGCCATGGAGCAGAGCAGACTCAGACTGAAATATTTGTTTGCGTGTCCTCATCCAACCACAGTTTTTCAGAATTTGGGAAGATGTCACAAAGCAACAGAAAACAATGCCTCCTTGGCCAAAGTCAGAGCACTCCACAGCACGCCTTTCAGTGCAGTGTATGGTTGAGAAACATAAGAAATGCACAGCTCACACAGGAAAAGCCTTCAGCAGATGTTGCTGCTTTAAAAAACCAGAGAGTCACTATTCTAGCACATTTCCTACAAGAGGAAATAGACTAGCTCAATCCAAACAAATCAGTCACAGTCTACATCGACTCTGAGCCCATGGAGAAAAGCTCACACCATTCTGGGGATTTCTGATCACCAGGACTTGTAAAGGTTTGCTGGGACCTGCACAGCAGAACTTGTAAAGGGAAAAGTCAAAGCAGCAGCTCACAGGAGAAGATTCCTGCAGTGTGAGAATCACCCACTCGAGCAGTTTAGGAGGCATCTCCCTTTCCTTATCATCAGCCAATTTTTCTGCAGGTGTTTGGTCACATTCACTCTCTGCTATACCCATTGAGTGCCCTAGGAGGAAATAAGGTGGTACATGTAAAACAGAGTAAAGCCTAATTCTTCAAGCCAGCAGCAAGTGTGCCTGACAGTGACTTGCCATTAATTTAATGTACTCGCAAGGCAAGAGCACTTACAAGCAGCATTTGATAAAGTATTCTTTCAGATTCTGGCATTTTACTGCCAGTGCCTGAGAAATGTACCCAAATCTAACATCAAAAGGCTTTTCAAGGGAAATAGCAGGAAAATTATCTTTATCTTGGAACCTGATTTGAAACTGCTCCTGGTTCTCAAACTTCTTCACCACTAGTAATTGATGGAATTCAGCACTCTGATGGCAGCAAATGTCACCTCAATGAGGAGCCTTCAGATGGCAAAGGCTGCAAAGACAGCCAGGGCGAGCCGTCCATCTACCCCATGGCTGCAGAAACAGCCCCTCTGCCAGCGCTGGTTACCTTCCCTTTTGTCACAGGTAAAGCTCCCAAGAAACCCAAACCAAGCATGTCAGACACACTTTAGCTTGGACTGATTTCCAAATGTGCCGCAGAGGCTCAGATCTGACACAGGTGTGCAGGGAGCAGGCAGAGTGGTGTTTTTCCCCAGTCACCCCTGCTGGTATCTCCCGTTTCCTCCTGGCCATCCCAGTTCCTCTCACTGGAACCCTTGTACCTGAACATTTTGAGAGTGGGGAAGTTAAAGATGCAACTGAAACAACGAGTTTCTTCTTACTGTTTTCCCTTTTGAAACTGGTCAGTATTGACCTTGAAAGTTTTCAAAGAACAGATGAAGTTCTAGTTCTTTCTGTGGTGGATGAGCTGACTAATGCAGACTGTCAAAATCTACTTTAGATTTGTTGCAGCACGTTACATGCAGGTTGTAAACAAAACAAATATCCAAGATAAGAGTGACGGCCAGCAGGCTGCATCCCGTGAAGCCGCCCTCAGAGTCATGATCTGCATTATGATTCTGAAACACGCTGCTAATTTAGGAAGGATCAAGTATTGAAAAGCCATTTCAGCAGAACTTCACAAACATTTAAGGTTGCCAGCCAGGACCCAGAGCCCACGGGCTCTTTCTGTGTGGGCTCTTCTCGTGTGGTTTTTTGCACCCACGTCCAGCTCTGCTCCTCAGCAGGATCCTCTGAGGGTGCAGAGATCTGGGTATGGCAGGGGTATGGCAGGGGGTGGGACACAGGAGAGACTCCAGTGGGAAAGCCAGAGGGGATACAGAGAGGAGGACGACAGCAAGCAGGGGGAAGTCTAGAAATTTGTAAAGGTGTCCTTCTGGGCCTGGATATTCCCACCTAGATTCCAGCTGCAAGTTCACCTCCCCTGTAACACGCTCCATTACCCACCCAAAATGAGTAGATTGTGTTTTCATCCCTGAAGGGAGATATGATTTCCATCTGCTATTTCTGCATTTCACTGCACGGGAAGTCTCATCTCCCAAGCTCTGCTTTGCTGTCTGGAGTTACCTGCTGCCTCTGCCCACTCACTGAGCTACCAGAGAATTGCCACAAACAGCAGCCCTTCAAAACCACTCGAATCATAAACAGGACTAGCTCTGTCTCATCTCCAGTGCTCACAAACACAGAGGGAAACACTGCTTGAGCCTCCCACAGTTCCCTGCTGTCCAGCAGGATCTCAGATCCCAGCAGCACCTCACATCACTCTGTTAACAGAGACTGGTGCTTTGCCTCATCCACTCCAACACTGGGCACTGCTCCATCCTCACACACACGAGTCTGTCCTGAGCAGCAGCTGAGTGTGAGGGGCCTGCTGTAAGCCCAGCCAGGTGACACACGGGACAAAGGAGGGACTGTCACTGCTGCTGAGAGGCTTCCAGCTCAGCCCACACAGGCAGAGACCTGCTGCCAATGAGTGTGGGTCGATGGCAAGCTGGAAGGTACAGCAAGGTCCCATTTGACAAAGGAGTGCATAAACCCTTATAATTACTCGTCACAGATCATTGTTTTCCTCTGGTGAATGGCTTGAATAAAAACGTTTGCACTGAGGCCAAGAATGCAGGGTCTGAGCCCAAGTAACATCCTGCAATGGTAATAAATACCTACTACACAAATAAACCACCAGAATGCCTGTTTCCCCAGATGTCACAAAGTCACCCCATGCACAAGCTGCTCTTTGATGCTGCCTTCTATCCCAGCCACAGGCTCACAGTGCCTCTTCCACAAGAAAACCAGTGTTCTGTTAAAATAAACCAATTGGGACAGAAACTAAAGCACTGTTACTGAATATGCAGTTATTGTCATTGCTACTGCATCACTTCTTCTGAAATGCAGATGATCCAAAGCAGAAAGTAAAACTGTGTTTTGACTGCTGTGGAAAACGGGTGACAGTCACCAAGTGCTGGCAGAGCTGCTCTCTGCTCCAGCCAGAATTAGAGGCCTCACATTAGAGGCTTTGCAAATTGGGTAAGGTGTGCAGCTAATAAAAACTTGAACCAGCCTGGAAAACTGATGATTAAATCTTGGAAAGCTGAAGGCCATGTGAGCTGGTTAGTTCTGACTTCTGCCGTGATGGGTCTCTAACAACATGTGAAAGTTATCATCTCACGAGGCAAACATCGCTGTTGTTGGGCAGCACAGACACGCAGCCAGCCAAGTTCTGAACAAAGCCAGCTCAGGAGCCCCACAGGGACTATTTGGACATCTCATCCTGCACAAATATACCCAGTTCACACAAAATCATCTCAGTTCAAAGTTAAAAACGACTCCTAATGTGACCTGCTCTGGAAAACCCCACTGCGATGTTTCGTTTTCTTTTTTTCCACTGTAGCTGAAACTGCACCATTGGGGCTGGATCCATGCAGTAGGCATCCACATCCAGCACACACTTCCTTGCTGAATTTATGGATGCTGCTGTGCAGGAAAATAACAGGGCTGTAATACTATACAGCCCTGACTCGTTCATGCTCAAAGCCCAGCCCATGATTGCCTTGGACATGGCTCCCATCACCACTGAGGGGAATAGCTGACCCTATGAAACGCCCCTTTCACAGCTGTCTCCAGTTTCCCTCGTGAAATTTGGCTGGATGTTTACTTTGAGATTCAGAACACACATGTAAACTGTTTAGGGATATTCCTATATCCCTGCTTCTCGTTAAAAATGCCAGAGAGAATGAAAAATGTGGCCCATTAGTGTTATAACCATCAGAAGGAAAAAAAATAAATAAATAGAAAAAGCCCCTGCAGTGAGGGTCTGGCCTGCAACAGCCCAGTCTGTTTCCCCAGCACGCTGCAGTTTCTGGGGAAGTGCTGCTCTGAAGAGGTTTTCAGGCAGCAGTGGGCAGATCCCTGCTGCCCACAGGTCCCACTCCGGTGGTCTCCAGCGTAAGCTGTGAACATCTCTGGGACAAAGAGAGGGTCATAGAGGAAATTGTGTTTGTTTATTGTTGGGTTTTTGTTGTCCTTAAGGTGAGATCTGGAAACTGGGATTACCAAAGCCCTGTGGTAGCTGCCCATCAGGACAGACCCACTTCCTTGTGCCACCTCAGGCTCTTGTGGAACAGTTCCACGCGGCCCCGTGTCCTCACACAGGGGTGAGGAGGATGCTGGAGTCACAGCTGAGCCCTGTGCAAACACTGCTCTCAGAGAAGGAAGGGGCATCTCATTTTACCCAAATTTAACCCAAGGAGGAGAGAGGACTGCAAGGCTGCCGAGGGCCCTGATGGCAATGGGGACCCCTCAGGGGGCTCCCCGTGCAGGAGGCTCTTCCTCCCACCCCAGCACCTCTGGGGCAGCCGTGTGGGGTCTGGGCTCCCCGGGGCACACCTGGGTGAGCCAGGGTGCCCTCGAGAAGTGCCTTGGCTCAGGGTAGGGGAGCAGGAACAATTAATGAAGGGAGAAGCCACCTCAGGAGGGAGGAATTTCTGCCCAGATCTCATGAGCCTCTCACCACGGGGCAGCTCCAGGCATGGAGAAGGGGACAAGGCAGGGCACAGCCTCCTGAGATGGAGGAATTGTATTTCCAGCACCTGCTGTATAAAGTAAGAGCAGTGGGAGAGCATGGCCTGGCTGGGGCAGGCGCTGGCGGGTTCCGCTCAGCCCCTCGGGGAGGCTGCGGCACCGCTGGGCTCAGGGAGCACAGAAAGGTTAAAATACCACAGGGCTGTGAGGAAAGAAGTGTCAGAAACAGCCCACTGACATCCAGGAGAGAGGAGGGGCGAGGAAGGTGTTGTATGTTTTTGTTCCTGACCATCTCTGTTTTAATCAGCAATAAATTAAACTGGTTTTCCCCCAAACTGCAACGCTAACGCTTCTGTGACAGATCAGCACCACTCCCAGGGAAACTGGAAAAGACAACGAGTATTTCTCCCTTCAGCATGATCCACATAAAGTAGCACAAAACATAGTTACGAATTACTTCCTGGTGACATTTGTGATGAGAGTGGCCACAGCTCCTCACGGTCCCAGCTGAAGCCGTGCCAGGGCCAGCACCCTCCATCCCAGCGAGGGGATGCCCTCCAGGTGTGGGGAAATCCCTTCTCTACCTTACAAGGGAGCTCTGATGTTCAATCAGTGCTTGGGACCAGCTTGGAGACCCTCTGGAGCCAAGGAAAGGCACATTCCCATCCCCGCGCCCAGGAACTGGTTTGCAGTAAGAAGCGTTCCTGTGGAACTTCCACAGTCTCCACAGGAGGCTCAGAAGGGCTACATTTAACCTTGCTGTTAGTTAAGAATTTTTATATTTTTTTATTTTAATGAGATTTATCTGTGTGCAAAGCACTTTGCAGAAAGAGTGTGTGGGTTTGAGGAGTGGGAGAGAGCTGTGAATAGATTCAAGTCCTTCAGCAATTACCAACAGTCTGCTCAAGATGTAAATTCATCCTTCTAGCTCTGAGATCTTTGGAATGTGTGGAGACCTGAGCTGATACTGGCTTTTTTTTATTTTGTGTAGACCTTTATCTTCAAATAATAAACCAACACTTTGCCTTATGCAAGGCACTGAAGAGGGAGCAAAAATATCCCATATCACCTACATTCTTGTTATGTGGCATCAACACAGCATTTAATAAAAAGCATCTTGATATAATAATAAAGTTTGTTTTCCAAACAAAACTGTTGTTTGCCTAGAGTAATGTAAATTTGCAGTTCTCCTTTACACTTCACAGACGACGAGAGAAAAAGATTTTAGGATCTCCCCAAAGGAGAGATTTAATTGTAAAACAAAGCACTAAGGATGACATTTAGCTGAGGCTGTAAAGGCTACATTAATTAAAAAAGACTAAAACATATGGTGCACTTCATGAGGCTGGTTAATATGAGCTCCCAAACGGAACCTTTCTGGTGCGTGAGAAGAAACAGGAAAATGCAGCTACTCTCCTCTATCTCAAACCATAAAAAAAGCCTTTGCTGTAGTCCTGATGAAGCAGGAATGACACTCCCATCTCAATTCACTTATTCTGGAGGAGAGGGATTTCCTTTCACCTGCTAAGCAAGATATGAGCAACTGCTGTGATCTATGAATGCATTTACAGTATGATATGAGGGAAGGAAGTTGTCATTAGTGGCCTGTAATGAATGGCCTGTCAGCTGATGCCAGCTCAGGATAGTGCCACATTTCTGGGAGAAGTGTCTGATAAGCAACACTTACGTCACCCTTGGAGCACCCTCCCTAATCCCCAGTGCAGGGTCATATTTCAGTGATTAGAGGAGCACTGTGGACCACAAGGAACCCTTTGGAGCAGGCCCTCCACAGGCACTGAGCTGGAGATGTTGCAATGTGGTCGAATCCCAAAACAGCAGAGATAGAAACAAAACAAACACAGACCACAACAACAACTTGTGTAATCAGATCATACAGAGAAGCTGGGAGCCAAGTCCCTGGCTGGTGCTAACCAGCACAGCTCTTTCTACACTCAATTTCTCCATTTTGGGTTCAGTTATCTTTATTTCACAGCTTTAAAGCTCTACCTTACCACTTCAACATACAGAAAGTCTCTAAACACTGGGCTACCAGCCTGAAACCGTGTTTTGTGAAAATCTCTGCTCAGTTGAAACCCACAAAAGTCTTTTCCAAACATTTCCATCTTCTGCTGCTGTGGGTGCACACAACTTGGCCGGGTGTAGGGTCTGTTTCTGACAGTGTGTCCGTGCTGCTGTCCAGTTCGGCCCTCCAGCTGAGACGGCACCAGCAGCTGAACTGAATCTGATGGGTGTTCACAGCTTTTTGCCTTTCAGGAAGATAGTCCAAAAGGAAACCAAGGAAAAGGGTGTCTGTTTTCTTTCTGCTCCCTGAAAGGGTGGTCAGAAAAATCAGGGTATCAGCAAAAGGCAAAAATACATATATATGACAAGAAAATCAGGTAAGCAAACACATCTGACCGCCCTTGAGCCAAACATTATTTAGCACCCTCAGCTTCCTCCTATAACCCAGGCATGTGATAAATTGGAGAATCACAGAATGTCTGGGGTTGGAAGAGACCTTAAAGCCTGTCTGTTGGCCCCAAACTCACAATTCAGTCACTTAATCACAAACAGCAGCACCCACGAGCCTGTGCTGCCGTAGCCATGCTCGGTGCAAGGGCAGCCTCTCTGCAGGCAGAGGGGCTGCTCCACCCCACACAAACACTCAAAGCAGCACGTTCAAAGGGAAGGAGAGGAATTTTGGCACATTTTCCCAGGAGGGAAGCCTGAAGCTTGTAGCCCTCTGCCAGCAGTATGTATAGGACATAATTTGCCCAACTGAATTATGTCACTGGTGGAGAAAGGTGGGCTGACCTTTCAGACCTGCAAAGCAATAAATGTCAGCTCCAGCAGCACTAGAGAGCAAGTGAATTGCAACGAGCAGCCCAAACCATTCACAAAGGAAGGAAAATTCTCCCTGAGTTACACCTTTACTGAAAAACAATAGCAAGCTCATTAGTTCTGGTGGTTTGTTTCTCTTTTCTTTTTTTCCTTCTCCTGTACAAGTAACATGGGAACAGAAGAAAGAGGGTAATTTCTCTGGTACTGAAGTGCTTTCTGACTGCAACTATTTCAGGATTCCCCAAACCCAACATTTGCAGTTTGATCCCATGAGAAAAATGTGGTTTGCATTTTTAGGAAAAAAACCCCTCCGATCAATTTGTGCAGATTTGTATATAAATGGCTTTCATGCTCAGCATCCATCACGATGGCAAGTCTGGTTTGTGACTCCCAACTGTCCGTGGTCTCCAGCAATCACAGCAGCCTCTCAGTATTCTCTCAAGTTGGGTTTGCTTCCTTTGCGTGAGCTCAAGGTCAAAATATGTTCTCTTCTAGCAGAGAAGATGTGATTTACATACGGGGAAACAGCGTGAGAAATATCAATATCTGCATTTTAAACATGATTTCAGGATGTCTGTCGTGGTTCATTCATCTGCTTTTTGGCTCTTCCACGCATTTAGTTCACTTTTATTTGACTGCACAAGCATATGGGTCTCATTAGCTTAATGACGCGCTTATTCATCCTTCATCCTTGCTGGCACTTCTTAGCTGCAGGACGGGGGTGTCAGGTGAACTGTGCTGGTACTCAGAATTACCCACGTCATAGCTAACCTGACTGGCAGCTCCTTGATCCCAAGGAAATTGTGGGTGATGATCATCTTTGTTTTACTGTTTCCAGGTCAGATGTGGAACCTGCCCGCCAGGCAGAGGCTTTGCAGAGGGAAGCGTTTCTTGGAGGTGACTCAGGACTCCAGGTTTTCATGTTCTGGGTGGGTTGTGTCGGCTCCAATGAGGGACACACAAACAAACATCCCTCCTGCTGGGTGAGACCACAGGTCCTGCTCCAGCAACGGGACAAAACCCAGAGGGGAGGGAGGAGCAGCCTCCCCAGGTGCTGGGAGTCCCCAGCTTCACACAGGCACCACATGGGCTGCTCGCTGCCCCAGGGACACTGGGGTGTCACAGATGCTTCCCTGGAGCCCCGGGCAGCCGCCAGGGCAGTTCCTCTGTAGGTCCCATGGCTGCCTCTAGCTTTGGTTTAAGCTCCGTGACGGTTTTCCCTTCAAGTCTCTGCAGGTTCCCTCGTCCCCTCAGTGAGTTCCACAGGACCGTGCCTCTGATAGTGACAGAATAGCAGATATTTTACCTCTTCCCTGAAGGAAAAAAGCTACAGAAAGAGAGATACACAAAATCATTAAATGACTAAGCCAGCTCCTGGGACACATTAAAAACCGTGTGCTTAGATATGTTCAACAGCCTTGGAGCCCGCAGAGAGAAGGTGGGAAAGGAAGAAGTGCTGCTTGGAACAGCTATTGAGGAAACGAAGCAGCTGTCTTTGCTGAGGAAGTTCTGCCACAGCCATGTAGCACTCCAGCCTGAGCCCACAAGCCCAGGAAATACGTGGGTAATTCACCACCACCGAGGCAGAGAGTCATAAAGTATCCTGAGCTGGAAGGGACACACAGTGAATGCCCAGTCCAACTCCTGGCCCTGCACAGGACCCCCAAGATTCCCACCACGTGCCTGAGAGCATTGTCCAGACTCTCCTTGAACCGTGGCAGGCTCGGTAGCCTGGGTGGTGTGCCAAGCCTTGCAGGCACAACCACAGACCTGTGCGGTATTTGCAGGAGCACTCCGAGCAGATCTCCTTTTTCACTCAAATCCAACTGATAAAAACAATAAAGCAGCTTTGACCTTCCATGTAAATTGTTTACTTTACTGCTTCCATTGCTGTTTGTGTTTCTCCTCTCACCTCTCGTGCAGCCTGGGTGATGATGGACCCAGAGGCAGGGCCCTTCCAGCACCATCCTGCACCGCCCGGTGCCCGCTGTCCTGCTGCTGCCTGACACCTGGCTGTGGCTGCTGTCACAGGCTTCTTCTTCTTCCTCAGAGCAAATCCCTGTGGTGGAAACAACTTGGAAGCATTAACACCCACCTGACATGCCAGAGATAAGAAAATTGTTGAAAACTGCAGCAACCGAATTTCCTGGCTCATCAAGGGGTGCTGAACAGCCTTCCCCCCCACCTTCAGATTTCACACTGAAGTCTCTCACTTTATCTTTCTGTGGCTCCATTGCTGCTGACAAGCTTTAACTGTGCAGCAGGTTGTAGTGATGGAGAGTTGGTTCAAAAGCTCCACAAACCCCCTGCCACTGGGGCTTTCTAGCTTTTCACCTGCCCTCATTGTGCCTCCCAAATTCCACCTGGTAAGCCACCAAAATTATCTTCTGATCTAAAGTCTGCTTTGTACATGATACACGAGAGCATCATTTCCATAAAGAACAACTTCGCAGCATAAAGAGAAATAACACATGAGAAGGATTAAATAGAAAATTGGTTGTGTTTCAAGAAATCAGTGCCATGACAAAGAGCCATCAGCTCCCGAAAGCAGAGATCCTGTTTCCTTTCAGATTTCTGCATACAGCCAGCAGGGTTATCTATAATAAGTAATTCCACTAAAATATATTAAAGAAAAAAAAAAGAAAAAAGAGAAAAAGCACTCTCCAAACTAAAGTCTTCTGCATGCAAGGGCAAATGAAGATGATAAGTTTTTACAGCAAAATTCACTCTGCTGCAGCAGGAATGTCCCTGGGGCCCAGGGATTACATGGCTTATCCAACCTGTCCTACTCCTCACTCCCTCCTGCTTCTGCATCTCCCACACCAGAGGCTCCACCAGCGCTCAGGGTGCTCCAGCTCACTGGAGTCTGCAGTCCCATGGGAACTGGGGGATGCTCAGAGACCCATTTCCATTTAGCTCAGGCAGACAAAGCAGAATTCTGAGCACTTCCTCACAGGGATGGCTGGGTTTGCATCCATCACTGGTTCCATCCTAAGCAGATCCCAAAGGCAGAAGCCTCCACTTTTCCAGAGGCCCCATGGGAAGACAGGCAGCTCCTGGCAGGCCACGTGTGCTGCAGACCTCCAGCCTCCCGGGCATTGCAGGTCATCTTCAGCTGATTTCCCCTCATTGCATACATGGCCCTTGCGATTTTTGTTGCCCTCCATGTCCATCTAGGGCTGTAATTAAATAGGTATCTACCTGCAAAGCATCTAAAAACTGCAAAAAGCCATGAAATATTACACAGTGCTGGCAGTGGGAACCCATGCTGAGCTCAGAGCAGCCTCTCCCTGGGGTCCCTTCTTCTGTCATTTACCAATTCCACGCTCCCTCTTAATAGACGACCTTAAAATGCAGGGGATAGCTTCACCCATCCAGGAGAATAACTGAATAAAGCAGTTGGTTGCTGACATGCTCCCAACTCCTCTCAGCTCTGAAGTGTTATGCACAGCTATCAGTTTCACAGGGGACACGAGCAGTAAAGCAGTGGGTAGCATCATTACGGACCAACATCGCGAAGAAAGGAAACGAGGCTCTCTTGACATTCTGTTTGTGCTTCTGGCGTGGCAGTAACAAAGGCAGTGAAAGTGCCAGGGCAGCTCTAAGCCCAGAAAAGAGGAGAATCTCACTGGAATGGCAGCAACTAAAAACCAGAGGTAATGACTCTGCATTCCCAATGCCCTCAGTGCTGCAGCTGCGTTCTCTGCAAACTCGGGCTCGCAGGCGAAGCTAGAAGTGGTTTTAGTTAGAGATGGAATGCCAAAAAGAGCATTACATTGGTCTGCTGTGACAAGAGGGGATCCTGCCTGGGAGTGAGGCAATGTGAGCACTAGCAATGAGATATTGCAGTTGGGGGCTGGTAAAACCTGCACATGTACAGTCCGCAGTGAGAAACAGGAACCTGTGTGAGCACAGCCCGGCTGCCCTGCACCAGCAGCCCCACCTGGGGTCCCTCCCTCCCCTCCTGTGCTGGAGCTGCCTGGCCAAGGGCGTTTGACATCAGACTTTAACCTGAGCAAGCTGTTCTGTATCTCTTTAACGGACTACAGCCCAATATTAGGAAATGTTCCCTTAATATCTGGAGAATTAATGATGCATGAGTAATGCAGCAGCCTGATCCAAGAAATGTTCCAGTATACTCTCGTATTATCAAGTTTTTCCAAACACCTTATTTCACGGATACCCACAGCATATTGGAAATGGCTGGTGCCCATCTGAGCAAGCAGTGGCTGTGACTGGAGCAGCTGAGGCCGTCCCAGTCCCTGCCAGGCTCACCCGGAGCACACACACTCACTCCTGGGAGGCTTCTGAAACTCACTCACACAAGTTATCTGCATTGATTTAGAATTTGCAACGAAACTTTTCCCAGAGAGCTGTCCACAGGCACATCGACAGCGTCTCTGCAGCAGCATCCCCAGGCACCAGCTGCCTGCTCAGTACAGCCCTGCCTGGGAATTTCCAGCCCTGCTTGCTTCTGCTCTGTCAAACCACAGGATTCCTTTTAACCCTCCTCCTAATCAGAGTTTCTCAGACTTGAAGGGGTTTTGGAACTCAAAAGATCATACGGGGTTACTTAATGAGTTGCATGTTTTGTCTTGCTTCTGCTGAGTTTTGGTAAGATGACACTCACCAGTCTGCCTCACTTGCAGTGTCTGTCAGCTGGGTACCCTCCCCGAGGTGTTGATGTGGTTGTGGTACAGTGCAGGCAGCTTCCAGACAGCTGCAGGATTCTCACCAGAAGGATGGCAGCAGGTATTTGAATTCTAGGGTCTGATGTGCTTTCTTGCTGAATTAACCAGAAAAGAAGAGCCATTACTTGCCAGGAGTCAGCACACAGGCAGCCAATGACTGAACACTCCCCAGTTCATCTGCACCTCCCTTTCCCTTCACAACCATTACTGTGGTGCCAGTAATTACTGACATTCTGTGCTGAGGACACCAGCAGTCACTGTATGAGTTTGTATGGGTATTTCCAAAATAATGGGTAAATTCGGGCCTTTTCAGAAGTATTTGTGATTTTCTAAGAAGTTTTCATGCAATACTTACCCTGCACTTCCCAGCCATGGTGGTGGAAGACACAAAGCTGGGGCTGCACAGCACCTGATTCCACAGGGCCCACTGTGCACAGAGCCTTTGGTTCAGCTCCAAACTCCTGTCAGTGACTGCTTTTTCCCAGTGCAGTTCCAGCTGGACACTGGGAAGCTGGCCTGGTGGAGTTTGACAATGCCCTGGAAATCCATGGGAAATGATAATGTATGCGCAGTTCACAGGGGGCATTTTTCCTTTTTTTAATTTATTGCTAAGACTACAAACCCAAATCTGGGATCAGAAGGGCAAGCTGGATTTCTTCCTGGACATACCTTCGCTGTAAAGATCTGTAGAAAAACCTCCCTCAGCCCTTCTGCCTAATGAAATCCATCCTAAGCTCTGTCTCCTGAAGCTCTTGGGGGTGAATTGTTGGGAGGGAGGAGAAGACAGGGCAAGGGCAGGGCAACCACCATGGACTGTACACCTTCAGAAACTAGGCAGGGCTTTGAATAAACCTAAATATTTATAATACATGGGGGTTTTTTTCAGCAATGGAAACCAGAAACTATTTCACATGAAAATTCACGTGATTATTAGAATTGCAGCATCATGGTTAGATTATCCACAGTTATTTAGAATGACTGGATAAAAGGCAAAAGCTTTAACAGAGCAAAACCAAAGGCTTTGTTTGGTTCTCTCATTCCCCTGCTTTAGCCCCAGTCTCACTTTCCAGCCTCTGCACCACTCCCCAAGGATTTTATCTTGGAGGCTGATCTGAACTTTTTGGTTTTTCTCTAATTCTACCCAAGTCCCTATAGTAAGTCTCTCAGACATTTATCACCCTGAGCCTCAACCCTCTCTTCTCAACCCTTTCCAGGCTTTTAATGTATAAAATCCTCTTTCAAGCCCTTGCTGCTTAACAAAGGTAAATGCTGTGGCTCTGCTACCACCCACCAGATCCAACTGCCAGGCTGTCAGAGCAGTAAATACGCAAATATTTTGCTTGGCAGTCCTGGCTGCAGTAAGAACATTGTTTTGTAAACTGGATTTAATGCCCAGAGAAGTGAGTTCCTGTTTATAATGGAATACACGGTATACAGGAATGTATGCTCAGATTTCTGTACCTGTTATGGAAAGAAAATTGCTATAAAAACCCATAAAAGTATTAAATCAATATATGAGCTGGAAGCACTGCTCCTGTAAGATGAGGGACAGGCTGGTAGCTGCAGTTTGAATATATACATGTGAAAATCACACCTCATTTTATTCATAACTAAGGAGATGAGATTATCTGAATAGATCCCTGAAGTACAAAACAAAATTACCCTTTTTTTACTGTAAGACAAAGATGACAAGTCAGTAAACAGTTGGATTTTAAAGAGCTGTGCCAAAAAAATGCTGAAGCTGCTGTTGTACCCTTGACAAACAGACACAACCATGTCAACATTTCCCATAAATCCTTATGTGGTGTGAAAAATAAATGTGGTTTATCCTGCTCCTGGAGAGCTACAGAGAAAATTGCTCCATCTCCATCCCAGAGCAGCTCGCCATGCTGTTGTGCAATGGAAAGACATTCCAGCACCCTGTAAACTTGAGACTGGATTTCACAAATGCTGGGGCCTTCCTTCATGGGTAATGCTGCTGTTGTGCAAGAAAGAGCACAGTTTGCTGCAGTCAGAGCCTTGCTGGCTGCACAGCCCAGAGGCCTTTGCACAGGAGAGATGTGGTGCAGTGTTTGTCCTATCACACACACTCCCACCCCCTTTCACCCTTCACTTGTGGGGTGAGGAGGAATTCCTGGCAGACTGGCTGGGAGGGACCCCACTGTGGGGACACGGATGATCGCGCTGCTCCCCACGTCCGTCCGTCCATCCTGGGCAGCCAGAGGTGCCCCCTTTCACAGCCCTCCACATCTGTCCCCAGTGTCCTGCTCCTGGTCCAGCTCCTGCTGGAACTGAGGCTCAAGGGCACAGTCCTCCCCTCACCCCACTGCTGTAAGGGTATTTTGTGCCTCACTGCAAACACCAGTGGGGTTTAGGCAGCAGTGGCCTTCTTGTCTATACTTTGCTGTAAGCAAAGAGTCCAAAGGCCAATTTAGAGTGGAAGGCAGTTTGGCCAACAGAGTAACAACTCCCCAAAATAAATAAATAAATAAATAAACAAACTCCAACACTCTTTCACTCGCCCCTAAGTGTCTGTAACTTGTACTTGACCAGAATACTCACGGCTTCAATTAAGTCCAGGGCTGTCAGGTCTAGGTCTTATTTCCAAGCAACCGGCTCTCTGCAGGATCTCAGAAACCAGGCTGCTGCTTGGAGCAGGCTGGAGAGGAGAGGTGCTTGTAAGGCAGAGAAGAGGCTGTGGCAGTCGGTTCAGTGACCTCACGCCCAGAGCTGCTCCTGCCATCCCACCAGAGCACTGTGCCATGTGCTGTGCTCCTCACCCTGACACTTCCACACCAGCTGAGCAGTGCTGTTCTGGGACCCTTCCAGCCCCCAGGAGAGTTCAGCCTCTCCTTGCCCCCAAACACTCCCTCTCCTCCCGCTCCATGCCCCCCAGCTCATTCCCCCCCAGCAGCACACGTGTTCCTCACACCCTCCCTGGCTGCAGGCTGGGAGCACATCCCCTTGACCTCCTGCTCCCAGGCTCCAGCCCTGCGGAGGGTGCTGGGACCTCGTCAGACCTGCAGCCTCTTGGCCTTCAGTTTTGCACCTCTTCCTCACTGCTCAGCTCCTTAGAGAAACTCTGTAGGGCCAGCTCATCAGAACAAGAACTTTTAAATGTGATTTGGGCACTCGGGGCATTCAGCCTTATGTCCCCCTGCAAATCCTGGGCACATTCACCTTCCTGTCTTTTTCTTGCTGCAGGTGGACCACATGGTGTCCATCCTTGCAAGCTGGACTCCACTGTGGGCAGTGCTGGGACAACACGGCACCGCTGTCACCACTGGCAGCTGAGGTAGCCCTGGAATGATGACAGTCTCCTTAGGCAGCCAGAGGAAATGTTCTGCAGCCATAAATGATTTAATCCAACTCGTCTGAGGGTCTTTGAGCTTGGCTTTGCTCGTTTCTCCACATGGTGTGTGGAGGAGTCCAGAGAAGTGTTACCATCCAGCTGGTTCTGGAGCCACAGAACATTCTGGAGGCAGGAGGGAGCGGAGGCTCTGCATACAGCACGCTCTGAAATTCCCTTTATCACACTCACATTCCCCACTAGCAGCAGAGGCATTTCTGACACAGCAGTGGCCAACTGGCAGGCACACACAGAGATCAAAGGCTTTCCTGTGGTCCGTGGCTCTCCAGCAGATCGCTCTCTGCAGGTCAGGCCAGAGCTTTGTGCTGTGAATTGTGTGACCCCCGTGAACCTGCTGAATCAGGACCAAAGAAATGTTTGTCCCATCCTTGCATCTGTAAAGCCTACAAAGAGCAAAGCTATTTTTCATTAATTGCTAACTATTCCTCTTGGCAAGCCAGTTTGCCTCCCACTTTTGTTCACTTTGGAAAAAAACCTATCAAGAGCCCTTTTAGTCCAGCACTACAATGGGCTGACAGTATTCCCCAGTTTGTCTTCCAAATTCCCATACTAGCTATCAAATGTTGGCTCCTAACAACAACTAATCCAGCCTTTCATCTCTTCAAACTTCTGACTGCTTTTTGTCACAGCCTGATATGCCCATCTGTGAAGATGTTTCTAATACAAAATCTGCACTTCCTTTTTCCTTAATGTCCTGCTAAATTTGCCTTTTTAATTTACGTAATTAATTTTTTCTCACTAGTATTCACAAATTTTATATATTTGTTCAATTTAGTCATCCTTTAATTATCCAGTTCGCCTTTAGTGAGAATGGGAAGCAGCACAGCCATTGCCTTGTTGCTTGGGAAACTGATCCAAGAGTTATCATCATCAAATGAACATGTCAGCAAGGTCCTCTGGCAGGCAGTACCCAAAAATAACTGAGGATTGCAGCAGACCCACAGCACATGTCTGAAATTCACCCCTCCACTTCTTCTCAGGTGTGAAGAACCTCCCTTCTCCCAGCAACTGGAGTTTAAGTTTTGATTCTGATTTAGTAAATTTGTGAGAAACATTCCTATTTTAACTTAAAAAACCCTTAGAAGGGAAAAAAAAAAAAATTAATGAATAATTGCATATCCTGAGCCCCCCATAAAGCACCCAGTAAACGTGGCCTCCCCAAGGCGAGCACATTGGCAGAGCCAACTCTCAGCCCCTTCTGGGCAGCTGGCTGCTCTTCCCCTGGTTTGTCAATCAAGGTCTTTTAAAAAGCAGTGACCCAGGATAAACTTGTAATTAGAAATGCTGTCTGTTTATGAAATGTTATTTGATATTCCTGAGACAGACTCAGAATACCCTCTTTTTTAAACACCCATTGATTTTGTCACTGACTTGAACACTGGCCTAGGGATAGAATTTGTGTCTCAGATGTGATATTATATCAGGGTCCATTAGTAAGAGCAAATACCTCTCCAGATTTTTCAAGACTGTTGTAAGTAGAATTCCTTCAGTACGTTCATTAAAATGATTGAAGCAATCCAAGTTGGAAATGAGAAGACACCACACAGAGCATAACTACATAGAGAACACATTAAAAATTTAATGCAAAGCCAGCATCACTACAGAAGCCCAACCCAGCACAGCAGTTTGTAAGAGCACACTGTGTACACGTGTACCAGCACAACCTGCAAGTCTTTGGGGAGAAAAAGGCACAGGATGGTATTTCATCACAAGCCACCACCTTTGGGCAGTATTCTGTGTTCCTGTCAAGTTTTACATTAGATATATTGTACCTGGGAATGAGAAAGATGTAAGAGAAAAATCTTCATGAGGGAAAAAAAAAGTTATGTACTTTCCTTTGAGTTAGTAGCTCAGGAAATGCCTTCAGGAGCTCAACTTCAATTCTGTGATACAATGCTGGAAGTTCAGGCAGCCAACGCTCCACGGAGCCCAAGTGGTGTTAGAGACGCCAAGACAGCACTTATCAGGCAAGAGTGGATTTGGCCTTTCTGCTTTATTCTTTTTCCTCTTTCCCTTTCTGTTTTTCCCCTCACAGCCATGGGATCCTGTGCTCTTCAGCTGCTCTTGGCTGACCTACCCCAGCCCCAGGGCACACAGGAGCTGCCCAGTGCACCATCAACCAGCTCCTTCTGCCTCTAGTGCAGCCCACAAGGGGCTGGCAGGAGCATGGGGCTGCCTTGGCAAGGAAGCACAGGGGAATCTCTTTATCTATTGATATCAGCTCTTGTGCAGCTTCTGACGAGCCTGACAAAGAGCCTGGGAGGTGAGGCTGGCTCCTGGCACATCCAGCCAGACAGCAGGAATCAGCAGGAGGCTATTTCACAGGGAGCCACTGCTGTTGCAGTGTTCACCCTGATGATGAGAAGGCCAAGAGGAGTTTCTCTGCAAGTTGTTTCGGGTGCTGGCCTTCTCAGAGCTGCGAGGGAGCTGCTGCAGCAACAAAACATCAGTGCATATGGATAAACCTTGGGATGAATCAGAATCATGGAGTGGTTTGGGTGGGAAGGGACCTTAAAGCTCCTCTCATCCCACCCCTGCCATGGGCAGGGACACCTCCCACTGTCCCAGGGCGCTCCAAGCCCTGTCCAACACTTTCAGGGATGATGATTAACTCCCCTCTGTTCCTGCTAACTATGGCTCTAAGACAAGGTTTGTTCTTTAATGGGACTGTTGCTTCTTTTCCATCATCTCCCACCAAGTTAAACTAATTAAACTGAATTTAGATGATACTGGAGGCACATGGGTTTGGGTTGTTTTGTGGATGGTATCTGACCCTTTTCGTTCTCATCTACCTCCACCATTGCATTGCAGAGCTAGGGAGGCTCAGCAGATCAGAGCTTTCACCCCCCTTCACTCTTTATCCACCTTTGAAGTGGTTGTGATGCTGCAGCTCTCCCCAGAACAAAGGCATTCTCATCTCCTGACACGCTGCACTGCCAAGGAATTTCGTCTCCCAGACAGACTGCAAAGGGAAGAATCACCACAGACTACATGCAATTTATGGTTTCATTAATTCCTGCCACCAACCACACTAACGGGCATTTATCAGCAGGGAATGCATGATCAATTAGTCACAGGAAAAAAAAAACGAGGGAGTAGACTCTTGAAATGAAAAGGGGATTATTCCTGCTTAAACATCAAAATGATACTGGCTCCTCTTTGGATGATTAGGTGGAGAATTTATAGGAGATAACGTTAAATGCTCAAAGGTTTCCCACTTAATTGTGGGAAAAACGGTGGTGGGTGCTTTGGTGGGTGCCAGGAGACTGCTGCCAGTGTGAGACATTCTCCCAAGATTTAAGCAATGAGTGTGGATTGCATTCAGCTCTTACTCCCAAACAGTCATTAATCTGTACAGTTTTTAGGGGGAATTTCAATGTAAAAGGATGATGAAGTCCAGCTCTGGGGCAGGCAGAGACAGCAGCACCAGCCCTCGTGCATTTCCTAATGTCCCGAGTTCGCAGAGTCTTCCCTCAGGAAAGGCTGTGCTCACGTTGTGCTGCACTGCAGGCACTTCAGCACGGCCCCAGAGAGCCAAGTGCTTCTTTCAGACCCCGCAGCCCATGCACACCCCGGTGTCAGCGTCCCTCCCCTCTCACAGCCCCCTCTGTGTCCCAGGCACACACAAGGCTGTTTATCCCAAAGGTTCTGGTGATTTCCGCAAGTCAGACCCAAGGCACGGCGTTCCCAGGTTCAAAGATTATATCTATAAAAATGTCGATACGATAGAAATATTCCCTGTGGATTTTTAAAGCATTTCAGAGTCTTTCCCTGAACTATGGTTTATATTGTTTTCTTAATGGAATGCAGCTGGCTTAATGAATAGAAATAGTCAAGAATAATGTATTCAGTGACTGATGGGGGGTAAGTATCCCAAATAATTTATTTATATTCTGTAACACTGATCTATTAATGAAGGCATTTATTAATAAGAAATATTCTCAACAATGACGGTGAAAATCAATCAAACACATGATTAGCAATTATTATTCCACCATTCTAATTGAGAGGTAAAATGTCCTGTAGCTATAGTTTCTACAGAAAGTGCACAGTGAATTATTCAGGTAACAGCACCCGAAATAGTTCACATTTCAGAGGCAAAGGATGCATAAAGCAGTATCAATTAAACCCATTCTGGCTAAAAATTGCAATATTTGCCTTGGGGTTTCTGCTACTTTCTAGTTATTTTGCATTATTAATTTGGAGGAATGCTTACATAGAATACCAACAGGAATTTGACAGGAAATTAATGTAGAGACTCCCCCCAGAGATCTTAGATGTTGCTAAGCCCATTTTTCCTTACCCAGAGTTAATGAATAATCATCTCCCTGGCAATGGTTCCTGGAGTAGAGACTTGTACTTTGGTTCCTGTTAAATACAGAAAAATGAAAAGTGTCAGATAACGTTGGCATCAGGGGGATTTATCTAAAGCAACTGGGTGAGTAAATACCCTCCATGCAGTGAGTCATTGCTCCAAGCTGCTCCCACCACTGCCACAGCTAACTTCAGATTTAGGGAAGTTTTCTTTACAAAGAATGTTTATCCCTTTTCAGTCTAAAGATATTTTGATGTCTCTTTCACATCCAAAAGCAGCACTCCCTCATTCCTCAGTCCTACAACCAACTCCTAAGTCCAGGGATTTCCTTCATTTTTCCATCTGAAGTTGCAGGACAACTTCTTTCATAGGTGCTCTTCTGGTACTTCATCACTTAATTTATTGCCAGCACCAAGGTGAAGGCTGGAAGTTGTTTTCCTGCTGCTTTTGTGCTCAGGAGCAGCTGACCTCTGGGGCAAGCTCACAGGGAGATTTCCTGGAATAACCTGAAACCCTGAGCTGGAGCTTAACGCCCTTCAGAAAATGGATTCAGCTGCCCCAGTCGCTGACGGGTGTGGAGCCAGCTCAGCTCTGCCCTCCTGGAGACAACATCCCCAGCCCCGGGGCTTTCCAGCCGGGCTGGAGCTGGCCACACTCGGCCATCGGAGCTGTGCGTGGCTCCCGGCAGGACTGGGAGACCAGGAGGGAAGTGGGACTGCAGTGGGAATCATCGACTCAGGGAATCGCAGAGTGGTTTGGCTTGGAAGGGATCTCACAGACCATCCCAGTCTGCAGGGGAGCAGGGGGCAGCAGAGGCAGGACAGCAAAGGCCAGCAGCGGGCAGTGCGCGCTCTTGCCCAAGCACACGCTGCCTTGTGGAGGATGGGGAAGAAACAAAGGTGTTCCCCAAGTTCAGCCATCCCCCAAACACAGCTGTGTCTAAAGCCAGCCCTCTCATCAGGAGCAGCAAGGGCAAAACAAATCAATCCCTGCAGCCCACTGGAGACATTGTGGGCACTGCCCCGTATTTGATAAGCTCTCATTAAGTCCATGAGAGTTTGGGCTCCTCCTCAAATAAAAACCAAAAATCAAACAAAAAGGTAAATGTACAAAGGGATCTGGCTTATCCCGAGGTCTCTGGTGGGCACTGAAGACCCCAAAACATTTCAGAGGGTAGCTCTCCTCTGCCACACACGCAGGGAATCATCATCTCTGCAATAACTCCAGGTAGTACTCTGAATCCGTGCAATGTTTCTACTGTTTCTCAGGCTCCCTTGCAAATATCAGCAGGTTCAGAGCCCAAATGCTGGTTTTTGCAAGGACTGCAAGATGAAGCTGGCAGAGGTTGCCAAGATGCAGGGATAAAATCCAAATTAAAATGAGTCCCTTGAGGCTGCTCCCATGTGTGACGGAAGGCACTGCTTAACGAGAGCCTGTCCATCCTCCCCACAAGAACATTTATCACTGAAAGACCCCAGGTTTCTGAAATAATCTAGGGAAAATCTTGGTCATGAAGCCACTCCACCAAAGGTGGGGCTTTCCAGGTGACATCAGGACACCTTCCAGGGTGGGCAGGTGCCTTCCTGTGCAGAGAACTGGCTCCCAGCCCGCTGAGAGAGGAGCACAGCTGAGCCTGGGGGGCATTTACTCCACAGCAAAGCCACGATTTTGGCTGCAGCAGGTGGGTGAGCTGTGCTGAGTGAGGACCTGAATTAGAAGCCTCAGAATGCTCAGAAGTCCTCACAAGTAGGTACCTGTCAGTGTGGATGTGGACCATTCCTCTTTGGTTCAGGTGCAAACAGGGCATTCTGAGTCACATTTGCACCCTGTAGTGGCTCCCTCAGGCCTTGCACAGCCCAAGGCAGCAAAGGAAGACTTGGAAAAAAGCATTAATTACATAAAAGTGGTGTTGGGAAAGCAGGAGGCAGCAAAGCACTGGTGAAAGCACACAGTGGATATGATATAAAATTATTGTATTGTTCAATTGATATACTGCAAGATATTGTTCTAATGGTAGGAGGGAAAGAAATAATGATCAGTTAACTCATTATTAATGTTCATTTTCTTTTCCAGTATTGCCAGCGGGTTGAGTTAATTATTAAGCATGACAGTTGGGCTTTAATATATCAGCTATAGATTCCAGTCACAGCAGTGTAGTTTAATAATTGGGTTTCTTTCTCCTTCATTTTGACTAATAGCATACTTATAGCAATTATTAAAATTCATCATAGCACAGAAATAAACCATTTGAAACCTCACCAAAAATGGCAGCACAGCAGAGCTCTGCTTAGTATTTAGTGGAGAATTCAAAACAGCTTCTTGGAAAACATGGAACAGCTTCTCTGATAACTTTTCAACAGCTACAATGTGAACGTGGACACTCAGTGAAAGGCCAAGAGTGCTTCAGGTGAGCCAAGGCAGTTTTGAATAGGCTCCTGTCACTAAAAAAGTGCATTCAGACTTCACAGGAAATTCCCTCTGAAAATGCAAATTCATATGTGGTTCTTCAGCTACAGGTAGTTCAGCCAAGCCATGGCAGGTTACCAGCACTGGCAGAAAGTTGTTTTAACACTGCATCATCAAACTGTTCTGGAGACTTCACAGTCTGCCTTGGAATGGCTGTAGGTGCCAAATGGACACAGCTTCTGCTGTGAGGAACTTAAAATCCTCCTTGCTGATCTTGCAGACTCTTTAAAGACTAAGTTTAACTTCCAACACGAGCACAGCTCTGCGTAAGCTCACTGAGCTCAAGTCCTACAGGCAACAAGGCACCCAGCAGAAATCCTGCACATTCCCACCATGCCAGAGAGGAACGGGGCTCATTCCAGGACTGGCAATTAGGCAAGATTTTGAGGGGTGAGAGAATTAATTATAAAAATGTAGAATGAAATAGAAAACTTGAGAAAAGTCTGGTGTTTGTAGTTACTGGAGAAAGGACAGGACTGTGAGCTGCGTGCTCACCATCTCTTCCTCCAAGTGCACAAAGGGATGGAGCAGCCCCGTGGTGTGATGCAGGCACTGAAACCACTGTAGACTTGGAATCTGTTCACAAGTGAAAGTAAAGACAGAATAATCACAGGGTTGGGTTGGAAAGGACCTTAAAGCCCATCCAGTGCCACCCCCTGCCATGGGCAGGGGCACCTCCCACTGCCCCAGGCTGCTCCAAGCCCCATCCAACCTGGTCTTGGACACTTCCAGGGATCCAGGGGCAGCCACAGCTTCTCTGGGCACCCTGTTCCAGGGCCTGCCCACCCTCACAGGGAGGAATTTCTTAACATCTGATCAAGTACTGGTCACACAGACACAGAAACTGTCACCCTACATACAGTAGCCTGCAGTAAATGTCTGCTGAAACATGACCCACAGAATCTATCACAGGTTCCTCCTGCACACATTGCCTGCACTCCACTCAGGAGATGGCCCTCAAAACCAGTCCCACACTGCTCCTGCTGCCCAGGAGGAGCTGGGAAAGGGCTGTGCCCTGGTTGCAGGCTTGGCAAGAGCTCACCAAGAGCCACTGGTGTCACCACAGCCCAAGAGAAGGAACAGGGAGAGAATTTTGATTTGCCCTTTGAAGCTGAGAAGGGATCAGTTTGTGTCTGAACAGCCCTTCCTTCACACCTCCCCATACTATCTGAAAGTAGGAGGCTTAGTAATTAAGCAACCCTCAGGTTAGTAATTGAGAAAAACTAAAGGCTGGAAAGATCCCAAAGGCTTCCCTCACAGGATCGTGGGGTGATGTGCTGCTTTGGAAGTGCAGATAAACCAGGCCACAACCAACCTCATCCTCTGGCCTTTAAGAGGTGGAAAAGACTGGAAGCAAGAAAACACCAGTTTACTGGAAGTTTTGCTCTGACACTCCTTTGGCACAGGAGCCCTGGCTTTCCTGCAGGATGCTTTATCATTCCACAACCTGAACCATGCTCAGCTGCTGCACAGCCCATCCATCGCTCAGCTGAGCACGCTGAGCCCGGGAACACCAGAGAATATTATGAGAGCACTGGGAATGCTGCTCTAATTGTTGGTTTGCAGAGTTATCTGGATAAATGATCACCTGGGAAAAGAAACACGATGTATGTATAATTAATCTACTTAGAATTCGTTGTAAATTAATCATATTGAATATTAAAAATATTCCCTACTCTCATGTTAAACAAAATAATTCCTCGGTATTTTCATCTGATCTTACTCGAAATAATGAAGCTGGACTTTGCCATCCACCTCTCCTATTCTTACCTCTTGCACTGCCAGGAAACTGCTGAACAGAGGAATTGCCAGCTCCCTGCTGCAAAGAGCTGATCCTTCTGGGCCCTCTGACACACAGATGAGGGAGTCAAACCACCAGAGGTCTTTGGAGGCTAAAACCCTGTGTCTCTGGGGTGTTCATAGCAGCTGGTCCCAGGTAAGAGGTGAGATGACCCGAGGTCTGTGGAGGGTTTTAAATCCCACATATTTTGTTCATGTATCAAATCTGGGCTCTATTTGCTATACACTCCGTAGGTGAACTCACTAAAAACGGCAGCACAGAGATCCCTGCAGATCAGGTAAGTGCAGAGATCAGGTCAAAGACTGGACTCTCTGACCTTGGAGATCTTTTCCAGCCTTCGTGATGCTGTGACTATAAACTGAAGCTGCTGTTTTGCTCATACTGCATTTGTGTCATAGTTCCTGAATCAATCCCTTCAGAACATCATCTGAACAAGTACTGCTTTCCATGCAGCTTCTCACACAGTAGTGGGATGGGCAATAGAAACAACATGATTTTTTTATAAAGGCATATTTGTTCTTTTCTAGGACAATTTTGGAATCAAGTGCTGTAGCACAAACACGTGTTTTTCAGGTTTACAATAACCCCTCATCTTTACTGGTTCTGCAAAGCAAATTGGGTGCTGAATGCCACCCACGCATGAACTGGTGACCAATTGGCCAAAGCTCCTCTTTCTTGTCTCTGGCCCAGCTTTAGCCATGACTCTGCACACTCAGAAATCATTGGGTAATGGAAGATTTTATCCTCTTAACAGCAGTAATGCAAGATCACTGCAGAAAAAGTTCTACATTCTGATTAATACCTGGTCCTGGGGATGCTCCAGACTTATCTGGCTGTTCAGGGGTGTCCCAGCTCCTTCAAACACGACTGCCCCAGCCAGGGCATCTCATTTCATGGCCCAGGCAGCAGAAACTCACTGCTACACAGCTCTGATGCCAGTGGGCCACACTACAGAGAAGATAATCTCTTCTCCTCCTTGGCAGGGCATGGAGGAGGAGTTCTGCTTTGAACTCACCTGAAGCTGATCAATAGCTGCACCCACAAAATTGGTTTTGTTGTTGCCCATCAGGACTAAGAAGAATTTCTGAGGTGAAGGAGCTCCTGCCAACCATTGCCATGAGCTGTTTCAGCTCACGTCCTTGTCCCTTTCCCAGGTCTGCAGTGTGAGGAGCCATCTCCACAGTGCTGCCAGACACCCTGGGGCGACCAGCCCCTCGCTGGAAGGGTCCCAGCCAGGTACTGCCAGCTCTGCCTGTGCTGGGGATGTCACCTCCTGTACACACACCTCATAAAAGCCTTATAAACCCCTGGCACTGGAGCGCTGTGTGTGCATTACTATCAAGTTATGTCACTGCTTCCATAATAAAATTATTTCAGCGGGTTGTAAGTCAGGTATAAAACTCTCTTCGGGCTGAAACTTGGCGTGTGCACACGTGCAAACACACACACAAAACCTGACTTCTGGGGAGAGTGGGGGACAGGTTCTGCATTACTTCTGGATTCTGCACAGGGGCAGAGGGTTTTCCATGGGGCATTTTCACGGGGAGAAGCTGCAGAGCTCCTGCAAGGCCAGCGGGGGAAGGCAGAGACTGCTGGAAGCGGGACAGCCACAAATCCGCCCTTTACTGCCATTGCAGCCTCCCCCTTTCCACCTCCCGGCTCCGGGAAAGGGGGAGGGTGTCCTGGGTGCTGTTAGGGGCGGTTAGGGGACGGATACATGTTTTCCAAGCTCCGTCTAAAACTGCGAGGGTACAGGGACGCTTCAGACGCCCTTGCGCACGCTGCAGTGCAGCTTCAAAGCAGGAGTCCTTGGAGCTCACCGGGACTAAATTCATCCTTTAAACAAGCTTTGCTTTGGAAGAGTTCGGATGCTCCTGTTCCTGCAAACTGCAGAGGGAAAACGTGTTTGCATTGCCGGGACTGTCCTGGGACACGAGTGCAGAGTGCAAATCCCGCTGCTCACAGGGGTCCTGCCTGCAGGGCCCTGCGTGCTCAGCACCGGCAGAAGAAATTGTGCCACTGGAAGCTGCATCCAGCAGTGCTTGTAGAGATGTACTGGGCAGAGGGGAGGAACTTTTAAGAAGCATAAAGAAAAAGGGAGCCTCCTGCTGTCGCATGAAAATGCATCCAGCCTGAACCAGCTCTGTTTGGGGCTAGAGGGGCACTGCTTGGTGTAACCACAGCATCCTTCAGAGCATCTGCAGCTGCAGGTGTTTGTACACTCGACCTTTTGTAGTGAACAGTAAGGACATTTTCTTCATACTTACTTCACAATTCTATTAAGAAACACACCAAACTCAAGGCAGTCATTTGTTGTGATGTTTTGTTCCCTGAATAACACAACACTCTACCTTTATGTCAGTGTTCCTCTGGTTTGCTGGGTCAAAATCCACATCTGGCCCGAGGGAGGTGAGTCATTTCCCCTAGTGCTTCCACTCCTACTGCAGCTGCAGCCCCGAGATGATCAACGTACAGAAAGAAGAAATACCAGGAAAGAACTATAATAACATATTACCATATAATCTAGTAATAGAAAAAGGGAGTGTGGCTGACAGTAAGGGTATTCTTATTTAATCTCATGCAACTCTATTTACTGGTATTAGTGGTTTGAGCATTGCTATCCATGATCCCAACTAGAAATTATCTGGTTACACCACATGGACTCAGGAAAATGTAAAGTTCCATCTTTTCAGGGAGCAGGCAGCACCAGGACCTCAGTGGCTGTTTCACACAGCAGACCCTGAGCACGCAGTTTGCTCCAGCTCTGAGCACAGGCTGATCCCAACCTAAGAACTCCTGAAGGCTCTAAATTATTGGAAATATCATTACAACAGGACCTCTGATGGCTATCATGAGATAATCATCACACATCTGTGTTTTTAAGATGCGGGGCATAGTCTGGTGCTTTGCAGTCCCCAGTGACATGACCTCATAGCAGCACACCCCTGGAGCTGCACCAGCGGAGCACTCTGTGCTGGGGACGGAGGCATTGCTGGGCTGGGAGAACACGCAGCTGGCAGCTCGTGGCTGTGGTTTGCACAAAGCTGTTTGTTCCTTGTAAACAGATTTATTTTCCTTCAGTGAGAGGGACCCAGGAGACGCACTGAGCAGCAGCAGAACAGAGAACATCTTCGTGGAGAGAGGAGCGGGGGCAGGATGGGCCTTCCGGCACGGACAGAGTGCTCCCATGGTGGCTTGAAATGAAGAGGTGTAGTGAATGTGCAAGGGTAAATAAGGGCAGGAAATCTTTTGCTGTATGAATGATCTCCCTACTATTTGTGTTGCAGAGGTTCCAGGGATGTTGCTCTGGAGCTGGGCTCCTGCTGGGCAAATAATTCTTCCCAAATGGAGGTGGTGCCACGTAATCATTCCCTGTGTCTGCCTGTCACTATTGGGCTGTTCCTCAAAAGCTGCAGCTTCAGCCCAGTCCTCTGCCTTCTGAGCAGCAGCAGCAGCAGCAAGATTAAAATGGGCCTTACCATTTAAATCAGTTGATTTGACTATTTCAACAACTTGTTAAATCAGTTCCCTCTGATGTAATGGTGTCTGGGAACAGTGTAACCAGGACCAAGGTGCTCAGTACAGGCTGCAAAACCTGCTGGAAACACACACCAGTATTTAGGTAGTTTTTTACAGTCATCTCCCTTTTTCCTTGTGCTGTTCCTGCACCTGTGCTGGGTAAGCCAGGCTGTGCATGCCCTTTGAGCAGAGATGAACTTTTGGGATCAGCTGCTTAATGGCCAGGAGGTGCCAAACTGTTTGAGTCACTGGTGACCTCTGCCTGCCCTGCAATTCATAGCCACAAACCATTTCTCTCACCTCTTATTTCTTCTCCCTGCCACCCCTGCCACTACTTCATCTCCTCAAACCTGTTTTCTCTCTCTTCCCCTCTGGAAGTTGCAGAATCTTCTGTTCCCTTCCCAAGGAAAGTGCTGTGGGCTCATTTTCCTTCTCCAGTGTTCACACGTGGTTTATTCCTTCCATGTGCTGGGAGATGCATTGGAAGATGTATGTGGAGAAATTTATGGTACTATGTAGTTGTGCTAGGAGAGAGCCCACTCCAGACCCCAATGGCACAAGCACCAGCACCGGATTGTCTGTGAATTCCTCCCTCAACTTCTGCAGCTGAAATAATAACTGACCCACATGAACCAAATCTTCACAGTGGGCACATATTTTCTCCTACTGTTTCCAAACAAAAATCAAACATAAACAGTGAGAAGAAATTAATCCATCTCTACTAATGAGTGGTAGCATGGGAACATCAGCAATGTATTAAGAGAAAAGCTCCCTGGTACACTGAATTATGCTTTTCCTGGAGTGGAGCAGGAATCCTTGTGATTGAAAAACTCCCTTTCCAGTAAATTCTTGGGCTATGTGGAGAAGCAGCCTTTTTTCCTTTTTTAAGCCTTTCTAAGTTGTCTGTTTAGCCTCCCATACCTATTTAGCCATAATTACCCAATATACTGTTAAGTAAGAACGTGGTTTGAAGCACTTGAGTCATTCAGTCAGCAACAAGACAGAAGACTGAAGTGTCAGTTTATTGTAGGTCTCATTCTCTTACTGACCACAGTCAGCTCCTCTCTGGAGGAGCTCACTGCCCTCATCTGCCTTCCCTCTTCCCCCCCTGCCCTCTCCCACACCTGGCACCAGCATCCTTCAGCACACCTGCTCTTTCCCTAGGATCAGTGTACAGTGGTTTCAGTGGCACCAGTAGCATCTCTGTTGAGGGGGTTTGGAAAGCAGTGCAAAGGGAGATGCAGAGGGGGAGAAACCCCATGGAGAAAGCAAATTGCAGAGAAATACAACATTGTTCAGGCCACGCCATTTTCCCCTGAAAAGGGGCTCTAGCCTGGGCTCCAGCTGGTCCCCAGAGCCCCAGGGGCATCCAGGGAAAGGCAAATCCCAGACTCAGAAATCAGCCAGGAAAGCAGTGGTAATAATTCTTCCCCAATGCCTTTGAAATTAAGCTACACTTTGCCCGATTTTTTTCAATTTGGAGGATATGTATACACAATATTGCAAACATATCCCTGCAGTAGATGTGTGCAGTAGGTGCTGCACTGCCCAGCTGCTGCCCCTGTCATGCCAGGACCTGCTGCTCCACACCCACAGGCTGCAGGTCCCCGGGGGCTGGGGCTGGGGCGTGGGGGCTGCTCCCCTGCACAGCCTCCCCTTCACCTCCCTGCCGGAGCCACGGGCAACTGCCTGCGGACACCAAGTGCGCTCAGGAACTGACCGCTGCTGCTGGAGTCTTGGCGCCGAGTCTGTGAATCATCTCTCACTCAGACTTGCTCCCAAAAAAGGAGGAACAGGACCTTGGTGGCTTAAAGAGCTGCCACAGAACCAGGAGGACCTGGATTCGTGGGATTGCAGAAGCAGCATGGGGAGAACATCCAGGCAGGCTGCCGGGGGCTGAGGCTGGGGCGACGGAAAATCCGCAGCGGGAAGGAAACAACACAGCATGTGGTATTTTGAAATGCAGCTAGAGTTTTCCTGTGCATTCTGACTATGAGTCACCAATGGTAGGCTGTGAAATTCCTGATACCCATCTGGCCCTTGGGGCTGAGCCGTGGGATGAAGCTCAGGGAGGAGACCTGGGAGAGATCCTGGAGTTAGCCAGGGTCCCCCATGTCAGAGCAGAGCCCTGCTGTGGGACCCCAGCCCCCAAGCACAAGACCTGAAGGCTGTTCAGGAGGGATGCTGCAGCAGTGCCTGCACCAGGAGCCTCCTTGGGAGGCAGCAGCCACGTGCAGCGATTCTCAATTCCCTCAGCTCCGCAAGGTGAGCAGGAGGAGTTTGGCCTCAGCAGCCACATACACTGAACCAGCCCAGCCTCAGGCTGGGCCAGGAGGAGCAGGAGAGCACAGAATGCCAGGAAGAGAGGCCCAAAGTGGGTGTTTCAGCAGCCATAGCAGTGCTGCTTGCTGCCAGCTGGGCACCTGCCCTGGAGGGCTCTCCCTCCCCAGCAGAGAGGAATCGCCTCATGCAATGGCCAGGCAGCAGCTGCCCGAGGGGCTGCAGACCCTCCCTCCTGTGCCCCTGCAGCCAAGCACCAGGAAAAGAAAGCAAGCAGCACTGGAGCAGAGTGTTTTCTTTCCATGACCAGGCCTGCAGGACAGCAAGCTGTTGTGTATAAAACGGTCAGTATGAAGACAGGAGTAGCCCAATGGTCAGAGGTGCTCAGGGAGCCCATTGCAGGGCAAGCTGTGTGCAGGGCCAGCACCGTGTGGGCAGGCAGGAGCCAGGCACAGCGCTGCTGTGACCAGCAGTGGGGCCTCGAGGGGCTGGGGGAGCCAATGCTGAGGGTCCCTGGGCTGAGACCTCAACAAATTGGAGGACTGGACAATCACCAACCCTATGAAGTTTAACATGAGAAAGTGCCAGATTCTGCACCTGGGATGGGGCAATGCTGGATATACAGACAGGCTGGGGAATGAGTTGCTGGAGAGCAGCACAGTGCAAAGGGACCTGGGAATCTTGGTGGATGGAAAGTTGGATATGAGCCAGCAGTGCCCTGGCAGCCAGGGGGGACATCCCTGTCCTGGGGGGCACCAGGCCCAGCATGGCCGGTCGGGCCAGGGAGGGGATTGTCCCACTCTGCTCTGCACTGGGGCCGCCTCACCTTGAATATTGTCTCAAGTTTTGGTCAGCGCAATGTAAGAAAGAGTGTCTAAAGGAGGGCAATGAAGATGGCAAAGGGCCTAGGGGAAATCTGTATGAAGAGCAGCAGAGGGCTTTTTGTCTCTTCTGCCTGGAGGAGAGTGAAAGGAGACTTCATCGGAGTCTAAAACTTCCTTGTGACGGGAAGAAGAGAGGCAGGAAATTATCTCTTTCTGTGGTCACCAGTGATAGGAGATGGCCTGAAGTTGTGTCAGTTGGGGAAGTTTAGGTTGGATATTAGAAAAAGGTCCTTTATCCAGAGGGTGGTTGGGCACTGAAAGAGGCATCTCAGGGCAGCATCAAGGCTGAGAGAGCTCAAGATACATTTAGACAATACACTCAAGAAAATGGCATGACTCTTGAGGATGGATGCTCCTGTGCAGGGCCAGGAGTTGGACTTCTTGATCCTTGTGGGTCCCTTCCAACTCAGCGTATTTTGTGATTCTGTGATTCTGTTTATTACAGTGGAATATCTGGACATGGACCTCCTCCAGTGGCATGCCCAAGAAAAGAGGGGAGCCATTGGGAGCATCTCCAGGGACACAGCTTGACAAGCAATGTCAGCAAGCAAAACAAAGGTTTTGCAAAGTATCGGCCCTTTGATGAAGCAAAGCATTTACAATCAAGGCAGTTCATTAGTACAGATGGGGGTACAATCTGGGGGTGCAACAAAGGCCACGAAGTCACAGCAGGCTCTGAGGTCACAGCAGGCTCTGAGGTCAGAGAGGCTCTGAGGTCACAGAGGTCCCAGAGCCCTGCGCTTGCACAGCACCACGGCGACCGAGCAGTCCGTCGGTGACCACAACTGTTGCGGCAGCGGCGGCGGCGGCAGCAGCGGTGCTGACCTTGGCACAGCAGTGCCAGGACTGTGGTGGCAGCGAGAGCTGCGGGACTGGCTCAGGGCGAGGCACCATGGCCCTTGCTCTGCGCCTCTTGCTCCTGCTCCTGCTGGCAGTGGCCCTGCCTGCCAGGGCTGCCCAGGCTGCTCCGATGCGAGCGCGGGGAGCAGGTGAGCCGGCGGCCGGGCTCCCCCTTCCCGGGACAGCGCTCCCTTCTCCCCGGGAAGCGTGGGGGAGGGTTTTCCCCAGGGCTGTAGGGAGGGCTTCTGTGGTGGGAGTGAGAGAGCCCTGAGGGGCCCTGGGCTGCTCCAGCCGCCCCTCCTGGGATGTTGCCCAGGGCCTGCAAAGAGGGACGAGAGGGACCAGGAGCCAGCCCAGAGCTCCCCAGGCCCCTCTGCAGCTTTGGCCATGTCCATTGGCATCTGGCTCCCTGGGCCTTGCCCAACCCCCTTGCAGTGCCCAGTTCCCTAAGGCAGAAGGGGATTCCAGCACACCATGGAATGGTTCTGATCTCTGCTCCCTTCTAGACTGGGATCAGGACATGGATTATCTGGAAGTGCTGGTGAATGATGGTGTGAAGATCTTGGAGAATGCTGGAGGCAAGTTCTCAATGTCCCTTTTTCCTGACACAATGATCAGTGTCACTGTGGCAAGAGCTCACTCAGGTGCCACTCTCGTTAACGTCACCTCAAGGCCGAAGGATTCTGGAAACCTTGCCCTGCTCCCTTCTCGAGCCCTGAGTGATCCCCCAGGGTCGCTGTCGGGGCAGGAAGGAGCATTTAGCTGTCAGCCTTCTTGCCGTGTGCAATGCCAGTTGCTCCTTGCGTGTGCTCTGTGCAGCCCCGGAGAAGAGCAGAGAGGGAAGGGGCCGGGCCCAGGGCTGTGGCCCGGGGCGCTGTGCCCGGCGCGGCTCCTCTGCCGGCCCCAGGGAGCCTGAGGATGTCCAACAGTGCCAGGGGAGCTCTTCTGTCCTGACTTTCTTTGCAGCTGAACCTGTTGGTGATGGTCAAGCGACTTCCCAGCCCATGTCCACGACTGAGCCTCAGCGAGAAGATGAGGGTAGGTCAAGGCCTTTCCCCTGGGAGAGCTGCCAGCTCAGAGCCCAAAGGTGGCCAGCGGGGCATCGCTGCAGGTGCCAGGACACAGCTGTGCCCCTGTGTGCCCTCGCCCTGCGGGATCCCCTCCCTGCTCCTGCAGCTCAGTGCTGCCCATGCAGAGCAGCAGAGATGACAGAAGCTTCTCTGGCTGTTGAGTTACAGGTGTGTCTGCAGGGAGGACTTCTCCAGCTCCTTTGCTGGTTCCTGCACGCAAGCCCGGCTCCCATCGCAGGGGTGAGCAGTGAGTCCCTGCTGACCCCACAGGCTGAGCACTGGTTTTGTGGGATCCACTCATCTGAAATGGAACTACTTTCTGTTAAGGTCCTCCAAAAGGAAAGACCCAAGCTACAGAACTCAAGAAACCTCATGAGCCATTGAGAATCATGAGGCAAATGCTGAAGGAGATGCTGCAGGGAGGACAAGGTGGGTGCATTTCCCTCAGCCTTCTCCCGAGCCTCAGCAGCCGGGGGCTGTCGCTGCACATCTGCACACGCCGTGCCCGGCACAGGGGAAGGGATCCATGGCAGCCTCGCGGCCCCGCTGCTGCTTTCACGCCCTGCAGGGCTGTTTCCCAGCCTGGCCTGGCTGCAGCTCCTCCCCAGCCTCTGCAGGAAGGCATTTGGCATCAGCTGACAGGGTGCCCAAACTGCACCACGGGCCATGCACACTCTGAGATCCCCTGCAATCTCCTGGTCTCCCGGGACATCATGAGGGATGGCTTCTTGGAGGAGGGATGGCCCTGGCCAGCCCCAAGGACCTGGGCATTTTCCTGATCCTGATCCATATCTTTGACAAGTATTGCTTCCTGAAGAAGCCACCTGCCTGACTGGGAACAGCTCCATCTGATCCAGCTGTCCCTCTTCCTTTCTCCAGAGGTGGACATAGAGGCTCTGTGGAAGGCAGCATTTCCTGAAGGATGGGAGGCGATGCCAGGCAAGGCCACAGGCACAGGAGGCAATTGCTGTGCGGGCTCAGCCCTCGGGGGGGACTGTGTGGCAGCAGCTCTCCCCCCAGGGCCGGCCCTGTCTGACAGGGCCTGGCTCTGTCCCCCTGGGCTGTGGGAGCTGTCCCAGCAGAGGGAGGGAGGGGCAGTTGTGGCCCTGCCTGCTGCACATTTCCCAGGGCTGTAGGGAGGGTTTCCACCGTGGCAGTGCTCCGGAGAGCCCTGAGGGGCCCTGGGCTGCTCCAGCCGCCCCTCCTGGGATGTTGCCCAGGGCCTGCAAAGAGGGACAAGAGGGACCAGGAGCCAGCCCAGAGCTCCCCAGGCCCCTCTGCAGCTTTGGCCATGTCCATTGGCATCTGGCTCCCAGGGCCTTGCCCAACCCCCTTGCAGTGCCCAGTTCCCTAAGGCAGAAGGGGATCCCAGCACACCATGGAACGGTTCTGATCTCTGCTCCCTTCTAGACTGGGATCAGGACATGGATTATCTGGAGTACCGGCTGGAGGATGGTTTGAAGACCTCGGCACATGCTGGAGGCAAGTTCTCAATGTCCCTTTTTAGTGACACAATGATCAGTGTCACTGTGGCAAGAGCTCACTCAGGTGCCACTCTCGTTAACGTCACCTCAAGGCCAAAGGATTCTGGAAACCTTGCCCTGCTCCCTTCTCAAGCCCTGAGTGATCCCCCAGGGTCGCTGTCGGGGCAGGAAGGAGCATTTAGCTGTCAGCCTTCTTGCCGTGTGCAATGCCAGTTGCTCCTTGCGTGTGCTCTGTGCAGCCCCGGAGAAGAGCAGAGAGGGAAGGGGCCGGGCCCAGGGCTGTGGCCCGGGGCGCTGTGCCCGGCGCGGCTCCTCTGCCGGCCCCAGGGAGCCTAGGGATGTCCAACAGTGCCAGGGGAGCTCTTCTGTCCTGACTTTCTTTGCAGCTGAACCTGTTGGTGATGGTCAAGCGACTTCCCAGCCCATGTCCACGACTGAGCCTCAGCGAGAAGATGAGGGTAGGTCAAGGCCTTTCCCCTGGGAGAGCTGCCAGCTCAGAGCCCAAAGGTGGCCAGCGGGGCATCGCTGCAGGTGCCAGGACACAGCTGTGCCCGTGTGTGCCCTCGCCCTGCGGGATCCCCTCCCTGCTCCTGCAGCTCAGTGCTGCCCATGCAGAGCAGCAGAGATGACAGAAGCTTCTCTGGCTGTTGAGTTACAGGTGTGTCTGCAGGGAGGACTTCTCCAGCTCCTTTGCTGGTTCCTGCACGCAAGCCCGGCTCCCATCGCAGGGGTGAGCAGTGAGTCCCTGCTGACCCCACAGGCTGAGCACTGGTTTTGTGGGATTCACTCATCTGAAATGGAACTACTTTCTGTTAAGGTCCTCCAAAAAGAAAGAACAAAGCTACAGGAGACAAGAAATCACTTGAGTCAAACGACGTCCTGAAACAAATTCTGAAGGAGATGGTGCAGGGAGGACAAGGTGGGTGCATTTCCCTCAGCCTTCTGCTGAGCCTCAGCAGCCGGGGGCTGTCGCTGCACATCTGCACACGCCGTGCCCGGCACAGGGGAAGGGATCCATGGCAGCCTCGCGGCCCCGCTGCTGCTTTCACGCCCTGCAGGGCTGTTTCCCAGCCTGGCCTGGCTGCAGCTCCTCCCCAGCCTCTGCAGGAAGGCATTTGGCATCAGCTGACAGGGTGCCCAAACTGCACCACGGGCCATGCACACCCTGAGATCCCCTGCAATTTCCTGGTCTCTGGGTAGATCAGGAGTGGAGCCTCTTTGGAGGAGGGAGGGCCCTAGAGGGAGACCCCAAAGCCCATCCAATATCTGGAAGCTTATCTGCGATTTTGACATGAATTACCTCCTGAAGAAGCCAATACACAAATGGGGAACAGTTCCACCTGACCCAGCTGTCCCTCTTCCTTTCTCCAGAGATGGAAGCAGAGGCTGTGCTGAAGGCGGCGTTTCCCGGAGGAAGCAGTGGCTCATTGGCAGCCTCTGCTGCAGGAAGGGAGGCCATGCCAGGCACAAGCACAGGAGGTAATTGCTGAGCCTCTGCGCCTGAGCCCTGCTGAGGCTTGAGCTGCCATCTCTGCTGCTGGGCAGTGCGGGCACAGCCCGGGCAAGAGCGGCACAGCACAGAGGAATTCTCCCGAGCAGGCTCAGGGCACGCGGGCACTGAGCAGTCCTGCTGGGCTCCCTCCGTGGGAGACACGTCCCGAAACCTGGGAGCGGCTGTAAGGGCTGCCCATGGTGGGGAAAGGGCAGAGCAGGGCTGCTGTGTGTCCTGACAGGGCCTGGCTCTGTCCCCCTGGGCTGTGGGAGCTGTCCCAGCAGAGGGAGGGAGGGGCAGTTGTGGCCCTGCCTGCTGCACATTTCCCAGGGCTGTAGGGAGGGTTTCCACCGTGGCAGTGCTCCGGAGAGCCCTGAGGGGCCCTGGGCTGCTCCAGCCGCCCCTCCTGGGATGTTGCCCAGGGCCTGCAAAGAGGGACGAGAGGGACCAGGAGCCAGCCCAGAGCTCCCCAGGCCCCTCTGCAGCTTTGGCCATGTCCATTGGCATCTGGCTCCCAGGGCCTTGCCCAACCCCCTTGCAGTGCCCAGTTCCCTAAGGCAGAAGGGGATCCCAGCACACCATGGAATGGTTCTGATCTCTGCTCCCTTCTAGACTGGGATCAGGACATGGATTATCTGGAGTACCGGCTGGAGGATGGTTTGAAGACCTCGGCACATGCTGGAGGCAAGTTCTCAATGTCCCTTTTTAGTGACACAATGATCAGTGTCACTGTGGCAAGAGCTCACTCAGGTGCCACTCTCGTTAACGTCACCTCAAGGCCGAAGGATTCTGGAAACCTTGCCCTGCTCCTTTCTCGAGCCCTGAGTGATCCCCCAGGGTCGCTGTCGGGGCAGGAAGGAGCATTTAGCTGTCAGCCTTCTTGCCGTGTGCAATGCCAGTTGCTCCTTGCGTGTGCTCTGTGCAGCCCCGGAGAAGAGCAGAGAGGGAAGGGGCCGGGCCCAGGGCTGTGGCCCGGGGCGCTGTGCCCGGCGCGGCTCCTCTGCCGGCCCCAGGGAGCCTGAGGATGTCCAACAGTGCCAGGGGAGCTCTTCTGTCCTGACTTTCTTTGCAGCTGAACCTGTTGGTGATGGTCAAGCGACTTCCCAGCCCATGTCCACGACTGAGCCTCAGCGAGAAGATGAGGGTAGGTCAAGGCCTTTCCCCTGGGAGAGCTGCCAGCTCAGAGCCCAAAGGTGGCCAGCGGGGCATCGCTGCAGGTGCCAGGACACAGCTGTGCCCGTGGGTGCCCTCGCCCTGCGGGATCCCCTCCCTGCTCCTGCAGCTCAGTGCTGCCCATGCAGAGCAGCAGAGATGACAGAAGCTTCTCTGGCTGTTGAGTTACAGGTGTGTCTGCAGGGAGGACTTCTCCAGCTCCTTTGCTGGTTCCTGCACGCAAGCCCGGCTCCCATCGCAGGGGTGAGCAGTGAGTCCCTGCTGACCCCACAGGCTGAGCACTGGTTTTGTGGGATTCACTCATCTGAAATGGAACTACTTTCTGTTAAGGTCCTCCAAAAAGAAAGAACAAAGCTACAGGAGACAAGAAATCACTTGAGTCAAACGACGTCCTGAAACAAATTCTGAAGGAGATGGTGCAGGGAGGACAAGGTGGGTGCATTTCCCTCAGCCTTCTGCTGAGCCTCAGCAGCCGGGGGCTGTCGCTGCACATCTGCACACGCCGTGCCCGGCACAGGGGAAGGGATCCATGGCAGCCTCGCGGCCCCGCTGCTGCTTTCACGCCCTGCAGGGCTGTTTCCCAGCCTGGCTTGGCTGCAGCTCCTCCCCAGCCTCTGCAGGAAGGCATTTGGCATCAGCTGACAGGGTGCCCAAACTGCACCACGGGCCATGCACACCCTGAGATCCCCTGCAATTTCCTGGTCTCTGGGTAGATCAGGAGTGGAGCCTCTTTGGAGGAGGGAAGGCCCTAGAGGGAGACCCCAAAGCCCATCCAATATCTGGAAGCTTATCTGCGATTTTGACATGAATTACCTCCTGAAGAAGCCAATACACAAATGGGGAACAGTTCCACCTGATCCAGCTGTCCCTCTTCCTTCCTCCAGAGATGGAAGCAGAGGCTGTGCTGAAGGCGGCGTTTCCCGGAGGAAGCAGTGGCTCATTGGCAGCCTCTGCTGCAGGAAGGGAGGCCATGCCAGGCACAGGCACAGGAGGTAATTGCTGAGCCTCTGCGCCTGAGCCCTGCTGAGGCTTGAGCTGCCATCTCTGCTGCTGGGCAGTGCGGGCACAGCCCGGGCAAGAGCGGCACAGCACAGAGGAATTCTCCCGAGCAGGCTCAGGGCACGCGGGCACTGAGCAGTCCTGCTGGGCTCCCTCCGTGGGAGACACGTCCCGAAACCTGGGAGCGGCTGCAAGGGCTGCCCATGGTGGGGAAAGGGCAGAGCAGGGCTGCTGTGTGTCCTGACAGGGCCTGGCTCTGTCCCCCTGGGCTGTGGGAGCTGTCCCAGCAGAGGGAGGGAGGGGCAGTTGTGGCCCTGCCTGCTGCACATTTCCCAGGGCTGTAGGGAGGGTTTCCACCGTGGCAGTGCTCCGGAGAGCCCTGAGGGGCCCTGGGCTGCTCCAGCCGCCCCTCCTGGGATGTTGCCCAGGGCCTGCAAAGAGGGACGAGAGGGACCAGGAGCCAGCCCAGAGCTCCCCAGGCCCCTCTGCAGCTTTGGCCATGTCCATTGGCATCTGGCTCCCAGGGCCTTGCCCAACCCCCTTGCAGTGCCCAGTTCCCTAAGGCAGAAGGGGATCCCAGCACACCAGAGAATGGTTCTGATCTCTGCTCCCTTCTAGACTGGCAACACGACTTGGATTATCTGGAATCCCGGCTGGATGATGGTTTGAAGACCTCGGAACGTGCTGGAGGCAAGTTCTCAATGTCCCTTTTTCCTGACACAATGATCAGTGTCACTGTGGCAAGAGCTCACTCAGGTGCCACTCTCGTTAACGTCACCTCAAGGCCGAAGGACTCTGGAAACCTTGCCCTGCTCCCTTCTCGAGCCCTGAGTGATCCCCCAGGGTCGCTGTCGGGGCAGGAAGGAGCATTTAGCTGTCAGTCTTCTTGCCGTGTGCAATGCCAGTTGCTCCTTGCGTGTGCTCTGTGCAGCCCCGGAGAAGAGCAGAGAGGGAAGGGGCCGGGCCCAGGGCTGTGGCCCGGGGCGCTGTGCCCGGCGCGGCTCCTCTGCCGGCCCCAGGGAGCCTGGGGATGTCCAACAGTGCCAGGGGAGCTCTTCTGTCCTGACTTTCTTTGCAGCTGAACCTGTTGGTGATGGTCAAGCGACTTCCCAGCCCATGTCCACGACTGAGCCTCAGCGAGAAGATGAGGGTAGGTCAAGGCCTTTCCCCTGGGAGAGCTGCCAGCTCAGAGCCCAAAGGTGGCCAGCGGGGCATCGCTGCAGGTGCCAGGACACAGCTGTGCCCCTGTGTGCCCTCGCCTTGCAGGATCCCCTCCCTGCTCCTGCAGCTCAGTGCTGCCCATGCAGAGCAGCAGAGATGACAGAAGCTTCTCTGGCTGTTGCGTTACAGGTGTGTCTGCAGGGAGGACTTCTCCAGCTCCTTTGCTGGTTCCTGCACGCAAGCCCGGCTCCCATCGCAGGGGTGAGCAGTGAGTCCCTGCTGACCCCACAGGCTGAGCACTGGTTTTGTGGGATCCACTCATCTGAAATGAAACTACTTTCTGTTAAGGTCCTCCAAAAGGAAAGACCCAAGCTACAGAACTCAAGAAACCTCATGAGCCATTGAGAATCATGAGGCAAATGCTGAAGGAGATGGTGCAGGGAGGACAAGGTGGGTGCATTTCCCTCAGCCTTCTCCCGAGCCTCAGCAGCCGGGGGCTGTCGCTGCACATCTGCACACGCCGTGCCCGGCACAGGGGAAGGGATCCATCGCAGCCTCGCGGCCCCGCTGCTGCTTTCACGCCCTGCAGGGCTGTTTCCCAGCCTGGCCTGGCTGCAGCTCCTCCCCAGCCTCTGCAGGAAGGCATTTGGCATCAGCTGACAGGGTGCCCAAACTGCACCACGGGCCATGCACACCCTGAGATGCCCTGCAATCTCCTGGTCTCTGGGTAGATCAGGAGTGGAGCCTCTTGGGAGGAGGGAGAGCCCTGGCCTATCCCAAAAGTTTATATGATTACGTGATCCTTATCCATGGTTTTGGCAAGTATTGTTTCCTGAAGAAGCCAACACACAAATGGGGAACAGTTCCACCTGACCCAGCTGTCCCTCTTCCTTCCTCCAGAGATGGAAGCAGAGGCTGTGCTGAAGGCGGCGTTTCCCGGAGGAAGCAGTGGCTCATTGGCAGCCTCTGCTGCAGGAAGGGAGGCCATGCCAGGCACAGGCACAGGAGGTAATTGCTGAGCCTCTGCGCCTGAGCCCTGCTGAGGCTTGAGCTGCCATCTCTGCTGCTGGGCAGTGCGGGCACAGCCCGGGCAAGAGCGGCACAGCACAGAGGAATTCTCCCGAGCAGGCTCAGGGCACGCGGGCACTGAGCAGTCCTGCTGGGCTCCCTCCGTGGGAGACACGTCCCGAAACCTGGGAGCGGCTGCAAGGGCTGCCCATGGTGGGGAAAGGGCAGAGCAGGGCTGCTGTGTGTCCTGACAGGGCCTGGCTCTGTCCCCCTGGGCTGTGGGAGCTGTCCCAGCAGAGGGAGGGAGGGGCAGTTGTGGCCCTGCCTGCTGCACATTTCCCAGGGCTGTAGGGAGGGTTTCCACCGTGGCAGTGCTCCGGAGAGCCCTGAGGGGCCCTGGGCTGCTCCAGCCGCCCCTCCTGGGATGTTGCCCAGGGCCTGCAAAGAGGGACGAGAGGGACCAGGAGCCAGCCCAGAGCTCCCCAGGCCCCTCTGCAGCTTTGGCCATGTCCATTGGCATCTGGCTCCCAGGGCCTTGCCCAACCCCCTTGCAGTGCCCAGTTCCCTAAGGCAGAAGGGGATCCCAGCACACCATGGAATGGTTCTGATCTCTGCTCCCTTCTAGACTGGGATCAGGACATGGATTATCTGGAAGTGCTGGTGAATGATGGTGTGAAGATCTTGGAGAATGCTGGAGGCAAGTTCTCAATGTCCCTTTTTAGTGACACAATGATCAGTGTCACTGTGGCAAGAGCTCACTCAGGTGCCACTCTCGTTAACGTCACCTCAAGGCCGAAGGACTCTGGAAACCTTGCCCTGCTCCCTTCTCGAGCCCTGAGTGATCCCCCAGGGTCGCTGTCGGGGCAGGAAGGAGCATTTAGCTGTCAGTCTTCTTGCCGTGTGCAATGCCAGTTGCTCCTTGCGTGTGCTCTGTGCAGCCCCGGAGAAGAGCAGAGAGGGAAGGGGCCGGGCCCAGGGCTGTGGCCCGGGGCGCTGTGCCCGGCGCGGCTCCTCTGCCGGCCCCAGGGAGCCTGAGGATGTCCAACAGTGCCAGGGGAGCTCTTCTGTCCTGACTTTCTTTGCAGCTGAACCTGTTGGTGATGGTCAAGCGACTTCCCAGCCCATGTCCACGACTGAGCCTCAGCGAGAAGATGAGGGTAGGTCAAGGCCTTTCCCCTGGGAGAGCTGCCAGCTCAGAGCCCAAAGGTGGCCAGCGGGGCATCGCTGCAGGTGCCAGGACACAGCTGTGCCCGTGTGTGCCCTCGCCCTGCGGGATCCCCTCCCTGCTCCTGCAGCTCAGTGCTGCCCATGCAGAGCAGCAGAGATGACAGAAGCTTCTCTGGCTGTTGAGTTACAGGTGTGTCTGCAGGGAGGACTTCTCCAGCTCCTTTGCTGGTTCCTGCACGCAAGCCCGGCTCCCATCGCAGGGGTGAGCAGTGAGTCCCTGCTGACCCCACAGGCTGAGCACTGGTTTTGTGGGATCCACTCATCTGAAATGGAACTACTTTCTGTTAAGGTCCTCCAAAAGGAAAGACCCAAGCTACAGAACTCAAGAAACCTCATGAGCCATTGAGAATCATGAGGCAAATGCTGAAGGAGATGCTGCAGGGAGGACAAGGTGGGTGCATTTCCCTCAGCCTTCTCCCGAGCCTCAGCAGCCGGGGGCTGTCGCTGCACATCTGCACACGCCGTGCCCGGCACAGGGGAAGGGATCCATGGCAGCCTCGCGGCCCCGCTGCTGCTTTCACGCCCTGCAGGGCTGTTTCCCAGCCTGGCCTGGCTGCAGCTCCTCCCCAGCCTCTGCAGGAAGGCATTTGGCATCAGCTGACAGGGTGCCCAAACTGCACCACGGGCCATGCACACCCTGAGATGCCCTGCAATCTCCTGGTCTCTGGGTAGATCAGGAGTGGAGCCTCTTGGGAGGAGGGAGAGCCCTGGCCTATCCCAAAAGTTTATATGATTACGTGATCCTTATCCATGGTTTTGGCAAGTATTGTTTCCTGAAGAAGCCAACACACAAATGGGGAACAGTTCCACCTGACCCAGCTGTCCCTCTTCCTTCCTCCAGAGATGGAAGCAGAGGCTGTGCTGAAGGCGGCGTTTCCCGGAGGAAGCAGTGGCTCATTGGCAGCCTCTGCTGCAGGAAGGGAGGCCATGCCAGGCACAGGCACAGGAGGTAATTGCTGAGCCTCTGCGCCTGAGCCCTGCTGAGGCTTGAGCTGCCATCTCTGCTGCTGGGCAGTGCGGGCACAGCCCGGGCAAGAGCGGCACAGCACAGAGGAATTCTCCCGAGCAGGCTCAGGGCACGCGGGCACTGAGCAGTCCTGCTGGGCTCCCTCCGTGGGAGACACGTCCCGAAACCTGGGAGCGGCTGCAAGGGCTGCCCATGCTGGGGAAAGGGCAGAGCAGGGCTGCTGTGTGTCCTGACAGGGCCTGGCTCTGTCCCCCTGGGCTGTGGGAGCTGTCCCAGCAGAGGGAGGGAGGGGCAGTTGTGGCCCTGCCTGCTGCACATTTCCCAGGGCTGTAGGGAGGGTTTCCACCGTGGCAGTGCTCCGGAGAGCCCTGAGGGGCCCTGGGCTGCTCCAGCCGCCCCTCCTGGGATGTTGCCCAGGGCCTGCAAAGAGGGACGAGAGGGACCAGGAGCCAGCCCAGAGCTCCCCAGGCCCCTCTGCAGCTTTGGCCATGTCCATTGGCATCTGGCTCCCAGGGCCTTGCCCAACCCCCTTGCAGTGCCCAGTTCCCTAAGGCAGAAGGGGATCCCAGCACACCATGGAATGGTTCTGATCTCTGCTCCCTTCTAGACTGGGATCAGGACATGGATTATCTGGAAGTGCTGGTGAATGATGGTGTGAAGATCTTGGAGAATGCTGGAGGCAAGTTCTCAATGTCCCTTTTTAGTGACACAATGATCAGTGTCACTGTGGCAAGAGCTCACTCAGGTGCCACTCTCGTTAACGTCACCTCAAGGCCGAAGGACTCTGGAAACCTTGCCCTGCTCCTTTCTCGAGCCCTGAGTGATCCCCCAGGGTCGCTGTCGGGGCAGGAAGGAGCATTTAGCTGTCAGCCTTCTTGCCGTGTGCAATGCCAGTTGCTCCTTGCGTGTGCTCTGTGCAGCCCCGGAGAAGAGCAGAGAGGGAAGGGGCCGGGCCCAGGGCTGTGGCCCGGGGCGCTGTGCCCGGCGCGGCTCCTCTGCCGGCCCCAGGGAGCCTGGGGATGTCCAACAGTGCCAGGGGAGCTCTTCTGTCCTGACTTTCTTTGCAGCTGAACCTGTTGGTGATGGTCAAGCGACTTCCCAGCCCATGTCCACGACTGAGCCTCAGCGAGAAGATGAGGGTAGGTCAAGGCCTTTCCCCTGGGAGAGCTGCCAGCTCAGAGCCCAAAGGTGGCCAGCGGGGCATCGCTGCAGGTGCCAGGACACAGCTGTGCCCGTGTGTGCCCTCGCCTTGCAGGATCCCCTCCCTGCTCTTGCAGCTCAGTGCTGCCCATGCAGAGCAGCAGAGATGACAGAAGCTTCTCTGGCTGTTGAGTTACAGGTGTGTCTGCAGGGAGGACTTCTCCAGCTCCTTTGCTGGTTCCTGCACGCAAGCCCGGCTCCCATCGCAGGGGTGAGCAGTGAGTCCCTGCTGACCCCACAGGCTGAGCACTGGTTTTGTGGGATCCACTCATCTGAAATGGAACTACTTTCTGTTAAGGTCCTCCAAAAGGAAAGACCCAAGCTACAGAACTCAAGAAACCTCATGAGCCATTGAGAATCATGAGGCAAATGCTGAAGGAGATGCTGCAGGGAGGACAAGGTGGGTGCATTTCCCTCAGCCTTCTGCTGAGCCTCAGCAGCCGGGGGCTGTCGCTGCACATCTGCACACGCCGTGCCCGGCACAGGGGAAGGGATCCATGGCAGCCTCGCGGCCCCGCTGCTGCTTTCACGCCCTGCAGGGCTGTTTCCCAGCCTGGCCTGGCTGCAGCTCCTCCCCAGCCTCTGCAGGAAGGCATTTGGCATCAGCTGACAGGGTGCCCAAACTGCACCACGGGCCATGCACACCCTGAGATCCCCTGCAATTTCCTGGTCTCTGGGTAGATCAGGAGTGGAGCCTCTTGGGAGGAGGGAGAGCCCTGGCCTATCCCAAAAGTTTATATGATTACGTGATCCTTATCCATGGTTTTGGCAAGTATTGTTTCCTGAAGAAGCCAACGCACAAATGGGGAACAGTTCCACCTGACCCAGCTGTCCCTCTTCCTTCCTCCAGAGATGGAAGCAGAGGCTGTGCTGAAGGCGGCGTTTCCCGGAGGAAGCAGTGGCTCATTGGCAGCCTCTGCTGCAGGAAGGGAGGCCATGCCAGGCACAGGCACAGGAGGTAATTGCTGAGCCTCTGCGCCTGAGCCCTGCTGAGGCTTGAGCTGCCATCTCTGCTGCTGGGCAGTGCGGGCACAGCCCGGGCAAGAGCGGCACAGCACAGAGGAATTCTCCCGAGCAGGCTCAGGGCACGTGGGCACTGAGCAGTCCTGCTGGGCTCCCTCCGTGGGAGACACGTCCCGAAACCTGGGAGCGGCTGTAAGGGCTGCCCATGGTGGGGAAAGGGCAGAGCAGGGCTGCTGTGTGTCCTGACAGGGCCTGGCTCTGTCCCCCTGGGCTGTGGGAGCTGTCCCAGCAGAGGGAGGGAGGGGCAGTTGTGGCCCTGCCTGCTGCACATTTCCCAGGGCTGTAGGGAGGGTTTCCACCGTGGCAGTGCTCCGGAGAGCCCTGAGGGGCCCTGGGCTGCTCCAGCCACCCCTCCTGGGATGTTGCCCAGGGCCTGCAAAGAGGGACGAGAGGGACCAGGAGCCAGCCCAGAGCTCCCCAGGCCCCTCTGCAGCTTTGGCCATGTCCATTGGCATCTGGCTCCCAGGGCCTTGCCCAACCCCCTTGCAGTGCCCAGTTCCCTAAGGCAGAAGGGGATCCCAGCACACCATGGAACGGTTCTGATCTCTGCTCCTTTCTAGACTGGCAATGCGACTTGGATTATCTGGAAGTGCTGGTGAATGATGGTGTGAAGATCTTGGAGAATGCTGGAGGCAAGTTCTCAATGTCCCTTTTTAGTGACACAATGATCAGTGTCACTGTGGCAAGACCTCATTCAGGTGCCACTTTCCTTAATGTCACCTCAAGGCCGAAGGATTCTGGAAACCTTGCCCTGCTCCCTTCTCAAGCCCTGAGTGATCCCCCAGGGTCGCTGTCGGGGCAGGAAGGAGCATTTAGCTGTCAGCCTTCTTGCCGTGTGCAATGCCAGTTGCTCCTTGCGTGTGCTCTGTGCAGCCCCGGAGAAGAGCAGAGAGGGAAGGGGCCGGGCCCAGGGCTGTGGCCCGGGGCGCTGTGCCCGGCGCGGCTCCTCTGCCGGCCCCAGGGAGCCTGGGGATGTCCAACAGTGCCAGGGGAGCTCTTCTGTCCTGACTTTCTTTGCAGCTGAACCTGTTGGTGATGGTCAAGCGACTTCCCAGCCCATGTCCACGACTGAGCCTCAGGGAGAAGATGAGGGTAGGTCAAGGCCTTTCCCCTGGGAGAGCTGCCAGCTCAGAGCCCAAAGGTGGCCAGCGGGGCATCGCTGCAGGTGCCAGGACACAGCTGTGCCCGTGTGTGCCCTCGCCTTGCAGGATCCCCTCCCTGCTCTTGCAGCTCAGTGCTGCCCATGCAGAGCAGCAGAGATGACAGAAGCTTCTCTGGCTGTTGAGTTACAGGTGTGTCTGCAGGGAGGACTTCTCCAGCTCCTTTGCTGGTTCCTGCACGCAAGCCTGGCTCCCATCGCAGGGGTGAGCAGTGAGTCCCTGCTGACCCCACAGGCTGAGCACTGGTTTTGTGGGATTCACTCATCTGAAATGGAACTACTTTCTGTTAAGGTCCTCCAAAAAGAAAGAACAAAGCTACAGGAGACAAGAAATCACTTGAGTCAAACGACGTCCTGAAACAAATTCTGAAGGAGATGGTGCAGGGAGGACAAGGTGGGTGCATTTCCCTCAGCCTTCTCCCGAGCCTCAGCAGCCGGGGGCTGTCGCTGCACATCTGCACACGCCGTGCCCGGCACAGGGGAAGGGATCCATGGCAGCCTCGCGGCCCCGCTGCTGCTTTCACGCCCTGCAGGGCTGTTTCCCAGCCTGGCCTGGCTGCAGCTCCTCCCCAGCCTCTGCAGGAAGGCATTTGGCATCAGCTGACAGGGTGCCCAAACTGCACCACGGGCCATGCACACTCTGAGATCCCCTGCAATTTCCTGGTCTCCCGGGACATCATGAGGGATGGCTTCTTGGAGGAGGGATGGCCCTGGCCAGCCCCAAGGACCTGGGCATTTTCCTGATCCTGATCCATATCTTTGACAAGTATTGCTTCCTGAAGAAGCCACCTGCCTGACTGGGAACAGCTCCATCTGATCCAGCTGTCCCTCTTCCTTTCTCCAGAGGTGGACATAGAGGCTCTGTGGAAGGCAGCATTTCCTGAAGGATGGGAGGCGATGCCAGGCAAGGCCACAGGCACAGGAGGCAATTGCTGTGCGGGCTCAGCCCTTGGGGGGGACTGTGTGGCAGCAGCTCTCCCCCCAGGGCCGGCCCTGTCTGACAGGGCCTGGCTCTGTCCCCCTGGGCTGTGGGAGCTGTCCCAGCAGAGGGAGGGAGGGGCAGTTGTGGCCCTGCCTGCTGCACATTTCCCAGGGCTGTAGGGAGGGTTTCCACCGTGGCAGTGCTCCGGAGAGCCCTGAGGGGCCCTGGGCTGCTCCAGCCGCCCCTCCTGGGATGTTGCCCAGGGCCTGCAAAGAGGGACGAGAGGGACCAGGAGCCAGCCCAGAGCTCCCCAGGCCCCTCTGCAGCTTTGGCCATGTCCATTGGCATCTGGCTCCCAGGGCCTTGCCCAACCCCCTTGCAGTGCCCAGTTCCCTAAGGCAGAAGGGGATCCCAGCACACCATGGAATGGTTCTGATCTCTGCTTCCTTCTAGATTGGCAACGCAACTTGGATTATCTGGAATCCCGGCTGGATGATGGTTTGAAGACCTCAGCACATGCTGGAGGCAAGTTCTCAATGTCCCTTTTTAGTGACACAATGATCAGTGTCACTGTGGCAAGAGCTCACTCAGGTGCCACTCTCGTTAACGTCACCTCAAGGCCGAAGGACTCTGGAAACCTTGCCCTGCTCCTTTCTCGAGCCCTGAGTGATCCCCCAGGGTCGCTGTCGGGGCAGGAAGGAGCATTTAGCTGTCAGCCTTCTTGCCGTGTGCAATGCCAGTTGCTCCTTGCGTGTGCTCTGTGCAGCCCCGGAGAAGAGCAGAGAGGGAAGGGGCCGGGCCCAGGGCTGTGGCCCGGGGCGCTGTGCCCGGCGCGGCTCCTCTGCCGGCCCCAGGGAGCCTGGGGATGTCCAACAGTGCCAGGGGAGCTCTTCTGTCCTGACTTTCTTTGCAGCTGAACCTGTTGGTGATGGTCAAGCAACTTCCCAGCCCATGTCCACGACTGAGCCTCAGCGAGAAGATGAGGGTAGGTCAAGGCCTTTCCCCTGGGAGAGCTGCCAGCTCAGAGCCCAAAGGTGGCCAGCGGGGCATCGCTGCAGGTGCCAGGACACAGCTGTGCCCGTGTGTGCCCTCGCCCTGCGGGATCCCCTCCCTGCTCTTGCAGCTCAGTGCTGCCCATGCAGAGCAGCAGAGATGACAGAAGCTTCTCTGGCTGTTGAGTTACAGGTGTGTCTGCAGGGAGGACTTCTCCAGCTCCTTTGCTGGTTCCTGCTCGCAAGCCCGGCTCCTATCGCAGGGGTGAGCAGTGAGTCCCTGCTGACCCCACAGGCTGAGCACTGGTTTTGTGGGACCCACTCATCTGAAATGGAACTACTTTCTGTTAAGGTCCTTCAAAAGGGAAGAACAAAGCTACAGGAGACAAGAAATCACTTGAGTCAAACGACGTCCTGAAACAAATTGTGAAAGAACTGCAGGGAGGACAAGGTGGGTGCATTTCCCTCAGCCTTCTCCCGAGCCTCAGCAGCCGGGGGCTGTCGCTGCACATCTGCACACGCCGTGCCCGGCACAGGGGAAGGGATCCATGGCAGCCTCGCGGCCCCGCTGCTGCTTTCATGCCCTGCAGGGCTGTTTCCCAGCCTGGCCTGGCTGCAGCTCCTCCCCAGCCTCTGCAGGAAGGCATTTGGCATCAGCTGACAGGGTGCCCAAACTGCACCACGGGCCATGCACACTCTGAGATCCCCTGCAATTTCCTGGTCTCCCGGGACATCATGAGGGATGGCTTCTTGGAGGAGGGATGGCCCTGGCCAGCCCCAAGGACCTGGGCATTTTCCTGATCCTGATCCATATCTTTGACAAGTATTGCTTCCTGAAGAAGCCACCTGCCTGACTGGGAACAGCTCCATCTGATCCAGCTGTCCCTCTTCCTTTCTCCAGAGGTGGACATAGAGGCTCTGTGGAAGGCAGCATTTCCTGAAGGATGGGAGGCGATGCCAGGCAAGGCCACAGGCACAGGAGGCAATTGCTGTGCGGGCTCAGCCCTCGGGGGGGACTGTGTGGCAGCAGCTCTCCCCCCAGGGCCGGCCCTGTCTGACAGGGCCTGGCTCTGTCCCCCTGGGCTGTGGGAGCTGTCCCAGCAGAGGGAGGGAGGGGCAGTTGTGGCCCTGCCTGCTGCACATTTCCCAGGGCTGTAGGGAGGGTTTCCACCGTGGCAGTGCTCCGGAGAGCCCTGAGGGGCCCTGGGCTGCTCCAGCCGCCCCTCCTGGGATGTTGCCCAGGGCCTGCAAAGAGGGACGAGAGGGACCAGGAGCCAGCCCAGAGCTCCCCAGGCCCCTCTGCAGCTTTGGCCATGTCCATTGGCATCTGGCTCCCAGGGCCTTGCCCAACCCCCTTGCAGTGCCCAGTTCCCTAAGGCAGAAGGGGATCCCAGCACACCATGGAATGGTTCTGATCTCTGCTCCCTTCTAGACTGGGATCGTGAAATGGATCATTTGGAAAAGCTGCTGAATGACAGTCTGAAGATTTTAGAGCATGGTGGAGGCAAGTTCTCAGCATCCCTTTCCTGACAATGATCAGTGTCACTGTGGCAAGAGCTCACTCAGGTGCCACTCTCCTGGCATCATCTCAAGGCCGAAGGATTCTGGAAACCTTGCCCTGCTCCCTTCTTGAGCCCTGAGTGATCCTCCAGGGTCGCTGTCGGGGCAGGAAGGAGCATTTAGCTGTCAGCCTTCTTGCCGTGTGCAATGCCAGTTGCTCCTTGCGTGTGCTCTGTGCAGCCCCGGAGAAGAGCAGAGAGGGAAGGGGCCGGGCCCAGGGCTGTGGCCCGGGGCGCTGTGCCCGGCGCGGCTCCTCTGCCGGCCCCAGGGAGCCTGGGGATGTCCAACAGTGCCAGGGGAGCCCTTCTGTCCTGACTTTCTTTGCAGCTGAACCTGTTGGTGAAGCAGCTTCCCAGCCCATGTCCACGACTGAGCCTCAGCGAGAAGATGAGGGTAGGTCAAGGCCTTTCCCCTGGGAGAGCTGCCAGCTCAGAGCCCAAAGGTGGCCAGCGGGGCATCGCTGCAGGTGCCAGGACACAGCTGTGCCCGTGTGTGCCCTCGCCCTGCGGGATCCCCTCCCTCCTCCTTCTCAGGAGAGGTGGCTGTTTGGAGGAGGGAGGGCCCTGGCCCAGCCCCAAATCTGAGACGTTTTCGGAAACTTATTGATATCTTTTCACAAGTATTGCTTCCTGAAGAAGCCACCTCCCCATAGGCAACTGTTCCATCTGACCCAGCTGTCCCTCTTCCTCTCTGCAGAGGTGGACCAAAATACTGTACAGAAGGCAGCATTTCTAACAGGAAGCAGGGGCTCATTGGCAGCCCCTGCTGCAGGAAAGGAGGAGCTGCCAGCCACGGGCACAGGCCCAGGAGGTAATTGCTGTGCCAGGCTCAGCCGGGCTCAGCCCTCGGCGGGGCTGTGTGGCAGCAGCTCTTCCCCCAGGGCCGCCCTTGCAGGGCCCGGCAGCAGCCAAAGCTGGAGGCGCCTTGGCTTCGAGGCCTCTGGAGCTCGTTCCGCAGCCCCTGGCAAACGGGACTGGTGCACCAACGTCCCTCCCGCTGCAGCCGCCTCCCGGAGCCGGCCCCGAGTGCCCAGAGGCCCCAGGCACAGGAGCAGCCCCGAGCGGGAGCCCTGCCGCCAGCCCTGGCTCCCACACTGGGCAGGGCTGCTGTGTGTCCTGACAGGGCCTGGCTCTGTCCCCCTGCGCTGCGGGAGCTGTCGCGGGGCAGCTGCTGCTGCAGGGATGGCTTTGGCCCGTGTCCCTCGAAGGAGCCCCTGCCCCAGCAGCTGCGCTGCCCCCGGGCTCTCCTCCCGGCCCTCTGGGCTTTGTTGGTGGCACAGCCTGTGCCCAGGGGCGGCAAGGTGCCTGCAGGCCCCAGCTCTGGGGAAGCAGAGAACGTCCTGGCCGTATGCAACGTGCTGCCAGCTCAGCAGTGCTGCACAGCACGGGCTCACGCTCCCCATTGCTCCCGCAGATTCAGCCGGCACCACAACACGTGTTCCCAGTGACCAGAAGGGGAAAGGAGGAGGTTGCTATTGGGAAACACGCTGCTTGCTGGAGCTCATGGCCATCGTGGGTGGTGCAGTGCTTGTCTTGATGTTGTGCTGTGCTGGAGTTTGGTATTGCTGGAAGAGAAAACGGTGAGTATTTTGTTGCTCTCCCCCTCAAACTGCTTCCTTTAAAGGCTGCTTGTAGACAGGAAACATTCCCCGTGAGGCTGCTGTGGAGTTGTGGCGAGTCCGTGGTTGTCCAAACAACTCTGCTGAGGGTTCTGCTGCTGTCCAGTGCTTTAATTGGCCTCTTAATTGCTGCGCCTTGTCCTGGGGAGCCCGCTCAGGCTGCAGCCAGTGCTGCTCCCACGGAGGCTGCCTGGCCAAGGGCAGCCCCAGGAGCACCGGGCAGGGGCAAAGCAAGGTGGGGAGGAGAAAGAGCGGGGCCGAGATTGCCCTTGAAAGGCAGACGCGCTCTGGGGCCCGCTCCTGGCCAGGGACCCTGCCCAGAGCCGTCCCCTGCTGGCTGGGGCCTTGAGGGGCAGCTGCCCACCTGGGCCAAGGTGTGCCAGCAGCTGCAGCCGTGCCGGGGAGCCTTGCCAGCTCTGGGCCCTGCTGGGGAGGAGGGTCCCTGTGTGCCAGGTGCAGCTGGGGGCCTCAGACACCTCCTCTCTCCACAGGTGCCGCTCTGCACCTTCACAAGACCAGCAAAACACCTCCGTGTGGGAGAACCGGACCTGTCATCTGACATCTCCATGCCCAATGTCCCTGCCACGGCTGCATTACCAGCTTATTGCTGTACTGCCATCACCCAGAAGAGGACCCTCTGTCCCCAAAGGCACTGGCCCTGCTCTCGGGCCAGAGTTGAAGGGGGACCCCTCCTGCCAGAGCAGGGTTTGAGTTCAGCAACGCCTCTGGGCTCCAGCTCTGGTGTCTGGGTGGTACCACCAGCACTGGTGGAGCTCCTTGTCTGGGCACAGCCAGGGCTGGGCAGGCAGCAGCCGGGCACAGGGCTGCTGAGACCAGCAGCTACTGTCTTTATTTTTCATTCTGCAAGATTTAGAAGTATTTTTCATAGGAAAAATCCCCAAATATTTGTTCCGTTTTTCCACAATAGTTCAGTATTTTTCAAGTAGTTTTACAATTCTGGAAAACTTAGAACATTTTTACACTTCTGGAATAAAAAATAAGATTGCATTTAATTGGTGAGCTTTACTCTGGGAAGAACTAAGACACGCTAAGACAGGCAGACTGCTGGAGAGGCTCTTTTCCCACTAGAGATTTATACCTAGTCACAACCCAATAACCTAAAACCTTTTCCCAGACATTTTCCAGGACTTCTGACAAGCTCACCTCTTAGTCTTCAGAGGCAAACTTTGAGCACAGCAGGAAGCTCCTGAAGTCACGATTTTGTTTGCTTCTGGAAGAGCCTGCTCTGTTCTAGAGCAGGGGTTCTCTCAGCTTCCTGCCGCCCCGCTCCGCCCCAAGCCTGTCCTGAGCCCTCTCCTCCAGCTGGTGCGGTCCCATGGAGCTGCTGTAAAATGCAACAGCTCTGCAACACCCGCTCAGCTGGATTGGAGCAGCTTTATGTCCCTGTTTACATAAGGCTGTTGGCTTCTCTAAACACAAGTTTAGCTTTTGAATGATGTGTTTCACCTGGCACAAGAACTGATGCTCCGTTTCTTATGGAGGCTAAACTCCCATTGGCTTTTTTTTTTCGGGCCAGCAGAAGGCCTGGAAAACCATTTAATGCAGCCATTTAGTACTGAAAATGGCCCAATCTATGCAGGAAAAGAAGCTTGTTTAAATGCTGGAGCCCACCAGAACATCCCTCCAGGGCATATCTTTCTCCCCCCCCACCTCTCCCTCCATGACTGCCAAACAGCACGGTTTGACAGTTCTTTTCTCCAGAAGCTGAATGGCCCCATTTTATTTGGGGAAAAAAAAAGAAGTAAATGTTCTATGTTCTCATCATCATCATCATCATCACAATGAGCTGCAAATTAGTTAAATTACATCAGCAACTCAGACTGTGCAGTTGTTTCTCAGAGTGCAACACTGGCTTTATCATCCCTTGAAACTGCACAAGTGCTACAAACTTTAAAATCAGTTTGATGCAGACGTTACTTTGGAGTCAAGCACAGCAAAAACTAAAAATAGGTGCCCGGTGCATTATTCCTGGTGTGCAAACAGTGACGGTGCTGCAGTAATTACTGGAGACTCAAGGCAGGATAGGTGCCTGCTACCCCTTCACAGCATCCTGCTCCCAGAGAGCCCTGTGCTCAGCCCTGCTGTTCCAGAAACACCAACACAGGGAATGCAGTCTGGCATGAAAAGGCAACCAGAGGTCAGCTTTTCTGTGCTCCATCCCTCAGCTTTAAAAGCCTTATATATTATTTTTGATTTAAAACCCCACAAAGTTTGCGTATTTTTCAACTTGAATGTAAAAGAAGAAAACTTGGTGTGATACCTGGGATGGGAAAGGTAAAAGCAATGTTGTTGTGCCTAAAAAGAACAAACAAAATGCTTTTGCTGAGGAACTTGGGATGTAAAGGGTTGCAAGGTTCAGATTTCCTCCCAGAGTTTCATGTCACTCATTCGGATGGAGTCAAACTATTTCTTTAATGAAAACCCCAGCCCTCTGATAAAAACATGGTTTCAGTTGTGACCAAGGTAAATGCAGACATGGAACAGAAAACAGTGTTGGAGTTGGCCCAAATCATGGCCCAAGCACCTGAAAGCAAAGCCCTCACAGTTATTGTAGGCACTTGGAAATGTGTCTGTTAACTTTGAAATGGATAATGAAAAATGTCTCTTTTCCTAAAAGGATCGTTACAGTGTTGTGTAATAAAGAGCAGATATCAAAAAGGATTGCAAAGACTTGGTAAAAAAAAACCCCTTACGAATACTGCACTGCTCTCCTTAACTTAGCCAGAGCTGCTCCAGCCCCCTAGCAAACATGACATGTAGGTGTTGTCACTTTGCTTTATTTTGGGAGCACGGTCCCTGGGAGCTCCTGCATGTCCTGAGCAGGGAACCTCTTCCCAGCAGCAGGGAATTTCCTGGAGTGCGACTGGCAGCAAAGAGGCAGCTCTGCTGAGGGGGAATGGCAGGGCAGATGTGAAGGGAAACCCATCCCAAATGAAGTGTGAGGCACAGCCAAGTCCGGGAGACAGCGCCGGACATGTGGGCTCTGGGCAGCCCCAGCTCTGCTCATCCTCATCCCGCAGGGACACTGGGGGCCAGGGCAGCAGCCAGGACACTCCCATGGAGCTCCAGGTGCAGGATCCTCAGCAGATATGGCACAGCAGCCTTGCCTGCGTTTCAAGGAGTGGCCAGTTCACACTGCTGAGCAACCAGCTTATTAAACCACAGCACTGAGTTCAAGGTTCATGTGCAATTTTATTAGAGTACAGAATTGTGGCCAACTGTTTATCTGGTGTCTGGCCTAAGTGTTGATAAAGACTTGGCTGAAGTTTATATAATCTGCCATTAATAAATGCAATTTATGACAGTCTCAAGCAAAGACATGACCACTGCTGGCTCCATTAATAGTGCTCTCAGCACAGGCCAGGAATTTGGTCTGAACAGAGACAAGACTTAATTCATTTCTTGTCCCTAAATGCCTGGGATTTAGGTTTAGGTCCAAGACAAAAGATGGTGTAAATCTAAAGGCTCCATGTCAGAACTGCCAGGCTTTGCTAGTATGAGCTTGGTCGCTTTAATACAACCCAATACAGCACTTTGTAATTGTGAGGAAAGAGACAACTCTTAGTAAAAATTAAAATAATTTGTTAAAAATGGAAAAATTGAAAAATTACAAAATTAGCAAAAAGTAAAAATTTGGGATCCTAGTGGCTCAGGAGGTATGCCCCAGGAGTGCAGGGATTAGAGATCTTCAGGCTTAGACAGCACTGGACCTCTGGTGGAAGAACGTGCAGTGCTGGGCTGACTTTTAGCTAATCCAAAACTCAAAAAAAAATTATTAAAGGCTCCTTAATACGAGTAAGGCTTAAGTACCAAGCACTACCACCCACCACAATTAATCTGCAGTGGCCTGCACTGCTCTGAGTCGTTGTTTTATAGTGCCTTTGCTCCGCCCCAGCCCGCCCACAGCCCACCCACAGCCCGCCCACAGCCCGCCCCTTTGGTCCCAAGTGATTGCTGCTTTCCTTTGACAGATCATCTCTGTCTACCAATAGCTCGTCGTTGTCAGGGGGTAGTAGCAGCTGAAACAAGGGTGCTAACATGCCCTCATTAAGATTCAGGTTGCCATGAGGCTTGCCTGCAGAATAATGGCTATGGGGCTAAAAATAGCTGTTGGCTGGTAGAAACTGGGGTTTTGGAGTTGATCCTTGGACTAAAGTGCAAAGTAAAACCCTTAAAAAAATATTAAAGTACATCTAATACACCTTAAAACATTTGTAAAAGTAGACAATGAACATGGGAGAAACAACTCTTATCGTGTACAAGTGGTTTAAAGTTTGAAAAGGGATTTTTTAACTGGGGAATTTTTAACTGGGGGATTTTTAACTGGGAATGGTGCAAATAAACTACTTTGAACCATTGAAAACACTAATAATAGAACTTGATTTCTGTACCTGGGCTGATGGGTTAATTTTAACATTCAATTAAAACATATTTAACTCAAAATTAACTAATTAAAGCACTTAACATGCAAAGACCAAGCTAATTAGGGATTTCATGTATGACAGTAATCCCAGCACCATGCCCAAGGCAAACTCTGGCTGCAGTAGCCACGCTCCAGCCCGAGTGATAGGCCCTGAACGTGACAAGATGTATGTAAGAGCTTCACTCCACTCACCAGAAGGACCTCTGAGGTGCAGCAGGACAGAGCACAGCTCACAAGATCAGACACAGACAAAACCTCTCACACCAGCTAGTCCAGGACCCCGCTCTGCTCCCCCCTCATCCTTGTCCTTGTTCCCAAAGCCCCAGCTCTAGATGGAGGGGTCAGTGGTGAGCACCCCACTGCAAACTCTGGACAGACAAACAACATCTGCCAGCTACAGGAAATAAATATACAGGAATAACTTTGGTTTCCATTCATGATGTCTGGTCTGAGCAGAATTAATTCAATGAAATCAGTTTATTTGGCAAATTCTGGCATATTTAAACCCAGCATAATGTAAAGGTGAGGCCCTGGCACAGGGTGCCCAGAGCAGCTGGGGCTGCCCCTGGATCCCTGGCAGTGCCCAAGCCCAGCAGGACGGGGCTTGGAGCAGCCTGGGACAGTGGGAGGTGTCCCTGCCCATGGCAGGGGTGGCACTGGATGGGCTGTAAGGACCCTTCCAACCCACACCATTTTGGGATTCTGTGATTCTATAATGCATTGCCTATAACAGATTTTAAATTTATACTTAAAATTAATGGAATGTATACAAACCTGATCCTTATGGAAGCTCTGCATATTTAAAGGAACCTCTATTTCAATGTACATACTCTTTATAGTTCCAATTCATCCTTTGAAAAATTCCATGGCCCTATCTGAAAGCCAAGGGACATTTCTTTCCAAGATCTGTGATGAATGAGATCCAGACCTGGGACTGTTTCATAAAGTATCATCCATGCCAAAACCCTCATCCAAAGACAAATTCCAAGAACAATTACAAGGATTCTAAATATCAAAGACCTGGTTCTGCTTTATTTAAAGCAAAAGAGAAATGTATAAATGCATGGATAAATCACTTAAAAAGTGTGTGTCAAAAGATATTAAAAGGCAGGCACTTGAAATAATTTCTAAAATATTACTAAATGAGTGATTTTTGGATTATCTTCTCAGTGTCTAATATCACTGCGATTTAGGGCTAAAGGATCCCAATTCATTTACTCATTTTAACATGGAATTTAAATCCTCTAGATAATCTGACTCTGCAACAGGGTGGAATTCAAAGGAGAATGCAAACAACACCAAACACTGCAGAATTGCACTGAAAAACATCTTAAAACTTATCTGGGCTCTTTTTTCTCTCTATCCCCACCTTCTTTGTACTTCTCCCACACTCCCAACCAGACAGAACAAAAATTCTTAGCATGAAAGATTACGCCACTGTTAAAATTTGGCTGCAGATAGGAAGTTGTCCAGAACAAATCTCTGACAGCTCCTGCCAAGAGACCCAGCTCACAAGTCCCTGAAGACCCCCCTCGAGTGGGCTCCTGAACACAGGGATCACCACGTACTGAGGTGTGGCTGAGACAACTCTCAGTGGCATCCCAAGCAGAGCAGCCCAACTCGCATTTCTGTGCTAAAAAAAAAATCCACAATTGAACTTTGATGTACCTGTAACCATCTTTGTTAAACTGAGGAGCAGAGATCTTGATGAAAACACAGCAAACTGGAGCAGGTTGCCCAGAGGGTTGTGCACTCCCCATCCCTGAAGGTGCTCAAGGCAAGGTTGGACAGGGCTTGGAGCAACCTGGTCTGGTGGAAGGGGGTGGGAACAGGATGAGCTCTAAGGTCCTTCCCAACTCAAACCATTCTGGGATTCTGTGGAACATTACAGAGCTGAGCCAGTGGCTCAGTGACAGTGTCTGTTTAAAGAACAAGGATGTGTGGTGAGACTTTTGTGAGCGACAATGCTCACACACCAAACTGTCACCTTTTTAACTGTAGAGAATACATTTATGATAAACGTTGCTTGTAACCAACAAGGTTGTTAAATTTGCTTTCTAAGTTTCTGGCACACGTGGCACTGGTGGCTTTCACTCCCAGGCTGTGCCCATTGGTTTCTGGAGGGGCATCCCTTGGTAACACACAGGAGATAAAGCCAGGACCACAAAGAAAGAGAGAGAATCACACAATTCCTTGACTCAGAGGAACCAAGAACACGTTGGGTTACACAGGACAGAGCTCACCATAAAGAATTGAAACTGCTCTGACAGGGAGCAGAAGAGGGAAGAGCCTGGAATCCCCAGCCAGCCCTGCCAGGAGCTCTCCAAGGGTGTCCCTTGTCCCCTCTGCTCTGCTCCCAGGTGGCACATCAGCACTTCACAGCTCAGCCACTGAACTGAGCCCATCTGGGCAACTCCCCCACTTACTTTCATGGGGTGATTTTATTGTTTGTCTTCTAATTTTGTGAATATATGCAGATCCTATTGAACATATGCATTTGAGGCTGTTTTCATCACAGATTTAACTCAAGTTTGCTGCACTCAAGTTAACTCCCCTTGCATTAGCTGCACTCAGTGAGAGCAGAGGCAGCACTAGATATTATCAAACTGCACAGAGATTGCATTAGCAGCTGGGGAGCTGTGCTAGCTCAGGCTGTGAGCAACATCCCCAAAGAGAGGAGCCAGCCCAAGTTCCAAGACACCAGTAACTGTTTGTGTGTGCAGACAGGCACAAGAGGTACATCTGGAGGTGAAGCTGCAGTGAGTGCAGGCCTCAGCAAAAACACAGAAGAGAGTTTGCTGCAGTCCTATAGTAAGTTTTAAAGACAAACACAAATGTTCCCCTAATAAAATAAACACAAACCAATTTACATTTATCACTTACTGAGTCTGTAATTGATTTGGGCCTCCAGCTGTATCAAGCTGATCAAGCTTTCTAGATTTCCATCCACAAACAGCTATCAGTCACCCATTCTTGACATTCCTCTTTTCCAAGTGGCATTGTGTTCTGAATTCCTCCTGTTTTTTCCAGAGGCCTAAGAGGTACAAATCTCAGGCATCTGTCAGTCAAAACTATGTTTCCCATTTGGCTGCCTTTCAGTCAAAATCGAATTCCAGGAGACCTTTGCATCAACACAGGTCTCAAAACACCAGAAAACCTGTTCAGTGCCCAAGAGAGGAAATCACCACAATTACAGCAACAGAAATTAATAAAGCTGTCGTGCATTTGTCAGTGAAACAGTGCTTGCTGGCAGCATTCAGCATGGGAAGCTGCGTGGATATTTTCTGACTAAAGCACAGAAGTGTTTCCTAGGAGTGAAAAATGTGCCAGTTTAACTTTCCAGGTACAGACCCTGCATCTCCAGGCTGATCCTGCCCTGGCCCTGTCCCAGGGAGCAGAGATCGGAGCTGTCCCTCGGGAGGAGCTGCAGCCCCCGCTGAGCTCTGACCTCAGCCTTTCCTTCTCCAGCTGAGCAAACCAAGAGCCCTCAGCTGCTCCTCGTGTGGTTTCCCATCCAGCCGAAGCTCAGCTCTGAGCATTGCAGGGTCTTCCAGCGTTGCTCTGCTGCCCTGGAGGCACTGAGCAGAGCTCAGGTGTTCACTGCCACCTGAGCAGGGCAGCACAGCTGCCTTTGGGCACCAATCCAGCTCAAAGCAGAACTGAGCATATGGCAGCACTGTCACAGTGACAGTGCAAAGTACAAAAAAAATCCGTCTTACCCAAGATGAAGTTAAGGCAACGCCGGTCATTTGCGTTCTCCACTTGCGGTGATTCATCGCCCCGGTAATAACGGGGCAGTGGCCTCCAGTGGTCAAAGCCGTGGGCAGGGAGCGAGGAGCCCCCGGGCTCTGCTGGCACCTCCTGCACAGCCCGCGGCCACTCAGGGCGGCTGTGCTCCAGAAAGCCACCGAGGTGCTTCACGTGCACTAAATAAGCCCAGAGTGCCCAAATATTTTCAGAAATTTGGGTCCCAGCCAACACGTTCTGATGCCCCACGTGCGAGGTTAGGAGCTTTTCTTTCTTTAAGAAGCCACGAGGACACAGAGACACCTCCCAGTGTCAGCACAGCCCTGGCTGCAGGGACAGGAGAGGCACGGACAAGTCTTCACCACATGGAGAAGCTGCTGGGAGGCCCATGATATGGAATGTTCTAACTCTGCTTCCCAAGATTCTCTTGAAATAAAAGAGCATCAAGCCACTCACTGTGAAGACTGCTGAAATCAGCTCAAATCATGCTCATCTAGAGTAAGTGGGGTCTAGGGGATCCAGCACATCCTAGAGTCATAAATACTGAGTACACTGAGACTCCATGGAACATTAGTGCCCTTCTTTACTATAAAACTGCTGTATTATCAATGTCTTTGGGCTGGTAAACAAAGGAAGAGTTTCCTGGTTCCACATGCAAATCACACTGTTCTTTCAGCTGAAAATGATTCATTAAACGATTTGCTGGACTGTCTCTGAACAATTTAATCAAAAGTGCCAGAGCCAAGAAAGGTCTGTGTGAGACTTCAGCCGTGCTGCCAGCCAGTTTCAGAGCACAGGTGCACTGCGGATCTTACCTTGGATAAAGTGATCCTTTCTCTATCTTCCCCAGAAAAGTGATAGTCCATAATAAGACCAGCTCGACACAGTTCTTCCAAAGGTTTGCTGTACTTAAGTGAGCAATTATTCAAGTCCCAATCAGCATGGTCACAACAACATGACTAGCTCAAAGGTTTTTAACATCTCCTGTCCACAATGTTTTGATTTATGCTAAGTACACTTCCGAAAGTACAGCTCATTTCTGCTTCAGCCCAGATTTAAGTGGCTGGATCCTGGACATATTATCCCAGGTTAGGTTGATTAAAAATACTGTAATTAATAAAATTTGATAAATACCCAATGTAACTAAATTAACCTCACCCAAAGCATGTGTAACAGTAAAACAAGAGCATGTAATAGAAATGCTGTCTGAAACCAGAAGGGATGGAAATTGTTTTAATCAGACCTCTCTACTAAGAGAATGCCATCCAGCACATACAACAAAACCTCTCAGCTCGTTGCAAAGTTGGTGCCTTTCCAAGCAATAAGGATTGTGATACATGGAGACATGTTACTAGGAAACTTGATGAAATGCTAGAGCTGAGAGAAAATTTTTTGACCTAGTGGGAGTCCTGGAATTTCTCAGAGCATTGCATATTTCGAGCTGCATTTCAGCCAAAAGCAGCCGGCCAGCCTTCAACATTAAATGCTTCTCCAGAGCATTTACAGCCTCTACAATGGAGACAGAAAACCTAATCACATTTTAATTGAGCCAAATCAGACTTCCAGGTTCAACATGCATTCAAGAGATATTTACTCCAATTACAATATAAACCCACTAGGCCCTTCTGCATAAGCAAGGAACTCAGCAAAGACAGACAGGAGGGTTTAAACGTGACCACGCACACAGATGCCAACACTTCATCTGACAGCATTCCCATGAAGAGGCTCGCTGGCATTGCCTTCTCTTCGGGGCACTGCATTTCCCACTCCAAGGTTATACAACCCACCACAGCAGCTGGGATTCCCATCAGCTGCTTGTAAACACTGGTCATCTTTCCCATTGCCATGTATTTTCACTCTTCCCTGCAGGGAGAGCCTGATGATGGTGAGATTGCCACAGGGCCAGAGAGGAGATTTCCTGGAAACAAGCCTGGCCACACAATTACGTTGCATAATGAGATGGACCAAGTAAGGGCTCATGGAAGGATTTACACAGTAGCTCAAGGCTTGTTAAACTGAGCACTTGTGGGTTGTTCATTGCAGAGCATTTAATCTGTTGTAAATGCAATAAAATTTTAAACCACTTCATTTTAGTACCCCATCTCTTACATTATTGTACCCGTTCGATAAACCTGCACTGTCTGTGTTTTGAGGTGATGCTAACCCAGGACTGCACATTCCTGACAGGACCATCCTAGAAACTTCTGCCTGCCCCTGCCATTGCCCACAGAAAGACATTTCTGACTCTCACCACACAGATCACCCCATGGAGCTGAGGAACAAGGAACACTTTGGTGGGAGCAGGTTTTAAGTGCATCACTGGAAATTGTAAATCTGCTTCAACACGATGTCACTGAGTCTCCCTAATTCACAATCAAGCTGGGCTGAACCATCCCTTGCACAAACCAGGAGGAAACTTGTCTGAAAGCAGTCCTGCTGGATTTCTGGCAGTCACTGTCAGCAGCGCTCGTCCCTGCGGGCTCCAGCCGTTTGCAGTGCTGCAGACAGTGATCCTGAGCAGAGCCCCAGGACTGCTCCGCAAGCTCCCACACCGAGCACCTCACTGGCCACAAACTTCCCTTTGCACCCCCTTCAACACTTTTAACATGCCAAGCAGCACCCCAAGATTCTTTCTGCCTCAGGATTAAGAGATGTAGAGGCAGCAGTGATCATTACTGCTTTAGCTGTATTTATTCCAAGCCCTGACTGCACCCAGGCATGATTCTGCACTATTCTCCTTGATCTAGCAAAGGCTCCTCCCAGTTATTTCCATGTTTAGTGCTACACAGAGAACTCAAGATGCATTTAATGGTAACAGAAGTACCAAAATGGCCTTTTCCTGCCACATTTCTGTACGAGGTGAGGTTGGGAAGATGTATTACATGCTGAACCTCGTACACTTCAAGGCCAGGTTGGACAGGGCTTGGAGCAACCTGGGATGGTGGAAGGTGTCTCTGCCCATGGCCGGGGTGGGGACTGGATGAGCTTTGAGGTCCTTCCAACCCAAACCAGTGTGGGATTGTGTGAGTTCAAAAACCATACAGTGTCAAACAGCTCAAAAGCAGAAACACTGATGACGTTGCCCCTCAATTCTCTGTTGAAGGAAAGTGTGGGTTTGCCCAAGACTGAGTCATGTTTACAATTGGTCTGACAGTGCAGTGACCACAAACCCAATTCAGATTCTGGTAATTTTTAAAATAAATTTGACAAGCACTTCTCATACTCTAAGCCTGTTTAAAAAGCCTTCATAAAGAGGAAAAGTGCAATCCTCTACTCAGTGACTAATGGAACCATGTCCTGTAGATAGCAGGTGGCTTTGAGACACCCAACTTTGCCCTCAGCTGCTTTGACAAAGGTTGAGAGGGAATTTATTTCCCTGATCATCATATGACTGGGTTTAAAGGAAATTTATCATTTGATTCAAGCAGAGCATTGCTATTTCCTCTATGGAAATGGAAACACTAAATCATACATTTTTCTCACATACCGTATTTTGAAAGGTCTGCATTCTTTCACATCTCAGGCTCAAACGTTCTCACAACTGAAGCTGAATATGAAAGTATTCAGCTCTTAAAGCACTCCCACCTCCAGCAACCCAAAAGACACCCCAGTTCTACTTGCAGCCTTGTTCATCCAATATAAATAACTTGGGTTGTTCACTGGAGATTTATTATCTTAATGTGCTCATTTCATTGTTGGCCTTGGCAGACACGTCCAGGTTTTGAGTGAAAGACAGCAAAATTTGACAAACCTTAAATCCCAGTGTTGCAGAACTGTATTAGGTAACAGATGGAAATGATAATTAGCTGACAACTCAACCATCACATGCTTCATTAGGAGCCTCGTTCCTATCAGACACATTCTCTCCCAGATTTTATCTTCAGGACAATGAAGGCTATTGTTTGCCTTGAACTGGCAAAAAGCAAGGCAAGCTCATGAAACCTGAAGAAGGAACTTGCCTGTGTTCCCTAAATTCAGTGCTCTGCTTACACATTAGGGACTTCCAGCTGTAACCTGGCCTGGGAGTGCTGGGTCCAAGGTTATTTGGTGGCAAAAAGCTCAAGAGTTTCCTTGCCAGCCTCTCTCTGCAAGGAGTTAATCCAGTCCTTGGTGGCAGGAGAAACCTGTTAAACCATCACCATGTAGTGCAGAATAAACAGATGTACACATACAGATACCAACAGCAATGGCTGTTTCCCCTTTAAGTCCCACACAGTGAAACCCAGAGTTTCACTACTTCTGCTTTTGTCTGTAAAGAAACACAGAGAATTGTGCATCTTGGTCATCTGCTGCACAGCTCTGCACTTCATAAGAACATACTCAAAGCAAATGTGAACAGATGAATGGCTTTTAACACTGAAATGGTTAGGTGAAATGTGTATCTTTTTATATAGGTCAAACCAATTTTCCTCTGGAAACCTCTGGCAAAAAAAGAAAAATATTATTTTCTAGGATTTGCAGCCTCCCTCTCCCTCCATGAGTTATTTATTGGTAGTTCAAACCCTCTCCAGCTGTCAGACTCCAAGTCCTCAGCTCCTGCCATGTCTCTCTTCTGTATAATTTTTATGACAGTCTACATGACCAGCCATACTTACAGTCCATTTATAAACAGCTCGTGATTAATAATTGCATCTTTTGGAAGCATTGTGCACTGATTTATTCATCTAACAGAGATTATTGCAGCAGAGGAACCCAATTAAAGCACAGGATACCATGTATCTGGTAAGATACAGGAGCTTTCAAAGATAAAATTCCACATACAGTATTCTTCCATTTCTGTATTAAGGCACCACGTTTTTGGAAATACGAAGGAGTGGTGTGTTTTCCAATTGTAACTTTACAATGAACACTGACATGCAGTCAGTGCTGCTTATCAGAAATTTCACAGGTGAGTCTGAGAGCCAGCAGGCTGTGCTGCAAACATTCAGCTCTCTGAAAAGACACTGATTTATAAAAAGCCTCTAAAACTACTGCAGCCTTATCAGAAGCTCAGTTGCCAGTTTAACACCTGTAATACTAAAATACTTAGATTAGGACTTACAATGTAGGCAATGAAATAGAACTTGTAATTAGAAAGTTATTTTAACCCCTTATAACGACATCTTAAGAAGTATTTGGACACGAAAACTTGCAAGCTCTCTTTAAGGAGTCACCACTGAACTCTCAGAGAAGCTGCTGACAAACCTTGTACTACTCACCCTTGAGACTTGCTGTAGTTTCAGCCACATTTTAAGTATGAAAAATACATCTCCTTGTCTTTCAGTCAAACTTTTTGACAGCCAAGATCCATGTGAAGTGACAAGAAGTCAGTCAGCATTGTTCAATACCATTTTAATCTCCACTGAGGGGAAATTATAGAAACATGTTAACACAAACAGCAAATGTTTGGGGAAAGACCATATGGTGCTATGATGGGGGTTTAGTTCATAGAAATGTAATCTAGAATTTTATAAAAATTATATGAAAGAATAACAACATCTTTCAGTAACATCAGACAGCATAGAAAAAATAAATCTCAACATTAGTCGTACTCTAATGGTCCTTCTAGTAAGAAATTTAAAAGTGCTCTTTAATCCCAGTGTAGCAACTCAATCTTAGTGCAATAGGTCAGATCTGGTTTAAAGCAGGTATTTATAGCAATTGTGCAATTCCTACAACTGACAAACCCCATGATCTAAACATGAACACTAAATGAGGTAAGTATTATAATTAGAATTAAACATTCCGTAAGTATCTTACACAACAACTCTACTACAAGGAAAATCCTGGTGTTCCCTCACAGGACGGCTCCGACCTAAACACGATGTAAAACTTGTAGTACAAATCAGTGAATACTTGGAAGTTATAAAAGCTCTTGCAAAATACACAGTTTAGTACATTTACAACCCACTGCTACAAACAGTACCTAATGCAAAATATACCAACTTCAAGAAAGCCAAACTTCACAGGTAGTGCAACTGAATTTGCTTTGGATACACTGTTGTATTCCCAAATCCTCCCAGAAGCTCCATATAAAGTTAGCACATTACTTTAATGTAGAAATGTCACTATAATCCTCAATGAACAGTAATAATGAAGGGTTTGCTTACCAACCATGACTGCAACTGCAAAGTACCATTGCTCTCTGAGCAAGTGAAAACCACAGCACTGGTTGGGGAAAAAGAATTTAAATGTACTCCTCACTGTTTTATACATGGCAAGCTGGCAATAAGAAGACAGCCTGTATTTCTACATCGTTTTTTCTGCAAGGTTGCTCAGAACTCTAAGATCAGCTTTCATTTGCCTGTAGTTTCTTTATCTGTCAGCTGCAGTGCATAGGAACTACTGCCTGTCACATGCAGAGCTCATCTGAAACACCAGACTGGTAATGGTGAGCCCTTATGGCTCACTTGCATATGGAGCCACAGGGCGTTCATATTCTTTTTCACAAGGTGCTTATGAGCAAGATTTAAGTCACTATCCACAACAGGAATAAACTATGAGTTTACAAACATTCCTTCTAACTTTCTATGGCTTCAAAGCTGCAAACCTGCCCTGGCTTTTACAGTATTGCACTTCCCTTTAGTGTTAAACTGACAGCTGAAGTCTGCACAGAACTCGTTTTATAACAGTATTTCAATTTAAAAAGCAATAAATAAAATGCAGTATTTAAAAAACCCCACGAAACAGTACCTTTAGTCCATATTTCTTCCACCTCACCCTGTGCTGCACCATCTGAAGCAGGGCTGGGACAGTCTTTGGATACCAACTGCATAGTTCTTCCAACATAACAGATCCCCCCATACCAATCAGAGAAGCAAATTAAGCTTTCTACAGCAATATTAGACACAAAGACAGTACCCTTGAGTGCATATCTCAATTAGCTTAAAAGGATGTGTTGCCTTAGCCCAAGATAAACTCAGGAGTTAGACACAGTTACTCTGTATTGTCTCTGGGTTATCTGACTAACATTTAGTGGCCTGTCATTGCAGTGCCAAGTTGCTGAAGTCCTTAGCAGAGTCTCTGATCATCTGATCCATGCTGGAACTGCCAACTCCGCAGGCTGCCCGCTCCTTGTCCAGAAGGCCCAGGCTGTGCAGGTTGAGGATGGAGTCGGCGATGATCCGCGCTGTCCTCTTCTGGTACCCGCCGGATGTCACCATCAGGATGGGGATCCTGCGGCTCCGGGCAGCCCTGAACACCACCTCGTCTCTCTTCACAATGCCCTGCAAGGTCACCACAGTTACACAGCCAAAGTAAGTGACAGCAGCATGATACTTCACTTCCAGCCTGTGCTTTATGGATTTAGACCACTGGACGCTTGGTAAGTGTTTAAGCGTTACAGTTTACAGTAGTTATTAAAAATTCATTTGGAAGTCCTGTTAGTTTTGGTTTCCATGCATAATCATTAAAAAAAAAAACAAACCAACAAGCACACCACCCCTCAAAACCCCCAGAAAATCAAATATCCTTGACTTGTTTTGGAGGACAGAGCAGATAAAAGTCTTTAGTACAAATTCCTACAAGAATTCCTGCTCAAAGGCCATAAAATCTAAACTGACTGCAAATTTTACAAGTGTTCACCCTATATCCCAGGTGAGGAATTGCGACTAGGAAAGATTGTCTGAATTCCAAGTGCTTTAGTTTGTGCTCAACTTGCACAGCACCCTCTGTCAAAAGCTTAGCAACTTGATCAAAATTTCACAGTCCTACAGAAGAACCCAAAATTCAATCAAATTTTACACATTCACAATCACTGACTGAATCTTAAGTCCCAGTTTCTTTAATAAGGGCCCGTGGTTACTGTCAGAAGAATCTATGGCTGAAGGGGAAGTTGCAGAATGCAAGCAACGGTAAATCCATAAAAAGAAAATAAATTCTAAATAATTTCTTACTAGGAGAAAGGTATGAAACTAAAAAATAACGAAGACTGCTGCCCAGGAGGTGCTGTACTGCCATTGAACCCAGACAAGAGCAGAGTGTGAGTCTTCTGGGTTTGAAATAAGCACGAGGGTGAAAAATATTTCAGGAATGAGTGAGAACAGAATTAAAACCTACTTTTGTAAAAGAGAGTTCCAGATACATGTAACTCATCACAACTCCTCAAAAAAACCCCCAAAACCCAAAAAACTAGCAACACAACTGACAACAGCTTACAATGGACAGCTCAAAGCTTAAGTAACTGCAAAGCTGGAGAAGGGAAAAGGCATCACAATGCAATCAAATACAAACAATTAAGGAAGCAGCAGCAAAAGTGCTTCAAAATGATCATGCACTGCTCAGGCTGGCTAAAGGAAGAGTGGAAGCACATCAAGAAATAACACGCTACCATTAATCAGACCACAAACAGATGGTAAAGAATAAAATACAAATTCAGCAGAAAAAAAAGTATCTTGTAAAACCATACAAGAGTATTGTTCACTGCACAGTCTGACACAGCCCTGTGAAAGAACCAGGAATAACAAATGAACAGTAAGACAAAGGAAAATGAAGAATTCTATTAGAAACAGATCCTTAAAGGAAGCAACAGAATTACAGAAGGAGCTGTAGGGCCCTGGGGACCCATCAGGGGATGCATCACTATTATCCCACACCAGGACGGGAAGCAGCCACTGCTCCCAGGAGCCTCACTGCTCCAGCAGCTCCAGGGGGAGCCTGGAGGAACTGAGGGGAAAACATGGGCTTATTCCCACATTTCTGTGGAAAACAACAGCCTGGCACAGTTCCCACTTCCAAACAAAGGGAAGAGGGACTCAGCTGATGCACCACAGGCTTTTCTGCAGCCTCAAGCACCAGGAAACCATCACTCAGAGCACTCTGAGGAGCCTAATTCTGAGCAGAACTAACACTGCAGCAGGAGCTTAAAACATAAATGACATCTACAGGAGTAGGACTGAAGACTGGACTACGGAGCTTTGAAGAGAGGGACCCTCCAGGCACGATGCCTTTCCAGCACCGCGATTTCAAGCCTTCACAGCTACACAGCAGAGACAAGGGCCCTGCCCTCAGTGCAGACACCAAAGGCCTGAGCTCCCTCCAGCTGTGCAGAGAATGGCACCCTGTGCCTTTCACCTCTCCTCGTGGCCAGGGAAGCTCCTTCCCCTTTCTTCCTCCATCCTTACGTTCTCTGTCTGCAGAGCACCCAGAAAGCTACAGCAACTCATTTGTCTTGGCAGTTAACACTGCTCCTTCTCCAAGTGCAGAAATTTGGATTCCTTTTAAAGGCAAATCTCAAAGTATCCCCCACCTATGACCAAGCTGCCACTTCCCTTGGTGGCCACTGCTCTGCAGAGGGCTCTGCTTCACCAAACCACACCTCAGGCCATCTCCTCCCCAAGGCCCCAACCAAGCAAGTCCAAGTCCCTCAGCTCTTCCTTCATGCAAGAGAACTGAACAGAATGAAAACTGAACAGATCAAGTGGTGGCTCAATGAGGGGAACCTGAGAGCTCACAGATCAAACAAGCCCTTTCCAGCATTGATCTGGGGGCCATTACAGAGACCTAAACGTGAAACAGGAGAGACACAGCACAGAGGAACTGACAGAGAAGGATTCACTAAAACCCATAAAAGAAATAAGAGGACTCTAAATTTTTGTTTATTTTAAGAAAAGCAGAAAGGTGAAGACTTGTATGAAGCTTTACATATTAAACCAAAATTTGAGTCTGGTACCAGACTGGGGAAAGTAAACAGCATCTGTAAAGGAAAGAATCAAGAAAAGGAAAATATTTGTTCATCTGCTAAGAACACACAGCCAGGCTGCACAAAATTGTTAGAACTACGAGGGTAGTTTAAAACAGCTGGGAGTGCTACAGAGGAAATTAAGTGTAAGAGACACACTGGGGCCAGGTGACAAAAGAAATACACTGCAAAATGGGTCATGTGAGGGGAAAAAAGAAACAAAGAAAGAATAAACCAAGCAGGGAAAATAGAAGTCAGGCGAAGTGTGAAAATATACGTATCTCTGGTTACTGTGTGGGTGTTGGAAATCAGTGGATTTTAGAGAGAAGATGAATGATACTGGAACAGGCACCAGAAGAACAAAAATACTTAAGAGTCAGGGAGAAACAAGGAAGAGAAGGGTGAAAAAGCAAGGGAGATGGATCTGCGTGTGTGTCACAGGAACTGCTGTGCCCGGGGCAGTGTCCCTCCCTCCAGCCCCAGCCCGCACAGGGAGGCTGTGCTGCTCGGGGACACACACACCTGGGGGGAAATGGCCAGGCCTCCCAAGGGATCCCCGTCCAGGATGTCAGTGCCAGCGTTATAAACAACGATGTCAGGCTTGAACTCGTTCAAGGCTCCTTCCACGTGGGTGTGCACCTTCTGCAGGTACTCGGCGTCCTCTGTGCCCCACTCCAGCTCCACTCTGCGTTTTATGGCACCTGAGGGAAAACAAACCAAGCACTGCTCAATAAACAAAGCACTGCTTTGGAAGAAAATGCACAATTTAGGTAAGCAAGCAAAAAAAGTTACATTTCTGGAAGCTCTCTCAAGACATTGCATTTTCACAGACACTTGAATTAAAGAAAATTATTCAACTACTTGTTTTCCCAGCAAATGTAAAGCACAATGACCTTGAAAAAATTCCACTGAAGAAAGAAAATCAGATGCAGGGCAAAAAAACCCAATCTGAGATGCAAATGAAAAATGTTATTGAAAAACAGCTGATCTACAAGTTCAGTTACCAATCAGGAGAGAAATCATAAAGAAAATTATTAAATTAAAAGTAACCTAAATAAAGTGTAAGGCAAAGAAAACACTGAACTGCTATTGCAGAGGAAACAGCTGGGGGGAAAAGATAACTATCACTGAGAAATTATGAAGATGTTTTATTTTTATCACAACACTCAAAACTTCACAGCAAGGGATCATGAATTTATGTGAACTGCTTTATGAATGTATAACAAGATTCAGCTTTGCCCCAAGCATTTTCAATTTAATGTTCTTACCCTGTAATCCTACCAGAAGAGCAAATATCAATTCTTAATTTAAATCAAATTATTTCTAATACTTCTAATAAAGCAATAGAAGTAGAAAATGAAGGCTGAGAAGGTAAAGAAACCCAAGGTTATGCAGCCGAGTTTTGAGTGCTTTTATGGAGGGATGTGACTCTACCCCTGAATTAACTGAACCCCTGCCAGAGCTGTTTCAAGGGATGACTCCTGCCTCCCCACACCCTCTGCCTCGAATTAAAGGATGTGCAGTCTCACACCTTAAACATGGATTCAGCCCCCACCAAGTGTGCAAGAATGCACTCAACACAGAATGACAATTACTCTTGTGATTGCTGCCTTTTGCTCTGCTTTCCATCCTTGTTCAGCATCAGTGAAGCTCTTCTTTTTCATCCCATTATTTTACATTGCATCAACATTAGTTTGAAAGATTTTTGTTTCTTTACAGTATTTTCCTGAATTCTTTTCCTATTGTTACAGGAATGTTCCTGTAAGTCTGCACAGCTGTGCTGAACAGCACTGAAGCCTCCTGAGGGTAAGGAATCTGTTGGATGGATGGAGCTGTAGAGGAGAGAACACAGTGGCTGGGGACAGACAAGGATTGCTGTGATGAAACCATGAGGAAGGTGAGAGACTGTGACTAGGATTCTGTGCCTTCACTGGCCTCTTGCCCTCACCACGCACAAGGAACTGCAGGGATCAGTCCTTACCCACAACTGGGAGCCCTGAGGGACAGAGGGATGGGGCTGGAGGGTGGAAGGAACACAGCCCTTGCATGCGCTCATGGCCTTTGGACCCTCTCCTGCTAAGCACTGACAGCACCTCTACAGCTCTGTAAAATGCCACTCAGACCAAGAGTGAGGCCTTTTAAGGCCTGAACTCAGAGTCTCAGCTTTTCCTGCTTACCCTTCAGTGAACTGGTCCTATTCCTCATCCATCCTTTCTCCTCCTAAGCTTGTGTAATTCCACACTGCTTCCCCCTAGGACTCAATATGCTTATGGTGAGCTGCTCCCTTTTTTCCCTTCCCTAATGAAGTGCATGGGGCAAAAAATGTGTAGAAAAGGCTCCTGCAATAAAATATGCAAAAAATGGGCAGGAAATCCAAGGAGACAGTGATCAGTTGGAGTTTACCCTAAGGCTTCAAACTCTAATGTTCAAGCCTCTGCCCCTCTTCAAAGGGATGCCCTCTGTGATCTCATCTCTCCCTGTCACCTAGCAGGAAGGGTTTAAGGGATTTACCCACAAAAAGCCTATTTAGACATTCTTATGCAAACTGCAAGAACTACACACTCACATGGCTCTGGCCCAGCCCTGTGCACCTCATCCTTCATCTGCAGAAAGGGAATGCTGGTGTTCAGGGTGGTACTGCAGCTCAGGGGTTCAGATTTGCTAGCAAGGACTGACTCTGTTTTGGTCTTAATCCATCTGTTCAAATGTTGCCATGTGATAAATGAATAAAGGGATGCTCTTCTTGGGGGGAAAACCCCCCACATTTGCTTGCAATTTGTCTGCCTCCAGACATGGTGTGCTTTAAATGGTCATTTTTTAGTTTAAAACCTTGAAATACTACAATTGTTAGCATCTTTACTAGTCAGAAGACAGCAGTGCAATGCACTGCACCTGATTCTTGTCAAGAATCCAAATGAAGTAGGTTTTTCAGAAGGACAGCATCACTGAAGGAATCCAACAGCAGAACAACTCCCCCAGCAACCCCTGACTCAGTGAACAAATTAAGTCTGCGATAAGTGGCAGTGTAACAGAATCGAAGGCCAAATAAACTTGGGGCTTTTGCATTCCAATTTAACCATTATCAAAGCCTCACTAATTAACTGTGGCAGGTCACAACAGACAAGTACAGGAGGAAAAACAAACCACAACCAAACCAAATCAAGCATGGGTATGACAGGGAAGGGGGAAGTCCCCATCCCTGCAGGGATTTAACAGTGTGGATTTGGGGATACTGGTCAGTGGTGGCAGTGCTGGAGGAATGGTTGGACACGACCTCAGAGGGCTTCTCCAACTTTCAATTCTATGGGTCTATTCCAGGACTTGCTTTGCTTCCCACCTTGTGTCACATTCAGAGGCAGCTCGTTTCCTACAAGCTTATCAAACAAGTTCTACTGGGAAGGCAACACCCAAATATGTTACAACTTCACTGTCAAAAGAACATGAAATCTTTTTACACAGTATCAGCTAATCCTCAGTGAGCTCTCTCATAAATGTAACGTAAGGGAAAGATGAAGTTCTAACAAGTCTCTTCAAATCACAGGATTACTCAACTCACTGCTCCAAGGCTGGCACAAGCTTTGGAATGGACTGCTAACAACACCCACTGAACACCTCCCCACACCCTGCACTCCAGAAGGTCATTCCTGACGTGAGGGACAACGCTGCAGCATTAACACTGGTGTGACAGATCACAGTGAGCAGTGAAAATGATGTGACATTTAAAAATAAAAAAAAAAAAAAAAATAAAGAAATCTAGGTGATGTTGTTGCAAGGAAGCTTAGTAGTAAATGAAGAAGTTATGTAACAACACAGTAGGTCTGGTACATTTGGGAAGATGAATTTCAATTATACTCACGTTTAGCAAAACCATCCCCTGGATAAATATATCTATTGTATGCATCCATAATATAAACCCGAGGATCATCCATAAAGTCCCTCTCATGGCCATTTCCCTGAAGGAAATTTACAGTTAGCTATTCCTAGCATGCCAACACAGAATTAAATACACTGCAAATTCTAGAGAAATTAACACTACAAAAGTTCTAATATTCAGAACTCCTGTGTCATTCTCTTATTTAGTCCTGGAGGTTATTCTGAGGTGTGGAGTTTTGGGGGGTTTGACAGTATGAGTCTGAGGACTACAGCTTTTACCACAAACAAAATCCTTGTCTCTCTGTGAAGGTAATTAGCCTAGATCTCAGTACACATGTAAGAAAATAAGGAAAAATCAGAAGCTAATTGTCCTCAACAGCACCACCAAAGCAACTGTGACCACCAAAAAGATCTACCACCTTCCAGCTGTGCAAGAAAAAATCACTTTCAACTACTGCAGGGATACTGAGTATTCTTACTTAAGAATTAATGAATAAACACAGCAGACTACAGCTCTCCTGGTAACTCAAGCCTTGGTGAGGTAAGTAATCCCTGGAAAAACTACAAACACTAACAATCCAACAGTTTAACACCAGAAATTCCCTACAAAAAATTGTACTGGCTGTAAAGAGGGATGCTCAAGAGTAAACTCAGATTTGGAATGGTTCCCCCTCCCCATTTCTGAACGTAAATACTATTCTTTTGGCTCTCACTTAGACTTTTCTCACTAATATAAAAATCATTTTACCACAGCAATCACTAAGATAATTTTGTTTCAATCAGTGTATCATACAGGACCACAGCCCCTATCCCCAGAATTTCACTAGAACTACAGAAACAGACATTTCCCTAGGTATATCTCCTGTAATTCAGTTTTTGTGCTAAAAAATGACAACTCTATTTATTTCTTCAGCATCTTTGGTCCACAAATGAACAGTTCATGCACACAAGCCTAGCAATATGAAAGCCTCTGGGGGAACCATTTCCTTATGAATGGTGAAACTCACCACTGCACTAAGAATTGGAACAGTCATGAGATGAGAATATCTGCATTGTTAAACAGGATCTGCTGAGCTACTTCAGACACCTCTCATCCCCCAAAGAAAGGAAACAAGAGGTGATTTAATGTGCACACTGAGACTACCAACACATCTGAAAACCAAAATACATTCCAAGAATTTTTCAAAACCAAACCTATCCACACCCTGACAGAGAGGCTGAAGAGAACCATGAACACAAAACATCTTTCTACTGCATAATCTATGTCCTGCTATCATGGTAATTTTAGGACACAGATAAGAGAAACGAGAGAAGATGAAAAACTTGCTGCCATTAGGCTTCCTCAGTGCCATGGAGCTGTGTAAAAATGGTTTCTTTACACATTATAAATCACCTGAAAAATGCCTCAGGTTGGACATCACTTTGGTGCATTAACTGCTTTTCTAAAAATACCATTTCTGTCCTTCCAGGATTTATTTTGCAAATCCCACCAAAGCTGAGATTTGATCTCAGTACTACAGTAAATCACTTCACCAGGTTAAGAGGGATGGATCCTTTACTTCATTAGCCTGAAGCCAGGCTTAAAATTAAACCACTGAAGGTCAAATCCCTCCCCTGCAGAGGCTGCTGCAGTGACCAGGCATTCTGAACTAGCTGGGATTGTCTGGAGAGATCCTTGTTTCTCATCCCTGGAGACCGCGAGTGCAACGCAGCAAGATTTTTACATGCAGCCACATGATGGAGCTGCAACTCAGCTTAATTTTATTAAACTGGCTTAAGAGCCTTTTGGAGCATAAAATAATTGAAGAATCAACTCTTCACAGTTTTCATAATCTCTGATTAACTTTGTAGTCTATGACTTTACACTTGTATTAAAAAAACGTATTTATCACACACTTGAATTTCAAGCAAAACATCTGTAAGCACTGAATACAGGTAAACTACTCACCTGATGGGCATCCAGATCAATAATTGTGGCTCTAGACACTCCTGGTACTCTCTCAAATAAGAACTGGATGTATAAGCAAAGAAAAACATGGAGAAGTTTGTGAAGTTAGGTGACAGACTGAACTGGAGGCTCGAAGATTGCACAGTACATGACTGCTGTAATTTTAATGTAGGGCCCATCTATCTGTTTCAGTCACCAAATAAACTGAGACATGATTCTCATACATTTAATTACAACATCTCATTATTTGACATTAAAAGATAATTTTTGTTAAAATAAAAACCCTATGTATCCAGAGGCTGGAGTGGAACCAGTGACAGCATCCAACTGCAACAGCCTAAAATTCACTGGTTAGGAAAAGCTGCTGTAAGGACTGCATGCCTTAGAGCCACTTTTAGTGACAGAATTCATTTCCTATTCTGCCTGGGGAGAAAAAACAATGGTTTTTACTTCTTTGAGTCTTAGCTTTGCTAAGTTACTATCTTTAAAATAGACATGGTAAAACCCAAAGATTTTGTACAAACTGTCACCCACTATAATTTCTCAATCTGTATTTTAATGGTAGGTGAAAAAAGAACACTGTGGATTACTTTTCTGCAAATTACCACGTACAGAAATTAGGATGTTATGTCACATGGTGTGCTGCAGTCATTAGAGCTCTTTAATGTTTGATTATTACTGATACTTTATAAATATTCTAGTATACAAATATGCCACAGCTCATTTGATAAAAATAAGCCCTAATTGCAGAAGGCTCTTACTTCAGCCATTCAACAGCTAAATACCAAATGTATTCATTCCCATTTGGTGACTATTTTGGACTCACTCACATTTTTATTCATGAATCTGAACCAGTCTGAGCCCTGTATGGTGCAGCTTGATTCAGAGAGGGGATTTTTGTCTCTGCATTTGTCTTGCCTGTAACCACTGAAACCAATGTGGAATTTCCAGGTTCACATGCAAGGCCAGGTGAATTATCACTGAGGATATTAGAAATCCATCTGGTTTGATTGGAGTGGTTTTTGCAAGACAACATTATCAATGCAATTATAGTGGTGCACATTTACATTGATAATCCTGACCCCTGCAGCTCTTCTCTTCCACTTTACAACACTGCATATTCCTATTCCAACCCATCTGGAGATTGCTTCATTTTCTCCAATTAGGATGTAAATTAGTTCTTAGGAATTTACGTGGATTTCTCCTCCTCCATTTGCACAAACAGCAGGAAACAGTGGTTTAAGAGTAGTTCTTACCTTGATAGCCAGTGTGATGTCAGCATAAGCACAAAATCCTCCCCCTTTGTCACCGGAGCAGTGATGAAAACCACCCCCTGAACAGGAAAATGGTGAAGGGATGAAAAGCCACATACTAAACAAAAGCCAGATACTAAAAACATTGATGGGCTTTGCAAAGAGATGTAAATGAAAATCAGATGCTTTCAACACACCATTTAAGGTATCACTGAATTTGTACTCACCCACGTTGATGGCCCAGCCTCTATCCACAGCAAGTTTTCCTGCCTTAAAAAAAAAATTACAGTTGGAATTCTATAAATGAATGAGGCAACAGTTAACAATATCTGCTTCCACTCCAAATCACTCCTGGCATTCCAACACGCCCCCGGAATTTCTGGATCTTTTGCCACTGGAGGTCATTCTGAACCAGATCCCTGAGTACAAGCCTGACAAAACTACCCTCAGCATAAGGAGCTGAAAGAATATTTGCTATGTCTTCTGTATTTCCTTGTCTGGCAGCTGGAAAAGGGAAAGTGCAGTGCTGGGAAGAGTAAAAAATGAGGAAGAAGCTCCTGATGCCTTTCCTGTTCATGTACAAACAGAGGAATGTAAGCCCAAAATCCTGGAACACAGACACAAAAAAACCACGGTTCCAGCTGGGGAGGGAGCCAGACAAGTGCTCCACTATGAAGTGTCCTGAAACTTCTTTTATTTTTTAAATGACAGAGCATGCAGGGTATAGAATATTATTGATCTTTTCCCCTCCAGTACAGGAAAAATGTGCCTGTATCTCTCCTTGGAACTCAAATGACATTCAGGGAAGGGAAAATATTGACGGAGAGGTGGTACACAAGGCTTAAATGATGGAATTTTAACTGAAAAACCTGATTACTTTGGCCAGGAAGAGTCAAACAACTGTTTCAGCGCAGCATTCTTTAACTGCTCTGTTAAAAATAATGAAGACATTACTAGTTAAAATAAAAAAAAAAAAAAATAAAAAAAAAAAAGAGAAAATATTTTAAAATTGATGGGTTTTTTGTCCATAGTCCTGGAAAGAACAAATTACACATCATAGACAAAATGCAGTTTGGGCAGTTATGAAGTCTTCATAACCAATATTTACATTTGAACAGTTTTAATTCAGTACTAGGATAACTATTGGGATGGTAAACATGATCCTGCTATGATCATGCCAACTTACACAAATTAGATCTTGGGGAGAGATTGCAGTTTCTGAACTATAAAACCCATTAAGTCCCAGGGAGAACACATTATCTGCGATTTATCACATTTCCTAGGGATTCCTCACCAAAACCCAATCTTCCCACATTGCTAAAATATCATTAAAAAGTCGAGAAACTCAACAGGAATTTTTGTAATAAACAGGCCCATCAGGAATAGCAGAAAATTGCACTTCTGACTTGTACTGTACAAATTTTATTGTCTGATGAATCAAAATTGCTTTTAAAGCACATACTTATCTCCCCATGATGAAAAAGAAAAGGTACAAATAACAGCATATGGCCTCAAGAGGAATCCCAAAGTGCCCAGGAGTGGCATCCACATTTCAGGAGCCATGAGACAAAACAGACCATTTGTGGGTGCCTCCTCTACCTGACCACATTTCTAACTGGTGAACACACACCTGTGAGTTAAAGATAACACAAGCACAGTGAAAAACATCACCCAACTGTAGAAAAGTATTGCCTGGCTGGAACCAGGCTGGATGAAAGGTTTCACACACACTGAGCTCCTGTCAAGACTCTTCCCAAATACCTCTCCCTTAGACCATTCCCTTCATTCCCATGACAATCTCACAGTGACAGCATGGCTGTAATGAGAGGAAACTCTGCAGGTCCCTGCTCAGCAGGACTTGCTCTGAGTGACAACCAAATATTTTTAAGCACCTTGAACTATATGAAATTCTCCCATCTCTGCTTTTGCCAGTTCACACCTACTCAAGGAGGAAGCACTTTTGTTATCTGGCCTATCACCATAATCCAATGCATCTAAAGACTTAGCCAGAACCCAGCAGGTTCTTTCAGAATTCAAATCCTTAAACAGGCCTTAAAAAAAGTTGGTTTAACGTTTCTATTTCCCAGCCTAACTCACCTTTGATATCTAGGAGTCGCAATAAACCCTGTTCCTGTATCTGGCACGGCAGCACTGGCAAAGGCTTGCCAAGCCCCAGGACAGTGGGGCAGTAAGGGGCTTCAAAAAGGCAGAGAAAAAGCAGCACAGGCTGCAATCCCTTCCACTTGCACCCACTGTAACAGCCACCTTCAGGAAGAGGTGCTGAAAGGCAAAGATCTATTTGTGCCATAGGATTAATAATTTCAGATGAGATTATTTGTCTTCCATTTACGTAACTGTTTCAGCCCAGTGAGATGGGACTGGCCCCATCTCCTCCCAGCACCAAGCTGAAGGTTCTGAATGCCAGTAAGACAAGGATTGATAAAAACAGGGCACAAAGATCCCACTAGTTCCCAGTTTATGATTGCAAGGGAATCTTTCTCAATACATGGTTTAAACAACTCATTTTTGGCTCCAACTATTCACTGTTTTCTTTCCTCCTACTTCCTCAACATCTCTAATGGGAATGCCCAAGCAAAATTAAATGTCTGGTGACCCTGACGCAGCTCTTCCGAGCAGAGCCCTCCTTTTACTCAGTAGAACACAGTTCTGCTCAGATGAAAGAGGCTAAATCTCACTTGAGCTCAGCTGGGCTGCTTCTGCAGTATTTACGATAGAAAAAGTAGATCAACTAAAACCACTTAAAAGAGCAAGATGATACATTTTAAAATGTAAGCATTTACCTAGTCCCAAGAACAAGCAAACCATCCATCTCTTCCCCTACAGTTTCAAGGTCATTTGTTAATATATGCTTTTAAAAAGCTTCTAGAGTGTCGATTATAAACCTCCCATTCCTAGAATTTGCCTGTACTTCAATGTTGTTTAAAACTATCTCAGTTTCTGTATTTGCCCAAGGGCTGCCACATCTCTCCCTGCTTGCCCAGGCTCCCCCTCACTGTCTCTTCTGCAAAGTACAGACCATGAACCCAGTGATGTCCTTCCCTTGCAGCTGCCAACAGCAGCCAACTGTGCTCATGTTCAGGACTCTGCACTGCCCCACCTCCCTCTCCAGGCCTCCACAATCTGCGTTACATAAACAGTACAACTCCAGGTTTACAGTGTTTGATCAACAAATTGAAATATGACAAAAGTGGATCAAGGGCACCTTACCATTATTGTTCCTCCTGTCTGGGTTCGTAGAGGTTTCAGAACTTTTCTCTGAACAACAAAATTGGGAAGAAAGGCAACTGGTGGAATTTCTGTGATTGTAGCCACAACAAATGACCACTGTAACAGGGAAAAAGAGAGTTCCAATTAATGTAATCTGGCTTAATGGTGACAATTAGCTCTCTCAGAAGTTGTTATTTCCTGAAAAGGTGCCCACAGGTCCTTAGGAAGATTTTTAATATTTTTAAATGGAAGTGACCATACCAGTTCTTATTAGTGACCTCCAAATAGGTTCATCCTCAAGTTTTTAACTATGAGAATCATCACTTTCCAGATTTTAGTATCAAACAGTATTAAATCAGCAATTTTTCAGGAAGGTAGTATTTCAGAAAATGTAATATCCCTCAGATTAGAAGGAAGAATTGTGAAATGTCCTTCCAGCTACACTTGATATATTGTTCAAACCTAGAATATCTATTCCTGTGTGGAATCAAAAGGATGTACCAAGGAGAAAACAAACACAAACAGACAACTGAACTAAGAAGTTCAAACACTTAAGTGAACACACAGCGTAAACTTTAGCATAGAGAACTGATTAAAATTTATTTAGCATATTAAACAGTTTTGGAAAATGTTTCAAGGAAACATTTTTTTCAAAAGTCTTCAAGGTTAGAACACAAAATATTTGCAGTATGCAAATGCTTTTTTTGCAAACACATTGATTACTTCAAAGAACTTCCACTAACACTGCTACCAGTGATAACACTGCTAAATATATTTCAAAGCCGAAGTCACAAGCAAGAATATACCTGTCCAACCAGTACTGAAACATTGGGGGACCAGGCATTACGACTTGCCACCCTGTACAAAGACTCTGAACAGATCCTGTTTTCTGCACATCAGGAACTGTAATGAGACTGAGGGCATTGGCTGCCCTGTCACTGAGCTGTTCACAGCTGGCAGGATGTGTGTGTGGGCAATTTGAACCACAGAATCACATCCCCATCTCAGAGTCCTTTGATGCTCAAAATGACTTCCCCATTATCAATATTTCCATTATCAGGTACTACTGGGTGGGGTGAAGGACTGGCATTGTTCATGAGGTGCCTAACTGTATTTTGCCAACCGTTCATTTCAAACTCTCACTACTTTTATATTTGCAAGACATTATTCTGTTACAATATTATCAGCTGTCCATCACGAGGTGTTTTAATTATTTTTTAGTACAGTCAATCTTGATAAAGTCCCTTTGCAAGACATTTTAGCCTTTGAACAAGCACATTATTAAAAACTATATTCAATGCTGTTGTTCTGAAATGGAAATGAAAAGGTCACATTTGGATAAAAAATAAATTTGACCTCAAATGTGAACGATAATCACACAGGAAATTTTAATGAAATTTAAAGTAAAATTAATGTCAACAGGGAGAAGTGGGAGCAATGATGACTCAAACAAACAATTATGTAGCTGCAGGTTTTACGTGGAGTTGAGAAATCCAGGTGTGCTGGGAGTTTGGCTCTCAGGCTTGCTGGTCACAGCTGGGGCCATTCCCACTGCCACTCACTGCTCCACCCCTGGGCTGTCCTGGGGTTAGTAACTCCCAACAGATGGGGGAAGTCACCAACTGGGAGCAAAGTCTGGGGCTTCAAGAAGGCAGCTACAGATGAAGGAAAATGCTTCTCCACGTAGTAACTGAAAAATCTGTGGAATGTTTCATGCTTTTTTCTTCAGCATGGTGGTTTTGTTTTCCAGCATTTCCCACAATAAATTCCCAGACCAGCCTTATCCTCAGCATTTGCATTTCAGTGTTTGTTCACATGTGTTACCACAGAATTTCTCATAAATAAAAAGGGCCAAACACACTCTTAAACTGGCTCTAACCTCATTGCCTACCTCCTTCCAAAAGTTCAGAATGCTGACATGCAGGAAATTCATTATTTTACGTAACACTAGGAAAAGGCAGCAAGTGGAAAAGTACTGCAAGCAAACTACCCACAGTCCAGTCATTACCTTAGAGACCTAAATTCTTCAAAGGAATAACTGAGGGGGAATCACCTCAATTCAAAGGCCAAACTTTGTTTTAAGGACTGAGCAGGGAAACGGGGAGACCCTTCCTTCCAACACAGGACTGATTTCCAGTAGCAGATGTACTTTGTGCACACCTTTTTGTTTCTCTTCGCCCAATGCTCAGCTGGCCTCTTCAGCTGCAGCAAGACACAGACACCAAACACCACCTACTCTTGCAAGTGTAGAGAATTTTCCACCAAATTCATGCTCAGATTTTAAATGAACACTCAAGTGATCCATTATTTTAGGAGACCTGGGCATTCTGAGAAAGGCAAGCAACTTTGTTGTCTTCAGAGATGATCTAACATAAAACTATACCATTTATATATATTTGTCTGGATTTAAAAGAAAAATAGCACAGTAGCCTGTGGGTAAGGCAATAAAGAGTTTTCACAGGGCTTTTTCATGTCTAGGACATTATTTTTCTTTTGCAACTAAGCACTTCTATCTTTGCTACTTGGCAGCAATCTGCTGCCATGACCAATACAACATCTTCCAGTTTCTACACTTGCAGGAAATATTCTCTCAAGAAAAGGGGGAGAGGAGATATCCAGTTAATCGCATCTGAATACACTCGACAGTGCTAGTCTTGACCACCAAGACACAACTTATACCGACAACTCCCTGTCAAGCCATCCCATAGGTACTAAAAATATGATTATGGCATTCCAAACTGAGCTATGCACATTAAACCCTGCTTCAAAGAAGTGATTCAGGAAAAAGAGGTGGGTGGTTCTATGGAATTAAAAGTTCAATATCAAGAATAGCTGCAATAATATCAAATCTAATGATGCATGAAATTGCACGTAACTTCATAGCACAGAATGAAGAAGGCACAAGAGAACTCAGAAAAGCAGTTAAGAATGAAAAAGTTCATGCAAATAACAGATCGCTGCTACAGAAAAATAAAACATTCCAGAAATAGCAATCCAAGGACTCTTCCACTGTGGAAGGGGATAAGTGACTCAAAATAACTTCTTTTGAATTATGAAATGGAAGATTTCTTTTCTCTTACAAATCCCTTCTCTGCCCTCCAAGCAGAGTTGCAAAGTAAAAGCAATGTCCCCTGCACTCATCTACTATCCATTTCCACCCACAGATGACTGGATATATATGCAGAACCAGAGATCTCACATGTTTATGTTTTAGAGTCACACTGAAATTTAACAAATGGATGTTTCATTTCTAAATACACAAGGAATGCTCTTCATCCCCCTGCAGTCCTGTATGAGCTGGCTCTGCAAACCTTCACACACAGATAATGTGCTTGGTTATGCCCTTACACTGCTCTTTCAACTCTCTGCGTATTCCACTGATACAGGCAGTGTCTGAGTATGAAGCCAGTCCTTCCTCCCCCAACAGACTGACCACAGAATCCCTGCATGGATGCTCTGTCAAGATTACATAACCACAAATCCCATAAAGCAATTCCTGCATTAGAAAACATCCAATAAAGTACCCCGTGTTAGTGGTTTCCATTGTATTTTTCATTTCAGAACTGCTTTTGCTGGAGTACATCAAAACTTACACGGCTCAACATTAGAACCCTGGCACTAACAAGAATATTACTGACATCTCAGACATTCCAATTTTCTCTATGTTTAACTTCCCTGAAATGTTGTTTCAGGACACCTATTTCACATAGTAGACCCTCTTTCCCCCCCATCTATGTTGTGAGCTGCCTAATACCTCTGTGGTTTGCTTTCAGTATTCTCAGTAACAACATTATCAGAGTATCAACAAACACCATTCTATATCTGTATAGCTGATTTATAACAGCTCTACAAGATACCCACTGCCTTTGACACTCGCTTGGGACAGTTTGCTGGAAAAACACACGAAGGGGTACAGCACCTTTAATTTATTAAGGTAGCGCCTGGTGTGAACAACCAAGAGATCTTCATCAGTCGCCTCCCGTGCCTGCACAATCAAGTCATCTGCAATTAGTTTTTCTTCTGCAACAGGAGAGAAATAACAATTGGCATTGTACAGCACTGCTTAGCTCCCCCTGTCCCCCCTCCAAACACTCTGCTACGACCTCAGTGTGGTAACTTCCTCTGTCATGTTTACTTTAGGTTGCTCAGAGTTTGTAAGTTTTCCAAACACAGCCCCTCTTGTCAGAGGTAAGCTGTTCAGGTAGTGGGTATTTGAGAAATATTGTGTACAGAAAGTTTTCAGAGTGTGCTAAGACCATGAGAAGTTCTTGTCTAAACTGCAAGGGCAGACAGGTAATGACAGAGGATGAACACACACTGGAAGCACACAACTCCTCACAGTTTAGGGCTTGGTACACTGGGGAAATCTTGGTGCTTGTACCATCAAATATCCACCATTATTTCAACATTCTTTAAGAAATCCCACAGTTTGTACTAGGATTTAATCCCCTAAATCACAGAAGAATAAAGTAATAAATCAAAATTCAAAACAAAGTAATAGCTTAGATGTTCATGGAAGCAAACAAGCTTAATTAGGATACTTCTATCACCTCCTACCTCAATGTAATTTCAAGAAAAAACAATGAGCAGCTATTAAGTCTTTCCCTTAGAGACCAAAAGATTATTTAAAAACTTAGTTTTATAAGAGCAAGTTACTCCAAGAATTCAGAAGGAGTGCATACGATCACTACAAACAATAATTATAAGGAATCCTGCTGATCTTCCCAGGCAAATTTTGATATTTAATTGCTACACAGCTGTAGCCTTCTAAGCCTGTATCTCTTCTTTAATTTTATACTTGGAGGAGAAAGAAAACAACTTGGAAACGTGAGAGATTTTGCTCTGAAGTGTTATACAAGAACAGCACCTGCAACAACATTTGTTTTGGCAAGCTTCTGTTTCTCCTGACTGAGGCTTGAGGAACATTTCATTCATGCACTGGTGTCAAACAGACCCAAACTGCTGCCAGCTCCCTTGTCCAGGAGGAAGGTGCTCTGGGAAAGATGTTCACTGCTGATTTGCTCAGTGATAAAGCACAGGGGAAGTCAGCTGTTGCCAGGAATTGCTACTGAGCCAGAGCAAACCAAGTGCTCTGGGGCATCCTGGGCCTTCTTCCTCCTTTCAAAGCAAGGACAGTAAAACAACTGGGAAAACTAATTTTCTATGAAAGCCTGAGACACTTCAGAGTAGACATGTCACACAGAAAAAAGCTGCAGGAGAAGACTTTACATGGAAGTAAGAGAAAGGCAAAGGTTCTGATTAATTAAGAAAACTGTCAAGGAACCCAAGACTAAATTATTTAAGGTTGTTAGAGGAAAAAGCCCAAACTCAGCTACTAAGTGTGTTAGTGCTAGAATTCACCTGACCTCAGTTAAAAGAATGCAAGTCAGCCTGCAGTGGGAAGGGCAATCCTGAACTGCAAAGGATCATCAGCTGAAGGAGTCATAAGGACCACATAAAGGGAAGGGGCCTGGCTTTGGGACAACCAACAGCCTTTGGAAAGAGAAAAAGCTTTTTTTTTTTTTACTCTTGATGAGCAAGCTCATACTTTAAATGAAGAGATGCCAAGATCTCACAGGCCCTAATCCTGCCCCTGGTTCTTACACTTTTATCTCCTTAATGCATTTCTACCTGTATCCTCCAATTGGTTTAAACAGCAATAATTAGAAGCACCACAAAAAGCTCTGTCTGTACCAGAGGGGCCTCAAAGCTCTTTCCAAACATCATCAGAGCAATAGGATGAGGCTGCTAAAGAACAGACGAAAAGTGATAAAGCTGCACTTCTCTCAAGCCTGAGAAGTCCTGTGTGCAGTCCAAGTTAAGTAACTAAGTTACACCTGCAGCAAACCATCATTAACACCTGGAATTTCACCAGCCACAGGAATGCCCCAGTTCCTGCTACACCAGGTGCAAAGTCAGGGAAGCACAAGGCTACAGAAAGCCACACCCTGCAATTCAGGTCTGGTAAGCCCAACATAAGTCTGCACTAACCACATAATTTTCTTTAGGTTTTGTGCAAATGTTGGTTTAAGAAGCACCTTCTGTCATTTTACCTTTCAAGAAATTGATGACTTTCCCCCATTTGCCTGCATCAAAGGGATGCAGTTTCTCAAGTCCCATGAAGGTGATGTTGTAGTCTGGGGAATACACGATGGGCCAACATCCCGACGGGAGATCTTCGTACAGCTCCGTCCTGTGGGGCCTTGGCAAGCAAACACACACCAGTCACCACTTCAGCAACCACTTACCAGGGACAGGGTTATACACTGAAGGTCCAAACTACAACTTAAGTCCTTACTAACACTGATTTTATAATTCTTGAAGATGGTATTTCCAACAGAAAAATGGAAACATTTGGTTCTCTCCCCTTGTCTTTCCAAGTGCACCAATCAGCACCTCTACCTTCAAGGGTGCACTCAGTTTGCAGACAGCATAACCTTCAATACCTGCACGACTAGACTCCTATTTCAAAGTCTGTATCAAAACACAAACCACAATGCTTCTAACAATAGAAGCTCCAAAAGATTTCTAGGATCCTTTCCTAGAAAGCAACAAACTATTTTGTGACCACCTGAGCAAACAAATGAGGCTTGGGTTTTATTTGCATAGCATAGAACAAGAGGACACAGCCTTAACTCCAGGTGTCACACCTGCAACCCCTAAACAAAACTTTCCTTAGCCCCCCCTCCAAATTATTTTATTTTTCCACCACCAGGAGAGACAGCACAGCCTGCTCACAGCCCTCCTTCACAAGCCATTCACAAACCCGGTAATGCTGTGCTCTGTTTACAAACAAACACCAACTGTTTGTGGACACCTGTGTGCACACGTGGGTCAGCAGGCCAAGCCAAGGCTGAGAGGAGATTCTGTGTCCACACTCAGCCTATTCCACCACCTGTGTGTTGCCTTCTGTGCCCCAAACTCCACGTCACTGAGTCATGCCGAGACCTCTCTTGCTCCTCGAAATTTAAAGTTTGGAAAAGGCTTTGCAACATACTGTGCAAGACACAAGAGTCTTTTGTCAGGTGAACAATACAAACAGAAAAACCCTTATTTCCAGTCTAAGCATGCTCAAAAAATACCCTTTTAAAGCCCTGTTAGAAGCAAACCAAACGAAACACGAGGACAATGGAGGTTTTTCACCAGAGCCCGCAGCCCGGAGCCCACACACCACCCACAGAGCGAGCCAGGGCTCCCCGGCCCCTTCCCTCGGCGCTCCCCGCGATGCAAGGCGGGGTGTGGGGACGGTGCTGTGACACCCCCGGCCGCGGCAGAGCGGCCTGGGGCCTCGGCCCTGCAGAGGCTGCAAGACAGGGTCGTTTCTGCGGGGGCCGAGGTGCTCCCGGCGAGACACACCGCGTTCCCAGCGGGACTCCTCCCGCCGGGGCGGGGCGGGGCCGGGCCGGGCCGCCGGTGTCAGGCCGGGCCCGCGGGGGCTCCGGGCGCTGCCGCAGCTCCAGCCCGGCCCGGCGGCTCCGCGGGCCCCGAGGCCGGACACTGCAGCCCGCGGCCTCCCGCCGCCCCCAGAGCCGCCGCCTGTCCCCGGTCCTGCTCCCCGTTCCCGTCCCCGGCGCCCGTACTCACATCCCCGCCTCCGCTGGGTCGCGCAGGGAAGCGGCGGCCGCGGCTCCGCCCGGCGCGGGGCGGGCGCACGGCGGGCTCGGGCGGGGCCGGGAGCGGCACCGCGGGCACGGCGCTGCCCCACGGCCGTGCCGGAGTGTGCTAACACCAGCTTACACATGGGAATCGGCGGGACCTTCGCCATGGACGGCGTAATGCAGAAGCGTTTGTAACGCAGGCGGCGTTTGTAAAGGGAAATGAGAAGTCGCAGGACAAGCCGCTGGTGTAATGTTGGGGGAGTTAGGACAACTCAACGTCAAGGGCCTCAAGGTGATGCCGCACTAACGGTATCTTTGGATAGGAAAATACGAGCCTCCCTCGTTATAAAATAAAATTAACAGTTGATACCAGTAGGTCCTAGCAGGTCTGCAGCAAAATGAGGAAAACAAAGGTGAGAGAGTGATCTTACCTAACAGCAGCAGAACTGTTGCTGACTTTGACAGGTTAGGATTCACCCCAGGGACAGCTTCACTGAATTCAGGCACACAAGAAAAATAAGCTAGTTTCAAATCAAAAGCCAATTTCTAAGCGTAGTTAACTAATCCTGCCTGAATATATACAAAAAGCGTTTCTTACACAGTTGTACAGCTAAATCAATAATATCATGAAAAACGGTCCATCAATAGGAGTAGTATCTATCAACGCTGGGATAAATGCCCAGAAGCACTATTTTCTCTGGAGGAGTAATGTCTCTTTATGAGAGTCCCTGATAAATGTCCTTCTTCGTAAAATATGCCGGCTTTAGCTTGGCATTCAGTTTTGATGGATGCCTGGGCTTCACCTTGGTATTTATTTAGCAGCAGGAGACTTAGACCATGAAAAACATTCTATCCATTGACATTATCTTTTAATTAACATTTCTTTTGTTCTGGCCCTTTGTGTGCTCACCTCAGTATTCCTCCAGCACATCTACCTTTTCTTCCTTGTTCCTGACTAGTTAGTACTTGGAACTTAGAGTTTGAGTGTTTGGTTAACGAGCTACAAACATAACATGTTCTTACTTCATTTTCATTTAAATTAACTATTACTTAAATTAAAAATCAACTGCCAGACTAGTTTCCGTATTTCTTGGATGTCATAAATTGTTTTGGAATACTTCTAGGGATGGGGACTCCACCCCTGCCCTGGGCAGCCCAATGCTTGACGACTCCATTGAGAAATTCTTCCTAATATCCATCCTGGACTTTCCCCTGCACAGCCTGAGGCCGTTCCCTCTCCTCCTGTCCCTGTTCCCTGCGAGCAGAGCCCGACCCCCGCCACTGTCTCCTCCTGTCAGGGACTTGTGCAGAGCCACAAGGTCCCCCCTGAGCCTCCTTTGCTCCAGGCTGAGCCCTTTCCCAGCTCCCTCAGCCGCTCCTGGGGCTCCAGACCCTTCCACAGCTCCCTTCCCTGCCCTGGACATGCTCCAGCCCCTCAAGGTCTTGTCCTGAGGGCCCACTGTAAGAAGTTGTGAAGTTCTGTGATGGTGAAATTAGTTAAACATGATAAATGGTGAAACAGGATAAGGGATTTTTCCTATCAAGAAACAGTAAAATTAAGAGCTAAAGTCAGTGGTAGCAAATTCATGACACAAAGAAAGTTGGGACTGTGGATTACTGACATAACCTCTGGGTTCCCTGCCTACAGATGAAGCAGTGCGATACCAAATTAAGAGCTGATGCAAACTCACAGTATTACTTTAACTTCTTTGAAAATTTCCACTTACTGCCTGGAGCTGGAATGGCACAGGAGTTGGGATAACCCCAGTAGATCTGATCAGGCCTGACGTGCAGCTCTCCTCCACTGCACGGAGGCAGCTTAGCTCCCTCCAAAGTCTCCCTCCTCTCTTGTCACGACAGCCTGTCCTCTGTAGAGGAAAAAAGCAGTGTGTGAATCAGCTCCTTTTGGTTCGGCCATGAGATGCTAAATAGGCATCATTAAAGGGCAAGGCACCTTCAAGACTGACACAAAAGCCACGTCACTAATAGTTTGCCTTCAAACCTCTCTGAGTTGAGGCTTTTAAAACAGGTAACATCAGAAAATCTGTCGATAAAATCAGGAATTAAATACTTGTAAAGACCCATATAGAAAACAGATTTTTTTTATTTACACTGGGATTTACTTTTCCTATAAAAAAATTGAATAGTAACTCATTACATGAATTTCTACAGTAGTATAATTGGTGTTTTTCAAACAGGAAATAATTTTTTGAGAGCCTGTGCTACTTTAATCTCTTTGATCCTGGGGCCTTTGATCTGCCATGAGGTGAGATGACTGAGATCAGGCATTTTCTTTGGTGATGTGTTGAAAATGTGAAATTACTGATTCCTGTAATCCATCAGAGCAGAAAAAGCTCTGTGCTTTTTATAGCTCAGAAACTGATACAGCTTTCTTCCCTTGCTCAGAGCCACTGGAAATGTAAGGCCTGAATATTTCTAAAATATAAGATTCTTTTCCTTACAGTGTTATCTTCACTCTAAGTAGCCAAAGGCTGTCTCCCTCTCTGAATTACACCTAACTGTAATCCTCAGTTCTTAACAATTTGGCATGATCCACAAACCACTGCTCTATGCATTCAGTGCCGTTTTCAAGATGAGGATGTGGGCTATTGCAACAGAATTCAGATGATACAAACCCTAGCAAAGGTTTCTCCAAAACAGTCTTTAAATATCCATTTCAGATTCACTGGAGGGACTTGGCTCAGTGCCTTGAGCTGACGACCAGTGGAGGAAGCCATGAGACTCGATTTACTCTCATACACTGTAAACACCTGCAAGTCAGTATCAAACTGGAGAAAATCGTGTTTCATACAATGAGGTACTTTCTGAGGCAAAAAGGTTTTCAAACAAGTGATTCATTTGCAGGTCCCTTCAGAGGTGCAGTCTGCTACTCTCTGGCTGAATATGAGCACAGGGGTGAAGCACAATTAAGTTAATTAATAACACATTGTCTGCTGCATCTGATTAATCTCCAAATTAATTTGTAACCATTCTCCCAGAGCATACTTATAAATGTAGGTATGATATATAATTTTTGCAATTTCATTACCAGTTACAGACACAACCTGAAGTCTGGTACTGTTATCTATCAAAATAAACAGGATTGTGCATAACACGTACAGTTTTCAATCCTAAGAACAACCAGATTCACTGAAATTGTTTTCATCTAATAATCAGTGTGGTCAGCTGAGAACATTTAGTTGATACTTGAGCTATTCTGATTTTTAAGTGCTTTGATAATCTTAGTGATATTTAGTCTATTTATAATATGCAAGTGGTGAAGTGGGTTAGGGTCAAAGAGTTAAAGGCCTTCAGCTGAAATTCGTCACTGGTGCCATGAGGTGGTCACAGGTTTAGATAGGGATGTCTTGTGAGAACCAGATGGGGCATTTTATTTGTTCTCAACTGTCATGCCACAATTTAGGCACAAATTATCAGATAACTGGCACTCAGACTGTATTAGGCATTTTGAATGAATATGAACGTTTGTTGTTGGTTTTAGCAAACAGGCAGCTGGTGCAATCCAGTTCCTTATGCCTGACATCCCTAACCCAATGCTTACTTTGCTGAAAGTGATGTGATGATGATGAGGAGACACCATGGTAAAGTGGAGTTGAATAAGGCCACACAGGTTCCCACATAATAATCCTACACTGCATTGAGCCAAACTGTGGATATGGAAAGGAGGAATTGAACTCTTACATGAAGCATTTCAAAAGAGAAGCTGCACACCTGGAGGATGTTGGGGATATTCAGTGTTTATTTTTAAAGAGTGAAGAACAGTCCTCCCAGTCATGGTGATCAAATTCCCTCAAGAACTCCCCAATAGTATTTTTAAATCCATTTTTTAGTCACTTTAAACAACATTTTTAAAATTTTGACTTTATTACTATTGATCCAGAACTGGATGTACTACTCATAGAAATTAGAAGAAAGAGACAGGATTCTGCCACAGTGCTTGCTCTGCTTTGTGCCCAGGAAACTCTTCAGGAAGCCAGGGATCTATGAAGCGAAGCAGCAAGAAAAGAAAGTGCCAGAGAAGAGCCTGCATTGGCTCTGAGTAGCTACAGCAGGACTCTGCTTGCAGCATAAGCAGCAGCCAAACCATTTTCTTCATAAGGGACCCCATCTCTTGATCAGTGAATTTTAAGTTTAATTCTCTTTGCTGTGGCCAGGTGTGTGGTTTGCATCTGGCATTACCTAAGCAGGCTGGTTTCTCTCTTTGCAGATGCCAGTTTATGTCACGGGCATCACCAGCAGTCAGACTCCTTTCTCCTTTGGCAGTGCCGTGCCGGGGTTAACGTTCCACTGGTCTGTCACCAAGAGGGACACTCTGGATGTCAGGCCAAGGCACAGTGAGGTAAAGGGGGGGTGTGTGCAGTGCACGTGTGTGTGCACCTTGGGAGAAGGAAGCGGCCGCATCAGGGCAATGCAGAGGACGTTGCTGCCTCCAGTGCCTCAAAATCCAGGCTCAGTTGTCAGCACAGGGTGTGGTACTTCCTCGGTGCCACTGTCTGGGCTTTCCGTGAGTCAAACTTTAATCCCTTTCTTCTGGCCAAGGCCGCTTTTCAGCTTCCTGCAAACTACAACTTTGCAGTGGATGTTTATGGCAGAGTAAAGGGAAGAACAGGCCTGAAAGTTGTAGTGAAGGTCCTTGATGCTGCAGCCAACCAGTTCTGCAACATGGCAAGGGAGCTGTCCGATGAAATCCAAATTCAGGTAGGATGATTTTCTTCACAGTTCATTTTTAAATATGCATTTCAAAACTGGACAAATGTCTCTATTTGAAGTCAGGAATTTGAAATGCAAAGGTGTAGCTCCAGCTTTGGTTTGTCTTTGAGCCCATACTGTTGTTTTTTTATTCTATAGTGCTCCCCATTTGGGCTCATTCAGTTCATGGGCTCATGGGGGCAGGGTTCTTGGGGATATAACTTTTTTTGAGCATGTTTCTGCCAATGGAAAGGTAATTTATTTTTAATTGATTGAGCTGAGATTTGGGGATTTTGCATTTACTGCTGAATTTTCCCCCTGTTCACTTACTGCTTGTTCCTGAGTGTTTGCTCCCCTGAGAGGGAGAAGAGCTGCCAGGACTGTGTCTATTCCAAGGTCCAGGTCTTATGCGAGTTGAAATGTCTTTCTGAGTTTCTCAGGTAACCAAACAGTGCCAGCTCAGACCCAAACCCCAGTCCCTTCCCATCCAGCAGGCACTTTGGCTCCTTAGCAGGAGCAGGATCTGGTGTGTGCCAGCAACAGCAGGTTCATCACGTGCTGGTACAGGCCCGAGAGGTTCTTGTTTCAAAAAATAACACAAGCAAACCCAAGCAGCGAGTAGTGAAATCCCCGAGCCGATGGCCTGAGGGCAGCCCGGGTTTGCTGTCCCTGAGCACCCGGGCCGGCGGGCTCGGCGGCACACCCCGTGTTCCTGGAAGTGCCCGTGTTGGGCACTGCGGGATCGGCTCAGGGCAGAGGCTTCCCCTCCGGAGTTGCAGCACTTGGGCAGGGAACGCCCTCGCCAGAAGCTTTTCCCTCGGGAATTCGAAGCGAGCCCTGGCACTGAGGCGCCGGCTCGGCACGGCCGCTGCTGCTGCAGAGGGCGGGGGCTGAGCGTCCCTCAGAGCTGCGCTGCTTCGCCTCAGCTCACGGAGCAGTCACCGCTGCAGTTTCTAACGCAGTCCGGGCTTTATCTCTGATGTGCTCCTGCACGGCTCTGTGCTCTGTCATGGAACTGTTGCGTGCTGTAAATCGCCCGTGTTCGGGCAGCGCCCTCAGAGCCGCTGAGGGGAGGCGGCCGCCAGGGCCGAGCAGTGCGGGCTGTACAGAGCCTTCCCCCACCTCCTTCTGGCTTCTCATTTCTCATTAAAATGTCCTAGTACAGAACGGAGAAACCCAAAAGTGTCTTCCTGTGAACATTCGGGTTTTTTTCAATCTATCAGACCCGGAGTGTGGCAAACGGGAATGAGGAGTCATTTAAAAAGTTCAGCTGTGATCAGCAATTAGTGTCCATGAGGGTTAAGAATAAAGAGGAAACTTCATATTAAAAGAAAATACTTGAAATTCTGGGCGAGTTGTGTTATTTATGTGGAGGGAGGGGATTGATCCCTGAGGGGGCAGGAGATCTCACCTCTCAAACAGGCACTGACAGGAAAAAAACCCCAGAACCTGAGTATTACTCGGAATTGGAGAGTGCTATTGCCATTTTTTCAGTGTCTCTCACTAACCACTAAAGTCAGCCCCAGGCCTGCTGTGTATCTCTGAGGCAGAACTATGGAAGGACAATCTCTGCCCATCTCATACTTTTTGGTCAAGTGGCTCAGATTTCTCTCCTGGTTCCTGTACCTGATCACAGTTACCAGGAGGACGCTCACCTGTGGCAGCAGACGCAGAGTGCTGAGGAAAATGGGATCAGTTAGAACTGCACATTCCCTCATGCTTTCCCTGTGAGCTGATGCAGGGGATGAGGGGGAAAGTGCTGTCTTCCCTGAGCACCAGGAGCAGTTTTGTTGCCAGAGGCTGCAGGCAGAGCAGGGAGTGCGTCTGAGCCTCCACACACAGCAGCTGGTGCTGTGGCCAGATTTTTGAAAATTCGAGCCCTGCAGAGTCGGTCTACCATTTTGGGGCAGGCCATGGGGTCACTCTGCCGTTTTGGGGCAGGCCGTGGGGTCACTCTGCCGTTTTGGGGCAGGCCCTTTGGTCAGTCTCCCAGTTTGGGGTAGGCCATGCAGTCACTCCACCATTTAGGGGCAGACCATGTGGTCATGCTCCTATTTTGGGGCAGGCAATGGGTCACTCCACCCTTTTCAGGGAGGCCATGGGTCCGTCCCCCATTTTGGCACAGGCCATGCGGTCACTTCACTGTTTTGGGGCAGGTCATGGGTTGGCCGCCACCTTTTCACTGAGGAGCAAGAGTCTGACTAAGGCTCAAGGGGTTGGAGGGTGGGGCAGTGGCCATCCCACCTACACAGAGCTCACTCTTTCCTGCCCCACCACTTCCCACGGCGTTGTTTTGGGGCAGTCAGTCATTCCTCTGGTCCCCTACACATACACCCTTGGGTTATATGGCTACTGTGAGAGAGACAAAATCTGCCTTTTGGAACTTGGCATAGCTGCAGGAGTTTGTAACTTTACATCTATGTAAAAATTGTTCTAGTTGAGTATGGTGAACCAAAATATGCAATCTCATTTACTCCTTCTGGACTCTCCCCATTTGAGAGTACTATCAACCTTGTCTCTTGAGAGTGAGCGTAATTAGGACCAAAGCTTTGCATCAAATTGCTCACTGATAATGTGCTGTTTAGGGGTTGCCTGAGGTTGGCACTCTGTGGTTGCCAATCCATAGGGGCTCATAGGTAAGATTAATGAAAGTAAAATTTAAGTGTTTGCATGTCAGACATCCTTGAGTGTGCCCTAAACCAGGGCACCTCGAATGAGCTGTTGTGAACTGTGCATCTCTGTTATGGTTAAACCATCCTCTCTTTTGTACAGTTGTTGTGTTTATTGTGATTTCTTCTGTAAATTGTTATTCCAATTTGCAATCTTAGTATTTTTTCCTCCACTCTTGGAAGAGAGTGGCTTGAATGGCCTTACTTTCCCCCCTGAGTTTTAAAATTGGCACAGGCTCCATTGTCCACTGGTGCATTTAGTTGTATAAACATCATTATTTCTACAACTATGATTACTACAATTTTTCTGGCTTTCAGAAATGTTGAGATCTGTTCACTAGTGGGGGGTCTTGGATGGGTGGATGCGACAGAAAAAGAAGTTAATTAGTCTTCAACAGACCATGGTTTGAATTACATGCAACAGATAATGTTTCAGGGCACACTCTTGAATAATGAGGAGAAAACAAACTGTCTGTGTGTTTTTTAACAGCCTGTCTTCTGGCAAGCTGTTATTGGTTTATTTGAATATTTGCACGACTGAACAGTGGCATTTGGTGAAAAAGAAAACTACCTAAACATTGTTCTGGTTTTTTTTTTTTCTTCTGGATGGATTTATAAGAAGATAAAATCCAGTATTTCCCTCTCCACAGTGCCAAATTAAACCAAATTAGAAGCCACCTTCACTAATCCCATCTGAACACTTGCAGTATGCTTCATTCATTTAAATTGCCAAGACAACCAAGCCTTAGGGGAGGCATATTCTTCACAGTTTCAATTGTGTTTCAGCTGAAAGCCAGAGGCATGACATCAGTCATCACTGATTACTTCTATTCCACTGTAAACGCTCCATTCATTTGGTGTGATGCCAGTGTCCTCCGGAGAGTTCCACAAAACCTCACTGCATGCTTTGGACTCGAGGTGAGCTAAGAGATACCTGAAGTTACAGATAGTGAAGAACAAACTCCCTAGCAAATGCCTCGCTCCAGAAATGGAGGATCGTGAGTTTTCCTGGCTGGGTTTGAAAGAAGCTGCAGGCGACATTTACAGAGATTGTTGCTGTCTCCTGGCAGTGCAATATGCTTTGGGTTTCACTGCCCTTCCTCTTTCCCTCTTCCTGGAGTGCTTGGACAGAGCTGACTGCCTGCCAGTGATGCAGTCAAGGATAGGGACTGTTTGGCCCTGGCAGCATACACTCTAATTTGACCTCTCCAGAGAATGTTCATCCTTCCTGGTGCCTGAGTAGTTCACCCTCTTGGTTAATTATTAGACAATCACATTTGTCTCCTCTTTCCATAAACCAGGACACAAGCTATAGCAGGGAGAAAGGGAAGGAGCAAAAGGGGTGAAGGACAGTTCTATGTAAACGTAAGACTTCGGGAATCTCCTTGTTTTTCAGTATCAGATATATAAGCTGTTGGTTTATTGATCGAAAAGTAAAGCCTTACACTTTACAAAAAGCTACATTTCAGCAGTTTGCAGAAGTGTATCTGTTTATTTCAACTTCATCACTCCCTTTATGGAGCTTTCAGCATAATTTTTTTAGTGGAATAGAATTACAGTTCCTAAAGCTAAGCAGGTGCAACAACAGATCTGAAAGAGAACTCCAGAAAGGTCAAACAGAATGTGTTCTGAGCTCACAAAAAACTACTACATCTTATTGCAAAGCTATAGAATGGATAGTGTAAAGTGGGGTTGGTTTTCCTTGTCTGTTTCCTTGTTTGTTTGTTTTTTAATTTGGGGTTTAAATTTAAAAAGCAGGGCTATTCATTATTTATACAGAAAAATCTCATTTGTCTTCTGCTTTTCACCAAGTGCTTTCCAATTTAGAAAGGGTCATTTGATTGTAATTAAACCAAATGTTAGTGAATAATTCAGTATATTTTTTTCTTTTTCCCATCCTATTCATTAGTTAGAGCCAAAAGGCTCCAACTTTCAAATAATAGCAAATCTTTAGTCAATAATTAGTAATAATTAAAGACTCAAAGCTGTTATAGCAGCTAGTTAGGAACAAAGAAGATTGTGTTTGTGAAATGAGAACTAATAAGGAAAAAATTAATTTCTCATCAACTTAAATATTTCTAAAAATGTAAGCGTTCATACAGTGTACTCCTGGGAATCTCTTTGTAATTTTATTTGATAAACACAGAGCTAAAATTGGCATGCTTGTAATTAATTTACACTATTACATAAAAATATGGAGAGAATAATTCACAGAGAGAAACTGCATGCTGCAGAGTTGCTTTAAAGCTTTTTTCCTTTTTCTATGAATTTTATCAGATACCTAGTTACATAAATCAGCATGGCACTTTGGCAGCTCTTACAGTCTGAAGTGCTTAAAGGATTTACAAATTTTAAGTAGAACTCAGTGATTGTAAAATTAGCCAATATTCGGCTATATGGAGAACCTTCTATTTTTATTCCTTCACAACTCTTCACAAACCTCTAACATGAGAAAAGTTAAGAAAAAAATTAACATTCTAAACTAAAAGTAACCTAAAATGAGAAAAAAGATTTACAAATTGCATGAAAACCTGTTGACAAACACTGTTCTGCAGTTTTGGGTCCGGTTTAGTACCAGAACTCTAAAGGACTGTTTGGCACTTGCGGTGGAGGAAAAGTTAAAATTGCAATTTTCTGCTGGAGCAGAGTTCATCTGACAAAAATCTTCAGTCCTGTAGGATTCCTGTGCCTCCAAGGTAACTGATCCTGGCTCCAGCCACAGCATGTGTGATGCCCTTGAAATTCCACAGGGATTCTCCTGTCTCTGATCACCTCCTTGGTAGTTCTGTGCAGAGAACTGATCTGACAGAGTGAGAACTTACTCAAAAGGACCCAAAACCAATGAGAAAGGCAGATGGGGGAGAAAGGAGAATACAAATATGTTCCCAGGATTGCAAGAGGAAACATTTCCAAAATAACATAAAACCTGGTGTGGCCACGCTGTCAGCTAGTGAGAAATAAAATGGCCGATGGATGCTGATGTGCTCAGGGATATCAGACGTGAATGAAAGAAGACTGATGACATCTTGTGGGGAGCAGCTCTTCTCTGGGTGACAGGACAGAACAGTCACCCCAATATCACTGAATGCACTGAGCTCGAAAATGGAAAGCAAAGGGAGGCAAACGACCTTCACAGGTTCCACACAAGCCAGCATGAGTTCTGACAATGGGCTTCCAGCTTCCTGCCCCAGCAACAAAATACACCTGACAATCGATTCAGGAACTGTTAGAGACATCACCCTCTCCTGTGATAGGTTTCAGATGAGATGGAATGACCCTGGCTCATTGTAAAGTTCAAAGAAAAACAGGAACAAATGTTTCCCCACTGTATTTTGGGTCTTTTCTAGGCTGTTTCTTTCTGTATTCCACCACCTTATTTGTCTTTTGAGTGCTGCTGGGCATTGAGGCGAGTCTATAATTGTGCTGGGCGTTCTTTTTCCCTCAGCAGTTAGTGAGAAGTTAGAATAGGGCTCTGAGTACAGGCAGTTCAGATTTGCCATTCTCCCATGCTCTCCTCTGCATTTGTCAATGTCTGAGTTTCATCAACCATTATGCTGCCAGTTTGTCTAGGTCTGTTCCCATGAAGTTCATCACAGCCTTGTCTTAGGAAGATAAATAATTTTGTCATCTGCAAATCCTGCTGACCTCATTTTTCTGTTCTACACCTCATTTCTGCCTTACTGGATAATTAATGAGTGTATTAAATGCTAACTACAGTCCAGATCCTTGGGACATACTAATATTAACCTCCTACTGAATTGAAAGCTGACAGCCTAATGAATTAAACTGTTTGCATGAGAACAACAGTGTTGACAGTGAAAATCAGGATGACTTGTGATTTACTCCTAAACTGAAGAAGAAACCAAACCAAAACCCCTCCCAAAACTTTGCAAGTGCAAGTACCTGCAATTTTCACTGAGTTTAATTACGGGTCTTATGAAAAAACAGACTACTTGAGGAAAAAGCAAATCCAATTTAAAAAGGGGGAAATGCCACCTCTGTATTCCTGTTTCCTTTGCTGTTTATGGAATCACTGGACTATGAAACAGTACCTTAAGCATTTTCCCCCCATGAAACTGCTAAAAGTGCCTTGGCTAGAATATCCTTGGAACATCAAAGCTTGTTTAAGTATTTGATCCAGAGGGGACAAGGTAAGCATTTCTAGCTAATCAAGCCTGAAGTAAAAGATGAACAAGATGAACCAAACTGATGACTACTATAGCTATAATCATGCTGGCAGGACGTGCTGCCTTGTCAAAATCATTTAGATTTTTCTGGAATATCAGAAAAATTCCCATATTTCTCTGATACTTTGGTATCGTATCTGTAGTGGATATTTCTGAAAGCAAAAAATATATTTGGAACAAACATCACCAAACCATATAAAAAAGGGCAGTCTCTTAGTGTTCTGCCACTGTTACAAAAACTAATATATTAAAACTTAGATGTGTTATAAACATCAGCAGAAAGTCTAGAGTTATTCCTGGAACTACAATACTTCAGCATCTAAAAAGTGTGGAATTTATACAGCAGCTTTAAAATACTCTAATTAGTGTCTTCCAAGTACAAATCATCTTGTTTGAACTTTGTCCCAAAGAAGAGGCAGAGGAATACAAAAAATTATAATGAATATTCACATGCTCTTGAAGTGAACCACCTTCATGCATGAACATTTTGAGAGACCAAATTTTCTTAGCACAAACCTTCACAGAAAGTGTACAGGTGTAATAATGCATTTAATTAACCATGTATTAAACTAAACCTGTGTTACTAAGCTAATAGGCGTTTCCATAGGAAAGCATAAAGTTCTTTGGGAAATCTGCCTTGTTTTACTAAGGTTTTCAATAGGTTCTATCAAAGCAGATTCCTTTATTTGGGTTCGAAGAGTTTACAAAACGCCTGATCTTTAAAATCACCATCCTGTGCCTCACTATCTGCAATGAATTTGTCTCAGTGACATAGTATTTAACCTTTTTATTTGTTACAAATCTGCAGTTGCAAATTCACATCAAAGACAACTTTTTTGCTTCATAAATTAATATAATTTTTCAATATTGAATATTCCATTCCCCACAGTAACTTGATTGGTAGGTGGCCTACTTGGAAAAGTGACCCTGAAAGGATTTTAGGAGACAAAATAGAAATCAGGTCACCTGAGTGCAATGTGTACACGATCTGTTCTATTCTGTGGTGTATTGCAGCACCTCCTGCTTTCCCACTAACATTCTACTGCAGGAGGTGATGCCTCCTTTGAAGGACTCACTGTAGACGTAACAGAATGTTAGGTTTCTTCAAGGTTCACAGGAGGAGTTGAATTTTTAGTACTTACGTATATATTAGAATGGAAAAAAAAAAATTCTTTTGAGTGAAGAAATGTAATTTTACAGTTGAAATGCACACTTTCTAGTGTCAGTGTAGATGGAGAAGTCTTAGAACCTTGTTGTATAGGTACAGAACCCTCTAGATCACTGCCAGTGCCAAAATAAATGAGATCAGACAACTTCTACATGAAGAGAATGGGAAAAATAGAAAAGATTATGAGATTCTGTATGTTGTCCCATGCTGGTGTTTAATGCATAAAATATAGCAAACAGATTCAGAACTATTAATGTTTAAAACAGACTCAGAATTATTTTACTTGACTGCCCACTTAAGATTTGTGAGGTGTACATAGCATAAATTGCAACCAAGTAACCTTGAAAAGACCAAATTCACTTTTGTTAGTACTATTAACTAAGTCTTTGAACATATTCACATGCCTGCTCATAAATTGTATTCATTATTTTCAAGATTTAGGACTGCTGTGTTCTCCTAAATTTCCCTGATGTATTTAAAGCAGAAACAAAGGTTGGGATTTTTGTTTGTTACTTATCTCATCTTCTGCATTCTCCTCACTCCTGCATTCATTGAGTTGTTGGGTGAATAGCTCATTAATGTGATTTCTATCTGTGTACAAAGGCACAGGGCAGAAGCACTGTTATGTAACAGCTTGAAAAGACACCTATAAATAACCTCCTTTAATAACCATAAATTTACATTAGAAAGGTAGATAAACTCTGAAGTGAAAACCATTTATTTTTATCTGATGCTGCTATTTCATAATCTGAATGTTATCAGACTCATCCTGCATAATTTAGTGGGGTCTTGGGGTTTTATACCATCTGGGAAAGTCTTGCATATCGAATGGATTTATCCAATAGGAACAGGGATCTGAAGAGCTGCATTTCTCTGTGGGGACTCAGTTGTACCTGGTACACATGGAAAACTCCCGGCAGCATTCCTGGCAGAGGAGGCTATGCAAAGAAAGGCAGGTTTGGCTCTTATTTTACCCATTTTCTAAACACAAGGGCTCTTGTCTCAGTAATCTGAAGGATATCAGCCTTGATCAATTTGAATATTCCTTGACACCATTAACCGCCTGCCTTAATTTTGGACATTTTCTGAATTTATGCCTTCCTTTGGCCTAACACCTTGGAAGGAAAATCCTGGCAGGCATAACCAAAATGTTCAGTTTTATAGTTGCTGTCAATCCATCATCACCCCTGTGGAAAGCAGTAGTAAGGCTGAGAGGATGTTCTCATAAAACCTTCAATAGGTGTGTGAAGATACAAAAGTCTAATACAGTAAATTGAACGTGATTACTGGTAGAGAAAGTGATAAAGAAATAACTGAAAAAGGACTGTTTATGTACTCTGTAAGTCTCCAATACCCATTGTGAAGTAATGCAGTGTAATGCCTCCTCTTACAGTTCAATTTCTGTAGGCAGCAGGAGCAGCTGAGCAGAGACAAGAGACAAGCAGGCACAAGTGGAGCAGCAGCCTGACAGGGAGGAAGGAAGCTGACCATCTTTCCCAGTGATTTTTGCAGGACACTGTTCTGCTCTGCAGCATAAACACAGACAGCATCAGTCAAAAAAAGAGGCCCATCAGTGTTATTCTGCTCTATAAAGTTACTATTCCCAGACCACCCACTTTGTCAAGTCTATTGACCTGCCCTTTTCATCTCCTCCTCGGCGTGGTGTAGGCAGCTCCCCATTCTTTTCCCAACCAGAGCTTCATCCCTACAGGAACAGGCTTTTCATTAAATGCATTACCAGTGCTTGTCAGTCATTCTTTAGCCTTTAAATCAAATATTATTTTATTTGAGAGGTTCGAGAGTGTGATAATGGATAATATTTTTCATCATTCTACTGGGTAACCCCTGATTCTTTCAGCCTAATGAAACTGTTCTTACAAGTAAATTGTCCATAATGCATTCAGCTGCTGAAGCTTAGCACACAGCTGGCCCTATGCTGTTAACACACAACTACAGAGATACCTGCAAGGGTCAGGATTGGAGCTTTAAGATAACCCTCTGCACCTCATTGCCTTAGCATTTTGCTGAAGTTTCACCTTCTAAGTTGCATTTATTCAGAGTTGGTTTTGTTTAGTGTTGGGGGGGGTTCTTTTGTTTTGAATATGAGTGTTTTAAAATATTTTAAATTACTCAGACATTTAAAAATATGAAATGCCTGAAAATTAAGCCAGGTGTTTCTTGTTCAGATGGTCCTTCATCACTGTGCCATTCAAATGTTTTCTTTCTTGAACAGGGATTTCAAAGTATTTCACTGCCAACAGATCACCTCATAATATATTGATACACGGTTTTTCTAGCTTTATGAAAAATGTATTTCCCCCATAAATTGATAGATTTTAAATATTTGATCCAAGTACATGTCTCTTTGGTTCCTTGGTAGTGTTTTCAGATCTTCAGACCAGCCAAATGAGTTTGTAAAATCTTTCACTAATTTTCTCCCTTTTATTTTCATATTTCAGTAGAAACATTATCAGCACCTGGTGTTTTGTTATTTTACTGCATGTATTTTGATCGCCTCTAAAATCTCTTGAAATTCTTCCACAAAAGGCTCAGCTTCTTAGGGAACAACCACTTATTGTTTGCCTATCTCCCTCTTTAAACAGCTCATTAAAGTACTCCCTCTATCGCTCTGTAATCGCCTTCTTTGTGACCAAGACATTTCCATTTGTGTTCTTTATCAGACTTACTCAGGTGTACATTGATATGTCTGTAAAATTACCTCATATTTCTGGCCTGTCTATCCTGCTCCAATTCTCCAGCACACCAGGTAACCCAGAGAGGAGGTGTTTGCACTGTCGTGTCCTGTGGGGAGCGATGGGCTGACTCCACGTGGATCTCAAAGCAGCGTGGAAAAGCAAAGCAGAGCAGTGCACCAACGATGCTAAGGCAGCCCCTAATGTTTGTTAGTGACTCCTAGCCCGATGTTAGGGGCACCTCACAGAGCACACAGTGCTGTCTGCCTCCCAGCTTACCCTCCTCTGGCCAAAATAAATGCTAACACGGCGCTGCAATGCATGACTGCCAATTGAAGTGAGCAGAAAATTCGCTTCGTAATTTTACCATATAATGGAAACTGCAGATTTGCTCATCAGTGTCTCCTGCCTTACTCTGCTCTTAAAATTGCTCAGTATGCTTGAAAGATGTGTTGGATGTTTACTTGCATTACTTCACTGTCATGTTTCATCAATAAGCTTTAAGGTCCTAAGTGCACGTTGCTGGTCCTTATGAAAATACGTCTAAGAAGTATTTGTTACTGGAAAATTATTGTTCTCACACTGAATACTCATCACCACCACTGCTGATGAAAGAAAGGAAATAAGTTCTGAGATTGCACACCCTGCTTTTAAAGCTAGGAAGAATTGGGATACAGACATTTGCTCACCTCATTCACAACACAGGATGCAAGGTACTGAGTGTCTACCTCAGTACTCTTTGGTCATGGGCGATTTTATCACATTCCTCCCTAACAGCCCAGTCATCACGGAATGTATCTTCCCAACATCCCTACAAAGAAAGGTTTCAGCTTGATTGAGAGAAGACCTAAAGAATATAAACAACCCTCAGTATTTTGGGTAGCAATTCAAGGTGCGAGGGCTTGATCTGCCAGCACATTTAACACCATGCATCTTCCTAGGCCCAACTCCCACTGACTTAAATTACAGCTGCAAAGTTCAGCTCTTCTCTAAATCAGACCACACAATTTCAGGATGTGCAGTCAGAAAATGAGTAATACAGAGGCAGAAGCTGCAGGGAGAAGTGAACTGTCCAGCAGCACACATTCCTCTGGGACAGAAAGTGGAATAGCATTGCTGAGGTACTGATAAATAAAACACTAACTGAATAAATAGTGCAAGAAGTGCTCCTGGGTAAAGAAAACATCCTGTATAAGTTTACTTGCTTAGAATAAATGAGAACTGGTTAACTTCTGTAATACCACCTAAATTAGATCTGGGTAAACTCTTACGTGGTGTCCCTGGACAGCAGGTGATCTTCTGGGCAGGATTTAACTACCTTTACTCCAAGATGCTTGTGCTCTTCCCGAAAGCCATTCTCCTGATGCATATATGTACCATCCCTCTGTCATAGGTAAGGACGGGCAGATCCTCCACACATGGACCATCTCTCATACAAGGCTGGGACAATTGGGATTGTTCAGCCTGAAGAAGCTTTGGGGTGACCTAATTGTGGCCTTCCAGTACCTTAAGGGGCTGAGAAAAAAAGATGAGGAGAGACTATTTACAAGGTCCTGGGGTTACAGGAAAAGGGAGAATGTCTTCGAAAGTGAAAGAGAGGTGTTTGAGATTAGATGTTAAGAAGAAATCCTTCCCTGTGAGGGTGGGGAGGCCCTGACACAGGTTCCCAGAGAAGCTGTGGCCGCCCCTGGATCCCTGGCAGTGTCCAAGGCCAGGCTGGACTGGGCTTGGAGCACCCTGGGATAGTGGGAGGTGTCCCTGCCCATGGCAGGGGGTGGGAGTTGGTAATTTAAGGTCCCTTCCAATCCAAACCATTCTAAGACGCTATGATAACAAATGAACTCTGGCTTAGCATAGCTGTTAGCACCAGTGTACCCAGGGAACATGAGCCCAGGTGTGCCCAGGTGGCCAGGAAGGCCAATGGCACCCGGCTTGTTCCAGCACTGATGTGGCAGCAGGACGAGGGCAGTGACCGTCCCCCTGTCCTGGGCTGGGGTGAAGCCACACTTCGAATCCTGTGTTCAGTTTTGGTACCGTCACGACAAGACAGACACTGAGATGCTGGAGCCTGTCCGAGGAAGAGTCTGGAGCACGAGTCCTATGAGGTGCTCGGGTAATGGCCCGGAGAAAACGTTTTTCTAAAAACCACCGCCTCGCTGTTGGCGCCACTGGAGTTCCCCCGAGGGAGGGCGGTGCGGCCCCGGGGGGCGGAGGGCGGGGGGAGGCGCGGCCTCCCGGGCCGCCCTGCCCGGCGCCGCGGCCCTGGGCGCGCAGCTCCCGCCGCCCTTTCGCGCCCCGCGCGGTCCCGCCCGCGCAGCATGGCTCCCCCCGCTCCCCGGCCGCTGCCTCTCCTCCTCCTCCTCCTCCTCTTTCTCCTGCACTTCGCCGCCTCCTCCAAGCTCAACACCCCCAAGGTGCTGCTCCCCTTCACCCGCGGCACCCGCGTCAACTTCACGCTAGAAGCCAGCGAGGGTTGCTACCGATGGTGAGTGCAGGTGCCGCCGCCGCCCTTTGTCCCTTTCTCTCCCCCCGCCGGCACCTGCGGCGGCTCCTCGGCCCGCGGTGGGGCCTTAGGGCTCTTGAAGCAGCTGGGCCTTTCCGCATCGCTTTCACCTCCCTGCGGGTGGGTTTGGGCGGCCCAGCAGTGCGGGAGCCCAGCGGTGCGGGAGCCCAGCGGTGCGGGAGCAGACATGGAGATAATCTCTACGGGGAAAGGTTGTTTATTTTGTGCAGTGGGGGTTAAACCCGCTGGAGGGAGGCAGTGTCTGCAGGCCGGGCCCAGAGGGGAAGGTCCCTGCTAGTGAAGGAAGCTTCCCGCCATGGCTCCGTGCCCAACATGTGCCTTACAGCCCGTGTGCACCCACCCACACACCCCACACGTGCACCTGCTTCTCCCTGTACCCCACACCCCCCACCTGCTTCTCCCTGTACCCCACACCCCCCACCTGCTTCTCCCTGTACCCCACACGCACACTCCACCTGCTCCTGCACACACACCCCATGTGCCCACCCTGCTGTCCCGCACACCCACAGTGCCGCCCCACACACGCATTGCCACAGTCCCACGTGTGCGGGGACAGCACCCAGAACTCCTGCTTGTGCTGCTGGTGGGGAAATGCCTCTTCTGTTGCTGTCGTCAGTAATGAAGGTCCTGACAGCTTTGAGCTCGGGGTATGGACATAAAGGAGTCGTAGCTAAGTCGGGAGCCTCTCACTGCTGCTGTAAGTGTAGGTAACAGCACCCTTAATACTTCACCTGGGGATAGTGAAGTCGAGTTTTAAAAGTGAAAGCTTTCCCGGTTTTCGTAGTGTTGAGCACGTGGGATGTACTCCAGGAACTTCTGGCTGGGAGCCCCCTTCCTGCCTCGCACAAGGGGGAGGACTGGGTAGTGTTGAGCACAGGGGCTGAAGGCAAATCCCACAGCGTGTGCAAATTTAGAAAGCTCACAGTAGTCTTCGTGTTAAACAAATGTTGCCAACTCCTTGTCCTTTCTGTAGCGCTCCAGAATGGTAACTTAATCAGTAATGAGCAGAAGGTACCCACCTGAAAAAGAAGTGGCAGTCGAGATATGTTTAGGATGATACTTCCGTATGTGCCAGATGGATGCGTGTAGCAGTTTTCAGTTGTTTTGTGTCTGGCAGTTACTGAAATACGTCTTAAAGGGCCATATTTTCATTCTCTGTCAGTTTATTTGCTTGGTTCTTACACATTTCTCATCTCTGGGCTGGGTACAAACCTTTGGTCTGTGACAATTTACATATTCTGCTTATGCAGAAGAGCAGTAATTAATTTTATCCAGAAGTTGACTGAATGAAAGTTACCAGATGAGCTGCTTGTGGTCATGTAATTTAATTCTTAATGGAATGCTTTAGTGAAAATCTTGCAAGTGTGGGTTTTTTCTCTTTTCTTACTCTAATTTTCGAAGGCTACTGAATCTTTAAAAGGATTCGGTTTGTGAGGTAAAATACATTGCATAAAGCTGAAACCCAAAACTCATCAAAGAACTAGTAAAATGTGGAAGTGTAGACTCTTTCCTGTTTGCCAGTGAGCTGTTAGGTGGTGCCGGGCTGGCTGCAGCCATTCCTGCACATGCCAGGTGCTATCCAGCTGTCAGAAGTATGGAGATCTTTGCTAATTTCACTGAAATCTACAGATGAAAAGGTGTAGGATTGTACTCCAGAGAAATGCCAGACTTGATCCACATTCATATCTCTAATGGAGGTGATTTTTGTGCACTTCAGAGCATGTTCTGTTGGTGCTGTTTACCAGCAGTGACTCATACCCCTCATGCTGACAGGCTTCAACATCCTTTTCCATCCTCTCCCTCTGCCCTTCAGAGATGAATTTTGGTTGAGAATTAAGGAAACTATACCTAATTCACCTTCTCTGTGCCATCATTTTCTGTGGCAGGATTGTTAATGGGTGTTTATTCACTTCTGCTTTGCAAGGCCTGGCAGGATGTGGGTTGTAAAACTCAACGTGCGCTTAGCAAGCGCTCCGGAGGAAGCAGGAGTTCTGGGTGTGTGTGACTGAGCACAAGCAGCAGTGGCACTGGGGCTCTGTCCCTCTACATCCCCACAGGCCTGGAACTGTGGGTGGTTAGAAAGAAATGTACTGGAGGAGCAGCTCCACAGCCACTTGCTGGCAGGTTTCCTGTGCTTCTCATTGGAGCTGTCAGAAGGAGCTGTTACTGGAGAGGGGCTGTTGAACTCAACAAGTTAGGAAGTACCAAATGCAGTGACTTGAGAAGGAGTGACTCTTTCTCACGTTTGCAAAATGATGGATGTGTTTGCATGCGTGAAAGTAGGGGTTTGAATGGAACTGGTCAGATTCAGGCCCTCTGTGTCTGGAGAGGGGACTGAGGGTGTGTAATACAGGAGATTGCGAGGTTAGAGGTAACCTGTGGGAGCTGTTCGGGTTGTACAGCAGCATCTGATGCCAAATGACACCTTTTGAAGGCCTGCATTACTCATCTCAGACATTCAGAATTCATACACAAGTGTCCAATTTCCTGAAAATCAGTCTATAGCATGCTGTGACCTTATTTTCTCCCAGTTTCCCTTTGAGCCTTCAAGTTTACCTCTGAAAGTAGGAGATTTTCAAAGTGATGGTAGCTGTGTCTGAGAATTCCACTGATTCCGAGGGAACAGGTCAAGTTCTATCATCATCCCAGCAGACTGGGAGTGGTGGTAAGGTTATAAGCATGGCTGTAAAGTATTTGCTGATTTTCAAGATGCTCATGCCTTCTGGAGTTTGGGTTGCCTTTATGTTAAAATTATTTTTTGGGAAAAGCTTTGTTTTCAAAGCATACAGTGTTTCCATCTGTAAATACTATACATGATACTATCTTCAGGCATAACACACAGTCTGTGCAGATATATTTAGCATTTATATTATTACATCTGTATTTATCTTTTAATTACCTTAATCCAGAAATTATGCTTGAAAGAATGAAAGCATTCCGAAGCAGAATTTTCTCCTTGAAACCTCCTGTACCATAATAACATTTTAAGGGGGAGGAGGGGAACACACACACACACACACAAAAAAAAAAAACCAAACAAAACATTTCCCCCCAGGATACACACCCTGGCTGGGTATTTATAGCAGAAATTATCTGCAGTGTACAAATATGTTTACATATTTCATTATTTCATACAGTGTAGAATTAAGATACATGGTGAGAACTGGTGGAAATTAAGAGGAGTTTATTGCCACCTTAATGAAAGGTTTGTGTGTGCTACTGAAGCCCTCACTGAGGAAGTTGTATCAAGGTAATTGCCATGGGAGAGGAGCTGGTAACAGAGCAGTAAAGGGAGAGATCCTGTGGCTGAGTGGTGTTGGAGGTGTGGGATGCACAGGTACTTCCAGAGAGCCCAAACCCCCTGCACAATGCTGCTGTCACAGCAGTTGGCTGGCAAAGCTCATTTTCTAGCTCCTTATCTTGTCATGTTTTTGCTGTAAATTGATTTTACTGCTCCATGGGATATATGTGGTGGCTTATGTGTTTTTAAAAATGTCTATCAGTAGTGTTGTTCACTGAGATCTGTTGCTGTGCTCTAAGACCACCAGTCTCATCTCTGGTAATCTGGGAGTTGTGGTGTTTCCTGGATCACCTGTTTTACCACAGGTCTAAACAGTCCTGTCTGACTCTCACTGGAAAATGTTTTGTGTGAGATACTGTTAACGTCCACATTACAAAGTGACATCTTAAATAATGTTTGTTATCCCCTTCTCTGGTTCCCACCTGCTCTGCATTTCCCTCTTGTAAGGCATTGCAGCTGGTAGCAGGATGTTCTCCCTCTCCCTGACTTGCCTGGCTGTGCCTTCCCAGCAGGGCTTCAAGCTCTTTTAAGTGCCAGCAGGAGCTCAGAATTGGGCTGAGGTGTCCTTGTTGGTAAAGTGAGAGGGGCTGTGCTGCTGTGGCTCCGGTGTGTGTGTGTTACCTGAGACTGCTGGCTCAGAGCCAGAGCAGGGGGTGCGAGCCTGCCGCAGAGGTGTCCTGCCAGAGCCCAGGAGGCGCAAGAAACAATGTTGTCTCTCTTAGCTCATGTCTCAACATCAGTGCAGGTTTACTCCTCAAAAAGCTTTTTCTCAGTCTGAGCACACCCTGCCTGGAAAGGCAGACAGAAGGATTAGGGACTTACTGATTTGGGGCAACTTTTCATTGCTGAACACCCGTGAAATAAATGTTTTAAGACTTTTGCTCATTTTTTAGTCCCAAGAGTGACTTTATAAGGTCCCTGGTGTATCGGTCAGTCCAGTCTTCCCAAACTCTTGGAAACTTTCACTGCCCAGTTTCCCTCTGACTACGTATCTGCCCAAGAGCCTGATAAAATTCTAAAAGATCAGATCAACTGACAGTCATGGTGCAGCTCCACAAAGGTGGATTTTTGCTGACTCACTCAGTTGAGTTTAGTTTGAAGAGCTGGCAGAACAGTATAAAACACTGGAGCAACAAGAATCAACAGAGAATTGCTATTGAGAGAAAACAGTAATAGGTGCCTGATCTTTGAACCAACTGATAAATAAATTAAGTATAATCTAGTGAGGTATTGACATGCAGTGTTTCAGAACAGTCGATTAAAGAACGCAGGCCTGGGTATGGGTAGATGTGGAGATACAATCTTGGCACATGGCGCTGTGTCTGGGGCCCTGGAGGGGCCATCCTGGGGATGGAAATCATGAATGAAACAGAATCAGCAAGAGGACTGGCAGCCTCTTTGCCAGTGCCATTCATTCCTCAGCAAGTAGGACTTTTTTCTGAGGGAAGTAAGTACTGGGGACTTTGGTGAGCTGTTTTCCCCTCACCTCCTCACTACTCTTCCCAGTGCTTCCTCCCTGCCCTGCTGTTCCTTACAGGTGCTGGCATGGGATCCAGAGCTAGTGCCAGAAATGCTTCTCATTGCTGCCTTCTCAGGATCTAATTTTGCCCTCTGACAAGCCCAGCTCTCAATGTCACACGCTGCTGAAGAGCTGCTGTAGTTGGCAGAGGATATAAATTGCAGTTTCATCATTCTAAACCAAAGTTTCTTCTTGCCCATCTAGGACCCAGTAGTGATCCCAGAGTAGTACCTCTGTAATTTGCAGCCTGGTTGATTAATGCCTTCGCCTCTCTGTGCTTGGCCCTGCATCCAGGTAGCTCTAAACAGAATGTGCTTTTGATATTGCTGAATGATAGAGGGGTCATCAAATACTTCGTATGTTCTGCTGGAAAAAACACCAGTCATGCAGATAGTTTTTAAATATAAATCCATAGGTAACCAAGCTTCAGAAAGGCCCACTTGAGTAAAATTTGTATTAAAAAAAGACATTCAGCTGATACTCTACCTCTTAAACTACTGCTAGAAGCCAAATAGTGTATAATCTCAGGTTCTCTACTGCAGTGACAACTAAGAGTTAACTGGCTTTCAACTGTAAAAGCTTGAAAGTTCCTTTAAAATTGTGGAGTGTTTGTAAGTTTACAGTTAAAATTTAATTTTTGTTGATCTTTGTTCCTCCCTTTTTCTAGTCTGAAAAGTATCCTGTAATTAGACTCAGTTTTACAACACTATTAGTGCAAACTGCAGTGGTTTTGTATTACAATTCATGGCCAGATATTAAAAGAACAAATACAAACCCCAGTGAAACCCCTGTTGTGTTGTAAACACAATCAATTCCAGACTGCAAGAATGCAAAACCCTCAAATTAATAACAAAAAATCTAATGGCAGAGAATATTAAGCAGTGTAAAGAGCTAAATAAAAGTCAGTTTCATACATATAATACTTATTTAAAAATACCTGCATGCAGACTAACTCAAATCCACATGCTCAGCTTCAAAAGCCAACCAGCCAAGTGCAGGAAAAACCTTACTGGTTGTGAATGCTAATGTTGTTTAAAGAAACTTGCTAAATGTTGGAAAACTGTTTCGTGGTTGCCTGAGAACAACAGAAAAATAACTAATTACTCACTCTTAATGTCTAAAAATATTTCAAGCTTTTAGAGTGAAGCTAAGTGTGCTATTAATACAGAAAATCATATTATTTTATAAACAGTGTAAACCCTACTATGAAAAATGTGCACATATTTGTGTACATTGCTTAGGTTTATACAATAGATAAAACAAACAATTTTCAGGTTTAAGCTTCTAATTGGTGTTTAAATTCCCCATTGCATACTGCTGTGGGCTGTTTATTCCTTGATCAGATAAAATACTTTGAAATTCTGGGTCAGCAGTTGGTAGCGTTGTTTCAAAATCCTCTAAAACTACTCCTTATGTAAGCAAAATAGTGTTGGGAGCTTAAGGTTAGGAACAGGATTTGCAATTTTATTGCAGTGGCTGCAAGCAGAGGTCTGTGCTCACCTGGGCTGCAGCTGGTAACTCTCAGATAATTGACTGTGGTGTGATGTGTTATTTTTTGAATAAATACAATTTTAGTTAAGGAGAAATTTAATTTTTCGCTCGTGTTTGTTGGATTTGTTGGTTGTGCCAGTAAGAGGAGGTAAAACGTGTAGGGGGGGATTCAGGCATATTGTTGATTCAAGACATTGTTTGTTTGGAACTCCTGTCCTGCTCCTTGCTGGGTTAGAGAATTTTCCCTATACATCACAGGTAGGCATTTTTGTACATCCTCCAGTAAAAAAGGCTAAACCCGTCCAGTTTCCCCATCTTTAGCAGGAGGGGGATCCAGTGCCCAGCTTAGATTGCATTTACCAGATAGTGCAGTGTTTTCATCAGAGCTGCTCTCATCATCCGGAGAAACAATTCCCGCACAGCTTTGTCACCCATCAGTGCTTGCTTTCATTGTTCTAATCCTTCAAAGGGCCCTTGTGCGCGGGCTGTGAGCCCGGGTCCCGAGCAGCCAGCGGGGCTGTTCCGGGCGCTGCATTCCCGAGCGGCTGCCGGCGCTGCCCTGCCCGGCTCCGGGCTGTGCGCACGGCTGCGAGCAGCAGCTGCGGCCCCGCCGCGGCCCGGCCTCTGCCTGCTGGGTTATTTCGCTGCCTCTGCAGGTAGCCTTCCCATGTATATTGCTGCTACCTCAAATTTACTTTCAAGAGGCTTGGTTCTTAATAACTCTTCAACTTCTGTTGTTGTTTAACTTGACATTTTTGGCACGCTGGAAGGGAGAGCTGGGCTCCACTCTGTTATGCCCTGGCCTGTTCCGTGGGTTATGGGGAAGGTTGTTCGATTCACTCTGGGCGCTGAGTGGGAGAAACAACAAAATTCTCAGGAGGCCGCAAACTTCTTGCAGACTTCAGAACATTAAGGTAGATTAAGGTATTTGGCAAATTTTAAAACAACATCCAGACAAAGCAAGGCACTTCCAAACTTTAATTTATCCAGACACCACACGGCATTGACTGGAATTTTTTAGTGTGGGTTACAATGTATTTCGAGAAGAAAAACGTAGGAGAAGAAAGAGAAAGATGTGTAGCCTCCCCCCGGCGATGCAGCGTGGTCTCAGCTCCGTGTCAGCCCGGGCAGCGGGGCGGCCCCGGGCACACGTGTCCCTGTCCTTTCCCGGCTCGGCTCCGCCGGGCCTCCCCGGGCACGGCTGTGCTTTGCTGTTCCCGGCCCCACGCGGTCACACGGCACCGATTCGGGGCTCCCAGCCCGCCACGGGTCACTCCGACATTTGCGGTCAGCCCCACTGTTGTGAACGAGGCTGAGACTTTTGAAAGGAAAAGTCAACTCGTTTATTTGTTAACTGCTGAGAGCGGGAACCCAGGATAAGCCCAGGCTCCGTGCGACAAGCCAGAATAAAACAATACTCCAGCAAGACAGTGAGACCCACTGGGTGCTCCCTTGGAGCCCAAGGTCCGCAGGAGGACCCCTCCCCTGGGTGCAGGTGGCTTTTAAAGTCTCTGGTGCCACCGGACTGGTGCATTTCTCAATCCTCGTGCTGATCGGTCCCTTTCCTGTCCGCTGGCTGGTCTGTACCTCCGTGCATTCCTCACCAGTCATTTCCAAACAAGTCCACTCCATTGGTTGGCTCGTTCTCCAATCCCAGTCCAGGGCATCGTCCTCATCCCTTGTACCCTACGAGGCAATGTACTAGAAAGTTCCTTCTATTAAACCCATTGGGTCCTTGTTATATCCCCATCCAGGGTTACGTTCCAGCATTACACCCGTACAGTCTCGCAACTTCCCTTCAATTAACATGTCCATCTATTCCACCCTCAACTCCCCTCTTTTATATCTCATTTAAACAGTAATAACCAGCACCCTGAAACCAATTCATTTATTACAGCCCCACTGTGTCGGTGTGGAGCAGAGACTGAGCAAGGCTCGAGGGGCTGGGGGGCAGAGCAGTGACTGCCCCACCTACGCAGTGCTCGCCCTGTCCTCCTCCTTCCACCCGGCTGTTCCGAGCCAGTCAGTCATTCCTGCAGTGTCCTGCCCACATCCATGGTGAGCTGCCCACAAGCCCATTCCTGGAGCAGTTGTCTGCAGAGAAGCCATACGAGTCGGAGCAGGGAGTAACAGACTCACCAATTTTAGGTCAAAATTCCATGTAGGCTTACATTGCACCAAAGATGATTATACAACTTTGCATGTTTCGCACAGTGTTGCGTATTTCAGCTAACCAGACTAAATCTTTTTTCCCCCCTTAAATTTCTTGATTAAGGAATGTTTCTTCTTGTTGTTCAGAGCCCCTGTCATAGCAAGGGTATATAATTGTGGTGTTCTGCCATTGGGGAAGGTTCCAGTTTTTTCAGAACTGTGTTTCAAACTTGTTTTGAAAACACTGTTAACAAGTGGTGGATGGAACTTCAGTTAAACATGTTTCACCTTCATTTCAGTGTTCTGTATGTGTTTTCACTTGTTCCACACCTCAGAGGTCATCAGTAGTGAGGCCAAAGGCTTGCAGCTTTGAGGAGTAGCTGGGTACAGGGCTGGATTGCCTTCAGCAGTGACCTTGCCATGGTGGAGAGAAAGCCGTGCTTGTCTGCCCCGCCTCTGGTCTGGGCTTTCCCCTTCCTCAGCCCACGCCGGAGTCCTGGGGAGCTGCTGCCATCCAGCTCTTCCCAAAGCGAGCTGCTGACCATGCAGCACGTCCCAGGTGAATTGCTGGGGTGGCTTTAAGGCAGAGCTTTGATTTGTGTGCTGACACAGCCCAACCCTGCGCAGGTCGTCCACGCGGCCGGAGGTGGCGAGCATCGAGCCGCTGGGGCAGGACAGCTGCCGCTGCTCGCAGAGGGCGCTGGTCCAGGCGCGCTCCTCGCAGCCCACGCGCCTCACCACCATCATCTCTGCTGAGGACACACGTAAGTCTGAGCTTGGCTGAGCAAACCACTGCTTCTCATGGGCCTCCTGCTGTGCTCCGGAAACAGAGCAGAGATTGAGAAATGCACAGACAAATTTCTGTTCCTATGCACAGTCATTTTAGGCTTTCCATGGGTGTGGGTTTTAACTTCTGTTTGCAAATAGAGGGTGTGACTGAAATATAAAAAAATTTTTAATAAAAGTTACTAATGCAAATTCATATACTTTGCATTTGAAAAAGCTGGAAGTTGCCTTTGTGTCTGTCATACAGTGTACTTGGTTAGTTTTTATAGTGACAGATAGGCAAAACCAGATGGCCAGTTAAAGGCCTTGCAGTCACTAACTGAAGGAGTTTATGGGGGTTTATTTTCTGTGGGTAAAAGTTACTAATTTCTCTGGGACATGAGAGCACTGTAGCAACTCTGCAGAAGCACTCAGAGACAACACCTGTAAGTGTCAGTGCAGATGGAAATCAGAGTTTGTACAGATCCGTTCTGCAGTTCAGTGAGGAAGGGAGCTGTTCTTGCTTTCTGAGCCACCCTTTGACCACGCGTTTCTTCATCGAGGTCATGACCAAGTTCAGGTTCTGTCAGTGTCTTGTGTCACTGGCTAAATTTGGGTTGCATCTTGACTTATCGTTGTTCTTGATGAGCACATGCAGTGTTGTGATTTGTTGTGCTCTTTCTGATGTCCCTTCAAGTGACTGGACAAGTGCTTCGCTGTGATGCCATCGTTGATTTAATTCATGGCATTCAAGTTGTGTCCACAACAAGAGAGCTCTACCTTGAAGATTCACCACTGGAGCTCAAAATTCACGCTTTGGATTCAGAAGGTAAGAGATTTGCTTGTAGGAGATTAAATACGTATTGAAAGTTCTAATTGTCTGATGCATGCACTAGCTTTATTTGGGACTCAGTTGACTGAAGCCAAGTGGAGAATTTTAAGGGGGTTCTCTGGACAATACATTGTGAAATTGTCTTTTTTCTTTTGAGCTGAGGGTAGTCTAAAGAATTTTGCAAAAGGATGTTTTTGTGACCAGTCAGGTATCCAACAGCAAGTTCAGAGGTGATGTTTGAGATCAACCACCTATTGCTCCATGTGTTAATTACTACACAAACACTCACTTCTGGGAGGCACCATTTAGGCTCATAGGAGTCAGTGCGTTTGGACTGAATGCATCATTATTTAGTAGAAGCAGAAAACTTAGCTTTTTGTAGTCTGTAGCATCAGAAGAAGAACCATGATCTGATAAGAATTTCATGCTTTTGACAGTCAAGTTTTGTGCACACATAACACACCAAGCAAGGGATTTTTAGGACAACTTCTGAAAGGAAATAATGTGTGAAGCAGCTATAAAGGTTGAATTAATTGTTTTGGGTACTTTGAGAACTGAGCCATCATGTTTGTAAACCATGAATGCCAGGTGAAGTATGGTGATGTGTTAATAATGAAAAGTAAATTTGTTTTTATCCTATGTGTAGTGCTGGATTTGTGGCTTGGTGTTTGTGCAAACTCAAGGGTGCTCCATGGTTGTTCTTGTAGGGATAAACCAGAAATTTCCTTGGGAAATAAGTCATGGTTTATATTCCAGGAAGACTCTATGCTTGTTCTCTATTTTTGTTCTAATCTGGTTGTTTGATTTGTAGGAAACACTTTCAGCACCTTGGCAGGGTTGGTGTTTGACTGGACAGTAGTGAAGGACCCAGAGGCCGATGGCTTCTCAGACTCCCACAACGCACTACGGTAAAGTCATTTCCTTTGGTCTCAAAAGCCTGTTCTGTTTGATGTGTAAAAACACTTCCCCACATCTAGGCAGTTCACTGAACTGATGCCTAAAATAACAATGCTTGAGGGTCAGTCATTTCAGGTTGGGTTAAGTGTCTACCTACGCGACAGCCTGGGCACTTCCACCTCTGTTTAATTTAACTGATAGTGTTAGTGAGCAGCTCTGGGGTTGATCTTGCTGAAACATCTCTTGCAAAAGGAAGATTTATCAGTAAGATTGTTATCTCAGGATTTCAGCAGAGTTCTATTTTTAGCTTTCTTTTTGAGGAAAAAGTTCCTGTCCTTTTCAGAAAGGAGCTCTCCAAACCTGAAGAATTTCAGGTGTCAGTGGACACTTAGTTCTGGGGTTGAAATAGGATGATTGCTTGTGGTGAAACCAGTTCTCCTACAGAGCAGAAAGGTTAACAGCCAACTTCCATCCTCAAACCAATATTCCAGATACACTGCAAGGGGAGTGGGGGGAGCAAGCAAGGCTTTGCTGCTGGATAAACACAAACTCTGATTTTGCAGCCCTAGAGAAGCAGCAGTAGCTGGGGAAAGCCTGTTAAGCCCATAATCCACCTGAAGCTGCAGGTATGAGTGAGAGCCAGAATGAATGGCTTAGTGGGACTGGGTATCCCAAGTCCTAGTCCATATGGAACTTCTTCTTTCAGTAAAGTATTTGCTGATGGGATTTTAACCAAACTAATATTGATATATGCTCTACTGTTAGCATAACTATGATAGCATAAAGATATTCTACAGCTGATACAGCTTTGCAAAATAAATTATAAATTGTCATAAATACTTTAATATCCATAACTGTTCTCCATACGGCCCTACTGGTTTTGCTGTGCAAGTGCACGTGAAGCCAAGCAGATGATGTGCATACAGAAGGTGACACCCTGTAAAACACTCTCCTCTTTCCACTTCCCGTCATTTTCCCATCCATGGCCAATTCCTTCCCTCTCTTTTGCCACTTTTCCTTGAAATTTTTAACAGTTACTTCAAGTGTTTGGCTTGTAGATGATTTTCATGGTTATTTATTAAATACATCCTGGCTTTTTGAGAGAGGTCGAAGTTACATTCTGCGTTTGTTGAGCTGTTGCTTTTATAAACTTAAGCTTTGGGTCTTGCACATCAGTTGCTCTACAATATAGAGAGTTTTTGCAGTCTCACCTACTGTACAAACTGGAGGGGTCATTGTAGACAACATGTGCAGTCTTCTGATAGCTCACAAGCAAGCTTCAAACAAACTTATCTGTCACAGAAATTAGCTGCAGATACCTCGAAGAATGAGTAAAATTTGGATATCTGGTTCCAGGCAAACATCTTAAATTGGCTTAAAAATGGAAATGGCTGGGAATAGATGCTGGTGGTTTCTCTGTGGGCTTACAAAGGTTGGTTAACAATTTTCTATTCACTTTTTGATTCACCTTTCAGTATACTGAAGTTCTTAGAATCCACTTACATCCCTCCTTCCTATATATTGGAGATGGAAAAAGTTGCCAAGCAAGGAGATACCATTCTGGTGTCTGGAATGAAAACAGGGAGTTCTAAATTAAAAGCAAAACTGCAGGAAAGCATCTATAAGGTAAGAAACTTGAGTTTATCCTTACCTTTTGAATATTTCATCTCGTAGCCCAGTGTTCCAGGGGTGCTGTGGGTTTGCATTGTGGATGTCAGTGCTGGCTTGAGTCTGTAGCCCACATCACAAGAGATGACACCCTGGGAGGGCTGGAGCTCGGTGCAGTGACCCAGCCCAGGACAGGGCATGTGCCAGAGATCGTTTCTAAACCTCTGACAGAAGGCCCTGTGGCAGAGGAATGCACTCCCAGTGCTTCCATACAGTTGAAGTTCTCCTGATATTCATACTGTACGTACAACTAGAACCATTGCATTGGCCCTTTAGTCCCTTCAAAAAAGAACCAACTAGAGCAGTTCTTCTTTTCAGTCAATAAACATCTAGAAAAAGGTCTGCTCTGTTGGAAAGAACTTTATTTCCTGTTGTGCTTGAAATGAGTGTCGTAGGAATAATTTCTTATATTCAGTTCTGCCTCAGGAGGTTTTGGTGTCCAGGGAACGACTTTGTGATGTGAGTGTCAGAGCTACCAGTGTTCAGCTCCAGTGCTGGGTGGTCTTCCCAGCTGCTGTGGAGGTCTGGGATGATTCTGTCTTTGAAGCTTGGGCTCACTGAGATTTTCATTTCACTCTGCAAACAGCTGTTTCTTCTCTTAATAGAATTTACAAGCACCTGTGAGAGTATTATGTTTAATTTAATTTATCATTGTGCTGGTATCAGCTTAATACTGCGCCTTAAAAAACTGCCTCCATAAAATGGGGGTTTTCTGAAGTTCATCTCATCTCTGCAGTCTGGTTTTGCAGATTTGTGTTACTATATTTTGTGCTTCGTGTTTCTGCTCAAAGCAGAATGGCCGTGGGCTATCTGAACCTTGGCTGTAAAAAGTGTTCTACTGAAATATTATCTACATGTGTGTAGTGGTACCACTGGTAAGGTGGCACAAGTAGTAGTGCATGTTGAGAATTGTATTTTTGTTACAAAATTTAGTTTAGTTCTGCCTAATTGTACTGAGTACATGGACATACTCTACATTTTATCAGTCTGACTTCTTTTGAATGCTTGTAGCTTGGTTAGCTTTCTGGTTTAATATTTATATTTCTCAATTAGTTTTGAGCTGATACTGTGAGAGAAATGGAAACAATATTGTTCTGCTTGCAATTTTTTATCTTTCTGATTAATAGTTCCTTTCAATCTTTCACTGCTGCCAGACTGCACATTTTCAGTGAACATCCCTCAAACAGCTGTAAGAGAGTTTATACAATTACCTGTTGTATTCCTGATTTAATAGACCGGTGAGTTGGATGCAGCTTCCTCAGTGAAGTTATAATGGAGATGCTGTCTGGAGGTGCCATGTTTTACAGGGGGAAGATGGATTTCTGAATGTCTGAGTGATCACTGAGCATCTGCTTCAAGTTTTTCTGTATTCTCCAGAATGATCTTCATACAGACATGATTTTTTTCTTAATTCTTGCACTGTGTGCACAGAGCAAATCTCTGTACCATTTACTGTCCCTTGCATTGCCCTGTTGTGACAAAATTCAAGATGAAAATATAGAGCCAATTGCAGCTAGTAATGTTTTTCACTTCTAGATTCTAAGTTCCTGCTGCATGGTCTGTTTCAAACAAATGAGCTGCTTTAAATGTGGTTACTTTTTCTCTTTTTTCCCCCTCCATCAACAGGATGTACACCCTGCAGAAGTCAGATTGCTTATTTTGGAAAACATCCTTTTAAATCCAATATATGACATCTATCTTCTGGTAGGAACATCAATTCAGTACAGAGTTCAGAAACTGAGGCAAGGGAAGATCACAGGTTTGTTCTGTTCTCTTTTATTTTTATTTTTTAATGCTTTGTGTGAATTTTTAACTGCTGAGAAATTTTTAATTGTGTTTAAACTACTTTGTTAATATTTAATACTGTTTTCCTAAGGCACACAATGATACAGCTGTTTAGTTCTTTCAGTCAAAAAAAAAAGTGACTGTTAAGAATATACTCTTGTAGATTTGTCAAGGATGTAAAGACAAGGGTAACTTAGAACAGGAACTAACACTGTCATTTTAGATGTTAACAGTCACTAAGGAGTGACTTTCTTACTTAAATCAAATTTAGATCAGTAACTTTTCTAACAGAAAATGTTTTATTGGCAAATGGATTTGCTCCACAAAGTGAAGCCTTTGTAAAGGTTAGCTGGCTTTATGCCCACTTGAGAGTGCAGTGCCTTGAGTTTTCCCTCTTTCGTTTTTCCCTTTTTTCCTTTTTGTCTTTTTTTTTTCTTTCGAAGCTGGAAATCAGTTGGATGTTAGGTCTTGATAGTGAGATGGTGTTAACTGGGAATTGCAGTTTCACAGACATTGTAGTTTGCCAAGAAGCTCATTTGTGTGTGTGTGTGTGTGTGTGTTATGACGACAGAAGTGCTATTTTTACAAGCCATTAAGAGTACTGATTTAATATGTGCACTAGGCATCAGTAAAAAATAATCAGCAATAATTAGCAGCAGCCAAACACTGCCACACCTGCTTTTACTGGTTTGTGTGTTGTGTTGTTTTGCCTGCAGAAATAGCGATGCCATCAGATCAGTACGAGCTGCAGCTCCAGAACAACATCCTCGATCCCAAGGGAGATCCCTCCTGGCCAGTTGCCAAGCTGGACCAGGCAACATCCACTGTGACTGCATTGCAGCAGGGGCAAACCAACCTCGTCCTGGTGCACAAGAGTATCCTTCCTTGGGAATGCTTTTCCAGCCACTGCTCTGTGGCAGGGGACAAGCTTTCCACCCTTTGCAACACAAAAAGTTCAAGTTATCCTCATTTGTACCAAGAGTCTGGAAATCAGGAGCACTGGTGGAGCCATGGAGAGCAGCACTGCTGTGAATTCAGTCTCAGCAGAGCTGTCTGATGCCTTGGAATGTTTTAACAAATTAGGTTGGCAAAAGATCACTTAAATCATGTGTAGTCCCCTCAGTCACTGTAGAAATGTGATGGGGCTTTATTTAATTTTTATGTTTCGGTCATTATATTCTCCAGTGAAATCTCTCCAAAGTGCTCACTGTCTTGCACTGAAGTGGGAGTAATGTTTATTTGCAGTGTACAATTAGCTTTAAAATAGCCAAAGAGGCACAAGGAGTCCCAGGAAAATGCTGCTCTTGATTTGACTTGTGCTAAACTTGTGTGTTCCTTTACTGAGCCCTCAGGTATCCGCATGCAGGGCGTGTCCAGGCTGCCCAACAGCACTGTCTATGTGGTACCTCCTGCATATTTGGGTTGGTGTTGATGCAGTCTTCCTGATTGCTTAATGCAATTTCTTGCCTTGTTTCTGTGATTTTCATGCTGTATCTCCACGCTTCCGTTTCTTGTGTTAGTTTTCACAAAAGAGTGATTTTATTCATAAAAGTAGATCGATGTGAAATAGGTTTTATGTATTTTCCTGTGTCTCTGTAGTCAGCAGTTTAAAATAATGAATGTTCATCTGCAGAGTGTGGGCACCAGAAGCAAAATGCTTTTCTGCATTAGATAAAGAGGCTGTTGGTTTGTGCTGTTCAATATTTCCTGTTTTGCAGGATTTACAGTTCATCCAGGTGACAGATGGGTCCTGGAAACGGGCAGACTTTATGAAATTACGATTGACGTGTATGATAAATCAAGCAATAAGGTGTATTTATCTGATGTAAGTTGAAATGTTGGTATACTTTGCAGAGACTGTCTCCTAAATCCCTGCTTTGAAATTATTTGAGTGGTTTCTTATTTACACTGAGACAGGACAGTGCAAAGCGTGTTGTTTCTTGCCTTTTCATTTTTTCCATTTGTTTTGTTGTTACTTTTTAAAAATAAAGCACTCTGGGTGACTCGTGAAATTATTGGAGTCTTAAGTGCTGTAGAAAAAAATGGAAGTTGGACAGTGTCCTTCAGGTTGGATGGGACTTGGAGCAACATCAAATCATCCAGTGCCACCCCTGCCACGGGCAGGGACACCTCCCACTGTCCCAGGCTGCTCCAGCCCCAATGTCCAGCCTGGCCTTGGGCACTGCCAGGGATCCAGGGGCAGCCCCAGCTGCTCTGGGAACCTGTGCCAGCGCCTGCCCACCCTCCCAGGGAAGAGCTTCTTCTTAAGTTCTATATACTAGGTACCAAATGTACACAGTTCTTAAAAAACTATGAAGAAAAATAATTTTAAAAAGGTCATTTACAACAAGAAAAAAATGTATTAAGTTACTGCTTTTCAGAATATTGGAGGTATGGGAATGTTATTTTATTTGCCCATAATTGCTTTTTGGGATGCAGAAGGCAGTTATATTCACATGTTCTTTTGTGTTTTAGAAGGAAAAAGTTAGAAAATTACTGTAAAATATGAATTATTTAGTGGTATAAATATAAGTACCTTCATGTTAAATTGCATGTTGCTGATAGTTTAAAAAAAAAAAAAAACTTTGTGGAGTTAATGCTGTGTCTAAAGGTAAAATCTTACTGAAAGACTGAAACTTCCATAGGGAGAATTCTCATCAGTTTCAACAGCATGTCTTTGAAGTATGCTATTAAACAATAGTTTGCTCATTGACTTGTTGTATGTTTGTGGCTTTCTGTCCTCTATTAATGTCAGTTACCTGTGGCAATTTCTATTTCATATTCTGGTTTCAGAACATCAGAATTACTACAGAGCTGTCCAAAGAATACTTTGAGGTGCTGCAGTCATCTCTGAATGGATCCTATCATTATGTGATGGCACTAAAGGCGGGTGTGACCGTGATTGATGCTGCCCTGACATCAGTAGTTGATCAGGTGTGTCTTTGTGAAAACTCTTCTGCTTCACTGGTAGGCCTAAAAATAATTGAGCTGTGCAGTAGTGATTTCATAGCAAAAGGCAGCCTAAGAATTACGTGGGTCTGAGCTGTCTTGCTTTGAACAGATTAAGAACCAAATTCTAAAATCCTTTCTTCATGAAAACTGTCAGTTGAGTCAACGGAGGATTTGCTTAAATAAAGACTGTGGGATTTTGCTCCCGAGCATGTGGCAAACTCCTGTTAAGGCAGTGGTGCACAGCACTGATTTCTTTTCTCGTGGCAGATCCTTGTCCTGAGCAAGGGGCCTCTCACAGGCTGAGGGAATTTTACACTTTATTGTGGTAGGATCATCACTCTCATACCCTGGCCTTGTTCTGCAGTCAGTTACATTGGGGAAGTTTGCTATCAATTGGTAAGTGACCTTAAACTCTGGAATGACAATCTGCCAAATGTATCAGCCTGCACATTTCTCCAGATTAATATTCATTAACTTTCTGCTGGTTGGGCAGGCTGCTGAATGTGTGGCTAACTAGGGCACGTGGTGTGGAAGTGAGTTGCTTTTGCTTGAGACTTCAACACTTCAACCCATTTGCTGTGAGATCATTTTAGTGATTCCTTGAGCAGGATTAAGTAGATCCTTGAATGTGATAAGCCATGGTCATTCTCTGTGTCAGAGATGTTCTCTTCAATGGAAAGGCATCCACTGAGAGCTGGTTTTCCTTCAGAACTGCAGTAGCAGTGTGTTGTGCCAGAGGGTTGTGGCACTGCAGTGACAGCAGAGCTGTGAAGGCCAGCATTTGCAGGGGTTGAGCTATGGGTCTTCCAGGCTGAATTTTGTACAGAGTGGGATGAGCAGAGAGTAAATGCAGGTGTCAAGCCTCCAGACTGGCTCTCCAGATGAGGTCTCAAGTAGGAGTAGTGAAAGAGTGTATTTCTTCGTGGTGTTTGCCTTTTAAATGAGTGTGGGCACCTGGATCTCCGTAACAGGAGCACTCATTGAGTGCTGTAGCACACCTTGCTGCCAGGAGCTGTTTGCTCACACGTAATTCTGTTTGTAAGTGATCCTAAATAGTTTTCCTTCCTCTCTGAGATGTTTTCAAGGACTTGTCGTACGTAAGGACTAAACATGAACTCTGGGAAGCACTGTGGTGCCATTTATAACACTGTGCTCTTGCCCTTTGCAGGATGGAGGTGTTCATACCTTACCAGTTCCAGTGCGAAACCAGCAGGACGTGGAGGTCTATGTTCCAATATTTCTTTTACCCAGCATTCTGATGTTTCCTTGGCAGCCAAAAGCAGGAGTCTACCAGTACACCATCCAGGTATGCCAAAGAAGTACCCAGCTGCAGGGAGTGTTGCTCAGGCAGGCACAGTGAGGCCTGACACCACTGGAGTGGGGTTGACTTTGGATACTTCAGGCATGGTGGCATCCAAAATGTAATTTCGAGGAACTTCATGGGATGTTAGTTATAGGAATTAATACATAGTTTTAAAAAAGCACCAAGAAACCAACAAACATAAAAACCCCACTGCCTTTTCTCTCTTGTCTTCCCTTCATCTCTCCCTCACATGTGCACCAGGCACCTATGCATGGTTTGGAATTCTGGGAAGCATCCTATATGCAAAGCTCCACAGCAGTCATTAGAGGCTGCCCTTTGCTGGCAAGGGTTGGAAATATGAATGGGAGTGTGAAGTGACTGCAAAAAGGGCATGACAAGATTAATTAGCAGCACTCTGCCAGCCTTGGACATCAGTATTCTTCACTCGCCACACACCTCGTGCTCCTAATATAAAGTTCCAGGGAGGCAAAGGCCACAGCTCATTTACAGAAGGGATGTATTTCATGTTTCTTAGATGTGTCTTTGCTCCCAAGCTGTCAGTTATTCCGTATGCTTCATGAAGCAAATGGTTTGTCTTCAGTATCCAGTATCTCCAGTCTAAGGAAAAGAAAGTTGTGCTTTCTCAGCCCAGGCTCCTATCCTAGGCCAGTGATACTGAGACCCTGCACTCAGGTGTTGGATGCACAGTTCCTACCTCTCCCTTTTAGCATAAAGTAGTGCTCAGTTTTGGATCTATCCTAAGGAAACCGTATCCAAAGAGGCAGCAGGGCACTTGGTGGCAGGGTCTTCTCCCAGGTAACAAGGGACAGGATGAAAGGAAACAGCCTCACGTTTAGAGTGGATATTAGACAAAATTTATTCACAGAAAGGGTTGTCAAGGACTGACACAGGCTGCCCAGGGCCCTGGTGGAGTCACCATCCCTGGAAGTGCTCAAAAAACATGGGGGTGTGGCACCTGAGGACATGGTTCAGTGGTGGACTTGATAAACTCAGAAGTCTTTTGCAACCTTACTGATTCAGTGATTCCATGAAGAGAATCAATCTCATAGGAATTAAACTGCGTTCTCCAGTGTAAATCTAAAGGCAACTCCATTGAGTTAACCACTGCATCTCTACTTGTCTGTTCTGTGGGATTAGTTTGGTTTACTTCATGCTATTCCTTACCACACCAGCAGTGTGGTAAAAATTCTTAGTACAAATCTGCATTTTCAGTGCTTCATCATAATTCTGCTGGAGTTTTCCCAGTAAGGGAAAGTAAATGTGGTTTTGTTTCCTACCTCTCTGGGTTCTATTCTTACCTTGCCTTATCTTGCATATATAATGAAGTATCTCACCAGAGAACATTCCTTCATGATACTACAATAATTGTGTCCGTATTCTTACTTTACTGTGATTTTTTCCAATAAAAACATAGAAACTTTTTCTCCCAAGATTTAAATTTTGCTGAAACGGAGACCTTTCTTCCAGCGTCTCCATCCCACAGTACCAGTGGTTGTTGACAACAACACACACACAGCTCAACTGTTGTTCCTGCCTCTCCATCAGTGTTTACCTCCCACTCCATAGCTTCAGTCAGCCTATTTCAAATGGGTGAATAGACTTTTTCTGAAAATAAGTTGAAAGGGATTTTTGGATCTAGCCAAATTCTGTTTATAGCTAAAGTAACTCCCTCCAGATGGTATCAGGATGCCTGGCAGGATTTACTTTGTCAGCAGTCTGGTTTGTTGGGGGTTGCTTTGTTCATATTTGTGCTAATGAGGTGGTTTCTGTTGCCTTCCTTCAGTCCATGCACGAGAGGTGCAGTGCCAGCTGTGTGAAGTTGAGCACGTGGAGGCTCCTGGTTTCTGGGGAGGCATCACTCACAGGCAGCAGTGTGGAGCTCCCCTGACTGATCAGGCTGCAGGGGAAGCTGCTTTACTCTTCCTCTCCTCAGTGCAGACTGGCTGCTAGAGAGAGAAAATGTAGTGAGGTGTCTGGGGTTTATGGCAAGGAGATGAGACTTCATACAGTTATTAAGAATTGGGCATTTCTCGTTTATGTTTTCTGCTCATCTCCCTGTTTCAACTAAAATACCTTTACAAATGTGCTGAACTCCTGCATTCTTTTAGCCTTTCTCACCACATCCCATGCATCTCCTGTCACACACCTCTACCTATTTATTTATTTGTGTCCTTCTGTAATCAGGTTGTGCACGTGCTCAGAGGAAGGAAGAAGGGAAATGACCCTCCTCTTCATTTTCTTTTTATTCTCTTTTCATGGTAAAAATTACTGGCTAAGCTCCTGCATAATTTAGGTTGGTTTGTTTTCCACACTGTCCTTCTAGACAAGATTTATCACCTTGTTCGTTTTTAATTATGCAACAGGTTAAAGGAAATGCTGAGGAAGTTAAAGAAATTAAAACAATATACATAAAAAAATTGCTCCAGTGTTCACCCTTGTTTCACTCTGATGGAACTTTCAACATTTATTTTGAAGTGTGAAAGAAGCTGAAATTAAAATGAATGAAGGGTAGCAATCTTCTCATCTCTCTCCTATCTCACCTTGCTTATTTGAAAGTTCTGAGGTGTTATTTTGTTTGGATTTCCCATTCTCAGTGCATTCCTGGTTTTCATGCAAGATATCCAAAGGCAAGATACCCAAAGCTAAGAAATGTGAAAACCATATACTTGATTAAATGTTTGAAAGATTTTCCCTCTGTATTCCAGGCTCAGGGTGGAAGTGGCAACTTCAGCTGGTCCTCTTCCAACCAGGCAGTAGCTACAGTGACGGTCAAAGGGGTAATGACAACTGGGAGTGATGCTGGGGTCAGTGTTATTCAGGCATTCGACGTTCGGAATCCGTTGCATTATGGAGAAATGAAGGTAAGAGATTTATTTTTCACTGATGGCTCTTGAATATGGCTTTTGGAAACAGTGAAGGAGCTGAGAATGCCATGGGCATTCCCCTTTCAAAACGTTCCCAGGAGGTTTCCCTGCCTGCCCTGTGACAGGTTAAGTGATTGGTTTCAGTTTGTACTTTAGGGAATAAACTCTGTCCAGTGCATTAACTTTACTCCCATTTTTGCCCCTTCCTGATTTCTTTTTCCTTGTTGGAAGTTTTAAGTGCAAGAAGAAAATGGTAATTGACTCCTGGCCTGGCTGTCTAAGCAGACAAGCCAAACTAAAAATTCATTCTGTAGGGCGATAGGTGGGTGTTCTCCCTTGATATCAAAGGGTGACAGTTGTTATCAGGATGTGCAAGGAAATTTCTGACTGGAGAAGTAACTGAAGTGAGCACAGTGCTGCAGACTGATTCCAGATACCTAAGCTGGCCAAGAAGCAGCAATGTTTTAGGAAAATCAGGAGAAAATAGCAATGAAAAACATAGCTCCCAAGAGGGATTTTGTGGTGTCTCTGCAGACCATCCCCTGTTCTTAGGTCATGGTGGCCAATGTGTGGTGTGGAGTGAGGAAAATGCAGGAACAATACATCTAGTGGCCCCAAAGGGAGGGGTGTGACATGAATTAAAATCTGTTCAGAATTTAGCTTACACACTCGCTCTGCAGTAATTCTCTGAACAACCCAGGATGCTGCTTTTTAGCAGTGCAGCAGTTACCAGCAGGAGACACAGGAATGAGGATTTTTTCAGCTAAAACTTCTTATCCTCAAACATAAGTCAAAGCCTGAAGACAGAAAGAAGCCTTCTGTCCATGTGAGCTTTCAGAGCAGTGTATTGCACAACCTGAGTAGGTTATTTTTGAATGCCTTTGTTCTTGTGTTAGGAGCTGCTTTCTTTGTGGAATAGCTCTTCAGAGTTCTGTTTACTGACCTCAGTGAAAAAGTTTTAGTAGCCGTAGTTTTAGGAGTAGTTAATCCACACAGATTACAGCTTTAACTCTGTACCATATGGTTTGGTATCCTGAAGCCAGTTGCAGAAGATTAAGTAGTTAAGATACTGCAAATAAAAGCTTTGATCATAGTGATTGTTATGAAATCTGTGGTCAGTCTGGGGTGGATTCCTTAATGGATGCTAAATCTGTCCCAGCTGGTGATGGTACCTCTTGGAGCTGCTACACAACTTAGTCCACACTTGGAAGTCTGCAGAGCAGAAGGGAGAATAACAGGAGTAGCAGTAAGAGGAGGGCTCCCCAAGCTGCTGTGGCCTTGGGCTGGCATGGGAGAAGAGCACTGAGACACGCCTGTCCCTGTTCCTTCCTCCATCAGGTGTACGTGAGCGAGCCCAGCGCCATGGAGTTCACTCCGTGCCAGGTGGAGGCACACGTTGGGCAGGTCCTGGAGCTGCCCCTGAGGATCAGCGGCCGGGCTGGCCTGGAGAGGGGCGAGCTGGTCCCGCTGAGCGACTGCTCACAGCTGGAGCTCGTGGTGGAGGTGGAGAACCCCGGCGTGTTCAGCCCACTCGAAGGTGCTCTGACCCCCTCCCTGGTTTGGAAGTTAAAGAGGTGTTACCAAGTCACAGCTCTCCCTTAAATCACTGTTTCATGGCTCTGTCCAGCATCCCCACGGAAGTGCCAAACTTCAGGGGGGAGGGGATCCCAGTGGTTTTATTTTGAGGATGTATCTGCTTCCAGGGATGGGACAACCTGTGCCAGAGCCTCATCACCCTCACAGCCAAGAATTCCTTCCCAGTATCCCATCTAAACCTTTTCTCTTTCAGTTTGAAGCCATTCCCCCTTGCACTGTCCTTACATGTCTGTGTAAAAAGTTCTCTCCATCTTTCTGGCAGGCTCCCTTCAAACACCCATATTGAATTTGATGAACATGCCTGAGCATTTCTTTCCAAATAAGCTCTTGTATATTTTTAATTTATCTGACAGGAAGACTTAAGCCAAGTGCTGATTTTTGCAGTGGAGTGAGAGTGAAGGCTGAAGCTCAGGGGTACACCAGGCTGGTGGTTGTGTACACCCACGGGCACGTGCGCCTCAGTGCCAGCATCACCATCGCCGCTTACCTGCCACTGAGAGTGAGTGTGTTTCCTCTGCTCCTGGAGCAATCCATCACGCAGACACCTTTACATGACAGAGAGCAGGTCATGTCAGGTCGTGTAAGGTCTGAAAAACCCAGGTGGGTGGGTTTATGTTCCACCATTGGCTGACTCAGTGAAGAAAAGAAGAAAGAAGCTGAGTCCACGGTCAGTAGATGGGAATACAGAAGAGGCTGCGTTGTTTCCTTGTCTGCAGAGGCCTAGCACTGACTCTGCAGAGCTGAAGTCTGAGCATAGCTCTCCCCCAATATGGAAAAAATGTTAGTGCAAATCCTACAAATTTGTGGCTATAATGATAAAATATGATGATGTGAAATGCAAACTACGAATGGTTTTTGTGTTCTAAATGTCAGGTTAATTGCTGTGGTGATAAACAGCACAGGCTGTCCCAGGGATGCACATCAGTGCAGAATTTGTTGGAGAGGTTGGAAGTAAAACTTGTGTAGGAGAATAATTACGTACACAGAACTGTTCTGGAGAGAGCACTGTCAAGTGAAAGTACAACTTGACATTATTTCATTCATTTAAAATACTTCCTTTAAAAGTGTAGCAGAATACTATCTCTCTGTGCTCAGAAGAATATATTAAGGGTCTCCCTTTTGCTGTAATTCTTCATGAGAGAGATGTGATTAGAATGCAGCTAAAACTTTTCTTTGGATCCATGGCTTCCTTTGAATATAATCCAGCTGGACAGAATCCTTGTGGATTTTGGTGCAGCTCTGTTTTTCACTAAATATGCTGACAAACCACTGCATGGGAGACACCACAGCCCAGTCCAAGTAACCAATAGAGCTGTTCATTCATCAGGAAGTTTATTTTGCAGAGCACAACCAAACTGTGTAAAAAGATTATTAACTTTTAATTAATTGATTGATTGATTACAGGCTATCGATCCACTGTCCATCGCTTTAGTGACTTTGGGTTCCTCTAAGGATATGTTGTTTGAAGGAGGACCGAGGCCATGGGTCCAAGAACCTTCCAAGTTCTTCAGGAATGTCGCTGCTGAGGATGCAGAGAGCATTGTCCTGTCTTTAGTTGAGCCTCCCACACCTCGAAATAACAACCAGCACTGGGTTAGGGTGCTGTGCAGGAGCCTGGGAGAGCAGGTAAGGGCCAGGAGGGATCTGTGTTGCCCTGCATCAGGCACTGAGAACTGGCTCCAGACAGATTTATGGTGCCATATACCTGTTATACAGCAGGATGTTTTTATAATGAGCCGGTAAAGAACTTGGGTAAGTACATTGTTTATGTGTTGTGGTGCTGGTTTTAGAGCGAGCATTTCACAGCATTATGTTAAAAAGTGGTTTATGATGGGTTTATTGCAGTATAAACCCCAACCATGGAAACCTTATGTTGTGGGATGCATGGAACATCCTGATGAGTGCAGGTTCGGTTTGCATGAACAGGATCAGAGCAGAGGGTTCCTGCAGCAGCTGACTGCTGTGTCTGACCTGCTCCTCTTAACCACGTTACCTTCCAGTGTAATTCTGTTTATTTGAACAAATGGCAGCCACAGGAATTGACTGCTCTCCTGTTTGTGCAGCCCTGGTGAGTGTGGCTGTGCTCATTCTCCACCTGGTTTTGTTCTTGCCAACATGCAGGAGTCATTTATCCTGCTCTGTTCACCCTCCCCAGCCCATGAAGCTTTTAGCTTTGATTTAATGTTTTCCTCCTGCAATTCTGCAAGGCCTAAGCATTTTGGTGGGGCTGCCACTGATTTCCTCAGTGGACACTTTGCCAAGTGGAGCTGTTTCTGTAAGTGCAGACTCAAAAGGAGCAGGCCTTGGTGTTGATGTGCAGGTCTGTGCATGGCTGGCTGTCCCCAGCACATCACACCTGCGTGGCTGCCCAGCACCAGTGCCTGAGGGGATGAGGCAGCTGACCAGAGCTGCCTCAGCCTTCTCTGGCTTTAGATCCACTTGGTTTTGCTGAAGGCTAAAAAAGGAATGTAAAATAAAAGATGAGATGTTTTTAAACACAGTGAAGTGACTGTAAATGTTGCCTTTGGGCTGTTCCATTCTCACTCTGCAAGAACACCTGCTGTTTCCTTTTTCAGTTACAAGAAATTTGCTCTTTGAATCAAGTTTGATAGTAACGAACATGAACACCAAGGAAGAGTTCCCAGGAACAGTACTTTCATAGTGATAAAGAATTGTTCTTGAAATATGTTCCCCCTTTTACATCTTCCTGTGTCTTAACAGTGCTGTAAATCCCCAAGAACTGTATTTTTGCTTTTCATTCTGATATCAGTGTAACTGAGACCTGTGGAAATACAGCATTCCTGAACTCGACTCTTTCCTCATTTGCTGTTTCCAGGTTGTTACCTTAACAGTTGGGAACAGCCCCACAGTGACCAACCCTTTCCCAGTGGTTGAACCTGCTGTGGTGAAGTTCGTGTGTGCTGTCCCTTCCCGGCTGACTTTGATTCCTGTTTATGGCAGCCCTCAGCTTGATCTCTCCTGCCCTTTGCTCCAACAGAACAAGCAAGTGGTAAGCCTGGGAAGTGACAGAAAAGGAGGTGTTCTTACAGCTGAAAAATCAGTGTTGGGAGCTCCACGTGCAAAACCAAGTGTCTGAGCTGCTGCAAGAGGAGCAGGAACTGGAGCTGTGGCCACACTGGTGCCCTTGGGAGCTCCTGCACAGGGCAGGCTTGGTCAGGGAGGGTCCTGCAGTAAGTGGACAATGTATATGTGTAGATGATCAGGCAAAAAGAACTTCACTATTCTGTTTTTATTCCATATTTCATCTCTATCCTAATGAGAGCTGTCACATGTTGGCTGCTGAGTAAACCACGTTTTGTCGTGTTAATATTCCCAGGCAAATGTAAAAGTCATCCTCCTTCCCTAAAACTCTGGTTGAGCTGATGAATCATTTTAAATAGCTGCTATGTAATAGCAGGAGGAGAAGGAGATTTTTGTGTATTATTAGCCACTTCAGAGCTCACCTGCTTTCCTGGCTTCACGATGTGTCAGTTAAGCCTGCCTTGGTGCACAGCTGTTGCTAATGCACTTCACAAGAACAACACCAGAATTATGAGCTTTGACAAACAGCAGTGTTTGTCATTATTTGTTTGAATTCTAAAAACAATTTTGTTGAGCTGTGGTTCCATTTTGTTGTTGTTGGTTTGAGGGGGGAGGGGTTGGTTTGTTTGTTTGAAGATAGTTCACTGGCTAAAAAACAACCAAACCCATGCTCCAGGAAAACCCCCTTAGAGTTCACAGGTTTGCAGAATGTTCTGGGTTGGAAGGGACCCACAGAGATCATCAAGTCCCTCTCTGAATGGCCCATACAGGGATTGGACCCACTTGGTGTAACCAGCACCATGCTCTGGCCAGCTGAGAGAATCTCAGGGCTGTTGGAGTACAGCTTAATGACTTCATTTTAATGAACATTCCTTGTGTACTGATGTTATAACAAACCTCATGGAACTCAGCATATATTTCTTTAATGAGTAAAAAATCCTCTTGTATCTGTTCAGTTCAAAATATTCCTTCTTTTTCAGGTTCCTGTTTCCAATTACCGCAATCCAGTGCTGGATTTGGCTGCCTATGACCAGCAAGGCAGGAAATTTGACAACTTCAGCTCTCTTAGTGTTGTGTGGGAATCAACAAAAAAGGCCATTGCTCGTATTGAGCCAGAGCTGCCGATGGAGCTGACTCTGAAGGAAGAGAGGAATGGTCAGAAGAAAATGCACGGTACGAGTGGGTTTAAATAAGCATTTCATTGTTTGAAGGTCTGTTTGGTAATGTCTGAGCCTGATTACTGTAATCTGCAGTCATACTTCAGCTTAACATCAGTGTGCATTTTTTTTAGCGTGTGCTGTTGAAGGTAGGAGAAAAAAGGAACCAAGTCCCATGTGTAGAACCTGTCTTGAGAGAGAAAACTGTTGTCTGATGAGAATGATCCTAGAAGAGCTAAGCAGTGTATTTTTCATCTTTGTTGTATTCTAGGCTTACAAACTGTTGTAGTTGACCGTGAGTTTGGAACTGCTGCCATCTCTGCCACTGCCACTGGATTCCAGCAGCCCCACCTGAAGGCAGCCAGAGCCAAAATACCGGTAACAGCACTCAGGGTTTCTGCCATTTCCCTGTGACTACCGCCCAGTGCTCTTGGGATGGGTTTATTTCCTCCACGCACAGCGCTGTACAAGTAAGGCAGCTCCACAGTGGGATCTGGAGACAGCTTCATACAGCAGTGGTTTTATACTGGTTCATGGCTTTTGCTGCTTTCCTCTGCACCAGGTGCTGCTATCTCTATCAAATATATCCAAGTCTTTGGGAGTTTTTTAACCATCTGGGCAAGGGCATTACAGAAAAGTGTTTCAGTTGTTTTGTTCCAATACAGGGTTTTTTAATGAATCGGTGAATCTCTGCTGCTTGTCCTTCACTAAAGCAGCCATGTGCTTCGTGCAGCTGTCACTGGGGAAAGCAAATGGATTATTGCCACTGCAAAGCTGGGTGGGAAAGTTCTGCATGAGCAGAGCAAAAGCTGACTGATTCCTCATATGGACCATATGTTAGTCTGGGCTCTGACTAATGCTCTCTTTTTTCCTGAGAGACTCCTCCACTGTACAGTGCCAGCCATAAGCCCAGGCTCTCATTTTAAAAGTCATTAGCCACTCTGAAATATTTAGTTTGTAGATACTCAGCCTAGGGAAGAAAAACAGCAAAAGGTAGTGATGATGAACAAAGAGGGCAGGTGGAAACAGATGGCAGTTTTCAGTTTATGTCACTTTTTTGAACTGAATATTAGGGCAGGTTTCAGCCTGTGGAATAACCTGGCATATGCAATAACTGACTCTTAAAAATTGAATTTCTGTTTAACTCTGCTAAGTGAGATTTAAGTGGGTTTGGGCTATGTGCAGTACCTTGAAAACAGAGTTGAGGCAGAGTAAAATACGCAGTGAGAGGTTACAGTATTTAACTCAAAGCAGGTACCAGATGGGCACCAGTAATGTGAAATACCCTGTGGGCCAGGGTCCTCTCAGCAGGGCCCAGGTTTGTCATCTGCTTAGTAAATTCTTTGAGAGTTGATCTCTTTTGCCACTTGGTTCTTGACTTTTCTGTGAGGTTTCTTAAAAAATTGAGTTGTAATATGGAGACTTGATGTTCTGCAATCATTTTGTAATTTACTGTGCTCTGCTTTGTTAGTCCAATATTCAATATTCTTTCTTTCTTTTAGAAATAATTAGAAAAGTGAATGCTCCAAACTTTGCCTTGAATTCAGAGGTGTTTATTGTTTTTCAGAGTGGGGTACATCTGTGTAAAATGGTACTGGAGTTCTCTTAAGTTCTATTCTCTGTGTTTAAGTTTGGGAGGACTCTTTGGTAGTTGTAGATGCCAATTCTGCTGCACTTTGGAGGCTCCTGTGTTGTTTTTTTAAATGAGGTAACTTGGCAGCTTTTTTCAAGTACATCGGCAATGGGCTGCTCTGTTCTGCTCTCAGACCTGCCCATTCTCCTTTCTTGCAGCCAGAAATACAAACAGAAATCTAGTAGGTGGGATATTGTCTTGATCGTTGTTCCATGTTTAAGTGGAACACCCTGTTATGTCATTAGGGACATCCTTTCTACATCAAGGAAGTAATTCTACTAATTAGGTGAAATGGGTACAGAGTAGTGATTTCCTCTAGAACCTTTTTCCTTTTCTGAGCTAATGTGGTTATGAGCAAGTGATTAAACCTGCATCTGGTCCAGTGTTCATGTACTTACATTTAAGGAAGAATTTCTCTTGGTGGCCTGCTAAGAAGAATCACAAAAAGATGAGTTAGAAGTAGAAGAAAACTTGGTGTGTTTGCCTTATCACTCTGTCTCAGAGTTAATACCCTGTCCATGCTTGTCAGACATCATTTGCTGATCCTGCAGTGCCTGGGCCCTGTCCTCTGGCTTGACCAGGGTTGCAGAACAGCCCATGCCCTGAGGATGCCCTTCCCAGTGCGGGAGGTCTGAGTGAGCCATCTGGATCTTGTGGGCATCTCCTAACCTGCACTTGTGCCCTGGCTCTTTGGTCGGCTGCTTTAAGCGCCCTCCCGGCACACACGGGAGGCTTGCAGCGTTCTGCCTCTCTGCTCTGACTGCTGAAATTGTCCCTTGCAGCAGGAAGCTCTGCTCCCAGGGCCTGCCACCATTGAACTGATGCTCGTGGAAGATGTGAAAGTGAGCCCTGCTGGGCTCTCCATTTACAACCACCCTGACGTCCAGGTAAGGACTTACTCTGCTACTTTCCAGCTGCAGGGAGGAAAAGAGCACACATTATAGGAGATGTGTAAGGAGGGACCAGCTTTACTAGAAAGATACAGTCTTCATTTTGGATGCTTTTCTGGTATTGCAGGCAGATCTTCTCATCCAACAAGGTTCTGGATATTTTTTCATTAATACCAGTGTACCAAATATTGTAAGAGTGACACATGAGGAGACTCAAGGCATTGCTTTGGTGAGTGCAGTATTCTGTGATTTTACACCTTTTTGGCAACCAGGTTATTGTTCTGCAGCTTCAGCTGCAGAAATATGAAACGAATGCAGATCTGAAATGCATTCTGCAGTGAACAACAATAAAGCTATATGTTTGCATTGCTGCTTTCATCAGGCAACAATTGGAAATGAAACAAGTTGCTTTAAAGAGTGTTTTTTATAAATGTGTAATTTACAGATTTGTCTTTTAAGAAGTAATGCTGATAAAGTTGTGAAATAATGATAATTAAGGTGGAAATTAGAATATCAAAAGAATTTGTGAAACATTTTGGTTGTCTCTAATTGTTGCAAGTGTGAGGTGGGAATATATTTTCCAACTAGGCACAGAGGTGAGGTAAAAGTAGAAGAGATGAGGGGTTTTTTTGTACATTGTACACTGTTTAAACTCTTAATAGTTTTTTAGTCAGGTTTCCCTGATGGGTTTAACTGATGTACATGAGATAAATTCAGCGCTCTAGTCTGGAACTCAGGAGTGGAGCAGTGACAGCAAGATAGGCTTTGTGAAGTGTAGAAGGAGATTTAACTGTCTGTCAGATTAAAGGAGAGAAAACTCCACTTTTCACGTATTTTTAAAAAATGCAGCTCCCCCCACAGACTTGGCGAGTTCATTAGCCCTGTGTGCTGTGTTTGGGGTAAATCCAGTGCCAGCCCTGGGTTTTCCCATGGCAGCAGCAGAAGGGCCTGGGAAGTCAGCAGGCGCCGTGTCAGGCTGCTGCCCTGGCAGGTACCAGTGCAGCCAAGGGGACAGAGATGAGTTGGCAGTGAACTCTTCTGAGAAACTAAATTCAAGTTACCTGGAGCAGTGATTCCCAGGCTTTTCCCTGGGGCTGCCAGGGATAAAATCTGTCCCTCTCCCTCTGGTTTTGACACAGCAACTTCTCTGGGTGGGGTGGTAGCAGGGGAGGAGCAAAGTGTGTTCACCAGTGCAATATCCCTGGATACTGGGAGCCGCTGGACACCTGAGAGGAGGGAGAGGAGAACAGCAGAGGTGGCTGGGGCAGGGAGAGTTTTAAAAGTTGCAGTAGCCCTGCTTGCCCTTTTCCCTGTGTTCCTTTCCTTTCTCTGGGCTCCCAGCCCAGCTGAGCTCCATTCCAGCTCCCTCCCCTGGCCACATCCCCTGCTCTGCTGCCCAGCCCCTGTATTAGCCACCCTCTCTGGGAACTGCTGCTGTTCTGGAAGCTGACCTTTGTTAAAACTTCACATCCCTTTCTATTTTGAGGCAGAAGTAAGAGTGGTGCCCTCAAAGAACAAAATGTCAGCTCTTCCCACTGCTCTGCTGCTGACTCCTGTAGTGCTGCCGAGCAGTGCTGAGAGTTCACTGAGCTCCTTTGCACTGGGGGGCCTGGCAGCTCCCCTTGCTCAGAGTTGAGAGCACAGAGCAGGACACCCAGCTTCAGTGCTGTGAAGGGAAGAGAACAGCTGGGACTGTCCCTGAGCTCTGTGCCAAGGTCAGGCAGTTGCAGGAGAACTGCAGAGCTGGTTTGAGCGAGGTGTAGATGCATGGCGTTGGGAGAGGGGACTCTGGGATGGGTGCTTAGTTCTGAGGGCTTGTGTTTGTGAGCAGAGCTCTCTTTCTTCATTGTTTTGTTTTCTGTCCCTTAAGAAGTGCTATGTCCATTAGAAAGTGTAACATTCTCTTTCTTAAAAGTTAATGGAATAATAGTTGTATTAAAGAAATACCTGATCTGTCAATTGTCCTCTTACTTGTCAGGATCTACCACCAGGTTTTGGCTGCTCATTCAGGTGAAAAGCAGTAACAGTAGAGTACAAATCTTGCAGGAAGCAATATCAGTGCTTTATAGGCATAATCTTTGTTCTTGATTTTTTTTTTTTTTTCCTTATCACTCTGTTTTTCACTGTACTAAGAAAAGTTTGGTTGCTCTAAATGATTTGTGTTTTTTCTCCTGATGGCAGGAGAGTAACAGGATGCCAGACTGTTCTGGATGAAGAGCTGTTAATTCACTTGGTGCCTGGGGGTTGTTTGCACTAGCTCAGTAGTATGATACTTTTTACATACATTTTACAGCTTGATTTTTATTCTGGTGGAAGAATTCTCTGTGTCTAAGCTTGGAGATTTCTGCATCCAACTTCTTCTGCCCTGAAAGTGATACAAATTTTACCCTGTGAACAACAGACAACATAAGTGCTATAATGCAGTTTTCTTTTGATGTTGCAGGTGCAGCCTCAGCTCCCAGGATCAGTGACTGTAATGATTCATGACTTGTGTCTGGCTTTCCCTGCCCCAGCTGAAGCTGAAATTCATGTGTCTGATATCCAGGAACTGTATGTGCGAGTTGTTGACAAGGTCAGTGCCTTTGAAGCAGCATTAGGAGCTGATCCAGCCTGCCCTGGCTCCCTGTGCTGGTCCTGAACACATAGGTGGGACATGGACAAGATGCTACAGCAGAGAAACAGCCACCATCTCCCTGTGTCTCTGTTTCTTCCTCCCCAATTCACCCCTTTAGGTTATAAGTGTCCCAGAGTATCAGGTATCTGTTCATGTTCTGTGTGGCAGCAATCTCAACTTTTGCATTTACCCAGCAATGTTAATCCATAATTTATATGGACACGCTCACTTACATTTGCTCCTGTTTAAAGTGCACGTGAGCAATTCTTGCAGGAGTGGGTTTTGCCCCAAGGTCATTTTCCATATGTCACATTTAAAAACTGAACAGAAAAAAGTCCAGCTCGTTCCACTTGCCAGCTTGGGTGCGTCTTAAACAAAATAAGTGTTGATATTTCTGGATGTTTTAATTATGCCCTTGCCAGCTGAAGGACCTGAATTCATTCATTTCATTTGACACTAACTGTAGCTGGCAGGGATTAGTCTTTAAAATCAGTGCTAATCTAACCTTGGGGCTCTATCTCCCCTACCCTGTTACAAGTGTAATACAAAATAAAATGAAAACATTTATGCTAATAAGTAAGAGTGGTTTGAATGCAGAATGACTGGATATGTCTGTTTCAGGTGGAGATTGGAAAAACAGTTAAGGCTTATGTCAGAGTTCTGGATGACTCAAAAAAACCTTTTCCAGCAAAATACTTCCCTGTCATGGACCTCAGTCTAAGAGCAGCATCTCAGATTGTCTCACTTGTGTAAGTGAATGGATTTTTAAATTAATCTGCGAATAAGAATTAGCAAAAAATGAATAAAGGTACGAGGTTGGAGGCACAGTAGTATACAATGACTGAGGGTTTATTTATTTTATTTTTGTGAAGTCTTAATTACTTAGTTTTAAAGGTAAAAAGTTATCATTTGTGAGGGAAATCAGCCTGAATGTTGCTGGCTGATGAATGAGACTACACTCCTCCAGCATGATGTTCGGTGAAGCTTTGCTCATCTTGGAAGCAGTGACTTGGCAATAATGTCAGGTGAGAGGTGCTGTATGAAGGCACCTCTGATGTTATCAAACTCATGGTCTGTCACTTGTTTCATTTTCATTTCGGGTATTTAATGGCACAACAAAGCACAGGTTGCAAAGAGCCATCATGTGTAGAAATGTGATGGTTCCCTTAGCTTTGCTTCACACACAGTCACTTAGCCTTGTGGTAAAGCTGCTGGGCACTAAAGTCCTTTGCTCTGTTATTTGTAATTTCCTCAGTGAATGTCTGTATTTAATGATTCCTTTGCTGCAGCCCCCTCAGGGAGGCTCTGGATGACCACACTGCTGCTTTCCTGGTGCGTGGGATGACCATTGGGCAGACGAGTCTTACGGCAACTGTGGCTGACAGTAGAGGACAGAGAATCAACTCTGCTCCACAGCAGATTGAAGTAAATAATTTCAGATAAAACATATGCATAAATAAAGTCTGTGCTACAGTGGAACAGGAATATATAAATTAAGGTTACAGTAATCAATTTGCTAGGACATTCATTCTGTCTGGAGGTTGACCTAATGCCAGTCTGTTCCAGATTTAACTGCAAATGATGAGTTAAATTTCTGCATGCTCAATTTACTGTAATTAAGCACCTTAAGACTCAGTTTTACACTTGTACTGCTTTGTGACATAATTTATCTGGTTGAAGGATCCTGAACACAGGTATTCATATTTCTGTTTTAGGTCTTTCCCCCATTTAGACTATTGCCAAGGAAAGTGACCCTCATTATTGGGGCTATGATTCAGGTGAGGCATCTTCTTACATATTTTCTTTATTTTGTAATTTCTGTTGTAAAATGAATATTCATAACTAGATTTTCAGCAGTAGATACTCACCTTGACATTTAGCTGCATTCACACTGAATGGACTTGTGGGACAGGGACTCTGGGCAAGGGCCTGGAGGGACAGGACAAGCGGGAATGGCTTCCAACCTGACACAGGGCAGGGTTAGGTGGGATATTGGGAAGGAATTGTTCCCTGGGAGGGTGGGCAGGCCCTGGCACAGGGTGCCCAGAGCAGCTGGGGCTGCCCCTGGATCCCTGGCAGTGCCCAAGGCCAGGCTGGACATTGGGGCTTGGAGCAGCCTGGGACAGCGGGAGGTGTCCCTGCCCATGGAACAAGATGAGCTTTAAGGTTCCTTCCAACCCAACCTATTGTGTGTTTCTGTGATGAACACTCCTCCAAACAAGAATAGTTTCATTTTTGAGCCAGCTTCTGTTTTGCTGTATTGCTGGATCAAAGGATTTGTATTTGTTTTTGTCAATGGAGTGTCAGCTTTTCTGGTGTTAAATACCAGCTCAGCATGAATAAATCTGTCAGCTCCATGAAATTAGGCGTGGTAGGCTTGTTGTACAAACCGAAACACAGAGCAGAGCTCCACACAGGCTGGTGAGGAGAAAGAGAGGTGAAGTTTTCTGAGACTTTCTGGAGTGCAGGTAGCATCAGCCTGTGACACCCTGTGAGGTGCAGGGTCCGCTTCTGTGCTCAGCTCACACATCTCCCCAGCTGACATCCTGCAAGGACCAGTGTGCAGGGGGAATAGTCCTTGAGCTGCCCTGGGAAGGTGCAGGCAGTGCTGAAGTCACTGTGGTGCTGAGCAGGGAGGGGCGTGCCCTGTAATGGTGACCAGAACTATCTGAAGGGTTCATTCCTTGTTCTGTGCTGTTGTGACAGATCACTGCTGAAGGAGGCCCCCAGCCTCTCTCCAACATCATTTTCTCCATCAGCAACGAGCACATTGCATCAGTGAACAGCTCTGGGCTGGTCAGAGGAGTGGCCATTGGCAGCGGGGTGGTGACAGGAGTGCTGCAGGCTGTTGATGCAGAGACAGAGAAACTCGTGGCAGTGTCCCAGGTAATGTTTATGGTGCTGTTTGGGGCTGACAGGGGCTCTCTGCCTCATGGCTTTGGCTCTGAAAGGGGGCACATAGTCTTTCTGCATGAGCAGTGTTAACCTCGTGCACTTCTCTGGTTTCCTGAAGATGGAAACTCAGTGTCCCTTCCTCCCTGGCCTGTGAACTTACACATGTGCTGGCACAGGTGGTACTTGGAATAGGCAGGTAAATCTTGCTGTGCCTTAAAGCAGAGTTTCACAGATAACCAGGGAAGCTTTCATGACCAGTCTGGTATCTTCAGGATTGGTTAGTGCATCTAGAAAAGCCCATCTAAAGAAGCCTTTCTAGCACAGCAGAAGGTAGTCCTAGCCTGCATTCCCTCTTAGGTCAGCAGGGTGCAGAAGGCAGCTGTTGCCCAAAGAAACCACGTTGTCTCCTAAGCTGCAGCAGTCTGTATAGAACACTGTCATCCCTCGTTGTGGTCTGAACCCACCTGGGAGGTGCAAGCAGTGAATCCCTGATACTCCATCAGAATCTGTGTTCTTAGGGTTTCCTGCGGCTGAGTGTGAGGGAGGTGAGCAGGCCTGAAAAGGAGCACAAATCCCTGGGACTTGCATGAGACTCAGAGCAACAGAACTTGGGCCAAATCTTATGACTTCTTCCTTTGAGCTCAGGGCAGCACAGCTGCTGTGAACCACAAAGCTCTGCTGCTTGAAAGGTGTCAGCACAGGCCAAGAGGACACAAAGTAATTTAAAAAAAAAAAATATATATAGCAAAATCTGTGCTCTGTAATGCATGGGCAGCAGCCTGCCCTTAATGGTGTGACAGGAGGGAAAGTGAACTTGAAAGGTAAATCTGCTGCCCAGTGAGGTCCAGGTCTGACCTTTCCTCCCCAGTATATAGCAGGAATAAAATCTGTCAGGAATGTCTGGCTATATGAAGAGGAGGTATCAGTGTCACACATCATCCTTTTATTCTCCGTTGTCGCATTTGGTGCTCTACAATCCTCATTTCCTTCTAACTCTCTCCATGTCTTCCTTTACCTCCTGGGTTTCTTCATCCCTCTTCTGCTGGGGACCCTGGGATCATACCCACTCCTGTCTCTCACCTCTCAGCTCCATCGTTCATGTCATCAGTAATTTCAAGCAGAGATTTGTTTTTTCAATTTAGGGGGCATTTTTAAAGGCCTAGCAATCAAAAGTTAATGCTTTTATAGTTTTTTACAGTCCTACTGAATTTGTCCATGAGTATTTCCTCTGACAAGTCATGCAAATCATGTGGCAACAGTGATAATGGCACAACAGTGTCTGGAGCCTGAAAGTGAAATCTAGTTTCTGCTTGACAAGTGCTTACAGTTTCTTCCCTTCCTCCTTGCCAGGATAAGGTGGAAGTTGAGGTGGTACAGCTGACAGCTGTCAGAATTCGAGCACCCATTACACGAATGAAAGCTGGTACTCAGGTGAGTTGGTTTGGGATTGGCTTCTGTTGCCTTTACGTGTTGGAGCTGCAGGTTGTGGCTATTCCTGTCACATCATCTGGTGACAGCACTGCAGCTCTGGGAGGAACCATTTTCTTCATAAGGGACCCCATCTCTTGATCAGTGAATTTTAAGTTTAATTCTCTTTGCTGTGGCCAGGTGTGTGGTTTGCATCTGGCATTACCTAAGCAGGCTGGTTTCTCTCTTTGCAGATGCCAGTTTATGTCACGGGCATCACCAGCAGTCAGACTCCTTTCTCCTTTGGCAGTGCCGTGCCGGGGTTAACGTTCCACTGGTCTGTCACCAAGAGGGACACTCTGGATGTCAGGCCAAGGCACAGTGAGGTAAAGGGGGGGTGTGTGCAGTGCACGTGTGTGTGCACCTTGGGAGAAGGAAGCGGCCGCATCAGGGCAATGCAGAGGACGTTGCTGCCTCCAGTGCCTCAAAATCCAGGCTCAGTTGTCAGCACAGGGTGTGGTACTTCCTCGGTGCCACTGTCTGGGCTTTCCGTGAGTCAAACTTTAATCCCTTTCTTCTGGCCAAGGCCGCTTTTCAGCTTCCTGCAAACTACAACTTTGCAGTGGATGTTTATGGCAGAGTAAAGGGAAGAACAGGCCTGAAAGTTGTAGTGAAGGTCCTTGATGCTGCAGCCAACCAGTTCTGCAACATGGCAAGGGAGCTGTCCGATGAAATCCAAATTCAGGTAGGATGATTTTCTTCACAGTTCATTTTTAAATATGCATTTCAAAACTGGACGAATGTCTCTATTTGAAGTCGGAATTTGAGCCCTTACTGTTGTTTGTATAATGTTCCCCATTTGGGCTCATTCAGTTCATGGGCTCATGGGGGCAGGGGGAGTCTAAAGTAACTCAGGTGAATATGGGGTTCCCAACACCTTTGCCCGTGAGAAATCTTCTGTTTTCATGCTACTTCCGAGTTTAGCCACAGCCCTGGAAATAAATGCTCTTCAGAATAATTTGTAGAAGACACTGGCTCTCCCATTCTTAAATATTCAAGTTCAGTTATCTTTTTTACCATATATATTATACAACGGAAAAAAGAAAGTTGCAGGACTATTTGGTTTTGTTTGTTTTGAAGATTAAATAAATAGAACTAAATTACTGTGTGCACACAACAGTAGGCCAAAATGCCTCTTATTTTCCAGGTGTTTGAAAAACTTCATCTAGTCACTCCCGAGGCAGAAGCAGAGCAGATCTTAATGTCACCAAATTCCTTTATTAAACTCCGGACCAACAGGTCAGTGCTCAGTTTTCATACTGGGATTTGTGTCACCTTTATCCAAACCGTGGGGCAGTTGTGTTTGAAGGGAGCTGTTTCAATCTTTCAGTATCACTGTACATCCATTTAATACACAACTTGTCTGCTGGTTCATAGTATCTTACCTGTTCTCTCGGGCTTTGTCAAATCTTGGATTAGATTGTAGTTGGAAAATTCATTCAATATTGGGAACTTTCAGATCCTTTTTTTAAAAGCTGCTGAGCCAGTTAAAGCAGTATCCTGCTGCCTGCTTCCTGTAGAGGTTTTGATGGGTGATTGAGGCTTTGTGGGATATACTTCTGTGTATTTCTTAAACAGAGGCTCTGGCTGGATTTTCAGATTAAAATGTCATTTCCAAATGAGAAATTCTTTTTACATAATCTGTTTTCAAAGACTGACATTTTTGACTCATATCAGGCTTGAAATGTAGTTTTCCCAGCATAATAATGGGCAGATAGAGACAGTAGGACACACACTGAGGGCAAAGCTTTAGAGGCATTTACATTTTAGGGGGAGAGAACGAAACCCTTAGTTTCAGAGAATCCCAGGATGGTTTGTGTTGGAAGACATCCTACATACAGTTTTACACATTTAAGGGGTTCCCTCCTTTCTGTTTTTCTTCAGGGACCGAGTGGCCTCCCTGAGTTACCGTGTCCTGGATGGACCAGATAAAGTGCCTGTTGTGAAAATCGATGAGAGAGGATTCCTTGTCTCCGGGTCTGTGATCGGATTGTCAACAATTGAAGTGGTTTCACAAGAGTTGTTTGGCATCAACCAGACCATTGTAGCTGCTGTTAAGGTGCTGTCAGCTCTTTTCCTTTTCCTCAAGTACATCTTCACTACTGCAACGGGGATTGTTGGCTGCACTTCTTGAACTTCACTTCTGAAAAATGAGCACTGTAGGAATTAATAGTTTTGAGCTTTGAAACTTTGGACACCAGGGAATGTATGCCCATCATCTCTGTTCAAAAAATCCTTGAGCCAAGAACTTCCTGCATCTGGCAACATGAGCCTTGAGATACCCACTGCTCCCCTTCCTCCTATCCCTTTTTACTGTCAGCATCTTTCCTCTGTCCCAGCTGAAGGAGAAGGATGTACAATTGAGTGCTTTAGGTTATTTCTAAGTCTAACTCCTGTAATCACTGGGAAGTGGCTTGGTGGATTTTTTAAATTTGAATTTTAGTGTTTCCCATAATGTTCAGCTTTGCCTGTAGGACAGGGTGTAGGTCTGTCCTCCTGGGTGGGGGATAAAGCAAGAAATGGGGGCCCAGTGTCACTAAAGCCACTCCTGCTGCGAAGTGGTGGCAGTGAATTCTCCAGCTCTGTTACAGATGACCTTGTTTCTTCCCTTGGGCAAGGGAAAGACATCTGATGAGTTTGGGGGTGGCTCAAATGCCATTTAGTCAGCACACTGTGGGACTGAAGGCAGATCTCCCTGTGTGAGTTTGTCCTGTACACAGGATATGGCAGGATGGTGATACAAAGCTCTCTGTAGTAGGACCCATCTCAGTTCAGCATCTTGTACAGCTCATTTGTTTTCCTGTACTTACTACAGCTGTAGTGCCTTTATGGAAATGATATTTTTAACCTCGTGAGGTAACACAGGGCTGCTGGTTCATTTCATGGCTGAAGAGCTGAGAGAGCTTGAGAGGTTTTGCCAAAGGTCATGTCAAAAAACTTGTGACAGAGCTGGAGATGAGGTTGAATCTGTTGTGTCATTCTAAGGCAAAGCTCTCTCCTTCACACTGTCCTTCTTTCATAAGGGCTTGTGTTGTCTTTTTACAAGTGTACACAATTAAGAACCAAAGTGCTGCAGCAGCATCACTTAGCACTCAGACCTTCAACTTGGCTCAAAGAAGGACTCTTACATAAGCCAGGGAGGATGGGGGAAGGAGGAGAGAAGGAGTGACAGTGTGCTTAGTGTGGGACCGAGCTAAGCACTTGCCTGGACCAGCTGCACTCAGTACTGTGTTTTATTTTTTTTTAATTAAAAAAAATTCTTCAAACCCTGAGATGCTTTAACAGTAAATGGCTGCTTTCATCAATATTAAATTTAGCAGTTGTCCCTTGTGGGACAGTTGCTGAGATTTTAAAGTAAAACAAGCTTGATAATCTGTCAGGGAAATGGGGTTTTTGTTGGCTTGTAACCACAGCTGGCTGGGCAGAGATTTTAACTGATGGTACCAGCCCGTGGAGCAGACAGTGGGATATACTGATATTCTAGCCCCTTTATTTTTTTTTTTTGATTCACCAAAGATGTATTTTGCTTGAGGCCAAATTTGTCCTTTCCTTTTTAAGTTCTGACATGTACATTTTCAGATTGCAGACTTTTATGTTTTAGCTGAGCCTCTTAGGTCAGAAAAAAAGGGATTTTCCTACAAGATAAGCTCGAGGCCTTCTTTTAAAATAGTTTTCTCAATATATTTGAGGAGTTTTGCTTCCTCTATCCTTCCATTATTTATTTTCCCACAGCTATAACAAAAAGAGCAGATGTAGTTATTTTTGTTGGGTAATTTTACTCGTTAACCTAGGTAAGTTAATCAAGAGTAGTAATATGCTATTTAAAAGCCAAAAGAAGAGGTTGTCAAGTCTTTGTCTTCAGAAAACCTTTCTTCATTGGAGTGTTAGTGCAGAAATGTGGGGGAGTGCACATATGGTTAATGGAGCAGACTCTCCTAAGGAATTTGGAGCAGTTCCCAACTTCTGTCTCGGCTGAGGAGAGGCACCAAGGGAACAAAGCACAGCCTGCTGACCCATTAGGGTTTGTCAGCTGCCAGCTCTGCCTGGAACAGCTTGGCTTTCTCAACCAGTGCACAACTGGGCAGCAGTGACCATTCCATCCCCTTACTCACACATACATTGAGTTACTCTTCTAATAACTGGGCAATGAGTTGCACCTTTTATTTCAGGAATTATTAGGAGAGAGGTCTAGGGGCCACTTGTTCTCTTGCATATCCAGGGAATCTTAACAGTTTGAATTTATAGGATAGTAACATGTTCTCTGAAGTCTGTGTGTGATACATGTTTCTACACCATTATGGCTTGTTTCAGTTCCCAGTGGTACTAGAAGAGGTTAAGAAATACCAGTGAGGGTACAAAGCAGACAGAGCCAGGCTTTTCTCAGCCAGGACAGGGCAAGGGGAGCACGCAGCAGTGGAACACAGGAAATGCTGTCTGAACGTAGGACAGCAGCTTTTACTGGGGGGGCTGTTGAACACAGATTACAGGAGGCTGTGCAGTCTCTGTCTGGGGAGATGCCCAAGAGCTGCTTGCACAAGCTCCTGGCCAGCTGGCTCTGGGCAACCCAGCTCGAGTGGGAGGCTGGGCTGGACAGCATCCAGAGGCTCCTTTAAACCTGTGAGATGTAGGTACTGATCATAACAGCTCCACGTGTTAGTCCTGGCATGTGGCTAAATGCAAATGGCTCATAAAGGAAGCTCTGGATACTTGCATAGTAAGAACCCTTTTAGATTATTTTTATAGAGGAATCATAAAAAGCAATTTAACTTTCCTTCTCACTGCTGATGTTTTTCCAGGTGTGCCCCATCTCCTACCTCAGGATCTCCATGAGGCCCGTTCTGCTCACCCAGAACAAAGAGGCACTGCTGGCTCTGCCGCTGGGTGTGACACTGACATTTACAGTCCATTTTCATGACAACTCTGGAGATACTTTCCATTCACATAATGCTGTGCTCGACTTTGCCACCAACAGGTGGGTATCTGTCACGGGTGGTTAATTACAGAGAACAAAAAAAGGCCAAACACACATAGAACAAAGATTGCTCCAAAGATATCAAGTGAAGGTACAGCTTGGGCTGGGATTAGAAAAGCAAGGGGTTTGTTTCTGTGGCCTTCAGAGGCAGTAGCAGGAAGAAGAGTTCCAGTTAGCAATCGATATTCCCTAGCCATGGAAAGCTGCCCAGATAAGCATGCTCCCAGTGAGGCCTGCAGGAGTTGTGCTGTGCTCTCAGTGACTCTGAATCATCCCCCTGCACGCAGCAGTGGCCCAGAGAAACAACTGATCCATCAGCATCTGCCTCTCCCAGTGCTGGGTTCCAGTGACTCACTGAGGGCTTATGTAAGGTGGCGAATGTTGTGGATCAGGGGCTGTCTCCTCAGATAGGCTTGTACAGCCTTCCCACAGCAGGAACAAGCCTCAAAAGGCTTTTTGGTCTCTGCCTCACAGAAGAAGTGTTGTAAACCAGCCTCCTATGGTCTTCAGTAAAATACCACTGATGCTGTTACTGTAACACGGCTTGTTTTGTGCAGAGCACCTTGCACTTACAACACACTGATCACGATGAAAAAGGGGTTGAATCCAAGATTTTCTCTTCTCTTACCTCAGTGAAGAAATTTCTGTGGCTTCCACGCACCCCTGAGCTAACCGTGCCCTGCCTTGCACTGCAGAGCTGCTCCAGCACAGGGCTCATTATGGGCCTAGAGAGGCACTGCTGGCAGCCTGGGCTGCAGCACTGTGGGGACCCAGCTGTGCTGCTGCCAGTGTCATGCAGTGGCCCTGCCTGGTGACAGTCCGTGCCGGGTGCTCCGTGTGTTGCTGTGTTTGGGAGTGCTGAATCTGGGTAAATACCAGAACTGGCAATCCAATGGCATTGTTATCTCTGGGAAGTTGCTTATTGGTGTTCCGATTTCTTGGCTTTCTAACTCCCTTGAGACAAGGGAAAAGAGACAGATTATGTCATTCTAAAGCTCTAGAATTCTTACCATTAAGAAGTAGTTTTCATGCATAATTATGACTTCAGTATTTCCTTGGCATAGTGGTGAACTGAGAACCGAAATTTGCCTTAGTGGCACCTAAATAATTTTTATAATTTCCTTACTTCGTTGGACTTTGTTAGATGACTGTTGCTGAAAACAAGCAGTCAGCTGTCTGAAAGGGGTGTGACACCTCTCCTGCTGGAGAGATAATGACATTACCAAGCTTGCCTTCACACAGCAGCACTTCTTTTTGTGTGCAGAGATGACTTCGTGCAGATCGCCAAGGGAGCCACCAACGACACCTTTGTGGTCCGGACCGTGAACGTGGGGCTGACCCTGCTCAGGGTGTGGGATGCAGAGCACAGTGGCACTGCAGACTACATCCCACTGCCTGTCCAACATGCCATTTTCCCTGAGCTCCCAGGTGTGGTGGTGGGGGATGTTCTCTGCCTGAGGACCTCGCTGACAGCCCAGGAAGGTGAGTAGCCTCCAGCTGTGTGGGTTAGCAGCTATTCCCTGGGACAGCAGCATGACTCTGGCTCATTCTCAGCAAAACTAAATGCATAATTTATCATGTTTGTTCAGAACCAAATGTCACTGTTCTTGTTAATGATAAAAATAGGTTTGATCAACTCCTCTAATTTTAATTGCACCTTGCAATATGTCTCTTGTACTGAATTTCTGACTGCATACTTCAGACATTTCTATTCCATTAGCTGGAAAGGCTTGTTTCTGTGGGACTCCTGCAGAGTCAGGACTGCCTTCACTCACTGTGTTTCTTGGTATTAATGGGCTTTTGTCAGAATAACTGCAGGTCAGTTTGGTGTTGGGCTGCCAGCCTTCCACCACGAGCCCCTAGAGTGTGGTTTCTGTGCATCCCCTGTGCTGCCTGGCAGTGGCACATGCAGACACCAGCATGGTTCCTGGGCAGTGGCACTCACGGGCACCACTCTGGTGTCTGTGCACTGGGAGGTGTGTGCCCAGCCTGGCAGTGGCACTCACAGGCACCACTCTGGTGTCTGTGCACTGGGAGGTGTGTGCCCTGCCTGGCAGTGGCACTCACGGGCACCACTCTGGTGTCTGTGCACTGGGAGGTGTGTGCCCAGCCTGGCAGTGGCACTCACAGGCACCACTCTGGTGTCTGTGCACTGGGAGGTGTGTGCCCTGCCTGGCAGTGGCACTCACAGGCACCACTCTGGTGTCTGTGCACTGGGAGGTGTGTGCCCTGCCTGGCAGTGGCACTCACAGACACCACTCTGGTGTCTGTGCACTGGGAGGTGTGTGCCCAGCCTGGCAGTGGCACTCACGGGCACCACTCTGGTGTCTGTGCACTGGGAGGTGTGTGCCCAGCCGGGCAGTGGCACTCACAGGCACCACTCTGGTGTCTGTGCACTGGGAGGTGTGTGCCCAGCCTGGCAGTGGCACTCACAGGCACCACTCTGGTGTCTGTGCACTGGGAGGTGTGTGCCCAGCCTGGCAGTGGCACTCACAGACACCACTCTGGTGTCTGTGCACTGGGAGGTGTGTGCCCAGCCTGGCAGTGGCACTCACAGGCACCACTCTGGTGTCTGTGCACTGGGAGGTGTGTGCCCAGCCGGGCAGTGGCACTCACAGACACCACTCTGGTGTCTGTGCACTGGGAGGTGTGTGCCCAGCCGGGCAGTGGCACTCACAGGCACCACTCTGGTGTCTGTGCACTGGGAGGTGTGTGCCCAGCCTGGCAGTGGCACTCACGGGCACCACTCTGGTGTCTGTGCACTGGGAGGTGTGTGCCCAGCCTGGCAGTGGCACTCACAGGCACCACTCTGGTGTCTGTGCACTGGGAGGTGTGTGCCCTGCCTGGCAGTGGCACTCACAGACACCACTCTGGTGTCTGTGCACTGGGAGGTGTGTGCCCTGCCTGGCAGTGGCACTCACGGGCACCACTCTGGTGTCTGTGCACTGGGAGGTGTGTGCCCTGCCTGGCAGTGGCACTCACGGGCACCACTCTGGTGTCTGTGCACTGGGAGGTGTGTGCCCAGCCTGGCAGTGGCACTCACGGGCACCACTCTGGTGTCTGTGCACTGGGAGGTGTGTGCCCTGCCTGGCAGTGGCACTCACAGGCACCACTCTGGTGTCTGTGCACTGGGAGGTGTGTGCCCAGCCGGGCAGTGGCACTCACGGGCACCACTCTGGTGTCTGTGCACTGGGAGGTGTGTGCCCTGCCTGGCAGTGGCACTCACAGACACCACTCTGGTGTCTGTGCACTGGGAGGTGTGTGCCCAGCCTGGCAGTGGCACTCACAGGCACCACTCTGGTGTCTGTGCACTGGGAGGTGTGTGCCCAGCCTGGCAGTGGCACTCACGGGCACCACTCTGGTGTCTGTGCACTGGGAGGTGTGTGCCCAGCCGGGCAGTGGCACTCACAGGCACCACTCTGGTGTCTGTGCACTGGGAGGTGTGTGCCCAGCCGGGCAGTGGCACTCACAGGCACCACTCTGGTGTCTGTGCACTGGGAGGTGTGTGCCCAGCCGGGCAGTGGCACTCACGGGCACCACTCTGGTGTCTGTGCACTGGGAGGTGTGTGCCCAGCCTGGCAGTGGCACTCACAGACACCACTCTGGTGTCTGTGCACTGGGAGGTGTGTGCCCAGCCTGGCAGTGGCACTCACGGGCACCACTCTGGTGTCTGTGCACTGGGAGGTGTGTGCCCTGCCTGGCAGTGGCACTCACGGGCACCACTCTGGTGTCTGTGCACTGGGAGGTGTGTGCCCTGCCTGGCAGTGGCACTCACGGGCACCACTCTGGTGTCTGTGCACTGGGAGGTGTGTGCCCAGCCGGGCAGTGGCACTCACAGGCACCACTCTGGTGTCTATGCACTGGGAGGTGTGTGCCCTGCCTGGCAGTGGCACTCACGGGCACCACTCTGGTGTCTGTGCACTGGGAGGTGTGTGCCCAGCCTGGCAGTGGCACTCACAGGCACCACTCTGGTGTCTGTGCACTGGGAGGTGTGTGCCCAGCCGGGCAGTGGCACTCACGGGCACCACTCTGGTGTCTGTGCACTGGGAGGTGTGTGCCCTGCCTGGCAGTGGCACTCACAGACACCACTCTGGTGTCTGTGCACTGGGAGGTGTGTGCCCAGCCGGGCAGTGGCACTCACAGGCACCACTCTGGTGTCTGTGCACTGGGAGGTGTGTGCCCTGCCTGGCAGTGGCACTCACAGACACCACTCTGGTGTCTGTGCACTGGGAGGTGTGTGCCCTGCCTGGCAGTGGCACTCACAGACACCACTCTGGTGTCTGTGCACTGGGAGGTGTGTGCCCTGCCTGGCAGTGGCACTCACAGACACCACTCTGGTGTCTGTGCACTGGGAGGTGTGTGCCCAGCCTGGCAGTGGCACTCACAGGCACCACTCTGGTGTCTGTGCACTGGGAGGTGTGTGCCCTGCCTGGCAGTGGCACTCACAGGCACCACTCTGGTGTCTGTGCACTGGGAGGTGTGTGCCCAGCCTGGCAGTGGCACTCACGGGCACCACTCTGGTGTCTGTGCACTGGGAGGTGTGTGCCCAGCCGGGCAGTGGCACTCACGGGCACCACTCTGGTGTCTGTGCACTGGGAGGTGTGTGCCCAGCCTGGCAGTGGCACTCACAGGCACTGGAGTGCCCAGGAAATGCTGCAGTTGGCAGCAGGGTGTTGAGCAGTGCCCCCATGGTGTCTTCCAGGCCTGCCGGGCGTGTGGAGCTCCTCCTCAAGTGCTCTTCTCATGGACTCCAAGACTGGCGTGGCCCTGGCAAAGGACTCTGGGATGGTCACTGTCTACTATGAGATCCCTGGGTTACTGAAAACCTACAGAGAGGTGAGGCACTGTTCAGTTGCTGCAGAGGTTGGTTTGTTTGGGGTGGACCCTCACCAAAGTGTATTCTATGGGATTTTTCTTTTGGTACAAATACTTAGAAATGTTCTTTTAGGAATGCAAGTGGTTGGAAAGTATTTGGTATGTGTCCAAAAACATCACGGGTTTTTTTTAAACATCTGGGCTCAGGAGGAAAATGTAGCAAAACAGTTTTGATTTCTCACCTTTACTGTTCTTATATTGTACATTTTGATTCCTTTGTTGGCTAAGTTGTTCCCAGGTGCTAACCAATTTTTGATAATGGCTGCTTTTATGAATGAAGCTTCACTGCAGGTTGAGATGCCAGCAAGAACTTTCTGAAGTGTCGTGCCATGCATCACTGATCAGAAGTACTCCATTAAATTATTTTGTTTATCTGCAATGCAATCGTACTGTTGACACAATTCACTGCATCAGCCAGCATAAGCACTAGACATTCTTTTAAAATTAAATTTAGACATAGAGCTTTATGCATATTAACTTCTGGGTGTTGGGTAGGAAGACAAAATGTTTTTGCTAGCTTAAATTGCTTGTAAAGGCAGTTTCTAATATTAGAGAAATGTGGGATTTCAAAGAAAAACATGACCTCGTGGAGTCTTTCACAACCAATCCAGTCTGGTTTTGCTGTAATTTTTGGTAACAGTGTGCTTCATCCTTTTTTTCAGATCATGATTAGTGCACCTCAGAGGACCGCAGCAATGCATGCCAGTGGCATGCAAACAAGCTTGCAGGGAGTGGCAGCCTCCAAAGTCATAGTTTCAATTGGGGAAACAAATAAAAATTTGAAAGGTATGATAAAAAATATTTATGCTTATGGTTTATTGTGTGTTTATGGATTCATGATAGGTGGCTTTGGTTTGTGTTATGGGGTTTTTGTTGTTTAAAGGTTTGTGAAACTGGGGTAACAAGATCCCCAGGAACCTCAAGTGGCTTTGCAGAGTCCCAGGAGCTCTAGAAGCCATGGGACAGAATTTGGAAGGTGTTCTGAGGCACTATTAATACTTTACAACTAATAAGATCAGTAGATTTCAATAGAAGTACCATTTTTGATCATATAAATAACAGTTAATGGGCAGTCAGTTAATTGCTTATATGTTTAATTGCAAATGCCTTCTTGGAGTTGTTACATTTTCTTACTTAGTTACCATCCTTAAATCTTTCACAGAACTTATCAGTGATTAGAATCAATACAAAGATGAAGCATCATAATGTGTCCTCTATTTAATAAGCTGTATTTTGTGTGATTATAGATCATTTTAGCTTCTAGCTTAACAATTAGCACTTGTTCCAATAGTATTTTATTTTGCCGTAAGTAAATTATTAGCCTACCAGAAAATCATCTTGCCAGATACTAAAATCTAAATCAAGGCTTCCAGCATCATATAAGTTATTCAAGAGACATCCGAGCTGAAAATTCTCTCCAGCTTATTCTTTCCTGTAAATAAATTATTCCTGTCAAGAAAACCCCACAACATATAAAATTTTCATTGCTGTCTCTTTGGGATTAGACCTGAGCAAGGACAGCTGTCTGTGATTTCCAATTATTTAAGATCTTCATAACCTTGTGAAACTATTTCAGAAGGTGGTAGAATAACCCAATAGTACAAGCCATGATTTTGCTTTTAATTAATTAAAATTAATTAGTTACAATTTTGTTCTGTAATTAATTAGAGATTGGTTTTTTCCTTCCCCCTAGGGGAGTGTTCTCCTGCTCAGACCGAAGCCATTGCTGAGTTACAACCCCAGTCCATTATCAGTTGCCATCTCGATTTCAACAGCGATGTCTTTGACTTCCCAGCACAGGATATTTTTGTGGCAGAACCTGGATTTGATGCAGTTTCAGGTAAGATGTGCCAAGATGCCACACTGCAGACAAACACAAGCATCATGGGTTGGGTTGGAGGGACCTTCAAGCCCAGTCAGCAGGGACACCTTCCACTATCCCAGGCTGCTCCAAGCCCCTGGCCTTGGACACTTGCAGGGATCCAGGGGCAGCCACAGCTTCTCTGGGCACCCTGTGCCAGGGCCTGCCCACCCTCACAGGGAGGAATTTCTTCTTAACATCTAATCTAAACCTCTTCTTCCTTCTGAAGCCTCTGAGCCTGTGTAGGACCTCAGGCCTCAGTGAGTTGTTCACATGGGCACTTCTTGTTTCAGTAGGGTTTTCTGCCTGTGACAAAAACTTGTGTTGGTTTTCAGAGAAAGCCAGAAGTCAGTCGCAGCCCATTTCATGTTTTTCAGAGTTTTTGTAGTAAGTCAAAGTAACAAAGGAGCACTCAGGTGACAAATATTCCAAAAGTGGGATGTACCCCCAAAACATCATGAATGGGGTCTTAAAAGGGGGGGAAATTGCCACATACTGTGGAGGTGGAAATAAAATTGTGCAAGTCTACAGAATGTGTTAATGCTTCAAAAGTATAATGTGGTTTAGAACAGAGCCAAACCACCACGGGTTGTACGTAAAGAACATTAATTATCTGTTGGATTCAACCCTGCACTCATTGTGTAAACCCTATTCTATCCTGCATGTGTGTCTGTTACTTAGGGGAAGAAAATAAGGGGAAAACATGCACCTGGCAAGTTCTCCTTGTTACTGATGCTTTTTATCTTCTATTCTCAGGGAAGTTTTTACTACCTCTGCTGCTAATAACAGATTAATTGGTCCCATATGAGACTAGAAACATGGTGAATATATAAATTTAAAGGAGCTTTTATAAATAAACTACCATCTTCACAGACTTGATGATGGTGATGGTAGCTAGCTAAAATTTTAACACTAGTTGAAAAGAATATGAAATAGGATGTTCAGTCTTGTTTTCAGTAAAGCCTTTCAATATTAGCATAAATGTTATGTTCAAAGTGGAACTGAGTGTCACTGGCATATTAAAATAAAATGTGACTGGAAGTTACCAGCTTAGTGTTTTTTTCATGATGTTCAGTTTGGGACAAGGAATAATTCTGTAGTTGTGGTGCTGGGATTGTGATGTTTGCCAATAGACTCACTGTCCCAGTCATCCACCATCTACACACTCCTCATCATGCTGCTGCTTGAGTTTTACCACTTTTTTAGCTTTTCTCTAAAGATGTCCCAGAGATCTCGCTGTGCATGGAAAAGAACCCTTAAAGGTGAGCAATTAATAGCCCAAGCTGTCTTGTTCCTGCAGGACACTACACGTGCTCCATCAGGATGCACAACCTCACTGACAAGCAGCTGAAGCACCTGAGCAGGAGCAAAGCCATGCTGAGGGTCACGGCCTCGGTGCGGGGCAGCGCCGTGCCCGGGGAGCAGCTGGGCACAGAGGTGCCCTTCAGTCGCTGGTTCTATGCTGACCAGGCTGAGATGCTGCTGAGCAACCAGGACGTGAGCTCCGTCCTGAAAATCTTTGGTGCCAGTGAAATCCTGGATAGCCTGGAGGTGAGTGCGTTGCCAGAAAGTGTCTCAGCACAGCTGGAAGCATTTTGAACTGTCACATGCAGCTTTCTAATGCAAGGCACTCCCTGCCATCTTTACCATGTCAAGATTTGTTCCTGAGATGATTTGGAAATACTCATCTTGGAATGTGTTCTTCCTCAGTGTCCACTTTTCACAGAATGGTTTGGGTTGGAAGGGACCCTAAAGCTCATCCTGTCCCAATGTGCTGCCATGGGCAGGGACGCCACTCACTCACTGGGTCAGGTTGCTCAGGGGCCCATCCAGCCTGGCCCTGGGGTTTTGGGGTAGTACAGGTGTGTCAGGCTCACCTGGGTGTGCAGCCTGGCATGTGTGAACCAGCTCATGGGTCAGGAAGCAGAAACCCACCTGACCCCTGTGGCAGGGGGAGGTTCTTGCCCAAATATGTGTGTGAGTGACTGCCCATGGTTCACACAGCTCAGTAAGGGCCCTTGGATTTTGGCTGTGTGGGGTTAGCCCAGACCTATGGAAAGGGCAGGTAAGAGGGTTATTCACCCTTGGCAATAACCAGGGGGAAATGCTGCAGGTGGCACTGTAAAGGTACACCTGACTCCTCTTGAGGGGTGAATTGCTCGGTGTTTCTGTGAAATCACCCACTGCTGGCACCTGGCGTGGAAGGTGGAGATGTGCTGGGCTGTCCCAAGCAGTCTGGTTCAGGCTGGCTGTTCCCTCTGCAGGTGAAGTGCGAGTCTCCAGCAGTGAAGGTGTTGGAGAAGGAGAAGTCCCATGGGCTGCCCAGTTACGTGGTGTACACTGTGAGCCTGGCTGATCCCAGAGTTCCCAGCCAGGGCTCCCTGTCCACCACTCTGACTGTCTCCAGTCCCATGACGGACCAGTCCATCTCTATCCCAGTGACAGTGATCTACCTGAGTGACAGAACCACTGCACCAATGAGATGTAAGTTTATCTCTGCACTCCATATGCCAGAAGAAACCTTTAGCTTCTACTGGTGTTCACGAGGTTATAAACTTCAGTGTGGCAGCTGACATTACCAGTGACATGTGAGCAGCTCTCTCTGGCCAGAAGCCTGGAATACATTTACTCATTGTGACTGAAGTTGAACATATTTTTCTTGGGGTCAGCCTAGAATACTCCAAGTTGGCATAACTATACCAGTGCTGTAGTGTCTGAAAGGAATTTTTCTTGTTGTTTACTCCCAAGCATGCCGTGCTATTTTGAAAACAGGTTAGCATTTTGGGGCTGAGAAAGTAAAGAACTCACTTAAGTCATTGTAAATAGAACCACAGAATTCCAGAAGGGTCTAGGCTGAAGGAACCTTGAAGCTCATCTCTTAAACCGTGGGCAGGGACATTTGACTAGACCAGTTTGCTCCAAGCCCCATCCAGCCTGGCCTTGAAGACTTCCAGGGATGAACAGCCACAACCTCAATCAACATTTTGAGCTGTTACTGGCAAATTTTGAAGATTGCACTGGAAATAGTCCCTAGAATCAAAGTTGTGTTACCTAAGTTGATTACACTTATTTGCTATAAATTAAACTTGGTTTTGGTTATTTCAGTTTAAGAACTGTTAACTCTTGAATCAGATTGCTTTTTTAACTCAATATTGCCTTCTCTTAATCAATTCTGCAGATGAAGCCACTCTCTTCCAGCAGTTTGTTGAGTCTTACCAGGTGATGATCTTCACACTTTTTGCACTCTTAGCAGGGACAGCTGTTATGATCATAGGTAAGAGAAGGAAAGATTGTGCAAGTATTTTTTTTCCATAGCTTCTTACAATGTGTTAGCTCTAAGTTAAAAGGGAGTAATTGCCATGTGAAATGATTTTGGTTTGGTGTTCAACTGTCTTGCAGCCTACCATGCATTTTTCTCGCCGAATGGACAGCACAATCAGCCAGTAATTCACTCAAGGACAAGTCTTCAGCACACCCCTAACAGTAAGCAGTTGTCACTGAGTTAGAAGCTAATTAATTGATTAACGTGGCCATTGCACTGGAATTGAATGTAGGAGGGTCTATAATCAAGACTGGCAATGAAAAATAATTCACATTCTTACGGATGTGTTTAAGTTACGGTGAGCTGCAGGCCTGGTTGTAAACACGTGCCTGATGCTTCAGATAAAATAAGGCAAATCCAGGTGAATGTCACTTGCTGAGGAGAAATGTATTAAACAGTCCTGAACAGGAAGACCTACAAACCTGTAAGATACCTTTTCAAGAGGCAATAAGCTAAAGGGATGACTTCACTTTGAATGGGTCATTAGATTCACTGCCAGTGTTCCGCAGGTATCAACAGCAGTTACTCGTTTGTTTCTTCCTTCTCCCACCATTCCCGAGTCTGATTGTTGTTTTCTCCTTCCCACGTTTCAGGTTCCATTGTGTCACCTGCACATTCCTTCAGCTCCCAGTCCTCGAGCAGGCAGACGAGCCCCTCAGCCACGCTCTGGAGCACGGGTTATGCCTCTCGGTAGAGGCAGCAGGACTGCTCATGCTGGCAAATAAAAATGAAACAACTCAGTGCCTTAGTAAATTCAACAACTTCAGCAGTTGTGATGTAATTCACGTTTGCTCTGGAATATAACTAGGTCCTTAATTTATTTATTTTTTTTAATATTTAGGGCTCTTTGAATTTATTTTTTTATGTCAGCGCTTCAGTTCTCAGAACCTTGTTTTATCTCTTGTTTTTTGCTGCCTGCACAAAAAGCAATGTTTATGCTAATTTGGCTTTCTTGCACTCTTCAAGCAACTAGAAGTTATATCTAAGTTAGAGTGATAACAGTTTTTTAATTTACTTTTTGTAAAACTTAAATTTCTTTTTAATGAACTTTTTGTAAAAGGGAAATTAGAAAAACAGGTGAAATATGAGCCAAAAATTTGAAGGATTGTATATTTCAAAGAACTAGTTTTTGTTTTGCGTTCCAAAATCTCAGGAATGTATTGCACTGATAAGTGTTCTTATGTTTAGCCTTACACTGGGATTCATCAGCACAATATGCTGGTTTAGCATGAGGAATGCTGGAACAACTGTGAATAATCTGGAGGTTTTTTACAACAACAATAATAAAAAAAAGAAACCCAAAACTTAGTGTGGCTTCCTTTGGGTACAACTGCAGTATTCCTTGGTACTGTAAGCACTTTTTTGAACTGGTAATGTGAAAGCGTGTGCCTTCTAAGTGGACCTTTCTTCTGGTAGGAATCCTTTATTGTGAGGATACAATCACATCCCAGTCACTTTTATTTGTATGCAAGGTTTTGCAGCTATCTGATAAGGCTTTTGTTTACATATAACAAGGATCCCAGTTTTAACTGTGAATTCTATTCTGGCTGTCTGAACTCTCCTAAGGACCATAAGGAAAGTGAAATAACAAAATACTCCATGCAAAATACTTTGTGTGCAGAACTATGCAGGCAAATAGATGAATGGAATGCAGACCCAGTGCATGGCATAGAGTTTTGGTTTCACACAGTGTTACAAAAAAAGGATTGTTACATGTAATTGTATTGAGTCTTGTTGAACTTACTGCCTAGTTTTGGAGAAAACTGTGCCTTAAGTGCTAGTACTATTTAAAATGGTCAGTTTGGATGTAGATAATCATTTGAATCTGTATTAAAGCTTTTTAAGATTCCTTTATTTTGCCATTGATGAATTTTCTTGTGGTTTGGCTATTCAGAATCTAGCACTGGACTGTATTATTTGAATCTGTATTATTTAATAAAGCTTTTTAAGATTATTTTGCTGTTCATGAATTTTCTTGTGGTTTGGCTGTTCAGAATTTAGCACTGGGCTTTTATTTGAACTTCACTTCCTACAGCCCCTCACTGTTTGCAATCATGATTTTCCAATCTTAATTTTCACTTTTGTTGACAATGTAATGTTTTTAATTATTTTGACAGTTTTTCAACTAGTATTTGTTGTCAGGGATTTCTCCCAGTTTTCACTAAGTATCTTCAATTCCTGCTGAAATCAGTGATGGCTGTAGAAGCAGCTCTTAATTATCCAGGTTTGTTCAAACTTCCCATTTTGTTCATTTGGGTTTTAAAGGACAGATGTGATTGCTTTCCACTTCCATTCAGCAAGAAACCAAAGGGCTATGAATATCTCAGTGCTACTGTGATAAGCACTTCAGAAATGCTTGAAGGAGAGACTTTACTCTCCTGTTGCTTCTCTTTCCCATTCAGCAGTCTGGCACTGAATGTTCTGAAAAACAAACTGCTCCAAGTGGTGGGAGTACTTTGGCAAATGCTCGCTGTTTATTTCATTTCTTTAGGCAAGTAGTTGCAGTCTCCTGGCAAGAAAAAAAAAAAGCATGAAGGAGGGAGCTGGTGTGACTCAAGAGCCAACCTCCTGCAAGCAACAACCAGGCTTTGCCTTGAGCTCGTCTGATCTGTGGGGTCATTCCTGGAGCCGGGGGACTTTGGGGATATAAACTTTTCTGAGCAAGTTGCTACCAGTGTAAATATTTTCATTTTCTTTTAATAGAATAAAGTGAGATTTGGAGATTTTGCATTTACTGCTGAATTTTCCCCCTGTTCACTTACTGCTTGTTCCTGAGTGTTTGCTCCCCTGAGAGGGAGAAGAGCTGCCAGGACTGTGTCTATTCCAAGGTCCAGGTCTTATGCGAGTTGAAATGTCTTTCTGAGTTTCTCAGGTAACCAAACAGTGCCAGCTCAGACCCAAACCCCAGTCCCTTCCCATCCAGCAGGCACTTTGGCTCCTTAGCAGGAGCAGGATCTGGTGTGTGCCAGCAACAGCAGGTTCATCACGTGCTGGTACAGGCCCGAGAGGTTCTTGTTTCAAAAAATAAAACAAGCAAACCCAAGCAGCGAGTAGTGAAATCCCCGAGCCGATGGCCTGAGGGCAGCCCGGGTTTGCTGTCCCTGAGCACCCGGGCCGGCGGGCTCGGCGGCACACCCCGTGTTCCTGGAAGTGCCCGTGTTGGGCACTGCGGGATCGGCTCAGGGCAGAGGCTTCCCCTCCGGAGTTGCAGCACTTGGGCAGGGAACGCCCTCGCCAGAAGCTTTTCCCTCGGGAATTCGAAGCGAGCCCTGGCACTGAGGCGCCGGCTCGGCACGGCCGCTGCTGCTGCAGAGGGCGGGGGCTGAGCGTCCCTCAGAGCTGCGCTGCTTCGCCTCAGCTCACGGAGCAGTCACCGCTGCAGTTTCTAACGCAGTCCGGGCTTTATCTCTGATGTGCTCCTGCACGGCTCTGTGCTCTGTCATGGAACTGTTGCGTGCTGTAAATCGCCCGTGTTCGGGCAGCGCCCTCAGAGCCGCTGAGGGGAGGCGGCCGCCAGGGCCGAGCAGTGCGGGCTGTACAGAGCCTTCCCCCATCTCCTTCTGGCTTCTCATTTCTCATTAAAATGTCCTAGTACAGAACGGAGAAACCCAAAAGTGTCTTCCTGTGAACATTCGGGTTTTTTTCAATCTATCAGACCCGGAGTGTGGCAAACGGGAATGAGGAGCCATTTGAAAGGCTCAGCTGTGATCAGTAACGAGTGTCCCCCATTGCAGTTCCCCCGTTACAGGCACAGCTGTGGTTTGTGTTGCCTGCACCTGAGTTAGGCTGTGTCTCAGTGTCCCGGCAATGGCAGCAACGCTCCCTGATGTAGGAACTCTCCTTGGAGAAGCTCTGGAGACAGCGTTTGGTTAACAGGCACGCTACGTGCCCAGGTGCTATGTTCACCTCTGCAGGTGGCCTGCTCCAAAGCTTTGTGTATTAATGAACTATTCCCTGCAATTTATTCCTTCTTCACCCCTCAGCACAGCCTCGAGTTGCTCTGCTCTGTGCACTGCCTCCCTTTCAGTGCTGGGCTCTGCTTTGCCATAATCACTAAACAGATTGGGAGCTGCAGTTGCTGTTTTCCACGGAGCAGACGTTGTGTACATGTTTTTAATTCACCCAGTCATTCATTTTTTCCCAGTTCTCACTTCTTACTTGCCGTGTTATGTTTTAAAGTGCTGTTCCCATTCTGCTCAGTTCAAAGCTTTCTCCCAGGCCTTACTTTTGCATTTAGCATAAATAAATTCATTTCAAGCTGTTGTGCTTATAGGTATGTCAGGGTCTCTTTTGTGACCTTTTGTTTGTTTTTTAATTCCATTTCCCATAAGGGATTGGTTTCTAACAGGGCAAATATGAGGCCATGTGAAGCTGTAGTGACAAACATTCACCTTTTGTGTCACAAATCTGCCACTTGCAGGAGTTGATCTTATTCCTGACAGCCATTTTCCAGTGCAGACAGGGAAAAAGTCCTCAAGCATGTTAACGTGACATAGTTTTGTTTCTACATATAGACTGCACCAATGCAGATGTTGTAGTGGGTGCAGCAGTTGCAAGGTATCTGTATGAAACTATTAAGAACCCTTTGATAACAAACTTTGATATCAAATGAGAGAGAGGCTGGTTTACTTCTGGTTGTCTTTTCATGGCAAGCCTCAAGTAAGTGGCTGCTCCCTGTACACCAAATATCTTATCATCCCAAAGAAAGGCCTGGGAGTTCCGAGTTATTTCTGTTTCCATCAAGGCTGATTTTTGACCTAAGAATGGGAGAAAAAGAGAAGCTAAAAGCATTAAAACACACTGAGAGGAAATGTAATGAACAATCAAATTAAGACATTTATTCTCTATGAACATAAGAATAGGCCAGAAGGAATAAGTTTGATGGGATTAAAGAGGAAAAGGCTTTGAAACCTGGATTATGGTGGGTCTGGCAGGAAGAATAGTTCTCTGAATGTTGCTTTTGGCAGAGAGTCCATGTGAGAAAAAGCAGCATGTGGCCTAGACCTAGAGCTCAGTGATTCATCCCTGAACTGCACCACTTCCAAAGGCATATCCCAGCATGGAAGATGCTTGGGCCAAGCAGCAGTGCATTTGCTTTCTAAAGCCCCTGATCCATGTCTGGAAGGCAGTGTAGGGTCAACTGCCAGTGCCTAAAACACACGGGCAAAGGGTCCTGCTAGAGCCCATTATTCCCCTGTACCCAGGAAGGAGCAGGATGGCTCTATCTGCATTGCTGAAGATCAGAGAATAAAGGCGACACTGACCAGTGTTTTTTCTGCCCTCAGAAGAAATGTGCCTCCCCTAGGGAATGGTATTTGTAAGAAATATGGACAGAGGCAGAACCTAGGAACAGGAAATACCAACCTTAGTTACAAATGCTCTTTCCCAGTATTAGGGAGTCCATGTGTAGGCATCCTCTGGATCTTACCATCATGGATCTTACAGACAAGGACAAGGATGGATAAGAAAGAGCTTCCAGAGAGGCTTTCTCTTGCAAATTTGACCAGTCCTAACAGCAAATAATTAACAAGGATGTCCTCCAGTGACCTGCTAGGGAGGAGGGAAGGAGGCAAAGGGACACGGGCAGGGGGAAACAGTGTTTAATAAAAGGATGCTCCACTGATGATGCAGTTGGACAATAAAAGCCAGACAATACTGGGCCTCATCTGGGAGAGTAATTAGAGGAAATCATCAGGCTGCAACAGCTTCTTCACACAAAGTGAGTCAGCTGGGCTTTCAAGGCCTGGCCCTTCAGGACTACTGCAATCACTGGGCAGAGCTGCAGTGGCAGAATGGGGAGGCACTACAGAATGGACAGGAGTACAGGAATTAGATGTTTTTCTGTGTGGAAGGTTCTGGTTTCATCCTGGGAAAAAAATGAGGGCTAGACTGAGTCAGTGTGTGTGTGTGTGTGTGTAAAGAAGGTGGCTGGAGGGACTGTCTAAGCTCTCAGGGAACAAGCAGCTTCACAGTGATCTCTGACCCAGGAAATATTCCCTTCCCAGCTGTGCAAGCTAATTCCCACCTCGGGACGTCCCCTCACGCTTTGGATGGGAAAGCACCACATAACCTCACCAGAGTGTCAGAGCAGAAATCCCTGCAGTGGAGAACTTGAGGCTGCCTGTGCCAAGGGTATCCCTAGCAAATAATTTTAGGCCAGCATGTGCTAATGGCATACAGTGACCATCTTTAAATCAAACAAAAGCAGTATTGCTTTTTTATAAAATCTGGTGACTGAAATTCAATTTACTGATCAACAAGCTCGGAAGTTCTGGAACTAGTTTTAAACAATTGTTCTATTTCACATGTATTCATGTGTGAGAGAGACAAGAGGTGGGAGATACTTTTGTCTTTTGTGGCATATGGTTTACTTAGAAAATAAAGTTCTGAGAATCTCTTAAGTAGTACGAAGCTCCCCTTAGTAACAAAATAGTGAAAATTGTCATATTTTACCCAAAAGGAAGGGGAAAAAATAATTTTCTAAAGCAATAGCTTGTAATTTGACAGCATGAGTCACTTGTGTTATTATGAGTGAGTCATAAATAGAAGAGGCACCAAAAGAGTTATTTTTCAAAATGTATTAAGATAACAAAGAAACTCTGTCTCCCACAATGTTGCTAATAAGGCACTAGGCCATGGAACAGGCTAAGCTTATTTGAAATACTAACTCACTAGAAGTGCTTTTCTCTTGGTATTGTTTTTTTTTTTTTTGGTAACAATAAAGGAAAAGACTGTTTTCAATTATCTTTTTCTATAAAAGCCAATTAGCCTGCCTTTAGTGGAAGCTGGGTCAAACCTCTCATTAGAAGAATATTAAGCCTGGAGTTTCAGTGTTATGATCCAGCCTTTACCAGCTCCTGAACTCTCCTGCCACACACAGTTTGGTCACGTCACCAAACACAGCCAATAAAGCTGATTTGGCCTCAGTACTTTGTAATTGTTCCTATGCATGTTTATCTTTCCAAACTTTCTTTCCTCACACCTCACTAGTCCTCTTTGGATCTGAAGCTGTGGCCATGTCCTGGTGGATATTTGGGGGTTTGTTCATTTGTTAGATTAATATTTTGTTTCATGCTGGGTTAAGACTGGCCAATAGAAATAAATAGCCTTTGATTCTAGCGTCATTAAGTATCTCTTGTGAAGAAAAAAGATCTCTGTTGTCCTGAGCATCTGACCCCAGCTGGTGCATTCTCTCTGCCAGCTGGTTTTTGCATGGGAGGAAAATTAATAAAATTGACAAACAAAGAAGTATTTTCAGCAAGTACCCAAACATTGAAGGCTAAACATCCTCCTTGGAATGCCAGAAGTGGATTCCAAATAAGCAGCTGAACTGAAGGATTATTTTGATAGTGCTGTAGAAATATTGGTCTACTGAACATGTTTAAAGGTCAGCTGGAGTGTTTTGTGGGGGTTTTGTTGGTGTTACTGGGATTTTTTGGTGCCTGACTACTTATTTCTGGGCATGCTGCTTTCATAGACCATCACTGACACTGGGACTCTAAGAATCTGTGTTACATAGATTATCATCACCATTGCTGTAGTTTCCATATTCCTTCCCTACTGCAAAAGATGTGACTTTTGTGTGATTCTTTTGCATCTCTGGTATGAGATTTCACCTCCCTCAGCAGGAAGGGATCGATGAATTGAGATAATTGAAGAAGTAGATAGCAGTTGCTATTAGTCTCAAATTATTTCATTAACTTTTTAACAATTGGCTCAGCGCTGTCTTGGGGGTGCTGGGATAGCAGAATGTAGTTTAGGAATAAAACATGATAAGGCAATTTCATTTTAGTTCCAGCTTTACTGAATGTGCTTCTAAAAGCCCAGATCACACTTCTGTCTGATTTTTAGATTTAGGGTTACAGTGACAGTGCAAAATGTCAGAATTATGAGTAAGTTAAAAAGCAGTGCTGAGTTGTAAGGCCACAGAACCTTGTTAGTGCTCACTCCATGATCTGACTTAGCAAATCACAGCTTCATATTCTCAGCAGTGATGGCATAAATCACTCCCTCTGCTTCATAATATTCTCCCCTTTTATCCTGACTCTTTCAGCTGCTGTTTAGGAAAGGTCTGAAGTGCTTTGTGTCCTTGACCCAGGTGACTTACCCAGCCTGCAGGGTCGGGAGAGCTGGGTACAGGTGTAAATATACCTTCAATGCAGTGACTTATCGAGTAGTAGGATTGACATAAGAGAAAATATTGTTCCATGGAACACAGTAAAAGTAGGGTGGAAATACATCAGGTGTTTTCAAAGGAGTATTTCCCGAGGGGAATCCTGTGCTGGCAGTGAATCACAGAGGTAGGTGGTGTAGAAAGCGCTGGACAGTGAAGTTTCCCTCCTAAATGGAGGAGGGCAGGGAAAGGCAGCGTGTTTGTGCATTGGGAAATTACACTAAGCCACAGTTCTGAGTTTAACTGTGGAATGTTTTGTATTGGTGAGCTTTAGATACACGACGTAGATAAAAATTATATTCACAGAATCCCAGAATATCCTGAGTGGGAAGGGATCCACAAGGCTTTTCCATTCCAGCTCCTGGCCCTGCACAGACACCCCAGCAACCCCACCCTGGGCATCCCTGGCAGCGCTGTCCCAACGCTCCTGCAGCTCTGGCAGCCTCGGGGCCGTGCCCATTCCCTGGGGAGCCTGGGCAGTGCCCAGCACCCTCTGGGGGAAGAGCCTTTCCCTGATACCCAAACTGACCCTGCCCTGGCACAGGTCCAGCCATTCCCTCAGGTCCTGTCTCTGGTCAGAGAGCAGAGATCAGTGCCTACCCCGGTCTGTTATTTCAGGAAACCCTTAGAGTGAGCTATTTTCCTTCCAAACCGTGCAGGATTTTTGTATCTGTTATACCTGTGTCTGGCCTCCTGCCTGAACTCAGCATCTTTGTGTACACAAACACACATCCCCTGGGCATTGCTCCTAATGCACCTGCCAGCAGCACTCTTCCCTCTGCCTTAGCAGGTGAGCTGATCTAATGATATAGGAGCACCTGCTTCCCAACCCTGTAAATTCAGGGCTTTCTGGCAAATAGCACTTAATTTAGGTAATAACACTCTTACAGCCCAACAATGATGGCTTCACGTCCTTCAGACTTATTCAAATATCTCTGCAGCCTTATTCAACGACTACACCTTGTCATTCAGGCCCCAATAAAGGAGTTGAACATTTTGCCAAAGGAAGCTTTCCCTGTGCTATGGTTGATTTGCTCAGGAGGTGTAAGTGCAGCTATTTTGGTAGAGCTGGACTGTGTAGTGGGATGAACACATATTTTCATGAAATCTGTCAAATGTCATTTTAAAAGTCATTGAATGTGCTCTACAACAAAGCAGGCAGAATTACAGAGCAGAATGGCTTTTGTGAATGCTATTGTAAATGTGTCACAGCTCATTCTGGCTTTTGCATGTGGGCTTATCTTCAAATAGCATCCTGCTGTTATGATTAGTGATTGCTATCGTGAATAAAATCTCTTTGGTTTCAGCAACAAAATAAACCACTTTATATATAGAACCCACTGTTGAATAGGACCTTAAATATTTATTTTCCCATTCTTCTTGCCAAATAATCTTCAAGGTGAAGCCTTTCTTCTAATGAAACAATGTCAGCAGTAAAACCAGGTCTTGAGGCAGTCATGGTTTTAGAAAGGGGAGTCAGCAGCAGAAAGCAAGCAATTAATGTTACTTGTCTAAATGAAACATCCTTGGAATCCTGTGAGCTTGAAATCAGGCAACTGTGTCCTACTGTGACAAGCTTTGTGATGATCCCAGTGTCCACCAGCATCACCCCCTGTTCCAGGCAATTGGTGACCCCATAGGAAGTACCTTGACTCCATGTGTCACACGTGTCACCTGCTGTGTTTCCACAGAACTTTCACTACTGCCACTTTCAAAATTAGTAGTGTCAACTTTGAGATTTTTGAATCGGTAGAGCACTCACAAAAATGTTTCTTCATGTGATTTGGCAAGCCATTATGTGATACAAGCCATTATATTGTATTATATTATTATATGTTATATGGCAGGGATTTCGATTAGATGACCTTTAAAGGTCCTTTCCAACCCAAACTCTTCTCTGGTTCTATGATTCTATAAAACATGAATATCTAGTTGTACAATTCACATTTTTCCAAATTAAATTCTGCAAGAGAAAGCAAAGCTTTTTGCCTCTTAGGCTCACTGTATGAAGACTTTTAGGCTTGTGAAGGATTGGAATAGTTCCAGTTAAGACTAACAAGCCAAAATCTAGAAATAGTTGGAACTAACCTTTGATGAGAGAGGAAACAAAGAGTGTCCTAAAGCGAGTTTGTAGAGAACTCTAATTCAGGTAAAAGTTCATAAGAAGGCAAAAATCTCTGAAAGTAAAACAAATTCACAGCTGTTGAGAAGAAGCCCCAGAAGCACAGCACTGAAGGTGTTGGTCAATGCATGAAAACGAGATATGGAGAAGTAGAAGACAACTTTCACTACGTCAGTAGGTTTGCATAACACAATGAGACTGGCAAAGGAAATAATGTCTTCATTTCCCAGTTTTATGAGAGCCTGCATGTGTGGAATAAAGCTCTGGGAGAAGACAGCACGGAGGGAGAGGAAGTTTCCTGTGAGTAATCTAACTGAAAAATTGGAAGTTGTCTTAAATTCTGCATCATCTCTCTCTCAGGTTAAATGATGAATCTTGGTGTGAGCCAGTTTGTTTTGCTGCTGGAATCTGACCATAAAGTTCTTAGACAGCAAGTCTCAAGTACTGAGTGTTCAGTTGTGCTTCAGGAGTTCTCTTATCATTATAAATGTCTCTCATTCCATCTGCGTGAACAGATAGGGCTGTGCTAAGTCTGTTATTAATTTTTTAGGTTGTTTCATTCCAGATAAATAAAATATTTAAAGTGAATATTTTTCCCAGCACCTGCAGCTGCTCAAAATCACAGCACATCATGCAGCTGAATTCAAGGAATAAAGACTAACTTAAAATATTTTCAATGCAGATGAGCTTTAGGAATGTTGTCCCTGAGAACAGGTAATTGCTAAGTCATTGTTCTTTGAATACTTCAGATACATTGGTGTACTTGCACCTCTTGTGAGTGACTAGATGATCTATTTATATGAATTTGTTTATCATCTTGATTAGCCTGTTATTCAGGCTTCTAATTGAGCAGACTATTGGTTTAATGTCTGCACTCTCAGATAAGCTGTTTGTTGTTCAGTCACTACTGCTGTCCACAGCCAGGCTGGACAGGGCTTGGAGCAACCTGGTCTAGGGAAAGGTGGCCCTGTCCATGGAACAGAATGAGCTTTGAGGTCTCCTCCAACCCAAACCATTCTGGGATTCCAGGATTCTGGGATTCCACTTGCTAACTGAAAACTTTAGCAGCAGGAATTCAAGTGTTACACTCCCAAGCTAACACAGCCCATGTAGAAACCTGTACTTGCTTTCCAGTGATGGGTTTATGGGAAGCTCCATCTCTAGAGCAGCTGTTGGACTTGTGGCTCCAAGAGGAGGAGAGTGCCCTCCCTCTGAGCCTGCACCCTGGAGTTTTGCGACTCTACGACTGCTCATATACAAATTCTCCTGAATAAAGATTCAGTCTTTTTTTTATCAGCATATCTTGATTAGTGTGACTGCTCAAATCTGTGGGTACATTTGGTGACTCAGTGTCATTATATGGATTTACATGTGCAAGAAGACAAGTTTGCTGCTGGCATCGTAGTGCCTTGATTGCCTGCAGCTGTGGAATTTGTATGTGCCTTGGATCCTGGTCACTGGTAAAAATGCAGAAGCATTTATTCAAAGTTCATAAGTAGCTTCTAATTTTTAATTTAATGGAAATTTAAACATGAAACCATGAGAATTCATTTCACAAGTGTCCAAAGAGGGCTAACAGCCTTGTCTTAGGCATTAAAGCAGGTTTAGTTTGCTCCTGATAGCCTTTCACTTGGCTTACCAAGCTCGTAACACAGTTTATCTTGCAGTACCGCATTTGATTAGGTTTGCAGAAATGTATCCCCAAGAACAATTAGATTTAACTCATGATCCCTCCTGGAACTGGCTCTTTCTCCTTCCTTTTTCACTATGTTTTACTTTACAGATCATCTCCCAGCTGTTTTATACTATTATTTGCCCTCCCTATAAAGTAAACATTAACATTTTCATATTCTAGAAGTTACATGTTATGAAATATTAAAACCTATAAAACTTATCAACTGAGGACCTACTTGTTTGGACTTTTGTGTGGAGCAGAAAGTAGAAGAAAGGAGGGAAGGAGAGATTGTTTTGGAGCCCACAGCACTATTTCAGTGCTTGATATAGAACAGTAAAGTATTTTGAACTCTATTGTTGAGAATCCACGTGTGATATAAATCAGAATTATTATCCTTATCTCATCTTTGGGAAGGCTGCAGCACACAGAGAGATGATTTGTCCAAGGCCCCTGTCAGAGCAGTGGCAGAGCTGAAAATAGAACCTGTGTTTGAGCAGGGTTCAGTGCCAGGTCTGTGACACGATCACACCGCGGAGAAGGAGTGCAAATGGAAAATGCTGCGGGAGGTGGGAGTCACACAGGGATACAGCTGGGATACAGCTCTTGTCAGCTCCCTGAGGTACACTGCTAGCTTTCCATGGAAAATAATTCACCTGCAGTGTTGAAAGGCTAAAGCCATTGAGGAAACTTGTTGCCAGTCAATGGTCAATAAACCACTTTTAAACTTTACTGTAATAACAACAATACTACTTCTGCTTTCTAGCCCATCTGAACACTTGAGTACACTTCCAGGAGTCAGGCAAAATTCCCCTTTCCTAATGATGAGTTGTGCAGGAGAAGAGCAATGCAGGGCTCGGGAAGAGGAGAAACCTGCTGAGTTGTGACCGTGTGCCCTGCCCATGGCAGCACAGCCCTGCTGAGCCCTGGCAGATCCCGGGGTGTTTCATGCACTGCAGCTCAGCCAGGCACACCGAGCAGGGCAGCGCCAGAACTCCAATGCTGCTGCTCCTGAAACTGAACTTCTGGAGTTCCATGTGGAAGTTGGTGTTTTATCTGTTCTTATTTGTATTACAAGTGGTTTACTGTTAATACAATATAGCTCATTACCCATGGAAGTGGGAATCTGATTCCACTGGGTACACTGCAGCAGCAGCATTATGTATTTCAAGGGAAAATATGTTTCTGAATCTGATGTTTGACAGCCTTTCACAATGATATTAAAGTTCTGAGCCATTTAAGCATCAAAACTTGTTATCTGGGATAAACTGGTATATGTGTTTACTTTCTGCTGGCTTCTTCCCCATTTATTTGGATTTAGAATCCAAAAATGTTGTGCCTGATTCATCCAAGAACTTAAATATGTATCTAAATTTATGCCTAGTTAATTAGTTCCATTTAAAGTTTTTCTGCTCAAATGCATAAACTTTTCAGCATACTGTTGTTGTGTACTAGATCAGGGCTTTGGGAAGAGAAGGAGATCCATAAAAAATTATTTAATTGCCTAAAATTTTGGTCTGTAATTCAAAAGTCTCCTGCTATGTTTAAAGCCCGAACAACAAATCTTTTTTTTCTAATAATTAGTTGATGTGGACATATTCCTGAAGGATATTGAGATGTTTAATTCAGCAGAAAATTGCTATCTGATGGACTAGAGGGAAAAAGCAGGACAAAATTTTATTAGTACTATTATTTTTAAAAGTGTAGGCAATTATAATTAGCCAAGAATAAAGCAATATAGTTAATTAATGAGAGGAGCAGAGGTACACGAAGCTTAGTGTGTAGCTAATACTGAAGTTATCATTGAAAACAGAGTCTTTTTCCTGTTGCCAGTAAAATAATTTATTGAAATGGCAGATTTTATGAGATCTTTTATAAGGATTTATTCTTGCTGTAAGCAGTGAAAAGCGGCATTGCTTGGTTATGGGGTGGTGGGCAGGTCCTTCAGGTTGGCATTGACCTGCACAGCAGTCTGCAGGAAATTCCTGGGCAGTGGAGAAGGGATGGAACGAGATGAGGTTTAAGGCCTCTCCCAGCCCAAACCAGTGGGGATTCTGTGACTTGAGCAGTGTGAAGAACTCCCTGCCAAGGGCTGTTTCCCCAGTGGTCCTGCGGGATGGAATCCAGAAGGGGGATTGCAGGGCTGGTCCTGGGTGAGAGCGCTCCCTCCCAGGGCGCAGTTTCTGTTCACACCACTGCGCTCAGGTCTGTGAGCGCGCCTGTGCACAGGGACTGGGGCAGCAGGAGGTGCCTTCCAGATGGAGATCACTGCAGGCCACGGCACGGCCCAGAAAATCACAACAAGCACCACTTACATAACAGCTCTCTGACCTAGCATCAATTGCACTGCTGCAGTGAGGTGGGGAGGAGGAGGGGGTGGAGTTTGTGTTTTGTCTGCGCGGTTTTTTCCCCATTCGGATGAAAGGATAACACTAGAGCAGTAAAAAAACCCCATAGGTAAGTCCTGGAATGGTAACAGTGTACAGATTTCAGCAGCCTTGTCTGCAGAAACAAGTGTCTGCCCAGAGGGAAGAGAAGGAATTTAAAAGGATCCCCAGTGTGTGCTGGACTAGGGTTAATTATAGTAACAAATCTAATGATGATGTAGTTGGAGTGTTTTCCCCAGTTTGGTCTATTTTAAAAAGGAGATGCAGATGAGCTATCTACTGCTGTTTAGGATTTAGTGCCCAGGATTGCTGTATCTACAGCCTGTTTCACATGCTAAGGGCACAGGCTGGTGCTGGAGGTGCCCAGCTCTCCCAACAGAATGAGGATGACAGTGGCGAGGAGGAGGAGGAGGAGGAGGAAGTTTGGCTCTGATTTTACTGCTGAGAATGACAGTGTTTCCTATCAGATAACAAACCCACATTAGCTATCCTTTAGTAAAATTCTTGTGGAGATTAATCTGACTGGGAATGCAGAGTGCTTTCCAGAACAGGGCAAACGTGTTTGCATTATTCAGGGTTGGTTACTGATGTCCCACATGAACTATCTGCCAGAAGGGAAGTGAGAGCTGCTGGCTTAGCTGTCCCTCTCAGAGACAGCAGTGTCACCGCACATCCTGCACTCATGGATGTGATGCTGGGGTGATTCTGTGTTGGGCCATGTGAATTCCTCAGCTTGGATGCCACCTCTGGGACCTGGCTGTTGGTGGGACACCTGGATCTGACCCTATGTGACACAAAATTACATCCCTGGAACTCCTGCAATTCTTGCTGACAAATCCCCAGCAGAAACGTGTGTGTCTGATTGTGCAGACACTGTGTGACACAGTGTGACCCAGCAGACTTCTTATCATCTTTACATATAAATCTGTGTCACACAGAGCAATCTGCAGGCAGCAGGGGACATGGTGCAAACACATGAGCAAAACTGAGCTCTAAAGCCCGACTTTGCCCTGCAGACGCTGCCAGTAGTTCGAGCCTGGGTTGTTATTGTTAGATTGTGAGTTGTTATCTCTGCTAACCTTGGAAATAATTCCAGCACTGGGGAGAGCTGCTGAAAAGGACCCTGACAGAAAATATTTGCTTCCCACATGGATGTTGTAAATACACATGCACAGATAAAGTAACCTTAAACGAAGGGTAAAAGTCTGGCTCATTGTAAGTTAGTGATAAAACCTCCAGGTTGGAATCTCACAAAATAAGTTTTAGAGCATTGCATAGAAATGATAATATGAAGAGAAAATAAATTTTAAAAAATGCATAAAATTCTGGAGCAGTTGATGAAAATTGTTTCAAACTAAATGCTGTGACCTTGAGACATGAAATAGTTAAATATCCCGTTTCCTGTAATACTCTTAGAGGCCAGTCTTAGGCTGTAGGGATATAGACCATGTCCTCTGTTCTACAAGGCATGGCATAATTGTAAATTGAATTTGGCAAACTGGGAAGGTGCAAAACCAAAGAGCTGAATTCATGTGGATGTAGGAATTGCTGCCCTGTCTCTGGCAGGGATGCCGAGGAAGCTGATGAGCCCATCCTGTTCCCCCCTGTGGAGAGAAGGCAGCTGGAAAGAGGGAAGAGCTGCTGTTACCCAGCTTTATTCACAGGCAGCACCTGAATGTCTGGAGAGAACTTTTGTTCAGCAGGCAGAGCCTTGTGTGATCTAGAGGAAGATGTTTCCTTGGGTGCCCCCCATCCAGTTGGGCTTAGCAGGACAGGACACAAGTGACTGCTTTGTAAACATCACCTGCAGGCTGTTGAACTCCAGTTTAACTTTGGGGGGTTTTTTTCGCTCTGCTGGCAAATGTACAAGCCCTTGGGAAAGACTTGCTTTAGCTTTCTGGTAGGAGATTTGCACTGAGGACTTCTCCCTGCGTGCCACTCAAGCCCACAGTGACAGTCCCACTGTCAGGAGCGTTCATTGCTGCTGTGGTGTGGCCTGTGCCAGTAAAACCTGGTGCTGTGTTAATCAGCCCTGGATATCACAGGGAAAGTATCCCCTGCCTCTTCCTGATCACTGCTCAGAGCTGCTCTGTGGCATGCAAAGAACAAGTAATCTTAATTACAAGGTATTTAGAAAGCTAGTAGGATGAATTGGTATTTGTTGTTCTTCGAACTTTAGAATTATTCTGCTAATAAGTGCATTGAATCTTTTTAAGGTTAGAGAAAGTTCAGACTGTGCAGATGCATATGGAGTGCCAATACCCAGCCCACAGAGTGCCAGCACCCTCAGTGAGACTTCATGTACTCTGCTGAATGCTTTCAGACCTGGGGAAGAGCACTGCAAAGGAACCAGGTGGTGTTTATTGCATGAGGGCTCTATTTATATGAAAGCTTTTCATTACAGGGGAGGAAGGACTTGTGTCCTCTTCTGAATGTTAAAGCCAAAGGACGTGTCAGCACTCTCTGATCTCCACAGTGCTGCTACATCAAGTTCTTCTTTGAATGGCCTTTTCTCTACTTATTTAGGATTAGTGTAATATAACCTTCATTAGTTTTCCTGTTTGATGTTTGATTTGCATTTATCTTCCTTTTCATCCACCATGAATTTCTGCTAGGAGTTCCAGAAGCATAATTTTGGTTAATCTAGGTTGGACTGTGTCTGGAGCTGGCAGTGCTGGGTTAATGGTTGGACTTGCTGATCTTAGAGAGCTCTTTCAACCTTAATGATTCTATGATTCTATAAAAATTAGGACTGTAGAGACCACAAATGTTCATTTAATTCTGCTTGCCATGCAGAGGAGGATAAGGTAAAGCTAGACTGCTCTTGACAGATGCTTTATTTAAGCTCACTCTTAAAAGCTGTGGACAAGGAGTGTCTTGGGTTACCCATTAGCTGGAGCACTCCCAGGCAGCAGCATGTGTGATGGATGTCCCAGACCTCCTGGGACCTTGAAGTATCCCTGGCTCTGCTTGTGCCATGGTTACACAGGTGGGGAAGAGAGGTGGGTTTTCTGGCTTTGAAGGGGAGGGGGCTGACCTAGAATCCTCCTTGCATTTTCTTCTACTATTTAAAACTGTCATGCAGAACAATCAATATTGTCTTTACTGCAGTGCTTGGGAAACTTGACTTTCATGTTCTTTCCCCTTCTAGCATAACCCAAGCTCTTTCCTCTGGTTAAGATTCCAAGCAGTGCCTGTTTTCTGCCACAGCCAAACCTGAGATGTAGCACTCCAAGTGACGCCCTACCTCCACAGAGTAAACAAGGAATAATTGCTTCCTATTTCATGTGTACAAATCTCCTCTTAACACAGTCTGCCATCAGATGCCTTACTCTGAGCTGCCAGAAACTCCAGATCTATTTTTCCCCACAGTGTTCTGTGAACACTTACTCATAATTTGGTATTTCCCATTTGCAATATTTTTTTTGTGGGGAGTTTTATTTTAGTAACATTAAAACATCTATAATGCATGAAATAAAATGTAGTTTTCTCATTAGTATCTCAGACGAAAGGGCTAGAAAGGAAAGTGATGAGGGTAGTTGACTAGAAATCAAGGTGTTTCTCAGACAGATCATATTTATTTTGGGAATCAGTGAGGGAATTCCTCAACAATGTGGAACTGCCAATCCACGAGCTTTGCTCCTCTGCTCCTGTCCTACCACTGTGCCCATACAGCTCAGGCAGAGCCTTAAAAGAGCTGGGTTTTGTTCAGTGGAGTACTCTCACTCATATAGTCACAGACTGGCTTGGGTTGGGAGGGACCTTACAGCCCATCCAGTGCCACCCCTGCCATGGGCACGGACACCTCCCACTGTCCCAAGCTGCTCCAAGCCCTGTCCAGCCCAGCCTTGGACAGAAAACTCCCATTACATTTTAATTTCATTGTAGTTAACAGTACATCACTGACATTTCCATAAAAGCAATGTCTGGACTTGTCACATAAAAACCCAGTGGCTGTGAGAAGATCCTGGATGCCTCCCTCCTTCAGGTACAGTATGCATGAACACTGCTCATGCCCTGAAACACTTCCTATCAATTATTAACCTTTCATGGCTCTTACCTTTGTGTTCTTAGAGCAGAGTGTTTCTGAGCTTTGGAACCAAGAGCCTGGAATTGGTTTTTACAGTTGAGATTTGGAAAATGAAAGAGCCACAATCTCCTGCCCATTGTGAAGAAGTGAACAAAACAGAATAAACAGTTTTCCTGAGGTGGAAGTAGGTTTCATGTTCTCATCTGCACCCTGATATTGATTATGTCATTATATATAATAATATATATTTCACATGCATATAATAATAATTATATATTTGTAACACATAATTCTACATGGGTCAGAACACAACATCAACCTCTTGGCCTCAGATAGCTGTAGTCCTGTTCAAAGCTGCTGGAATTCTAATTAATTTCTCACTGAAATCAATGGAAATGTTTTCATTGATTCAGATTGAACTGTTTCAAGTGAAAGCATCATCCTGTCCACGCTCATTTGCAGATGTTTATCCAGACATTTCCTTAACGTAGTTTTGTGGGGTCTTATATTTCCTATGTTTTGATTTTGGGTGTAAATGTTGTGTGCTTTGGTTTTGATTAATTTTTTGGTATGACAGAATTGTGGAGGTTTCTTCCTAACCTCACTTTCCTAATGATAAACATTGGAAGGAGATCAAACCAGCCCTGTATCTTTAGAAATGTGTGGCCTGCCTTGATAGCAGCCTATCAGAAAATGTCAAGAACATAAAAAATTACAGCACTGCTCCCCTGCACGTCAAGCAGCTTACTGGGAAATAAAGAGCCAAGAGGAATTTAAATACAATCCCTCACTGCAGCAGCTGAAACAGAGAGCGTTGGGAGGGAGGGGAATCCGTACTGACTGGGAGAATCCTCCTTAATGAAAATTGCTGATTCACATGCAGTGAGCAGACAGCTGCCAGGGTTTAAGGCACTAAATCTTCCCAGCTGTTAATCACTCCCCAGCTGGCACTTGCCTGTAGATTCACTGGAGCTGGAAAAATGCAGTGGATGCCTGGGCTGCAGATGCTCACTGCTGGCATTTCCCAGCACATCCACCACTGCTGCTGCTTGGGCTGAATATTCAGCACCCACATGCGTCTGCCTTCCAGTCTGCTGGGAGAAATCAGCACCAGCCAAAGAGCAGCAAAGAGCAGCAGGGCCTGGGAGAATCTGAAAGTTCTGCAGCAACACCAGTGAAAACTCATTTCTGGATTGTGGTCTTGTATTGGGTTTTTCAGGTATACATGGCTGCATCTAAACTGGGATGTCAGGGCCTGCAATCCAGAGACCAGTGGTGCTGTCCTGCCATCCCCATTTTAATGTAGCTCTACAGCATGAGAGAGCAGAAGAGACACTTTCCAAAAACACCAACCAGGACCTTGAGGCAAAGGTCAGTTTTTTCAAACAATGGAGTCATACCAAAAGTATCCAATCCCAAAGGCATCAGTCAGTGTAGGGTCATGACAGTGACATCCAGGTGAAGCAGGATTCTTTCAAATGAAGTAGCAAAACAAAGAAAGGTGGGTCTGCCTTCAGATGAGAGTTTTGGTAGAAGTTTTAATAAGTTTACCATGAGACACTCAAGCTGTTCTTTAGGCATTGAGTCTAGAGGAGAAAATTGAAGAAAAGATTCCTGTTACAAAGGAGAATATCCAGAGGAGGCTGAATGACAGGGAAACAGGGTGTACAGCCTTTCTGACCTGCTCTGCAGTCCTGTTAACATCAGAAGGGCCAGGGACACTTGGAAAAGATGGTACAAGCTATAAATATTCCACCTGCTTCCCTGAGTCTTCTAAAACAGTAATTCCTGTCTTGGGCTGCTCATCTACTTCAGAAAATAGGAGTCAGTAGTAAACACCAGCCACTTGCCAAAATCATCTTGACTGTGGGAGGAACAAATGAGACTTAGATTTTAGCAGCTATTGTCCCTGGATTTCTGTGTCTGCCACTGTGACACTTGATTTGCAGTTTGGAAACTTTGCTGTGGTGACAAAAGTCTGCCTGTAATGAGGAGGAGTTGGGAGTTTTTAATCTGTTATTCTCTGCTGAGAGCTGGCAGCTGGTCATGCTGCTCCCTTGCTGCGCAGAGCCAAGGCAGAGCTGAAATGGTGCCAGTTCCTGGCTTTGTTTTGTGGTGCCTTTTTCCCCGCAGGTACTGTGCTGAGCTCATTTTAAGCTATCTTTTGTACTATATTAAAAATACACTGGAGTTGTGGAGATTCTTCCAAACATCACCTTCTGAGTGCCAGATTTCAATACAGTTGTGGTTTATGTAGAAAAGATCCAAAGCCAACTCAGAAGCAAACTGGGAAGTTGTTCCCAAATCCTCAATCCCATGAGCATTCAATGTGGAACTGGCTCTTCTCCCTTCCCTGGGATCCTCAGTGGGGCTGAAGTTTCTGTTTGTCCTGAATGAGAACAAACACATCTTCATGTAGGATGTGCCTGTGCCCTATGACAAAACGAATTTGTATTTAAAATGTGCCACCTTTGTGCTGCTTGGCTTGCCTCAAAGGGAGGTTTTCAGGCATGGAATGAGGCAGCACTTTCCAATTACTGTGGGCCAAGTAGAAAACTCTCAGTTTTGGAGGGTTTGCCCATGGATTTTTATTTTGCTTCTCCGAAAGTAACAGTGCTTTGCTTCCAAACAGCTGTGTGGGTGATACCAGATCAGAAGACTGAGAGGGGCCCTCAGCCCTGGGTGTCCCTGGCTGCAGGGAGGGCTCAGGGCAGGGCCCGGGCTCTGCTCCGGGGCCCAGCAGCGGCCCCAGAGCCACGGGCAGGGCCTGAGCCCAGGAATTGCCCTGCACAGGAGGCAGAACTGCTGCCCTGGGCAGGGCCAGCCCTGAGCAGAGCCCAGAGAGGCTGTGGGGTCTCCTCCCTGGGGATATTCCAGAGCTGCCTGGACACACTCCTGTGCTCTGGGATGGCCCTGCTGGAGCAGGGAGGTGGCACCAGATGTCCACTGTGCTCCCTTCAGCCTGACCCAGCCTGTATTCTGTGATTTGAAGCAAACATTGATGTATTAGAGAGAAAAAGATACATTCTACAGATATAGTCTGTATTGGCCCTTTGTGGAGGTTGCGACAAGGCAGACAGAGACTTAATATTTTGAGGGTAAAAGTGCAGGAATACTTTTTCAGAGTTTTATTGATGATAGAATCACAGACTGGTTTGGATTGGGAGGCACCTTAACGATCAGCTAGTTCCTATCCCCCTGCCATGGACTGGGATAATTGCTTCTCCAACAACTGCTGCCTTGAGATATTTTCAGAAGTGTTCATACTTTAGATAGAACACTCTATCAAGGGATTGGAGAAGTGGAAGGTATGAAACAGGGATTTCAAACAATGTCATCTTCTCTTCCCAGTCTGGTTTTTGCAGAGGTTACAATGCCTATAACCTGTGTGCCTTGCACTGCTGTGATTGCTTGCTTTGATAGGGTGCTGTTAGGGGAGGATTGGTTTTTCTAAAAAAATACTGTGAATAACAACTGGAGCTAAAAATGGATCCAGGCACTGTGATACTGAGTGCTGCACTGTCAGAGTCCTCTTTGGCTCCACAAACCAAAATGCTGGCAGGTCAGTTCCTGCTACAGGGACAGCTGTGCCTCAGTCAATAGTAAGAGAAAGGCAAACAACAGGACATGGCAATGATGTCGAATCCTGCCTGTCACCAAGACTTAATGTCAGAATTTTAAGTGTCCATCAGGTTTCATAGACCTTCCCCTCAAAGAGAAAGAGGCCTGGTTATAACCCAAGAGGCTGCAGACAGACAGGGAATGGAGAGGAGAATTCCCTCTGGAGGGACCTCAGCAGGGTGACTGGTCTGGTGTTCCAGGAAGGTTCTGCTGCCCCTGCCTTGACAAGACACTCTGACAGGGCCGATTGAACAGCTGGTGAATACCATGCAATGCTCCATTTTTACAGTCAAGTAGGCATTAGTGTTGTGCAGTACTGTCAAATTAGGACATTTCTGGGGCTGCAGTGGAGGCAGAATTTTGAGCAAATGTTACTGTCAAAAGTTTGGGTGAGACCAAGTTTGAGGATATATTCCTGGAATGATGTATTTAAACAAAGCCTCAATTCTCCTTTTTTTGGTCCAGATCAAAGGCTTTTTGGTCTAGGACTAGAGTTAATTCCCAAAGCTCCCCTTGGACTTTCCCAAGGATGGGAAAAAGAGGAACCTTAAAAAGAAATTAGGGAGAGGCACCTGCATGTGCAGGAGCTGTGTAATTGCACAGACATGTGGAGCCCAAGGAAGGGAAAGATGTATAAAGAGAATATGGACAGAAACTCTGTTGTCCTTTGTTTTGACTTGTTATGGGAGAAGAAAAATGACAGGATGGAAATGAGAGACCACAAAAATCTTTATTTTAATGTGAGTATAGGAATCTGTGTTCAGGATGTATAAGCATAAATTCATTTAGTGCCAGTGATTATACAGGAAATGGAGGACCACTTAACTATTTTAAAGTTCAGGATGTTGTTAAAGAGAGGAAAAGGAAAGTTCTCTCTTCTCTTTGGAGTTTTTATTTTATGAGGTGGGAGGGCAACAGTGTAAATACAGATTTGATTGGAGACAGACTCTTTAGTCGAGTGCTTTATGTTAAACTGAATTGCATTTAGTAACTTCAGGTATATAAAGGAATATAAAATTTAATGAAACATTAATATAACAGGCTTTTGCCACCAGAGGCTTTGCACCATAAAAAGTGCGAAGGTTAATGGCATGAGAAACAAAGGGCTTCACATCCTGATTAAACCAAACCCTCTCCAGTCTGTTTCCTGTTCTCCATGGGGCACCATCACTTGTGCTGGGATCTGCCAAGGTTACGGCCTTTGTTCTTTATTACCCTTTGGGATAAAAATATCCCACTGTTCTTGTGGATGCCAAGCTCTTCGTGGAGGCTCTGGGGCTGTTGGGCACACAAGGAATGGAGAATTCAGGTTTTGGCCTTACTGCAGAGAGTGCCACTGGTATTTCTACTGGAGCAGTGCTCTGCTGTGCTGCAGGATGGGTCACACGTGCTGACAGTGTCACCCATTATCAGAGGTGTATTCAATCATTTTACATCTCAAAACATGAGGCCTTGCTCTGCTCTTCCCAGTCCCAGTGTGAGTGGGGGGATTTTTTTGCTCTGATCCAGTTTGGTGACAAACTGTAACCGGTGTAAAACAACAGCAGGTTTTGCATTACACTCTCCTCAACCCATTGCTATTCATTGATTCATCTACTTCTTCCACTCTTGCTTATTTTCAAGTCCTAATGTAGTTGTTTGCTCTATTATATTGGAATTAAAGTCCAAAATATCTGAAGCAAACTACAGTGGACTCCTAATAGAAATGGTCAAGAATCACAAATAAAAAAGAATACAATTGGTAACAGTGAACGGAGCACTCTGGGTGATTTGTTTTAAAAAATCAGGTTCTACTTGATTGCCAAAGCAGGAAGATTGGCCTGTGTGGTACAACAAAGGTTTAGTTGACTACATGAATTTCTTTGGCATTTCTACATGAATAGTGTTAGTCACTGGTGGTAAAAATATGTTCTGAGCCAACTTCTTTTTTGTTTTCTCCTATAATTCATTAAATAATGCCATAGATCAGTGTGAAAAATCTGAAGGCATCTAATTTATGTTTAAAGAATGAAAAGTTTCCAAACTCTATTCAGAAAGTGGTGGAAACTAAGGGTACTTGTGTGAAGTAATAGTTAGCTTTTGTCAAGCACTTTCTGTCAAAAGATTTACAATTTCCCAGAAGAAATGGAGTCAGGGAAATGAAGTGTGCCAGATGTCTCAGTCATTGAGTGACAAAATCAAAGTGTCTCCTAGGGTGTAATACCCGAGAGTAGGGGCTGCAGATGATTACAAATATATTGATATGTTGTCAAAATGATCTTTTAACTACTGCACTTGACTATTCAAGCATATTCTATTAATTCTCTATAAACCAGTAATTTAATTGATTCTTCCTTACTACGTCTTCAAGGTATTCCAGGTCTTTAAAGCACCCTTGGCTTCCTGAAGTGCTTGTTGATAACCCTTTGATCTGCCCAGCAGAAATCTGAATGCTGATAAGCGTTCATGTTTTGGGAGATAGCTCCAGACACAGGGGTGTGGCTGTGCATTGAAAGCCTTTCCAGGTGAGTTTGTGTTGCAGTGAGGAATGAACACATTCTCAGTGCTCCTCTGCATGAAAACAATCAGTTGTCAGTTTTTCATGATCTTTTGTGTGAAGCACATAGACACAGGTGCAAAACACTGCATTTTGAGTGCTTCCACGAGGTGACAGTGAGGATAAGAGAAAGAGGAGTTACTGGTGCGAAGCATCCTCAGTGTCTGCAGATACTTGGCCCAAAAGAAGGGATTTGAGGTTACTTTCCTGCCCCCTTCCCCTCCGAGGTTTGCATACTCCTAAACTGTGGGGTTTTGATGCTTCAGTAATGTTCTCTGCCAGATTTCTTTCTGGAAGGCACCACTCTGTCTCTTCAGTTTTCTCTGAGCTTATTGCAGTTCTCCATGACAGGAGCTCTTCCTTCTGCACTGTCTGCACGCCGTGGCATCCGGTCTGCGAGGAAGATTCCCAGGCACGTGGCTCTATGGAGAGGGACAAATAACTGCAGCAAAGCTGTCTGGATTGAATAAAGATCCAGTCACTGCCCACTTGCTGGTACCTATCCCAGGGTGAGGGCTGTGGACTCCTGCTGAACACAGAGGGGATGCGGGGCGGGAGGCAGCACTCCTCAAAGGCAGGGCACGCAGCTGGGGAGGTGTCTGGGAAACGCTGCTCATAATTCAAACAGACCTTTGAAAGGTTCTTTCCAGGCTTCCAGAAGAGGAAGGAGATCCTCTGGGGGGACAGGTGGAACAGATGCTGGGTGCAGGTACAAACTGACCAGCTCCTGAAAGCTCCACCTGCACAAATCAGTTCCCACCCGACCTCTGTGTCCCTTCACCTTCTTTGCACTGCTCTGTTCCTTCACAAAAATATTATTGCATTGAAGGCAGGACAAGGCAGGGGACAGAAGTACCTTGGCTCCAGCACAGAGAAGATAGATTTGCACTACAAGCTTTGTCACCTGGAGAAATTTGCAGTTTTCTTTGATAGCAAATAACACATGGAGCAACAGGAAATCTGCCAAGCGTGGCAGAGGCTGTAAGTCACCACTAACAGGGGCACTTTATCACTGACAAGGCATGAAGAGAAGGAAACACAACCACTGTGGCCCCACTGCACATGAACTCAAAGCTTGAGAGACATCTAGAACCCACACAATTCATAAAGATTGAAAGCAATGTGTTAAACCCAGCAACAACAGAAGTTATTAACTCCAGGCTTATTCTAATGCAGGGCACTGAGAGCCTGAACCAGAATGGGCCAGGTGCAAACCACTCAGGTATCGCTGCCCTGTTCTGGAGAAATACTTCCCAGTCTTCATCAAACCATTATTTTATGCCACCAGAGCTGGGCTTTCTTTGCAGAGAATGAAGAGTACTGGACAGCAGATAAAGTGTTAGTGGGAAGGAACCTTGTGAAAAGGAGGAGCAAAAGGCAATCCAGCATTGGCAAACTGTGAATTTTTTGACTCTGCCTTGCAGCCAGAAGAGTTGAGTGATTACTGGGGCTTAGACCAGCACTGAGATCAGAATGGAGTTGCTGCATTAGACCCATTTAGAGAGAGTCACTAGACAGTTCTTTAAGTTGGAAAGAACTGGAAATTCATAATTACCTTGGCTATATCCAGAAGTGTAATGTATTTAATTCTTTCCCAGTGCTGGAGCAGGCAGTCAGTAATTACATTAATAGTGTTATCTCCCTTATTAAAGAATGTCTTATCTAAGTAATAATGCTAATTTATATGCATCTGGTATAATTTGAGCTTTCAGGACTTTTTATGATCATATATATGGTTTTGTCTTTATTTTGATTCTTCCTGACTCCTTAGACATAATGTCTTTCTTGGTGGACAAAATATCATTTTAATCTCTAGGTTTAAATTGTTTTTTAGCAACAGGGGTAAGTTACAATTCTAAGCAAGAGTGTGAGTCTGACCCAAGAGTTCTGGCCCTCCCCTGATCTCTGCTAGCAAGGGTGAGGCTGCTCCAGTTGTGAAATATCCTCGTGCATCACATGGTGCTCCCAGTATTCCACTTCAGCCACGCAGGCAAAGAGTGGTTTTCATAAAGGCTGTTCCAAGTTTGCTTGGAATCTCCATATTTCTAAGATTATTTTTTAAATAAAGGAACTGTTGTGACAGCTTGTACCAAGCTATTTACAAAAAGCTATTCCTCTTTCACTTGAGTTTGCACTTGAATTTTCTTGTTGTGCTGATTTGTGACACGTTTGGGTTTAATGATGATACTTACCATGAACTTGCCACCTTTTATCCAAGAGTTTTTCCTTTGTAGCTCTCCAAGCTTTTTGAGTGCATTTGCTGAACTGTGAGATTGAAATTTAAATTACTTCAATGCCTTTGATAACCCTTGTAAGTATTAATTATATTTCTTAATTATCTTTTTCAGCATTTAGGCATTTCACAGATTGGGAAATAGATTTTTCAAAAAGAAAGTCTTGCTTATACAATACAGCTTGTTGTTTCTTTCTCCATAGGAATTTAATTTTTATTGGAGTCAGTAAAACCGTTAATTTTTGATTGAAAAAGCTACACTTGGACGTTTCAGAAGTGCAACCCCCCTGTCTCCCGGGAATCACGGATCACTCCTCTCATTTGCCTGTTTTCCCATGGGCACTGGCCTCCCTTTGGGTACCAGGGGACACTGGCACACCCTAATCCCAGCACCTTTTCTTTTAAGTTATTACTGTAAACAATGGTTGTATCCATTAAAAATTCCTCTTAGTCTGCCTGATTCTCTACAGGAGTGAAGCTGTGTAGTCAAAATGCTGTAACACATCCCCATTCCCATGGCAGCCTGCTTGCTCTGGCTTGATTACTATTTACATACAGCTTTTAGAGAAATGTGTTACTCCAGTGAGTATCTCCAGTTCTCGAGTGAGATCTGTCTTTTACTGTGAGAATTTAGATAAACATTCACTGTGTAATGAAATACCCACAATTTGCACTGGAGCAAAAGGACTACATTTAGTCAGAATTATGCTGTACTTTGGGCCACGTGCAAGATCCTGATTCAATTCAGAGTGCAAATTAGAGTGGAATCTTTCTGCTTTCAAAAGAATTGACCCAAATTCCAGATCATTCCTTGGGAATGCCTCCATTCCCTCCCACCCCATTCACCATGAAAAATATGAAAATCAGAGCTTCATCCTGCTGAAGGGAAGAAGGGAAATGTTTAGGATCAGGGGAAAAGTAGTGGATTTGGAGCTTGAGTAGGGAGACATTTCCCATCAGCTCAACAGAAAATTCTGATAGAAATTGCTGAAGTAAAAAACGTGAGGGACGTTTGGGGCAAGCCAAGATCAGCAATCAGAGAAAGGGCAGCAAGTGCAGCACCACAGATCTGAGGGGTTTCCAGAACTTCTAATCCCGTCTTTGTCCAAGTAGTTTTAATGAAAAAGTTCCGTGTGGAGGCCCCAGGGACAGCTCTGCAGGAGCCTCATCCTTGTGCAGGAGGGAGCAGGACCCAGCCTGGCACCGCCACAGCCATGGGGACATCGTGGAGAGCTGCCCCTACCTGGGGTCTCTGCTTAGCTCCGACTTCCACGGCTCCAGTGCCCCGCTCCAGAAGGGAAATAACATTTACTTCATTTACTCATCACTCAGGAAGCCCTGGGGATTTGACCCCAGGCACCCTGAGACTCAGAACATCCTTCCTCTGCAGATACCGTGGCTCAAACGCGGTGCCAGAGACGGGGAAGAAAGCAAAATTCCATCTTCTTCTTTAAAAAACAGGAAAAGTGGGCTTCCCTGTGCAGTACCAAGTGTTTCTTGTCCTGAGGGGAGGAATTAGCTTTTCTGTGTCTGTTTAACTCTGCCTCTTCATACAGCTGGAAATCCTGGGAAGGCTGACTTACATCTACAGAGAAAGAACTCATAAAAATGTGGGTTTACTTCTAAGAGACAGCAGTAGTTTTGCTTTTCCTGGGATGCTGATAGCCTGTCAGTGGAAAATGTAGGCTTGGACAGTCTGGGTATGATTTATCTTCCTATGAAACCTGGCATGAATTTCCCAAACACTTCTAGTTCATGATAACACATCTTTTATTTCACTTCCTTCCATTGTTAGACAGAAAACATCACCTGATGAGTGGCCACAAAACGCAGCACGAAAAGTTCTCCAACCCAATTTCTTACTATGCACAAGTGGAAACAACAAGAGTTTTATGAGTTGGCCCATGTTGGGAATATTCATTTTACATGTGTTCATCAAATAAATGGCACTGAAGCCACCAACTTCAGCCATGAAATGTACCCTTCTTAGTGCTCTTCAGGATCAGCAATCACCAAGTGTTTTTTCAGCTCTGACAGCTAAGAAGTTTTAAACGAGAGAATAATAAACATTGAAGAATTAATTATTCTGTTTTAATTAATTTATAACTATTTTATTTTAAAAAAATACAAGAAAAACCCCAATCAAGTATCTGAATTCCCAGTATTTTAATTGCCACAGACATGATTATGATAACCCAGAAACTTTGAACTTTTGAGGTCAGAGCAGTAGGATATTCTCAAAAAGCAGTTCCTGTCTGCTGTGTGGTGGTAGTTGCTAGAGCCTGCACAAAGAAGTCCTCAAACACCAACTAACTAACCAGCCAAAGAGTATAAATGAATCTGTACAAATGAAAAGAAATTCAGTGATGCCTTATCCATCCCACAGTTTTGGGTGTAACAAAAGTTTCCCCACATCTGCAGAGCTCAAACCTTTTTTTTCGTTTATCTTACTGTCGTTCAGCCAAGCATAAAAGCTGGGATGACGTGAGAAAATGAAGTGTACAAGCAACATGGAAGGCAGGCACTCCCTGAACTAACAGTGGGGAGATTCTGACTGAGGTGGGCTGCAGGACCAGGGTATTTCACTATCTTAGCAAAGGAAGGTGGTTTTGGCAGCAGCTGTTTGAGGAGGTTGATGATGATATTCTGCTCTTGAACAGAAAAAACGTACAGAACCAGCAGGTCAAATTAGCCTATTTCTGTTAAAAGGAAGGTTCTAGAAATATTCCTGTTACAGCATTTCCAGTGGCCACCTCTGCAGGGAGGGAGCAAAGCTGGTTTAGAGTGCATGGAAAGAGGAGCTGAGAAACCCAGAGCGGCTCCAGTGCCTGACTGGGATCCGTTAACAGCAATGCGAGTCCAGTCACTGAGCCCTGTCTCAGGCAAAGCTCTCCCTGCAGCCACGGGCATTGGAACTTGGTAAAAATGGGGAATTGTAATGCCAGGTTTAATAGTGCTTGTTATATTATCTACTACATTAAATCCCTGACAAATATTTAATGGGATTAAGTCTGTCTTCTGCTCTAGATTTATATAGCACTGCCCGGGCATAAACTTCATTAAAGCTCCCTGTAACAGATATTTGAATCCTAACTAGAAAGTCTCATTTTCCAACATCACATCAGTTTTACCTTCTCTATTTTATCCCTATTAAATCATCCCTTCCCATTAATTTATACTTCCATTCACTTCCCTTAGCTTTAGCTACTTCTCGGGTACTTATTTCAGCAGCTCTGTACTCAGGTTCCAATCCCATGCTTTATGTACAGGACTCACTCTGTGCCTAGCAAGGAGCTGTATTTCCTCAGTAACTGTTAAAATCAATGAGACCTGACAGATTCAGTGCAAAAGGGAACTGTGTTTCTTACAGGGTTGTGTTCACAGAACACAGAACTCTCTCTGTGTATGAATTTATGGGTAAGTGCAGACAGATTTTCCCGTGAAGATCAGAAATAAAAAGGAAAAGTTATCTCCACTTACTTTCTGCTTTAGTCAGCAACATCCAGCATTAATTTATGAAAAGACACATATTTCCCTTCTCTCTATTTTGTTCTACTGAATTAATACATGCACCTATTGTGGTTCTTGCCTAATTGCAGACAGATGAGGCATCTTCCCTCCCTTGGGCCACGCTGGAGCGCAGCATCCTCTGCAGGTACAGTGTGATTGTGTGGCCTTTTGCAAACAGCTGCTCCCTTCTCTGCCTGTGCCTCGAGCCAAAAAGGAACCACTGAGCTCGTGTTCAGGAGCTGGGTGTAAATATCCGACAGATGCTGTAGAGCTCCAGAGCCAAACGCGCAGTTGTGCACGATTGGAACAAACACGCCTGGTAAAATCAATGCATAATTAATTGATTTGCTCACTCAAAACTTCAGTGCTGATTGGATCAGCCCTCAGTTATGTAGACTTTTTTGCTACCAGCTGTGGCTTAAATGAAATTAATTTGGCCCATGTGAATAGATATTATTTACAGTCAGGTCAGGTGCTGTGCTGTGGATTCATCTGCAAACCACCCATTATCTGTGCATTGTTTGCACTGTGAACTGAAGGGCGTGGGAAGTTTTTCCTTCTTACAGTAAATTTTCCTCTTTCACCCAGCCTTCTCTCAGCTCCTTTTATCTTCCAGTTTCATCCTTACCTTTAGATAAATTTTTGCTGTTACTCCTTCAGTGGCTGGCTCTTACCTGGAGATGTAGAAGCACGGTAGAAACTCAGTGATGACTTTGAGATGTGGCCATTTAGGAACCCACTCTGTGACCACTATATAATCACTATAACTACATATATCAACATATGGCAACAGAAATATGACATTGCCATCTTTTTCCATGGTTCACAGCATCTTTTTTTTTTAATTTAAGTGCAGAGCATAAGCTTCAGACACACCAGGCTTCACAACATTTGTACTAATGCTGCCAAGCCACCCTCTAAAATATTTTATGAACCATGAGAACATCTTAATCTGTTGGCATTTCCTTAATTAAGACAGTTTTACTGCTGCCTGCAACAGAGGTGTTACATTAGCTGAGTATCTCTGCACGGTGTAAATTATGGCATCTGTCTTCTAAATAGAAGTTTGCATTATGCATTGAGGAATGAGCTGGTGTGCATTTAATTTAAATGGATGATCAGAGTTTTTTGAAAATTAATATCTACCTTTCTAGGAGATTTCCATTATGTTAAATTACATTTTTAAAAGCACATTACCTGAGTAATGTTAGTGCATATCGATTCATAACATTAGCATTTCCTGCCACAATGGAGCCCTTGAAAACAGCCACTGAAAAAACACGGATTGTTTAAGATTTACTGCTTTGTTGAAATTCTAAGAAATGCTGGTCAGGTAGAAATATTTTTTACCTTACTGTGTCAAACTGCACAATACAACAAATTAATTTTCCATGATTGTATATACCAGTGGAGAGTTAGGTCAAATTATTCATACATATAAAATTTAATACTTTCAGAATCTTGCATTTTCCCCTATTAACACACACAAATATTACATATTCTCCCCCAAGACATTCACTGCTTACGGCAGGTAGAGGAACTATTCTGCAGAAAGCCAAGGTGTCATGCTTTTAAAAAGGTGTAAGAGCTCTTATATAGATGATTTTTAAAATAAGAGGTGATTTCCAATCCCTTGGAATTGCTATGGATTGCATCCCTACAGCAGATATTGTGGTGGAGGAAGGATCGGCTTTGGAACTATTTATAGCAGAACTGAGGTCTCTTAGCTGAAAGGCAGCTTATGGAGCCCAATAATTTCTAGTTTTGGCCCTGATAGAAGTGTGCGTGTGTCCTGACAGGATCAGCAGCTCTTCCCGGGATCAGCAGCTCTGGGGGCCGAAGGGCCAGGGCCCAAAACCAGCGGTTTCATCACAGCAAGGGTCAGCGTTGTTCTGTGAGGCATTGGAGATCTTCAGATGCTGAGGACAAGCAGAGGCAGCAGAAGGGAAAGTCCCAAGCCTTTAATCAGTGCTCGGAAGGTACCAAACAGCTGGGGCTGTTAAACTCTGCATCAACAGTTCTGCTCCTGCTCAAAGTGCTCCCGGGGAGCCTTCAGAGGGAATTGGTGTGTCCCTTCCAGCAGCACAGAGAGCGGGCAAACAGCTGCACACGTGGGCTCTTCACTCAGTGCTGGAAGGAGAAGGGTGCTTGGCTCCCTGCTCCCAGGCATCAGGAACGGCAGATGAAGGTGGTGCAGCCAGGGAATTCTCTCTCCAGAGGACCAGTTTAATGTCTCAGGGATCTCATAGGATTGCTCCTGATTCTCACCTAGGGAAATCCTTCAAAGCCTCCAGGTTTTGGAGAAAGCCTCAGTAGTACATGCTGGAATTGCCATGTGTTGTTCTAATCATTCTATCTTGTTCTTTTCTCTGGCATGGGGATTTCACCCCTTCCTGCTCTATCCCTCACTATTAGTGCTGGTGCTCGCTGTCCACAGGCATTCTCACCAGTGCTGTGCAAATCCTGTATTTCCTGCTTCCTGCAGCATTATGACTTTCTCTGCTTTCTCAGCTCAGAAAATCAGCACAAGATTGCACACAAATTATGGCTTTACCTCCCTATGGGAAAGGACCAAACCCATCGTATGGTTGGACTCGGTGATCCTTGTGGGTCCCTTCCAACTCAAGGTATTCTATGATTCTATGCTTCTGTGGTTATTACTAAACTAGAAAACCAAAATGTCGGAGGAATGGGAGAACTAAAAGAATTAAATGTTCGCTCCAAGTTTTAAATTTTTTTTCTTTTACTCTGAATTTAATTTCATAATCTAAACTTGGGTTCATTTTGTAAAGTATTTCGCTGAATGCTCCTGATGTGGTTTTCTTTTGTTGGTATCCTCCATGGAAAACATATTAGTTACTCTGACATTTTTGCAGCTCTGCCATGAAAAGCCCTGTCAGCTTCCTGTTCCATGATGTTTTCCTCTCCCAGACTTTTCTGCTCAGGCCCATATCACAGAAATACAGATAGTGCTGGGAGCAGTGGCTCTTTCCTCATCCTACCAAAGTAATGAGTGTGTCAGTGCTTTTCCACCTTTTTAATGCTTCTCTTCCAAATCCTTGCCACTTCTCTGTGGAATCATTCTGTTCGCTGGCCATCCTGGAGAGGCTCCGTGTGCCTGCTGGCTCCTGGACCCCACGTTCAGAGCTATGGCTGCACACAGCCAGTTGTACCAATCCTGCTTCCACACTCAGCCTCCAGCCCACGTGGGATCACACCTGGAAAAGTGCAGGGCTACGGGAATGATGGCATCAGGCTGGATATCAGGGAAGAACTTATTCACTGAAAGAGTGGTTAAACATCGGCACAGGCTGTGGTGGAGTCACAAACGAGTGGATATTGCACTTCATGTGTGATTTAGTGGCCTTGGAGAGACTCAGCCAAAGGCTGCACTTGATGATCGTGGAGGTCTTTTCCAACCTTACTGATTCTGTGATTCTGTGATTGGGATTTGAATGAGGGAAGCTGGAGCCAAGCACCAAGAGAGCCAAGGCTCTGTGGGTGCAGCAGCAGGGCTGGGATGGATTCCAGTGCCACGTGTCACCTCCCCTCTCCCTCCCTGCCCCAGGCGTGTTTCCAGCAGCCCGATGGTGCCCTTGGAGCAGCATGTTTGCAGCCTGGCTGTCCCCGAGGGTGTGCCCTGTTTGACTTGGTCAGGGATGGGACAGAGAGGGCTCAAGGATGTTTTCTGTACCAGGTACCCCACAAGAAGACCCTCCCCAAGCCCAGCCCCGCTGTGTGGTTGTTGACTCATGTTCTTTGCACTCAGCAGTACCTGTTGGCACTTACAGCTGTGAATGATTCAACGAAGTGTGCTCTCCTCCCTCTCACTTATCCCTGCATTGAAATTGGACATTCTGCATGTGGAAATTACAGGTTCCTGCGCTCTGAGGGTGATTCACAGAACAACACGACAGGTACTTGTTGAGGCATCGAGGGATGACTTCATCCCTTGCTGTTGTTCCAGCAACTGAAAGAGGCTTTATCTAGGATGGGTTTCTGATCCTTTTCACAGATTGTTTTTTATCCTTTACATCACACTTGTCTCTGATCATCCTTTTTTGGTTGTTTTGAATCCATAAAAGCATGAGACTAAGAAATAGTTTGTACCGTCAATTTTCCACCAAATGCTGGAGGTCACTTCTATTTCTTGGGCCAGACACGAGTGTTCTGAGGCACTTTCACTTTGCATCACGGTGCGGAAAGCTGGGAGTTAAAACCACCTAGGAATGGGGTCAGGCACACAGCTGACAGACTGGGGTACAACTGCACGTTGTCTCGAGCAGTCGGGAACAGAATCCCGGGATGGGCACGGCTGGAAGGGGTCCCGTGGTCCCCCCAGCCTGCCCAGGGAGAGGCACATGAGCAGCAGCAGTGAATTGCGGCGGGGTGGGTCTCTGTCGTGGCACTGTGGAGTCAGCACTGGGAACTCGGGTGGCTTCAGAGGACCAAGCCCGTGGCTGTCACCCCTGCGCGGGGCAGGGACAGGCACAGGGCAGGGGACACGGCTCGGTGTGACCACGGGCAGCCGCTCTCCCTGAGGAAAAGCTGCTTGGTGAAATATGCTGAATGGTCACTCTGCAGACAGAAATGTTTCCAGCTAGAATAGGACGTCTGCAGTTCAAAATGAGGCTATCTTCTTAATGGGGCGTTAATTAGTGACCCGAAGTGCTTTGCCGGGATGATTTTAGGGGTGTTTGTGGATCAACGGAGCTTTTCACAGGCACGGAGGCAGCTCCTTTGGAGAGCTGTAACCCAACACCAAACACTGCTCCTTAGTCAGCAACTCTGCCTCAAGAACTGACATCCAGAGACACGGGGAGAAAGCAAATCCACCTTATTATTCAGTGCTCTCCTCCTGAAAGGATTTCGTAACAGATGAAAGGCTGCCACACAGGATCTGTCTGCCCCAGCCTGAGCAGCTCCTCCTCTGCTAAGAAAAGAACATGGAACTTGTGTCTGAGATCCATCTGAGAGGTACTGCCCCAAATTTACATCGCTGCAGGAAACTCTGTTGCCAGATACGCACAGACACAGGTCAAAATAGCCCAGGAAAACATTCCCGGGAAAAAAAGTCTTAGATTTACCTTGAGAGGCTGAATCTCAAATAGTTCTCTGAGAGGATTTTATCACCTTTTTAAAAATGTAATAGTAATGATGATTCAAGCATGAAATTTATTAAAGTCTTGGCTCCAAAAGCTGAAGGTCTGGGGTATCTGTAATAAGTTGTGAGTACCAAATGAGCCTCTCTTCAGTACTGACCAGTGCAAAGCAGTCCTGGGTGTTTTCCCTTTAGTAAGGAAAAGATGTTCCTCCCTGCAGAAGGCATTGAGGAGTCCATTAGCAAAAATCCCTGAATGGGGACAGCTCAGGGACAGGGACAGGGACAGGGACAGGAAGGGAAACAATTTTAATTTTTAATATAAAATAGAAAATTATTACATTCTAATATCTGTACTGACATTGATCTTGGAATGACAGCCACGGAACAAGTTATATTTTCCCTCCAAGTTTGCAGGAATTTTTCAAGCCTAGATTGAGTTATAACAATATGTCCTTAAGAGAAGTTCAGGGTTAGATCCCTTTGCATTCTGCTGGAAATTTACCCCTGGATCATTCCCTAGCACGTTTTGTGCCGCTCCAGTGTACTGCTGCCACCAGATGGCCCCTGTGGTGGCTTCTGTTGGGAAAATCAGCGCAGGAGCTCGCCAAGGCAAAGCATTAAAATCAATTTAAGGGCAGAACACTGTTTACAAAGATTTTGCATAACAAGGGCCTGCTTTCTTTGCCAGCTGAATTCTGTGAGAGCTGATACGAAGCGTTTCACCAAGCAGCACATTCCCTGTCATCAGCTGAGAAGGATGCTGTGGATGTGCAGACCTTGTCAAGAATTCTTCCTAATTTTGCACCAAACAGAGCAAGATGAGGAGCAGAGTGTCTGAATTACAGTTTTGCTGACCTTGAGTTCACAAGATTCTGTAACTGCTCTGAAGTGCAATCTTGGTGAATAATGTCATCAGCACCTTTCTGATGCAAAATAAAAAGGAAAATTAAAAATAAGAAAAGGGGAAGAGGAAAGGGGAGAAGGGAAAGAAGAAGAAAGGGAAGAGGGAGGGGGGAGAAGGGAGAAGAGGCAGGAAAAAGAAAAAATAAAGGAGGAAAAAAAATCTCTTGTCAGGTTACAGCTGTGGTTGCAGCAAGCAGAACAAGGGCTTTGTCTGCTTCACTTCTGAGTTTGAACATGACAGAGACACTTCCCTTTTTGTCAGGAGCTCTCTGAAATGGGAACGAACACCCAGGCAAAGGCCTGTGTGATGTCCTGAGCTCTGCTTTTGCTTTGGAGCCTGTTTGTTTTGGGTAAACACTTCATGCTTGCCCTTGTAGCAAGTGTGGCAAAGGCAGTGGCAGAAATTCTGGGAGTTTAAAGGGCAAAAAACCAACAGACAATAACAGAAGCCAAAAAGGAATGAGTTGAAACCTGCTTGCAGTCGTAGCTGCACCTTTTTGAAAGCTCTTTTTGTTCCCAAGGATGCATTTATTTCATTCTACATCAGAAATTCCTCGAGATCTATTTCAACTGTCAACTTATAGCCAGCATCAAACACAGAAATGACACAGGGATGACTTTTTGACAGCCAGTTTTTGAGAAAATGTAGCTGCAAAGGGAATTTTTTTTGCAAAGTCAAAGAGTCTTTCCAGGCCACACATTAAAATAATGGCAGAACTATGTTCCTCAACAGATCTGAGTAATACAAACACAATTACGAGATCTTTTCTTTACATTCCTTTTTTGGAAAATATCTTTTTCAGGTGAAAGGCAGAGCCAAACATTAATAATGCATCTTTTCCCTGTAGTAACTCAGCAAGTAAATGCAGTGAGAGACTTTTAAATGCTGGATCACTGACAGGCAACACCAAGTTCCCCATTCCCAGCCCTGTCATAGTATTCTTCAAAGATGGGTTTTGAGATCATTCACCCCAAAGTATTTGATTAGTGCCACTTGTGTGCTTCAGTAAAGAGCTACTCACATGAATTAATTCAAGATACAGAGGATACTTCTTGATTACATGGGGCAATGGAAGACAGAGCTCGGGACAATAAAAGGCTTTATACGGGGATCAGGATTAGCTTTTCTGTGTAGGAATGGATCAGATTTATCACATAATTTAAACTGCACCTTCTCTGCTAAGAAGGCATTTCTGAAGAGAGAAGTTCACTTTGTTGTCAATACAGACAAAAGAAAATGTCCTGAACAGGTTGAGGATCAAAACTCTTATGAAGAAAACTGAGCTAATGCCCATTCCAGAAGAGTGGGGCAGAGGTTTTAAAAGCTAAGGCACTTCTTCAGTCCAAGTCCTCCCTTTGGGGTTGAGCCCTGGAGTGTCACATACAGGGAAGGCCCCACACATGAAGGGAGGGATCTACCACAGGTCAGATCCTGCAGATTTTGCTGGGTTTGGTCCTGACTAAAACCACAGATTGATACCATTGCCTTCATTCCTGGTATCTGGGTCCTTATAAACCTTTGCTGCCCTGGATTTTGCAAACACGTTTGCATCGCTTTTGCCTGACGCGGAGGAAGGACAGCTCCGAGGATCCTCAGTAATACCCAGGCCCTGCATCTCTGTGCGCTCCTCCCACCGTGTGTGGCCTCTCAGGGATCCTCCCCAAGGCTGCCAGAGCAGCACAAACCTCAGGGAACCCGGCAGTTCATCTTTGTGGGATTGCTGTTCCTTGGGGAAGCTCCTGGAGCGAGTTACCTCCGAGAGCTGCAGTTCAGAAGAACCCTCAGCAGTTTGTCACGAGCTCCCAGTTACCCCATTCTGTGTTTTAACAAGTCTAAAATCTCAGTTCCTGCTGAGGAACTGGGAATAAACTACATTTGTCATTTGTACTAAGGACTTGTTTGACACGGAGTTCCTCCTTGTGTTCTAAGAGCCTGCCCAAGGGGAAACCTCTGAACAGCTGATTAACACTTTGCTGCTCTCAGAGCTGGTTCAGATCATTACTCTCCTCTGGATAAACGACCCAGATTAATTTTGACAAAGTAACATGCACAAAGAGACTTAGGAAAAATGTAGCTACTTATTTTTGTATCGCATTTCCGGAACTTACATCTCCATCTCTTCTTTGGAGCAGCAGCTCTTTCCATTTTTACTTTTCCTTTTGAGTAGAATTCTAATTCATTTTTTGCCTCCAGCTACTCATTGACAGGGTCAGTTCTGGAAGCTTCTTTGTCTTAGAAGAGCTGTTCCCTCTGCCAGTCTGTAATCTCCCCCACGTAAGTGTTCACTCAGTGGTTTGCTGCCACAGTGTCTTTGTCATTCCCTATGAAAATTTTCAGGCTGTGATAGAGCCTCCTCTTGAGAAAACCCCAAATCCTCCAAAAGCAAGTACATCTCTTTTTTTAAATTATTTTTTTTTAACATTTCAACTGGAAAAGCTTCCAGAAGTTACTGCATTTCTCTCAGGTCTCTGAAGAGAGTGGGATCAAGGCTTTTAAGAGTCCTGATCCGTGTGAAACCTTGACTCACCAGCACACCAAGAGCCCTGTTTGTCTGACCAACCATCGAGAGACTGCGGCTGCACATGTTCCTGTGAGCATTTTAGTTGAGAGCTTTTAGCAGCAACAGGAAACGTGCAGCGAAAGCCACCGACTGCCTAAAGACAGCATCCCCTCGGGCTGGAGTCCCTAAGGACAGCATCCCCTCGGGCTGGAGTCCCTAAGGACGGCATCCCCTCGGGCTGGAGTCCCTAAGGACGGCATCCCCTCGGGCTGGAGTCCCTAAGGACAGCATCCCCTCGGGCTGGAGTCCCTAAGGACGGCATCCCCTCGGGCTGGAGTCCCTAAGGAGGGCATCCCCTCGGGCTGGAGTCCCTAAGGACAGCATCCCCTCGGGCTGGAGTCCCTAAGGAGGGCATCCCCTCAGACTGGAGTCCCTAAGGAGGGCATCCCCTCAGACTGGAGTCCCTAAAGACAGCATCCCCTCGGGCTGGAGTCCCTAAGGACGGCATCCCCTCGGGCTGGAGTCCCTAAGGAGGGCATCCCCTCAGACTGGAGTCCCTAAAGACAGCATCCCCTCGGGCTGGAGTCCCTAAGGACGGCATCCCCTCGGGCTGGAGTCCCTAAGGACAGCATCCCCTCGGGCTGGAGTCCCTAAGGACAGCATCCCCTCGGGCTGGAGTCCCTAAGGAGGGCATCCCCTCGGGCTGGAGTCCCTAAGGACAGCATCCCCTCGGGCTGGAGTCCCTAAGGACGGCATCCCCTCGGGCTGGAGTCCCTAAGGAGGGCATCCCCTCAGACTGGAGTCCCTAAGGAGGGCATCCCCTCAGACTGGAGTCCCTAAGGACGGCATCCCCTCGGGCTGGAGTCCCTAAGGACGGCATCCCCTCGGGCTGGAGTCCCTAAGGACGGCATCCCCTCGGGCTGGAGTCCCTAAGGACAGCATCCCCTCGGGCTGGAGTCCCTAAGGACGGCATCCCCTCGGGCTGGAGTCCCTAAGGACAGCATCCCCTCGGGCTGGAGTCCCTAAGGACGGCATCCCCACGGGCTGGAGTCCCTAAGGAGGGCATCCCCTCGGGCTGGAGTCCCTAAGGACGGCATCCCCTCGGGCTAGAGTCCCTAAGGACGGCATCCCCTCAGACTGGAGTCCCTAAGGACGGCATCCCCTCAGACTGGAGTCCCTAAGGACGGCATCCCCTCGGGCTGGAGTCCCTAAGGAGGGCATCCCCTCGGGCTGGAGTCCCTAAGGACGGCATCCCCTCGGGCTGGAGTCCCTAAGGACAGCATCCCCTCGGGCTGGAGTCCCTAAGGACGGCATCCCCTCGGGCTGGAGTCCCTAAGGACGGCATCCCCTCAGACTGGAGTCCCTAAGGAGGGCATCCCCTCGGGCTGGAGTCCCTAAGGACAGCATCCCCTCGGGCTGGAGTCCCTAAGGAGGGCATCCCCTCGGGCTGGAGTCCCTAAGGAGGGCATCCCCTCGGGCTGGAGTCCCTAAGGACAGCATCCCCTCGGGCTGGAGTCCCTAAGGACGGCATCCCCTCGGGCTGGAGTCCCTAAGGACGGCATCCCCTCGGGCTGGAGTCCCTAAGGACAGCATCCCCTCGGGCTGGAGTCCCTAAGGACGGCATCCCCTCGGGCTGGAGTCCCTAAGGACGGCATCCCCTCAGACTGGAGTCCCTAAGGAGGGCATCCCCTCGGGCTGGAGTCCCTAAGGACAGCATCCCCTCGGGCTGGAGTCCCTAAGGAGGGCATCCCCTCGGGCTGGAGTCCCTAAGGAGGGCATCCCCTCGGGCTGGAGTCCCTAAGGACAGCATCCCCTCGGGCTGGAGTCCCTAAGGACGGCATCCCCTCGGGCTGGAGTCCCTAAGGACGGCATCCCCTCGGGCTGGAGTCCCTAAGGACGGCATCCCCTCGGGCTGGAGTCCCCCACCGCCCACAGCATTTCGCAGCCCTTGCTCATGCAAGACCAGGAAAAGGCAATATTTGGCAATCATGAAGCAGCAAATACATTTTTTCACGTAAGCTTGGACAGAAGTAAGTCTGTTACCTTTTAACCTTCCCAGAGGTGAACAGAGCTTAACTCCAGGGCTTCCCAAGGCGGCTGCAGCACGAGGGGAGGGAGGCTGGAGTTCCACACGCCAGGTCAGCTGCTAAGGACTTGCCGTGGCTCCCAGGCTGAAACTGTAAATACAGACTGTTCCTAATGATGGAGCCCAGCAGCAGCAGCAGCTTTCATCCCCTCCGTGTGCTCCCCAGCAGCATGAAAGAGAAGGGATAACAAAAGGGATAAGAAAAGGTTGAGCCTGCCTGACCTCAGCATTTTCTTGTTCAGCTTTTCATTTCCTGATTTGGAATCTTTACCTAAGACACCTTGAGGTTTAGTGTGGTTTCTTTGGACAAGAAGCAATTGGAATTGATTTGTCCATGTTGTGATGTGCTTTTCTTTTTTGGAAAAGGATAGAAGAGTTCCCAGTCTGAATTTGCAAATCTATTTTTAAGTCTTGCTGCAAATAAAATGAAAGAACTTAAATTTCCCTCAGCTGTTGCCAGTGATAAAGATGGGGGGTGATTCTTCCCCCTTTTGTACAAATGGAATGTTATTTCTCCTTCTCTTCACATGTGTATATTTATATTCAGTGATATATTACCAGTTTCTCTTAAGAAAAAAAGGATATGGTAGAAATCTGAACAACTGCAGACTAATGAGAGTGAACTACAGTGAGTCAGAGCAAACCTGGGCGCTTCTAATTGCACTGGTACAAATGTACCTTAATGACCACGGCATCAGAAAATACCCCTTTAATCACAGCTGTTTGCTCATGCCCTGCTTTGGTTAATGACTGCCTGAATTAACATTGCCCTTTTCTGCCTGCTATGATACATTAAAATGTGATATTTCTGCGTGCTGATCTTGTCAGTGGATAGTGCAGCTGTCCTGGGGGGCTGCACAATTTGCAAAAGCAGGTGAACTGCTCCACATCACCATTAAAGCCATAGGAATATATCCATTAAAAGGTGCTCTGGATGCAGGACAGGTGGGGAACCCAAGCCTGCAGGATTTATAGGTTGCTGCAATTCATGTGAAATGAGTAAATGGGGTTTTTTCCTTCAAGTTTTGTTGATGACAAAGACATACAGGGTATGGTGTGCCCTGCTTTCAAATTGTGATTTTATCCACTGGATTCAGATGGCGTGAACAGGATACATACTGGAAATATGATTAGGTACTGATTTTTCAGGGTGTTTCTCCCCCTGCCTCCCCTTTTTTTTTTTTTAATTTACATTTCTCTTGGAAGGCAGAATTATTTTCCTAATGTAAAAATATTACTGTGCCATCTAAGTGATTTTCTGTTCCTGGCATTCTTGGAGGCAACATGCCAGTTACAGATGTGAAAAGAGAACAAGAAATAAATGATAAAAATCCTTGGTTTTCATCAATGGAGGTGTCCAACCTGAAATGCCTGTGGCAGGGGAATTTGGACAACACTCTCAGGGATGCACACGGTGGGATTGTTGGGGTGTCTGTGCAAAGCCAGGACTGGATGATCCTTTCCAACTCAGGATATTCTATGAAATATCCTATGATTCTATGAAAAGAAATCCGTATTTCTGAGGGCTTTGTACTTTATCACAGTTGCTTAGTCTGACCTTTCTCTAATTTCTGTTCCCATGGATATTTAAAAAAGAACAGAATATGATCTGATTTTCATGTTTCCTCATAATCTTATTCTGAAAAGCAGCGTTTGCTGAAATTTGCCAAGATAATTCAGTCTAACCATGGATATGGTGAGCATGGAAAAACTGACTCTGACCAATTAGAGCACAGAAAAATATCAGAATGGAAATGTATGGAATTAAAATGGAATAAAACGTCTTAAAATGGAAAATAGTGGGTGAATTTGACTCTGGCAGCATAGGTAATTATTCATTTAAGTGATGTTTAAAAAAAAAAAACCAACAGAACACACACAAAAACCTCCGACAGTTTTCCATGAGCAGGTTTGCTTATTAAGTTTTCATCCAGAAATGACTTGATGAAAACTTTGGTTTGGGTTTTTATTTTCTACAGAAATGCTGGTATTTGATACTTCATTGCTTTATAAGCTCACAAAAGCAGCACATTGCAATGAAGTCATGGAATCACAAGGAATGACAATGAAACATGGAATCAGCTATTTTAGCATTGTTACTTCTCCTTGCTTTCAGGGAATTTCTGAAGCTCTACTTTTGTTGGGGGGGGTTTATTTGTTTACTTTCCTCTTCCAGTATCCAGCTTCCTACCCTGATGCCAAGGTTGTGGTTTGTGTCCCTGTGTTTTTCATCTTTATGCGATGGGAACTGTTTCCTTGTGGCACTTTTCTGCTCTTGCCCCAGGTATTTGGCCCTGCAGCATGAATTCTTCTCCTTCAGTCACAGTTTATCCCACAACTTAAAATATGATGTGGTAATAAAAGGTCCTTGATTCCAACTCTGGTTTGGCTTCAATCGCAGCTTAAGCACCGAGAAAAGATTTTCTGCACCATTTATAAAATAACTTTTTAATTAAGGCCGTACTCCAAATTTCATTATATTTATTGCTAAATTAGAGTTATAAGTTCCATTTAGTCCCTCTTACAAAATTACTTCCCACTTTCACAGCAAAATTCTTTCTGTTCTTGTTTGATTTCTCTCTGGAGAGCCCCAGAGCCCAGAGTATGAGCCACGTCCCCAGCACCGTGTGAGCCCTGCCCTTGGTGTCACTGCCACCCTGCCACTTCCCACTCCCCAAGGACAGCTGGGAGCCAGCTCTGTGAACAGCACACTCCTTCCTTTATGACCCAGCACTGGATTTGCCTCTTTCCCCAAAGAAGCAAAGGATTCCTTGCTGATTTGTCCCTTTTTTATTAGGGATATATTGATATCGTTATTATTTATCCCTGTTAAATGATCACTTTTATGTTTGAGGTGCTTGATGCCTTCCATTAACAGTGCTTTTTATTTTACAGGACACAAGGACACAGTCCTTTCCCAAGGACTCTGCACAAGAGGACACTTTGTTTTTTGCCTGCTAACATTCCCTGATATCACTTACCAAAACAAGGGAAGCACAAATCACAGAAACCAACAAAAGCACAAAGGAAATGTTTTATGAAAGGCTCATTAGACTGAAGGCTTGGTTAAAGTTGCATACTTAGATGGATTAGTTCTGGACCTCACTTTGCAGGCAAACCTCCAGATTCAGCTACAGAACCTGGAGGAGCCAATTTATCATTTCTCTCATAAATCAAAAGGCAATTCCTACAAACAGTAATGATTGGTCCACTCAGGATCAGAGTCAGAAAATTAAAATTGAACTTTCTGCTGCCTTGTGGAGATGCCTTAAAATACGGTCTGTACTTCTATCATGCTTAGCTTGGGATATTTCAAATACTTCAGGAGCTGGCCAGCATAAGAACAGCCTAATTGTCCCAGTGCCATCAAATCCAGACAGGCACCATGGGGTGGAGAAAGCCAGGAGGCTCCAAGGTTGACCTGAGAGCAGGTCAGGTACTCTCCCTTTATAGAAGAGGGGTTGGGCTTCAGAGATCAAGTCTAAAGACATTCCATTTAACTAAGAAAAAAGTGTAATATGATCACATTTTACAAGAGATTATCATGAAAAAGATTTGTGGTAGGAAAAGGCATGAGGAAGTTTCATGCCTTTAAGTAGAAATCAAATAAACTGTTAAGAGAAATAAGATGTCAGGTCTTAAAAGTGGGTTATGTTTAACCAGAAGAGGGAAAAAACTGAGCCAGAAACACCAGAGTTCCTAAAAGATTTCAGGTGCTTTCTCCTTTTTCTTATTAAATACCTTAGAGTCAGGTCTCATCTCACAGGCATTATTTGGCTTGTGGGGGCCATGGTCCTGGTCAGCAGTGGGATTCCTATTTCCTTCTTTCTTCCAGGAATCTCCAAAGAGTGCAGCAAATGGGCCCTCAAGGATGTTGTTCTCTGGTATTATTCAGCTGATCCTCTGGAGAGGACCAGGCACTGCTGGGTGTGTGGTGAGCACATGGAATGAGATCAGGAACATTTGTCCTGCCTTAGGACACAAGGAGAGGGGACACACATGTTAAGTACAGAGTGGGAAAGGGACTCAGACCTAAAACTAAAAGAGGAGACATTTAGATGAGATATTAGGAAGGAATTCCTGGCTGTGAGGGTGGGCAGGCCCTGGCACAGGGTGCCCAGAGCAGCTGGGGCTGCCCCTGGATCCCTGGCAGTGCCCAAGGCCAGGCTGGACATTGGGGCTGGAGCAGCCTGGGACAGTGGGAGGTGTCCCTGCCCATGGCAGGGGGTGGAATAGGATCTTTAATGTCCCTTCCAACCCAAACCATTCAGGGGTTCTGTGACCTACATATAAACTCTAGCAACAGGATAAACTTGAATAGCAGGATAAAATTCCTTAGTGTCTAAACAGAGCAGCAGAACCAAGAAGTGAGGGAGAGAATTAAGGGGGCAGGAGGGAGACTAAGAGAGAAATGCAACCAAGAAAGATGTGGCTTCGAAGAGAATTTTAAAAGAGAGAGATGGAGGGCAGAGTTAAGATTGAGCACAAATCACTGCATGACTGCTGGATCCTTGTTTTTAATATTACACTGACCTAATTAATTTTACATAGAAAAATATGTATCAGAGGCTTTTTCCTGGTCTTATCTTCCTTTGAAAAAAATTATTTCAGCTGTTTGCTCACCCATGGCATTATTAGCCACACCAAACCATTTTTGAAACAGTGACATTTCATGCTCAGCTTCTGCACAGAATTATAAATTTAACTCCGACAAACCACCCAAGTTAGGCAGCAAGTGCAAGAGCCAGGTTCTCAGAACAGGACAGGCAAACACAGAACAGGAAGGGACCCTCAGGGATCATCCAGTCCAGCTCCTGGCCCTGCACAGACACCCCAACCATCCCACCTCGTGCCTCAGAGCATTGTCCAAACGCTCCTGGAGCTCTGGCAGGCTCAAGGACCAGGATTGTGCCTGCTTTCTGGTGGGCATCAAACAGCACATGAGCCTGTGAGCACCAGGGATGTGTCTCTGAGTCTGGACCAGGCTCTGAACACTCAAAAAGGGTCCTCTGCAGGGTACTGATTTGCCAGAAAATACCAAAACTTGAGACTCTCTAAGATTTTTCCAAAGGGTAATGGGGTGTCCTAGCAGGGAAGTTGGAGTAGATGACCTCCAGAGGTCCCTTCCAGCCCCAACTGCTCTGTGATTTATCTCTTGCCAATAATAAATGAGTAAGAGAATCCTACTTATGAGCAACATTCCCTTTCATATTTAAATCTTCCCTGGCACTTTCCCAGGCAAGAATTAACCATGTGCTGCGTAGCTTATGGAAAGGGACCGTCTGAGGTAGGATGTTAGCAAGTAATAAGAATGCTATTTTGATGATTTTCATATTTTAAAAGGTTAGGCTTGATGTCACTTAATTTTCTAACTGAGCAAATCTGAACAAGCTGGGTCTGCTTTTACAATCTGTTGTCTTCACAGATGCAGATTGAATATATTATTGATTCTATGAATATGCTTATCTTCTAAGTTTACCTCGCCTTGTTAATTCAAGGAGCGTGGTGGAGCGTACAGGCTTTTGGAGGGGCAGAGACAATCCCTGAGACACAGAGTCCTCCTTCCTCTTTCAGTGCCGAGCAGCAGCAACACCCAGAACACACCAGGAACACGGTGCAGGCTCCAGGTGCCAACCCCAGGGCACTGCTGAGGGCTCAATGTATTTTTCAGGCTAATTCATGGTTTCCTGTGGAGAGGATTCCCAGTAGGTTTGTTTTGCTCCATGTCTTTTGTGGGCAGGTCAGGTTCATGATCTCGTTACTGGGATCCTGTGAGAAAACTCTCCCAAATCAGGCCGAGAACCCGGAGCAGCCCGTCCCTCCTCGAGCCATCACTCCCCGGTTGCTCACCCGCCGCGGCTGGAGCTGAACGAGATACAGCTTTCCCTGTGGGAATGGAGGCATTTTCCTGCAACCGGGAAAAGAAAGAAAGGAAATTGTCACCCTTAACGCGCCTCCTGCCTCCCTCGGCAGTGCTCATGGGTCCCGTGAACTCGGGCATTTCTGCCTAAAACGGGGTGTTCCAAACAGATCCTCGCTGTAGGAGCTGTGCTGCTCCACTTCCCCCCTCCTTGCTGTGAAATGCTTAATGAGCTTTTATTGTCTGCACATACTTTAATGAGTTTTGAGTGTCTTACTTTGCATTTTATTTTGCATACAAGAAGCAAGTTCACTTGCTTTACTTATTGATTTAACCCCTGATAAATACTCTGGCTGCCTACTGCCGTGCAGGTTCCCTCAGTGAGATACTGTGATAATAATTTCTTTCCACACAGAGCCGAGTCAACTGCGCTTTAGCAAATACGTTCTGAACCAATAGTTTTCGGGAAAAAAAATGTTTTCAAGAAGTCTTATGAAAAATACTAATCAAGTTACTGGGAAGGAGGCTTGGTCTCTTCAGAGAGCAGCTAAAGACGTGTCTGTGAAGTCAGCATCTCCACTAGGACTGGAAATTAGTCTTCCGTACCTCAGTCACCTCGACAGTCAGAGCAGCCCTTCTCTGCACTTGTGTCACAGCAAAAGTAACAGTTTTGCCAATGACTTATTTCTACCTAAAGCCAGAATGCCCCTGGAAAGCGCCAGACGAGTCGGGCTGTGGCTGCACCCTCCCCTCGCGCCCCTTTTCCCCCTGACTGCGAGAGGCAGAGGGAGAAGGCTGGGACAGACACCTTGTGCTTGGGAGCAGCGTTCCCAAACCTGCGGGGCACAGATGGGGACAACGCGGAGCCTGCAGCCTCCCCAGGAGCGGGTCCCCCTCGCCCTCGCCCTGCGGCATCGGCCGCGCTCCTGAAGCGGCGCATCCCGGCAAAGGTGAGAACGAGTTCACTCCACCACGAAGGGTCGGGGCTTCAGTGACAGCAGAACAACCCCTCAGAAAATTTTATTAGCTGTAAGCTTGAAAAGTGGAAAGGTGGAGAGAAGAGGTAGAAAAAATAGAAAAAAAAAAAATAAGGAGACATAAAGAGGAAGGGAGGAGAAAAGCACGTCCTCACCTTCCTATCTTCTTCCTGCAGTATCTCCCCGTTTCCCTTTCCTACTCCCGGTTCTCACAAGCATTCCCAACACACACTTGGGATGATACAGGACCCAAAACCTCAGCAACTTTTCTTGGCTTGATGCAGTCTTAGCGGGAAGCAGCGTTTCACCAACAGAGGTTTTAGCACCAGGGATGCTGACGGGAGAGGCGGAGGGCTCTGCTACCTGACTTGGGGCGTGCTGCTGGGGCGCCCGGCTCGGGGGGCCACCCCCGCTGCCACCCCCGCGGTGGGATCCCGCTCCCCAGCCCTTGCAGGGACAGCTCCGGTCCCGCAGGCCGGGTCCCCGCCCGCCCCCGCGCACAGCGCGCTGCTCCCCGCGCCGCCCCGGGGCCCCGCTCCCGAGGGCGCTCCCCGCGCCTCTCCCGGGGCTCTCCCCGCCGGGAAAGGGGCCCGGAGCCGCGCGGGGATGGGGCGCGGGCATGGGATGCGGGGATGGGATGCGAAGATGGGATGCAGAGCCGGGGATGCGATGCGCGGATGGGGCGCGGGGATGGGGCGCTCGCCGAGCCCCCGCTGCCCCCCGGAGGAGCGGCCGCCGTTACTTAAGCGCATCCCGGCGGCGGCGGCCGCGGCGGGGGAGGCGGGGAGCGGCGGGCCCGGCGCAGGGACGGCCCGCGCCCCTGCCCATGCCCGGCTCGGAGCGCGGCGGGGGCGCGGGCGCTGCCAGGCGACGGGAGAGCCCGGCTGCGGCGCGGGCAGGGCGGGACGGGCGCGGGGACAGCGCCGTGCGCCAGCGCGGCGGGGCCCGGGCGGCTCCGGGCGGCTCCGGCGGCGGCTCCGGCTCCCCCGGCCGGCGGCCCTGCCCTCCTCGGCGGCGGGGGCCGAGCGGCAGCAATGGCGGCGCGGGGCCGCCGCCCGCCCGGGCAGCCGCGGCTCTAGGAGGGGACGCGCCGGGCCGCGGGGCGCCGCTTTCCGCCGGGGTATTTATTCCTCCCCTCTCGCTTAAGTTGCCAGCGGAGCGCGCTGGCCGGCGCCTGCCCCCCCCGCGCCGCGGAGGTGCGGGGCGGCCATGGAGAGCCCCGCCGAGAACCCCAGCAAGGCGGCCGAGTACCTGAAGGAGCTGAACAAGATTATCGAGACGCAGCAGGAGCTGCTGGAGAAGCAGAAGCGGAGGATAGACGAGCTGGAGCAGCAAGTGGCCAAGTTGTACCACGAAAATGCCTGCCTGCAGGACGAGCATCACCGGCACCTGGCCACATGCCGGCTCCAGCAGGGCGTCCCCCCCGCGCCCCCGGGGGTGCTGAGCGCCATCCAGGAGAACGCCAGGCACGAGAAGTAAGCGCTGCCCGCCTTTCTTTGCCCCTTTTTCGCGGACGGGGTTTCCCTAGCGGGGTTCCCCTTCCCTTTCCCCTCCTGCCTTCGGGTGCCCGAAGCCGCCCCGCGTAGCCGCGCTGGGAGCAGCGGGACTCCCTGCGGGGTGTGCCCCGGGGCGAGCCCCGGGCGGCTCGGGGGACAGCGATGGGGTGCGGAGGGGTGGCCCCAGCCTCCGTCCCCCAGCCCGTGCGGGTGCCCGTGTCTCACTCGTTCTCTGGCCGGGGTCCCGGGGGGTTTCGAGCCGCGGCGGCACACGGCTGTCCGGCGCACGGCTGTCCCTGCGGCCACCACTGCCCCGGGCCCCGCCGCCCGCGGCGCTCGGGGGATGCCCTGGGCAGAGCCGCGGTACCGGGGCGCTGGGAGCAGCGGGGCGAACCCTGCCTTTCCGTCCGTAGCGTGTTCGCTGCCGCTGCGAGAGCCGTGGCGACCAGGGGTACCCAGCGCGGGGAGCTGCTCGCCCCCCGGGAGATGCCCCAGGGCGCTGCCGAGGAGCGGCCCTTGGCTCCGGCCGCTATCGAAAGTGACCCGGCCAGGGGTCAGTAAACATTGGCCGCTCGCCACCGGCGGGCTGGCCCGAGCCAAAGACAGCTCGCCCCGTTCGGGCCGCCTTCGCTCCCGGCCGCCGCATCTATTCCAGCCTCTCTAAGCTGTAATTAATCGTCTGCGTCTCTCCAGCGCTGGGAAAGCCGCTTAGTTGCACCGTTCCGAAGCGGTAGGGATTCGGGAATAGCAAGAGCTGAGGTTGGCGCTTTCCCGGAGTGTTTTTACTTCTGGAAAAGTATTTCAGGCTCGGCTTTCCCGGAGCGGAGTGGGAAAAGCATGCATGGGATTACGAGCCCACTCCGCTGCTTGACACAGCACAATGGGCTGTTTGTGATCCGCTGCGCTCGAATTCCTTCGGTTTATAAATACAGACGCGGCGGCTCCCGGCCGCCGCCAGCCCCCGGGATGCGGGATCGCCTGCTCCGGGCAGGCGAGGGATGCCCGGCAGGGGGGGCGAGCCCCGGGCCGTGCTCCGGCCGCGGGATGCCCGGGATGCCCGGGATGCCCGTCCCGCTGCGGGAGGCTCCGCTGGCTCGGTCCGGCCCTGCCGGGGCCCCGGGCAGCGGCTCGGGCAGCCCCCGCTGGGCTCGGCCGCATCTCCCTCCGGAGAGCGGTGTCGGGCAGGGATATCCCGGGGAGCTGTCCCGGATGCCGGGAGCTCCCGCCGGCAGGGTGGGAAGCGCTGCATCTGTGCTCGGAGTCGGGGGTGCTGGTGCTCCGAAGCAGCGTTTTCTCAGCGTGCTGCTGCTGTGGAGGGTCGCCGGTCACTCACTCAGTGTTCCCTGTGCCTGCTCCCGTTTCCAAGCCTTGCCCCTGGCCAGGGGAGTAGAGTGGGAAGGGACGGGGGGCTCTCCCTCCCCAGCGCCCTTCTTGCTGTCAATGTTAACAAGGCTGTGGAGCTGGGGTAATCACTTTAGGCTTTTTTATAAACAGAGCTGTCTCTCTGAAAGTGAATATCTCCTTTAATAATCTGGAGAGCATGCTGTCATTTATGAGTCAATCAATCCCTTACGGAGAAAGGGCTGTTTCCAGAAAACATGGATTATTTACACGAATCCTATCCTGTGTATCCATGTCCAGTACCCGAGGATTTTTGTGGCCGTGCTTGTAGTACAAGATGTCAACTCAGCTATCTTGTCCCATTTGTCTCTTGTAAATGACATTACCAAAAATTGTACAAATGGCTTGCCTTGTTTGATAATATTTCTCCTCTGCAGCCCAAGACTCCTTTGCAGAGCCCTCCTTGGGCAGGCAGCTCTGGGGACTCGGAGGCTTTTAAGTCTCTTAAGTGGATTTGATGCTGGGATCAGAATTAATCTGGGATATTTATGGCAGAGTTGTATTGCTTTGAGGCAGAGCCTGGAGGCTTAGTGGGGAAGCTGGGAGCCAGCCCTGTGCATCTGGCCGGGCCCTTGGCCCACGTGCGTGCCTGGGGAGCCACAGCTTCAGGGCCACCTTCATCTGAGCAATGCTGTTGTCCCCTCTCCCCTCTCCAAAATTGTCCTCCCTTGGGAGGGAGCCCCTTCTTCTCTCCGGGTGGCCCTGCCTGGCTGGGTGGGTGGCTCACCCCCGTGGGCCTGGCACAGCAGCTGTGACAGTGGCTGCTGAGGTCCCACGCTGGCCAGGAGCAGGGACAGGAGCCACCCGTGGCAGTAGTTTATTCTCTGGCTGGATACAAAAGATGGAGGAAGTCTCCAACTTGGAAAATAGAGAAGGATACCCTTGTTTTAAAGACTTCTCCCAGTCCTACGGTTCCCTCAGCTTCCTGACAGCCCAGCCTGCAGGTTCCAGGGGTCTGTAGCTTGCCTTTCAGAAGCTCAGCCTCAGTTTCCTCAGACCTAAATGTCCCATTCACCTTGGGCATGTTTGGGTGGGGAATGGGGATCCGTTGTTTGCTGACGTTCTGTGTCAGGTGCCAGTGATGCTGAAATGGGGATCTCTGGTTTTGGCGGAGAAGGGGTGTGTCCACCTTGTTCCCTCCTATCCCAGGGCACATTCTCCCCATCCTTCTCTCTCCAGAAGCAGCTTCGTGCCCTGCCACCATCAGTGACCACTGCTCCTCCTGACCCTTCAGTACTTCACAGCTAAAAAGAATGGAATCCTTTTTAAAGGAAACCAGGCTCCTCTTAGACGAATACACTGAGAAATCAGTGCTTTTAGAAGTTCTCTTGTACCTTGACTTGAACAGTCTTTCTAAACTGCTTAGACTGCAGTCCTGCAGCAGTTCCACCTGTGTGAAGTGGCTGTGGCTCCCTGGCAGGGGTTCCATATTGCCAGATGTGGTTACCTTGTATAAAAGGAAGTATGGAAATGCTATACAAGATAATATGGTTATGGTTAATAAAAGATAGTAAAAAAAACCCCAAACCCAACAACCAAACAACAAAATCCCCACAAGTCCTAAAAGTTTTCAGTTCTTACAATGGAAAGACTATACAGGTGAAGACTGCTTAAATAATTTGGAAAAGCTGGTGTAATTGTAGAAATTCTGTAGCTTGTGAGGAGGGGAACTGTTAATGAACCTTGAGACAGACTTCTGGAAGAAAAAAAACCCCAGTCCAGTAATGTATGTATATAAATATATGGTAATAATCTGGTTTATGCACTTCCAGAAAATCCCGGAGTGAAAAGAAAGTTTCTTTTGTGCCAGTTGCTGATGGAAGAAGGGAGGGAGGAGCAGAAGGCTGGATGGTTGGGTGCAGGTGTGCTTCTTATCCTGCAAGGACAGACCAAAAAAGGTTTGGGGGCGGTCCCATTAATTTTGCAATAACTGGCTGAGAGCAAATCAACGTTAAAATGCACAGATGGAATTGAGAATAGTTGGTTACAAGGCTTTGTTAGATGTGATGAATCAGCATAAGGAAGATAACAATAGGTGTTTAACTCATTAGGATAACAATAGGTGTTTAACTCATTAAGGTGTTTAATTCCGAGTTGTGTAAGGCTAATTTTCAGTGAATCCCTTTCATTTAACGTTTGAGAAGCAGCAAGAGCTTCTAGAGCACAGCATTCGGTGTAATTCAGTAATGCCCTTTTTTTGGGGTGTAAAACCACATGCACTGTGTTTTCTCAGCTCTATCTGAGGATAGTTTTTTGTGTCTGGGAATTCAGCACTGTCCCCTCGCAGCTTAGGGAGGGATGTTTGTGCTTATCCTAATCAAGTTAAAAACTGTGCTGCCTTTCCACGGAGAAAGTGCCTGGTGAGAGGCTGAGGAGGAGGGAGAGGAGAGTTGTCTGCTGAGACAGAACAATCTGAAGGGGCTGTTGTTCGCAGCTCGGTCTGAATTCTGCACCTGGCCTGGCTGATTTATTTTTAAATGAATCTAGGGCTGGTTTTGGTCTCTGGGCCAAGACAGCCCCGGTTTGGAGCTGTAAGACACCCTCGGTGTGTTTGGGTCTGGGTGAGGTGTGCTGGGAGCAGCGGAGTAGCTGAAGTTGTTGCTCTGGTGACAGTCACATGTGAAGGCTGCGTTGTGCCCTACATAAGCCGAGCTTGTGACTTTGCCTGTCGCTGCCGGCGCTGGGAGCTGCCCTGCACACAGCCTCAGCAGAAGCCAAAGATTGCATTAGTGTAGAGACCAGCAGGGCTTTTTCCTCCCTCCAGAGATGTCCTTTGCTAAGACAGGCTGTTCAAATGACGTAAATCCCATTTCCCTGCCTGCGCCGCGCTTGAGCAGCAGCTTATTTTTGTTTGCTGTGCTGAAGTGGAGGTACCCAGCATCTGCTAAAGTAGGCTCGTGCTTGGGCAAGCTTCTGCTTTCTCTGCCTGCTTGGCAGCAAGGATGGAGCTGAAGTGCTGCTGCTGGGTCCTGTTTCTCCATCAGCTGCGTGGGGAAGTGTGATCTGTGGCTGCGAGTCTGCAGTGCCAGTGCAGTTCTTAGCAGGAGATGCACCTCTGCTGGTTTATTTGGCCCAGCTCCCGAGGAATACATCCATGTGGAAAGCACAGGCTGTGTCCAGGATGAACAGATTATTCCTACAGGGCGCTGCGTGTTCTGTCAGCCCTGTAGCAGGTAGGGATGGTGTAATTCCAGCCTCGGGCAGAAACTTCTGTCTTCAAATAACTTAAAAGAACCCTGTTCTGTTCATTTTCAATGCATAACTGGAATGGTGTGACTGCTGAGCCCTGAGAGTGAGGGTTTCACACTGAAGGGAGTGCTTTTGCTTTTGCTTTTGAAGCCCTCATTTTGGGGTCATTAGTGTGATTTGGACAGCAGCACAGGGGTGAGCATCCCTTAGAACAGGCATTTGTGGTTCTGGCAGGCTGCAGGAAATCAATAGTGTGAGGATGTGTAATAACATGTGAACTTGCTAACTAAACTCAGCTAAATTATTCTGGATCTCTGAAATATTGGTAAATTCTTGTACTTAATATCTGCTAAATGTTAAGCTAAATGATAACACGTATAGACAAATTCATTTGAAAACTGATGTGTACTGTATAATCAATAAAACAAGGCAGGGAGGGGGGTGCCAGGAGCAGTGATGACAGAGCAGAGTGCTGGTATCAATAAAGTTCCTGGGAAGTCAGAGGGGGGGTAGGAAAAACATGGTCCAGAGAAAGGACAGCAGAAATCCATGTTGTTTTGGGAGAGGAAAACCAGTGTAGCAGAAAGTAACCCATCCTGTAACACGATAGCTTTAAAGATGATTTCAGAACTTGAAGTAAATATGTCCCATTCAGAGCAGAGCAGTCCTAAAGGATTACCAGGACTCGCTGGATCTGGAATCCTCCTCTGATGAAGCCTTTTATTGTGCTGACACACAACACAGCTTTTGAGCTTCCCAACTTCGGAGTGGTGTTCTGAGCTTTAAGAACAAAGTACATTTTCCTGCTCCTTGGTGCTTTGATGGCCTTCCTTAGGAATTCACTGTTGAGGAAACTGAAAAGCGCTTCCAGAGATGTGGTTTTGGAAAAGATCTGGCAATGTGCGTGGATCTGGGTGAGCCAACGAGAGCTGCTGTGACTACTGTGAGCCAGGTGTGTGAATGAACATCCCCTTCCCTCTCTCCCAGCCCCTCACTCCAAGCCAGCCTGGATCTGCTGCTCTGTGCACACACACGTGGAGTTCACAGCAGGACACTGCTGAATCCCCTTCCCATCCAGGGTGGGCAAGGGAAGCCCTTACCTGGTCTGTACTGCCAGCCTTTGCTGGTTGTTGTCAGAAGCCACAGCAGCCAGAGGAGCAGGATGGCCCCTGTGGAAGGAGGCTCTCCCTGCAGCAGCTCTGTCTGTCCTTGGCTTCTCAGAGGTGGGCAAGTTTGGGATGGTGCCTCAGGCAATGGCTTTGGGCTCAAGCCTAAAAGTCAGCGTTGCTTCTGAAGAACTGAGCTTTCTGTGGAGCGAGGGATGCTGAGCTGTGTCCAGTCCAAGTGACAAACCTTTGGGAGAAGGTGAAGTACAGACATGCACATTTCTGAACCTTGCAGCCTTCTCGCCCTGGTTATTTGCTCAGGAGGACAAGGCTCCCTCAGTGCTTAGGGGAGGCGTCTTCTGGCACCAAAATAAGTTGCAGCTTTTTTGAAAACCTGAAGCAAGATACAGCACACCCAAAGAAGTATCTTTAGGAAGAGCTGATTTGAGAGCAGATCACAGAAGCTCTGAAAGAAGAAGAGCAAGGCATTTCAAGGTGTTTTCCTCCAGCATACGGATGGGGGACTAAATTATTAACACTGAAATAGTAAATTCTTAAATCCTCCTTGCAAGTAGCATCTCAAAAAGCTTTATTTTTTAGACCCAGCAGAAGCAGGTGGCTGTTCTTGTGCTGGCCAGTGGTGCTGTGCTGAGCGCAGTGTCTCGTGCCCAGAGTGTGGCCTTCAGACACAGAGTTTGTGCAGAGTGGCTGCAGAGTCTGTGGGCTCCTCCAGGGCTCCCTTAAGGGCAGGAGGAGCAGCCCCTGGTTGACACTGCTCAGTTTGGTGGTCCCTGTGTGGTGCACACCCACAGAGCACTGAATTTCCCTGGAGTTCATGGCTCAGCCGGGGTTACAGTCCCCATTTGGGGAGAGCTGCCCCCAGAGCAGGCAGCCTGTACCAGGTGAGTCCAGCGTTGGTTATTTGGAGCAGTGCTCTGCCCGAGGCTCCTGCCTGCAGGTGCAGGGCGGTCATCCCGTGCCAGGCACCAAGGGGGTGTGTGGGAAGCTGCTTAGGTAAGTGGATTTTGCAGGTCAGAAGTAATTCCTGATGTGCAGCCCACACTTGCGTTATTCTAATTTGATCCCATCATTCCGACTCAGACCCTCTCTATTATGTTAATTAACCTTTTTTTTTGTGTTTTGCAGCCTGCAGATACTTTTAGGCTGTACCTGCCAGCGCTCCTGCCTTTCATCTTAGCTCAGCGAGCCCGTGAATGAGGTTGTCATAATTCCCTTCTGCCCATATCCTTGCCTAATTGCACTGTTTTTCTCAGCAGAATTGTTGAATTGGAAATGGAGACAGTGTGAGCAGGCTGTGGTACAGCAGAGCGGCGTGGCTTGAGGAGATGGATGTGGTGGTGCATTCTGCTGGCTGCTGGGTACCTGTCCCTGGGCTGCTTTTATTCCCACCTTCCTTGCTAGGGGACTCCTCTCCAGATCCTTCTGGCATTTCCCTAAAATCCTGGAATTCTCAGCTGTTGTAGCTGCTGCACTACAGTGGGAGAGATGCTGGTTTTGCTGACCAGAAATGTGGATCGGAATTGTTGCTGTTAATGGTCGTGTCCCTGTGGCTGAGGACAGGGGCAGAAGCAGGAGCAGGAGGTGTTTCCTCAGTCCCTCCTGCTGACCTGTTCTCTGCCCTCGGAGCAGCTGAGCACTGGGGCTGATGGCTGTTTTACAGCTGGGCAAGTCAGAGTTAATGATCTTGTCTTAATGGGCTGCTCAGACATTGAGGTGAGAAATGGTTGTGTTAAACAGCACACTTGAGACAAACAAGCCTCTTAAATTCCTGGGTGCCTTCGTGGCTCTAAACCAACTTGTTTAATGATGTTTGTACGGTTGGTGGCAGGAAAAACTAATGTTAGGATCAGAGAATGAATCCCAGACTGGTTTGGGTTGGAAGGGACTATAAATCATCTCATTCCACCCCCTGCCATGGGCAGGGACACCTCCCACTGGCCCAGGCTGCTCCAAGCCCCAATGTCCAGCCTGGCCTTGGGCACTGCCAGGGATCCAGGGGCAGCCCCAGCTGCTCTGGGCACCCTGTGCCAGGGCCTGCCCACCCTACAGGGAACAATTCCTGCCCAATATCCCATCCAGCCCTGCCCTCTGGCACAGGGAAGCCATTCCCTGTGTCCTGTCCCTCCATCCCTTGTCCCCAGTCCCTCTCCAGCTCTCCTGGAGCCCCTTTGGGCACTGGAAGGGGCTCTGAGCTCTCCCTGGAGCCTTTTCCAGGTGAACACCCCCAGCTCTCCCAGCCTGGCTCCAGAGCTGAGTCTGCTGCAAAGCGGCCCAAATATTTGTGGAGGGTGAAACGCTGCAGAACAGCGCAGTGCTCACACCAGAACCTGAAACCCTGACCCGCGCGTGTTTCTCGCCGCCGTTGTCCTCGGGGCGGAGCTGCGATCCCGGAGCAGCCCCATCCCTGCCCATCTCTTCCCATCCCGGGGCAGCCCCATCCCTGCCCATCCCGGGGCATCCCCATCCCTGCCCATCCCTGCCCATCCCGGGGCAGCCCCATCCCTGCCCATCCGTGCCCATCCCTGCCCATCCCGGGGCATCCCCATCCGTGCCCATCCGTGCCCATCCCGGGGCAGCCCCATCCCTGCCCATCCCTGCCCATCTCTTCCCATCCAGGGGCAGCCCCATCCCTTCCCATCTCTTCCCATCCTTGCTCATCCCGGGGCAGCCCCACCCCTGCCCATCCCTGCCCATCCCGGGCTCGGGCCGGACTCCCTCTGCCGGCTCCGCTCTCCGCTGCTCCCGGCGCTCAGCCACAGAGCCGCATCTGGAGTGTGCAGCCTGTTCCTGATGGCAGCATCTCCGCTCCTTCTGCACCTCCTCAGACGTTAGAAAGGCTGCTGCGAATGCAGCCGAAGATTCCTCATGAGCTAAGTTTTGTCTTGAAGTGCAGAGGGAAACTTTCTTTTCAAGTGGTGCCATTTTAAAATATTCGCAGGAAAGAAATTATTCTGCTGCAAGGCATCTGTGCAGACGGAGTGAGTCTTACTGCTGTGCTAGATAAGAAAAATGCTGCCACTGAGCAGCTCTCTATAGCAACTGATTGAAATATAATATACATTATTTGCATGTTAATAAGATTTCTAGCCAGACTTCCCCGACAAACGCAAGTGGAGACAAAGACCTGTATGTAATACATCTCTAACTGCACCAGAGTAATTCAGATTTCCTAAGTGTGAATTCACTTCATTCTGTAACGAGGCAAAGAAAGCAGCAGGGGAAGGTGGGGGAGCAATCTCCTGGCCTTCTTCAGGGTTTGGGATGCAGCTGGGAGCTGATGTTTGTCTGGGTTTTCCATCTTCGCTGGATTTCTCCTGGCTGACAATGGCTGCAGGTGACTTGGGAGCTTTTAATTGCTCTTTTTGAGCACGGAACTTGGAGCTATGGGGGAAATATAGGGAGACTGTCCTCAGCTAGGGATTATGCTGGGAAATCTGAAGCCCTGCTAGAGTTAAATCTGGCCAGAGACATCAAGGACAAGAAAAGCTTCTATAGAAACGTCAGCGATAAAGGGAAGAGCTGGGAAAATGTGGGCCCTCTGCAGAAGGAAACAGACCTGGTTACCTGGGACAAGGAGGGGCTGAGGCCACAAAGCTCTTTGGTAACCAAAGGATGTCCCTGAAGTTCTGGCTGCGCCTCAATTAGCAGAGCAGCGGTTGATTATCAGGGAGTTAATAAGACACAGCTGTGGAGTGGTACCTTCTCTCAGGAGGTGTGAGTGGGACCCTGAGTGCCTGCAGGTGTTTGTCCCAGGAGGAGCTGCTGGAATCCCCGCCCGTGGCCAGGTGGGACTCAGTGCTGGAGGGGAGCCCTGGGGCCCGGCAGAGTTGAGCAGCAGAGCTGGGTGAGCAGACCTCGGTGAGCAGACCTCAGTGCCTCGTTGGGGCTGGTTACAGGTAAGAAAGGGGATGTTTTAACGTGAGTAAGCACTTTAATATGAGGTGGGCACAGCCTCTCTTTGCTTGAGTGGTCCAGGTTGCCTCAATTTCAGAGGTTCGCTTCAGCAATGTTTTGTTTTTCATTGTTTTTCTGTGACTGTAATGGTTCTCTGCTCACGCGTGGGGATATAAAATCTTGTCTGGTTGTCTTCTGTGCTATTAATGGTCCTGGAAATACAGCAAAATGTCAAGGATGTATGTGAGTCATTCCAGACAAATGATTGTCTTCCAGTTCAGGTCCCATCAACCTGTGGTGTTGATGTCTTGGTATGGTTTTCTGAATTTAGAAAGTTATATTTCACTAGAATTAAGAATTTTTTTTTGACAAACAAAAAGCAAGCAAACCCTCTTGTAATGGATTGTGGTAGACAACAATATTCTTTTAGCATGGTTTCTTGGTAGGACAGACACAGCACTGACCCTTTGGGTGCACCAGCCCTGTGGCAGTGGCTGGGTGCCAGGTCTGCTCTGGGGCTGCTCTCCTTGGCACCGTGTTGGTAACTCGTGCTGTGTGCAGGGAATTGAAGGGGAAGGTCCCTGTCCGTGCCCAGGGCAGGCTGCAGACTGGGATTCACTCCTGCAGGGCAGCTGGGATGTGCTGGGTTCTGAGGGGCCTCGGGGGGTTCTGCTCATGGCATTGCAGAGTCCTGGGCCATCCTTCCTCTTCATCCTGGCTGCTCACCTTGCTACAGCCCCTTCATTGTCCTTTCACCGTGGAAGTCAGAGCAGGAGCTGCTTCAGAAACATTTTCTGCTTGATAGTCCTTTGTTCCCCTAATGGTTTCCTGTTCAGGCAGGCAGGTGTTCCTCTGGAAATTTAAGCATTGTTATTCAAATCCAAAGCACCTTGATATACCATTATTTTAAATTCTTGAGTTAGGTGCCAGCATCCAGTGGCACCATGGCCCCAGGGCGTGCGTGCTGTCTGTGCCCTGTGTTTTGGGCTGGCTCTCTCCAGGTTCTGCAGTGCTGTCCTCTGTGAGCACGTTGGGCTGGTTATGTGGAAGGTCCTTGTGGTGATGGTAAAGAAGGAATTCACAGCTGTAGGAATATCCTCTGGGGTTTTATTTGCTGCTGGGAGTTATGATTAATGGCTCTACGTTGTGGAGAGCAGGTGTATTTTGACTTTTCCTTGCATTCCATCTTTCTATGTAGCCCCATGGCAGAAGCATTTGATCTTGGCTTCAAGCTGGAGCAGCTGTGTGCACTCCAAAGAACATCTGTGTTCTTTAGTGTGTTCACTCTGCTTGGCTTTCTGCTTGACCTAGGCAGGCCTGTGGGTGGGGATTCTTCAACCCTCAGTGTAACTCTTGGTAAAATTCACTGCTAAAACCAAACACTCTGTCCTGATCTTTTTTAGGCAAAACCAGCCTCTCTCATCTTGTGTCTTAATTCATGCACATAACTTGGGCGAGTGTACAGTGCCATAGAGGTGAGCAGGCTCTAATTACAGGAAGGTAAAGTGGTGATGCCTGACCCTTCCTGTGGTTCCTTCCTGGAGGATTTTCCTCTCCATTTAGCACAGCCTTTCCTGGTGTTGATCTCCCTGATTGAGGCCCTGCTGTGCAGGGGGAGGGCTGGGACCTATTGCAAATGAACCAGCTCGATTTGAATAAGGTAGAAAATCTATATTCAGCTTTCAGGCTTGGTTCTATTTTAAGCTTTCAATTGAGTCCACCACTTCTTGAGTGCTTGATGTTGTCAAGGGTTGAGAGAATGACTTTGTCTTTCAGGAAAGGAGAAAGCTGACTTTATTTCAGGTTTGCTGAGGTTGTGACACCAGTGCTAGTACAGTGTTAGTGCTGACATGGAACACTCCCCCTGCCTGGTGGGCTGTGTTTGTGCCTGTGCCAGTCAAGTGCGTGGAGATGAAAGTGCCAGGCGTGGAAGGGAGGAGAATCAGTAGTGAGGAACTTACCTGTGACCTTTTTTCCAAATGGCTTGGGAGGAAAACTTTGAAGGCAGTGATCTGAGACTGTGGATGTAATTCAATAGCTGCTCCTGGCTTGCATTGCAAGGGAATTCTAAAAGGGTGATAAAAACTGCCTCACATAAGGTAGGAGAGACCTCTTGAATCAAAGGTCAAGAGTTGCTGCTCATATTTATTTCCAGTGACATGAAGCTTGTCAGGCCCATGCCAGGCTCCTGTGACTGTGTCCTGGTGTAGAAGGAGCACACCTCAGTGCTGGTGCAATATTTAATCAGAGCCTGATGTGCAGGTGACTGGGAACTGAAGGAGGGGAGGCAGGGAAATTAATTTCTGCTCCTGCTTTCCCCAGTTGTGCCTTATAAATTACCTGGCCTTTGATGCTTAAAAAAGAGAGTGGTTGGACTTGGATCTGGATTCTCTGTTGAGCAGCACAGGTTGCTTTTAATCCTAAAAAGGAGATTTGCTGAACTCTCTTCAGAGCAATATGATGAAATGGGGTTTTGGTTGTGCACAAGTGTTCCAGCAGTGCAGTCCTGTGCAGCATTACCATGGCTGGTGGCTGCAGCCTCAGGCTGCCAGGAGCCAGGGGAGCACTGCAAGCTGAGCTCTCCAGTGGAGCATCCCTGTGTCCCCCCTTGGACCTGCACACGTTCCTGGGGCAGGGCTGTGGGAGCTCTGGGAGCTGAGCCTTGGGCTGTGGAGGTGAGGGCAGGAGCAGCTCAGTGTGTGTGAGCACACATCCCTCAGTGGGGTGTGCTGGAGCCTGGTCAGGGCTCGGGGCTGTCCAAGGGGATCAAGGACACTTCAGGATCTCCAGCGGGGCTTCACGCCTTGGGGGAAGCCAACAATCCTTGGAAAAGCAGAAAAAAACTCATGGTTTGGGTGTTTTCTCCTACCCTCTCTACTCTTCTTCAGTATAGTGACAGCTTTAGGGTGGTAGAAATGTGCCTGTCTTGGAACTCATCACTGAGAACCTGGTGCTGCTGTTGGTGCTCCAGAATTGAGATCAGGCTCTCATCTCATGGGGTGATTCCATCCCCCCCCCACCCCCCTCCCCCCCCCCCCCCCCCCCCCCCCCCCCCCCCCCCCCCCCCCCCCCCCCCCCCCCCCCCCCCCCCCCCACCCCCCCCCCCCCCCCCCCCCCCCCCCCCCCCCCCCCTCAGCCTTTTCTTCACCCATCTGCCAACTTCCTACAGCGATCTTATCTCCATCCAAATGCTTCTGATCAGAGCAGCTCCTGCTCAGGGGACTGAGGGCTGTCCTCTGTCCTCTCACCTGCTCCCTCTGGAAGCAAGAAAGGATAATTTTTTTAAACACATTGCAGAGTTATGTAACTTCTTGATGGAAGTGCTTTCCAGCACCGAGCTTTCCTTATTATGTAATGTGATACATCACCAGAACTTGCTGACATAAGCCATGATCTTCACCTCCACTTGCTCATGAAAAACGTATTATTTCCTTGACCTTGCTTGGCTCTGGGGGCTGTGGGCACTATCAGGAACTCATCTGAGTATTTTACTCTGGAGAAGGGAAAACTGCTGGTAAATCAGGTGCCAGTCTGTCCTGCCTGCTGAGGGAGTGGCGTGTGTGGTCTGAGTCTCGTGGCTTTACTCCTGTGTTGTTTTAAGTGAGTTGTTCTGTGTGAGCATCTTTAAATAGGTGCTTCCCAGGCTTCTGAGAAAGGAGCAGCCGTGGTTTGTGTGGCATGGCATGACCCCCTTAGGCTGTTTTATGAGTCATCTTGCTGCGAGTGAAGGGAATCATGAAAGGTCTCAGAACGAGATAAGAGTCCTTTGCAGCTAACGAGATTTAATTGAGAATATACTTCCCTCATGCTAACAGTGCAGCGAACCTTGGCATCCCCAGCACACCTAGCTAACTTTACAAAGGTACCTGGCAAAGGCCACCAGAGCTTTGCTTAATAATTCAGCATGTGCAGGTCTGTAACTTTGTCAGTCTTTGTGCATTATGTTGATTTATGCTCTGGTATTCTGTATGAATGGATTGTGTAGAGTGGCTGTTCAGCAGCCTGCTGTTGTAATAATAAAGGCCATGAAGCTGGTGTGATGTGCTCTGTGATTTTGGGGGTGATTCCAGCCCACAGAAGACAGACCAATAATCACAACTGGTTCTGCTTTCTCCCAGGAACAGGGATGAACTGGAACAAGCTTAATACCCAAAGCCTTTTGAACCAAACCCTTCAAGCTTGCCTTTAAACCTCCTACAAAAGGACCTCAAAAGACCATTTAGAGACAAATAGCCAATTTGTAAGCCATCATGCTCCTTGGTAGCTGAAATGCCAACAAAATATCTCAAATCTATGTCACCTGCTCAACTGAGCACAGGATTTCCACTTTGCTGCTTGTGCTCAGCAGAGTGGTTGTTGGGACTGGTGGAGAGTTAACTGGGCAGGATTCCCACTCAGGCAGGAGCTACTGCTGGTGCTGTCAGGCAGTCTGCCTTAATAACCAATGTCCACTGTACAATATTACCTTCACCAATTAGAATATTTTCTTTAAGGCAGGGAAAGTAACAGAAAAGACTCAAGTGTGCTGCTTGTGACTTTCTGCCAGCTGATCAGAGGGTGATTTTACTAGAATTCTTTGTCAGAATCAACAATATCTTCCTCTTCTTTAGCTTAAGCAGGATGCTTCTATTTCTGAAGAGCAATGTTGGTGTGGGGTGGCTTGATCTCCATGTGTTCGATGCCTGGGAGATGGAGAAGCTCAAATATCTAATTAGCCTTCTGTTTCAAAGAAGTCAGACCTCTAAGCTGCAATAAGTAGTGTTGTCTGGGATGTGGAAATAGCCAAAATAAACAGCAGTGCCTGGGGACTGGGAAGCTTGGGATGCTGTCAAAGCTGATAAATTCTCTTCTCTCTTGGCTAATTTTGTGTTTAATATAAAGTGTGGGGATGTGCTGGGTCTCTGCCCATGCACTTGAGAAGGTGTGAGTAAAGCAGGGTTGAATGCAGGAGCTGCTGCTCTGCAGCTCGAGACCTCCTGGGGGATAATTGTTCTTTGAATTGGAAGACTTCTTGTAAAGAATACAGGCTGGGAGAGCTGGGGGTGCTCACCTGGAGGAGAGAAGGCTCCAGGGAGAGCTCAGAGCCCCTTGCAGGGCCTAAAGGGGCTCCAGGAGAGCTGGAGAGGGACTGGGGACAAGGGCTGGGGGGACAGGACACAGGGAATGGCTTCCACTGCCAGAGGGCAGGGCTGGATGGGATATTGGGAAGGAATTGTTCCCTGGGAGGGTGGGGAGGCCCTGGCACAGGGTGCCCAGAGAACCAAGTTGTTCTGTTATTCCTCAGTGTTTGAAAAAATCCTGTCTCAAAATACCACGTCCCCAAACAGATCAGGTAGAAGACTAAATTATTTATCTGCTTAATTTATGACCTTCCCTGGCACTGCAGCATTTGGAGAACAAGTGATTCTGTTCTTGTTGTGAATTTTTCTTTTTACTGACCCATCCCTTTCTCTGATGGAAAGGCCAAGGCTCTTGCTGCAAACCCTGGTGCCCCTGAGGCGTTTCCTCGTTTCAGAGCAGAGCCCCTTCTCCACGTTCAGTTGTAGCTGGAAGGCAGAGCTTTGGCAGCTTCCTGCCATCCTTGCTCTGCTTAGCTCCTTAAAAGCACTACAGATACCCCTCCCAAATTTAACTTAGTCTTTGCTTAGCTTTCCTAACCTCCCAGGAGTTTATATTTGGGGTCCATCTGTTAGCTTGGCCTCACATGACAGTTTTGTATGGGCTCTTCTTTTCACTTCCTTCATGGGGCTGGGAGTTCTTTACATTTATTTTCAAACTTATCACCAATGTCTAATTCTTTGGTGTCTCACTACCCACGGAGCTGCAGATATTTTTATTTACATGTGACCAGTAATCCACTGTCGAGCATCAAAGTCCACGTTGAAGGCTTCCTGTTGGCAGGACAGGATTACAAACAGCAGAAGGCAGCTGCACAGCACCAACTCATTAACTATTAATTATGGTATTTCTGTGTAAAGTAGTTGCTTTAGGGTTTGCTGCTCTGGTAGCTCTGGGAAAAGGGCTCTTACTGAGGTGGCTGGGTTATGTTCTGCACCTCTGACAATGTGATTTTTCATGATGCAGCCTGAGCTGAAGGAATACATCACTACTGAAAAACCCTAGCCATGCTCACTCACTTGCTTCGATAGCAAGAAAAAAAATCCTGTTTCCCTTCATAAAAGTAGTGTGGACAAGAATTTATACTTGGGAAAACTTCCCTTCCCTTTATGTGCTGGTTTTTATTTAAAACCCCATAAGCACATGAAAAAACCAACAAAACCAAACCAACCAACTAAAAGCCCCCCAAGCCATAAAAAAACCCAAAAAACCCCCAAAAACCCAAATCCACCAAAAAAATCTCAGATTCTGGGGGCTTTCACAACCTGTGCTTTATTTTACCTCAATCGACCAAACGTGGGAAAACAGCCACTGACATCCTTTTGTCCTTCCTCATACAACAAAATATCCCATGGTGGTTGCACAGCTTGTGTGTGCTAAATATAGCATGGATAGTGCTGAAGGAAGAAATAAGGTTTGTCTGCCTTGGACACCTCTCCCTGCTCCCAGTTTTCCAGGATCATTCCTTTTCCCATCTCCCCCTTGTGCAGTCACTGCTGGTGTCACCCTGTGCTGGCTGAGGAAGCTCATTTGGGCTGGGGTGGCCAAGGTGAGGTTGAGAAATGAGTTTTAAGTGTTTTGGCTGCCTCTTAGCGTGAGCCTGGAAGCATCATCGCTGTAATTCTGGGTGTTTGTGTCTGTGCAGAAGGGAAAGGTGTAATTTCTCTCCTGCCTTTTCATGCTGGGACACGGAGCCTGCCTGGATCAGGGGCTGCAGGGGCCTGGATGCCTCAGCTGCTCTTTTTCCCCTCATGAAAATGGACTTGTAGAGCTTTGCAGACAAGAGTGATATGGCACAACTTCTGAGTGGAGGCAATGAAAATGAGCTGCAGTGAGGTTTTCTGTTGGTATTCATGTTTTTGTTAAAAAAATACACTTTGACGTAGTATCTACAATGTATTTGACTGAGCAGTCTGCCACACCTTGGGTTTTTCATGAAATATCCAAATACAGTTTTACCTTAGCCTTTAGCCGTGCTCCTGCACAGTGGCCACATTCTATTTATCAGCTGGATTTTCTTCTGCTTTTGGGTATTTCAGTACTTCAAGTTGAAGGTGTTTGGTTTTTTTTTTCTTGGAGAACACTTTACAGCTGGTGTTAACAGTGATTTCAGGTACCCTGGCAGCTCTGTGTTCTTAGAATTGTGTTTTCTTGATGTTGCTTTTATTTTGGTAATTCATCCTTTGAAACCTGGTAAGATCCAGTAAGTGGACAGACTTCCTTGAGCTGGAGCTACCTGCAGTTGTGGGTAGCTGCTGTTCCAGTTCAGAAGTTTTTTGCTACTATATGACACTTAAAGCACACAGTGAAATTAAAGAAAATTCCCAACTAGGTTATTCTGAGAAAAATCTTAGCCCTGCAGTAGAAAAGGGCATAATGAAAAGTTTGCTGTTGCTTGGACTTAATGGCTGAAATAAAAAACCTCCACCTCCCAACAAAGCAAAATGAATTGCTGTCTGATCTCTTGTTTATAATTAAGTAAATGGATCAACTTGAAGCACTGGGAAGTGTGGCAGGTTTACCCAGGACTCTCAGTAGCCAGTGCTGCTGACAAAGCATCAGTAGATTTATTAAATTGCTGAGTCTGTATTTCCTTTGTTGCTTGAGCTGCCAGTAGAATCCCCGAGTAGCCCCGAGTGGCTTGTTTGACTTAGGGCTCTCTGTGCTGTGCATCCTCCCCACTGTTTACAGGAGTGTTGGAGCTGCAAGGACTCAGTCCTGATCCATGGGGTGTGCCTGGGAGGCTCTGTACCGCACTTCTGAGGGAGCTCTGCCATTCACGTGTCGAGAGTGTTGCTGAAATTCGAGTTCCATGGAGTAGGCGTAGCAAACCTACTTATAGCACCAGTGCTTCTTGCTGGAACCATCTGGTGTTGGATCCCTGGCATTAATGAAAAGCTTGCTCTTTATGTAAGAAAGGGAAGAAAATCCTTCCAGAACAGTCAGCCTGGAAAACATAGGACTTCCCTCTCTTTCCTCTCCTCCCCCCCAGAAAAGGGATTCAGAGAACCCAACTGTAAATGCCACGTGAAACACAATTAAAAGGTGTCTGTCACTAAATGTCTCATCTTGCTTAGAAAACATTCACTGGTATTTTTAATCCCAAGTCAGAAACTGCTGCTGTGTTCCTGGCATCCTGCTGGAAAGGGTGTTCCCAGGACAGGACCAGGAGCAGGCTCCTAGGCTCTGCACATTCCCAGGGTTGTACATCTGGTTTCGTGCCCACCTCAGTGACAGATGAGGGTGTTGGAAAACGTGCTCGGTTTCTGAGAGGTGGAGTGCAGCTCTGCCTTCAGCTGAGGGCTGGCTCTGCATGTCAATAATTAACCAAGGTTGTTGCTTGTGTTTTCTTTGCCTTCCCTCAAACACTTGGAGCACACGAGCAGATGTTCTTGCTATTTCCACCTGTTAGGAAGGCATCCCCTTTCTGTGTTGAAATTTTGGGCTTGTTTTATAGACTCTCAGTTGCTGATACAAGTACTGGGCCAAATAACATCTGTTTGTTCAAACAAATAAGTGAGGACACTTTTTTTTCTAATTCTTAATTTCTTCTGACTCTGTTAGACGTGAGCTTGGCTTTCAGAGGTTTCCATCACGTTCTTTGTGTCATCTTTGCTTGATCTTTGAGATTGTCATGCATTGATGCATCTTCTCAGGTTCGGCTGGGTTCTTACAGGTGTAACATATTATAAAAACCAGGGGTAGTAGATAGAGAGAGTAAATATGATATAAAATAAATATAGTAGCTTTTATTTGTAGATGTTGACTTAGCTTTATTTGGAAGAGATTACAGTTCTCTTACCCCAGTAAATTTGAAATACAGTGTTGATATTGAACTAATGATTCTTTTCCTATCTTGTGTGTGTTCTGGTAGATTATGAGCTGCTTCTGTGTGCCTTTTTATAGACCCTCCTCCTGTTTCCAGATCATGTGTTTCAGGGCCACGAAGTGTAACCTGACGTGGTAAATCAGCTTAGCTGTGGTCTGGCTTGCACAACACAGGATGAGGATGGATTTCAAATTTAATAATGCTGAATGACATCAAGTCCTACCAAGATCCTGACTGTCACTCCTTGCAAATGGCTTTATTGGGCTTGTAATTGATGTTTGAGGTAATTAGTGCACACTGCAGGGTGTTATCTGAATTCTCTGGGTTGATCAGCAGGCTGAGTGTCAGCAGTGTGGAAGCAGTTCTTGGTTTAGAAGCATGAAAAGGACATTGTGGAGCCTGGCAATAATATGTTCTTCATACAAACCTGCATATTTTCACTTGGAATTTTAGGAGTAGTGTCATGATTTACTTTTCTGTCACAAGAGCTGCAGATGTGAAGTGGGGAGCTGTTTGTTAATAACAGAGCAGGGCTTTATCCTTGATGTAGGAGAATGTGTAGCTGTGCTGGAATCTCCCAATGGATGTTTGCAAATAACCCAACATTAACACTTGCATAGGAAAGGTTCAGGACCCCACTTTGTCTTTGAAATTGGGATGGTGTTTGAATAATTCAGTATGCTCTGAAATGGAAAGCTGAGGGCTGCTCTGCTGGAGAGGGTTTTCTGGGGAGTAAAATGCTCCAATGATGGGGCTGACCTCACAACTCTCCTGTATTTCTTTTAAAGCTGTGAAGATAACTGCTTTGGGCTTTAAAGGAGCTGAGGCTTATGAATTGCAGGCTGTAAGTTCAAGTGTGGCTTGTCAGGAATAAATGCTCCCGTGCAGTTCCTTGAACAGTTTGATTCTAAGTGTTCAGCTTCTGTCTTGCCAAATTCATTTGAAGCTCGGCATCAGGCAGGGCTAAGCTTTGCTAATCCTTCAGAAACACTTAGACTGCACACAGGTAGTTAATGAAGTCAGTGGGACTACTGGGAGCCCTGCATTTAAGGGTTTTGCTGAATTAGGATGTGTATTTTCCGGGGATAACCAAGAAGTGCTGGTGCTGCCCCTGTTCATCTGCCTGAGGGCTCTGCACTGTTGTTTTCCTTCCCATGCAGAGCACTCAGCAGACAAGAAGCATGCTGGTGCACTCTAGAACTGAAGGAGAAAAGATAATAAACCAATTGTAAAGAGCTTCAGATCTCTGCATTCTGTTCCAAATGCATCTCTCCAGCCTCTGGCTGAATCTTCTGTGGAGGGAAGGCAGGCTGTGGCCAGGAGGGAGCCAGGGCCAGCTGTCAGGAGGAGAAGCTGGCAGCTGGGGAAGTGTTTTAAAATAATTGTTTGGGGAGCATGCAGGGAAAGCTCTCGCGACTTCCCTATCCTGTCATTCCAGTACATCATGGAATTAATAAAGTAAGATGTACCTACAGTGTAGGGATAGGAAGCTGGAGAGTTCAGCCACCTTCCAGAGCACAGGTTAAGGACTGGGAAAAAAAGAGGGAAAAGATTGTTACACAGAGGGGCTGGGAATGTTTGTCAAATCTCACAATATTTAATATGTGAACTCCCACCTACTGCAGTCACTGTTTAGAATCCCAGCTTTATTGAGAGACAATATTTTCAGGCTGTGTTTTTGGTATATTTTGCTGTGGCACACACTAGATTTTCATGCTTCTCTGGGGAAAAATGTTTGGCTTGCAGTGAAGTGCCAGAAGTGAGAGACTGGGCCGTGTTTTTATTTGTGAAGGAGAATATTTTGCTGAAGTCTTTGCCAAAACCCTGCCACGTTCAGGGCAGGGGCTCAGTTTAATTGGTTGCTAGAGAAGCCACTGATTTCCTCACTGCAAAGCTCAGGTTTAACAGATAGGGCTCTTAAATTCCGGCACAACAGATCTGTTCTGCAGAAGCATTGGGGTTAGTGCAGTTTTTAAAAACCAGTAAATCCTCACCAGCAGCACGAGCCACAGCAGCGTTTACAGCTGAAATACAAATAACTCCTTAATGGGACAGCATTGAATTCCCATTTTTTATTTGCTGAGATAGACTTTTATTAAGTAGTCAGCTTAATAAAGTGAGTTACTCTGATCTGTATCAGACGGAAATGTTCAGCTTGTGGCCTCTTTTCCTCACGTCTCTTCCCTGCACACCCCTGTCCCCCACCCCAGGATATAAATCACAGGTTAGAGCTCAGCAGGCTTTGGAGCAGCCCTGGAATGCCCTGGCTCAGGTGATCTCCAAGCAGTTTATGACCTAAGCATTATCCAGGCTGTACCAGGGGATGTTTCTCAGGGCTCCCAGGGGCAGTGTCGTGATGAGCTCTCTTGTTACGTCACGGTGACCCATTTCTGTGCTCCCCAACTCACCAGCAATTCCCAGGGCACCAGTGTAAAGTTATTTAAATACCGTCATTTTCAACCCATGCAAAGCTCTTAGGTGAATGCTCTGCATCAGGGGAGAATAATTAAATTGCTATAACTGTGATTTAAGTGGAACCAGGACGATTTAAATTGATTTGGTTGCTGTTAGTGAACTCTGTGTGACGCTTTGGGCGCTCCTGTTGTAATTACGCTTTGAAGGGGACGTGTGTCCATCTCCAGCTGTTACTGGCCTCGTCACAGGGCCGTGTCCAAATGAGGTGTGACTGATCCCATTTGCCCAGGCTCAGTGTCTGGGGCAGCTTCCTTGGCTGCCCCAAAGAGCTCACCTGTGGCTGTACCGGTGCGTGTCCAACGTGAGGGCTGAGCCAGGGAAGGGCTTTGGATGTGCTTAAGCTGTGCCTGGATGAGCAGGAACGGAGCCTTGGAAGCGTGGGAGGGTAGGGTAGAAGCCTTCCCCGTAGCTGATCTGCTGGATAACAAACTGACCTTCTTTTTCAAAAATTTAAGGGTTATATTTTAATTTTTTCTTTGGCGGTAGTGGGAGATCAAAGAAACTGAAGAGAGGGAAACCTAAAAGCAGTCTTGGCAAACTGTCAGAAGCTTTCCTGCATTAAACCAGACTCTCATTTCTAAGCTTGTACAGGAACTTCTCAGCTGTCCTCAGGAAAACAACAGCTTTGAGTGTGTTTGTGGTTGTAGCGTGTCTGAAGTCAAAGCCGAGCTAAAGAGGATGTGGACTGTGTTCCTGGGACCTCTGCAGTGCTCTGGGGTACTCTGGATACTCCTTGCCTCTGGAGCAGAGCTGGGTGCTGAATTCCAAGAGCCAGGTGGGGCTCTGCTCGCAGGGAACAAGGGACAGGACAAGAGGAAACAGCCTCAAGCTGGGGGTTCAGATGGGATATTGGGGAAATTGCTTCATGGAAGGGATTGTCAAGCACTGGCCCAGGCTGCCCAGGGCAGGGGTGGAGTCCCCAGCCCTGGGAGTGCTCAGAGTGTCAATGTGGTGCTGAGGGTCTTGGTTTTGTGCTGGGTTCATGGTTGGGCTCAATCATCTCAGAGGGCTTTCCCAACCTTAATGATTCTACAGTTCTTTTTCCCCCCCTCACATATTAAAATAAAAAAGAAAACGTAACCTGAACAGTCTCTAAGCATAAAATTCTTTTTAATCTTTAAACCCATGCATAAATTGTTTTTCTTTGTAAGCAATCCCTGCTAATACCAGATTAGCAGGGCTGTTTCCCTGCTTTGTTCCTCCACCTGTTCCATGGGACACACTGGTATTCCCAAGCAAAACTACTGCCCCAATATGGATCCTTAAGGTGATGCAGGGAAGAAGAAATTATTTTTGTGTTACAAGTGACTGTGTTTTTTCTGTATCCTTGTATAATTATAGCTAAAGTTATTGTATAAAGTGGGATTTGATTTTTAAGCTGAAAATTGGATGTGTTGGGAAACAATTTAAATTTCCTTAATATAATCCAATTTTGTTAATACAGGTAGAGTTTAAATGGCACTTGGAGTAACAGTAGGTGCAGTAACTCCTATGATTCTTTGCAGTAGGAAAAAATTACCTCACTGAGGATTCATATATGAACAACTGGAAAAGATTTGGATCCAGAATGTGCTTTTCTATCCCTTTCAGTTGTGGTCCTGTGTGGAGGTCCCTTAGGTCATAGGTAGGATCCCATCACCACAGGAGCAAAGTGCCTTTGGAATATTCTTCTGGAAGGAATATTCTTCTGGAAGCAATTCTGTTTCTGCCTCAGCCCGTGGGAGAAACACCTTGACTTGTTCGTGTTTTGTTGCGTGTGAACAAATGCCTGGGAGGCAGGAGATGTGGGGAAGGGAATTGGGAAGGATGTTTAGGATGAGAGATCAGGTCAGCTTAGAATCCACTGGTTCTGTGGCTCACTTTTATCCCTCTCCAGTGAGTTTGGTGCCTTGGCTCCGAGGGTTTGAGAACTGTCTGTGCTGGGTGAGGGCTCAGCTGCTCCGTGCAGCTCCTGCGTGGGAGCGTTTCCTGCAGAGCAGGCTGGGGATAACGGGCCTGCCACGAGGGATCCTTCCCAGGATCCTTCCCTAGCTCTGCCTCAGCAGGAAAACAGGAGTTTCACTGAACAAGTCCCACACTGGTCTGAGAGGAGGGACCACAGCTACACAAACCAAGTGGCACCAGAGTTTGGTTCACTCTCAGTAAAAGCAGGTGAAACCCTCTGCCCCATTTTGGTGCTGGGGGCTGAGGAAGCCCCAGGCTGCACCCTGAGTTGAGCTCTTGCACAGCATTTGAAGAGCATCAGCTGTTCAGAGCTGTCCCTGCTGTTCTGCATTCCGGTGCTGCTTTGAGCAGAGCTGTGGGAAGGGCAGCACTGGTGCCTCTTCAACTGCTGGACCTGCATCTGCAGCTTCAGGTCGATTTTGAGTAATCCCTTGGATTCACAAGCAAAGACCCCAATCGTGGATGTGTTTTGCACGCTTGAGAGTGCTCAGTTGTGCTGCCCCAGATGGGTAAGGGCAGTACTCAGTGATGGAGAGTCTGGAATGAAGCACAGAGTCCCACCCCTTCTCCTGCAGCAGCATTTCGTAGGCCTTTTTCTGAAGTAGGAAGTGCAATACCTGTAGGATTATGGTTATGAAACTCATGGGAAGTCATGTGTGTGTACTTGTTCAGCACACGAAAGGGGATGTAAGGACCCTGGTTTAACTTTAGACATTGCCTTAGGGTTCACCTTCCCTGTCCCTCATGCCTTTGCTCTCGGGCTCCTGGGGTGAACAGAATGTAACACAGAATCATAAAATCATGGAATGGTTTTTGTCGGAAGGACCTAAAAGATGATCCAGGTACAACCCACCTTCCTCTATCCCAGGGTGCTCCCAGCCCCAATGTCCAGCCTGGCCTTGGGCACTCCCAGGGATCCAGGGGCAGCCACAGCTTCTCTGGGCACCCTGTGCCAGGGTTTCCCCACCCTCACAGGGAACAATTCCTTCCTAATAACCAGTCTAGACCTCCTTTTTCAGCTCAAAGCCATTCCCCTTATTCTAGCACTCCATGCCCTTGTAACACACCACTGGCCTGGCCATCTCAGACTAGCCTTTGGCTTTAAAAGCCCTTTCTGAGAATCCTGCCCTTTTACCTGGTACTTGGAGTACCTCTTGCAGTGTGTACTTTATAACTCCATTCTCCCTAAAACCAGAGGGAAAATTAACTGCTTTCACCCCGTCTTTGAGGAATCTTCACTTGCCAGCTGGTGCCAGCTTTGTGCTCTGCCGGGTCATTTAGCAATTCCCAGGGGATGAGGCATGGAACAATCCATTCCCTTCAGCAGAATCTGTTTTGCAAGGCTTGCCTGTATCTTTAGCAGTGCATGCTCTGTGCCTTGAGCTCGTCCTCACAGCTCTGCTTGGTGCTGGAATATCAGTGTCAAACTCCAGCTCAGAGCTCTTCATTGGGACAGGATTTAGGTGACAAAAATTGCCTCCCTGAACTGAAAACTCTTCCCTGGGGGAGAGCATTGCATTCCCTGCGACCAGGCACCTGTGCCTGTGAGTAGCTGGGCGGGAGCAGAGGCAATTAAGCAGAGTCACTCATTAGAAGCGTTGGTTTGGTTTCTCATGCTGCCTGGAGAGAGTTTTCCCCGCGGCAGCGTCTGGAGTTCCTGTGTGGAGGCTGCTGGAGCAGCTCAGAGCTGGATTAACTTCAAACCTAAAAATAGCCCACAAGCCATCACAAGCAAAAATGCCTTTTCCTCCAGTGAATCATGGAGTGATGAAAATTCAGCTGTGCTGCCTCCTCGGGAGTCCTGGCAGAAAACAATAGAGCAGTGTCCAGAGCTGCTGGAGTAGGTGGGATTCCTGCAGCTGTCACTGCACAAGACACAGCAAATGGGCTTTTAATCTGATTGTACTGAAATTAAATACTACACAAAACTCTTCTGCTTCTAAATAGCTTTGTTTTTCCTCCTCGGCCTTCTAAGGTTGCACTTGAGATGGTTACATCCTAATATTTTATCTTTTGGATGATTATGAATGACTTAACTTTTTGCCCCAATCCTTCTGTTCCATGTCAGCATTTGTAAAAATGCCTTTTGTGCAGCTGCTCTCTGGTATTGATCAGGTGATGTTCAGTAGCTGAGCAGGCTGTTCCAGGTCTGGTCTTACACGTAGTAGGAAGGACCTGCTCAAATGCAGCCTGTTAACTCCTTCTCTTTTTATTCTGAAGCGATAAAGCAAGATCAGCTTGGGGTTTTTTGATACTACAACCACTTCTGAACAGTAATTCCATTGATAAGTGCCTGTGGAAATAAAAACTTGAGCTCTTTTTGAACAGTCTTACCCTTCTTGCTCTTGCCAGAGGAGCAGCAATGGTGTGTGAGTAGTTTGCACAGGTAGTCCTTACCCTAATGATGTTTGCAGTTCCTTATTAGGTTATACCATAATCCCTGAATGTGATTAACTGGCAATTTACACTTCAGAGCCCTGGCTTTTACTTATAAAAGCTACAGAGAAATAAACTAGAGAAGCAAATTGGGAGTTAACTGTGCAATCAAAGATATAAATGTGCCTCTGCAGTCTGAGTGCTGCTGCTTTGCTGGCTCGAAGGACAGAGTCTTACTCAGAGTAGAAGGGGAATTGCTGTCTAAGACAGCTTTTAGTAACATGATGAACAGCAGAGGTGCTTAAGAGCATGCAAAGCATGTTTAGCCTTTATGGGCAGCATTAGTTAATCCTGTGGGCAGAGTTAAACTGAATATTCCCATCTATGTGTAATTTATAACGTCCTGTTTTGTAAAAATGCAGTTTAGAACAGTTCATCCAGTGCCCTTCTCAGCAGTGGTGGGAAAGGCAGCGTTGGCTGCACGTTTGGAAATTAAACAAATGTTACTGGCAGTGGGCTGGAAAGTTGTGTCTGAGCTGGTTAAAAACCCAATTACTGCAGAGCAGATCCTTTTACAGCTGCTAGCAGCGAGCAAACGGGAATTGCCATCATGAAGAAGGATCTGCTCATAAACACGTTTTCAGTTCGTGGGGTTGGAGTAGGTGGTGGCTGGTAGGGAGAAGTGCTGTTGAAACACCTGGTGTCTGCTGGAAAAAAAAGGTTGCAAAAATTCTAAAAACAAAAGTCAATTTTAGGAATTGTTGCTGCAGCTTCTTTAGGCAGAGAACTCTAAGCCTTGATCAGAACTAGTGTGTGGTACCACCTCAATTTCAACTTAAAGCACTTTGAGTACTTCCACATCTCATCCTTAGCACCATTTGGTTGTCAGCACCAGTGAAATGATTCTCTCCTCTGTGCTGTCAAAAGTGATGGGATGGAAGAGGAATTCTCTTCTCTCTCAGCACAAATGGATAGATATGTTAACCCAGCAATCCTATTTTCATGGTGGATTTAATCCAATAAAACCTTCTGTTATAGTCATGGAGGTTTTCTGGTTTGTTTTTTCTAAGGGTTTACATTTCTGTCTGTTTTATGCACTTTTCTCTGCTCCCCTTTCATTTCCTTACACTGCAAACAGAAGTGGTTGCTGCTACATTTCCTGTCTGAAGCTGCAAAGCTTCATGACTTAAAGCAAAGTTCAGGGATACTTGGATTTTTCAGCCCGATTTGGTGGTTGAAATTCATCATATCAGTTTTTTAATAAAAGAATGCACATCATGCACTGGCAGTACTGTGAAGAGGCTTAAACTCTTCTTCACTTTCTCTTGGAGAGGGTATTTGACTTTCAGGAAGTGTGAGGGGGGACGGACCATCAGTTTTGAGTAAAACACAACTGATTTTAGAACCAAATATGCAACATTTGGGTACGTGTGGCTTTGAGACCTTCCTTGGAGAGGCTTTATCAGGACCACTCAGTGTTGTCTCCTGTAGGAGGATGCTGATCAGCTTGTGATGTTTTGCATCTTCCTAGAGGCTTTCAAAGCCTCAGTGTTGACTATTTATAAACACAGAGAGCTCTCTCCTTTGCCTTTCAAAATTTAAACTTCTTGGAACTTAATTTGAAAGTAAATTTTTAAAAAGTAGTGAAGAAATTGCTTCTCAGAGGAAGCTGGGTACTATGTGCTTTTCTTTTGCTGATGAGCAGCAACTGTTGTTCAGTTCACCCTGCAAATCCAAACACTATTTCCCAAATAGCTGGTTTTTAACAAATGCTGTCAGCATAAGAGCAGTTGGTTTCTGTAGGAGGGACTGACTCCCTTGGAGCTGTTCCCATCCCACTCATCCATGGCCTTTTTATCCACCCTTTATCTGACCTTACACATCTCTGGGACGTGTGTCAGCAGGAGGGACATCAGTAACTGGAGCTCGATGGCACTGCCATGTGAGGAGCAAGATAACAGCAATTAATTGTTAATATTGAACCATCTGTGGGCTCCTGGCCTGTTTGACTGCTCAGTGTGCACCTCGTGGCCAGGGTACAGCGAGAACTTGTGGGGTTTGGAGGGTTTATTCTGTCACACCTTTATGGAAGTTGCACTGTGTGCGAAATGGAGAGCACAAGAAGTTCACTCACTTGGGGCTCAGCTCTCACGTATTGCAAGTACCAGTTTTAGTTTATATGTTATAGTATTAGTTTATTTTGGATGTATAAGGGTGGGAAAAGTAATCAAGTTCTGTGGTTTACAGATCCCACACACATCTTCCCCCGCTGCGTTCTCAGCTGAGTGGCTGTTCCTGCTTCCTGCCCATCCCTTTCCTTGCTGGATGAGCAGAGGGGATGCAGGATATTAAAGGAGACACCCACAAGCTGTTTATATGGTGCATCACTCCATGGAAACAGGGCAATTTTTCAGCACCTCCAGGTTTGGCACCACAGCAGAGCCGCTCCGTCTTCATGAGGAGAGCAAGGTGTGGGACTCAAGGCTTGCCAGCTTGGTTGAACTGGATAAGTTTCCATTTTGTGTCTGCTGAGCTGCTGGAATGTGTTCCCAGAGTGCCCTTCCTGGAGCATCTCTGCAGGGTGTGTCCTGTGTGTGTTTGTAGTCAATTAAAAAGTAACCAATGAAGACTGATGAACAACAGTTTGCTATAACAAAAGTAATTTTGGAGGAAGGGAGACAGGAAGGGAAGTGCAGAGCTCTTAATGGGATTATTAGAGAAGATGTGAAGTAGGAGGAAAATAGGTCAGTGTGAACCGTGATCACCAACTTTGAGACTTCATTTAGCCCTTGGTAAAACTGGGAATGTTCAACAACAGCTTCCTGAATCACCTGTCTGGGGCAGCCACGTGGTGTCAGTGACAGGGGGATAAATACTGCTTTATAGGGTTGGTATTAATTTATACCACAGTAGAAATTATATCATTTATATCATTTTTATAATTAGTAGCAATTGGTGTAATTAATATTAATTTAATATGAAAGTAATTGGATGAAAATTAGATGCTTAATAACACAGTGATGAGAAACACTGTAAACATAATCCCACAGAATTGTCCTTTAGGATTTGGTAGAAGTTGTCTGAAGCCTGACTTTTTAAGTGCATCACAGCCATGCAAGAACTTGATATTTCTGGGTTTTTTTGGAAAGCCTTGTTCCTTTAGCCTCCTTTGTTTATCTACCTAAGCACCAACAGTTTGAGGTTTCTGTTTCAACTCTTGAATGAATTACTTGCTGTTTTAATTGTGATGAGTAAAGAGATGTCAAATTAAAAATAAATCAAACAAACAAAAAGCCCCACTTCCACTTCAGAGGGCTGGTAAATTAATTCATGCATTTCTGTTACCAAGCTATGACAGGAGCTCTGTGCTAATTGAGCAAATATCTATAAAATGTCTCAAACTCAGCAGAAGTTGTAGGTGTTTGATTGTAGCATCAAACTACTAATTCTGGATGTCCTGTTTTATTTGCTCTGTGATTTGAGGCTCAATTAATAGTCTGACTGAAGAGTGTTTGTTTGAAAAGTGATTTGAGTAGCACCATGAAGAATCACAATTAAACTGTTTGTAAATTGGAGAGCAGTGGCTGTAATGGTCTTTGGCAGATTTGCAGGTGGGCAGAGTCAGGAATAGGAAAAACAAATGCAATGGAAATTCAAATTATTGTTAGACAATTTGTGAAAAAAATAAAAATAATGTAACAACAGTCTTCCCAAGATAATTTAAGAAGGACTTTGAGCTGAATGCTATACGCAAATCCTGGTTGGCACAGTAAAAATTAAGTGAATGAATGCATCCAGAATATGTTCTTTCTTTGTACCTTTTCAAAATACTTGAATAAAACAGCCTGAAGTGAGAGCTCCCTTTGTTAAGGAAGGCCAGGCTGTTCCATGAATCTTGAATAAATTGGGAGGGGAAGGGTCAAACAAATGGACTGGGGAATTAAGCCTTTGAAAATTACTCATGATGATGTTGATTAACAGAACCACATCTTAGCCTGCAACTTTGAGTTTCAGAACTATTAACATTCAATTCCCATTTCTAAATGTGAACAGCACTATCCCTTTTAAATGTGGGATTGTTTCTGTGGGAATCCCAGGATTTCCCCTGCCCCAAGGTACTGACCTCCTGCAGAAGAATGTTCCAGCAAGGAAAGTGCCCTTCTGGATTGCCAGTGAGTGAAAATACTTCAGAGAACCCCCCTGTGTGCTGTAGCAGATCAGGGATTTTGGTTTGTTCTGCCCTGATCCTTCTCCAGTTCGCAGCTAATCCTCGTGCCTGGTGCTTTCCAGGATTCCTGGCCTTTAATGGGACTGGGCTGTGCTGGCACAGGAATTGTTCCTGGACTGGGATGGCTTTGAGGTTCCTTGGGTTCAGTGCTGGGGTGACCAGTATTTTGCTATGTAACAGTTCTGTCATTGGTATTTTTAGATGCTGAGATATTTAGTATATTTAGTAGCTGAGATCAATATTAAAGTCTGACTTGAGACCTCTCTGCCTCTTGGGGTTTTTAGGGAGCCCAGTGCTCTGCAGGAGCAGCCAAATCCCAGTCTGTGTCCCAGGTTTTCAAACCAAGCCCTTGGGTGTTCAGTGGGGTCAGGCACTCCTACAACTCTGTCAAAGCACAGCTGGAATGTGCTTGAGAGACCCAAACTCTGTTTTCATAACATGAAAATTGAGCTGTCAGAGCTTTTGGAGCTGGCTTGGGATCCTCAAAGGAGTTCACCTGATGTAGTTTGCTAGAAGGATGTGGTTTGGGGGGTTTAAGTACCAAATTATTCTGAAGCAGATTATTTGGGCTCTGTGGTGACTTCACTGGTGGCCAGATGAAGGGCCAGGTAAATCTCTTTTTAATTACACTCTGCTTTCTCATGGGACAGATTCCAGAGTGCTGACGGTGATTGTGCTGGTCGTGATCAGATTTTGTGCTGTAAATTCTACCTGAAAACATGCACTGGAGAGCTTCTGGCACTTTCATGTATGAATGTAATGCAATAGCTATAAATATATGATGCAGTGGAGTTGTAAGTGCAATAAAGATGGAAAAAGGAAGAAAAAAAGGCCTGAGCAGTGTAAGAGATGAGGACATGGGAAAGTTTGTAGAATTTGGTTTTCTGAGAAACTTCTTGTCAGATATTCAGTGCCTAGGAGTGCTGGATAAATATAAATTTGTCTTTCAATTCAGCATTTTATGTGTAGAGTATGAGGAGTCTGTGCTGATCATCATCTTAAGTTAAACTTGGTCATGTTAACGATGAGTGCCACATGGAAACGTGGAGTGGGATTACCTGGGAAGGAAACAGCTTCTTGGCCCCACGGCTGAAATATCTCATCTTCAATACTGGGTGTGAAATGTTCTTAATCTATTCCATAACTTTTTGGTAGCAGTTGTTTTTCATCCATGTGCCATATTCTCCCAAAATAATTTCTCGACTGGGACAGATTGCTGTTAAATCCTTCCTGGAATACATTTCTCTGGCGTTTTTTCTGGGAGGAGGTGTCACATTTGGAACAGACAGATGTAAATTCAATCCCTCTCACACAGGACTCTGTCTCATGTCTGCCTTGGATGCAGCGATTTATGAGCAGCCGTTCTGGATGGTGAATTAAATCACAAAATGGCCATTCAGTGGCACTTCTGGGGTGGCAGGAGAGCAGTTTTTATTCTTGCTCTTGGTGTTAAATTGCCTCCTGGCACAGAAAGGGCCGTGTCTTTGGCCCAGGGGGATGAGGGGATTGTTCCTCCTCACATCAGACCCATCCAGCTCTGGTGCCCTGCTCTGCTTGCTCACAGGTCAGCTTTCCTCCTGTGTTAAAATGGAGATGAAATCATGAGCTGTGGGTTTTGAGATTCAATCTAATGGTTTTCACTGTCTGCTAGAAATTAATTTACTGCTCATTTGAAATAATATCTCTTTGTCATGTTAATTAACTGTATAGAAGGGGAAATAATAAGGGGATGTGGTTTTTTCCCTCCCTTCCTTGAGCAGTGAGGAGGACAGCTTTTTTTGTTTCCCAACCAAAACAGGTTTCTAATTAAATAACAGAATAACTCCTTGAAACTCTGCTTTGGGAGAAATATTTGGCTTTTTCACTTGTTCCTTTTTTAAAATGGACAATAGAGACTTGCAGTAATTAAAATACATTTCTAAAAAAATCTGGGAATTCACCAGTAACTTTTTAAAATTTTGTTTTGATGGGAAAGCAAAACACACATTATATCCAGAGACTCAATGTAAGATGCTGCTGCATCTTTCTTTCACCTCAGAAACAGAGGTTTATTCCCTTAATGACAAGCCAGCAGTGCTGCCTGACCCTGTGGGCTCCCCAGGCTGATAAGCTGAAGGACTGGAAGCTGGATCAGCCCCTGTTCTGCACATTCTGAAAAGCCTGGGGTTATGTCTCATCTTTCCATGGCATCAGGAGCTGCTCCTGTCCCTCTGATGGATCGTTGCTGTGATGTGCTGTGGGACTCTTCACTGTTTATGCTTGTTCCTGCTCAATCCAGTGTTTCCCCAGCACACAGGAGGGTCCCCAGGTTTTCTGCTGGTGTGGTGATGGATTTTGCTCCTCATTAACTTTGCCGGCTCATTCTCTGCTTCTGGAGAGCTCCTGCAGCTCCAGGTGTCCCTCTGGGCTGGGCACCTGCTCCTGTTTGTCCTTCTAGTGCTGCTCCCCAAAGGCTGATGTTTGAAACCATCTCGGGATATTCTGAGCTGGAAGCAGCTCTGTATCTCTGCAGGACTCAGCAGAAGTGCTCAGCTTCAAGGATTGGAAAACTGTTTAGGGAAAAGTTGATTCTGTTTGATTTTTCAGAGGAAAACTGCTGTGGTTTTGCTTGTGCTGTTGGGATTGTTTCACTTGTTTCTGGGGGATGCTGGATCAGAGCTGATGGATTTTTGGCAGTGTTGGGTTAACATTTGAAAGGCTTTTTCCCACCTAAATGATTCCATGATTCCCTTGCAGCCCAATCCAAAATAATGAACCTCTGGTGGGACATAGGATCAGGATCTCTTTAGCAGACGAGTGAGAGAAGCTCCTGTGGGGTGCCAGCTCTGCCTCTCACTGACAGCACACCAGACCTGGCCTGGCTGGGGAGGAGACAGTTCAGATTCCCAGTTGCTTCCTTGCCTGCAGTGAATTCCCAGTGCCAGCAGACAGGGAGAGCTGCCCAAAGCCTCCCCTGGAAGATCGGGGTGGGGTGAGGTGGCTCCTGCACCTCAGGATCCTTCTCCTCCTGGGCTGTGGGGCTCTGGAGTCAGACCTGTGGTTAACCGAGAAGAAACTCGAATGCTAAATATTACAATATTTATTTATTCATTTACTTATTCCTCCTGACAATTCCTTGGGCAGGCAGCAGGTTGTTTCCAATGCCCTGGGTACCTGCCTGGTGCTTGAGTGAGGCTCCCTGAATTTGAAGCCAGTGCATCCCTTGAAGGAAGGCTCAGTCTTTCCTTTGTGCCCTGGGAATGTACTAAAAACCTGGCTAACAAGAGGACCAGAACTTGGGTGTCTTTCCTCTTCCTGTACAGATTTGAGGTACAATTTTTGGTGTTTCATAGAAAACATTCTGCAGCAGCAGTGTTTAGTGGTGACCCAGTCCAGCTGGGGTATAAATCAGAATATTCCTTTACAGCATCTGTACCAAGCCATACAAGGCTGTTTGCTGCCCATCAGTGTTCAATAGAAAGCTCATTTTCATAACAGGTCAGTGATTAATACCTGATCAGAGGGCAAGTGCTGCTCTTGTCATCTGAATTGTGAAGACAAAATGAGGAGTCTTGATGGGGTCAATGGTTACCATAAGCCTGTGCCTTTTGTGTAATGATCATTTTCTGTGAGGGTAATTAATGAACTGTTTGAGTTATGGAGGACATTGATATTATTGACACTGATGTATGAGCTGGATTTTTAATGGAGTGGATGTGCTGACGGTGGGAATACTGTTGATAAATCAGACTTTATTTTATGCATTTAGCTTGTGCTTAGAACTATCCAGGTATTTTTAGAAACCTGGGATAATTTACATATTCATTGGAAAATGTCTTTGTCAGACTACCCCGTGGTGTTTGTGTTCACACCCTGCACTTCCAGCCCCTCCTGGCACTGCAGGTGCACAGACTGTCCGGCCCTCCAGTCACAGGGGTGTGGAATTCAGCTTGGAAAAGACCTTTAGGATCATCAAATCCAACCATGAACCCAGCACCACCACCCTGCTCACTACTAAACCATGTCCCAGGTGCCACATCCATGTTTTTTGAACAGTCCCAGGGGTGGAGACTTCACAAGTGCCCTGGGAAGGGAATGTTTAAGAGAATAGGGGGGAGGCAAAAAGGCAGCCAAGCCTTGGGGATGCAGAGCTGAGAAATACCTTGGCAAAGGTGTTGAAATGTTCTCTTGTCCTTGAGCTTCTGTACAGAGCCTCTGTCAGGTGAGCAGGAGGGGCAGCATCTTTGGGTTTTTGCAGCTGTACTCTGCTGAGAAAACTTGTTTTACATTTCTCTACTGCAGCAAAAAAACCCCCAAACATGAAAAAGAGTAACAAAACCAAATTTGCTCTTCTGTCTCAACAACAACAACAAATTCCTTTTGCTATTTCAGATAAAAAAATTGTTTCAACTTTGAGTGTGAATGTAAACAGGTGTTTTATTTGAAGTGTTCCATGTGTGATAAATAACTTCTGTGCTTCTTTATTGCTGGCTTTAGTTATGGTGTTGAGATAAACCAGAACAGAAAATTAGTCTGCTGCAGACACTGAGAGAACATCACTCATCATTGTGGCAAAACTCTCCTAAGTACTTACCCGAAATAGCCACCAACCTTGAATTGTTTTGGATCTGAACCCCTGGAAGCTGAGCAAGTTATGCAGACAGGAGACACAGATTACAGGTGAAAAATCACATGCAGAGATGCTGCTGCCTTGGAAAGAATGACTCTGTGCACAGTGTTTTGGTGGGAAATGAATCAGCCTGGAGGTGCTCTATTTGATTTCCTAAATGCATCAAATGATGGAGGATTACAGGACAAAATGGCCAGTGAGAGACTTTTGATATGTTACTGTTGCTTCAGTTGGCACCTTGGCTAAAGGGGGGTGAGGAGGGCATGGTTATTTTCCTGGTGCTGTCCTACACCCTGTCTGCTGGCTCTGGACAAATCCCAGCCCCTCCTTTTCCCAGGAAACCCAGCTGCAAGAGAGACAGGGACAGGGGCTTAGGAAGCACTTTGAGTTAAACTTGATGAACTTTGGGTCGCATAGCTGACTAAAGATCTCCAGCAATATCATTATTGACTGGTCTGAATATTAATTTGAGGTGGAGGATGTCTTTCAGCTGCAGTGCCTCTTGCCTTTAGCCCAGACACCAGCTCTGAGTGTGTTATAAAAGCCCAAGAGCCATTTCCAAATGCAAATGGATTCAAATACCTGAAGCTATTAGCCCATCACAAAAACTAGTTCTAAGAAACACAAGTGCAATGGCATTTTCTATGAAACCACTCATAAATGCCTTCAAATAAAGCAGCTTTCCTGATGTAGAACTTACACAACACAAATGGAAAATTTGGCTTCTGTGTTTCAGTTCCTGACTCATCTTGGGGAACATCAAGACCTGTGATAAATCCTGCTGCAATAAATTGTCCTCATCAGTTTTCTCTGTGTTGGAATCACTTTAGTCTTGGCTGGGAGGTAAATTTCCATGGCTGATGGGAGGAAAACGGGTAGGATCTGATTCAGTAGTTGAGCATCTCTCTCTGCCCTCAGTCATGCAGGACATGGAGCTGGGAGGAGCCCTGGCTGGACCAGCACTGGGTCAGCTCCACGTGGAGCCCCAGAGGGGGAAATCACTCTTTGCCAAGACTGGAAGGGGGGATAACACTGTGCTCTGCTGCCCTGAGTATCAAACTGATGATTAAGGTACAGAATTACTGCGGGCAGTGAGTTTTGGTTTTTTATTTTCTGCAAGTTTGTAAAATCATGCCTTAATTCTTTCACTGAAGTGAATGTTTATGAGGAATAGAGAAATACTTGTGTGTTTGACACGCCCATGGCAAGAGGGTCAGAACTGGAGGATTTTTAAGATCCCTTCCAACCCAAACAGTCCTGTGATTCCATGAAGGGATGAAGTTCTGGCAGTGCTGTCACGTAAATTACTGCTTGAACTGTTGTGTACCCCTTTGCATCCCACAGAGCTAAGCAGAGCTCTCAGTAAGCTGTGTGAGTGTGGGGGGAGGCAGTTCTGAGGTTCAGAACCCCCTTTTTTTTTTTTTCTTTTGGTAGGGGAGGCAATTTGTAGCAAACTTCAGCTTCACCTCTCTCCTGTCTGTACCACAGTAGTGAAGCTGGATATGTGTGAGTGGGGCCGTCCTGGCCTTTGGTGAGCACCTTCTCTGACATCTGAAGTGTGGCAAGTATTTATACAAATACTCAACACAAAACCATCTGTGCTTCTGTTGGTATTTATTGCATTTTACATCCCTGTACTTAGCAGCAGCACCGGCCTTTCCTGGCTCCAGAAGGAATGTGGGCTGGAGCAGTGGTACCTGGCATCACTTAGATATCCAGAGGTATTTCTTACTTCTTCTGGCTTCTTACTTTCCTGTGCTCTGGGCTGATGGCAGCAGTTGTTGCTCACCTGAGCCGGCGTTTTGAGCTCAGCCACCAGCACAGAGAATGTGCCACCTGGTACCTGCTGTTAGATACCAGCTGGAAGTGCTGGATCCTGCCCTCAGCAGCTCTGGCACTGGCTGTGGTGGTGCCTTTGCCCATCAGCTCCCTGCTGTGGCACAGATGCTGCAGTGAGGGAAGACACCTGAACACGTTTCCTTGGGTTAAGCCAAGGAGACAGGAGCTGAGCACCTGAGCTTGTCCCCACGGCTTCCAAAGCTCCTCCTGCTGCAGGGGAGGACTCAGGGCTGGGGATGGAAGTGGTGCCTTGGCTCAGCACCTGCACTTGCCGTGTGTTTGGCCAGCTTTGCATAATTGATAAGCAAGGACTTATCACAGGGTGCAAGCATCCTGTGGTAGCATCTGTCATCCGTGGGTCCTGCACCTGCCAACGCCAAGGTGTTCTGGCAGCTTGGACAGGAGTCTGAGAGCAGAGCCAGGGGCTGATGTGCTTTTGGGGGAGCTGTAATGACAGGAGCATAAAGGGATAAAGCTGCTTGATGGAGAAACTTCTCCACGTCCTGAATTTCTCTTGCAGCAGGGGAATGTCTAATCCTGCTCCTGCTGAGAACCAGGACTGGCTGCTCCAGGGAGCTGCTCACGTGCATCCTTCGGATCAGCCTCGTGGGTCAGTGGGTTCCATTAATTCCTGAGATTCCCTAATGGGGAAGCCCAAAGCCCACAGCAGGAATCCCAGTGTTGGCTGTTTGTGTCAGCTGGGGGGCACAGGACAAGGTGTTTCTTGGTGTCCCAGTGATTGGGCAGCAGCTGCAGAGGTGAAGGCCTGGGGCTTCCCTTTGCTGGGAGCAGGCTTTTCTGGTTTTCTCTTCAAGATCTGTTTGCCAATTCTGTTGAAGCTTCCTCTGCTGTGTTTGAGTTTTATTGTGGTGCTTTTGTTCTGAGGAATGCCCTGGTTTTTATATATATATATGTAAAACCTACCTTTTGCTCCAGTCCTGAACTAAATAGTCTAAAAGAGTCATAGAATATTCCTAACCCAAGTCCTAATTTTCCTTGTGTTTTCACAGGCGTGCAGCCTGGTCAAAGTGCTTTTATTTCTTAATCTGATCTGCTTCTGTTGCATCTGTTCCATTAGTTCCACTGATGGAAATGGAATTAGTTACACTGCCCAGGCAGGGAGTGTTAGGTAGATCTCGGGTACTCTCTGTTCCACCAACAGTTTGGAAAGGACATGGCTCAGGTTTTCTGATATTAGAATTATTTGACATGGGCAGATAATAAAAGATTGCCTTTGATGTGAATGCTCCTGAAAACCACAATAAACTCTGCCTTTTGCACCCCAATGGCCAGAACAATTATTGTTCCATTTCAGCTTAGGCTCTGCCCAAATGTCAGAGGCTGTAGAACATCCCTTTGCTGGGAATATTTGCTGTATAAATGTATAAGTGATGTATGGAACTGTTGGAGCAAAGGATACAAAAGCCCTCTTGTCACAGACAACATATAAATTTATATATCCCAGCTTGCTTGTTAGAGGATATAGGTTTGGATAGATATTAAAAATATTGTGCTGTACATTCTTTTTTCCCACTTCTTAATCTGCTTTTTGCACTGGGAATTCTTCAGTGAGAAAAATCCTTCACTGAAGGAAAATTTATCTTGCAGTTCAAGTTGCCTGAAGATTTGCTACATGAAGACTTGTTCTAGATTAGGTAATCTCCTTTACACACCTAACTTTGTACAAGTTAATTTTCTTAAAGCAACTGCCTTCTGAATATAGAGTATTTTGACTCTTACCTGCATTGTACAACTCCAGGTTATAAAGAATGATCTGTGCATCACCAGTCTCTTAAAAATTTAAGTACTGTGTGAAAAAAATGTCATGGACCTCTGGAAAATGGGATATTAATATTTGCCTTATTGTAAGTGTGGTGTGGTGGGTGATAAATGGTGTTTCTGTATATTCACTTCATATCAAGATCACTTTTATCCTTTAGTACCACCTCCTTTCCATTTAAAATTATTTTAAAATAAGTGGTTTTAAATAATTAGAGCTTGTAGAATAACTGAGGCTTTACCTTCTCATTATTTTACTGCTTCTGCTGCTTACCAAACTTCGTGTGCTGGTTTGATGCCTTTGGCACTTGCCTGGGGGGGATGAGCTGTGGGACAGAGAACATTCCTGGTCCCATGCAGTCAAGAGTAACCCACCAGCACCAGGAGTGTCCCCAGCAGTGCTGCACAAGGGCTGGGTGCTGTCCCCTTGGTGGAGCCAGCCCAGAGTGACTTGGTGGCATTGTACAAAGGTTCTTCTAAATCCTCTCAGTGCAGATTCCAGCTAGAGGTGGACTTGGAGCAAACCCAGGCTCTGACCTTTCCTGAATTTGAAAATGTGAGTTTGAGGGCTCGGTTTTGGTGCTCGTGTGGGAATGACAGTCCAGTGTGAGCTCTGGCTTCTCTCAGTGTAGTTACAACCAAGAATATTGCAGTATTGGAACCTTGACTGAAACCATCCCACATGAGCTGATGATCTGAGCTGTCCTCTCTGAAGTGAGCTCCTTCTCGAGGAAGCTCCTGGTAATAAATATACTCAGATATATCCTGGGTTCTTTGTCAAGTGGTGGTTTTAGCTCCAGGTGCCCAAAAGAATAGGTTTCCTTTCCTCCTGAAGGAGCAGGCTTTCATCAGCTTCGTGCTGGCACAAGCAGTAGTCTCATGACACAGAAATCCCCTCACTCCTATTTCAGCTGGATGGTTTGCCCTGTAGAATACTTGATTAAAATCTAAAATTATTTTGCTGCCGTATTATTTTCCTGAGCTGTTTCTGTCAAACCCTGCTGTCAGCCCAATCTAAAACCCCACTTGGGGCAGGGATGAGCAGGATGTGGTGTCTCCCAGAGCACCTCTGAAGCACACAAACACCCCGATGGTGTGCAGCACATCCAGGTGGGACTTCTTTGTGTTCAGTGTTTCCACATCATAGTTCTTCACAGGATAGAAACCATGAGAGTTTCTGGCTGTGACACTTGCCATGTTTTCCAGGAGGCAGTTGCCTTGGGGCATATGTTGAGCAGGAATTTTTTGCAGCCTTTCTCAAACCTTTTGTGTCAGATTCCCAGTGAAGAGTTTGGATCGTTCCTGTCTGGTTTGCAGCCCTGGTCTGCTGCCATGTGAGCAGGTGTGGGAGCAGAAGTCCATAGGATGGAATGGCCAGGATGGTTTGGTGACAGCCAAAGATGAGCCACAAACCAGCATTTACAGAACGAGATGCAGCTGGCTGGGTTCCAAATGTGTTTCCAGGTTGCACAGAAAATTGTGGATCCACAATGCCTGTGAGTGGGAAAAGGGAACGTGGGGAGAAAGGAGCAGAAGTGAGTTTAAAAGGTGATATTTGACACAGTGTTTGAGGCTGTCATTTCTGTAATTTGTAGAATAATGCAGACTTTTGCTGTCCTTTGGCCTTATACACACAACTCAGCTGCTCTGTAGGTTATGTTGTACTACCTGAGAGAAAACTCTTTGCACTGAGGAATGGAGAAGAGCACTGTAACTTATGTAACTCCTGTGCATTAGATGTCGAAGGTTTTTCCCTTATTAAGTGGCAGATTTCTGTGGAAGTGTCTTTACTGATGCTTTTACCTAATGCCATCATTTGGGTTATCCCCAATATCTCAATATGCTTCAGCATCCAAGTACTGCAGTTTCTTCTTCAAGCTTTTCACTTCTGCAAATGTGCCTGCAGAAAAGCACAACTGAGCTGGCTCTGGAAACATCTGGATCCAAACATCCTCGGTTTGGTACCTTTTGGAAGTGTCTCAGCTGAAAAAGTGTCCCTGAATCTTCCTGTGTTGTCCGTGCAATCTGATGGGATCCTGAGTTGGGATCCAGCTTGTCCTGGCTCTGTCCTGACAACATCCACCTTGCACGAAGTCCGCAGAGAAAATACATTCAAGCTCAGTCAGTTGTTTTCAGAATAACAGAATTCGTGACTTTTTATTTAGAATTGGGAGATCAGAAAGGCAGAAGTGTGACTTAACCCCTTCCATGCCCCCCTGAAGTTCTGGCAGGGCTTTGGATTTGTAGCCACAGGGAAACCTGCAGGCCCTGCTGCCTCTACAATGTTCTTTTTGTGATTTTTTTTTCTTTTCCTCTGAACCCTCTGTAGTGGTTTTAATGTGGCAGCTGAACAGCAGATAGCAGATAAATACCAGGAAGTGTTGAGAGGGATGAAAACCACTGGCTAGGTGCTCATTTGTTCAGATTATTGTTTGCATAGATGCAAAAAATGAACCTTTAAACACTGTAAATTCAGGATCAACACTTAATAGCATATCTTGTCTCTTTCTTTAAAATGAGTTCTATAGTATTATTGACTACCTGACAAAGAGTGATGAACGCAGTCCCTTTGCTGCTTTCTCTTTGGGGAAAGGCAATTAAACACTATTATATGTTAGAATTGAGCATTGCTGCATGTGGGGATTCATTGCTGCACATTTAAATGGAAGCAGAAATGATCAACAAACATCAATGTAATGACGTGTTCTAACCTTGATAAGGAAATTATGCCTTGTCTCTAATGGTCTGTGGGAATTTCATGGAGTTATTTGCCTATGAATAATGTTACTCAGAGGATGTGAAAGCAGTGCCGTGCACTCCTCTCCTCACACATTCTCAGCCATCACCTGCAGCTCTGAATTAGCTTACGAGGCACAGACAAAAGCGTTTCAAGTCTTTTACAAGCTTAATTTTTAAGTTTAAATGTCAAGAATGAAATCATCCAACTTAATAATACTGTAGGTGTGTGTGACAAGGCATCTTTCGTAAAGAGCACGGAAAACAAGCTCTCAAACTGTTCCATTCCCATTCTGTGGAAATGACAAAAATTGTGCATCCTGCTCTTTCAGTTGTTTACAGGAACCTACCACAGCCTTTCCATTTGCTTGTAAATACTTGGAACAAGTGTTGGGAGCAGGTGAGGAAAGTCATGATGGAGAGTCTTGTAACTGAGTTGGAGCTGGAATGACTTGGAATTGCTTTTGAAGTGCTAAAACTTTGTAAAGGGCGTATTAAGGGGTGGAATGTCTGTACTGAAGTCACTGGGACGTATCTGAAGATTCACCAGTGTTTTTCCATAAGCTTCTACTGAAATGCTCTAATGTCTGTACAGATCTGAAGTGGAGTCACTAAACATAACCCAGGCTCAGTAACCACTTTCTCAAGGCTCCATCAGTCCATTTAAAAATCGCAGTTTTAGTAAATACTTGCTGGTCTCTTCTCCCAGAGCCTGAATTGTGGATACCTGGCCTGGAGAACGGGGCAGACTTTTCTGTAATGAGACCTTACCTTGATGTTTGTTCAGGTGAAGCTTTCTGTTGTTTTTCTTGGCTTTTCAAGTTGCTGTCATCATTTGAGGAGCAGGATAAAAATACTGCAGTGCTTCAGCATTTCTGTGATTTAATAGTGATGTTGGTGTAATGTTCCCAGCTTAGAGTTACATTTGGTGAAATAATAAAACCAACCTGTGTTAGAATGTTTGGCTGTGAGTGAAAAAGTGGAGACAAATCTTCCCACTTTGTGAACACTTTTATACCATATTACTTCATAAACTTTTCAGTGAAGTCTCCTCTTTGTCTTAGTCTGAATTATCTAAAACTGGGTATGGTTGGAGAAATGGAATGTATCTGTAATGGTGTCAGTTTATTCAATTTACAGCCAATCTTTATTCTCTTAGAACCTGAAACAGGGACTAATTACATCCAGTAACCGAATTTTAACCTTCCACTGATTACCAAGACAGAAGATGAGCAGGGTCAGTGCTTCCACATGGAAATTTCCATGTACAATATCCCAGGCAGTAAACAACCTCTTGTAAATGATTCAAAAGGGTAGTGTCTGCCACCACTTTAAAAATGTGTGGGTTTAACTGTGTGAGTTGATTGTTGGGTGTTTTAATGGTGACATTCTTGCTCCTGATCCCTCTGTCCTGGTGAATTTGCTCTTTGTCCTAGACATGACTTAAATCTGCAGTGCTCTGTGAAAGGACAGGGCCAGTGGGCAGGGGAAACCAAACTGGCTGAGCTATTTTAGATAAATACAAGCTATGCCTGGCATGGAAAAAATAATTATGTCAAAATTAGTATCTGCCAACTAATTAAACTTCGTCAAACCTTAATTACACTTGTAAATAAAATTCATCATGTTTGAACTCTGTGTTCTTGTGGTTTAGAACATAAACACTGCTCAGCTCCTTCCTGGCTTTCTGTGTACAGTGAAATATTAAGTAATGACAGGAAAAATGTATTTGCTGTCCAAAGGTTTTGAGCTTGCTGATGTAAACTAGAACACTGATGTGAGTGGAAAGACTCCCATCTTGCTGGAAAAAACCTGCATTTACTGTGGTCTCTCCACATCAGGAAGAAAAAAGCTTGGCAAACTTCCTGTGTGGCAGTTCAGAGCTGTGGGAATTGAGCTCGTTGGGGTTGGTAGGGGCTGTGCACTTGGAGGCACTAAAATAAAGCTTTTTATAGGAATTTACCTTCAGTGCTAGCTTTGGTGTTAGTGCCAAAGATTCAGCGTTCTCATTTTGAACTTTAGGCTTGATTAGAGCTCTTCTAGGAGTGTCTTTGAACAATGGTTAAAGTAAGTAGGACAGTGTTTTAGGGCCTGTCCTGTGCTGATTTCTGCATTCTGAAAATTTGCCTAGGATGGTAAAAAAGCCGAGAAATTGGTATTTCTTCCTAGAATGTGGTGGCTGAGCTAAATGGGTCTTAGAAAGCAAACAATTGGTCTGGTTCACTTAAAAATGCAATACCAAAGCACCTGTAGCAGTCCAGCTTTCCTAGAGATGTTTATTTAAGGGAAGGACTCCTAAACATTAATGCTCTACTAGTGCCCAGAGGAGTGGCATTGAGAAGGTTTTAGTCATTGCTCTCTTTTTTTGAGTGAATGAAAAGAATCAGTAGTTTTGGTGGCAACAGTGGGAGTTTGGATGATCTGAATTTATGTTGCATTGCTATCTTCTTCGGACAAGCTCAGTGCTGAATTTTCAGGTGTGTTTTTCCATCCTCTGTGAGCTCACCCTGAGGATATCAAAACCAGAGTCAGAGGCTGGATAAAAGTGCCACATGGCCAATGTGAGGAGGAAAAATAATCAGTGTAAGCTAGGAGTGAAATGAGTAGAATGCATGGGAGGTGCAGCCCTGGAAGTTTGGTGCAAAGGGCTGAAACAGAAATAGATTCATCCTTCCCACCAGAAGGAAATGGTGTTCATGAGCTGCAAATTGGTTCTAAAGAGGGGTCAGTCTGTCCAGTGTGCACTTTTCTGTGCAAAAATAACACAGCTGAAATATCCTCTGACCCCATATTATGGGATTTATTATGCAGTTAAGTTTAATTCTATTGGGACATTTGTAGTTCTTTTGCAAAATCTTATATACATCTCTGTTTCAGGTCAAAAAACCCAAGCCACCACTAATGGGCAGGTTCCTGACTCCTCAGTACAGCTCAAATAATTGTAACAATGAGGATGCAGCAGAAAATGCTTCAGTTGCCCCAGGAAAGACCAAGTGTTTTCAGTAGAGCTGGTACATTCTGTGCTGATGTTGCCATGGGAATCACCGTGTCCTTGCTGCTGTCAGGAGCGAGAGCACCAGTGAGGTTGAAGTTAAAATTGCTGGTTTTGTGTAGGAATTGCACCTCTTGATAGTGGCCTAACATTTATATCCTTGTAACGAGCAGGACAGGCTCCCAACACACAGAAATATCCTGTCCCCTGCACCTCCCCACCTCTCTGCCCCTGCCCACGAGTTTCCTGCCATTACATGGGTGGCTGCCTAATGTTTGCTAAGCCCTGAGAAGGTGGTGCTTACCTGAGGAAGGAATTGTACTGAGGGTACTGTGTGTGAGCTGCTCTGGACCTGCAGAGGTGTCTCTGAGCAGCATTTGTGCAGCACAAACTTTGTGCAGCTTGCAAGCACAGAGATAATTGCAAGCACCATGTGCCTGTCCTGTCAGCTCTGCTGTCCTTGGCCTCTGCTCAGCAGGGATCCAGCTGGTGCCACCTTTGCAGGGTCCAGGCTGGGGCTCTGGAGTCATTATCCACAAGAGCTGCCTTCCACGAGGAGAGATTTGTTTGGGAGCTCATTGCTCCAGGTAGCAGTGATCCATCAAGATCACTTCCCAAACTAAAGTGACTGTTCAGGTGGGGACAGTTGATTTATTGTAAAAGGAAAGCAATCTTAAATTTCAGTATCTATGTAAAGAAGCCTCTGGAGTATCATCAGTGTTTGATCTTTGAGCTTGGCTATTTCCATGAGTGGAATGTTACTGCTTTTGTAATGTCAGAGTACTATAAAAATAGGCTCTTGATGGATGAGCATCCAAAAGGATGCTCTTCCCCCAGCTCTGCACCTATTGAATATAAACTCGTGTTGGTTTACAGAGTTGAAGGTATTAAATTTCTTACACGCTCTAAGTGTTGACCCCTGAGAAGGCAAAGCCTGCTTTAGCAATTTGAGTGCCAGATAAATGTTATCATGATTTCATTTGCTTGTGCCAGTACCACTCATTGGGTGTTGCTTAAATTTCACTGGCAGCTCAAGCACAGCTAAAAATAAATTCATTTGTTTATAGACTTCTTTGACAACAGCCAAATAAACCCACATTGTGTTGTTTTGAACAGAAGGCACGAAGCCAACTGAGTGCTCCCCTTGAATGTGGCTAAAACATGCTCTTACATGGCTGAGGTTGGTTCTACACCTGCCCTTTTTCCCTCCCACCCCTGTTTTATTTCCCTTGAAACCTTTTTCATACCAATGTGCTCTTACCTAAATATAGGTGTAGTTTGCAGTGTGAGCAGCAGGCCCTGTTTTGTGCTAGTGGGGCAGAGTACAGAGCAAGAGGAGACTAAAAAGTGGCAACAGGGGAACTGTTAATGCTTGGGGATCCAGGGCAGAGATCCTGAGTCCTTGAGTGCACGTCCATAAACCAGAGGGACGGGGGCTGCATGTGCTGGAGTGCAGGCACAGGAGCTGTGCTGCAGTGAACTCAGGAAAGTTCAGCACTGTTCCAGAGGTCACCTGGACTTTCTGGCAGGGCAGCAGTGAGAATCTTCACGTTATTTCAGCTCAAGGGCAGGAGGAGGTGAAGGAAGATAACGAGGAGGACAAATGACATCAGCTGTGATATCCCCAGTTGTGAGATACTGGGGTTTGGATGTCCTGGAGCTGCAGAGCTCTGGAATGAACAAATGCTTCTTATAAGAAGGAGAAATGCTGAGACAAAATGTCTTGGCAGTGAAAATAACTCTGGGAAGGTCACAGTGGGAATAGCCTGACTTGCTGTAGGAACTGGGCTTCTGTACCTCTCTCTCCGAGGGATGTATGGAAAAGTTCCTGCACAAACTGACAGCTGACTGTATTCCCTGCTCAGTCCTGCCCTCTGCTCGCTGTGCCAGGGGAACAAACAAGGATGCAAGTCACTCTCTTAGTGGGAATCATGGCTTGGGTCCTCTAAGCTGGGCTGCTGTAGCTGTGGTGCAGCAGATGGGCCAATCTGCAATGAATCAGCTTGATGAGATAATGCTTAATGAAGTCACAGAATCCCACACTGGTTTGGGTTGGGAAGGACCTTAAAGCCCATCTTGTCCCACCCCAGGGACACCTTTCACTATCCCAGGTTGCTCCAAGACCTGTCCAACCTGGCCTTGGACACTCCCAGGGATGGGGCAGCCATCCTGGTGTCCCTGGTGTTTTGCTTTTCTCTTTTATAGGAGGGGTGTGAAAGGTTATGAGGTGGTTTTGAGCAGAAAGAGCTCACCTCCAAGGTACAGAACTGTGCATGTTTTCTTGCTAGTGGTGAAGGGAGATAGACATGATCTGCTTTCCCTTGAGGTGGTTATGCTACCAAGAACCAGCACTGAAATACATTACTGTGAACAGCGATACACAATTTATTTTTGTAATGCTCTGAGGATTTAAAAAAAAAAAACCAACCCCAAACAACCAAAAAACCTTCATTCAACAACAAAACTTCTGAAGACTCATTGGTTTTGTCCAGGTCAGTGTGAGCTGCTGGAGAGTGCTTTGACCTAAAGGACAAAAACAAGACATGGCAATGTCAAGAGGCAGTTGAAAATACCAAACTGTGAATTGAGGGAAAATCAGGTAGAACTGATAGTGCAGGGATCTCTCAGGGAGTGTTCGAATAACACTTGTGGGGGATAAAGAAGGTGTTTGAAGTAAAGCTTCTAAAAGCTGTTTGGATTAGTGGTTAAAACTCTCCCTGAAAGTTGTGATAGGACTGAAGCTTCTGTTTGGGGACTGATTTTAAGAAAGGAAAAAAGCCACCCCACAAACCATGTTAAACACTGCCTCTCCCCACTCAGCCCCCTAAAAAAAAGAATGGAAAAACCTCACTGAAACAAATCCCAAAATTCAAACAAAGCAAACAAAAAACCCCACCAAAACCTTTCCAAGGCAGTTTTCAGAAGTGAAGAACTGGGCTGTGTTGCTCCATTCAGTGCCAACATAATTTCAAAAACCTGTAACCTCCAGATTCTCAAAGGAAGGACATTTTATATGGGGGTGGCTGTGCCAGTAACCACTGCAGGTTGTGGGACAGATGGAAGCTGACTAATAGCAAGAAAACCATTAGCCGTAAGTACAACCATTATAATTGAAGCTGAGGCCTCCAGGCACCCAGAGAGAAGCCAAGAATCCTGTCTGTGGGATTGTCTCGTGGAGCTGGGTGTTTTTGTAGCTTCTGCATGCAGACTTAATAGTTACAAATTGCAGTGTTTCTACAGATCTAACTGGGAATTGAAATAAAACAAGTTGAAGATTTAAATTCCGTTCTTTATGCCGTCCGTTTGGTGATTTATAGTAGTAGAATGCACACTTGGTTTTCTCTTAATCTTCTCAGGTTTTCTAATTTGGTCTTAATTGGAGGAAAGAGTTACATCAATGGCAGCAGAACTCGTGTGGCATTTGGAATTCCCGTGTGGCCGTTGAAATCAGGTTGGCTTCGGGGCAGATCAACACCTCATCAAAGAGGGATTGGACTTAAACATCCTTTAGGAAGAAATTCTTCCCTGGGAGGGTGGGCAGGCCCTGGCACAGGGTGCCCAGAGCAGCTGGGGCTGCCCCTGGATCCCTGGCAGTGTCCAAGGCCAGGCTGGACATTGGGGCTGGAGCAGCCTGGGACAGTGGGAGGTGCCCATGGCAGGGGTGGCACTGGATGGGCTTTAAGATCCTGTCCCACCTAAACCATTGTGGGATTCTGTGATGTACCAGAAATAGTCTGTGGAGTCCTGAAGCTCCTGTCCTGAGTGGTGACAGGGCTCTTCCCAGTGCAGGTCACAGCAAGTCCACAGAGGGCAGATTTTATGACTCCGAAGGTTTCAGGTTCTCTTCACATTTGGCACCATCCCAAACACTGCCAGTGCAGGCAGTGAGGTTAATCCAGAGGCTGAGTTTGTTGAGGCTTTAATACTTTTATTACATCTTTGTGTTCAACAGTTTGTTCTCTAGAAGCACCATCAATTTTCTCTAAAAAATAACTTTGCCATTTTACTGGCAAGTCACTCAGACATCTCATAACCTGTGTGTGGAATTTAACGAGCAGATGCCTCGGGAAATAGGATTGGGTGTAGTTTACCCTGAAATTTTAATCCATAAAGTACCTCGGTTTAAATTGCATAGGGAGGTTTCCAGTGCTGGGTTTTGTAGTTATTGTTGGGTCAGCAGATGAATTCCTGGGGTGAAGGGTTGGTGCCAGCTGTCCCCATCAGTGTTACAGTTTGTTCTTTCTCCTTATGGAATAAACACAGATCTTGTCTTATATGAAAGATGTGGAGAGAGCTGTAATGGTCTCCAAAGCCTGAGGATTAAGGGCATAAATTTCATGTGCAGAAAATGTCTCATTCTTGTTGAAGGTTCTTGGCCTTTAACTCTCTGATCCCACGTATGTGTAAAGTACATTTTGACAACAAGCCTCTGCAGGCAGAGGATTTTATTAAGGAAAATAGGGAATACTCAATACAAATGAAAGATGAAACTTGATAATTTTCTAAATGTTTATGCCAATGATTGCATGTTGAGAGGCTAAATTGATGATAAAGTGTTCTGCTGTGTCTTCATAGTCTGAGAACCATTTAGCTGCTGTTGGAGGCAGGAAGGGTCTCTAAAAGGGACCATAATTGGGGCCATGACTGTAGAAAAGCCACACTTGCAGCTTCACTGAATGTAAGATAAAAGGATGAGCTTCTTGTTTAAACCCCAGTTTTAGAGAGATTTTTCTTTCTTCCTAAGGCCTTACCTGGAAATAGAAATCTGAAATAATCCTGTCCAGTGGCTTTCCACTTCTGATCACCCTTAATTTAAGCTAAAATAATGCCTTCTGTATTCAATATTCCACATTCAATACAGGTGATCCCCATATGCTAATGCTGCTTAACACTACCTTGTCCTTCTGCAGAAAAAAGTGGTCACAAGGATGTTGCAACTGGAGAGAGATTTCTGATGTGCAGTTAGATATTAAAAATTTACTGCACAGCTCTTCAGTACTTCTGGGGTTAAGCTGCAGTTCTCTTCCTCAGCTGTTGAAAACCCACTCCACACCTCAGTTAATGACCTGAGCTGGAAAGACACATTTAAAGGAATTTTGGTTGTGAAGTTGCTCGTCCCTGAGCTGGGGTAGGGACAGGCAAGGCTGCAGGTCAAAGGGGCAGAAACAACTGGATTGGAAAGTTTTGGCTGCAGGGGAAAGTAAGGAATTGACTGATTTGTGAAATGATAAATGTAGTAAGAATGAGGTGTTTTTCAAACAGAATGGAGGCAGCCTTTCAGGATTCTGTAATTAGTTTTCTTAAAAGCTACTGCGAATTGTAAACAATTGAAGGGGAGTGTAAGGAAAAGAGGTAGAATGGTTTTGGGAACTCATAAACCCAGGATATTTTACTCACCACTTGAGATTCAAGTCCTCATTCTGCTGCTGACTTTAAGATCACCCCTCGCTTGCCAAAGCGAAATATTTGCTTCCCTTCCATATGGCTCTTTGGCAGTGCTCTTACTGAGATCATCAGCAGGCTGCTCCGTGCAGTCTAATGGCTTCATCTCGTGGGACAGGTGTTGGTGGGAGGCAGGGAGGCTGCAGACCCTGTTGGTGCAGGGATGTGTTATCCTGGAGGCTTTCACATCTCCACGCCCTCCACGCCCTGAACTTCCCACCTGCCACGGGAAGGGGAACAGAGAACTGTGGGGAGCAAAGCTTCCTCCTGTGAGTTCTGCTTGGCTGCATTTCCATCCCAGGGAGCATTTTCTGTGCTCCTGCAGTGCACATGAAAGGATTGTGTTCGTAACTGAGCTGGGCAGGACTGGCCAGAATCGGTGAGGCTGCTGTGACATGTGCCAGGCCCCTCGGGGGGCACGGGGCAGAGCAGCTGCTGGGCTCCTGCCCCACCTTCCACAGGTGACACCAAACACTCTGGACAGAAGCAAAATATGTCTCAGCTTGTCTGTGTGTGGAGCACAGCTGCTTTGGGCTGCCACAGGGGTGTCAGTGCAATGGCACATCCCTTCCCTGCCGGGGTCACAGGGATTGCTGTGCACAGGGATAGCGGCAGTCCTCCGGTTAGGCACAAGCAGCACCACTTGAATGCTGCATTTCCCATGTGTTTAGCTGTTTGTGTTGATGTTCTGGTCTGGGAGGCAGTTCCAGGCTGCCCAGGTGGTGCTGGGATGCAGCACCTGCCGGCGTGTCCCTGTTCCCTGCTGGGGGAGGCTGCTCCCGCTCCTGCCGAGCGCACAGATGGTCCCAATAACCTTGATGGGAAGCACAGGCTGCCTGCTTCGGAGCCTGTCCGTTCTCCAAACTATTTTCAGGCATCAAGAGAACCCAGGTTACTATAAAGCCCATCCTGGCTGAAGAAGGTGAGTGTGGGGAGGGCTGTGTTCCGCCCGAGTGCGAGCCAGCCCGGAGCATATGGCACAGAGCAGTGGCTGGGCAGTGGCATCAGGCTGGGCTTCTGCAAATCCCTCCTCAGAGATCACTGAGAGTTTGGAAGGGACGTTTCTTGGACAGTAGTGGCTGTAAGCAGTCCAGGAATGGATATAACAAGCTTGTTATGGAGGCGATGTGCCAGGAGCTGCATTTCCACGGTATTTATCATAGGATCACAGGATGGTTCAAGTTGGAAGGGACCACTGGAGGTCATCCAGTCCAACCTCCCTGCTCAAGCAGGGCTCCCTAGAGCTCAGTGCTCAGGATTGTGTCCAGATGGCCAGGCTGGAGTAGAGGGTACAGGGAGTTATCTGTAGGAGATAAGTGTCTGCTGCCTCTTGTGGGCTGAGACGTGTCTGCTTGGGCTTAGCGTGACAAAGATGGAATCCATGGAAGTAGAAGTGGCTCTTTTCACTGTTCCTGTCCAGGCTCGCAGTTAGAATTCACTTTAAAGGTTAAAAAAAAAAAAAAAGCTATTTTTTCACCATGGTCTGTGTGTAATAGCTTTGTAAGGACTAAAGAGCTGCTGGGAGTGACTGCCACATGAGCAGTGCATTCCCAGAGCTGCGATGGGAGGATGCTTCTGAGGCTGGAGGTGCTCTGCATAAACAGGAGTGCATGCAAACAGCACAGAGTAAATCTGTATTTAAAAAAGGGCATCTGCAATATTAACTGTCACTTAAGATGGCTGAAAGGTCAGTTTCCTTAATTGGAGTTGGAGAAAATAAGGACAAAAAGAACGTAATTGATGATGTTCTGGGTGAAATACTGTGCTGTCTCTGTGAACGGGGTTAATTGGTGTTTGTAGGTCTAAAATCGAGTCCATTTAGCAAACAGGTCCTTTTTAAGCAGTCAGTCTTGTGCTTTAGCACAGAGTTCACTCCACACCCTCCTCCAGAGCCCAGCAGAGCTCCTTGCCCTGTGTGGGGGCTCGTGGGGAGAGCAGCTGTACCTGGGAATTGTCTGTTTTCAGGGGAAGCACTGGGTGTCTCCCAGAGCAGCACTTCCAGCAGTACCTGGTGATTGTCCCCAGCACACAGCAGGAACTGGGCACATGCTGGCTGGCTTTTGTTTCAAAATGGTGCCTGAAAATGCTTCTTATATAACTGACCCTGGATTTTGCAGCGGGTGATTCACAGGTTTAGCTCACATTAACTTGTCTGCATGATGCCATTCCATGTGGGAGGTGGTGTCCTTTCATGCTTGAGCTGCCACGAGATCATGGTCCAAGTAGCAGCCCAAATTTAGCTTGTATGTATTTTGCTGATATGACTTTTAAATCTTACACTGTCTGGGACTTGATTGAAACTTCTTTTTCAGCTTGGTGGTGGGAAATCACATCTAAACTCCTGCTGCTCTCTGCACTCAGAATGTATTTATGGCTTTTTTTGAGGGTGTGAGCAGTGGACTGGTGCCCAGGGAGCTGAAGTGTGTGGAACATTGAGACAAATTAAGCAGAAGGCTTTCAATGCATTCATCATGACATCAAATCCATGTTTAAAAACATGGAATATGATCCGAGATACTGTTTTCCTCTATTTTGAAGTGACCAAGAGTCGTGGGACCTTGGTGTGAGGTTGGTACCATTATAACTTAGTTGGGATTTTGTGGGAGGCTGTGGTGAGTGGGTTTAATTGTGTTGATGTAAAGGTGTTCACCCCGTTGTGCATAATGACAGAATCTTTGCTGAAGGGGCTTAATTAGTGGTGAAATTCATCATTTTTCTCATCCTGAAGCTTGCCTTGTTAAAATGCTACTGACTGGACAGGTCTTACAAGGTTTTTTACCACTTCTTTCAAGTCTTCAGCCCAGCAGAATCTTTTGACTCTGTCTAACACAGAGAGCCTTGCTGGCCACACCAGTTTTTGGAAAGGAGAATCTCCACTGCCTGTGTCTGTAGGATGTGGGCTGGGTGAGACGGGGCTTGGAGCAGCCTGATCTGGTGGGAGATGTCCCTGCCCGTGGCAGAGGTGAAATGAGATGGGCTTTAAGGTCCCTCCCAACCCAAACCATGTTTTTACGTTGCTGGCAGTGCTCTGGTGCTGATGCAGACCCTCTAGGCACGGGGATGAGGGCAGGACAGCGAGTGTGTCTGAGCTGGGGAGGTTCTATTCCAACTCAGCTCAGTGCTGTCGTGAGGCTGCTCTTCCCAGACTCCTGAGAGGAGAGTGTTGCTTTCCTTGGCAGAGCTTTGCACATCTGCTGGGATCCACAGGGCACAGAACATCATTCACACCCAGCAGGCTCAACTAGAAGTCCTGGAAAGCTCTAATAGCCTTGAGATGGGGTTGGAGGTTTCCTGGCAACACGTGCCTTGTTTTGAATTGCTGCTCAGAATGTTCACCTGCAGGAACCTCACACTATTCCCTGCTCCTCATACAAGGAGGATCATTTCTGTAGCCGTCAATGAATCCTCCCTGAAGCTCTGTCCCTTGAAGGTAGTCTGTTCCTCTGCATTACAGATGCTGAGAGATTTAATACACTACAGAAGAACAACCTGTGCTGGTGCAGTTTGGCTTTTGAGGCACGTTCTGTGCTCAAAGCAAGGCTTAGTCAAATGCATTGATCCTTGGATTGCTGTGTACAGATTAGGTTCAGTCTTTCCCTTTTGTGAAAAATGCAATTGGAATGCTCTTTAATACGTGGTTACTGTACACTCTACCTTAGAGTCTCCTACAATGACATCAGTTCTTGTGGCTTGTGAGAAGATGGAGCCTGGTTATTCAGTGGATGTTTGACATGCTGTTAGAAACCTTGGCTTTTCCCCAGTTCTTTTTATTCTGATGGAAGTGACAGCTCTAAGGAGGTGAGATCTGAGTGGGATTCCTACCACAGGGGTGGCTCTGTGAACTATTTAAAGCCCTGTCCACTTGTGGGTTCTTACAGAAGGGTTTCAGTTCTGCTTTTGGCTGGTTTTGTACCACATTTTGCACTCCCAAACATGAATCCTAGACAAACAATTTTAAAAACTGTTAGAACTACTTGCTGTATAATTTTGTAAGACATTGCCATAACCCACTGCCCAAATAAAGTATCTGCTCAGCTAGGAATTGTTACAGGGGTAGTTGTGTGTCTCAGCCTGTATCATACTCCTTGATGGTCCTGTGCAGTGCTTTATTTGGAAAATGATTACCTTAACGAGCAAGAGGAAAGCTGGTCCTGAAGCTGCCTTTGGAAGCAGCTTTACCTTGTGCTGTTCCACTTCTAAGTGCAGCTTTAGGTGTGAACAACAAATCAGATGCCACCAGACTTCCAGCTTGTTTATTATGGCTCTTGGGGGAGTATTGAGAATTGAACATTTCCTGCTGCCCTCTGTGAGCCAGAGGCTTGCAAAAATCTTTGGAATGAGGAAAAGCCACTGAAGGAGCTCTGCTGCTGCTGGGATTTGAGGTCCTGCTGTCACCTCAGTGAGCAGAGACCTGGGAATGGGAAGCTCTCACATTCCCAATCTGAAGGGCTTTTCCATCTCGTGCTTTTCTCAACATTTTCTTCGAAATTGTGTTATTCCTATAAATGGCTTCCAATTTGTAGGAGCTGACACCTCCCACCAAGGATGGTTTGTTGGAAAACTGCCAACCAAGTCAGCAACTGGAAGCCAAGATAGTTGGTTTGTTGTTCTCCTGCATGGGGTATTTATAGGAAGATGGTGGTGACAAAGATAAATCATTTTGGTAGCGTGAGCGGAGCTGTTTTCTGAAATATCCATGTTTTGGATATGGACTGACAGGGGGTGATGGCAGTACTTAAACTCAAAAATCATTCCGGATTTTAACGGTCACTTTGGTTTGTAGCCTTTCAAGTACGGGCTTTTTGTTTTTCTTTACATTTGGTTTTTGGTTCAGGGTTTATTATGATGGTATCTGTTCCTCCTGGCCTCTGCTTGCAATGAAATTACAGTAATTACTACTGGTAGGAAAATAATTTCTGCTTCTCTTGGCTATAACCATCTCAAAAAGGATGTGTTTTATCGTATTTCCTACTGAGAATGAAATTCCTGGGGTCAGGAAGAAGACAAACTTGTACTTCAATAGGAGTGTAATAATACTGTAATATTCTACTCAAAATGAAATCTTGGAAACCATCCAGGGCTGAGAGGAGAAATCCTGGAGAACGTTGCCTGACATTTATCTCATCACTGATACAACTCAGATATCTAAATGGAATCTGTGCTGTTCCAAGTACTACAGCACAGAAGATATTCTATATATTGTGGGCTTTTTTTTTTTCTCCTTTAAGGTCTACCTTGAAATAAATAATGCAAGATACTGCCAGAAGTCTTTTCACCTTTCTCCTTGTCTCAGCAGTGCCTGTATCATTTCTTTTGTCTGGGGCAAAAGGAAAAAGAATTAACCCGGAGCCCAGCGCATGCTTCCCGTGTGAGCAGAAACATTAAATATTGATCCCCAATCCTGCCTTTTAAAGAATGCTCAAAGAAAATCGAATGCTTTATTTCAAACCACACGTAGGGGGTTCTTTCAGCGCTGTGTTCATTCAGCCCTGCTCATCAATTACTCGTTCCCTGAGCAAAATTGACCAGCCCTGAACAACTCTTTGGAATTTACTCGAGTAAATCTTTAGCCTTGAAAATGCAAATTTAGCAGAGTTGTGAAATTTCCCAGCTTTTCTGGGAATCCTGAAAATAAAGAAGAGGTGGTGGGTGGGCCCCCTTTGTCTGTTTGCTGCTGGGCTGGGAGGTGATCAGCTGGAGATCACCCTCACCTCACTGAAAATACTTCTTGAATTCTAATGAGAGGGAAAATGTGCTGCTGGAGCAGTGGCTTGGGATGGCTGGTGCTGCTTCCAGGGACATGGGAATGCTTTGAGCACTTGGAGATGTTTTCCGTGTTGGATGAGTTTGTTATTCCAGTCCAGAGGAAAGGCAGGAAATTAAGACACTACAAAGCAGTTTTCTCCTGTGTTTGAAAACTTGAAAGCACAAGCAATTACATGGACATCTTTTCAGGTGTGTGTTCTGCCAGACAGAATTTGCTGAGATCTGAGTGTGGGAAGGAGTCGCTTAATTAAGCACTGGATTCATTAATTTTTTCATTCTCTTGGGGGTGCAGGGGTGAGCTCATCTTCACAGGACTTCTGTGTTGAGAAAACTGCTTGGAAGCTGCTGTGCCTGTTAAAAAACTGTGTTTGGATCTGTTCTTTGGTTCCTGAAGAACTCCCCTTGTCTTTGAGGAGGCAGCTTTGGGAGTGAGGGAGGAAAGGAACTGGGCAAGTGGATGTATGTTTGCTTCTGGATTTTTGTTTGGTCATGAAAATGGAATATTATGTTCCCGTTTCTCCTCAGAGATGAATCTTTTTCAGTGTGAATGATCCTGAATTAAGTTTCTTTGCTTAAAGAATATTGGGGAAAGAGGGGAGGTTTTGTTCCAAGTTTGATTGATGAAATTATCTCACCCGAGGAAAAACTGCCCCTCAGGAGCTTGGGTAACTTATTATATATTATCCCTCTTTCTTGCACATTTATGAAATTCAGACAAGCTCGAGGTTTAAAATATTTTAAATTACCTTTATTTGCCAGCCTTGGCCCTTTCTGAGTAGTGCCTGATAAGGCTGGGCATTGGATTCCAGACCTATTTGCCTGTGACCTTTTCAGCTAAAGAGTGAAGAAGAGGTGAAGAAAAAAATTAAAATGTACAAACTAATCTGCTACTAGAATAGTGCCAGAGTGTTGCTTTCCACTTGTAAGGATGGAACAGAAATCTCTGAGCATGTTCGAGGAAAATCTATACTGAGGGTTCAGAGGGTGTCATGTGTTTTAATATTGCAATTATTGACCTCAGCTGTTAACTGGGTTTTAGCTTCTAATAGATTTCCTCACAGCCTAAGTAGACGTGTTTCTTTTCTAAATGTCTTATTAGCAGAAAAAGTCCAACAGGCCCTGGAGACACTCACTGAAGTACAGAGGGAGAGAATGGCTTTTGAATTATAAATGCTGGAAACAACTGTGTCCTAAGTATTTGTGTATTACTTTACAGGTCTGAAGGGGACAGCTCAAGAAGCCTGAGGTATGTGTACATCATCTGATGTCTTTGTTCTAAGAAAATTCTTTGTTTAAAAGCATTACATAGAAATAGAGGGTTTTTTTAAATGCGGGCATTGTTGGTTGTGCTTAGCATGCCATTGGTGTTTTGAGTAAAGGATCTTCTGCCTTGGATAAGTTACTGAATGATTCTATCTCCAGTGTGGTTTAAGAGTGAGGGATTACTTTGGATCATTACAAAGGATTTGTGGTTAGTTCCTGGTGCTCCCAATCAAAGTTCACGGCTGCCCAGTGCACTGGGGAAGCTGAGAACCAGCTGCCTGCCAGTTTTGGGACAGCATCTGTGTTGGGGGGAAGTCCATGGACGACTTCTGGCTTTCTTAGCAGTCCTCTTTTTCACGTGACAGGGAGAACCTTCATTGACTCATTATTGCAATGCTCATTATACACTTGGAAGGTTCAGATAATGTGCAGAATTTCATGTAATTATCAGACACTTTACTTCCAGCTTACTCCCTTGGTGTTTTATACTTGTTACCTCAGGGGTGGTTTTTATTCCTACCTCTCTGCAAACTGAGTCGAACTTGTAGAGCTTGTAAAAGTGCTCTCAACAGGACTGAGATGTGAAAATTCCATCCTTGAATCCGAAAGTGTTCCATATTCATTAGAGCATTGCCATTAAGGAGATGCCTTGGTTCTCCAGCAGTGTGACTATTGATCAGTGATAATAAGGTCCATAATATTGACTGTGGCTTCACCATGATACCCTGCAGTTTGTTTTGGGGGCTGTCAGGATGTTGCATCTTAAGGCATTGTGTTTATTTACTGTAAAACCCCAAAGCAAAGGCCGGACCTTCCCTTGCCGAATTAAAATCCAGTTCTTGCCCACAGGTGTGCAGACTAGCCCCAAGAACAGGTGAGTTGCAGAACAGTCAGATATCAGAGAACCAGAAGTCTGTAGGAAGGGATTAAGGATCCTCTGAAATGCTTTTCTTCTTATGACAGGGTTCAAGATCACTCTGGTGTGGACCCGAGCTCAAGGCTGTGAGGGCGAGTTGGGAATCTGTTTAATGCACAGCAGCTGAACTGGATCAAATCCCGAGGCTGTAGTAGGATGCCTGTGGGCATCACTATGTTTATTCCTTGGGTTTTTAGCTCCCAGCAGAGGTGCCAATGTGCTGGCAAGCTGTGGAAGGACTAATGCTGGTCAGCTGTTGCAAACTGAAAATGCTGGCCCTGGCGTGTGGATTTACAGCAGTGTGGTCACGTTTCAGCCTCAGTGGCCACTCTTGTTTGTCCCTGAGCCCCGTGTGGGATTTGGCTGCTCCCATGGATGTGTGTGTGTGGCATCACCTGGTAAGAGTGGGGCTCTTGGAGAGCGTGTTGGGGGGGGGTTAAGCAGAACACAGGCACAGCTGAAAGCTGCTCACTCCAGCTCTGGTGCAGTGCTGCCTGAAAACCAACCCCTGATGGCACCCCAGCCCTGGCTGGGTTGTGGTGGTGGGAATCAGCACCCCGTGTTCCCACAGAGACCTGTGGGCAGTCAGGGTGAGCCCTGGGGTGCTGATACCATCCTGTGGTTTGAGGCTGTTCAGTGAATTAATTCTGTTATTCAGTGTGAGCTTGAGCTACTCCAGGACAGCTCCAGACTTCTCTGACAGCCTGATTTCAACCAGGCTGATGCAGCAGCAGGCAGTGCAAGCAGGAGGCAGAGCCACACTCCTGAAGTGCTTTTTCAGTGTAACTCTCCTATCCTCCCTCTTAAACTGCGTTTTCTCCAAGGTGAAATGTCACTGAGGATGTGCTTTTGTGTTTCTGCCTGCACAACATCCTGGTCAGCTTTGGTCTTGTCTTGGGTAAAAGCTCCCTGAGGTCTATTGATGTTTAGGCAGCATCTTTATGTTGTGGTTAATTTGCTTCCCACTGTTTTCCTTTCTTTCTGGCAAATGAAGATGAAATGTAATTATCTCAAATGAAGTGATTGGGGCAGTCTGGGGAATAGTGCTTAATCTCTGAAGAGATGGTGGTTCCTGCTCCCTGAGATACCAGCAAAGTAGCAGCAGATCCAAATGCTGACTTGCCAAATGGTCCCATGAAATCAAGGGGAGCAAGGAGCCACGAGCAGGTGAGAAACCAGGGATAAAAGGTCCTGTCTCAGAGTAACTGGACAGACACCATGTGGAGTGAAATCAGAAGGGCTTGTGTTTGTGGTCAGTAAATGAAAGTATTGGTTAGGATTGACTGACTCTCAACCACTGACACTGAAGATAAAAGGATCACTCCAAATAAAGTGAGATGCAGCCAGAGATGTTGGTCTCTCCCAGCTGGGTGGGTGTAATCAGACTCCTGACCAAGAGATTGGTTTGGAATAGCTGGTGTTTTTCATGCTGGACTGGAATATCCAGTACAAGTGATGCCCTGGAATTTTACACTCTTGCTCAGTTGCAAAGGATATTGCCCCAGTGGATTTGTTTTCGGAGCTTTATAGCTGCTTGTAACGAGGAAATTGCATCCACAAGATATTTTAAAGTGTTGTGAAATGCAGAAAACACAGAATCTGTGCAGAGACAAGGTTGGCACAGCAAAGCAATATGATTCCAAATAATAGATGAAAACAATCAAAAATCAGCTTGGCTTTATTTCTTTAACTTGTCTTTTTCATGGTGACAAAAAGTCTTGAATTATCCCCTTGTACAAGCCCTTAAAATTCTTTCTGCTTAAATACAGTTGTCCTGTAATAGACTCGCTTTGGTTTCCCTTTGGTGAATGTCATTTCCCAGCTGAGGTATTTGTTACATCTGTTCACTTGGGTGGATCACTTTGAACGCTTTGCATTCTGAGGTGCAATGCACACATGCAGTGTGGAGCTGTCAGTGTGATGGGCTGCTTTAATTAACTGTCTTTGTTCACATGCTTTCAGGAGAAAATGCTATTTGTTTTACAAGGCATTTTGATATTTGATGGTGTGATGTGACAGCCAAGATGAAGATGTCTGTGCAGTACATCCTCTCAAAGTTTGCAAAGATTGTCTCAAGGTTTGGTAGTAGGTGTTCCTTTTCCCTCTGCAGACCTTGTGTGTTTAGAGATCACCAGGCTGGAGGATTGGAGCAGTGTGTGAGGGGCAGAGGGGTTCAGGGAGCAGCTCTGATGAGCAAACCTCTGAAACCTGCCCAGAAACAACACCTTTAGGGGTTTTTGTTTCTTTCCAGTTGTTCCTTCCTAGCTGTGTGCTTTTAAAAGAGAAATAAGGTACAAAACGAGGGAAGCTGCAATAAAACTGCATAAAAGGAGAGGCTTTCATGGTTCCTGAGCTGAGAAGTGCCAAGGCTATCGCCAAAAAGGTGTGGTGTCCTAGGAATAGCTATGAAATAGGCCCAGAAAGAGTGAAGAGGCTGAAGGTTAATTTTAAAAGAAGCAGCAAAAAAGAGGGCAGCTGAAGTACAAATTATGGGGACAACATGAACTAAAAGCAGAGAGTGATTTTTCCCAGTCTGTAATAGATGGAGGATGTGGGGAGTTGTGTCTGTTGAGGATCACACAGAAAGGCTGATTTCTTGTGAAGGTGCACATTAGATTAAGTGGAAAAGTAATTGTCTAATTTACTTTAGAGCAGGAGAGAATTGTAAAATATCAGCCTCACTTCGTGCTGGGTGGAGTGGGAGGGCTGGCTGTGAAACAGACCCTGACAAACTGCAGGGATGCAGCAGCAGAGAAAGTCCAGCAGAAAGCAAAGTTTTGGGACCTTTTTTTTTCTTTTATTCCAGGAAAATCTGCTTGACCTTTGTGACTCAGCCTCCTCTTGAGAACCTGCAAAGTGCAGGGCTGGGCAATTAAACACAGAGGGACTTGTAAAACTAATTTTCAAGTTGGAATGTATTGCTGTGCCATCTAAGTGACTCAGTGACTGTATGTAAAGATGGCCTTTTCTGGCTGGTTTTAATCATTCCATAATGACTCTGCTACAGTTTTATAACCAGTCCTTAAAATGTGCAAAATTGTCACTTGTTAGTAATTTTAAAACCCCCAAAATTTTCCTCCAATAGATTTTTACATAAATGTCAGGCTGACCCTCTCCAGTAGAGTGGAATCTGATGAGTCTCATGATGTTATTTTAAATTAGTTTTATTGCTGCTAACAGGAATAAAACATATGGGAACAGCTTCTGGTAGCTGAGATGGCTGTGGAGCTGCCAGTGGCTTTCAAATGGTGCAGCTTTAATCTGAATTTCAGAATGAAAGGACAGTGATACGTTCATCAAATTGTCACAACTGCTTCTATGTCATCTTTAACAGTGGTGATACATTTGTGATGTTAATACTTCCCCCCCAAAAATTGTATGAAACAGAGCCCACCAGATTTTTAAATTTCAGTCCTAGTGTCTTCCCTGCGGGACTCAAGCTGCATTTAACTGTGTGCTTTAACAACACTTTGGGAATGTGATTATTTTCTCCAAATCTAATGTGTAGCTGCATGTGCCAGTGAGCAGGAGGGATGAGTTTGTGGTTTGATGGCCTTCAAAAGGTGCCCATAATTCCGTGCTTCATGTGGATTTTTATTTTTCTGGATTTCTTACTGAGAATCTTCAGGCCTATCATGATGTTTCATTACTTCAGCTTCAGGTGCTGCAAATGATTCTGTCACAGCCATAACACCCATCAGTGTTTTGTACAAAAATGTCCTGCATGAACTCAAACTGCTTTCCCCCCTTAATTCCCTTCCCTCAGACTCAATCCTCAAGGAAGTCCAGTAGCACTGTGAATAGGTGAATTAAAGGGAAAAGGGGATGGATTTTTATTTGCAGGAGTTGTGTAAATGCAGGTAGGTGTCTGTTTGCAAGCAGATGAAGTTTTTGCATCAGGCAATGCGTTACATTAATAGTTCCACTTCCGAATTGCTGCACTTCTGGTTTTTTTACTGAAAAGTAGAATCAAGTCCTGCTAAATCTTGGATGCCATCCAGGTGGGTAAAGCAGCATGTGCAAGCGTTTTGCCCAAAATTATTTCCACTGGAAATAGACAGCTGTAATTCATGGATCTGAGTGCTGATTGTGCTCCATAGAATTCTCTCGGCAGGCCGGCAGTTGTTGAATTTGCAATCTCAGAAAGACAAAGCTTTGTAAGTGGTTTCACATTAATTCAGTGCAGCTCATTTTTATACCCAGCCCTTGGAGGAGCTGCTCTGGTGCCGCTGGTTATCTGTGAGATAAGGCTGTTTAATGAGCAACATGTGTGCACAGCTCAATTCAGGGAGCCGAGGGCTTGCAGTGCCAGAGGATTGCTCTTTTGAATATATAAAGTAGTTTGAGTTTCCTTCATTATTTTGCCATTCTCTTTGGGTTCCTTTTGTCCTTTCCTATTAGAATTCACAGGAAAAGCTGGGTGTATCTCAGGAATGGAATGAGAGTATAAAGAAAGGGAAAATGTGAGGTGTTTTATACTTTGTGTGCTCTGTAATGTTCTTCAAGGGCTTTTCCCCTGGTCTGTGCTGTGGGCAAGAGAAGTGTGCATTTCTCCCCTCCTTCAGCCACCTGCAGCTGCCTGAGGGGTCCCAGTCCTGGAAAACAGAACTGAGACCCAGCGAGTCTGACAGAGCCACTTGGAATCCCAGAATATCCTGGGGTGGAAGGGACCCACAAGGATCTCATAGTCCAACTCCATTCCTACTGCAGCTGTGGCAGAGAGGGGCAGGCATGGTCTGAAGTTCTTCTGGATTTAAAATAGTTATTCTATTTATTTATTTGTAATGGAGGTGCAGTGTTATTCACAGAGCCCTGTGAGGATAGGAATAAAACCTGACTTCAGGAACAGAATTAACCAGCACAATTTTCTCTGCAGAACATTGAAAATAGTCTGCACCAGCTATTGGAAATCCATGTGCAGACTGCTGGGATCATGAGTAGAAGACAGGCACTTTTGTTGAGGAGTTGCCTCTATGCACTGGCGAAAAAAAAGAAGTCGCTGCTTCCTTGCAAATAATTTGTTTATTTGAAAAGAATTAATATATGAGACATTTATAGATAGGACTTGAAGCTAAAGCAATTTTCCTGTAGTACTCTGCACACTGACAACTTAAATAAAAGGCAGAAGTTCCCCAGCTTTTCTTCCTGCTCTCATTGCTTTATGTAGGTGGTCATGGTTAGATTAATTCCATCCAACAGGAAAATATGCAGCAAATACCAGATCTGTGAAAACCATCTGATAACTTTCAAGGCCCTTGTTTATTTTTTGCTTTTCTAATCTCTATCTTTGGTAGTTTTATGCCTCCATGTAACTCATGAAAGATCCTTGGATTAGGAATTGACCATGATTCAGGTATCTGGTTCCTTACCTGAGCAGTTTCAATGATGCTTTTGGAAGTGTTCCAGTAAGTGCAATTGTCTGTAAATGGAAGATGAAGTGAGCAAACTGTGTGTTGGGGAAGCTGAGAACAGAATGTGTTCATAAAAAACATAAAGACAAAAAGAAAACTTCAGATTGCCACAAATATGCATTATAAATACTTGGAGTCAAGACTAAAGCTTCATTTGTATTTGTGACTGTAGCAGCCAAATATTGTATTGATTTCAAATTATGTCGTAACTGGGTTTTTAAGTGAAGCTGTAGATTTTGCCTCTTCTCAAAGATGAACAAAGGGGCAGTAAAAGAAAGGCTTTGCTGCAGAATCCTGGCTATTGAAGCTCAGTGAAGGCTGTAAACTGTGAGTTCTTTGGTAAAACTTCCCGAGTGGAAGCTGTAACATTTAGTGCCTCCCTGCTTTGCCCACCATGAGCTGTCTTCTCTCGAGGAGAGGAGCAGAAAGTGAAGTGTTTCCCTTGTCACCTTAATGGATGCCCTCACTGCTCAAATCCTATATTGATTCTGCAGTCTCAGGAGCTGAACAGATCTTTAAATCCCTGTCAGCTTAGTCTTGCCTAACTTCTGCATCAATTTGGCCTCATTAACTTTACGTTGATTAAATCAAACACATTACTTGGGATACCCCTGTAATTTATTTATAATAATTAACTGTACAGGGGGAATAAGACTTCCTCCTTTGAATTTTAATGCAAGAAGCAGTATCTGTACACAAAAATAGAGATTGGAGCTAAAATTAATAGAGCTGCATGAAATATCATGTACATTTACCACACAACAAGTAGGAAGTGCGTGGAAGATAAGTAGGAACTGACTTGTTCCTAGTCAAGTTTTATTTAACCTGCCCTGTGTGTGGTGCAGTAATGATGGATCACGTACTCAAGAGCCATGGTTTGAAGTGTGCCAAGAGCACAGTTAGCTAATGTTCTCTGGGTATCCTCAGGCTTTCAGTTTCTTCACTTATTTTTGTTTATTGTACAGTCAAAGTAGATTTGATGTTTAAAAGTGTAGAAGTGGTAAAGATTGGAGTGTACTGCTTGTTAGAATGAACCTTGAACTCAGATCAATCACATCCTTCCTTTCTGGATTCTGCAAACCCATCGTGTGCATGAATTAAGATGACTTACCATTATTCTGTTTTGGGTAAAAACTGTCCCTTTGTGCTCAAGCAAATATCAGAAATCCAGCAAGAATTCATTTCAGCCGCTGGCCCTCTCATAACCCTTCTGCTTTGATGCATAAATTGAGGGAAGTTTCCACTCTGCAATGAAGACGAGGACTGCAGCTCACCCATTGTCATTTATTATATGCTCAGAGTGCACTGAGATAAGCCTGGCTTGCCTGGGATGTCACAGCTCTTGATTTTTTGTCATTATCTATTTCTGCTGCCTTTGGTTTTGAAAGGAGCCGCTTTGAAAAGCGCTGCTGGTAAATCACCTCCTGCCCAACGTGTGCCACTGCAAAGGGGACAGCAGCCTTTCAGAGGCACAGCCACACAGCACCCAGGCAATGACAGGAGGGTGTTTGAGCCTTGCTTTGATTTCCACTTCATCAGTTGTAAATAAGCTTTTGTCTTTCAAGACCTGTGGCTGTGGACTGCAATGCAATTTGTAATCCTGTGCCTCTAAACCGTGCTGCGCTCCCACAAATAACTGTGAGTTAGTGGCACTGCTGGATTTGGGTCTCAGAACCAATCAATGCCTGGGTTACAGACCTCGGAGAAACCCAGAGGAGTATCTGGAAAAAGGTGTCATCACTGAGGGATGGGCACATTGTAGGGGAGGGAAATACTGTGTGGATTGCTTTGGGAGGCTGAAGAGGAACCAGGCAAAGAGCACTTAAATCTGATCTCCCTCTATAGTCTAAAGCAATCTCTTTTTGAGACTCACCTTTATTTGAAAGTCAAAGCAAAAGTCACTTCTCCAAATCCAGATTCGCAAGAAATAATTGACTTAACTCCTGCTGGCTTTCTTGGACTCTCTTAGGAAGGAGTTCCTTTGCTCTCTAGGGCTCAGCATGGTGAGGTTCACATGGAAGGAGCTTATTCCAACCAAAAGCAGAGCTGCTGAATGGACCAACAGCTGGGAGCCACTTGGTCTTTGGTTGTAGCTACTTATTTATTTTCCTTAATGAATAAAGAAATCTGAGGGAGCTGAACAAACCAGCTGAAGATGCTCATGGTTGCTTGATGGAGTTTGTAAATATCCCTGAGTCACCCATGAGCCAGTTGCCAGCTTTTTCTGTTATTGCATTCTGTTTGGAAAAACAAGGAATGCTCTGCCCAAGTTTTTTGACTGAATGTGAAATGGACTCCGAAATTTAAGGCTGAGAGGCTGAACACTTCTGTAATTCTGGCTTCACTACCAGCCTAAATTGCTTCATATAATAACTGTAATAACTGCCAGAGGGCAGGGGTAGGTGGGATATTGGGAAGGAATTGTTCCCTCTGAGCATGGGGAGGCCACAGAGAAACTGTGGCTGCCCCTGGATCCCTGGCAGTGCCCAAGGCCAGGCTGGACGGGGCTTGGAGCAGCCTGGGACAGTGGAAGGTGTCCCTGCCCATGGCAGGGGGTGGGGCTGGATGGGATTTAAGGTCCCTTCCAGCTCATCCATTCTGGAATTCTGTGAAAATCCTATTTCTGTGGAGCTAGAGGAGTGTTTCTTGGATGTGTTCATGAACCGGTTGAAGCAAGGAGGTCTGGAGGGGTTAAGCTGCTGCTGTGATTTCAGAAACCACAATTTTTTCTGCATTACATTGTAGAAGAAAAAAGTCGAGGGATCATTTCAAGGGTATCCAAGGTGTTCTGTGCCCTGGTTTGCCATTGAGTTACTCCTAAAACCTCAGGCCTCTGCCACTATGTCCAGATTGTGACTGGAAGGGTTTCTGAGAGTGACTCCCTGGGGCAGCTCTGTCCCTGGGGCAGCTCTGTCCCTGGGGCAGCTCTGTCCCTGGGGCAGCTCTGTCCCTGGGGCAGCTCTGTCCCTGGGGCAGCTCTGTCCCTGGGGCAGCTCTGTCCCTGGGGCAGCTCTGTCCCTGGGGCAGCTCTGTCCCTGGAGCACTGGCTGTTGTTCCCTGTGGGGCCATGCGGTGCCAGGGAGGGACCTGCTCTCAGCTCAGTCCATCGTGTGAAGGGCTGAGTGTTTTGGATGCAGCTCCAGCCCCACTGTGACCAGCATCCCTCTGCCTCTGCTTGCCCTTGCTGGAGAAGAGCCTTGTTTCATGTCCCTCTGTTCTCTGTAAAGCCTGATCTGTCAGCCCTTCAGCACATGAGGCATTTCTCAGTGCTGCAGGGTAGGGAAAGGATCTGTGCTTGAGATACAGCCCCTGCAACGCCTGCCCAGGATTAATGGGAGGCCTGTGCCATCTCCATGTGTTTGTCACTCTGCAGTCTCGTTGAGAATAATGCTGGATGTATTTTGGGAAGTCTGGGTGCTCAGAAGAAGGGAATGTGCTGTGTTGATAGCACAAACCAGGCTGGGTGCACTCAGGATCTGCCCTCTGCCTCTGCACTGCTGCTTCATTATTTTCAAGGATTTGCATGATCGTGGCTTTTGTCCTTGTTCCCTCCTAGGAAATGCTTGATAATAACTATATGTTTTCCTAAAAAAATCCTGAGGTAAATCACAGTAGCATTCTTTTTTCCTCTATAGAATACATGGTTTCTACTCTTCGAGGACCAAACCCTTCATTGATCTTGTAGGACCACATTCCAATAATGTGGATGTTCAGAGACAAAAAAATGTGCTGTGTAGGGCTGAGTGTTAAACATTCAGGTTTTAAACTGATTTGAAGGAAATATCATTTGATTTTGTGTGTGTATGTATATCTGAATGCAGATTGGAACTGGTCTGTGAGAAGCAGTCCTGGTCTATGTTAGTGTTAAATATAGGTAATGACTTAAGTATTGAAAGGACTCCAAGAAGTTTGTGAGAATTCCTAAGGCATTTAAGTACATACTGCTCCATGGATCTTAATCACACTGAAAAGAATATTCTCATTTCCTGTCTCAGCTCCCCAGCAGATGCAGACTATGTATGTGTTTGTTAGTGGAACTGTGTAGGCAAAAAGAGTGGGAGCTTAACATATTTTTCTTTCCTTTTTATTTGAATTCATTTTGTAGTAGAAGCAGCGTCAACATGTGCTGAGCAAGGCAGGCTGGACGAGCCAGAGGTAAAGCTCAAGGGTTACTCTTCACCCCACTGTGTCTGTATTTTGGAGAGGTTGTTGACAGACAGACTTACAGACCTAATGTACAAGGTGCAGGATTGTCCTTGTCACCTTCAGCCTCTTGGATGGCAGTGTTTGAATGCAGAGATTTCCCAGTGGTGTTTAAACTTTAGTGCTTCTGAGCCCTGGACACTTTTCTCAGACCGTGCTCAGCGAGTCCTTCTTTACCTTGTGCCCTCCAAGAGTGACCCCACTTCTAATTTACATTAGACCATTGAAACTATACCCTGAAATAACCCCCCAAATCCCACAGCCCATCCTGTAAGGTTGGGTGGGATCAGCTTCCTCCTTTACAAAAATTAAATAGAGAAGTGGTCCCACAGGAACACGAGTGTGGCCTTTGAGTCCTTCCCACTCCCTCACCACTCACCTCAGCCACTCCCAGGCTGAGGCTCTTATGGAGGTCTTTAAAGGGGTTCAGTAATGAGCTTTTTAATTATCACTTGGAGGCCAAACATCCTGGTGCTGTTTCTCAGCCAGAACAGGTCAATCCTAAAGGTGTAGATTAGAAGAGAATCATAAAAGCTGATTATTTCTTAATTTTTTTTTTTTTGCACTTAGCCAGTGGCAAAATTGATATCTACTCCTTGAAAGGATGTAGGAGGCTATTAGGCAGTGGATAATTAACTTTGGAAGGAGGGTGGAAAGGTACAATAAGACTTTGTAAATTAATTACTGGTTCTTTATTCAGAAAGGACAATGTGATTCCTGAAGCTTGTCTGTTCTCAGTGCCAGCTACAAGTGGGCAATATTAGGGAATAAAATTATGCAAGTAGAAAATAAGTGCCCTTAACCAGATCTGCAAAAGAGGAGGTTTAATTTCTGACTCCTACCAGATAAACCCTGAGCTCTTGCTCTGTGTCCTCCTCTCTCCTAACAGCAGTGCAGAGTGTGATGGGCAGGAAATTTCCTCCTAAATGTAAGAACTAAGCAGTGGACAGTCAGCACTGACCTCCATGGGCAATTTCCAAGTAAACTCATCCTTCTTTCTCTAAATTCCCCAAGTGATGTGGGATCTCTGGCTGGAACATCTTTGTTTTCCTGAAGCACTGAAAAAGCAAATTTTCAGCCTGTCTGATGGAGGTCAAACATCTGCCCAAGCCACATGAATCCCACACAGCTGTAAATAATTCTCATTAGGAAACAGAAGCTTGTTGTTTATGCTCATTTTTGGGGAGCTACAAGTTTAAAAAATGGAGTTGTAGAGCTATTACTCTTCACTTGCTGTGCACACATAACACCCTTCACATTAAAACTTAATGTGCACTTAAGTGAGTCTTAAGTGAACTGCAGGTAAAAATCCAGATGAAAATTGGGGTGTTGAGAGGTGGTGTGAATTTGCTTTTTGGAACACCAGGAAACAAAAGCAGAAGGGTTTGAATGGTTGAGCCTTTATAGAGCGGAGAGATATTTTTAGGTTTCCAGATTTAGAATATTTCTTTAAAGTGTTGTTGTACCACCTTATTCAGTAATTTCTATTGAAAACAGAATGATTTTTCTGTTGGGCTTTGTTCACTTTGTCTTGCATGCAAGCACTTGCAAATGTGAAAAGCACTGACAGGAACCATTGGCCAAACACTCAGAAATGCTCTGTTCAAGAGAACCACCCCACAGGCAGAGAGGGCTCAACACTCACACTTTTAACAGCTGTTTTCCTTGAGAGAAAGTATTGATTCTAAAAGCTGTAGAAATGGAAAGAAAAAAAAACCAAAACACCCCAAGAAATTGGTTTTCTGTGTCTTTATTATTGCAAAGAGCTTAAGGAAGAACTTGGGGTACCAGTAATGGAGTTGGAATTACCTGCTTGGTGTTCCAGGGGCTGTAGGGTGATAGGATGGGTCTGGATTAAAAATAGTTGTACCACCTTGAGATGAGACAACTGGAAGGGTAGAAAAGCAGCAATATTAACCCAGGGAGTCAATAGTAGCTGGAAATAGCAGTTGTTTGGTGTTATTTGGTTTTTTTGGTCCCGTGGCTCCCTGGAGGTGTGGGAGCACTGTATCAGGGGAAGGCTCTCCCTGGAGGTCTGTTAGGGCAGATCTGTGCTCCTTGTTTGGGGGTTGATTTGAGGTTGGCTTCTGGGTTTTTTAAATTGAGAAAAAAGCTTTAGCACCATAGTTGGGGTAATCTCTTGCTATCAGGACCAAGGTATCTTGAAGCTCCTTATTGCTTTGGGCACTTGGGATGAACTGGCTATGAGAGGAGAGTGGAGCTGATTTTTAGGACAGTGATTTTGAAACAATAGGTGTTTGTAGCCTTCCCTCTCCCCTTCTCCCAAGTGTAATTGCTTCAAAGCCACAGAATTGCCAATAATCTGGAAACATTTTTCCATATGCTCTGGGCTTTGGTTGGTTAGAGAAGGTGGGGTTGCTAATTTGAGGACAAAAAAGAGGTGGCAGAGCAGTGTGGAGGGCAGGGAGGGATCAGCTGCTCCACACCTCCACCAGAACAGCAACGGGGCAAGAATTGCAATATTCTTTCCAATTTATTTTCTCTCTGTCCCTGAACTCACAGCTGAATCCAAAAAGCTATTAAGGAATCACTTGAAGATTTGCTCTGCCCTGGAGTACTGGGAATATCCTTTTGGAGGGTCCTGTGCTGCAGAATATCTGTGATTCAGCTGATTGATCAGTAATTTAACCAAGTGATGAAATTGAGGCCGTAGTAAGCAGAAAAGCTAATTGGGCGAAACAGAAAATACTTGGAATTAGGAAGGAAGGGTGAACACTGATTTTTTTTGTGTGTGTGCACACATGAAATGAACAGGATTTTAAAACTATGTCTCCAGAAGAGGAATTTTACTGGGCTAATATTTGGAAAGGAGATAGCACAGAATATCAGTATTCTATTACCTTGATATACATGATAATGAAAGATGCCTGTGTTTACAGGGGTAAGTAGAGTGTGAAACAGTGCAGGGTGTCCATGGTGGGGAGATGGAAAAATGTTTAGGAAAAAGCAAATTGGCAGGAAATGATAAACTTGGCATTGATGGCTATTGATAACCAGATGACCTCAGGTAACTTCCACATCAGCTCCATCACACTGAGGACCACAGAATATGTTTAGGACAAGGGGGGGTGGCTTTAAGCTGAAAGAGGAGAGATTTAGATGGGATTTTGGGGAGGAATTGTTTCCTGGGAGGGTGGGGAGGCCCTGGCACAGGGTGCCCAGAGCAGCTGGGGCTGCCCCTGGATCCCTGGCAGTGCCCAAGGCCAGGCTGGACACTGGGGCTGGGAGCAGCCTGGGACAGTGGGAGGTGTCCCTGCCCATGGTGGAACAAAATGAGCTTTAAGGTCCCTCCCAACTCAAACCACTCTGTGATTCAAAGTTTTGGTTTTAACTAATCTTGCCTGATCTTAACTAGGAATTTTGTTAGGAGTTTTGTCCTGGGACTCCTGAGGACACAGGGGGGCTGTGTGAGCAGCACCGGGGGCTGGGACCCAGCTCGGGGCGGGAGGTGCTGGAGGTAACCAAGCACAAGGGAAGGGGAGAGGGCAAGTGGGGTTTCAGCTCTCAGTTGTTGGGGTGAGACCTGGGGCCTCACAGAGCCCGGGTTCAGCCACAGTCCCTTTGAATCTCTCCCCTGAAGCTGCCCAGGAGCCAATTAACTGCAAAGAGTAATTAAAAAGAAGTGAGGTGACTTCAAACAGCCTCCTAAGTGCTATTTTCTGTACAAAACAATGACAAATACCTTGAGATTAGAGAAGGTTTAGTGCATTTTAATATCTTTATGATGAATAAATCATCTACTTTGTAAGGTTAATGAAAGCAGATGGATGTGAACGCTGGAATGCAGTTGCTCATTAGGAATTCCCTTCCAAAGTGTGTCCCTCGACAGTCCTGACCAAACAGTCTCGGAGGAACTGTGGTGTGAAATGATGATGTTTAATGCATCTAACAGCCTCACTCCCTAGGAATTGCTGCCTGTTGCCAAATATTTACTGAACTGCACTTAAATCCCATTCACATCTCACCTTTCTTCTCATTACAGGAAGCACGGGCTGCAGTGTCACAGACACTCAAAAAGAGCACACAATTAAGAGTCTTTGCTATTAGTGAGACTTGCCATTGAAATAAGGGCAAGTATTCCTAACACAGAGCAAAATCCTGCTTTTGTAGACACTTTTGTGTGTCATGCTGACACTAAGTGGGTATTTTGATATGTCAAGTGACAAGATAAACATGGCACAGTTTTGCTATTGCTGCTTTTTATAGTTTCATAATGGATGTTCTTCACTCTTAAAAAGGCACTGTGCAGCAAGAATTCATTCACTGCCACTTTTTGTGCTTTAAACTGGCTTGGAAACAACTTCAGAAACTGTCTAAAAACCAAGCCAGAATTTATTTCTTTAAAGTATCTTATTCTTTCTATTCTTGCTCTTCCCTATTTCTCATGAGATGTAAACATTAAGTAAAAATTAAGCATCTTCCAAGTGTCTGTGGAGGCTCAAATGGTCACATGCAAGCAGATCTGGGTGTCTGCAGCCAAGAGGGAGGTGGCATTAGCCTTAAAAATGAAGGGATTTGTAGGTCCCTAAGAAAATCTCTTCAAAAACAAATCCCTGGGATCATCACATAAACATCTAGGAGTGTACAACTTTAGCTGGGTTAAATATGCTTAATATATTATGTTAAATAAGTTTTATGCTATTGGATAATAAAATAATGTCTATTTATTACTGAATTGTAATAGCATTTTATAAAATGCCTCTTCGCCCTTGCTGTACCTTGGCTGGAGGCTCGTTGTCCCTTTTCAGTCCCTGTTTCTGTGATTAGTTACGAGGGATCCTTTGCATGTCCAGGCTGAAAACCTGCCCTGACTGCTCCTCTCTGTGTTTGAAATGGTCTCTGATTTTTCTGATGGTTTGTTGTTAGAAATACCCGGTACCTGTGCTCTTGTTAATCAGGTTTTGTCATGCCTCACTTTTAGGACTCTTGTTTAAAACCACTCCTGGCTGCTCATTGTGAGTTTCCCTTGGGTGACTGTGGGTGGTTTGTGGGGAAGCAGGAGTGCTTTGGAGGTACAGCAGAATGATTAGTCAGCAGCATTGTGCTGGGTTTTCTATTTTTTTTGAGAAATAAGCTAGAGTACGATGTAAGCCCTCCTTCTGCTCTGGCTTGGCTCAAGTTACTGTGGTAATACTGCTTTGAGGATTTCAGAAACCTGTCCCAGGGGGTTGTAAGAGCTGCTGGCAGATAACAGATCTTTCCTGGTCACTGCTTGACTTCTTTCTTAAGTCCTACTTAAGGCTGGAGGTGCAACTTTTCCATCTCTTTTTCGCGTCTTTTCCACGCCTTCAGCGCTGCCTCTGCTCGGGAATCAATTTCTGCTGGGTGCCTTCACTAACTGGCGTCCCAAAGTGCTGTCACAAAACACACAATGGTGACTCTTCAGACTCCTGATTCGATTAAAACACCTCCAGAAATGAATGCAGTCCCTTTCAGCTTGCCAGCTCACATTCTCACAGTTCTGCTTGCACAGAGGCTCAGCCCAGGCCATCAAGCGCCTGTCTTGCCCTGCTGTGAGGAAGTTGAGGCTTAAGTTTATCCAGGTGTTGAACTAATGTCCTAATTAGTGATGGGGTTCTTGGCAGGGTCCTGTGCAGGGCCAGGAGCTGGACTCAGTGATCCCTGTGGGTCCTTTCCAGGATATCCCATGATCCTACGTTCCATAATTCCATCCTTTTGCTGGAGATGGGCCTTCCAGGGCCTGATGGGTTGTGGGAAGGGAGGACATCAGTGAGGGTTGTGGTGGGCACAGATGGGGCAGGGCAGGGAATCTCACCTTCTTCTTTTCCTAGGGAATTTGTTTGGATAAAGAGTTCCTTTCCCTATTAAAGTTGTGCCACATTTCTGCCACATAAGTGATTGCTCTGAGCTTTTTCTTCTTCCTTGGCGTGTTTATGACACTGGCTGCAGGCTTGTGTTGCACCTTGCCATGCGAGTGGTTTATGCAAAGGAAAAAATAGAAGCAAGTTCCCAATAAATAGAACTGAAAATATTTTTAGAAGCTTGCTGCTTGATCAAGTATCACAGCCCATGTTCCTCAGCACCTTCTGATGAATAATGAAACAATGCTGGCTCTCTGTGCCATGGGAAGGGGGTTATCCAATACTGGAACCTGTCCCTCTTTCTGCATGCTTTGTGTGATAGTTGCTAGTTAATGACAACAAATTTTGAAGCTGGCAGTCGTGAGATATTGGAGATTCAGAATGAGTATTAACCACTTACATTCAGAAATCATCAAATAAACATTTCTTGCTGAGGAACTGTTTCCTGAGTCATAGTCCCAGAGACTGGTTTGGGTTTGAAGTGGCCTCAAAGCTCATCACATTCCAGCCCCTGCCACAGGCAGGGACACCTTCCCTAGACCAGGTTGCTCAGGGCACAGAGGTGCATTGAAGATCTTTGTAAATTATTTTTAACAGAGAGGGCTCGTTCTGATTTTCCACTGAGTGAGAAATCCTTGTTGTGAAAGTGCCTTTGCAGCCCTCACTGGGATGGGTTTGGGAAAACCTCCCTTAATGTGTGTCCTGCCAGGAGCTGGGCTGGGCTGGTTCTGGAAGCAGCTCTCAGAGCTGAGCTATCTCAGGGTAATTTTCCATTTGCACTGCTCACACTGCTTACTGAACACCAGCTCTCCAGTGTAAGTGGGTAATAATAGCTTTAGTTAACAAGGACTTGTTTGTGAATAATTAATTCTCATCTCAGAACTGCAGAGATCTGTTAAGTCAGTGAGACTGGTGATGCTGCTGGTTGGTGTCCTGTTACACAACTGGGTTTGGGGAAATGTATTTGTACCTTGGTGAAGAACCTGGTTCAGTGCAACAGCTCCTGCTGGTAAAAACACAGATCTGCTGCTTTGGAAAGTGCAGTCTGAAAGCATCACAACAGAGCAGTTCCCACTTTGAAATGCTGAGTAGATGGTGGGAGCCTGATGCTGGAACACGTGGAGTGGCTTTTTAGTGTCATTTTGTACACGGGCTCTACCAGCCCTTTCCCATGGCTTTGTCCTGTTTTCTGCAAAGTGGAAGGAATTGCTGTTGTAGCCATGGGAGGTGGGCTGGGATTTGGGAACGATCTCGGTGGGATGTCCTGCCATCAGCGGGTCAGATGGTTTTGGTGCTTTAGGCACAGAACTGGATGAATAACATATTTATATTTCAACCCATTAAGATTCCTAATCTGTCTCAAAAAGTTATTTTTTCTTTAATATTTATGTGGTGGGAATATTGATGGGTTGGGGGAGGGGTTTTGAGCACCATTTATTGTATTTTTCTTTCCAAGAAATCATGTTCATGATACTGAAGCTGAGCATTGTGCATGAAAAGCCCAAAAGTTGCTGTGCTTTATGTAGAAAATAGAAGTTATTAGTCACGTGGAACAGTTAGTGAACAGGAGAAAGAAAATTTAAAATCTTAATGTTATCAGTTTCATTATGAATAAAAGAATGCTAGTAATAATGCTTTAAATTATATCTAAAGGTCCTATTTTTGAAGTGAAGGAACAGCTGTAATTCCATAGGAAAAGCTGTTATCTGAAATGTGTTTACTGTACTTTCAATAAGATTAAGAAAATGAAAGTATGCCAGAAATTGTGTAAGAAAACTAATACTCAAGACTCAGATGTCTCCAATAACCTTTCAATTGTCTCTGTAGCTTTTGTTTAAATCATATTTTAAAGCAATAAAAACTGGGTAAACACCTCTAATATGATTTGCAGGAATCTTTCCATAGCGTATAACAGTAAAAAATGTGGTCAACACCTAAATCTGTGCTATATTTAAGATACAAGCTGAGAAGTCGTTTTCTTTCTGATGGGGATGCAATTTCCAGGTACGCTCACAGGCTGCTGGCTGCTGAAATTCCCTTTTCTTTCTGGGAGCACAAGAAAATCGGTGTTGCCCTCAGCAAGTGTCTCGCTTGTTTGCTGGTTTCTGCCTGTCCAGGTGGGCCTGCTCTGCCTCCTGCTCTTTACAGAGCTGTTCAGATGTGCAGTGAACTTGAATTCACAGCAAAATATTCAGTACTTTGTGTAGACAAATTGTGGATTTACCCCAAGGCCTTGCAGAGGTGGCCAGAGACCACTTGGGTGGGCTTCTGTCCGGTTTGGAGGAGCTCCTGGGGTCTGGAGGAGCTGGTTTACCTGTTCCCAATCCTGGCTGGGACGAGCTCTCCTGCAAGGAGGAAGCTGTTCACTTGAGGAATCCTTGGGAGATGTGAGGCTGATGGATGATTTAATGCAGCCCTGATTACTCGAAGTGTATTTATCTCTAAAAATACTGTATCATCAGAAAAGTGAGCTCGATGAGATACCTGTGCCTGCAGTTGGACTTGTGAGGTGGAAATACGCTGAGAGATGGTGGGGAGGACTTGGTGCTCGTTTTGGAAACGAGTAGTTAATTGCTAGCATGGCATAAACTTTACTTGCTTGCAGCCAAGCCATGAGGCAAAAAGGGTTTCGTCTTCCACTTTAATACACAAATTAATATGTGAAACACTGTGAATCCTTTTCTTTGATGGAATTTTTCAAGTACTGCTGAGAGCTTGTGCAAATGAGATGTGGGATGGGATGGTATAAAAGTGGAATTAGGCCAAGCATCCCCTCCTGCTTTACGAGACATACACTGGAGGAGGGCAGAGCTGGCGTGCTCCTGTGGGATTTGATTTCTTTCGGCTTCTGAGAAACCCAAATCCAAGAAGGTGTTGAAATATTTGAGGGATCTAAGTGCTGATTTGCTCAAGCAGGTGTGGACTTACACTGAGATTACTCCACAGACGGGTCTGAGATGGTCCTTTTGATTGAAGTTCCAACCTCTTAGTGGTCCTTAAAAGCCAGTACCTGAGAGTCCCTGCCAGAGAAAACAGGGCTGGTGTCCCCAGCAAGGAGAAGGAAAAGTGGCATAAGTGGCATTTTCTCCTTTTTGAGCCTTTAAAATATGTTATCAAAGCTGTCTGCTCTGCAGGAAGCCTGGTGTGTCAAACTGGCTGAGTCCAGGCAAATGCTGGAGTTCAAGGCAGGATCTGAGAGTGCAGGGGCAGCTCTGAGTGCCTGGGCAGTGCAGTGGGAAGGCAGAATTTTTGCTTGGCAGAAAATAGGCACTTGATGTGCCAGGAAATTGTTCTGTTCCTCTCCTTCCTCCTTCCCCTCCTTCAAATTATTACTGTAACTGGGATAAAAAAGCTCCTACCTTAGGTTTTCTTTTTGCTCTCTTTTTTTTTCTTTGTTGGTGGGTCAGTTTTGTGTGGTTTTTGGGTTGGTTGCTTGGTTTTTTGTTTTGGGGTGGGTTTTTTTGGGTTTGTTTTGTTGTTCGTTTTTTTTAATTAGAAAAAGCAGCAAAACCCTGATGGCTGAGGTTGAGTTTGGTGTGGTCTGGGTGGCACAAGCATCTTTGCCTTTTTGACAGATTCCCTGGAGATTCTCAGTCCTGTGCCAGCAGCATCCCTGCACTGAGCATCCCTACTCAGCTGTGCCACTGCTCCCCTGCAGAAGTCCTGCAGTGTCATAAAAACCCCTTCAGTCACTTAAAACATGAAACTATAATCCTTGGAAGTAATTTTTCTGTTTGCTCTATAGAATGATTTGGTTTAATTTTTGGTTTTTTGCTGCTTTTGCTTTAAATGTGTAGCTCAGTTCACCTTGCCAGGCTCCTGCTGCCCCTGGCAGCAGCTGGGCCCTGTGGCACCATTCACCTGACATTAAGGTTTGTAGGAGATTTCTCATTGACTTGCTGGAAACTGAATGAGGTCTTAAATTATGAATGAGCAGTCTGCTGCTTGCCTGAGTGAGGGATTCTTCACCTGGTGGGTGAAGGAAGGGATGTTTTAAAGGCTGTTATTGCAGTTTGCAGCTGGGCACCACAAATTGCTCCCGTTCCTGTTCAGTTTTGTGCAATCCCATCGGGGCATCGGAGTTTGACGTTCCCAAAGTGGTTTATATCAGACTCAGGGCTGGGCAGTCAGTTCCCATGGTCATCGGGAGGGGATGCTCTGGAATGAGACCCCAATAAAGACCCCTGAGAAGGGGAAATGATCCTTGAGCCGTGTGGTCGCTGAGTCCTGTCTCCCAAGGTCCAGCAGCCGTACTCTGGCTGTTCTGCTCAGTGTGCCTCTGGAAAGGGGCTGAGCCCCAGAAGGCAGCGCTTTGGCATCACAGTGATGCCTTTTCCTGGTCTTAAAATCAAGAGTCACACACGGTTAGAAGGGGAAAAGGGATTTTATCTTGGTATTTATTTTAAGGATCCTTAGGTGTACACGTCCAGGTCATATGCATCGAGATGCACCCCACCGAGTCTTTCCCTGTGTCTCTCTTCTTCTTTCTCTAAGTCCCCCCTCAACATTGGGTATATCATTATAGGTTTTACTAATTAGCATATCTATCAAAGATTCCCCAATGAGAGGCTCAAGTGAGCCCCCCCTCCCCAAGGAACCTTCCCCTGGATGGTTCTACCTTGGTTTACAGAATATGTTCTGGAGAGGACCTTGGGGTCTGAGGCACACTGATCCCTAACTACGAAGCTTCTGAGATGTTGAGTCTCTCAGCTTGACAAACAAGTCCAAGAATGTAGGCAAAAAGCACCAGGAATACAGAAGTTGTAAAAAGGTATAACAGGAGTATAAAAGAAAAGGCAAAAATCTTCATGGCATCAACAGCACTTGGCATCACTGGAAAACTCCAGCAGCCTTCCAGGGTTTGTGTCTGAGGCAAAGATATCCCCCAGGATGAGAGCCAGCCTTTCCCAGCTGTTCTGGAGTGAAGGGCAGGCCAGGAGCTCTCCTCACAGGCTGCTCTGTCCCGTGCAGCAAACCTCTCTCGTGGGTGTTCTCCATCCTGCTCAGGGCTGTCTCACCTCACTCTGAAGATGCTGAATCTCTCAGAACAGGGCTCATGGCACGTTCTGAACTCCCCTGGCATTTCCCCTCTGAGGATGGTTGGAGTGGCAGCAGCCAGGGCAGCGTTCCCCAGAGGAGAGCCACGGGGTGGTGGTGGCTGCTGTGCAGCTGCAGAGCTGTGGGAGTCTGTTCTGACACCAGGCTGAGGTTCAGGAGGAGAGGTGACCACTGAAGTTGTTCATCTCCCATGGGGACTGTGCCAAAGCCAGCTAAAGAGCAGGGCAGAGATGCAGGAACTCGGAGCTGGAGGCAGTGTCCATGGAATGGTTTGGGTTGGGAGGGACCTTAAAGCCCATCCAGTCCCACCCCCTGCCATGGCAGGGACACCTCCCACTGTCCCAGGCTGCTCCCAGCCCCAATGTCCAGCCTGGCCTTGGGCACTGCCAGGGATCCAGGGGCAGCCACAGCTGCTCTGGGCACCCTGTGCCAGGGCCTGCCCACCCTTGGAGTGGTGCATTCATGGCTACAAATCCTGCAATAGCAGTAGGAATAAACTACTTTTTTTTTTTTTTTTTTTTTCAAATGGGCAGAATGAATTAAAAACTTGCCAACTACACAAGGCTACAGAATCTCTGTGGAGGAGCAGGAGCTGATTGCAGCAATGTTTGTACCCCATGGTTTGTAACGCTGTTCCCTGCTCTGCTCAAAATGATGATTATAAAGTACAGCTCTCGAAATTACACCATTCGGTTCTGTTAGTCATCATTTTTTTGCTCTGAATATCATTCAAATGTTTGCTCTCTTCAGCTGGTACTTTCCTCTGAGAAGTTTAATTGTCTAGAAAACAACCTAAGTACATATTTAAGGAAAACAGTCTGTATTTATGCGTTAAGGTTTCAGCTGCTGCAGCACTATTTCTTACATTTACTCATGTTAGGACGAAAAATGGTCTGTATATCTAATAAAAAATCCACAGAAAATTAACTCAGTGATGCTGAACGGTGGCACTAGTGCAATTTTTTTTCTTAAATGAACCACTGTGCACTGAGATATTTCATGTACAGTGTGTGGGGTGCCTGCTTGAAAAGCTGTTTCAGATGTACTTAATGCTTCAGGCTGGGCTTGTTAGCACAGGGCTGAGGGGTGGTGGGGTGTTAATGAGTGACCTGCTGTGTGTGGAGCACAGTGTGGACATTATCATGCTCGTGGCATTAAAATGAGGCTTGACCTTTATTATAATACAGATTTCAGTAGAATAACATTGAAACTGCTCTGAGTTCCAAGGAATTCCGCAGAGAACGTGTTCTCCCTCCCTGAGACACAGCTTTAATAGGCTTCAGGACTCCAGCAAGGGAGAGACTTTGCAACCAAATTATTTCCCTGTCTCACATGCAGCCACAGGGAAGGTTGTGCAGAATGACCCAAGAGCCCTGGAAGCTGCTGTTGTACAGCTGAGAATGTAAAGGATAGGACTGGGAGAAGTTGTTTGTAAAAGCAGCAAAGGTGAAGGTTTTGTGGAGATGGCATTCTCCAGGTGCTCTGAGACTGTTGGAAGCCACAGGGATCACCTGGATATGTTTTGGGCTCTTCTGAGTAGTATTGAAAGCAGCATTGGTCATGGTGCAGGTAAAGCCCCAGATGTAGGCAGGGCAAAACCATGTGTATGGTTCAGCAGGACATGGCTTTTGTTGGTTCTCCTGTGCAAAATAGATTTCATTTCTAGGTAGCTCACTCTTAATGCATAAAATAATGTTCCTATAACTACATAAAATGGATAACAATTGGAACTGAGTGCAGAAAATATGAAAAAACCCACATTTTTCTCTCCTATATTAAATTTAACTATTCCTGGCCTTCGCAAAGGCCACGTTGTTCTTTGCAGGAGATGAGATACAAAATTCACCATTGATCTTCTGGTATTGTGCAATTCTCAACTGCCTGGCTGGTTCTTAATTAAATGCAGAAATTGTCTTTAATTCTCTTAAATTGTTCTGTGCTGCTACTGTCAGGTGCTGAGCAGCTCCTAAATTTCTCTTATGGTGAATAAATGGCCTGATACCCAGGAGCCAAGTGTTGTAAATCCCACTGTCATAAATCTTCCATCCATCCAGAGCAGGAGCCGCCGAGCTCAGAGGTTCTGAAGGATTTTGAGAAGCTCTGGCACTGGGAATGACTCATTTTAAGATTACAGGGCCTTGGAGCTCCGGAGTCCTTCAGTGTTACTGCTTTTCTTTAGTCCTGTGCACCACTGCCCAAACTCAATACATGGAAATATTAATTTTGAGGCTGAAAAAATGGATAGACAAAACCCCAGCAATCTAAACTCTGATGCAAAAAATAAGTAGAGTAATTTTAGGATAAAGAAAAACATTTAGATACCAAACTCCTGCAAGGTAGGAGAAGCATTTTCACTGCTTTTGGCTGATAGCAAATATAGCAAAAATCTCTAAGGATTCTTCCTGTGGCTCTTGTCCAGCAACGTGCAGCCTCATCTACCTGCTGCTTATAACTGGGATTAGCTTTGCAGTAACCTGGAATGTTACTGGGAGGAGTCTCCCTCTCTCCCTTCCTTCAACAAAGGCAAAACAAAGAAAAGAATTTAATATTTAATTTTTTCTTGCTGTTGTCACGTAAGGATTAAAAGAAAAATGACATTAAAAAATCAGTGAAATTTTCCCAAGAATGCTTTTTGTTCTATATTCACACACATTTAAAACACGAGGGAAAGTTCAAGTTTTGCTCCTGGGAAATATTCCAAGTGTTGTTGGGGAAAAACTGTGTTTCTCCTGTCTGTCTTATCTTCCTGTGTTTTCTCAGAGCCACCTGAGACGTGGATTTACAGATAGTCTATCACTGCAATAAGAAAAACATTCCTCCCTCTGGATCCAGCAGTCTGTAGTGCTGGGAAGTGGAAGCCTTGTGATGGAGAAAGCAGCCAGGATATTTTCCTCAGTGAGTGGGGATTGATTGAGTGACTGTATTAAATGAGAGGATGTTCACTTGCAATTTTGCCACTGTTGGGTAGGATCAGCTTTGTGGACTTGCATGGACATTGCCACATCTATCTAAATAAGTGTATGTGGGGCTTGAAGGGCTTTGCTGAATTAGTTCTGCTTTCATGGGAGCAATTCCTGAGCCACAGGGAGCAAGATGTGGCCACTGTGCTAAACACTGATGCTCATCTGCCTGGGTGTGATTTTGAGATTGCTGCCAAGGGAGTGAGACTCATTCAGGTGTTCCGAGACTGTTGGAAGGCACAGGGATCACGTGGATATGTTCTGGGCTCCTCTGAGTGGTGTTATACAGCTAATATTGGTCATGGTCCAGGTAAAGCCTCGAACCTTCTCCAAGGACCTTCTTCTTTTCAGCTTCAGAATTAATATTTCAATGTAGTACGTTTGGGCAATGGTGCCACAGCTTGCCTGTGTGTGAGGCAGAAGTGGGGCTGCGATTCCACGGAGCTCCTGCATTCCTGGTGTGATCTGCAAGGAAAATGCACGTGGTGCTGTGAAATCAGTGACTCCTGGGATCAGCTGACTGGGATAAGGGTTTGTGTTCAAGGACCAGCCAGCCCTGCTGGTGTCTGAACTGTTTGTGAAAGGCTGATGAGAAAAACCTTGAGGTAGGAACAAAATATTTGTCTGTCTGGGATAGAGCTGAGCCACTTGTGGGAAAGCAGAACTAACAGCAACAATCTTATTTCCAAGGAATGCTCCCTCCCTGCCGAGGGACGTGTGGAAGAGCTTGCCTGGCATCCTGCTCCCTGATGGGAGAGCTTCTGTATCAAACTGGGGAGAAGGAGCTGGGATTGCTGCAGGGTGGAAAGGGAATTCCCTCATTAGTGTGTCAAGCTGAGTGTCTCCAGGACAGGGCAGGAGCTGCTGTGTCTCTCGTGCTTCCATGGCTCCCCTGTGCCAGGAGGATTTGAGGGTGGATGAGGGCACAGGGGGTGTCACTGTGATGGCTGAGCCTTAAAAACTGCTGACTCAGCTCAGAGAGGCTTTAAACTCTCCCCTCTCATTTTGTTACAAGAGGAAGATGCTGCTCTTGGGTTTTGCCTGGTTTAAACCTAAAACCCACATCCCCTTTCCCAGGCTGCCTTTCGTGAGTGTCTCATGAGCACTTCCCACTGGTGACCAAACCCTTGGCTCCTGGGAATGTGCTGGGGTTGGAATGGCCTTCTCCTTGTTGGCAGAGAGCTGTGTGATGCACACCTTTGCCACCTGTGTCCTCCCAATTCCTCCGAAAAGCCCTTTTCCAAGAGCCCCTTCAGTGCTGCTCTCTGCTAAAGCTCCCTAAAGGAGGTGTCTCCTCACAGCCTGGTTCTGCTGGCAGCCCTCTCCAAATGGGAACAGCTTCTGGGGCAGGAAGGCCAGCTGCTTCCTTAGTGAAATCCATGAGCAATATTTAGTCTTCCTGAGAGGGAACAGGAAGGAATATTTCGTTTCCCTGGGCTGTGGATCAGCGATGCTCAGTGGGGTCTGGGGGAGCCATTCAATAAGTCTGTGTTGTTCTGATGGTTTGTGTTAACTCTGGGGTGAGTTCCACCAGTCCTGTGTCTGGCTCCTGCACTGGGATGAGCTCCTGTGGCAGAGCACACCGTGACGGTGGCAGAGGTTCCTGTTCATTAATTTCCAGCTTTAGTAATGAAAGAGATCAACCAGACCGAGAAGAGTCATTAGACTCTAAGCACGTATTCACGGGAGGCTTAATGGATTAAGTGTGTGCAGAGGGAAGAGCTCAGTGAGCTGAATCCAGCAGGGCGATGAGAGGGATCAGCAGAGCTGCTCCCGGGCCGGGGCAGGGCTGGCAGCACCCGGAGCTGTCCAGCCTGGGACAAGGATGCTGCCTTCCCAAAGGGCTGAGTCCTGGTGTCCAGCTACAGCAGATGCTTTAATGATGCTGGCTCAGATTCTTCACCATTGATGATTCTTCACTGGACATTAAATATAACTCTGTCTATCTATCTATATATCTCTCAGAATATCCTGAGCTGGAAGGGACCCCCAAGGATCATCCAGTCCAACTCCTGGCCCTGCACAGGCACCCCAGTGATCACCCTGTGCAAACACCCTGAGAGTGTTGTCCAAACCCTCCTTGAGCACTGGCAGCTTTGGGGCTGTGCCCATTCTCTGGGGAGCCTGTTCCCTTTACTTATTTACATATGTGTGTGTGTGTATTTCTTTGCTAATATGATAAAGCTCTATCTCTAGAGCTCAGAATCAGCCTAATTCACAGAAAACTTCACCTCTGGTTTATTGGTGCTGTCATGGGCAGCCTCTCTGTGTCTGTACCTGCTGATCATGTGTGACAGAGCATTGGTATCACTGAATTCAGTTTTAAAAAACAAGTTAAAAAGGGCAAGGGCTGAAGTGGAGGATTCTATGTTTAAATACTTACTTCATTTCAGCCCTGTAATGCATATACTGATCACTACTAGCAGCATATTTAACTCTGTGTAATTTTTTCGTGTATAACTATTGTTCCCCGTGCAGTTTGTGGGGAAGGGTGTCTTCCAAAGCAGATACTGATGGTGTCTAATGCCCCTGGGGGTTCTCATTTGCCATTTTACTTTTGATTGGTATCACAGAAGCTACATTATATGTTGTGTGTGCCCCTAAAGACACCTCCCTACTTGTGCAGTGCTGAATTTGTGGGATAATCCTTGTTTGAGGTGAGCTAGGGGAAGCTGTGAGGACAGCAAAGAGAACAGAGGGGTTGAGGGCACGAAGAGAGGTGTGCTGGTGTTTGTGTTGTGTGTTTGTAGTGCCAGTCACTCTCAGCCTGCAGGGTCAGAGCCACAGCAGGTACAAACCAATGGAAATTTTATCTTGGCTTCAAAGAAGTGGGACAGCTCCACAAGGGAATTCTTGGTTCACAGCTGTGTTTTTCACATTGCAGCTGAAGCTCCTTGGCCCAGGAACTTTGTGTTTCTGCAAGGCCAATGAGCCTGATGTGATCCAGCAGGAAGGACTGGTTTGGAGTTGCTGGGATTTCAGTTTCTAGCACTGAACCCCAGGGAAAGAGAAGAGTATTGGTGCAGTATCCTGGCGTGGATTATCTTGGATTATGTGACCCTGCAGCGGGGGTCTTTGTCAGAGCTCACAAAGAAAACCCAACCTGCAGGAGAAGCAGAATCACAGAGGGCTTTCCCAGCCTTCATGGTTCCAGGATTGAGTCCAACCACTCCCCCAGCACTGCTGAGGCCACCACTGACCCTTGTCCCCACATCCCCACGGCTCTGGACACTTGCAGGGACGGTGATTCCACCGCTGCCCTGGGCAGCTCCAACGAGGTGGTGAGTGCTGACCTGGTGCTGCCTTTGCAGCCTGCTGTCACAGCACCTGTGCTGCTGCACCCACGGCCACCCGTCCCCTGCCATCAGGGCTGCATCTCAGCCTGTGCTGCTGGCTTTCAGACATTTTTTAACAGGGTCACTCTGTTTCTTTGCTGCAGGATACGTCTGCACACATTTCTGCCTCTTTGCCAAGCAGTTTTAGCTGTAGAGGCCTGAAAATGGGTCAGCTCACAGCTGTGCCACGAAGTATCTAAAGCCTCTGTATTACAGGATGGTCACAGTATTTATTTACTTTTTGGCAATGCTGGCAAAAATACAGATATTTTCTGCAAAATTAGATGCATGAAGATTTCGTGCAAACACTTAATTCCGTATGCATGTTCAAATCACCTGGGGAGCTGGAACCCTCACCCTGGCTTGGTCCTGCAGTCCCAAATTCTGCAGCTCATTTCAAAACCAGGAGGGATTCAGTACAGTGGAATGAGACATTGCCTGTCTGCATGGTCCACAGCATAAACCAGGCCTTGGAGAAGGTTCAGCAAAGACCCAAATCCACTGGGCTGAAATCGTCTGAGAATTTCCATCCAGGGGACAGTGAATATTGTTAAAAATGCTTTCTTTAAGATATTACCTTGAAATAATCCTGCGGGTCCTTTGCTACCAGCACTGTGGGACCTCTCTCTGTGCATTGTACGTGGCTTTGTAAAACCGAGGGAGGGTTTCCCTGTCTTACCAGGGAGGAGGAATCTGGGGAAATGATTCTGGGATCCTTTATGGAACCCAGGGAAGCAGAGATTGGCGTCAGTTCAGGATGCCCAAGTCCCAACGTAGGAAAAGAATGCTTGGCTCTGGAAGCTCTCTTGCTCCATGAGTCTTCCTTTCTAGTTTTCTTTATAAACCCATATTTAATCTCAAAATCACAGCAATCTGCATTTTTTCCCCTCAAGACCTGTGCCAGAACATCTCCTCCAGGTAAGGATAGGGAGCACAGGTTACACTGCAAACTGCAGTTTTGCCTAAAAGCAGCATAAATTGAAATACTTACCTCAATTTAGGCTTCTAAAGCTGTGGCCCAGCATCATCCTCACCCTTTTTTACTTACGAAAGTAAGTTTGGGAAGAAGGGGTCTTTGAGCATATCTGGATAATTTTTGTCTGAAATAAGCTGCTTTCAAATTTTCAAGCTGTTGTCCTTTTGCAGAAGGATCAGATCTCTTTTGATAGAGACAAAACCATGCCCCTGATTCATTTTACTCTCTCAGCCGTGTGTTTGTTAACCCTGGTCACCTCCATCTCTCTTATGGCATGAAGTGCTGTTATTTCTCAGAAAACACTCAGGAGGGATTGAATATTCTTCAGTTTACAAGAAGCTGCAAACAGGTTCAAAGAAAATGTCTTGCCTGGTGTTCAAGAGGAAGGTTTTTATCCCATAAATAGCTAAATCAGAGAGAGGGTGATGCAGTGGTGGCAGGCTGGAGATGAAGGTTTGATTTCCACTTTAATGAGACCTGCCTGGGTAACCTCCCATAAATGCAAAGTTTAGAATAGCTCAGCATGCAGTGATTTAAAAGCATATTAATTAGAGCATTTATTGATTTGCAGATGTTTCAATTTTGACTATACTTTGTAAACAAAGACTTTTCTTTACAACACCTGAAGGCAGTGTTCTCCTTATTGCTGCCAGGAGAGCGCAGCATGTGGGAATGGCACCAGAGGAACAGGCAGGGCATGATCCCAGCAATTCCCCCTGCACAGGAGGCAGAACTGCTGCCCTGGGCAGTGCCCAGCCCTGAGCAGAGCCCAGAGAGGGGTGGAGTGTCCTCCCTGGGGATACTCCAGAGCTGCCTGGACACACTCCTGTGCTCTGGGATGGCCCTGCTGGAGCAGGGAGGTGGCACCAGATGTTCACTGTGCTCCCTTCAGCCTGGCCCAGCCTGTATTCTGTGAGGTGTAGCTTGTCTCTGTGAAATTCCTTTTGCTCCAGGTGCCCTGGGGAGGAGTAGGATACCTTTCAGCTTCCCAGGAAGATCCTCAGAGCTGGAACCAAACTTAGGAGTGTGTGCACACTGGGCATCCAATTCATGTCATCTTCTCGGGGCAGTGTGGGGTGGGAAGCTGAACTGAAGCCTTCCCATACCAAATCCCTCATTGCAAATCCCGTACCAGTTATCAGCAGCATTTCTTACTCCTGTCCTTGTCACATGCTGATATTTTGGGTGGAAAAGACAAAACGGAGAAAGATCTGCACGTTCACCATTATGGGTGTCAGGCATGGCAAGTTCAACAGCTGCTCTGGAATGTGCATTGCAGAAAAGTAGGGGTTTGACGTGTCAGATATTTGGGGTTTTCATTTGCCAAAGTAGGTGAGGTAGGGGCTGAGCACAATAAATAACTGAGCTTTTCTCATGTAAATATAACAGCTCTGAGTGTTTGTTTGGAATATCATAGAGAGCTACAGAATTTATATCAGAGGGAGAGAATCCTCACTGGGATTAATCAAAATTCCGTTTACAGAGTAGTGACTTAGGTTGGAAATGTGTGTAAGTGGGACAAGTATCATGCTCTAAGTCTGTCTTAAGTGTTTAATACAATTATTCTTTTACAGTGCTTTGGGTTCTCACTGTATCATCCAGATTCCTCTGTTTCTGAAGCACCAGAGAGCATCCTTCCTCTGCCCTGGAGAATCCCAGAGGGAGCAGGGGAGGCTGGGACCCCCCTGCTGTCCCCCAGGGCAGGGACACGGGGCTGTGCAGCCTTTAGATGAGCTGAGCATGACAAGTGCTCGCTGCTGTAAGTAGGCTGAGCTCCCCCACTCAGACCCAGTTATTTATTGGTTTGTATATCAAATTAGTGCAAGTCTTCTGTGCCTGGCTCTAACTGGAAGGTGCCTGAGGATATGGAAGCTGAAACCATGTCAGCTTGGTCTGACACCAGCTGTAACAATTTCCTCGGGAATAACCCCAAATTTCAGGTAGGTGCTGCCTGCCATGAAAGCAGCAGGTAATGGCTGTCATTGCAGAAGGATTCAGAGCAAGGCAGCGTTTAGGACACATAGATCTGGTACTTGAATTAAATAAAATTCTTATTTTTGGCAGCTCTCTGAAATACAATTAGATTAGAAGACATCTGAGGAATAGTTGGACAACAGCCTGCAGGCTAATTAAACAATCTCTGTGTATTACTTATGTCCAAAAGGCTCCAAAGAAGACAAGAAGGGGTGTTTAGCTATTAGAATGAAAACCTTGTCTTGGTGTAAAAGCCACGTAAGGAGCGAGTGAAGGGTTTTCAGCGAGTGTGGTTTTTTGAAGCAGAATTTCCATTTCCAGTGGCTGATCCCTTGAAGAATTTCAGCTCATTGTGATGAAACCCAGCTCGTGCTCCTTCTTCAGAGAGCCATTCCTATACCAAATGCCATTGCTGGGTTGTACTGCCTGCAGTTGCAGGAAAGGAATTGCCACTGGAATTGCCACCCCACAGGCTTTACCTAACCCTAAAGCACACAGGTAAATTTTTTTCATCTGTCAAACATCTTGAGGTTACTAACAGCTGGGGTGGAGGTACAGAAATGGTTTCAAAATGCCAAATTTTGTACTGCTGGAACATATCCCAGCTCTGGATCACAAAGCAACATGGATTTATTGGTGGTCAAAAAGAGGTGGAACTAAAATTAGAATTAATTACCATGGATGCAGTTCAATAGTGAGCTTTGGCGTCAGTGCTAGAGGAGTTATGGGGAGAGAAGTGCTGGGATGAAAACTGGGCACAGACACCTCCTCAGCTCCAAAACATGTGTAGAGTCCAGTCCTGTGCTGGTTGCCAAGGGAAGAAAGTGACCTGCCACATTCAGTTACAGAATCAATTTCATAAAAGTCAGGGAAATAAGTAAGAAAATAACATGTAAAAAAAATGAAAAAGAAAATTAAACCCCACTGTTTTAGTGCTGTGATAGAGCTGAAAAAAATACGCCATCCAAGAAACCTGAATAAATTTGAAACAGGCTTTCAAATCATCCAGCTCATTTCAGCCTATCTTCTTTCCTAGAAGCATTTCTCTAATGAAAACACTTTTCCTGCCATTAGACTAATTTTTGCTTTCTGGTTGGCCTGTGCCTCATCCCACTCAGAGAATAATGGGCTCCTCTATTATTTGAATTCCAGCACTGAGCTTTAGCCCTGCTCAAGACAAATCTGGTTTGGGAACCTACTCTCAGTCTGTTACTTGGCAGTAGTGAGGTGGACTTGAAGAGCAGGAGGCATAAATGGGAAGCATCTCATGTCCCCAGTATAAATCCTTCCTCAGACAGGGTCCCAGACTGGTCTGTGCTGCCCAAAGTCAGCTGAGCTCCAAGACCCTTCCTGTGGGGAGCCCTGTCCTGGCTGCCACCAGCACAGTGCACCTCAGAAAAACATTAAACATATTTAATTCTGTCACACATCTGCTAAAAGCACCTGGCACATCCAGGCCTGACCATGCTCTGGAGCTGAGCCACGTCTCAGAGCTGAGGCTTGGCCCCTCCTGCTGTGGGTTTTGACAGGTTACTCTCACTCCATTCATGCTTGAAAGGGTTGAAGCATGAACCATTGCACAGAATTCTGGGTTTTTTCTGATGGATCATCACTGTTCCTCCTTCCTAATGGCTCAGTTTGAGAATTGGTGCTTCACCTTGAAGGACCATCATTCCTTTGTCTCTGGCTCTTCCAGTTTGTCACCTCCGAGGTGGTACCTGCACTGCTGCCTGACTTCCAGGGGTGTGTCCTACAGGGCCCATCACACCTTGGCCTTGCAAAATCAAGTGATCAAAGCTGGTTTGGTTTCTTTTTTTTTCCTTGGGTTTTCAGTATCTACCAAAGCATTGTTCCTGTGAAGTCTGATTTTCACTGGTGGCAGCCTTGGTGGGCTGACAAGGCTGGATGAGCCTCCTCTATGTGCAGTGATTCCACGGGAATGTGGGGATGGAGACAGGGATGCAGCCCTGATCCTGAGTTAAAACAGCCCTGCTGGTTGTGTCCCAGATACAATCCTGCCTGTTCCAGAGCTCTAGGTGTGCTCAGGCTGGATTTCTCCCTTGCTGGAGAAGCTGACAGGCTTCCCCACGAGTTGGGGCCATGTCAGCCTTTCATGGGGTCACTGAAGTTCCTCAGTTCTGCTACTGATGCCTTCCTAGAAAGGCCTCAGTTTAAAGTAACCTGCTACAAAGATACACAGCACATGAAAGATCTGCTCCTTTTGACACAAAATTGCTTCCCCCTCATTCATAGAAGCTTATTTTCCAGTGAATCTCTTTTATTGATCTTTTTTCTCTTCTTCTTCTTCTTAGGGCTGCTGTAGTAAGTGATTTTATTCCAAAGCTTAGATTACTTCTGAGAGTAGCTCAGTAGCACAGTGTGATTCATCGCATTAGAATATGGAAAGGCTGGAAGCCTCTCCTACTGTGCATAATGTGACAAGTACAAGTTTTCAATATGAAAAAGGCCTGGTAAACTCTGAATTTTGCTTTAGTGTTATCAATGTACTGATTAAAACATGCTGGGGTTTTGCCTTCCTGTTGATGCTGTGGTGAATGTGCAGCTGCCAAAGGCAAAGGGCTGTTTGTAGCTCTGGAGGAGCAACAACACAGAATGCTGATCCCAGGCTGCCCCACTGGTAGATAGTCCAACTGGGCAGACTGGTTTTAGTCTGCACTGCTGGAGTCAGTGTGGAGACCCTGTCTGCCACTAAACAGTGGCACCGAGACTAAGGCAGCAGTGCCCAAGTGACCTGGCTTCTCTCTGAGATCTGCTCTGCCTGCCCTGGATTTGGTGAAAAGGATGAGCCAGAGCTTCCAAACCAGCTGGGTAATCCCTGCCTGGCACCAGTGAGGTATCACACCAGTGAGGTATCAGTTGCATCTTGTGACTGTAATTCAGCGTGACACAGCAGTGGTGGCAGCTGATAGCTGTCCTCTGTGTCACTGTCCCAAGCAAATCCCTGCTTTCCCTAAGCACTGCCTTGCAGCATCTCATCAGGGCAAGCCTTGAGCTGTGCTGCGTTCTGGAGGAGATGCAGGTCTGGACCACTCCATCCTCCTAAAGATCCAAGGCACCAGCTGGAAATGAGCAGCCAGTTGTGGTACTGGGTTTCATGTGGGGATGGGGAAGGAGGAAGACATCAAGTAGAGGAAAAGCTTATTTTAAAGAACTGATACAGTTTTGCCTTTTGGAGGCTTGAACAAATATATCTGAACATAAGAGCAAGCTTTATTTTCCTGGAATACTTCAAAATCCATTTGGTGCGTATAAAAATACCATTCTTTGAAAACATCATGGTTTTTAACTTTATAAAAGGACAGGGAAAACTCACTGCAGTTTAACTTTAAAATTCTCTTGCATATTTCCAGACTTCTGAAGGTGTCAGCCTCTGAAGCTTTCCAGGAACTCAAACTGCTGCTTTCCCCTTTTGCTATCTCTTAGTCTAAGATGATGTGCTTCTAATTTCTTGTGCTATTGTAATGAGCAGCTCTGACTGTTTCTCCTTTCCTTGGAAATTACACGGTTCTGTTTTCCTCCCATTAAGTTGTGTGCAGTGGTTTGATCTGCCTGGGTTCTTCTCACCGTGGCTTTCCCTGGGCAGGACCTGCCTTTCCCTTTTACCTCCAGGTTGTATTCTTGTCCTTTCTGGAGATGGTGGAAGCATAAAGCATTGCTCATCACTTTGCTCTTTTCCTGCCCTTTCCCCCCCTGACTGACTCTTGCTGTTTCCCTGACTCTGCACAAGGTTAGGCAAAGATGACTCCACTTAAACCTGACTCTGGAGATCAGTGGGGCCTTAGTGTGTGTGTGTGTGTGAGTGCAAATCTATGAATAAATAACGGCAGATCACTGTTACTCCTATTTTTTTCTGCTTTCCTCAAGAATGCAGCTTTTTGAGCCCTGTGGTTAATGCTTTAGCTGAGTGGTAGAACTCAAATTAATAAATAATTGGGGGCAACTGTGCATCAAATGAATGAAAAGACTGCAGTCACAGGTATCTAAAGCTTGTCAATGATTGTAAATTTGCCTCTTTCTGAAAAGCAATTAACATCTGAAATTGATCTAAACTGGAAATGGGTGGCAGCTGGGGGTGAGGGGTGCCTGGGTGTTTTTACCATTAATTGCTCAACGACTCTTTAGCAGTGGGATGTGTTTTGGATTCACCTGCCTTCATACATCAGTATTGACAGGACACAGATAACAAATGATTAAACTTCCAGTGGCTTTCCATTGATTATCTCCCATCTCAAGCCTTCCTGCTACGTGCTCCTCAGTTAATTTTCAGTGTAACACCAAGATAAACACTCACGTGGTTGTTTCATCTGTGCCTGTGAAAATGGAAAGAATTATTGTACTGCTTCCAGGAATTTCTAAGACTGTTGAAAGAGAAGTTGATGGGAAAAAAAAATTGACTGGAGGAAGCTATAGATTCCTTTAATGGAGAGCTGATAGCACTGATGGAAAGGAGAGAAGGAGGCAGGAAAGACTTACGGTCTCTTTCCACAGAGAGGATGGGGCACTGAGATTTATGTTACTTTGTACACTTCAGGGAGAGTTTATTAAAGCTGAATTATTCAATTAGAACAGAGTTGATTGAGTGAACCACTTTTTAAAGTGCAAATAACACCTTTGTTTTACATGGAGTATAAAATCAACAGCATTAATATTTATAGGAACTTGTTTTGTTGGAATGAAACTGGTTTTGAGTGCCACTGGTTGACTTCTTTTAAAATAAGAAAAAATCAACTTACCAGCATCATTTGAGGAGGAAAAAATTTAGTTATCTGTGCAAGTGAGGTACCTGGTTTAGGGCTGATGGGAACAATTCCCACGTGCCTTCTGTTTTGGGGTGTCTGTAATGGGCCTGGGTAATATTGCCCCTTAAATTAATAAAAGCTTGTTCTTGGCACTGATCAGTTCAGGAACTGAATGTTGTAGGTGAGCACAGGAATCTGGTTTTATCACGAGTTACTGGAGTTGGGGCCATTTAGAGTGAATGCATGATAATAACAGGGAACTCTTGATCAATATCCAACAAGTCACAACCAATGAGTGGGGTTTTCTTGCTTGGGTTACAAGAGATATTTGGAGATCAGGAATATTGTTAGAACTTGGATTACCTTTGCTTGGTTTTCAGTTGATTTTGTATCTATAGCAGGAATTCTAATCTATATGCCTTATCTGTAATTAATTAATAGCAAACATGTTCAGCCAAAAGTTCTCTAAGAGTACAGTGCTTAGGGGGCTGACTCAGGAGTGTGAGCTTTGTGTCATGGTGTGGAAAACTACAGAGGGTTGTAAGTGTTTCAAGCCAGGGACCAGGGATTGTTCCTGTCCCACCCCAGAGGAATTCCTCCTGCTGGTTTCCAGCTGCCCTGGGAAGCTGCATCCTCCAGATCCTTGTTAGGCTTTTGAGTTCCCATCACTGCCAAGAGCCTGGCTGCTTTCCCTCGGAGAACAGGGAAAAAAATGCCTTCCAGTCCTGTGACTCCTGTGCTGCTTTGAGTTTTTTAAATGTGCTTTTTCTTTGAAAGCAGGATGTTGAATTTTGTAGAGCACCTAGGGTGTTTGCCCAGCAGTTTTGCCTTCAGTTTTGTCTTGTAGATTTTCTGATTATTCCCAGACAGAGCTGATACCATTTTGTGAAGTTTTGAAAATCTCGCAGTTTTGTTGCTGTTGTGACTGTAGAATCCTGGAATGGTTTGGAAGGACCTCAAAGCCCATCCAGTGCCACCCCCTGCCATGGGCAGGGACACCTCCCACTGTCCCAGGGTTCTCCCAGCCCCATCCAACCTGGCCTTGGGCACTGCCAGGGATGCAGGGGCAGCCCCAGCTTCTCTGGGCACCCTGTGCCAGGGCCTGCCCACCCTCTCAGGGAGGAATTTCTTCCCGATATCCAATCTAACCCTACTCTCTGTCAGTGATTCCCCCTTGTCCTGTCACACCAGGCCCTTGTCCCAAGTCTCTGCCCATCTTTCTTGTTGGCTCCTTCAGGTACTGGAAGGCCACAGTGGTCTCGTCCCTAAGGAACCGAACCAGCCCCTTCCACGCCCTCAGTCATTAGTGCAAAGGTATTTATGGACTCCTGGATTTGCACACCTCTCAACACTGCCCTCTGAAAGGAATGTCCTTCCCAGGCCCATGCCTAGGCCGTGCTCTCCAGAACTGGCAGAAGGGCCATGTCCACCAAGCTCAGCTAATGAGGGTCAAATTTACGTCTCATTTCCAGCAGAGCTCCCCATCCCCACCACTGCCGTGTGTTTCCCATGGATGTTTCCCTCTGCAATGTGTCAGGGGAGGATTAAGAGCTAAAGAAACCTGCTAACTACTTAGTGGGATCAGCATCTCCTAATGAGCTGGGGTGCAACAGTCCAGCACTGGTCTGTAACAAATCTGCCTGCAGATAATTTGCTCAGAGCAGATTTTTGTTTGGGTGAGCCAGATCCATGTTTCACTTGAAGTCACCTAATTAATGGCATTAACAGGGAGGGGTTTTGCTTCCAGCAGAGAAAACCCCTCAGGCACTGACTCCTGTTCCTTGGCACAGGGCAGTGACTGCAGCCCTCCCCTGGACCAGTCTTAAAAAGGTTTGGGGCTTATCTGGAGAGAGAAGCAAATAAAAGGTGGTGATGTGAAGGTGATCATTTGAACACTTTTGTTGGCACTGACTGCAGGTGGAGTGTGGGTCAACATCTTCCAGTTCTAGACCTTGATCATGCCAGTAATGCCCAAAGAAAGAATCTGGAAAACGTTTCTCTCGTGTTGATTTTAAAAAATGGCTTGTCACCTTGATGCTTTAATACCAGCTCATTAATGCTACAGCAAAAACTGATGGGGGGGTCATGTCTCCCATGCCTGCAGAGGACTGATGGATTCCCAGTACACTTGGATGATGGAAACTGGGCTAAAAGAGAAGTAGGAGGCCCACATGCTGTCCAAGCATTGTGAGAGCTATTGTCCAACTAGCTCGTTACCAGCCAGTTCCAGAGAGAAGGCAGTAAAACCCCTATTTATAAGGAATATTCCTGTAGAAAGGTGTAATTTGGAGCACTACATGAGCTAATTACAGTCATTGAAAATCCAAACAATGCAGGAACACTTGGCTTAAGAAAAGGAGCATTAAGAGCTTAACACTTCCAAGCTGTCAGAGTGGTGACCCAGGGTAAGCAGGAAAGACAGTTGGGGTTGGCTCCATAGGGATAGTGAGCCACAGACCATAAACTGGTGCTGCCTTAGCCATCTGCAGGCTGGGGGGATTTCTGGCCTGTGCTATAACAACTGGAGAATCCACTGCAAGCACTTGTGAAGGCAGCAAAAATTAGCATATGTAAAATGGACATAATGTATGTAAAATGAACATAATGTAAATAATTAAAACATAAAATTAAATGCCCCTGATGCTTTGTTATTTCATGCCTAGTTAGGCTGAGCTTGCCATAACCTCTAAAAAACCTTTTGATTTCTAATGCTAAAGAGAAATTTAGGTATTTGTATAGTCATTATTTCTCAGATGGTAACATTTGTATGTAGTTCACTGATATAAAAAGCTGATAATACAAGAGGTGAGTAATTAAAAGCTCAGATCTATATTTCTCTTACCTACAGAAATCTTTGCCAGAGGCAGCATTAGTACTTCAAGTCAATCATCTGTCCCAGTAGCACGTTTGGAGAGCTGAGGATGCACTGAGCTGAGCTCTTTTATTTCTCAGTCCAGGGAGATGGCCACACTCCAAAGGAATTGGCTGGAAAACAGCAGGATAAAAGAACTTTTCCCTATTTTTAGGTGAATTTTTTCCCCCGGTGAGCCATATCCAGCATAGTTTGGGGAAAACCTTAAAATGGGAGAAAAACCTTGTGGTATCAGCCACGCTTCTCCCAGGACTTCACAGTATGTGATGTATGAACATGAAGGTCAGCGATCCCACACCTCTCAGATCTTTTCCAAGCAATTTGTAATCTCGTGTATAAAACATCTCTCTTCCTGGGCAGAAACACATCTTACTGCACGGTTCACACTGCCTTTGAAAGGCTCTGTAGGAACAGTGATCCTATCTGGCTTACATGCTGCTATCTCTTTTCCTCCCTTGTGTATCAGCTGAGGAGATGAAATTCTGAGTTCTAGAGATGAGTAAAAGCAGCAAACCCCTGAGAGGGCTGGGAGGGGCTTTGAGGCACTGTGATGCTTTTGATAAAAGATGGTACAAAGTCATTTCTTTTTGACGGTAATTTATTTTTTGCTGTCTCATTGTGATGGATGTTGAGTTCACAAGCCCGAACTTCCCACAACTGTACCCAATGGAGTGGTGAAGATTTCTATGAAATTAAATTCCTTGTTCTTTCCCTGTACTTATTGCTCCTCTAGATGTCATTCCAGGAAGCTCTACATACTTGAGGCTTGTCAAAAACACATGTTTAAGTTATGTGCACCATAGGCCAGTTCTCGTTCAGTTTGCTCTCAATCTTTCTCTCCCTGCACAGAGAGCCCTCTAAGGAATATTCATTTGGTCTAATTTGGCATTAAAATAAACACTTCAGTTTCATTACTTTCACACAGTTCATTTAAATACTTGAAGTGACTGATGAATTCTAAATTATGCTCAGTTGCACAAAAGCACTACTGAAATTTTATAGAACTGGAGTTTGGGTCAATGGCACTGACTAAAGCCATTTATTGGTCAAGAAACGGTATTTTATGCAAAACATGATTGTAAAAGGGAACTGATATCTTCAGGTGATCCAGCACACACATTCCCAAGGCAGATCCTGGGAGGTCCTGCTGCCAGAACATCAGTGAATGCTTGTTACGAGTTTCAGTGGATGGGTGTTTTCTGCTGGTGGGTCAGGGACTGCTGCTCACCACAGCTGCAGTGTCTGGGGCCAGTTCTGAGGCTGTTAATGGATGAAGGCTCCTTTTCCAAAGAAAGGAAACAAGGCATGGCTCACTCAGATTGTTTCATATCCATTAACTCGAGCTAAGGACTAAGTGTGAAGTCCCATTTCCCCGTTCCCTGCTCCTGGCTGGAGCTCACAAGGATTCCCTGTGCCAAGGCTGTCTTAGAACTTCAAACTGCCCCATTTCCATCCAGTCCTTACTTACCTTTGCCAATTCATACCTATTTCTTCTAATGAAATGATGCTTTTCCACTGCAGTAGTCTTTTCTCTGTCCTGGGAAACAAATTTTTAAGAATAACACTGATATATTTTATGCCATTGCAAATAAGTGAGTGAAGATGAAGATGGACACTTCATATATGTGTAGTTGACACATTTGAAACATGAAGTTTTGCTGCATTTTAGGACATTGTAGCTGCATTCAACAACTTATTACCTCAAGGAGTTGAAGTTCATCACTCTTTACAACACTTTTTTCAGCCTCTGAAATGCATCAAGGGCACCACAGTGGTGGTTTATTGTGCTGTGAAAAGGGATCGATTTTTATAATGCAGTTACAGCAATTGGGGTGTCTCAAGGCAGCTCTCAGCACTCTATTGCAGTCACACATTGGAGAGTTTGGGTTTCTGAGGCTTTAAAAAACAAAACAAAATAACTCAACCCAACAGCAACCCAAAAAAACCCCTACAAAACAAAAAAAAAACCCCTGCTCCAATGTTTTGATGTACCTGCTTTTGCCATGCTAAAAATGTTTCTGGGTGTCTGAGAAGGCCCAAACTGGTCCTGGAAAACGGTGAGAGATGAATGAATGTGCTTAATTCACCTATGTCGACTTTCTGGCTCTGTCCTGCCTGACCATGAGGAGCTTACAGGATGTGTTGCTTAAAAAGATTTGGGTTTTTAAGCAGATACTGTTGCTCATTCCCTGCTGGTCTCTGACGAAGAGGAAGAATCATTTCCTTTTGTTTCCCTGGGCATTGGTGAGAGCCTCAAACCACCAGAAGGTCTCAGTGGAGCGCTGGGATAGCGGCTTGGGATAACTTCCAGAAGGTTTTGTGTCAAGTTAACTAAAACTTGGGTTTGGAAACTGTTGCTAGATGATCTCTGGTCATCTGGTCAGGAGAAATGATGAGGTGCTGCCCTGCTGGGTGAATTTTGCCATTTGTCTCGTGCCGTGGGACGTTCAAATGCCGTAACTGCGGCTGGCTCCGGTGCCGGCTGGAAATGAGCAGGAGGAACTGAATGAATCTCGCCCCCAGCTTCCGTTCCGAGGGATTGGTTGTGATTTTCCTAATAGCACTGCTATTTATTCCCGCTGGCACACGGCTCCCGTGGCGGAGCAGGAATCCCTTCCGAAGGCAGACATTGCCCTCTCCTGGATCCTGCGCGAACCACGGAAAATGCGATCCCCGGCACGGGGAGTGCCAGCCTCCCGAAATCCATCCCTTTGTCTGCCGTGCCTTCAGCGCTTCTCAGCTTTGATGAACCACAGGAATTTAACGGAACGTGTCTGGTGAGAGAACGGCGTTCTGGGGCGACAAAATGATTTAATGCTAAGTGTCGTCTGAGCAAAACTCCTCAAACAAGGGACTCGTCTGCTGACTCACCAGCAGGGTTATTTATGATGGAGTGGTGCTTCAAGCAACATTGTTTTTAGCAGAAAACAATCTGTTCATCTGCCTCCCTTCAGCAGATGCTTCGTGTGAGAGAATACTCAACTTACAGAAAGTTTGATAGGATCCTTGGGATCGTGGAGCATATGCACACTATAAATACCCTTCAGTTAAACAGGCTGGGCTTTGAAGATTCACATTTGGATGTTTTGCTGAATATCTAGCTTTCTTTTTTAGAATGACCTTTAACTAGTGGACTAGAATATTTTCTATAGACTGCGTTAAGGTCTCTTTCTGTGGGGGGAAAAAAACCTCTGCTATAGATAAGAGTAGTGTTTAAAAGATGATGAGAATATTCCTCTGAAATATCTATTATTGAAACCTGCTAGGCTGTTCAACTTCTGAAGAACATGGGCTTGGTGAATAGCCTTCAGTCAGCAGCTGAACCAAATAACTGCTTTAGCAGCAGCTCTTTGTTCTGAAAGGGGGGAAATAGCACTTCAGCAGTTCCCTGAGTCTCCTGAGAAGCTGCGTCTGTTTTGTTCTGGATCTCTGGTACCAGGGATAGAAGTTTCTTCTGATACAGTGGGATCTCACTGGTTTGCTCCACTCTGGTTTGAAAATATCTGACATTTTCATATTCTCTTAAGCAGTGCAAAGTGAGTACTTGTAAAAACCTCCACAGGCACTTTGGTACGGGAATTGCTTCTGTTAGAACAAAATGCTTCCACATCTGATCCTGCTCCAAGCAGCAGGAGAAGGGAGGGTGGGAGCAGAGTGGAAGAAGCAAACCCTTCATAACCAGATCTCTCATTCTGAGACCACCAAAAATAACCACACTGAGGACATGGTGAGATAGTCTTTGTACCGTGCATCTCTCAGCTATTAAAAAAAAAAAACAACAAAACCAAACAAACCCGAAGCTGAACACCAAAATCTTCTATCTTTGCGTCCAGAGAGCTTTTATATGTATTTTATTTGCTGCAAACCTCTCTCCTTGCACTATCCATCTGCAGGGACTGCACCTCCTAAAGGCAATATTTTTGGCCAGCCAGTTGCAGTATCATCATGCTGAATTTCTCTGTTTCTAGATGACTCATTCACCCCTTAACCTAGGAGGTTTCATAGTTTTATGTATAGCAATTCTTTCCAAAATGGAGTCATAGATTTTTATTAACCTCTTGTAGCAAAGATCATCATGAATGAAGGCTCCTGCATTATACGAGCTGAGAACTCACTGAAAACTTTGAAACCTTGCCCTAAATTCAACATTTATCTAATACATTCACTGAACACTTGAGATTTAGACAGACACGTTATGCAATAATTTTTATTTAGAAGCAAATTTTTATACTGCATTTTTGCCATTTACAGGTGTTATTTCCATCTAGAAAGTGATCCCAAACAAGTTATAACACGTTCCATCTGTGTTACCATCAGCCTTTTAAATCAGTCTGGGCTGTGATATTTCAGGGTAGAAAGCACTGAAAGAAGGATGAGCTCCTGCCTAAGGATGGCTCCTTCTCATCCTTTTATGTTTGTTTAAAAACTCCCATTTTGTTCATTTTGGTTTTGCACCTTTCCTGCCTCCAAGAAGTTAGGATAGAGGTTGATCCTAAACCAGGTCTGGTGTTGTTAATAGATTGTATTGCCATAATAAAGCTTCTGGGCAATAGCTGCCTGAAGAGTAACGAGAAATAGTGAAAGCTCTTAAGTTTTATCTAAAGTCATCCAAACACATCAAAAGATGTGGCCTTGAGGAAGGAAAGCCACATCTCATTAATAAGAAGGGCTGAATAAATTCTGGATCACGTGTGCATGGATTCGGATGTGACTGTGAGATGCTCACGGTGCCGGTGGAGCACCAAGCTGGGATCCTGTGCTCGGCCTTCATAACAAATGTTTAATTTGAGCAAGGCAGCTCTCATTAGTCAGTGAGTCAGGCTGCTATAAATACCCTCAGCTCGGGCAGACTTGTGCCATATTGTATCAGTGTCTGAGCAGGGAGCGGGTGAGAACTGACTCATTTTGGTGACTCACGGCAGACCTGGCGCTGCGCTCCGCAGGACCGATCTGCTGGGGGGTGCTGGGGAAGGCAGGCTGTGCTGCATGGGCCAGGGGAGCAGGGGAGGCTGTGCTTTGTCAGGAGCAGATGATGCTGTGGTTTGTCAGGAGCAGAGATCATTTCTGAGCCCATTTTTGTCCTTGCCCTGAGTTGTTCTGTGGCCATCTGGCCCTTCCTGAGGTGCTGAGCTCAGCCCTTCACCTGCTACAGGAAGAATTAGGTTTGAAATCCACCCTCCTGAGAGGAGGAACCTGGCCTTCCCTGGGCCTTGGCAGTGCCCATGGTGCCCCAGAGCTGCCCCAGGCCAGCAGTTGGGTTTTCCCCACCGAGGCAATTCTTGTTGTTACAGCAATGAGGTGATTCCTCTTTGATTGTGACAAAGCAGAGCCATTGCACTTTGAATCATTTTGCATTTTGTGCAGACCTGCTCCCTCAACACAGATGTGTATTACTGCAACATGGCTATTCCTGGAACACACGTTGCCCTGAATTAAAATGCAGCCCTCTGTTTTTCCCACTTTTTTGTCATGGAATAACAATAGCACTTCAGGGAGTTCCAAGACTTATTATTTCACATACACTAACCTTCAGTTTAAATTAAAGACTAAAATCTGACCCACCTACATTAATAACTTGCCACCCTTCTATTTTTATTTTTAAAGCCTCTCTTATATCTGTGCCTCTAATTATACCTTCTGGAGAAGCTCCCCAGACTGGTAATGAAGTGTTCACCAGACACTGAGAAAGTAGAGATCAGCTCAGAGCTGCTGGCAAGTCTGTTGTGTTCTGCTTACAAGAGATGACTCACTCTTGGCATTTAAGTTTCCTCATTTGCCAAAAGCATCCTTGCCCAAACTCAAGCAGGCAGAACGTTCGGTAGCTGCCTCAGGTTTGGTGGAACTGCCTTTATTGCTCCTTTTGCCTTTTTTTCCCCAAACTGACCAGGTTGTACCTTCTCCCAGAGTGGATGGCTGTGCTTCAGACAGCATTCAGCTCCCCTTTTTGGTCTCACAGAGGAAAACGTGGTGTGACTTAGAGAGGATGGATGGATTGCTTGTAAATTTAGTCCCAGCCCCAGCAAGATTTCTCCCATGAAAGATAGAAAAGATCTGAGCACTGGGGAAATCACAGTATCATTAAGGTTGGAAAAAACCTCTAGGATCAAGTCCAACCATTAATCCAAAATACTTACACTAAGCCAGGGTTTGAGCAGTGAGGCTTTGGCCTCTACAGCAAACACTCAAAAAAGCTTCTCTTGCCTGCAACATCTTGGGTTTGAGTCTGTAGGTTTAGATATTCAGCTGTTTGCTTAAAAAATAAAAAACATCCTTGTTACCCATGTCTATTAAACTCCAAACTGGGCTGAGAAGTTTTTCAGATGTAAAGCATTTATCACGCCTGTGCTGACCCCATTAGCCTTGGCTGATGAAATTTTCTTTCCATGTTTACTTTAGATTTTGTGTCCCAGTTCGTGCAGCCCCCTCAGAGGAAGGGCATGCAGTGCTGATTTAAAAGAAAAACCCCACCTCTCCTTCTTTGCCATCCTTCTCAAGGCATGATCTTCATCCTTCTCCCCTCTGCTATAGCACTAAACAGGGCTTTTTGTAGGATTTCTCAGCTTGCTGAGCTGCCTCGGGAGCTGCTGCCTTTGTTCTGCCCATGGATTTCTCCCAGCAGCCTTAGGAAATGCTGATTTTGTCCTATATAAGCAATCCACATGTATCTTTGTAATCTTCCTCAGCACTAAAAGATTTAGGCTGTCTTGCAGACATTAAAAGTCCTCTGAGTTGAACGTTCCCGTCCTAAGTGTGTCAGCTCTCAGTTTGGGCCCATCCAAAGGCAGAGCAATGTGCTTCTCTCACAAAGCCTGCAGCCTAGAAGCCCACAGCTCCACTTTATTATCTGAAATATAAGGCTAAATCTGAGGAACTCTTTTTTGTTGTTGTTTTCTCCATTAATTTTTAGGCAGCATCAGATGTAGCACAAAGAAACACTATCTCTAAGAAATAGCTTTTTGATGAGGCTGAGGGGCCACGTGTCAGCTGGGTAGTCCATCATAACTGTAGTAGCATTGTCAGCAAACTATTGCTGGTTGGTTTGATATATTTGTGGTTAGTTCTAGATTTTAATTTTGATTGTGTTTTAAGTTAGGCTAAAATTACTATTTTTCTGGGGCAAACATTACAAGAAATGTCTAGTTTATTATTTAGTAAGTTGGAAGCCAATTAACATTTTTTCCAGCAAGAAAACTATTCTTTGAAACATCTTTGAATACATTTTTAAAAAGACAAAACCCCTGCCCTGCTCTGGCTGGTGGAGCTGGGATTAATAGGGATGCTTTTCTGAAGTTCAGCTGAAATCCCCCAGCCTGCACACCTCTGCAAACAGAAGAGATTTACTGACTGCAGCTTTGATGCTGCCTCCAGTGCCATCTGTCTCCCTCCTGACTGGTGACAGTGGCACATTGCCCTGCTCCCTGTGCCCAGAGGAGCACTGAGAACCCCAAAGGCATTTATGTCTGGAAGTTACATCCCGATCATCTGCCTGGTGAAGTTCCTGTCAGCGTTTTTATTAACAGGCCTTCAATCATCCTCCTCCTGTGAGGAAGAAGAATCTTGAACCTGCCATGAAAAACAATTTTGTTGGGTCTTTTCAGGCAGAAGGGCAACTGTGTGGGGCAAGGCTCTCAATAGAATTGAGGATTTTGGAGAGGGAATGAGAAGCAGTCATTCACCCTCTCCTGGAATCACAGCTGCTGAGCTCAAAGTGAGGCTGCTTAAGAAAAGAGAAATATTTTTTTCTCGTAGAGCAGAATGGAACCTTGCAATGCTCTGTCCCAGAACGTGGTTGATACTGAGTTCATCCAGGTTTAAAAGACAGTCGTGGATGAAAAATGTACCCAGGCTTATTAACTTCTGAGATTCTCCTGTGGCTGAGGACTCACTGAACTGAAACTTCTTGGAAACAGGGATTCAGAATATTACTAAATTGCAGAATTGTTCAGAGTAAGTGACCTGGGACAGCATCTACTCCAGCCTTCTGTTCAAAGTCAGATCAACCTGGAACTGGACCAGTTTGCTCAGGGTCTGTCCAGTGAGATTTTGAAAAAGCCCAAAGTTGATGGTTTCCTAACTGCCCTGGGGCTCTGTTCCAGTGCTTTGTCATCCTCAGAGGGAAAAAAGGACTTTTTAGTCAGGAATTCCCTGTCCCAGTTTGGCTTCTGTCCCATTCCCCATCCTCAGCCACCTCCTCTCAGGTACCCCAAAGCTGCTGCTGCCTCCAGGCCGAACACCCCCAATTTCCTTCCTTTCTGTCCCATTCCCTGGTGGGAGGCTATGGGAGGTGGGGTCTGCTGGACAAAACTGGCCTTGCCAAGCATGGGATCTCCTCAGGAATTGCTGTTTTATCAAGACTTTTATTCTGATAGCCCATGTCAGAAACAAAGGTCAAGAACTTTGTATTTTCATTGTTTTTTCTGGAATTTTTAAAGTTCTTGCTTGGATTTTTGGTGAGGTTTTTTGTTTGTTTGGGAGTTTTTGTTTGGGTTTTTTGGTTTTGTTTTTCTGGCTGGATGTTGATTTTTTTTTTTTTAAATAATCTTAGATGGTGAAATTAAATGCTGTTCTGATATTTTGTGTGTGGATTTTCAAAACACCAAACTGAGGTGTGTCCCCGTGGTGTGGTTCCTGCTCAGGGTGTTCTCTGGTGATCCACAACACAAATACACAACAAATTGTTTCATAACCTGCTCCTCTATTTTCGGATATTTGCATGGGAAAGAGCCTAATTGCTTTAGACAAACTGCTGTTCAAGAAGCTTATGGTTAGAATTCATTATAATATTTCTATGGTTTCTAATCCTATAGAACTGTGCACTCTACATAAAAATTGCTTTGAAAGTTTTTTATTTTGAATTTCATGACAAGTAGAATAAACATCACAGTAATGTATTCTAATTGTGTTATTAATTGTGCCCTAAAAAAGTTCTGATGTGTACAGTGAACTCAAAATTTGGTATGTACTTTATATTTAATTCCCCAAACTACTTCTTGTAGTATGTACTGTTGATAGCTGCTGTCTGTGGAAGAGGATTGAAATGGGATAAACACACAGGATTGCTCCTGTTTTAATTATTCTGACATAGTATTAGAATTTCTGGCATTGTTTCAAGCAATTTCTGCATATAAAATAATAAAAAAGTTCCATGGCTCGACCCTGTACCTGCACACTTTTCAAGATGCTGCCCTTGGTTGAACTGCTCAGTATCTCAAATTTCAATTTGAAATGGGGAAGTCTGCTGCAGCTGCCCCATTTCTGGGGATTTAACAACAGAGGCTTGCTAGGAGCTGTCCTAATTGCTTGTGTCAGTCTGAAAGGTCATTTAAATTGCTTAAATATGCTTTTAATATTTATAACCAAAGGGGGCTATGCAACTATGAATAAAAAATAGAGGCAGTAGATGATGCCTTAAAAAAACACTTGTAGAGGTTTTTAGGATTGCTCTGGCAGAGCCCGACTTGAAGGCCCTGCATTCCCAAGGTCATTAGTACCCAGAGTGGCTGCTGCCCACGAGGCCTGAGCGTGGCTGGGCTCCAGCAGGCTCTGGGATGAGGGGCCGGGCTCCAGCAGGCTCTGGGATGAGGGGCCGGGCTCCAGCAGGCTCTGGGATGAGGGGCCGGGCTCCAGCAGGCTCTGGGATGAGGGGCCGGGCTCCAGCAGGCTCTGGGATGAGGGGCCGGGCTCCAGCAGGCTCTGGGATGAGGGGCCGGGCTCCAGCAGGCTCTGGGATGAGGGGCTGGCCGGTGTTCCTGGGAGCAGCTGCTCGGCCAGCCCGGAGCTGCTGCACCACGGAGCAGCTGCCATGCCAAGGCTGCTGCCAGCAGAAGGAGCTGAAAATGGCACTCGAGGGGTTCTTTGTGTCTACAAGTGTGTGCTCTGTAGGCCTTGTGAGCAAAAGAGTCTTCTGTGTGCAGACTTGAGTGCTGCTGCCTTTCACGCTCTGAGCTCCGCGTGCACAAGGGGTTTGTTTGTTTGTTGAGGCTTTTGCAGAAGGACCTTGAGAGGATGGAGACTTGATTTTTCATTTGCTCTTAATTGGCCAAAATCCTCTGCCTGGGCACACTGGGGTTGCTCAGGCTGGAGCAAAGGAGGCTCAGAGGGGACCTTGTGGCCCTGCACAACTCCCTGACAGGAGGGGGCTGTGGCAGGGGTCAGGCTCTGCTCCCAGGGAACAACAGGACAAGAGGAAACAGCCTCAAGTTGTGCCAGTGGGATTTCAAGTTGGATATGAGGAAATATTTCTTCACTGAAAGAGGAGTTAAACATTGGAACAGGATGCCCAGGGCAGTGGTGGGATCCCTGTCCCTGAAGAGCTCAAGAAATGAGTAGATGTGGCACTGGGAGATGTGGCTTAGTGGGCATGGGGTTTTTTGGTCAAAGGTTGGACTTGATCTTGGAGGTCTCTTCCTGCCTTCCCGATTCTATATTAGAAGCTCCAGAGAGCCAGCACTGACATCTACATGCTTGGTTTAGAACTAAACTTACTATAAAATTTATATTAAAATTATTATTAAACTGAAGAGTTGCGGTGGGAAAAATGAATCGTGTTTCGGGTGGTGCTGGGAGTAGTGGTTTGCACGAAGACTTTATCCAAATCATAACTTGCATTATAAAAATGAACAAAAGTTGGGGAAGAGCAAGAGGGTTGGCAAAGGGAATCCTCTACCAGAGTGGGAAAACCCAGAATATCCCAACAGTTACCGCTGTCCACAGTTCTGTATGACTTGTCTCAATTTGGAGCCAAAAGGGTGTTAGTGAATTCAAATAAATATTACAAAAAAGTATCTTAGTGTGTACTGGAGAAATGCTGGGGGAAAGAACCTTTGAGACTTAAATGCATTTAGATTTGGGCTCCTGTCTTTGGCTGCTGTTGTCTCGCCAGCCCCTCTGGAAGTGCAGGATGAGTTCTGTGTGTGCAGAGTGTGGGTGTGTGTCACCCAGAAGAGCTGAGTGGGGCGGGAGAGGAGGCAGCCTGGCTTGTTGGGTGCTGTGGGATGTGGGATTGGCTCTCGGGGGGAAGGTGTTTGGATGGATGTCTCAAAGCAGAGCCCTGTGGGTTTGTTGTTGCAGCTCTGAGCAGCACGTGCTGAGGCACATGTTGTTTGGATTCTCGTGTTCAGCTGACTCATCTCCAATCACTCTGGCTGCAGGAGAATTCAAGGACTGAGAACATCCATTGAATATTGGTGCTTTTGAGTGTTTCAGGCAATACAAGTGGGTTTTTTTCACACTTCCATTGTCTTAAAACTGTCAAAAAGTTCCTGTCTTAAATCTGCCATAATTCTGCAGATTCATCTGTGAAGTGTCCCCTGCTTTTCCTGTAGAGAGCAGATGAGGAGAATATTCCAGATGCTTTTCCTTGTGCAGCTGTTCCAGAGGTTTTCTTGCCCATCACACAGGTTCTGTATGCATGTCCTGTATTGACTGATAGGGCTTTTTATCCTGAGAAATCCCCTTTGGATATCCCATTGCTCTCCTTCTGTAAGTTACAACTTCAAGTGCTGGGAGCTGTTCTCTTCCTGCATTCCTCCAGTATTGAAATTCATTCCGCATTGCCCAGAGCAGCTGTGGCTGCCCCTGGATCCCTGGCAGTGCCCAAGGCCAGGCTGGACATTGGGACTTGGAGCAGCCTGGGACAGTGCAAGGTGTCCCTGCCCACAGTGGAACTGGATGGGCTTTAAGGTTCCTTCCACCCCAAACCATCCTGTGACTCTGAGGTTATTCCACTGAAAAGTTCTTACTTGAAATTACTGACCTGATGACCTTACATCAGCAAACAGCACCAAACTGGTGTCACTCCATGTTCTAGGAGCTGCTGAATATTTAAGCTTGTAGGGAATTTAAATTCCATGCTTGCTGTTGTAAACGTGGTAACTTCCTGCTCCAGTCAGCACTGCATCCATGGAATATCCAGCTAGGCTTTGGTTTATACTTACCCTGGGGAGAGAGCTGCCATTGGTGTCTCTATTAACACACTGACAGATATATTGACATCAGTTGTCTTCAGTCTTGCCTGTTTAATTAATAAAATTGATCTGCTGAGCATCTAGCTAATAATTCTGGGGCAAATATTCCAGCTAGTCTTGTTACTAAAATGGAGTTTCAGCCTCTTGCTGTGGAATCTGCCATGAGTCTGGTTGCCAAAATAATTTAATGATTGTTAATTTGTAGTCTTTCCTTCATCTAAAGTGCTTAAGCTGGATTTTTATTGCAACAATTAAGGACAAAATAGTTAAAATACCTTCACAGAAAATAAATGCAAAGGAATAATCATAAAATCCCAGCTTATTTTTATGTAGAAAAGATGAAACAAATAAATTTAATGTCAGTGTGTTATATAAGACCCATTGAAGAGCAGCTGCAGTCAGAGTTTAAAGCTAGGAATAAAATACATGATTAATATGCACAAAGGATGTAGGAAACACTTCTGAACTTCTTTTATCCATTTGTAGCCCAGTTGACTGCTTTTCTGGCTTAGCTAATTGTTGGGTAAATGACTTCCTAATTCTGGGTTAGGTCAGAAAAACACATTGAAGAATAAAACCATCTGCAGTGTCAGTGACTCGTGGCATCCTGGGCTAGAGACAGGCACTTCTCTTATCTCTTCTCCAGTGATTAATGATTACACTGCCCATTAGTTTACTAATGTTTGTAGAGCATCTTCTGGTGGCAGCTACGGCTTCACTGAGAGCCCAGACGATGAGCAGGCGCTAATTACATCCTGCTCATTAGGATTTGTTCTGCTGCTGGCCCTTACTTGGCGCTGTACCTGCACCACCTCACAGCTGAAAGGTCCATGCACGAGGATCTGCCCTGGATTTTGCATTTTCAGCTCCATTTTTCAGAGGATGAAGGAATGAATCTCAACAAACGTTTTGGACTTATGTGATGAATAGGGGAAGAAATATGTATCAAATAAACCCTAGCAATTAAAAACCTTTCCCAGACTCGCAGAAGCAGAATTGCTTTCCAAGACATAAAGTCTTAACAGAGACGTTTTTAAGGTGATCAATTTAATACAAAGCATTTTAACATTTTCAGTGGAAGTTTGTGTTAGGGCTGACTGAAGGCTGCAAAATTATTTGAATTTGGGTGGGAAAGATTTTATTTTTTTAAAGGCTTCCTTTTAAAAGCAGTTGTTCTGCATAGTGGGAGGAGGTATAAATACTTGTTTAGAGCCTTGTTTTAGCAGAGTTCTTAAGTGTAGCTTAAAAGGAAGCAGTTACTTGGGGCTCGAGTCATTTAGCAGAAAACAAAGGATGTTTTAATAGTAATGTCAGGGTACAAGCTGAAAAAGGATTTATTGTGAGTGATAACACACAGATTTTTCCACAGCTCTAACTGCTGCCAGCATTGTTTAATACTTGTGAGGGACTTTTTTTGGTTTTTTGTTTTTGGTGATGAGAGACAGTAAAATTAATTCAGCAGCTACTGAAATGATGTTCAGCTGAGGCCTCATTTTGGTCAAGAAGTAGATTTAATAACTACTTCTAACTATATTAAGGGTAAATGGAAAGTATGTAAGACATAAGATATAATAGATAAATGTATTTAGCATCTATAGAAAGCTCAGAACATACAGGGATAAAATGAGTATTGCAGAGGAAATTCAACACAAGCAAATGTGTATCAACTCATCAGTAACAACCAAGCTGAAAATTAGAAGCAGCTTCCAGTGAAAGCTTTGGAGCATCTTGCTAAAATAAACAGTAGGAAAAAATTATTCAGAGGCTTCAGACAGAACTACAAACGTTCATGAGAAATACTTCAAAATGTGATTGAAAATGAAAATACTGCACTCTGACCTGAGACATTTTTGGCAGTTCTTCTATGACTGTTTTTTTTTTGCTTTGAGCTTCAATATTTTATCAGTGGATGTTCCATGGAGGGGCACACATGCCTGCAGGGAAGAGAGCACGGAGCTGGATCCTTCCCATCATATCCCAAGCATCCACATCCCTACTGCAGCCGTTGGGGTTCTCACTCTTCCTCTGAGACACATTTTGTGCATCAAAAGCACCAGTGCCCAGAGAAATAAGCAGTAGATAATTACATGTATAATTATATAATTGTGGTGGTGGCCCAGCCTCCCCGAGGGGCTCAGGGGGCTGGAACCAGCCTTGATGAGGAGAGGCCACTGATGTGATTTGGATCCCTGTGCCAGCCTTGCTCCTCAGGAGCTGAATGGAGCCTCCACAGCACTTCAGACATGGAATCATGGAATGGTTTGGGCTGGAAGGGACGTTAAAGCCCATGGGCAGGGGCAGCTCTCACTAGGCCAGCTTGCTCTAAGACACAGCCTAGTCTCAGGTGGGAGAGTGAATATGTGAGAGTTTTTAGCCTGCAATGGAAGTTTGTCCTCTAAAAATGGTCTCTCAGGTCACAAGTTGCTGGTATGAACACCATGGTGGTCAGCTTTGTGTCCCGTGTGTGTCCATACATGAGGGTAACGCTCATTCAGCCACTTTTGCTTCCTAAACTCAAAATAACAAAGTCTGGGGGCTGTGTCAGGACCAGGCGGGGTAAGGTTTTATTTTGGGGTGAGTGAAGCAGGAATAGGGAGGAGGAGCTGAGCATGCATCTTGTGTTTGAGTAGATGGTCTGAGACCTCCTGGGCAGGGGCAGGGATGTGTCCTTTGTGCCCAGTGACCTCACCCAGAACTTCAACCACAAACTGGCTTTGCTCTGGTTTTCTAGAATGAATCAATAGCAAAGCTCCTTAATCCTCCTGAGACCAACATGTTAATAACAAACAGGAGAATACAATAACTGCTAATAAATGGCTTTGCTTGATCGTCTGTCTCAAAACCTTCAAGATAAATTCAGGCCCTCATTCCAGACAATATACCATGTTTGATGTTGCTCAGGTGATCTGTTTATTCCTCACAGCCATGGACAGAGCAGGAATCTCAGCAGAGAAAACTGGGTTTTGGGGACAGCTAGTGCTGTGGCTGTGCAGGTCACTGATGCTGGCAGGTTATCAGTGTTCAGAGCACTCAGTACCACTGGCCATTTATTGTGACAGCCTGTCCATGCTGCAGCCCATGGGAGTTCTTCCCAGGCACTTCAGTGGGATCAGAGTCCTTGTCTTTAATACTTTCAGGCTGTACAGTGGTTAGGATAATGGCTTGGGCATTTTTATGTCCAGTTCTTTGCACACAGTGACATCAATGACTGTACAAGTGTCTTGCTGAGCTGACTTTGTAGTGCTGGGGAGGACTCAGCCCCTGTGTCCTCAGTTCTGCCCTACTTACTGTATTTTTCTGATAAAGAAAAGCCTTTTTTTAAGTTAAAAGCTAAGGCTAAACAGCCTGTGCAGTTACTAACTCCTCACTTTGTAATATTCAATCAATTGTAAAACATCGGAGTTCATTCTGCTAAGACACGGACGTGGGCAGACCTTATCCCACACTTACTCATCAGCCCCACTCCCGTTGTCCTAGGGGAGAGCTGAGGGACCCTGAACTGAAGATATGTTGGCTAAACCAGTGTTTAACTGGAATTATGCAAATGAGTCCATTATCTTGAATAAAACTGTGGAGCTTAGGTGAGTTCACAGCCAGATAGTTGTTTCCTCAGTTATTTTATCCAGACACGTCCAACCAAAAAGTAGAACTGAACTGAAAGCTTGTCCCAAACACAGGCAACAATGCCATGCACTGTAAAAGCTTCCCATTATCCTGTCCTCCTTGATCTGGATTGACTATCAGCCAGAGAGCACCTTTCTGAATACCTGTGTAAGTCATTCCTCACTTTTCATTCAACCTGTGCACTGTCAGACATCTGCAGAAACTGGAATTAAAGCCAGAAGAATGCACCAAGCTACCAAGCCTGTATATTCTCTTCCTCCAGTGCCACTGGTGATTGAGCTGCTTGACCTTGCAATAGCTGGGAAAGCTGTTTTATGGGTTTCTTTATGGGATGGTGTTGTTTCCTTAGCAGGCATTTATCATTTATGTGATGTATTGGTGGCTGTGATGAGCAAGTTCCAAACACACAAGCACCTCTTGAAACTGTACTTTTCCAGTGCTCTCTATTTGATACCTGCTAAAAATGAGGCAGTATTTGAGTCATTCTAAAGCTTCCCTGGAAGGCAAGATACCTTTAGGCTGTGCAGCAGAAAAGAACACTCCTCTAAATCTGTATTTCTCTGAATTATCTTAATTTGTGCAAAAGATAATTCAGTTTCCAAAGCTGACAGATACCTGTGATCATGTCATGTGCCTTGCAGTGTTGCACATCTGTGTTCAAGGTATGGATGCCCCAATCCAGGCCTCCACGTGGCATGGGGACACTTTGCTCAGGTGCCTGACCCATGCCATGAGCCCCTGTGGGTTGGAGTTGCAGGATCTGGCTCCCAGTGAAGGTTTTGGGAACCGTATCAACAGAGATACTTGGGAATGGATTCTGTGCAGCTCACTCTGCTGGGTGGGGCAGCACCACGTCAAGTGGATATTTATTTGTTTTCTAAGATGAATTTATTTCCTAAGATTTATTTATTTATTTATTTATTTCCTAAGATGAACCCCGCTGGAGCACCTGTTGATGCTGGATCCAAGCACTACAGGCCAGTTATGTGGGGGAATGGGGAACCCCACAGGTTTCTTACTGCATTGCCATGGCACCAGCACATGGTGATGTGACTTGGGGGCCGTGGCTGCTCTGACAGTTCTACAAATTACCATCAAATTTACTTTTGTAAACCAAAGTGCACCTCTGCTAAACAGAATCATGGAATCAGGGAGTGCTTTGGGTTGGAAGGGACCTTAAAAATCACCTTGTTCCATCCCCTGCCATGGGCAGGGACACCTCCCACTGTCCCAGGCTGCTCCAAGCCCCAATGTCCAGCCTGGCCTTGGGCACTGCCAGGGATCCAGCGGCAGCCACAGCTGCTCTGGGCACCCTGTGCCAGGGCCTCCCCACCCTCGCAGCCAGGAATTCCTTCCCAATATCCCATCTAATCCTACCTTCTGTCAGTTTGAAGCCATTCCCCTCTGTTCTGTTGCTCCAGGCCCTTGTAAATAGTCTCTGTCCATCTTCATTTTTGGCTCCTTCAGGTACTGTGAGGCTGCAGTTAGGTCACTCCTAATTTATTTGCAAATCAGTTTGGACCAAAGATCTCCTGCCTCTCCCTTTTTTTTTTTTTTTTTAAGTTTTGCAGCATCTTTGGCAGTTCCTGCTCCCCCTGAGCCCCGGGAGCTGCGTAGGTGCATCAGGAGGATTTGGCTGCCCACTGCCCCCTCTCCCTCTGGAAATGGGACAACTGGCCATGGAGTTGGTCACTTGACCATGGCACATGAGCTGCCCTCATCAGTGTGTTCTGGTGTGTATTTAACTTAATAATGTGAGCAGATGGTCATTATATTGATTCATGAAGGAAGGGAGGAAGCTTGGCTTGGGAACGTCAGGGCTGAGTGCTGAGCATCGGAGCTGGGCAGGATGCAGGGAGGGGAGGAAAAAAGCACATTGTTGTGCTCTGTGGGGTCTGCTGCTTTGGGTTTTTGTTTGGTTTTCTCTTTCACAAAGTACCACCGAATAAAATCAAGTCGAGGTGACTCATCAGGCCTGGAGAAATGATCATTTCCCTGGAGAGGAGGCTCTTAGAGCACAAGCAGGATGGTATTGAAGTGTTTGCACCACTGGTGGTGCTAAAACGGGGGGAGATGGGGAGGCAGTAGCCTGTAGAGTTGTGAAACTTCTCACTCTGCTGTTGCTATTAAAGATGACAGCTCTTTTGCAGGGAAAAGGTAACGATGAAGTAATAATCCTTCAGTAATTTTTTTTGTTTCAATCTCTTCCCATTTAGTAGGATATAACTGGAGATTGAAGCTAGAAGCTAATTGTATAAAATATTCAGCCACTCTCCTTGTTAGCCAAACTGGGAAGTTCACAAATCCCCAACCTGCAGCAGCTCGCAGGAACAGCTTGATTTGGTTCTTAATTCTGCAATTTTCACAGGACAAATGCTGCATAGAGAGGAATATTCTCCTGAGCAAGAGCTTAATCTCGTGTTTAGGTTCCTGTTTCTCTAGTTGCTGATTAGCTTTGCTGTCTTATCAGTTTATGTCATAGTATGTGACTATAAATTGACTTTGCAGGGAAGAGGGAATACGTTCGTCTTCACAGATGCTGCTGTTTCCATGGAGATAAAAGGACCAATGGCCTTTTCTTGGTTTGGACTGTACTACAGTGAGCAGGCAGAGATGGTGCATTCGAAAATGCAACATTTGGTGCTTTGATATTTCCGTCTAAATATCAAATGAGAAAGCATATTGTTTTTTCTTGGTGATGAAGTTGAACAATAAATACAGCTTTGGGACTTTTTCTGGAAGCAGAAAGCGAGCCCACCAGGAATGTGAGAACAGCGTGGCTGGTTCATGCTTGCTAAACCTCCTCTCTGGGAAAAACCTTTTGGCTTTGCAAAATATAACCCTGTAGAGCCTTTGGGTTTATCTGATGCAGTGTTTGATGCTGGTTACATCACCAGCTTACTTATCCGTGATGTTCCACCGTGGCTGAGCCTGAATGAGCGTGCAAAAGCTGTGAATGTGATTTTTTTTTTCCCCACTTTTTTTTCTCCTTAAGAAAGAGCTTTTCTACCTCAGATTGTGTGAAAGAAAATATAAATACCAAGCCCACCCCCCACTCAAGGATGGCTTGCAGAAGGTGTTATTTGTGAGTACCTTTTCCTTCTTCATCTGTCGTCACGTCTCTGATATCTGTGTTGAGGATTCCAGAAGTGGGAGTAGTGATCAGTTTATTGTTGGGTAGGTTTCTTTCCATGAACCATTTTTAGGGTGTTACCTTTTTTGGCAGATGAATGCTCTGTATATTAAACATGTTTAGATGGTGATGATGCTGATTGTGTTTGTGCATATGGGTATTTAAAAACACAATGTAATAAAGTGAGTAGTCTATGTTTAGCAGGGAAAAAAATGAGGAAACCCTTCACTTTGCATCCAAGCAGCAATGCAGGGTGCTAGGAATTCTGTCTATGATGAGTCAAGGATCTCTCTTCCATTTTGTTCGAATGCTTTGTCATATTAGAGTGCAATCTGTCTTTTCAGCACAGAAATACAGACAGAGGGACATGCAGTGCAGCCTTGAGCAGTGGGATATCGAGAAGGCAAAATGTCGCTGTGATTTTGCTGTTATGTTTATGCTGAGCAGAACCTAAAGGTGCATTAATTGGTTACTATTCCCTGGAGTTTCTGGAGGGTTGACACAGGAGTTGGTTCTCCCGTGGGCTGCAGGCTGAGCAGCCCCTGGGGGAGCTGAGCCTTGGCTCGGGGCTCAGGGCTCGGCCGCTCCGGAGGACGATGCCGAAGTTCCCGTGCTGGTGGTGCTGGGATGGATGGGGACACACAGGTGGTTTGCTCCAAAACGGGCACAAACCAGGCAGGAATGGGCCCTTGGATTTGTCCTCACCCCCAGTCCAGGGGCTTGGAATGGCTGTACCTCTGTTTGCAGTTCTGAACCCCGGTTAACCATCCGCCCCCTTAAGGGTTAAATTTGAGCTTTCCAGAGGATCCTGCATGAAACACACGCAGTTGTCATCCCAAGCCTTTTCCAGTTCTTTTAGCAGTGCCTCTGAGTGCCCTGATTTGAGTAAATCTGCTCCATGTTCAGTAGCACCATCCACACACAGGCAGAGTGAATCCAACTATTCAAAACCAAACTCCTCAAATAGAATAACACAGGAATATTGGAATCCATCTTAAAGTTTTCTTTAGCCTTTTGTGTTGTGCTGAAGGGGTGAATGGTTAAGTTGAAATGGTTTAAAGTCAAAAGAAGTGTGGAGCCTTTTGTAGGAAGTTGAAATAGAAAAAGTAAACTTAGAAAACAGGTTGCAGCCTTCCAGGTATGCACGGATCAGCTTTAAACATCCTGCTGTGTGTTTGTCTGTGGGAGAACAGTTCTGTTTGTGTTGGACTCCATTTGCATTTGGGTCCTGGGATTTGGGGATTCTGTAACTCTCAGCAGGGAATGGATTTCCTACAGTGCTTATCATGTGGGGGTAAGGGATATTTAATCCCTGCATGTTGCTGTCTTTAACAGTGAGGTTGCAGTCTTATTTACAGACCCAGCTGGTGCAGTATTTTCCTGCTTTGCTGCTTACACCTTTGATGTCTTGTACCCACCTCAGCAAGTTGCTGTAGAAAACAAGATGTGGACTCTGCCTCCTACTATAATTCTGTGTTTTAACTCCTGTGTAAGAGAGCTGATGCTGATTGTTGGCAAGAGGAAAATGTAAGCTGGGATTTTTTTTTTTAAGAACTTACTCTTAAGAGCACATGTGTATAGAAAATCCTCATGTTCTTAAAAACTAACGGGTTCTGAATACTGAAAATATATGTTAAACTGTTATACACCAGTTCTTCGATGCAGGAGTAAGTTTTCAGATGAAACCTTACATATAATAACTCTGTCAGTGTTCTTGTAATATATATATGCCAAAGATTTTTGCCATTAAAAGTATATTTTTTAAGATAAAAATATCTTTTTACATCTTAAAGTGTAGAAAGCCTGGTTGTTGCTGTTCTAAAAAAAGCTGAATAACAGTGTCACACTACTTGGATTAGTGAAAGCATTTTTTCAGCTGCTGCACTGAATAGAACATATGTCACTGGAGCATTGTTTCAAGTAACAGGATTTGCCTTGCTGTAAATCTCTCACGCTGAATCTGGGTAATTTCATCCTTTGTGCTTTGCTGTTTTGCCTCTTTCATCAGCTGCAAATCCAATATGTACAACTGGCACTGCTCAGCTTTGGGTTTACTGTGGTTATTGCTCTGTGAGATTAGAAATGTGACTGTGTTTTGTAATGGCAGTTGTAGTTTCTTGAGGATTTCTGGGACCTAATTTAATGATGTGGGAAACACAGGAAATATATGGTGAATATATCCATTTTCTGATTTAATCTGAAAGATATTTTCCTTCTCTCATGTCTCTTTGCTCTTAATTTCTGGGTTTGGACTGTGTGGGGTCTTTTCTGCAGGTTTTGACAGCTCCCAGTAAGCACAACTGACACAAGTGCATCTTATGAGTCCTGTGAATTATTCTACATCCATAGATGGGGTTCTAGTAAGACTTAAAAGGAAATGTTTGTAATTAGAAGTGTCTACATATTAATAGTCTTAATTAAATTCACCCTAGTTCCAGCTAACCCAGGATTGGAGGCTGCCTGCAAACTGTGCAGGGATGCAGAAGGGTCCCCTCCTGCCTGTTTGTGTCGGCTGGTACTGCATTTTCATGAAACCAGAAAAAGTTTATAATAATTATTTGTAATTCTCTGTAATGCTAGTAAGTGTTGTGTTCCAGGATGGGACAAAATAATGGCTGTTCCTTGTTTAGTATGCTGGGACTGTCGTGGTTCCATTCTCCCAGGAGATGGTAATTATTTGCAGGCCCTTTGATAGAGGAGAGGTCAGTGAGAGTGTGCCTGATGATTCCATTGAAAAATCCAGCTGTGGGCACTTGAGTTGGGAATACACAAAGGGAAGCATTATTCCAAACAAGAACTCCCAGTCTGCATTTATGCTGCACCGTGTACAAATGCTGCTATTAAATCGTTTTGATGACAACCAAATCTGATGAATTCTGGAACAAAATTCAGTGGTCTGTACTCTGGACTGTGTGTGCTGCTCGTTTGGAACTGCAGGCTTTATTGAGCATCCTTGTAGCTGGTGAAAATATCTTTCATTTCTGTGAAAAGGAAATGGCATTCTAGAATGCTTTTAACCAGGTCCTGACTATTGCATGGAAGGGGAGGCAGAGATGGAAGGAGGGAGATGCCAACAGAGCAGCTCTGCAACATATGGCTGTGCTGTTTGTGATATGTGGGTGAGTTTTTTGACTCTCAAAGTCCATGCAGAGTAATTACACTGGTGTTTACCTGCCAGGAGCTGTCCTGCTGCCTCCCTGGGATTTGGTGTCCAAGAAGCTGTGCACCAAAGAGCCATCTTGTGCACAGGGAATGAGGGAATGGAGGGAGGAGTTGTGGTCTCCTGCAGTGCGTGGTGGTCTCTGCTGTGAGCTGTAAGTTCTTACGTATGCAGCCATAAAAGCAACAGCAGCATTTAATTTTGTAGGGTTGCCATCCAAAAGAGTGTGCCAGGAAGTTCATTAATAATAACAACACTGTGAAAAAACATAATATTTTCTGTGTGCCACCACAGCCTCTCCTGGCCGTGCTTGGCTGCAGAGTGCTGGACATCCAGTGGGGTGAAATGAATAGGAAAACAGAGAAGGTTTTTCAGTGCTACTTCACAAGCCAAAATCATACTGCCCTGTGAATTTTAGGTACAGAACAGTAGGAATTTGTCCTTGGAAATGGGAATGTGTCATGTGCTAAATCACCTCGTAGTGGCCACGGCCACAGCCAGCTGCAGTCACTCCTCGGCTGGGACAGCGGGAGCTGCTGTGAACAGCTTCCTGCTGCTTTCTCTGCTTTCCAAAAAGTTGTCCTAGGGGCTGGGTCAGGGAGTTCATTCTGAAAACACTCCTAGCAGGTTAATAAACTTGTTAATTAGCAAGCATTTAGCTGGAGTTGATGTGAGTCCATATTATTATGACTTTTATTGTTTATCACCTATCTGGATATCCTTCTGATTATATTTCAAACGCTGTTCCTCATGAAAGAAATGGTTGGATTTGTTAAACAAGAACAGGACAGACTTTACTAGTTTTTAACTACAGTCTTTTCTATCTCAGCTGTTGCCATAACTCTGGATCAACATGAGAAAGAGAATTTCCACTTGTAAAATAACATTATTCTTCAACAGGATAAAACAGTGGGAAATGGAAGTGCTCCTTTCAATAGTTCCAATCAAACAAACCATTCTCAGCTACCTGGCGTGACATGGAGTGGATGGGCTTAAACAGGGGGTGAACTTGTCTGCCTGTCCTGCTGTTTCCAAGCTGATTTTAGAAGGATGGGTGCCCACAGGGGCCTGAGGCAGGACAGCAGCCTGTGCTGGGATTGTTTTCACCACATCCTCACTGCAACATGCACTATATGGAAAAATGTCCCAGAAGAAAGGGAAGAATCCTGGCAGATGGAGGGGAACAGACAGTTGTTTCAGACAAGAGGAGGAAAAGTGACTGAAGTCGTGGCTCTGGGAGGGTGCAGCAGCAAAGGGCAGTGAAGGTACGGAGCAGCTCCTGTCATCAGCCCCATCGTTAACTCCAGAAAGCTCCTTCCAGCTGTGCTCCTGCACCCATTTCCCTCAGTCTCTGAGACCACAGTCTCAGGCTTTCTGTTTGAAAACTCCTGTAGGAAGAAGCTCTCAGACAGTGATGGTTTAATAATTCTGACCCACTCACAGGTTTGCACCTGCTGAAAATTCAACAGCAGCAGAATAAGCAAGGGGTGGGTGGATGTCCCGTGCTCACCACGGTGTCCTGTGCAGGGAGAGGGGACAAGCTGCCTCCAGGCTCCCAATCCTGCCAGGAGCACCTGCTGGCTCAGAGCACATTGAGAAAGCACAGGATAACCTGTTAGAGCAAAAGGAATTCCAGGTTAATGGCCTCGTGTTGTGTTCTCCCAGGTTGTTTAAAAACCAGTATTGAGAAAATTGTCTGCTGAGTTTGGGAGGCTTGTTGGGGATTGCAAGGGAAAATGAAAGGAAAAAAATAGTTGTGGCTTTATGCGATGACCAGTAAGCGATTTCTTTTCATTTGTACATCTGAGCAAGGCTCTAAACTGAAAGATTATAAAGAATGGTCGTTTCTGCTCGCTGGTGGACAGGGAAGTGCTGTTAAACTGAGTGGATTCTAATGGCAAAGAGGATGGGATTTATACAGGAGTGAGAGGCACAGCCACACCTGCCTGAGGTCTGTGTGCTCCATTAGGAGCTGGGTTTCTCCTGTTCTGCTGGGGAGTGAGATGTCAAGGGTTTGGGGCACATTTGGCTCGGGTTTTACTGGCTGGCTCATCTGCTCTCACAAGAACCTCGTGTAGGGATTCCTGTGAGCACTTAGGGAGAGCTGGGAGGAACTTGGCCTGGAAGTGGGATATGGCCAAGCTTCCATGGGCACTGGGATGTTGCAGCAATGGGCCAGGAACTGAAATTACCAGGAGCTGCTTTTGTCAATTCAGTCATTTGTCCCGTGTTGGTGCTGAAGTACCTGTGCTCTATTTATAATCCTAAATCATCCTTTGAAGAACATCAACTACAGATGTGGAAACCAATCTTCACAGGGCTGACTATCTGTGAGACTGTGAACAGGAGAAGTGATTAATTCTCCTCCAAATGATTGAAATGTATTTCTTCTGATGTCTTTAGGTGTTAAAAATTAGTAAATGAATTCTAGCTTGAATGCAAACTTGTGTTGAAGGCTGATTGCATAATCTAGCTGTGAAGTTTAAAAAATAATTAAAACTCCAACCAAACCAAACAAAAAGAAGTCATTGGAACCTTAAACATTCTCTGGTGTACTGCAGAGGAGTAAATGATTGCAAGGGCTGTTTTGGCAGGTGGTTGAAGGCACAAAATGCCACATATGAATCTTAAATTGCATCAGCAGATTTACCCCATTGCTTTGGGTAAAATCAGTATTAGTCAGAGGCTGTAAAGCCTGAGCCTCGTCACTGTCAGGCTGACTTTAGTCAGTGGAATCTGGAGGAACCCAAACACTGAGGCAAGCTATTCCTGAATTTTAAAATTCAGAGCAGAATGCAGACCTTGTGTTTCCTCTGTCAGGGGTGGGACAAAGATCCCGTGTGAGGAGCAGCTGAAATCCAGCCTGGTGTGTGTTGGACAGCAGCGACGTGGTGGTACCTCAGTCCCAGCCTGCAGCTGAACCCTGCCACCTGTGCCCCCTCCTGCACCCCTGTGGCAGTGTAGGGACCTCCTACAAACCTCTGGCACTTCCCATTTGCTCTCAGGGGACGGGACTGTTGCGTTTCTGCTGCATCTTGGAACAGGAACTCGGGGCAGTTGAGCTCCTGACCCCAGTCCTGTGCCATGGATGAGTACAAACAAGACCATAGGGAGAACTTCCTTCTTTGCTGCTCAGGTTTTTTTGGAACCCGGGAAGGTCGGAGTAGGACAGATTCATGGAGCCCTGTGGGCAGAATTGTTTTGGAAGAGCCAGGAGCAAGCTCTGTTCAAAAAGCTTTTTTGAGCACATCTGAGTCCAGAGAGATTCTTTCATATTCTTTCATATTTCACTGGTTAATTCTCTGAAGAAAGAGAGATCTGGGTGGAAAAAACAGAGTGGTGGAAACGGAATCTGGGGCATTCTCCTACTGATTTCCTCCATTTCCTTCTTTTGCTTCTCCTGGAAAAAACCAGCTGTCCCAAGGCAGGAGGCAGCAGTTCTGCCCGTGTGAGCAGCTCCCCTGCCCGGTGTCACACTCGTGCCCTGCACTCACAACCTGCTGCCCCAGCTCCGTGGATTGTGTGGAGCAACTTGTGTGGATCTCGTGTGTTTTTCCTGACAAAAAATCCAGCTTTGGCATGTTCTGGCTGCTTTGATCAGGCCCATCAATGTTTTCAGTGATGTTCTCCATCTTTCTTTTGAATTGTTCGTCTTTCCAAGTGGTTTGAAGGTGCCCCGTGAGCACCTGTGCCCTGTGAGGTGTTAGCAGGGTACATCCCACACTGGTGAGGTGCCTTGTGTCTGGATTGGGCTGTATTTCCAAAAGCTCGAGTACTTTACAGGAGTTACCACCTTTAAACAGAAAATCCAGCTGATCCTGGCCATGCAGTTGCTGACACAGAGTTGGCAGCAGGAATCAGAACGGGCTGACCTTGTCTTTTTTCCTAAGGATTAGTAACTCGCTCCTTCCTGAACAAAGCCTGACTTCCTTTTGCTTAACCGCTCTGTTTGATCTTGAAGAAAGTGACCTCACAGGATTCACTTTAAGCCTCTGGGATGCAGAAGAATCAAAATCAGTCTTCTGAGACCTCTGTCAAGACACCAAGAGAAAGATGGGGGGGTAAAAAGTGCATTTGTGTACACACAGAGACACACACACATCCTCTGCTAACTGTCAGGCTGGATGCTCACAAGTTAAATGAGGATTTTCAGTTTAATGGCCCCTTCCATAGGTGCCCACTCAAAGAGCTAGGAGACATTGATTTTTTTTTTTTATGATTTCCTAGAAGAATGCTGTGTCCTAAGAAATTTGATTAGGTGGATTTATCATGGAGGACTTGCTGTGCTGAGCCTTGTTTAATGTTTCCTGGCACAAACACCAGGAACGCAGGGACGTGTGCTGTGTGGTGCTTAAAGATTTTCCAAGCTTTCCTTCAGGTGTGACCCCTTGTCTGGTTTTGAGGCTCCTCTGATTTAGTGAAACAATACCAATCTAATGATCTGGGGTGCAGAATATCTTTGTGCTGTAAAGCTTTTTTTTTTGTTTTCTTTCTACGCTTTGAACAAATGACAGCAATTAAACTGCTACTGCACAGTTCCGAATAGTGCTTAAAACATTGGTGAAACTGGGGTTCTTTCACATTTTCAAATGGTGTATTTTGCAATATGGCTGTGATTGCTGGGCTCAAAGAAAGCTTTATGTCCATGTCCATTGCATTCTCCCTCCTCATGCAGAGCACTGTGCTTTAATTCCATGAACAGAGAACAGCCTGACTGGTGCAGAGTAAGATGCAAGCCTAAAGCTTCATTTCCATAAGGATTTTATCCCTCAGTGTTTCAGCTTTTGCCTTCGTTCCGCGTGGCAAGGCAAACCCCAAGCCTTAAATTGGCATTTGATCTTAACCTTGCAACAAACCTTTGATTCTTCATTGCCACAGCTCCTCACCGTCATTTTGATGTGTGCATTTAAAAGCTGGGACTGTTCCCCTCTATCCCCCGGGATCCAGAATTGACAGCTGTGCCTCAAATTTCAGTCACCGTTCTCGTGAGTTTCCAATATTCCTGTCAGCACCTGCCTTCCCCTAAAAAGCCCCTTTCTCAACACCTGGTGGTTTGACTTTGTGTTTTTCCTTGTGTCGTAGGTCTTTAAATACTCTGCACCAGTTTTGCTGTCCAGCTCCATTGTACCATTCCCAGCTAGCTGTCCCTGCCACACACTCAGAGTACAGGTAAGAGTAGACATGCTCCACCCACCGCTGCTTTTTGGAGAGAGATCTGATGTTGCCATTTGACATGAGACAAGCAACTAGTTGCTTAAGTTTTAAAAGGAAGAAAAAAAAAAAAGAATATTGGAATAAACATCCAATATTTTGGACGTCTTGTAGGGTAGCTGTGAACAGAGCCATCACTGCAGTGAGTCCTTCTGTCAGGCACTCTGGAATTACTCAGTAAAATGAGTGTCATGTGCTTTAACAGGCACATCCCCCTGGAAAGATAGGGAAAGGGAGGTGCAGGTTTAGTTCTTACATGACAAATATGCTGAAATATTTATATAATTTATGGAGGATATTGATGTTGTTCAGGGCAACACTTTTTTTTAACCCCTGCCTGTTCCATGCCAGTAGCTGAGGAATCCATCCATGTGTTTAACCCTCTGAAGGTTAAAGGCATGGACCTGCACAGGGCTCAGCACTGCCTTGGATTTGAATGAAATAAGAGGATTTTAAACACAGCCAGGCCATTGATGCCAAGCAGAGTCTGCCCTGAATAGATCAAAAATATATGTTTTCAGCTCATAATGCTTCTTTTAACATAGATGCCTTTACTCTCTATGTGTTCTCTTTGATCCAGTGTGGAGAGCAGCAATTACATCCCATAGTACAATTCACTGTCAGTGCCAGTGTTTATTGTAACATCTTAGAGAAGCATCAAAGGGCAGCTAATCTAAGTCATTGGAAATGTGAAAACTGTTAAAAAAACTGTGCATGCCATGGAGAATATTGTCTTTAATTTTTACTTCTGCTATTAGTGATCGATTTAGTGATAATTGCCAGCTCATGAATAATATTAATACCAAAATATTGGAAGCCTGGTGCTGAAAAATCAAAATCGCTTTGCACGGGTGATAAGGAAAGACAAAAGCAAACAATGAATCCTAAATCTGTAAATGCATAAACATATTTCTGGTTTGAATATTTCATCCTGTAGTTATCTCTAACCATGCATGCTTGGATTCACCCTGTTGGTTTACGTTGCAGCATCTGTTCGTGTGTTTGGTTTTTTTCTCCCATCAGAGCCCTTCGTTTATTTGGTGGTAGTGAGTCCATAGTTGGGTTGTAAGACAGCTCCTTTGGTGAGGAGCAGGGCCTGAAAACTATTTGATTCCCTGCTTGCTTTTTAGTGAGGCTTTTAGTTTTCCTGTGTCCTTAGTTGATAGTGCTTTAATTTTAAGGATCTTCCTGTGGGGATGTTGATGGGAAAACCAGCTTGAACGTCTGGTATCTTGCTCCATGCAGGGTATTATTTTTACCAGTAATATTTCTTCTGGAATTAAAGCTTAGAGCAGCATAACTTTGTGCTTGAAAAACCCTGAACTTCTCCAGCTTTTTTTTGGGAACCTGAATTCCCTGCTCTGGATCTGCAGAGCCTGTGCAGTTTTCAGAGTGCCCAAACGTGTGCTGCAGGACCTTGAGCTGATGGTTCAGGACTGGGGGATGGAAGGAGCTCATCAGTGGCCTTGTTTGCTCTCAATGACATTTAGGCTCAGGGGGGACCTTGTGGCCCTCCACAGCTCCCTGACAGGAGGGGGCAGCCGGGGGGGTCGGGCTCTGCTCCCAGGGAACAGGGACAGGAGAGAGGGAACGGCCTCAGGCTGGGCCAGGGGAGGCTCAGGGTGGACATCAGGGAAAAATTGTTCACTGAAAGAGTTGTCAAACCCTGGCACGGGGTGCCCAGAGAAGCTGTGGCTGCCCCTGGATCCCTGGCAGTGCCCAAGACCAGCTTGGATGGGGCTTGGAGCAGCCTGGGACAGTGGGAGGTGTCCCTGCCCAAGGCTTTAAGGTCCTTCCAACCCAAACCAGTCTGGGTTCTGTGAATAGGAGCATATGGAGGAGGTGCAGCCAGTCTCCTCCAGGGACAAGAGGCAACCAAAACAAATTGCAGTAAGGAAAATTCCAGTTAGATACAAGGTGGGGAGAGAGGGAATTGCACCATGAGCATGGTCAAATGTTGAAACAGAGGCCAGGAGAGGAAGCGGGGTCTCTTCCTCAGCCAACTGGCTGTAGCTGGCCCTGCTCTGAGCAGGGACTGGACTGGACTGTCCATACCTCCACCAGTCCCTGCTAACACAAATTATCCTTCATCCCACATCCCACTCTGTTCTTGGGAAGAATAAAAAGAGCTGCAAAATATTCTATTCTGTAGAATTTAGTTTCCAACTACACAGCGATGTGAGTGCTGTCCCTGCTCACAGATGTGCTGCTGTGCTGGAGCCAGGCTCTTACAGTGGTCCTCATGGCAAAGATTGGTTTGGTTCACCCATAATTTCAATTTCTGAAGTTATTATACCCAAACTGCCATCCCCACAACTGTGATCTCTGAGTCAAGTGCAAATGATGCACCTGTTTTTTCCAGGACCTGTACATGGGGATCCCATTGCTGTGAATGAAAATGAGCTACTCAAGCTCTAACAGGATTGGGCTTTGCATTTCCACATACACTTAATGGTATTAAATTTAGCTTTTAGTCTTCCCATTTATCAGTTTATAAATAGAAATCATTAGAAATAAAACTAACAGACATGGATGCTTTGGTCTAGCTTCAGTTTTGAGGCTTTATTTAGAAAATACGCAGAGGGATTAATTTTGTAGCCCAGAATTAAAAATTAAATTTGATCTGAAAGAAGCAATTAATGAATGCACTACAGTGAAATCTGGAGCATCTCTGATTTGCTGTTAGCTAATTGCTGGATGTTTTATTCACTCCAGCAGTTTTATTTCTAGTCGAGACGATTTTTGGCATCTGTTTTGAATTGTTAATAGGGAAATAATGCATTTTTAATAACTGCAGCTATTGCAGCAATCCCTTGCTCGTTTTACAATGCTCAAAATAGGCAGAAATAATACAAGTTATCTTGCATTCTCCTATTACAAGGGAAGTCTTGGGAAGCCTGAGCATGTAGTGTATTTCCAGCTAGATACTTGTCTGGGTTCCAGTCAGCCCATATGCCTCCTCTGCTTGCTCTTTTCGGGTTATTTCTGTTTGGGAATTAAAAAATAGACCAGGAAATGTCTGTAACTTGGCTTCTGACTCCCTTCCCCTTCCTGCCTCCCAAGTAGAGCCTTGGAAACAACGGCCTCTAGTTGGAAGCTGCAGGTTCCACGAGCTGCTCTGGATTTGTCAGAGATCATTGGGACACAGATTTTATATCTGGTGCGAAGGGCAAAGCAAAGGAAACGTGGGACACCCCGGAGAGGCTTCCAAAAGTAGAAATGCAGGTAGTCCTGTACTTCAGTGGCTGAGCCTCTGGCTTGATCCAGCTGCATCATCATCTCAGAGGCCCCGCAGCTGGAATCTGAGCAGAGCAAAGCCCAGACATGAAACAGAGAAAGGGAATTCAATCAACTGTATCTTGTCTGAAGAACAGTTTGTTCCCAGCATTTTCTAGACATGTTTCCTATGGCTTTAAATTGATAAAGAATAGGTTTAAAATAGGTATTAAGAAGGAATTGTTCCCTGTGAGGGTGGGCAGGCCCTGGCACAGGGTGCCCAGAGCAGCTGTGGCTGCCCCTGGATCCCTGGCAGTGCCCAAGGCCAGGCTGGACATTGGGGCTGGGAGCAGCCTGGGACAGTGGGAGGTGTCCCTGTCCATGGCAGGGGTGGGATGGGATGAGCTTTAAGGTCCCTTCCAACCCAAACCAGTCTGGGATTCTGTGACATATCTTTAGGCAAGCTTCAGTCAGAACTCAGCCCATCTGTGCAGGTGGGAGGTACCTCGCACACAGCAAAATTTCATGTACAGAAGTGCCCATGCTGAGGATATCCAGTCCTATTCCTGTCTGTATTCCCTGTGTGGATATGGAATAGGCTGATGGATGCAAACTCCAACTGTGGACAGATTTGCTTACCACTAATGTCTGAGCATCTTTCCATCGGGTGTGTTTATTCATAACTGTGATCTCCTTGTTCTCATTTGCATGAGATGTTGGCTGTCACTCATTCCTGTCTCCATCTGCTCTACCTTCCATCCTTCTAATCTCAAATTAGATGCCCTTATCATGTCCAAAGAGCATTTTTTAAATGGTGAAGCTAGAGATTTTTCTTTTCTTTTCTTTTTTTTTTCCCCAGTGAGACCTGTGAAAACAAAATGATAATGCAAAGGATGTTATAGTACCAAAGAAATCCCATCATTTTCTTGCAGTCTCTGCCTGCTTAATGTTTAATCAGCACCTCTGGGAGGTAAAACCATCATTCTGAAAATACTGTACTTGTGTGAAATTTAATGTGGAATCTTTGTTTCACCAGGTAATGTTGGCTTACATGCAACAAACCACTGTGTGGACGATGATAGAAGGATTGATTGTGCTATTTCTTTCTGTCTGAGCCCCTGAGAGGCTTTGGAGCTGTTTTGCCACCATAACTGGTTAACACAGAGGCTCCCCCTGCAACCATGCCAAGCTTTCAGATGCTTCTATCATGTTTTAGAGTGGTTTGGTTTTCCTTAACTCTTCTCAAGAGCACAGTGGGAATTCTTGCATGCTAGCACAGCCAGGGAAAACTGGGAAATAGCTTATATCCCTGAAATTAAAAATATCTCTTTATAGATAAATGTACTTTGCAACTCTCAGTTTGGTTTTTTCCCCTCTGCTGGGCACTGTACTCTTCCCTGAGACACAAAGTAAACACTTGATGCATCCTCCCTGCAAATATCTCTAGGGACATCCCACACCATGCAGCAGAATCCCTGGTCCTGTGGTAGCTTCCAGTCAATGCTTAGTCACAGGTGAAGACATATCTGAAGGAGCTGCACTTCAGAATTCTTTTTAGTACTGCTATGACTATTCATTGACATTTTCTACCAAAAAAATGTTGAACAGGAATCTAATTTCTAACTGCAGTTGCCTCAGCATGTTTAAACACTCGAGCCTCTCTAGAATATGCAGAGATATAAAAGCTTGATGATATTTTAATTTTCAAACTGAGCAAAGGAGTGAGAGCAGCATGGCCCAGACCAGCAGCACGTCGCCCAGAGAGGCAGGATGCAGATGGACACAGCGAACCAGATCCAAACTGTGACCAAATCCCACCCCACGTCAGTGTGAGGTTCAGCTGATTACATAAGGCATCTGTGCTCACACCCTATGGCAAAGGAAAGCTGGCATAATTCGAGTAATACTTGTAATTTTCCACTTGATGCCTACGTGATGCAGGGAGGGCAAATGGTGGATTGTGTTCCTGCACACAGTCAGGAGAGCTGGCAGAATAGCATGAGATTTGGTTTTGGATTTCCTTGTTTTTCTTCCTCCATTGTGTTCCTTTCCATCCTCCTCCTCTAGCCTGGTCTTTACTTTAAAGAAAATGCCCCTCGTGGTTGTGTCACTGGTTCAGAAGTGGCCTCGCTGGAGCCTCCTGCTGCGCCAGCATCTCCTTCCCTGCCATAAAGCACTTTTAGCATTACAGATGTGGGTATTCCAAACTGCTCCTGCCTTGTGGCACCATTCATGATGCTGGCAACTCCTCATGGAGACAGAGCTCTTCCTTGGACCTTGGGAGGGTGGGGGGAGTGGAGAGCAGACCTGGTCATCCCCAGGATTTGTGTGTGTGAGGCACCCACAGAAGGGGAATGCGTCTGTTCAGCATTTCCAGAGGAACGTGGGCAGTGAAAACACACAGGGAAAGTTCTGAGCATGTTAAAAGTAAAGGAGCCATGGCCACATTAGGCTGGGTATGTATAGAACTACTTACTGTAATTGTTCTAATGGGAAGAACAGAAATGGCCCTTTCAAAGCACTGTTCTTCTCAGAGTTTAAGTCGTCAGCGTTGGCCTTGGCTCGTTGGGCTGTTCCTCCCTGTGTGGGGAGTCCTGTCTCTGAGACAGAAATGGGTGAACTGGGGGGTGCTTACAAACAACACTACTTGTGGATTTGAAAACAAAAGCAAACAAATTTCAAGCTGAATTTTCCTAATGCTGTTCCCTGTGATTCTCTTCCTCTGTCTCTCTTCTTTCTTGCCCCCCCCTTCCTCGGCAGGGAAGATAGTGTCCTGCACCAGTTCTGCTGTCCACCTTCGGGGTCTAGTAGCCCATCCTCAAGATAACAGCGAAGCTGGGGGTCGCTGGGTGCAGTCAGTGCTCCACCTGTACAGTCCATCTCTCCTCTCCTCTCTTTCTGGTGTGTATGGACTGGCACTGCACGGATGCCGTGGGATCCCCGTGCTGCCAGTTTGAGTAATGCCTCCTCTCCAGGCCTCCCCACAGCTCTCTCCTCCTGCCCAGTGCTGAGAACACACGCCAGCTGTAAACAGATTCCTCAAATGCACAGTTTATTTTGAACTAAAATAAACAGTACCGTAAGTCCTGAGGTGTAGTGTGAGTTTTGTTGCTGTCTGTTCGTGGCTGTGTGCTATGGAGGGCACAGCCCAATGGGATTTCTTCTCTCCCAGATGTGGGGTGGGAGGGAGCTGTTGTGAGAGTCTGTGTTAGGCTGTTTAAGTTTGTTTCAAGGTTGGGCAAACACCAACACGTGACGTGTTATGGATGTTACTGCACAGAGATTTAACCCTTCTTCCTTTCCTTTGTGCTGGTTCTGAGGAGCCAGCACATTTCTGTTGTGGCAGCAGATCCTCTCTCCATGTCTGCTTCCATCCTAAGCTGCTTTGAGCTCTGTCCCCTCCTTTCCTTGGCCTTTGTGCAAGTCTTGGATCAACCAAAGTACCAGATCATTGCTCATGTGCTTCTATTGCCTCATCAGTGAAAATATTTCCCTCAAAGCTGTGCACAAGGCTGTCGCTGAAGGAATGAACTTGCAGCTGAACACCCCATGAGTGCAGCTGGATAAATGAGAGTGTGTCCATGGGTGTCCAAGTTCCCACTGCCCAGAAGGCTCTTTGTTGGCTACACCTTTCCAGACACATCCCGTGGCTCTAAAATAGCCAGTGAATTTCTGCTGGCTGGGTCTTCCAAACGTAACCAGTCCAAGGAGGTATACCAAGGAACAGAATTTCTCTGCAGCGGCATTTACTACCCTGAAAATAGCAAGGAAGAGTGATTGGGAGAGGAGAAAAAGACTCTTAAATCTGTAGTTGCTATCGTGAGGTAAAATAATGCTCCACACTGTCTGGGGCTCGTGTAGAGGCAGAGGTGGCTTGATGCAGGGCGGAAAGCAGGTATTTATTTGTACTTGTGTGGGGCTTTGAGGATGGGATAAAAGGAGAATCACCAGGATCAAGGAGGGAGAACTGTGAAGGCAGCTTGAGGCTCACTCTCATCTTTACAATGTGCTTTTTCCCCCCAAAGGATTCTCTATAAAAGCAGAATATGGGTTATTTGCTTTTCTGTGAGGTTTGATCCGCTGTCTCTACCCTTGCTGTGTAATGTTTCCTTGTGCTCGCCTTGGCTATGACTGTGCAGTGTCCCAGGCCTGGGGAAGGATTTGCTGGCACAAGAATAATCTGCCTTCATGATTTTGCAAGTTTTTCTGCATCATTTCTGCTCACTGCTCACACTCTGTGGCTGCTGCTGTTCTTTGGTATTGAACATTCTCAGTTTCCCGTGTTTCTTAATCACTTTTCATTACAATATAGAGAAAGAACTTCCCTTCCCATTGTACAATTTCAAAATAATGTATGTAGAAAATAGTGTAGTGGGTGAGTGCAGTTCATTATATCCCTGGAAGTGCTCTGATGTTTACTGGGCAGGGTGAAATGTTTGAACACTGCTCACCATTTGGGTCTTTTACTCTGTAATTAAGAGTTTCTCAGAGTTGCTTCCCGAAGATAGAAGCAGTAGGAATTTCTGATATTTTGACTTGCTTATCTCCCTCCCAGACGTAAACAGTGATTACCACTCTCTCCTCAGTGTACTGAACTCTGGAGCACTGTAATTATTCCCTTCCAGAGGGGAAGATTTGTCCAATCTTCCAGTGAGTACCTTTTATCTATTTGTGCACAGGAAAACAAAGAAGCAAGACTGATTTAAGGGTGCAAATTAAACCCCCAGCCTGAAGAGCCAGGGGGTGATTATCCTGAAAGTGGCTGCAGTTAATGATGGGTCTCAAGAGAAAAAGAAGGCAAAGCCTGACCAGCCTTATTGGCTGTCACAGGACACTGGCATGGGGTGTTTCTCTCCCACAGTTTTCCAACTAAGGGGAAATAAGGTCATTAGGGGTTGCTGGGATTTGGAGCAGTTTGAGTTTGTAGCTGTAGTATCCCTGAACTCTGTGGCATTTTCTCTTCAGGAGCATACAGAGAGCTGACCTTCCCTGGTGCAGTGGAAGCCAGAAATGCAGGAGTAAACATTTCCCTCTTTGAATAAATCATGGCTGGCTAAATAAAACATGCTGTGCATCTCTGGGCTTAGCAGCAGAGCCTGGTAGGGGCTCTCTTAGTTAACCAGAGTTAGGAGTAGATGACCTAAAATGCTGCATGTTATTATAAAACAGAGAAAGGTACCAGCAGAAAAATTCCCATTCCTAGGTGAATCTGTACTGTTTCTGTGAAGAGTGAAGACTGTCTTACTGTGCATTTTGGAATGGAAGGTGAAGTAGAAATGGCATTTTTCTTATTTTTTTTTCTTATTTTCTCCTTCCATGAACTCAGAGGGCTGAATAAAAGCTGCTGCTTTGGGGGAATTCAGATGGGGAACTTCTGCTTCGGCACCTTTAGGCACTTGCACCGTTTTGGATCAGGCTGGTTTGGTTTTCTTCTGCAGTGTGGAGTTCTCCTTTGCAAACATATTCAAAAGAAACCCCAACCTCTTCCATGGTTTTGCCTGGAACCGGTGGGTGAGACTCCAGCTTTGCAGAGCAAGCAGTGCCTTGCTGTTATTTTCTGCACTTGTATTATTTTCTCTCCATAACCAGCCGTGGGAAGTCACTAAAACAGCTCAGGGCAGCGTGTGGACACCCTGGGCTGGAATGGGATGGATTTTTGTGCACCACTAGATGGAGCAAAAAAAAAAAAAAAAACCCAAACAAACCAAACCCGTTCAACTGAGACAAATTAAGATATTCATATCCCAAAGTAGATTTTAACTAGCTGAAGGAAAATATTGTGTAATGTAGGAGAAGAAATAATCCCCTGAAAAATGCAGCAGGGTGTAGATCTATCACAGCTGCAATCAAGGTTTTAAGATGCTCTCTTAGCCAAGCCAGCAGCTCTGTCATGGAATATGGACTGCCACCACTCCAGGCAGCTCAGGATTCATGAGGAGCTGGAATTATGAAGTAATTTATGGCCGAGGGAGCTCCTTCCTTGAGCAGGTGCCCAGGGATGGAATGGAGCAGCACTGGGACAGCACTTGAGGTCACCGGCCAGAGGTGGGCACTTGGCTGCTCGGAATTCCCTGCTTGGAAAGGCTGAGCCCCCTCTGGACCCCCCTGAGCCACAGTTTTGCCAGGGGAACATTTGTGTTCTGGGATATTTATTTGCCAGAAGAATCATTTTGACGGGCAGCACTAGTTCCTTTTTCACCTCAAATACCGAAATGGAGCAGGGAGTTCTGAGAAAATACAACCCCAAAAATACATATACACAAGCATTTGTGGAGGTACTCGCTGTCTTTATGTTGTGCCAGGACTGCGTGCGGGTGGTGGTAGAATTTTTTGGGGTTTTTTTGCAATAATTGACTATTTCCTGGCGTGGGGGCTAGAGGGAGCTCCAATGCAGCCTTCCCAAAGCTTTCCCGGTAAATCCCTCCTGCCTGGCTTAGTCCATGGAGCTGCAGAGGACAGGAGGGAGGAAGCCAGCTCGATGTACTTCTGCACTGTGTGACCACTGGAGATGCGATATATGGATATATATATATATGCCAGGATGCCCTATAGTCAATGCTGTTTGTATATTTTATCACAGTTATCAAAAAAGTTGTCTATAAATGTTATAATTATTACCCTAAATCCGCCGTTGGTTTGTGCCCCACCTCTCTGCAGTGCCAGGATATGTCCCAGGGAAGGTTTGTGTTTAACAGCACAGGAAAAGCCACAGGGGGTGTTTCACATCCCACTGTCACGGGTGGTTCTGTAGAAAGGGCTATGAGAACAAGGCAGACACACAGCAATACCTCTCCTAGGCTAGCAGGTTTTCAAATAAAGAAATTGATAATTAAAAGGTATGGAACAATATGATCCTATAGACTTTATTATGTCTAGATAGACTGATCTGCTGTCAAAGCAGCAGAAAAAACCAGGTTTATTATTCTACCTCCACTGAAGTAATTTATAATAGTTTAGTTAAGGGTATCACACCTGTATTTACAAGGAGTTTGGCATTCTGAACCTTTCCTCTCATTTTTCGTGACATGGTTTATGGCATGGGGGTGTTCAGGTGGAAGCTGGACTTGATGATCCTGGAGGTCTTTTCCAACCTCAGTGGTTCTGTGGTTTCCCATTTTCATTTAACTCCCCAAACTGCAGCAGCTGAATGGGGCTGGGAGAACCCTGTCCAGGAGGGGCTGGGCTGAACAGCACCGGGGGTTTATCCCCATTCTCCGGGGGTTTATCCCCATTCCCGGGGTGTTTATCCCCATTCCCCGGGTGTTTATCCCCATTCCCGGGGTGTTTTATCCCCATTCCCGGGGTGTTTATCCCCCTTCCCCGGGTGTTTATCCCCCTACTCTGGGTGTTTATCCCCCTTCCCCGGGTGTTTATCCCCATTCTCCGGGTGTTTATCCCCATTCCCCGGGTGTTTATCCCCATTCCCGGGGTGTTTATCCCCATTCTCCGGGTGTTTATCCCCATTCCCCGGGGGTTTATCCCCCTTCCCCGCTGTTTATCCCCCTTCCCGGGGTGTTTTATCCCCATTCCCCGGGTGTTTATCCCCCTTCTCCGGGTGTTTATCCCCCTTCCCCGGGGGTTTATCCCCCTACTCTGGGTGTTTATCCCCATTCCCCGGGTGTTTATCCCCCTTCCCCGGGGGTTTATCCCCATTCTCCGGGTGTTTATCCCCATTCCCCGGGGGTTTATCCCCCTTCCCCGCTGTTTATCCCCCTTCCCGGGGTGTTTTATCCCCATTCCCCGGGTGTTTATCCCCCTTCCCCGGGTGTTTATCCCCCTACTCTGGGTGTTTATCCCCCTTCCCCGGGTGTTTATCCCCCTACTCTGGGTGTTTATCCCCTTTTCCGGGTGTTTATCCCCCTTCCCCGGGTGTTTATCCCCCTACTCTGGGTGTTTATCCCCATTCCCCAGGGGTTTATCCCCATTCCCTGGGGTTTTTCCCCATTCCCCCGGTGTCTATCCCCTTCCCTCCCCTGCTGCCTTGCCCTCCTGGCAGAGGGAAGGGGCTCTGGGTGTTCAGGATGAGCCCAGGCTGCCGGGCAGGGAGCTGGGGGCTCCAGGGCCCAGTTCCTCATTGGGATCAGGGATCACTCCTTGTGATGAGCTGCCACAAATGGATGGATGAGGAAAGAGAACGGCACCGAGTCCGTCCACGAGGAGAAATGCCATTAATGAGTTGAGGGAGTTTTTCTGGCTGTGTCTGGATCCACTCCAGCCTCCTGCTCCCGGCTGCGAGCTGACCTTTTGTGACTCAGCCATCCGGCTCCCTCCCTGCAACCCGGAGATGTCCAGGCAGTGACCCTCCAAAGAGACCTTGGGGACCTTCTTGGGGATGGGAGGGACTCGTCAGAGCCAGTCAGTTTTGGTTTCAGCAGCAGAAGGCTACAGGGTCAGAAGGAGACATGAGCTGTGCAGCTGATGCAGAACGAAACAGAATCGCAGCGTGGGTTGGGCTGGAAGGGACCTTAAAAATCACCCAGTCCCACCCCCTGCCATGGGCAAGGGACACCTCCCCTAGACCAGGCTGCTCAACATGTTCTGGTTCCATCGTGAGTGCGAGGCAAGCATTTGGTGTTAAAACTTTTATGAAATAAAGGTGCTGATGGGGAGGTTCCACGGACCCTGACGAGCAAGAGCCTCCTCCACGTGCCCAGATAACACCTTTATGTGCGGTTAATGTTTTATCCCAGTCATTTCTGTAAAATGCAGGTGTTGCTGTTTTCCCTTTTGACCTGAGATTTGAGAAAATTTGAAAATAATTATCTGTATTTTCTAAACAAGCTGGGACGCTGGAATTTCAAACAACCAAAAGCTGTTTCTTTGATTTATGTTTACTTCCCATATTCAAGTGAAAATTTGCAAAACACTGTAATGAAAATATGTCCCTTTCTGATTTCTAGTGGTTCAAGCAAGTCCTTCCTGTTCCATACCCATTCAAGTATTTAGCTTTTTTTTTATGTTATTTGTGTGCTCTTTGGCCTTTGCTGAGCTTTGGCTGGTGCTTTCCTAGAACAAATGCATAAAATCAACCCGATTTATGACCCGTTAATGTAAGCATTTTATCCTAAAGAAATTATGTCACGTCTCATTCACCTCTGAATTTTTTTTTTTCAAGCCAATCACTGGAGCATTGCACACCTGAAAATGGGATAGCGTTGAAATCCATCTTGCTCTCTTCAATTAAATTCATTTTCACAGAGAATTCAATTAGTTGTAATTGCTGCTTTATGACACGCTTTTGCCAGGGGCTGGGCTGGTAGGATAATTAATCTCGATCAGGAAATGTTGCTCAAATCATTTTCCTTTGTCACCCAGCGAGGGGTGTGATTAATCAGGAGCTGTCTCAGAGCGCGGGCGGCTCTGCCGGCTCTGTCCTGGCCGTGGCACACGGCCCTGACAAACCAGTTTGGTTACTGGGGTCACGGGGGGTCTGCTAAAGCCACCTCCCTGTGCCCTTTGTTAGGGGGACTCTCAGCTTCCCGGGGCGCTGCAGGTGCCTCCAGCATCCAGCCTGGGGTTGAGGTGCTCTCCACGTGCCCGGAGCTCTTCAGGAGCCCACCAGGACGTGTCTTCTGCTTTGTAGCTTCAGTATTGAGTCATCTGTTAAAATTGTTCTTCTTTTTGGTTTGAGCTTTCTGGTTTGAGCTTTTTGGGAGCTCATGGAAGTTGTGTGTTTAATTTTATGCTGGATTCCAAGGGAGACATGGACAGGAGTAGTCCTTGGGTCAATTACTTCAGTGCTTTGAGGGAAGGAAATAGCCAGGGCTAAGGCAAGGAAGCAGCCACTGCTTTTAAAAGTAAAGCTGAAAACAACAAATAGGCGTTATCAACCCATTGGGTGTTCTTCATCACAGACTGAAGGATGATCAAAGAGACATGAAGGGAGGCAGAGGTTTATGGGTGTAGTGGAGCAGCAGGAAACCCATGGCTTCATTCCAGATGAGGCCAAATGAATGCTGAGCTTGGCTTTCAAGTTTCATTTAAGGACCTGTCTCGGCCACAGCACTCAGTCCCCCTGCAGAAAGCCCACAGTTACCTTAGCCAGGAGCAGGAACAGTTGGGAGGCAGTTTTTGTTAGTGTCCATGTAAGATGCTTTATCTGTAACCTGGAGTGGGAAAATGTGGGGCTTTGGGGGCTAAAACTGGAGAAGTGGTGCCTCCTCCAGCCAGATGCGCAGGTTTCTGCCAGGTCTTTGTTCCATCTGATTCTCTGGTGTGGAAAAGTTAAATGGCAAAATGGTCTCTGAGTAAAACTGAGGAGTGGGGAAGACTCATTTAAAGCTTACTTTGACATTTTCCTTCCATGTTCTTTGTGTTTTGAGGGCTTTTCCAAAACAATTTCAGTACTGTCTGTGCAGGTGAATATACACAGAGCATTTTCCAGGTGTGAGTGGCCTCCAAACACATCCAGCTGCATCCAGAGGGCAGCCAGAACCTTTGGATGCATCTGGGACTGCATACCCTGATCTCAGGGTTTGCACTGAAGCTGCACGAGTTCTCATGGGTACCAAGGCACCCTGAACTTGGAAATACTGGAATTTAGGATGAGTGTGGGAAGCACTTGTGAGCTCTTGAATTGTGTAAATCCCATGGTCATCTTATTGTGGTTTCAACTGGCTCCTTTTAGTATGAAAATTCAGGGCAGGGAAAATTATTATTTCAGTAAATTGATAAAAATAAACTGCCAGTTAGCTGAAAAATCCTTTTTCCTTTCAGTTGAGGAGCTGCTCTGTAGTTCCCCATCCCTTTCCCAGCACACACACCACTAACCCCAGGTTTTGTTGTTTGGCCACAGACCTGCTGACGTAGCTCCAGCTGGGTTTGGGTTCGGATTCTGTGCTGGTTTGCTAATTGCATGTTATCTAACTTAGGTTTGTAAGCCTTTGCTTCCAGAAAGCAGTGATGCTTTTGAAAAAATCCAACCCTGTTTTCAGCCTGTAGGTTTGAGCCTACAGAGGAGTTTGATCGCTGAAACACTGACTGTGCATGTGGAGCGATAAAGAGGGTGTTTTCTCTCCTTAAAAAAAAGGAGCATCATAACCTCTGTCAGACTGATAGAGTGCACTGGAATTTAAGCCATTGAATCTGCTTATCTGAAATATCTCTGTCAATTTTCCTTTTGAGAAATGATGGGATTAAGATAATAGATGCGGCTTTACTGAATAACAGGGAAGCAGCATATCGACTGTAGGTCTGTGGATGTACTTGGCAGCGTGTGTAACTGTACATTTCCTGGGAAACAAAAGAGGGATGCTCATTGATCCACAGTATCTTGTAATGTGCTGCTTCTGTGAAATGCCGGGTGATCACAGGAGAACAGCACTGGCGTGCAGGGGAATATTCATTGACTGGGAGGGAATGCATTGAAATAGGTCGAGAGTCATGTGAATTCTGAAATGGCAACGCTGATGGTTCTGGAGAGCTGCAGGAACGAAGGGCTTTGTCATGGTAGGTGATAAATGAGCCCTGGCAGTGCAGGCTGGGCTCCTGCTGCCTGTGGATCTGGGAGGGGGAGCAGGCTCCTCTCCAGCCCCGCTGTTCTGCTGTCCCTGTGGGAGCTCCCACAGGATGCAGAGTGCAGGGAGCTGCTCCAGCTGCAGATGTGTCCCAGCTCCCACTCTGAGCTGGGCATGTAGGGCTGCTGATGGGAAAGTGAGAAACAAACCTTTAGCCTATAAACCAGGGGAAGCTGGAGTGGAATCTGTCCCTGAGGTGCCAGCAGGAACTGTCACAGTGTGCTCAAACACACCTGCAGCACTTGCACCCTACAGGAACAGGCTCAGTTTCGAGTGATGCTGTTGTAAGTCTGTCTTAGGATATGATGTGATGTGGCCAGTTTGGGGTGTGTTCCTTTTGTCTTCACTTTGGTGAGGTTTTTACTCTCCACTGCATCACTTGCACAGAGCTGCTGGAAGCTGTTTTGGAGGACAGTGATAGAGCTGGCAAAAGGAGACGTGAGATTCAAACACCAGTTGCACATCCCGTTCAGTTTTACTCACCAGCCCATATTTTCTGTTGTTTTTCGGTGGGGTGATCTCAAATGCCATGGGAGGATACTTGGAGGATTGGGATGTTTGTGCCCCCCGGGGGAACTCTGCAGGGTGTCCCTGTCTGCTGAGACTGGGCTGTTTGCTGGGATTTTGCTCACACAGAGTGGAGCAGTTTGCCTCACTCAGGTACTCTCAGTGCTCCGTTCACAGTCAACAAGGAACCTTTCACATAATGTGAAAGTGCTTTGAGATTTGTGGCTCTCACAAGCGTCATTTTCTGTGCATATGATACACAAACAAAAAGGGAAAGCTGCTCCTGGCCAGGGGCACCAGTGAGGACTTCTGGTGGAGAGCAAGTCTGTCCAACCATGTTGTTGAACAAGACGTTTTCAAACACTTCAGCTCTCAGATTACATTGGCAGGCTGGACCTTGGCCTCACAGGGGATTAAACATAGATCTGGAAGCTTTAATGTCTTCAAATTGAGTTATATACAATTGGCTGCTGCTATCCCAACGCTCCTTCTCTTCCTTCTTTGGAAAACCTCAATTCCCACGTCGCATGTACGGGTTGGGTTTGTTATCAAGGTTCTAAATTTGAGTGGCAAATAGTAGTGCAGCTTGTTAATAAGCATGTGATCTCTGTGTAACTCTGGGAATAAGTGCAATTGAAATGATGGGCTTCACTTCTAGCGAAGCCAAAACCGCATCGCTGCAATACTGTAATAGGAAATCAGTTCCTCTGGCAAGAGCGCACCTTGAAAAACAATGCTGGGTAGGTGTTCAGCAGGTAATAAGTTCTAAACTGCTTCTTGTCATTGGGGTGGGTCCCTGATAAAGATATTTTTTTCTCAGAGTTCAGGACCTGGGGAGTTTGCAAAACTCAGCAGAAGGCTGGGCTGCCTGAATACCAGGCAGACACAGCAGTGAAATCCTAAACAACAGGGCCATTACCCTCCAGGTGTTATTGCTGGAGTTAATTTTTCAAGCAGCATTTTCACTGTACGGCACGTGCGTTGCCACAAAACACAAATTACAGCATTTCTGCTAAAAGAAACTCCTCCAGGTCCCCCCATTGTTACTCCTGCAGACAGCTCTAGGAATGCAGGTCTCAAGTTTGCAAGCACAAATGGGCTTCATTTAATGTAATTCTGTTGTCCCTGCTCAGAAATTCAATTTTGCTTTTGCAGTGTTCTGAAATTAATGAAGCCAGCTGAGCCTTGCTAGTCTGGCTATTTCCTCCTGGCTTTCAGGGTCATGTTTGGCCTTGGTGCCTAGACATTGCTTTTCTTCCAGATCGAAAATCTCTTTGAGATACTGTGATTATATTTTGGTTTGGAGAGCATGTGGTAAAAATGAGTGCTCAGGCACACTTCTGTGTGAGTGTCTGGGGCAAACAAGCTGTGCTTGGAGGACAGGTGATAGGAGATTTCCAACTTGGAGCTGGTTTCCATTCCCAATGCTGGGAGCGCTCTAGGGCCAGCAAGGGTCCAACACATTCCCAGCCTTGGGAATGCAGGTCACTCGAGCCCCAAGCAAGGAAAGCTTTTTGTTTGTAAGAGCAGCATTAAGCACTGTTTAATTACTTTCTTGTCTAAATGGTTCATTAAAATATTTGGAACAAAATGTATGGAGTGAAAATGAGAAGCAGGAATTCCCATGGTATCCTTTAAGGCCCTTCCCTCCGAAAGCTGCCTCTCCCTAGCTGAGCAGTGCCAGTTCTTAAATGGTCTGTCCCACAGAAAGGCGTAACTTGAAGTGTATTTTCAGGTGGTGTTCCAATGACTGCTGTCAGCCGACTGCTGCTTCCCCCTGCCCTGCCTACCCTCGCAATCCTGTGGAATCCTCTGGAGCGGGGCTGTTCCGCCGTCAGATCTACAGTCAGACAGGTCTGCTGGATTGGATCTGCTGAATGCAGCCGCCAGAGGCATTCCAGCTTCCCTGGGAGCCTCTGCCTGTGCTCCATCCCTGCTTTGTCACTGCAGAGTGTCCCAGGGAAGGGGACGATGGCGCGGCAGGGACGGCGTGGTAACATCGCTGCATCCATCCGGCCACCGTGGCTGGCAGTGGTCCATGGCAGTGCCAAGGCCAGGGGACAGGAGGAAGGCAGGCACTGCCCTGCCTTTGGTGCCTGGCAGTGCCTGGAGTCGCTCACACTGCACTAATTAAAGCAGGCCAGGGCTGCACATCTGATAAACGGCGCTCCAGACAGAGCCACCTCCCTGCAGGGCTCCCGGCCACACATCCATCAGATTGCTCCCAGTTCTGAGAGGAGACCAAGCTCCTCATTAGTCTCTGCTTCATGATATTCAAATGAGAATTTCCCACAGCTTGTTCCTTCAGGGCCATTTGTTTGGGAGATCAGGCGAAGGAGTGGGACAGGAGCTGAACTGCCAGGCCCTGGGTCCCTTGAGCTCAGGGCACTTTGGGGTTTTCTGGGAATGTGTCCTCCCTGATGGCTTGGCAGATCTCTGACAAGGGATGTGAAGGAAGGATTTTCTTTGAATGGCTGGGTTATCATTTCCAGCTTTGTTTCTGAGGGGTGGGGTGTCCTGGCTGAGTACAATCCTTCTGTCACCTTCTTTTTGCCTCTTGGGATTGGATGCTTTGGGCTTTCCTTCCAAATGGAGCACTGAGACTGGGATTCATGGTGTGCCAGACCATCCTCAAGCAAGGGTAAAGATTTTCATTTGGTGAAGCTGCACTTTGGCGTATAAAGAAATAATTTAGTCCTCCTTGGTATGCAAACACGTGGAGAATCACAGCACCAGCCTGCAGCAAGCAGGTTTCCCTTTCTTCCGTGAGCTGCCAGCTCCTAGGAAGAAACTGTGCCAAGCAGCAGCAATTATTCACTGAGCAATACCCCAGACAGGGTCTTAAATATTTAATGTATTATTCTGCATTCCTTCCCTCAGTGTGAGAGGGATGCAGTACCACAGTGCTGCGAGCACTGAGGCTCTGACAGAGCTCAGAGCTGCCTTTTCCCCTCACACCCCCTCTGAGCTGCTGTCTGCATACAGCATATCTTTGTACTCTGATGCTCCAAGTGAATCTCCCTTCTTAGCCAAAAGATGATATATTTAAGCAGTCTTTATTTGGGATCAAGCTGGGAGTTTGCTTCAACTGCAATTATTTCTTCTGTCACCGCTGTGCGTTTCCGTGCCAGAAGAATATCTTGGCTTTTCTCAAATTGGATCTTTTTCTGGCTGCTTGCACGATGTGTGCTTGTGCTGTGTGGTTATTTGTAGCCTCTGCCAGCAGTAAGAGAGGTAGTGCTGGGGTCTCCTCTGTCCTCTGGTGAACAGCTAATGAAGCAGTTGCAGCCGTCTGCACTGATGGGAAGGGACTTTCAGCATTATCCAGGCAAATTGAGCCCCGAGGACTGGAAGCTGCCCAGGGGACCCTGAGGAGGGGAGGCAGCTGGACTGAGCCATCAGTGTGGGCACTCCCCCAGGATTATCCACTCAGCCCAGTAAGAACCTCCTCAGAACTTTGCCCTCCATCAAGAGAGGTAAAACCAAGGCTGATGCAGGGACAGAGGCTGGGCTGTGGAGTGGCTGTCCCCATCCACCTGCCTGAGCAAGAGCACAGCTCTGGGTGGCTCTGCAGGCACAGGGACATCTCCCAAATGCCTCAGTGAAACACTGTCACCACTCCACACGGAGAGGCAGGAGCTGAAGGGCTCTGTAGCAGTCCCAGATCAAAACCACTCCTTGTCTGTTGTCACAGCTGAGCAAAGCACCGCTGCAGGTTGTCAGTCCTGCAGCGTTCATTGCCTACCTTCTCCATGTCACACAACATAAGGAGCTCCATCTCAGACTATTTCCAAAATAATCTTCAGTTATACTGCTTTTTGTAGTCACAAAAAAGTTTCTTTCATCACAAAAAAAGCAAAATAAACCAGAGCTTTGTATCATGGCTCAAGGTGCCAAGAGCCAGTTGTGTGTTCGCTTCAATCTGCTAAAACGTTGTGGAATAGGACCTTTCAGACACCCGATTGCTGGGAGTGCTCTCTGCTCGCCACAGAGTGCCAACAGCAAGAGTCAGAGCCTGTGGCCTTGTTCTGTGCTCCAGGACAGAACTCTTGACTAGAACTGTGCTTACAGTTTTTGTCTGTGGATAAAAGCCCACTGTCTGAATTTTAGACCAATGATTTCTTGGAAATATTTGTGTTTTCTCCTGCATGATGCCCTGCAGAAGTGGGCTGGTCACAGTTCCTGTGCTGATGGACACAGATGGAGGCTCTAGGCAAGCTCCTCATCCAGGAGCTGTGGATATCCATACTTTGGATAATCCTTTAGCCTTGAAAGCAGTTGTTCTTACCAACAGTTACACACTTTCTTCAGGTTTCATGCTGACCACGTTAGCAGTAAGTAATCCCACCGTGTGCCCAGTTTAGTTACACTCCATGCCACCATTCCTCTGCCTTTTCCCTGAAATGTCAGGAATTTGCGTGATGAGGAGATGTCCTTCAGCTGAGCCACGAGTGAAACTGGGGCACATCTCCTCCAGTCCCCACCTGGAAGGACCTTGCAAACCCCACGGAAACAAACTGGAGATACAAAGCAGCCCCGGGGTGGTCTGGAGCATTCCCTGATAGTTCCAGGCAGTTCTGCAGTTTGTGCTCTGTCTCAGCTCAGTTTTCACTCAAAGCCTTGGGCATAGTTCTGCAGTTAATGGCACTTTGGGAATTTTTTAAAATACCTCTATTAATACCAATGGAAATTATACATATACAGACAAGTCTGTTACATTTAACAATATCATTTTAATGGCTTCATCATTAGATAGTGTCTGTGCTTCTTTCTGGGCTACACTGAGCCAGTGGCCATTAGGAATAAACAGGACTGTCAGACCTTCCTGCTCACTTTCTTCACAGCAGCACAATATTTTATTTTCCTGCCCGGTTAATTTGTTAAAAAGCAAAACAAACCCAACAAACCACATTTTGAAGTAACCTAAATGAGATATATATTTTTATTATTCCTGAAGTGACCCTGTGTGCAATGAGATATTTGGTTTGCTGCAGCTTTCATGACATTGTGTTCAGAATCTGGGTTATTTTTATGTTTTAAATTAACTTTCCATCTTTGAGCAGTTTGGAAAGAAACCAAAAGACTTAAATGGGATTTTAGCTGGAAAGAAAGAAGGGGAGTGATGATGTGATTATACTAAAGTTATTCTATAAATTCAGTAAGAATTAACCAACTTTTTGTACCCCAAATCTGGATCTTTTGGTAGAATTTAAACTTGGATTCTCCTGGTTTTGCTGGGGATTTTTGTGGCCACTAAACGTTGGTTCTCATGTTGTCAGAACTCCTGAGGTTTTCCTCAATGCCAGGTTGAGTCTGTGGGTGGGTGGCCAGGTGAAAAGGCTGGCTGTGACAATTCTGGGGGTGTAGCCCTCCTTTGTAGGGCTTGTTTTCCATCCTTCTCCCCACTGTGATCTGTGTGGGGATCCATCTCATCCAGGGGATTTCTCCACATCAGCTCCAGAAGCTTTTCCTGTCTTTGACACTGTTTCTCCATCTGACGTTCACCTTAAAACCCCCCACATATAAGTTGCACCAGGGGAGGTCTAGGTTGAATATTAGGAAAAACTTCTTCACTGGAAGTGTTGACAAGCAGTGGCACAGGCTGCCCAGGGCAGTGCTGGGATCAGCATCCCCGGGAGTGCTCAGAAAACATCCGGATGGGTGCTCAGGGACACGGTTTGATGGACCTGGCAGTGTCAGGGGAATGGTTGGACTCACCCTGGGGGTCTTTCCCAACCTTGATGAGCCTGTGATTTGTGACTCTTAAGAGGGGCATTTTTGCTGGGAGCCGTGCTTTTCCTGTGTGTATTTAGATACAGAAATACATGTGCCTCTCCTGACTGAGGGTTTGGGTGCTGGGGAGCTGCCTTGGGTGCCTGAGCTCAGGAAGGAAAACCGGGAATCGTGCTGAAGCTGTAATCCTGCTCCTTGGGATTGTGTCAGGAGTCCCCGAGGTCAGGAGTGCTCAGAGCCAGTGGGCACCACAGTCAAGGGTTGGGGGCTAATCACCGCTCATTAGCATCTCCTCTGTATGCACAGCGCATCCCTGCTGCACAACCACGGCGTCGGAGAAATATTTATTTATAGCACCGAGGGCCAAAACTGCTCAGAGCAGATTTTCCTGCAAGTCTGGGTTGAAAGCGAGGCAAAAAGCCGTGCTGAGTGAGCAGGCTGGCACCTCCACAGCACACGGAGGGACGCAGGAAACTTAATTAAAGTAAATGAAGCTCACCCTTTTCCGTTGTTAAACTAACACCAGCCACAAAGGCGGCATATGGGAGCCACCCCCGCAAAATTCATGGCTATTCACAAATCTTGAGCTGGTGAAGCAAACAAATTGCAGGGTGGCATAAGCTCCCCAAAGCTATTTTAAAGCTTTAGTTAAAAGCTATTTGTTCAATATGGTTTGTTTCCATTCCTGTGCAGCTAATTCCTGCTGCTTTTACGGCCTCCTCCCTTCACACCACCCTGTTTATTTTTGTAAACAAAATTAGGAATCTTGGGATTCAAAGTAAAGATTTGCCATTGATTTATGAATGCCCGTGTAAATATAATTAATGCAGTTCTAATGTGAATTTTATGGACCTCCACAGACTGTACATGTTTATGGCTATGTGAGCAAAGGCTGATCTGTGGCCATTTGTGTAAGGGATGGAAATGGATAAGTGCAAGTAACCATTTAAAAATGATGGGGCCATGGCTGATGTTTTATTACAGATTGTGGGAAAACTGGCTTCTTCACCCTAAAAATGTAACTCTGTGTTATATATATATTATTGTAATAAACCTGGGGTCATGCTCAGTGAGAGCAAGGGTAATTAGTAACACCACACTGCATGTTAAATATTGCTGCTCAAAAATCAATGTACTCAGAGAACTTCCTCAGTGCTTACAATATCTCACCTGAACTTTGTGCTGCAATCGTTCTGCAGGACACCTTCACAGCTGCCTTTTTTGGGTAGAGAGCAGAAAGCCCCAGAGTGTAAAAGTCACTCACGTAGATACTTCTAGAATATTGAAAATTGATCAGGTTGTGACTAATTCAGACAAACATTTCTCTAATTCTCCTTTCTCTAATCTAGGAAAGGGCTGTTGGGTTTTTTGTTTGGGTACTTTTATTTACTCTCATGTTTAATGGCATGCTAAGTACTCTGAAATGTCAGTAAGAAGGAGAAAAATGTGAAGTCGTTGATGTTTAAGGACATAACATTTTTGAATAGTTTATGCTTTTATTTTGGTTTATTCTTTAATACTTTATAATTTTATTCTTTTGCTGTCACCTCAGGACTTCACTGGAAACAGGAAGCAGCATCTCAACTGACCCACTCAGGTACTGTAGCAATCATAGATGGTAGTTTTAGGTTTGAACTGACAGAAATGCCCTGCTCTGTATCAGCTGCACATCACACACCTTTATCTTGCAATGCACAGCCAGCAGAGGCACTGACCCAGTAGCTGGATTTTCCTAAGAGTGGATAATTTGCTCTTTTCCAGGATTTCCAACTTGAAATTCAGTTCTAGTTCAAACCCTGTGTTTGTTCTCTGAGGAGCACGGAGGGGAGGGACAGAGGGTGTGCTTGTGCACAACCCATCTCTCTCTCAGATTTTTATGACCTCGTGCTGACAATATTTGACCTGTCCCCCTGTCCTGGCAGGTCCGTGCTGCTCTGGGGAGCAGTTGTGTGGAGATGTCGTTCCTGCTTCTGCTGCTCAGCATTTTGATAAAAGCACCCACCCTTCAGAGAGCTCTGTCACAGGAGGCACTGCCAGAGCTGGGGTTTTACTTTGATCACTCCATTTAGAAAGAAATGCTTAGCCCTGTTAACACTGCATATCACATGGGTACCTTGCATCTTTTATTCTCATCCTTGCACGTTGAAAAGTGCATCAAAGGCGCAGACTTCCTTTGATAAGGCTGGGGCAGAGTCCCTCCCTCTCCAACTGGCAGCTGTTTTGGTACAAGTCTTCCTTTGGAGATGTTCTGGGTTGAGGATGTGACTTTTTCCCACATGATGTCATTTTAGCCTTGCTTGAACAAAACGGTGGGAGCTGTTCTGCTTAACCTTATTCAAATCAAGGCCCCTCTGTAATTAATCTTCTATTATTATCCAGTGTAAAGTCTTCTGAAAGTGAAGCATTTGCCCTGTTACCATTTCCTAAGCAGCCACCCCCTCTGCTGTGATATTCCCTTTGTCCTCAGCACAGCAACACTGGGCCATGTTCAGTCCCCACTGTACTTCTGTCCCATTCCCAGTGTGATGGGAACACTGGGCCTTTGTCTGCCAGGACAATGCAGGGAACAATCCCAACTTCCCCTGGCTCTGCTCCTCTGCAAATTTATTTTAGTGAGAGCATCGTGATGCTGGTGTGTGATTTACCAGAGCCAGGTATTGCTGCCACCTTTATTGCAGGCTGGAAATAGATTTTATTACAATGTTTTTCCTCCCATTGAGTATTTTTTTCCATGGGAAGGTGTCAGTGAGGAACATGGAAGAATTAGATGCATGCAGTAAATCCTTTTGAATGTTGGGCTGAAATAGTATCTGGGAGTTACCAGATGAGGATGTAAAAATGCCACTCTTTAACTACAAATTGAATGATTTTGTGAAGTTTAAAAAATCTGGAGTGAAACAATTGCTGAGGAGACCCTGAAGAAAACTGTTCCGATTTTATCAGGTAAAACTGTGAATTTTTCTTAGCGTTAAACAGTTACTGAGGGAAGAGCATGTGACATCTGCTCCACTTCAGCAGCTCCAATAAGCCTGCTCTGGAGCTGTAATTAGACAGAATTAAGGCCATTATTTTTAAGTACAATGAAAGATAATAGAAGACTTCTTGTTAGTGGATGTGTTCTCATGAACCTGTTAGGCAAATTGGCCTTTGAACGACCCAGAAGATGGGATGTACCAATTAACATGGCCCCACCCTGTGTCCTGTCAAGTATTTCCTAGTCAGGGTACTCTTGTTGCATTTTGCTCACAAATTTCCTGTCCCCATCACAAGGCACATTTGCCCCCAGTGAACCACTCTTCTAAATCTCAGTGCTGGGAAGAGTAAAGGTTAACGTGAAAAATTTGCTTATGTCCATTATAAAGAGGAAAATATGTAAAAATGGGCATAATTTATGTGTGTGTGTATTGGTTGGCACAATTTCTTTCATAGCCTGCACACTCTGGATATTTTGAGTTGGCTTCTGTCAGCTTTCAGCTGGCATCTGAAAATGTTTTGTTTCCTAATGTCTAAATCTTAATGTGGCCCTTCTGGAGGGTTGAATTGCCAGACCTGTTCCAAATGAGTTGGAAATTCAAATGTTTGAGCTTTGCAGATATTTGGGGCGGGTTTGTCAGCTTCTGTAGCAAATCGATCAGCCAGAGGTTGTGTGAGCTCAGGGAACAGATGTGCACAAAGGACAGTCAGGATGAAGAGAACAGCAAAGTTCTTCCTACCCTTCTCCATGGATACTTTGGCAGCTGAGTGGCTTAATCACCAAAAATAAAGGGTAGTATCAAATGATGGTTAGAATTCATCTGGGGGGGGAGTGCATAACTCTGAGAGCTGTCTGCAGCCAATAAACTCTGTTTTGAGTTTCTGGAAGGTTTCTAGGCAGCAGAGCTGCCCTTCAAGTCAACACGGAGGGGAAAGACCTTGATTGATGTCCTGACTCTCTGGGAATCTCTGCAGAGCTCGTCACCAGCACCTTGGGGTGTCCCCAGGCTGTCCCTGAGCCCGAGGGCTCCATATGAGCTCTTCCACCTGCCCTGGTGGGGCAGGGATGCTCCAGGGGTGGCACCCAGGAATGCCTGCGAGGGGCAGGGAGGGACATCTGGTTTGCCAGAGCCTTGAACATTAACACTTGCCTTATTCTTTGAACAGCTTGGGAATTTTCTCCCCAGCTTTGCTGTGGAGACCCCTTACTGCACTTCAGTGCCCTCACAGCACCCAGTGCACAGAGCTGTGTGTGCTGTGGTGTCCTGGGAGCAGCAAGGCCTTCAAACCTTCCAGGAAGAAGTTCAGCATCTCTCTGCTTGCCCAAACCCGTGGTTTATACATCTGCTCTGCATTCCCCCACTTTTTAATGAGGTGTGTGCAGGGTATCCTGGATGAATATGGGATCCACACTCTGTGTGTCCCATGAAATTCCTGAACTCCACAACACACGGATGGCTACCATGAAATTTTTGTGTGTGGCCAATTGAGTATTTCACCCTGGAGTCTTGAAAGACTCGGGGAAAACAATTTAACTACTGCAGTGTCTGTGTTCCAGCTAAGTTGGGGGATACACTGGTTTTCTGGGGAAGTGAAATATTTTTCAGGAATGTTCCTGGCATATCACTCTAGAAGTTTAACTCAGTAAATAACAGTAGGTCAATAGAAGTATTTTGTGAAAGGTTGTCACCAGACAAGTCAATTTTCCTGACCTGCCCAACTTTTGGAGCCAGTGCACCAGGAACTCCAGCAGGCACTAGCTTCATGCTGGGGTTATTTTACCCCTCACTTTTCCTTCAGCCTCAGAGCTCCAGGGCTTGGCAAGAAAACCACCCCTAAAAAAGGAGGTGGTGCAATGTTCGATTTCCACTTGGCCCTTTTTTTAGTGGCTGTTTTTGAAAGCCTTGTCAGAGGCTGAACTCTCAGTGACTGCAGAAATTCTCAGCAAACTGCTCACGGCTCCAGCGCTGGAGCTGCAGCACATCCAAAAATCCCTGCTTGTATTAGGCCTGGGAATTCTGAGTCAAAGGTTTCGGTAAATGCCTTTCTGAAAGAACCAGTTCTATATCCAGGGTGAGCGTGAGATGAAGCTTAATTTCCTTTGTTGTTTTCCTCTGGAAAGACAAGTGAAAATGAAGAACGTGTTGAGACCGTGGGGCTTTTCATTTGCAAAAGTCCTAATTAGCATTTTCTCTGCATGCAGGGAGGGATAATGGGTGTTGGATGCTGTCAGGAAATCCATGGGTACATGGCTCCTATGCTCTGAGCCCACTGCTTAGAAATAGATAATTAAGGTGATAAATAGTTTGGGTTTTTTCTGGAAAGGATATGATGCTGAGAAAGAAATTGCTTTGCAATGTGAACAGACAAAGGATAAGTTTCCTGAAAAGTCTCATTTCAGGATCCAGTCTTTGGCTGGCGTCTCCTGAGCTTACTTGTCTTGGGCTGGGTTTGCCCTTTTTCCTTGATCCTGGGAATAGCTGCTCTTGGTTATGTGATGTAACCAGTTTTTTCTTTCTTTTTTTTTTCCTTCTTTTTTATCTCAGAACGCGAAAAAAATCAGACACAAGAATGTTACAACAGGGAAAACTCAATATCTCTTCTTCTTTCATTTTTTTTTTCTTGTGCCATTTTTTCGTGGAAACAAAGGAAAAATGATTTCCCGTTGCCTTCTTGGCATTACCAGACCCAAGGCAGGAGGCAGTGCCAGAAGGTTGGGGCTCACCAGCAGCCACTGGGTCTCCAGGGCCTTTCCTCAGTTCCTCTTTAGATAAAACTACCCTGGAGAACAGGGGAGGGATGAAAAGCAGGGATGAAAGATTTTTGATAAGGAAATCTAAATATCCTTACCATGATGGCATCAGTGACTTGAAAATTGCCAAGCTAATGAAGCCCAAGGGAATATGAGTCCAGGAAGAAAAACAGGCTTGGATTTGGGCAGCATTTCATATTGTTGGGGGGTGATGTTCCTTCTCAGAGATATCCCGTTGTGTTTGCTTGGGAGTCACCAGCTCTGGTGCTGGTCTGAAAGAAATCCCAGCAAATAAGTGCAGGCAGCACAAGGAAAGGGGTACTTGAAAGAGAATCTTCACAAGAAATTATTTTTAATAGCCCAAATCAAGCACTTTTTTTCCCTGCAAGTTTCTTTTCTCATGGTCTAGTCATTCCCACCACCTGCCCTGTCCTGTACAAGGTGTTTTTAGGGAAATACCACACAAAGTGTGACCCTGGTTAAGCATAACCCACTGATTTCTTTACTTCACTAAAGAAACTGCCAATTCTTACTCAAATATATTTATAATTTCATTTAATTAAACTTGCACAAAGCAGTTTTCTAAGAAGATGCAAGGCACTTCTGTAACTGCACGGTGACAGTGAGTAAAACCAGAACCCCTAAATATAGCTTCTATAGATCCCTAAATATAGCTTATTATCCAGGCACTTGGGGAACCAGATAGGTCCACATGGGAAAGAGCCTCAGATTGAGGCTTAGGGGTTTGGTTTTCTTTGCATATTTTAAAAACAGTGTTAAAATTCTTGTGGCTTTTTGGGGAGGGGATTGTGGGGGTGTTTTATGGTTTATTTGTTTGGTTGGTTTTTTTTGTTTGGTTGATCGTTTGCTGGTTTTGTTTTGAATGCTTGTCCAAGTGCCAGAGTGGTTTTGAAGTATTTCGTCAGCTCCTGCTTTTGGTTTTGTTGTTGTAACTGTTGAACCTTTAAGTTCCTCTATACCTGCCTGGCAGTGTTGCAAGCCATAGCCTGATGTTTCCTGTGAGTGATTTTCAGAAACGAAACAGAACGTGAAACAGCCAAATCGTAGTCCAGTATGCTGGACATAAGCATTGGTTGGTCTCCACTACGGTTCTTCTTCCCCCAGAGGGTGCTGGGCACTGCCCAGGCTCCCCAGGGAATGGGCACAGCCCCAAGGCTGCCAGAGCTCCAGGAGCGTTTGGACAGCGCTGCCAGGGATGCCCAGGCTGGGGTTGTTGGGGTATCTGTGCAGGGCCAGGGGCTGGACTGATGGTCCTTGTGGGTTCCTTCCATCCCGGGATATGCACAGAATCCCAGACTAATTTGGGTTGGGAGGGACCTTAAAGCCCATCCAGTGCCACCCCTGCCATGGGCACCTCCCACTGTCCCAGGCTGCTCCCAGCCCCAATGTCCAGCCTGGCCTTGGGCACTGCCAGGGATCCAGGGGCAGCCCCAGCTGCTCTGGGCAGCCTGTGCCAGGGCCTGCCCGCCCTCCCAGGGAGGAAATCCCACCTAATCTCTAATCTAACCCTGCCCTGTGTGTTTCCATCCCAGGATTCTCACCCTTTGCAGTTCACGGTGGGATAGAGAGGAAAGAAGAGGGAGGGGAGGGAGTTGGTAGAATTGGGCCATGGTAAAAGAGAAGACATTTTTAAAAATTTGTGCTCCTGTCTTCTCAGAACAAAAGCAGTCCGCCTTTATCGTGCCCAGCAGAGGTTTCGATAGCAAACGCTGCTAATTCCGCAATCCCCCAGCCCCGCAGCTCCCAGCCCTGCCTGCGGCTCGGGGATGGCTCCGGAGCGGCTGCGGCTGCCGGGACCCCCGGAGGGGCTGTTCGTCCCCGCCGGCAGTCTGGCTGGCTGTCCGGCTGTCCGTCTCTCCGTCTGTCTCTCCGTCTGTCCGTCCGTCCGTCCGTGCCCGCGCCTCGGGGGCTGTCCCGCTGCCGCCCCGCGGTTCGGGGTTGGTTCATCCTCCCCCCCTGCGCTCCCTGGCAAAACGCGTCGGGAACAAGATAAGCACAATCTGGTGTGTGAGCGGGAGGGTCTGAGCTCCTGCCTTCTTTTTTTTCTTCTTTTTTTTTTTTTTTTTTCCCCCCTCCTTCTCCCTTTTTCCGTTTTTTTTCCGCTCTTTTCCCCTCCCCGTCACGAGAAGCCCCCCGTTCCCGAGGTGCCGCAGACAATGGAGCCCGTGTGCTGGTACAGGAGGAGCTGATTAACAGAGGAGGCAAAAAAGGGAAAAGGGCAAACGCCGGCAGCCCCATGTGCTGAGATCACAGCTCGGCTGTGGGTACCGGGCAGCGGTGTCAGAGCCCACCGAGATAATTGCCTGCGTTTTCCGAAGTCTGGGAGCTCTAAGGATGCTTTCCAAGGGTCCATCAAAGCCCGCAGCTGGAATGTATCCACGCTGTTTGTCCAGAGGGCTTTCAGAATGGCCTAAAATAGCCGAAAGGAGAAGTGGGATTTCTGTGTAACACCAGTGATCCCGGTAGGACTGGGGACTTTGGGAGAGATAAACGGCGAGCGGGATCAAAGAGCGCCCATGAATTTGTGTCCTTTGTGCGGCTGCCTCTTTGTATGAGCGGGGGGCACTGGGGCTGCAGGTGCTGAGCCATGTGCGGGGCTGCCCGCCGGCTCCGCGCCGATCCCACAGCCCGGTGATGCAGCCACAGGGACACGAGGGTGCTGCTCTGCTTTTGAGTCATTCAGATCATAACAAAAAAGTCTTGTGTTGCTAAAAGCCCGCTGCAGACCACAGTCGCGGCAGCAGGAGTGCTGGAAAATGCTGAAGTTGAAGGCCTTCTGCTTGGATTACTGGCAGTTTTTATGTCTCCAGCCTCTCCATGGTTTCTATAAAAGGTAAGAAAACGTTAACTCTGCAATGCTCCTCAGCACGGGGTGGCTGCACATGATGCCACCAGGGTTTTTCCTCGCTGTTCTGCTCCCTGGGAGAAGGGAGTGGTAGGCACTTAATGAGAACTTGTGACAAAGATTGTAAAGCTGCTTTTTTTTTTTTTTTTTTTAATTGCATTAATTATCAGCTGCTGTTGTCTCTGTGCATGCAGATGTGAAGGTGAGGGTGCTGTTTGGTTTTAACCTCTGCTTTAGGTCACATCACCCCAGCTAAGACTCAGTACTTTTCCTTCCCTGATATTTTATCCTCAGGCACAGGAGCTCGTGCTGTGGTGTCCACACTGTACACAGCACTGGCAGATTAATTGAAATGTCATGGAAATTTATGTAATGCAGAGAAGACCCTTTATTTCCCTGAGATATTTAGTAATATAATAGTTCATCTTTCCTCTCCCTCCCAGCACAAAGTGCACATCAGAGTCATTCAGAGCAGTGGGCACTTCACTTAGGCAGGTCTGACACCCAGCTTAAATGATTGATGGTGAATGGTGATCCTAAAGAATAGGTCTGGGTGTCAGAGGCATTGAGCTTGCCTATTTAATGGAACAGCAAAATAAGCAATTCCATTTCACATGTCCCTGAACTTACCCTGATGCTTTTTAATTGAAACTTCGTTTTCCTTGCTCTTGATTTACGCTGCTGAGCAGAGGGAATTGGATGGGTTTGAATTTTCTGGGGGGAAAGTGGGGATCCCTTCACTGTGAACAAAACCCGTGCGATCCTCTAAAACAGGATTCCGTTCTTGTTATGTACACTTTCTGCTCTGGCTACCTATTGTCAGCCTACAGAAAGTGCTTTGTACTAAATGCTAATTGCAGTTGAATTTTTCATGCAGTGGCTGAAGGCTGGAAAAGGGAACTGTTCCAATCTTTTTCAAGGTTTCAGGGGTGCCCCGCACTTTCTGCATTGAGCAATACGGGACCCTCATCTGTGACCATTGGCTTGTGAAGTTTCAAAAGATAGCTTTATTCTCCTCTTCTCACAGCTTTTCACAGATTCCGCTGCCAAGCCAAAAAATTTCCAACCTAGTCCCAGCCCATTGTGATGTTTCCCTTGCTGAGAAACCATATAAAATAATAGAAATGTAGCCAGGCTGTTTTGACACAAATAAATACTAAACTCGAGCTTTCTGTCTTGGATTCCTGGCGAAATCCCAGCTTTGTGGCAAATGAATTACTGGGGAGTTATTCTACATCTCCTAATGGAAGCCTCTGCAACAGGGCTGCCCATTTATTTCCTCCCAGATAATTAATTTACTTGCCATCAAAACCTGGATATGCTTGAGTCTTCTGTCTGCAGCGTGTTTGCATGAACAGCACTAAAACCAGGCCTTAAGCACTTCAATACCACACAGAGGCACTTTGTTCTCATCTTTTTGAGAAGAAAAGAAAATTGAAGGAAAGTTGCAACTTCCTCACGTTTGAAACAAAATAATTTCTTGGTCAAAGCACAAACAAGTGTGAAAAACAGGTGCTGCAGAATAACAAACCTTAAATGCAAGGAAGTTCATCTGAAAAAGAAGGAAAAAAACTTTCTGGAGGCTTTCAATTCCTTTTTATTAGTGATTGTAAATAGTTTAAAATGCTCTTGGAAAAGAGCCCAGGGGCAATGGGGAGGTTTTGTGTGTGCCCTGTGTATATATTTCCTATTTTTCTGTATAAAATGAGGTAACAGATAACCAAAACAGGGCTTGGGTAACATTTCCATGGAGTGACTGTGCTCTTTCCTTCTGTGCACTGCCTGACCCTGGTTTTCAGCTGCACTCAGTGCTCAGAGCTGTGGAAAGTGTTCCTGGTGGCTTTGGAAGCCGTGACTTGCTGCTCCATGGTGGGATGTCCAGCTCTGTTTTCCAGCTTTTGGTACTCAGGGAATTCTTGTGGGTTTGTGTCCAGGGCAGGGAAGGGAGCTGTGGAAGGGTCTGGAGCCCCAGGAGCGGCTGAGGGAGCTGGAAAGGGGCTCAGCCTGGAGCAAAGGAGGCTCAGGGGGGACCTTGTGGCTCTGCACAAGTCCCTGACAGGAGGAGACAGTGGCGGGGGTCGGGCTCTGCTCCCAGGGAACAGGGACAGGACAAGGAATGGCCTCAGGCTGTGCCAGGGGAGGGTCAGGTTGGATACTGGGAAAATTTCTTCATGGGAAGGGCTGTCAAGCATTGAAACAGGGCAGTGATGGAGTCCCCATCCCTGGGAATGTTCAGAAAACACAGGGATGTGGCACCTGGGGACATGGGTCAGGGGTGGCCTTGGCAGTGCTGGGGAAGGGTTGGACTCGATGATCTCAGGGGGCTTTTCCAGCCTTAATGATTCAGTGATTCTGGATCTGCTGCCTGGCCTGGACAATTCTGATTTTGGGGATCATTTTATCTTGCTCTGGGAGCCGCTTCCATGGAAGTGAAATCCATGGGCTTGAAGAGAATTCCATGCAGGGTGCGTTTGGTTTTGTGGTGGCCCCACTGCCCAGAGCTGTGGGGCTGGGAGAGATGGAGGACAAGGAAAATGAGCCATTCCCCCTCCCTGGCTGTGGCTGCCGTGCCAGCTGGGGCACTGCAAGGAAGCACTGAGCCTGGGTGATGGGACAAAGGAAAACTGGGACAGGTTTTCAAGTTTATTTATGTATACAGGGTAAAAATCCAGCTCCAAAATAGCAAGCTGGGCATGTGGCAGTCCTAAAGAAAGGCCAGGTAAGAGCAGACAGCACGTGTACAGAGAGAGCTGCTCTATGTTCTCTCAACACAGCAAGGGAAGGGGGAAATAGGGAAAAATCCACCAACCACAGTTGCAGTCCATTCCTTAAATTTGGCAGCACCTGCAATGACCAGGACTTTGCCCATCCCGTGTATATTCACAAAACAAAGTTACTGCAAGGTAATGGTGCTGATGCCTCCAGTAATGTGTTTATAAACCAGCAGCCTGATGTATCCAAGTGTCAGCAAATTGCATAAAGCAAACTGGGAGGACTGGGGTAAAAACCTGCTCCAAAAAATGTCTGGTAATTCAGTGATTCACGAAAATGAGATTTCAGTGCTCTGTTGAGTGCATTTTGGTCAGAACCCCTCACTTGAGGGCTGGTTTTGGTACCCTCCAGATACAAACACGGAGGGTGCTGAGATGTGTTCTGTGCCAGGTTAAAGTGTAAGATGAGCAAATCACTGTCGGGTTTCTGTGGGCTTTGCAGGACGAACGTCTCATGCTTTACTCCCAGGATTATTACAAACCCATGTGACTTCAGGTTTAGCATGTGAAAGTGAAGATTTTCCCTAGCCAGGGGGGAAGCTTCGTGCTGTGCTGCTGCCAGCTGGTGTGTAATAGCCCAGGCTAGAAATTGTTGCCATTAGCATTGCATTAAAGATCAAGCAGAAGGTGAGGAGATGTGTGACTGGCATTGAGGGCAGCTGAAATCTGCAGATTTTTCCTCCCAGAATGTCTTCTCTCTTCTGGCTAAAACAAGAGAATTTCAAAAAACACAAAGTGCCAAGTTCATAAAGGCTGCTTTATTGGAATGCCTTGTTTGGCAAACAAAACCGTTTTCAAAATTATTTCTTGTCATTTTTAATTTTTCTTTCATCAGTTTGGTCTCCCTAAAGGAGGCACGAGTCCCTTCCAGAACAATTAGGGCCATTTGTAATGAGCCACCCCAATGGAATAAGCCAAGTGAGAGGGTGCCTGGTCCTTTGAAGCCAGGGATTAGCTGGAATTGTTCCTGCCACCCTTCAGCTGGGACTCACAGTGCCAGCACTGTGCTTCAGGATAGGTTGAATCATGTGCTTAAGCCCATCTCTGGGCAAAATGGGTCTGTATTTTGGTATATGATTCATTCCCATGAGGATGTTTCAATGTTGATTAAAAATGGAAATGCTTTCATGAGTTGGCTTGTTAGGAGCAGCTTATTGCTGCCACCCTGGAATATCAGAGTCTCTGAGTGTCAGAAGCTACTTACAGCCACTCTGAGATTGCACTCTGCAGGGCACCTGCAGCTCTGTGCTCATCCTCTTTCCCACTCTCTTATCCTAGAAAAATGTGTAGCATTTGAAGCCATGAAAGGAATTGCCAGCCTTAATTTAGATGCTGTTTCAAAGACAGCACACGGGCTTGAAATGGTCCGTGTCAGGGCTGTCCTTCAGGTTAACTCTTTGTTAAAAAGAATGCGTTTTGAGAGGCTTTGTTCCTCATTTCTGGTGTCAGCAGCATGGACTCTGCTCTGGGGTTGTGTGAGGTGCCTTGGGATGCCTTGGGAAACTGGCACAGAGGGAAAGGCAGCATAAAAGAAGGTGTAAAGAACTCCCTGGTCATGTGTCCCTACATAATTAAATCCGTCATTTAAAAACAGGTTTAATAAAGGGGGACAAACCTGTATACAATTCTGTCATCCCGTATTCCTGGAGGTGATGGCTGTATGCTAACTACAAACCTCAGGAGCAGGGAGTAGGGGAAAAAATCCTTGAAGTTCTGGTTGCTGAGGGCCGGGAACTGCTTTTGCACAGTGCTGGACAGTGATGTCAGTGGGTTTGTGTATCTTCGTGCTGTCACTTAAACTCTGAGCTCCTTCTCGGCATCTTAAACCAAACAAAAGCAAAGTGGGTGGGGAAAATTACTGGAGCTTTGCCTTGAACTTGCGTTTGGAGTTCACCATATATGTTGTTAGAAACAAATAGTTTGCTTTCACTTGACAGTGACTTCATCCAGAGCAGGGCTGAGTCATGTGCCTGTGGAGCAGCTCCCTCTCCAGAGGATCCTTTGGCGAGGCTGCTGCAGCTGCAGAGCAGCTGAGAGCTTCCCCCACCTCCCAAATCCACTCCCTCTGGAAGCACAGCCTGCAAACAGCACTCCTTGCAGTATTCCCACAGTCAGCAGAAAAATGATTAAGAGCAAACCCTCAAATAAATGCACAAAGTAGCAAAATGCCTTAAAAGCCATCAGAGGATTTCTCTGTGCTCGGGGAAGTGATTCCAAGTTGGGAAATTTAAATGAAAATACACCAAATACCTGCTAATCTGGTGGTAGCCTTCCTGGTAATGTCATTAATGGTTCTCTGTGTCTGAAGGAGACTGTGCAGGTTTCATTGCTCTCGTGCCTGAAATTCACGCTTCTGGTTTGCCTTCCTAGGCTGCTCTTCCTCCCTGCCTGGGGGACACACATCCCATGGGATCCCTTCGCTTGCCATGCCCTGGTTTCACCGAGTGTGCGGTGGGATTTGGGCACGGATCTGCGGGGCTGTGATGCCTCTCCCTGTACCAGTGCTGGCACTGGGCTGAACTGGGTTCCAGACCACACAGTTCTTTGTGTGTGTCCCTGCCTTCCTCCTGCCTCTCCCCTGCTTTTTCCCTGCCTTTTCCCACCTTTCCCCTGCTTTTTCCCTGCCTTTTCCCACCTTTCCCCTGCTTTTCCCCTGCCTTTTCCCACCTCTCCCCTGCCTTTTCCCTCTCTGCCTTTCCCCTCCGTTTCTCCTGCTTTGCCCCACCTTTTCCCTGCCTTTCCCCACCTTTCCCCTGCCCTTCCCCTGCCTCTCTGCAGTCTTCATTTCATCAATTCGCCAAGATTCCTGAAACTTTCCTTTTCTCCACCCCCTTCCCTCTCACCCAGGAACCATCTGTGAGCCCTCAGGTTCTCCCTTCTCCACACTTGAACAGATTTTAACCTTCCACAGACAGCTTTGAAGGCTGATGTTGGGTTCTTTTGGAACTGGGGTGCCTGTGCTGGGGGTTCCTGCCCTTTAGCTGCATCCCTGGAGCACACAGAGTTTGCCAGGCTTTTCTTTCCCCCTCCAGTCTCTCCTGTAGTTGGATGCAGCCGACGGGCAGCCCCTGGAGCAGTCACATTTTAATTGTGCCTCTGGCTCCGTGCCCTGCAGAGGGGAATTGGAAGCTTTCTGAGTTCCCTTTGATCGTGGTCCAAGACTGAGTCACAGCACAGGGAGCCTGGGAGCCCGGTGGTGGCCTGGAGACGTCCCAGGAGTCTCTCAGAAGCTGCAGCTGGGAGGGTGCTGGAGGGGCTCTGCCAAGGATCCCAAACTCTCCAGCCTTTTTGGGGTGAGGGGAGATGCCCTTTATCAAAATGCCAAGTCCAAGGCTGGCTCTGTTCCCCAGAAGGACTGGCATGTGTGTGTCACTGCTGTCAGCTCCCAGGAAACGCCGCGGTTTGCATTTCCTCAGGAATGTTTGTGAAAAATCAGCGAAGGAAGTTTCAAAGGGAACGGAAGAGAATGCACTGAAGGCTGGGGAAAAAATATGGTGAAGGTATTTTATGAAAACCTCCTAAGTCAAAATGTTGGCTTGTTGAAGGTTTAAAGGCGCCCCAAGCTGTCCAAAAAGCCAGAATGCTTTTCCAGCTAGAAATTTAAACTTCATCTATTTGTACGACTCCTTGCAATCCTTAATTGGTAATAGCTGTTGTGTAAGGGGAATGCTACCTAAGTTAAAAATAGGTCTGGGACTGCACTGACAACCCAAACCAGGCTGAGCCCAGCAGTCACATTTTCCTTTTGTCGAATGACCTACAAATGTAATGAACACCAGAACAGAAATGCTGTCAAATCCTGGTCTGGGACCATTTCATTGTGGTGGAAACTTCAGAAAAACAGGCAAATTGTGTTCCTCACCCTTGAGGGCTGCAGCAGGGCAGATTCCCTGTGGCAGGGATGTTGAGCTGAGCTCACTTAGGCTGGGCCTGGGCACGGGGACAGCACTCAGATCTCCTCACACGCTGTGTGTGAGGGGATGCAGCCATCCAGAGCATGCAGCTTTATCCAAAACCAAATCAGATCCCATGTCCTGGGTGCTGCTTTTTTCTGGGCTCCTCTCCCTTCCTGTACCCACCAAGCACTCTGCTTATCATCCTGCAGGCTCTGCTGCCAAACAGGAATGGATCTCCAGAGGGGGGAGAGTAATGGAGTGTGAGACTCCAAATTAAGCCCTGCCTTTCTAATAATAGCATTTAAAAGTAACACACCACCTACAACTTGTAAAGGAACCTCAGCTCCAGCCTTTTTAAATACTTAGAGAGATTTATGTCTCTTGTGGTATCTTTGCCTGCAGCAGCTTTGTTTCCAGTGTGAAAATTAGAAAATAGATTAAAAGCCTCCCGTTCCTCAGAAATGGCCTCAAGCTGTGCCAGGGGAGGTGTAAGTTGGATATTAGGAGAAAATTCCTTCAGTGAAGGGGTGATCAGGCATTGGGAACAGGCTGCCAGGGCAGTGGTGGGGTCACCATCCCTGGAGGGATTTTGAAGATGTGTGGGTGTGGCACTTGGGGACACGGATGAGTGGTGGCCTTGGCAGGGCTGGGGAATGGTCGGACCCGATGATCTTCAGGGGCTTTTCCAACCTGAATGATTTCAGTGATTCTCTTCTGCCTTTCCCTCCCTCCCCACCCCCAACATTCGGGTTTTTAGGGATTACAAACTGCTCTTCATCACATAGTGTGCTGTAGCTGTTATGGGTTCCCTCAGGAATCAAAAACATTGGGAGAATCCCACTGTTTTTCCTAAAATGGGTGGCATGTGCTTCACCGTGGCCAAGTTGAGGGCTTTGACAAACCTGGTGGTTTTTCCCCCAGCATTTCTATGATATTGATTCTTCTAATTGTTTTCCCTGTCCTGCAGCAGCTCCCTGCTCCTGTGTCCAGTCAGCAGAACCAAAGCTGTGTGTGTGCCTTGGTGTGCCCAGGCTGCCTTGGTGCAAACTCTCCTGCATCAGCGTTTGCAGGCAGTGCTCCCCAGCAGCTGAGCAGAGCCTTCCTGCTGACCCTGCAGCTCAGGGGGACCCACCTTCAGCTGCCCCCACGGTGTGCTCAGCTCCCAAAAGCCACAGCAGAGTCTCTGAATTAGTGGTTGGGGCTGTTTGAACTAAAGATTTCCTCCTAGAAGAGAAGCAAGATGTTTTGCAAAGTTGAGAGTTGCTTTCCCTGTTCTACAGGCAGCAAAATGCAGGTCCAAGGCATCTAGTGTGGGCACTGGTGATGCTGGGTTTGGAAAAAACAGTCCTGAAGTGGGAAGAAATTTTGGAAGGAGGCAGAACTTCTCCTTGCACCTTCCTCTTGCAGGTTGGGAGGACTCAAGAGCTTGTTTTACTTGGGGCACTGCCGTGGGTCCAGACACGCAGGGCTGCAGAGAGGGAGAGCTGCTGCAGGTACCTGCAAGCAGGGCAGAGCTAACAAAGGTTTCCAGGAGTCAAAAAAACCCAGCAAATAAGTAAATCTGTGCGGGGAGTTTTGCTCGGGCTGGCTGGGTGGGTGCAGTGATGTGCTGCGAATGGAATCTGCTGGTTTACTTCGAGGGGAAGAGATAAGTGATGCAGTTCTCATCCACACCCAGAGGGGAGGAACAGCCCAGGCAGGCAGCTCCAGAGAGCCCTCCTGAGTGCCCACGGGCTCCCAGCCTGCGTGCGTGTGGGACGGCGTTGTCACTGCAGCGGTGACAGTCACTTGTGATGGATGAAGAACACGGAAAATCCATGGCAAAGGCACCAGGTGGCCCCTGCAGTGCTGGGGCTCATCCTGGTTGTCCTAAAGGGAAAGCAAACAAGGCTTCAAAACAGTGAATCACTTGAGATGCAAATCTGTGCCTTGTTTGGGGCATGGTGATGTCACTGGGGACCAAGGGGAGGGAAGTAAACAGCCGGAGAGAAGGGCTTCACTGTCTCATTGCTCCTGGAAAAGCTCCTCTGTTCCTCAATAAGATTTTTCTGGCTACTAACAAACAGCTGATGTGTCCAGCTTCTCGTGGCCATGCCTCCTGTTACCTCCTAGGTAATGATACGCAGGAGGAGCTGTTTTTAGAGAAGGCAGCCCAGCATGAGAGACAGGATCAGGTTTGATTAATCACCAGTTCTTCAGAGGAATCAGCAGCTATTCCCTGTTGGCACGTCCAGCCAGGCCCTGACCTCCCCCGGCTCTGCAGGACACTGTGCGGTTGAACATTCCCCTCAAATGTCATCTCAAGGAGCATCTCACAGCAATCCCTACTTCATATTTGCAGCAGAATAAACAGCACTTATTTACAGCAGAGATTTAATCACAGAACTGAAATATGAGTTATATTAGCTCATTATGTCATTTGCATAGTGTGCAGCATTTTCTGGGTGTGTTTTAAGTGATATGTATTTCCTTGATAATAATAATAATAATAATAAATTATGTAATATTCCCTGCTTGCTTAGAGGAGAGCTACCTGGGTTTGTCTGGGTCTCTTAGGGAATCTGTGGACAAACTCAGCTTAGGAGCTGAAATACTCTCTATACTATTTAATAACCTGATTTTCGTGGGAAATGTTGCAGCAATGGTTTAAAAACCAAAACAGATGAAAAAAAAATCCCCCTGCAGCATCTCGCTTTTGCCCCATGATGTTCCCACATTATTTTAATTCTTTTGGTCACTGGTTGTGCACGAAGTTTAGAAACGTGGCAGAAGGAGGTGATGGAAACACTGCTCTCTTGTGGATCTCATCCACTGAATCTATCTTCAGAGACAGATAAAACACTATTCCTGCAGATGCTGGCGCTGTCAAAATATTGGGACTGCAGGGGAATCAAGGAGGGTGTAATCTAAATACATCAATTACACTGAGGGCTCAGGTATGAGCTCAAAGAGAGGGAGCTGACACGACTGAGGGTGCTGTTTGATACCTCTGTGCTGCACAGAACAGAAACTACTACTTTTATCCTCTTTATGTAATGGGTTGATTTATGCCCAATGAAGTATTGCAAGTGTACAGGGTCCAAAAACCAGAAAATCTCTCCTGTAGGCACTTCCTCTCTTAAATTAGGGAGTGAAGGAAAGGGACAGGGTTCAGCTGGGCTGCCTGGACTTACGGAGCTTTTTCCAGCACTGAAATGTATTTCAGTGGTTATGTTAGGAACAGATGTATAAAAGTTTTCTAATGTAACTTTCCTTCATTAAGCCAGCTGATTTAAGTGTACAGTGTGCTGTGGAACTTGGTGTGACTTTTCCTAACGAGCCATCAAGAGCTTGGTCCAATTATCAGAAACTTCCAAAGCAGAATGTATTTCAAGTAGTGGGAACGAGATCCTGGACAAAGTGGCCCTGGAGAGAATGGAGTTATGCAACAGCACACAGACAGTTAATCGTGGAATGGTTCTGCTCTGTGAAGAAACAGCGTGAACTTGGTTTCTTGCTTAATTAAGTTTTATAATATAAACATGTATCTGATGTCCCTGCTCCAGAAGGGCCCCTGATAATGGTGCTGTTGACCGCTGCAGAGAAGGGAGTGTGGGCTGAGCAAAGGCTCGGGGAACTTTAATCTGTCAGAGCAACGACTCTGACTTTCAGGGTGGTCTTGGAGATGCCAGGGCAGGATTTAAAGGGCTCGTCTCTACAACAACAATAATACTACTTTTCTCGAAGGTTTATGCCATGTGCGTGTGTGCTGGGGCTCAAATTCTATTGAAACTTTTTGGCAATAAATGCTGTGTGTTTAAACTTACTCAGCACAGCAAAAGAATTCCATATGCATAATCTATAAGTTGGGGTGCTCTGGGGTTTTTTGGTTGGGTTTTGGTGTTCTTTTGGTTGGTTGGTTTGGGGTTTCTTTTTAGTCAGATCTTGTCATTTTATTGTTGCTGTCATTTCCGGGCTGAGTGTCACAGCTGATACTCACCGTTGAAAGCCATGACTTCTTCATATGCCTTCAAATCCAGCTTTGGAAAATGACTCATTACTTTTTTTGGCACCAAAAAGTTTATTACAGAACACAAAAAATTTTGCGAACAGCTGAGGGCTCCTCCAGCCCGAGGCATTTGATGGAGAGTGTACTGGGTGAGCATTTACAGGGCTCACAAGGGGTTTTCTAGGGCAGTGTTACTGGGCTGGTGGGGTTGTTTTTGAAGTGGAATAAATGGGAATAACTTCCTGCAGGTGCTGCCTAGGTAGGGTTTTCTGACTTGGCAGCTTGGAGCAGTGAGTGTAACACGGAGCTTTCTGAACAGCCTCTAATAATTTCTTCTGGCTTGCAAATAATGTAAACACCGAATCTTATAAATCATGAAGAAAGGAGTAACCCGAGACTTCAGATGGGAAAGCTGCCTTCCCTCGGAGTTCACTTGAGTGGAGGTCGAAGGAATCACTTGGAATTCGTGAATCAGAGCTGGGCTGCTGCCTGAACCTTGGACTAACTCCGCCGTGTGCCGCTGACCCGACTTGTCCTGGGGTTGGTTGGAATCCTTCTCCCTTTGCAAACGCCCCAGGGAAGGTCATGAAGGGGGATGGCAGTGCCATGTGGAACCTGATGTGGAAATACTGCATTTCTGTCAGGACGATCAGGTACGGGGGGATTTATAAAACTTCATTTTGGGGCTGGGGCTGAGAGCTGCATGTGTTGGAGCTCGCCTGTCGTGCTGCTGGGCTCCTGCTCCCTGCAGAGTTAACTCTCAGCAGCCTGGGAGGCTTGTTGGGGTAGATTCTTCCTCAGCCTTATACTGAACATGCAAAGAGAAAACGACAGGGTTATTGCAAAAAATCTTCCAGGAACGTGGAGTTTTCTGTCTCATTTGCAAGCAGGAGAAAATAGGAATATGAAAGGAACCTTATTTTAGGGAATGAAAATTCAAAAGTTCTGATTCTTCTGAATGCTTGCCTGTCATAATTTTCTGTTTGTCCTGTCCCCCACACCCAGAGGTTGTTCTTGGCACTCTGCAAGCATCACTTGCCTCGGACAATGGGGAAGGGGGGTGAAAAGAAGGTGGCTTTTAGGGCAGGATAAAACTCTGGACTCAGTGTCTGTTGTCTCCAGGCTGGTGCAGTGCTGTGATCCCACCTGGGAAAACACATGAAGGATGAAGGGAGAGGCTGGGCTGTGGGTGCTGAGCGTGGCTGGGCACAGCCCCGGGGTGTTGGACACTGCTCCCTGCCAAGAGCAGCTGCCAAGGATTCCAGCAGAGCTCATTCCAGGAATGGGGCCATTGGGAGAGACACTTGGTGATTGTGCGTCCTCACAGCGATTTTTTAATATGTTTTAAAATAGTTACCCAGTCGCAGGCCGTGGTTTCTTGGTGGGACACAGCTGTGTGGGTTAAATGGTACCTTTGGCCACGCCAGCTCCCCTGGAGAGGTCATGTAATCCAAATAATTACTGCATTTCACACTGCATAATTATTGTGGGCTGAGGAAATCATTTTGAGAGCCTGAATTCCTGCATGGACTTTCATTAGGACTCAGAATGAGACTGTGGATCACACTTTTTATCATCAGGGTACCAAAATAAAGCTAAGAAGTCCCTTAGTTCCCAGCAGAGTCAATATAATAGAAACTGGAAATAATCCCCTAGAGAGGATTCGATTAAGATAAAAGTAATTTCATTTATGATCTGTATTTAGAACCAGAAGGAGAGGGATAGCCTGAAAAAGCACATCAGTGCAGCCTTTGCAGCCCAGATGTTCATCCCAGCCTCGGTGCTGCTGGAACTGCCAGAGAAAAGTCCCGTGCAAACCCCTCAGCCCTGAGGGTGGATGATCCTACTAAGACTAAACTTTAAAAGTTCCTCAGAGGCCTCGGGTGTGGTGATTTTTCCGAAGTTTGACATGCAAATGGTGATGTCCTGTGAACAGCCAGTTCTTTATTTCATCAGTGACCTTACTGCTGTGTAGGGTGGGTTGAATATTAGCTGAGTTATTCACAGCAGGGCTTATTTATAGAGCTGTTGGTGGCTCTCACAGCCAGTGAAATGCGGAGTAACAAGAGGATTTTCAATGAATGTTTTTGGTTGTTTTGACAGATCCTATCTTTCTTTGGCAGCAACACCAAGAAGTTAAAGAGAATAAAAAACCAAGTTTTCCTTTGTGGAAAAAGTTCTCTGCCGCCCTAGGTTGCTTTTCTGACACAATTCAGAGACCCTAAAACTCTCCCTGTGTTTTGGGAGACTTCAGCAACCACTGGGGCTCACATTCTTACCCATCCAGGGGGAGGCTATCCCAGTCCTTCTCCCTCTGTGCCTCTTGTCCCCTTTCTGGGAGACTCTGGAGCCTGTGCAGCCCTTGCTGGAGGTTCCAGTCAGCCTCGATGTGCTCTGTACCAGCAGAGTTTGGTGTTGCCCTGCCCTGGTGGGAGCCTCTGTGCCCACCCCGGTGCCCCCACACTGGGCACCAGTGAGTGCCTCGACTACACTGGGCCACTTGTCCTGCAGCCCTGATGAATGAGGGGGTTTGTGCCTCGCTGGGAAAACAGCCCCACTCCGAAAGGAAAATTAGGCCATAGGGTTGATCTTGTTTCCATTGGACTGCAGCAGCTTTAAAAAACCACATTTGACTGAGTCTTTGTTGCCTGTTCTCACTGGACCGCGTGGCTCGTGGGCAGAGCCCGTCCACATCTGCGTGCGTGTGCTTGGGTTTGCATGACCAGACCCCAAACCTGTGGGGTCAGCTGTCTGCAGGGGGAAATCCGTGTGCAAGAGGAGAATGCAGCAGTTTGTTTTTAGCCTAGGGGAGTGTAGGTGGTGCTGGAATAAGCTTAGGAGAGAGCAGGACCGTGTGGTGTGGAAATACACCGCACTGCCTAAAATTAATGGTGCCTTTTTTCCTGCTGGGGGCTGTTGGCCAGCTCCTAGAGCACAATTGCAAAAGTTACGAAGACGAAGGGATTTCTTCACTGTTGTGCCAAAGCTGAGCTTGTTGCACTTAGCATGAAGCTTGTGTCCTTCCAGAGCTCGCTTCTCTGAGCCTGTGAAGCCTCGCTGCTGCCAGGTTATTTCCCAAGGCATAGCAGGGGAGAATCCTAGAATGGTCTGGGCTGGAAGGGACCCTTAAAACTCATCTATTCCACCCCCTGCCATGGGCAGAGACACCTTCCACTACCCCAGGGTGCTCCAAGCCCCGTCCAAGCTGGCGTTGGACAGTGCCGGGGATCCAGGGGCAGCCACAGCTGCTCTGGGCAAGAGAGGCCGGGTCTGGCTGACCCCCACAGCACAGAACAGGGTAATCCCCGAGCCCTAGGACAGTGCCCACCCAGAGCTGATGGTCCCAGGTATCCAGGGGGAGAGTTGTCATTCCTGTCCCGCCTGCACTGTTTGCCCCTGGTGGGACACAGGCTGACTGTCCCTTCCCTGGCTCAGCACGGGGTTTTGGCTCTCCCTGTGGCTGCAGTCCCTGCCTGCACAAAGGTGCTCAGTGTTCCTGCCCAGAGCACTGTCTCCTGCGTTTCTGGGATGGGAATGTGGTGTGTGTCAGTCCCTGAGGGAGGTGCAGGGGGTGGCAGTGGCTGTGCTGTCACCGCAGCCCCGCACAAGTCCCTCGCCCTCCGCGCTGACCTGTCACTGTCCCTGTCCCTGTGCAGGGGGGTGACACTGCCCTTCCACCCCTCTGAAAGCCACCGTGAGGGGCTATGGCACTAAAAAGCAGTGCTCTCCTCTGCTGGGGAGTCTCCACTTGTGATTTTTGCAGGTGGGAAACTGCCCTAAAATCAGGGAGCTGGCAAAGCCTGGAAGCAGAGCTGGGGAGAGCATCAGTCCTCATTTATTTCTGTAAGAGCTGCATTCCAGTGACCCACCGTGGCTGGGGGACAGGCAAATGCACAGTTAGGAAATTGTTTGTCAACATGTTCGGGTTGGCTGCTGTATTCAGAGGATCCTGGCAGTTTTAAAGCAGAGGAACAAGTGTTAGAGAAGGATGGGAGCAGCTCCTGCATGGGGAATGGCTCATCCTTGGTGATGTCCCTGGGCCAGCCCGCTCCAAGCATGGGGCTTGTGGTTGGAGACTAGAGCCATCTGAATCAGCACATCCCAGCCCACAGAGAATAAATTACAGGGTTTATAGCAGTGTAACACATAGTTTTCAGCTTGCATCTTAAGGTTCCAGTGCAAGTAATGGAGGAAAACAGTCAATGGTTACTTCTTGGTGCTCCACACATCTGGAAAAAAGTAAGAATTAGTCCTCAGTCTGAGCTGCCAGGGAGTTTCTTCCCTTATTTTCCTTCTGCTACAAACATTTTCCATTTTGGTTCTGTCATACTTTATTTTTAGTTGTCTGCTTTGGCCTTTTTTTTTTTTTCCTGAAGGCTGACAGAACAATGCAGTGATTTCATCAAGGAAAACCAACACCCTGACCAGTGCAAGGGTCCCCTTTGGGCTTGGGTGGCATTTGGGGCAGCTACTGGAGCTGGGGTGGTCAGGATGGACCACATAAAATTTGGAAGCTTGGAGTACATAAAATTTGATGTAACTTGGGTAGGGGTTTGTTCATAAATGTTCTGAGCATCCAGACTGCTTTAAATTACACTGGGATCAGTGCAAAAGTGTGGGCTGGGAGCCAGGGCTGGGCATAGTTTGCTCTGTAGTTCATGGGCAAACATCAGCAGCTAACATGTGACCAGAGATAATGGGATAGATAATCAGATATTCAATTTGTGCTTGTCAGTTTTCACCTGAAATGGCAACTACAACACCCACCTCAGCTGTTCCTCCTGGCACCTGCAGGGTGAATGTTTGTGAAGCTCCTCTGGATAAGGAGAATATCTGTTATGTATTGTTACAGTGGTAAGCAGTAGAGTTGGCACCTTTCATTAAGATCAGACATTACCAATGTGATTTTCCTGTAGCTACTTTATGGCTCAAACACTAATGAGAATTACTAAAAATTCACTTCTAAGATTAAAAAGGAAAAAAACCCAAACAAACAAACCCAGATATATCCATATTTACCTCCCCAACCTGTTTATTTTTGTATTTGGTTTCTACGTGGGTTTCTTTGTCATCTGCAAAATGCTGCACTTGAGAAGCTCCGAGACAAAGCCAAATGCGAGTCATTGTCACTCATCTCAGGGCTTTAATCCTCAGACAGTGTGTGGCTTTCTGGAGGCTTTAGAGCTGTGATTACCCCAGAGCAGGCCTTCCTCTGGGTGGGAGATGTGCTCAGCGTGGCCGCGCCAGCAGCCCCACGCTGCTTGGGGAGGGTTTGATGCACTCCCAACGCCAGTGGAACAAACCATGGCAAGGGTGGCATGAAGTTGGTGCCCTCAGAGCTCTGTGTTAGGGGGGTCTGAGTGTGTCCTGTGCATTTTGCATCCTGAAATGAGTTATTTGGGTGAGTGTCTGCCCCGCTGTGCCTGCTCTGTGCACAGGAAGCCGGAGAGGGAATCGCCGTGGTGTTAATTCCTCTGAGCTCACTCGCTCTACCTGGGGCAGCTTGTTCAAGGGGGGAATTGCGTTGCTTGGTTCTGCTTGGTTATCTTTAAAAAGTCATTTAGCTGCCTTTAAATGTTGCTTGTGTTCAGCTGGGGTGGGTGGCTGCTTACACGGCTGGGTTATTTCAATCTGATTGTTCATGTAAATGAAAGGTTTGTAGTTTAAGTGCAGTGAGCTTCAACTGGTTACGGGTTACAGCCCTCTCAGAGCAGAGGGCCAGAACCTCATCAGCTCTTTCTGCCTTTTTTTTATTACGAGGACTCATTAAAATGCTCCCACTCAGTACTTCTGTGTGCTCTTTTTGTCTCTCACTCTGTACTATTGATAAAAGCTCAAAATGCACAGGCAGGGGCTGTCAGAGACAGCGGGTGATTGCAGGTTAATCCTTGCTTGAGGGTTGGTGGGAAGTACCAGAGTGTGCAACATTTGCAGGCATTTAAGTGTTTCTTGCCACAGAACCCTGAGGTGAGGGCGAGCGCCCTGGGGTGCACAGGCACCCTCAGCACAGCCCTGCTGCTGGTGCTGGGGAGCCCTGGGAAGTGCCATGTGCGGGTTTTGGGACAGGTCGGATAACTGCAGAGGTGTTCTGGAGCAGGGAGGTTGGACAGATGACCCCCAGTGGTCCAGACCCAATCCATGACTCTGGGAATGTGGAGGTGATGCCGCAGGGTGAGGGCTGGAGGCTGCCTTTACTCACTGCCCACACCAGCTTCATTTCAAAGTTGTGTTGTTTCACCGAAAGGAGGACCTGAAGCCAGCTTAGCTAAGTAGCAAAAAATTAAATCAACTTCCAGCACTCTTTTGAGTTTTAATGTCTTTGCATTAAAATTACTGCACCGATGTTTCGCTCAGACTTTCCGATTGGGCTGAGAGCAGCCCTGGGCTGGAGTCTGCCAAGGCTCTGTGCTTGCAGGGTGCAGGGTCTAATGACATGCACTGAAACCCTAGAAGTCAGAAACCTAATCCAGGGCAGTCCAGAGAAGTTAACAGCCTGTTTTATTATTTATTTACACAGACCTTCCGAAAGAGCTTGTTGCAGCAGAACCATGGCTTACTGAGCTGGTAGGGTTGTTTGTCTAGTGGTAGAGGAGTTTCATTCTATTCAAGGGAGCTTTTTGTACATTCTATTCAAGGGAGCTCGCTGGAGGTGAGGCATATGGTAAAAATATATGTGGCAGCTTTTTGAGCAGAATTAGTTTGAGTTTTGTGCTCCTTCCACTGCTGCTCCTGCTGCTCCTTGTCTCCTCAGACAGAGCTAGAAATTGGCGTTCAGGCTTTGCTCTGAAAGGGTGCTGCTGCTGCTGTTGCCTTTCAGTCACACAGTTGTTTGTATTTTTGATATTTTTTAACTCCTGAAGTAGCCTTTCAGCTTGGATCTTTTTGTTCTGAACATACAAAGAAATAAATCATATGGGAGCATTGCCTGCTCTTCGGTTTGAACAGAATTATCTGTAAAGTGGACTGTAAAGCAAATTAGGTAGAGAGAGCATAAAGCTCTGAGCTTATCTGGTTTTAACAAGATCATGCATTTTCCAGAAGGAGTCAGATGACGTTTTAGGAATTGGTAAGTACTGATCAATGCAAAGCTTATGAATCATGTCATTAACATCTGTGCTGGGGATTGATCATAGTATGAAACGTGGGGTGTGGAATGATTTTAAGGAAACAGGCTTCTGCTTAAATGCCTGATAAGTGTTTTATTCCTTTCTTAATAGGAATTCATTTTGCCATACAAGTATAAATTCTAATTCTTGCTGTGTTTTTGCTGTCCTCGATGCGATATCTGCCTATTAATCATTTTCTTTGACAGTAATCATAAAACCAACAGGAATTCATGCAGTAAGCAAAGTGTCACACGTTCAGTCATCTTTAGCAGAGACAATAATTCATGGATATAATTAACTGCCTGACAGGTATCGAGCGTGAGGCGTTTGAAGTGGGATTGGCTTGTTGGGGGGTTTCCTGTGCTCACCACTGCTGGGGATGGGGGATGCCAGAGCTGCTTAATGAGGCTCTCGTGACAACTGCAGGAACAGGCAAATAAATTAAAATAAAATCAAAGCTCATCACGTTCGTATTTACCAGCTGGTTAATGAAACTTAAGCAGTGCTGGAGGTGGGCAAGGCACGGCGGCCTGAGCTGCTGCACCGGTGCAGCATTTCCACGCTGGGTGTGCTGGGGTGCAGAGCTGCAAGCTGATCAATTAACAATTAAATATGCTCCCGAGTTAGTCACACCTGCCTTGGCCTTCTGGAAGAGTCTCAGCAACGTGCATGGCATTTTGCATTCAATGAATTCTCATTAGCTGGTGATACCAGAGCAAGGAATAATATTCCTTCATAGCATCAGGGGGCCACTTTCATGGTCTGATGGGGCCTGGTCTGTGCAGGGAGAACACCGTGGCTGGGAATTACACGGGGGAATTACACCCTGACATGGAGCATTCTGGTTCAGCTCTCCCGAAAGCCATTTATTTTCACACAAATTGGTTTTCTAATATGGGAGTCCTCTTGGACACTGCTTTCCCACATCATCCTGAGGACTGAATCCCAGCCACACTCGTGTCACCCCTCGCCTTCCTGAGTGCCGCTTCACTGTATTTGGGTGTCAAGAGAAGCCATTGTTCTGAGGAGATCTTGGAAATCAGGATTCCCTGGGATTTAAGGTTTAAGGAATTAGGATTTAAGGAATTGGAACACTTAGGCTGAGCTGAGGTGGCCCTGCAGGCCCTGTGACACCCCGAGTGCTGGCTGTGGCCCCGGGGCCGGGCTGGGGGCACAGCCCGGGGTCGGTGCTCAGCAGTGCCAGCACGTTGTGCTTCCATGCCAGGGCACAGGCTGATGCTGCTCCTCCACCTGCAGCCTGAATGCCTTCTTGTGCTAGAGCAAGAGGCACATCCAGCTCTGGGCAGGCTCTGTAAGAAAGGCAGAGCACAGAGCCAGTGTGGGCTGGTGCGGGGGGAAATGCGACCTTTGTGCTGCTCGGGACCCTTTGGAATGTGCTGCAAGCCTTGTGGATAACATATTTCCCTGCTGAAAGGACAGTGTGGTTGCAGCCTGCTCTGTTGCCCACAGCCCTGAATGAGGATCTCTTTGCCTCATGTTTTCTGAGCCTTTGTCCCACCTCTGACCATTAAATGATTCCCTGGCTCTTTCTCCTCTCGGAGCTGGCGGGGCAGTGAGTGCCCAGGGTCAGTCCTGCCACAGCCAGAAGGACCAGCCTGGCCAGTGCAAGGTGTCCCTGCCCATGGCAGGGGGTGGAACAAGGTGAGATTTAAGGTCCCTTCCAACCCAAGCCATTGTGGGGCTCTGCAAAGCTGGAAAATGATTCCATGATTATCTCAGGGTCCAGCTGGGAAGCGCTCCCGCAGCCAAGGCATCCAGGCTGCTTCAGAGGGAGCTGTGGGAAGGAGGTGCTGAGCTTCTGATGCCTCTGGGAAGATAAAAGGCACGTTTGTACTTTGCCTTGGATGCTCTTATCTAAGAGCCAGCCCTGCTCGCCTTTGGGAAGAAGGGCACAGAAGCAATAGCTATTGGCAGACCCAGTTATAAAAACGCCTTTATAAAAGCCATCAAGACAGCCCTCACGCTGCTATTGTGGGGTTTATTATGTTCCTGAGAAATGGAAGCTGATTTAAGAGAAGTTTCACAATGAAATTAGGAGATACTATGTGTTAAATTGCATGTTTTTAGTCTTGCGTGTTCAGCTTAGGGTTAAAGCTCAATTCCAATTTGCTTGGAGCTGTTGGGTGTCCACAAAAGACCTGCAGCTGCTGCACGGGGATTCCTCACTGGTAGATGTGTTTTTATCAGCAGATGTTCGTGTGGCTTAGTTCTCTTCCATGTTTAAATCAGCAAGAGTGAACTATTCCACCAAATCACTGAGATGGGGGCAGATCAATCTATCCAGTACCTTATTATCTGTTCGAAATGATCTGATATTTCAAAATGAGTGAAAACCAGGCACACTGCTTAATGTAACTATTTAGGAGAGCTTAACCCTGCTGCTGTAGTGGGCACACGGCCCTGAATTTAAGCACTTTTCCACAAGGAGCCTTGGAGTGCTCAGCTGTGGGTTTTTTCTGGCCATGGACACAAAGACCTGATGAGAGAATTTCACTGTCTGTATATTTTCAAGTTAATGTAACAAACACTTGTGGAGGAAAGGGGCCATCGAATGCAGATAAATACTTGACTTCTTTCCAAATGTCCAGCACTAATTCCTTAAAAACAAACACTTGGAGAAGAACACAGACCTTAAAGGCAGCCTCTTGAAAAACTTGTCCCAAGTTGTTTACCCTTTTTCCAGGCTCTGGCACCACTGGTGGTTGTTCCACCTGCACATTCTGAGTACTTGAGCAGATTTGTTGCTCAGATGATGGAGTCTTGCACAGTAGCTCAAGTCCAGGTCTAAAGGAAGACTAATCCCTTTACCACCTGTCTTGTGGGGACAGGCATGGTGTTGGTGTTCCTTGGGATCACAGTGGGGTGAAGAGTGAAAAATGATGCTGGAAAGGGTGTAAATTACACTTTGTAAGTGCCTTTTGTGCCCCTGCTGTGCTGTCCTGTGTCCTCCCATCCCATGGTCTCCACACGCTGGTTTTGTGACTGTAACAATCTGTGGTGAGAGATAAGGAAGAGAATCCACGTAAATACAGCCTGGCAGGGCCATTTCCTCCAAAACAGGGCAACAGCGGAGCTTTTATAGAAATTGGGAGCAGACTCCATCAAATGCCTGGGCTGTGTGTGCCCCTTCAAACAAAGATGGGGATGGGTGTTCATGCAAAGATATCCAGAATGAAAATCCTACGTTTGCAGTGTTCCAGGCCAGGTTGGAGAGGGTTTGGAGCAACCTGGTCCAGTGGGAGGTGTCCCTGTCCATGACAGGGGGTTGGAATGAGATGGGCTTTAAGGTTCCTGCCCCACCCAAACCAGTCTGGGATTCTGTGGTTCCTGATTAATACAAGTCCCAGTGCTGTTCAGACAGGATTCAAGCATTAAATAGTAGCAGGCATATGGCAATTCAGCTTCTTCTCTAAACCAAAAAACCCCAAGCAAACAAAAAGCACACACAAAAAGCCCTTTTGCAAGTTATTCCTGTATCTGATACTCCATCTTGTATCATATGTATTCAACTGTTAAATGAGCTTTACTGGCTTACAGTGTTTTGTATCAATATTTGATCATTTCCTCAGACTTTATAGAGAAGAAAAGTGTATTTCAGGCACTTAAGAGCCTTAGGGGAAAGCTCTGAGCACCCTGGGGTAGCTGCTTGAGTGGTCAGTGTTGTGTAGCTGTTTTGAGGAGCAGAAATCCCCCTGGTTTGTATTTTAAGTACACTGAGGGGTCAGTGGTTTGGTGGTGGGGTTTGTTCATTGAGTAGTTCAGATTATCACGTTAGGAAACCCTGGAGATGAGGACTGGCAAAGCCTTTAAGACATGGAGTCTTCAAGCCTTGATACAATAATTTTATAGACATTTTCATCTGGTTGTTGGTGCCTGTCAATGATCTGAATTTGGGGTCTGAAGTAGCTCCTGGACTCTCCGCAGTAATTCTGGGGCAGTGTAAAGATGAGCTTTCCCAAATGCAAACAAACAAGTTCAGCAGAGGAGAGGACAACCCTCCATGACTTTGTCACACTTTTAGGGAATGACAAAGCACTGCTAATACTCTCCCTTCCCTCCTGCCCAGCCTTCCGAGCTGGGTGAGGTGGTGACCTGCTCTCTCCTGGTGCCTGCTCAGCACCATTAACTCGCAGGGGCTCCTCTGGCTCTCATTTCTGAGTGCTCAGGTCAGTACCTGCTCTTTGCCTCCTCCATGCCACTGCTTAATGATGCTATTAATAAGGGGAGCCGTGTCCCTAATTTTTCAGGGAAGACAGAGAAAGGAGCCCCCGATGTCCTTGGGGTACTGGTGTCCAGATGTGTCTGAAACAGATGGACTGCTAAGAAAACAAGAGACCTGGAAGGAAGTCTCAGCATTTTCCATGGCTGTCTCTAATTTTTCGTGTCTATCAAAGCACAGAAGATGAATTTCACTGTGTCTAACTCTGCTGAGAGGGAAGGGAGGGAAACATTTTGTCTGAGCAGTCGGTGTTCATTAAAAAGGGAGATGAACTTTGCTCAATGCTTTAAAAAATGGCCTTAGAATCTGGCCCAAATCTGTGCTAGTCATACATTCTTCATAACTTTCCTTTCAAAAAGCTTTTAAAACTCCTCAGCACAGGGCTAGGAGCACTGTGGGTTGTGAAATTACCTTTGCAGACCTTGGGATTTTTTTCCAATGGTAATTTCAGAGCTCATATATCAACAAAGCAGGGTACAGAATTATCATTTCCCTCTGGACTTTTCAAATCTGTATCTCCAGGGGAAATCTAGAGACCACATGACATCAGCTCTGAATATATTAATAAAAATGAAATGTGGCATTTGTTAAAATCCTTTTGTTGGAGAAACATCCTGTTTTTCTGATTAAGTGCTGTGTCAATGTTACATCACACTGACTAGAGATGTTGCTGGGTATCAGCTGGGCTGACAAGCTTTGAAAATACCTGGAATCCTCCTCTTGGCATTAAAATCCACCAACATTTGCTAAAGTAATTACTTCTGTTGAATGAATCTGTGGCACGTCTGGGGAATTTGCTGCTGCTGAAGCTTTTTTTTCCCCCCCCTCCAACCTACGTGTCACAAAGTAATTCCTTGCAGAGGCTGCAAAAGCCTTAATATGATCAATTCACATGCAAATAAATATAACTCTGCTAGTTCTTGAATGGCAGACAGGCTCTGGAAAAGTCTCAAATTGAGGTATGTGGTTCTTTGGCAAATATTTTTCAAGTGTTTCCTCCTCTTCAAGCTGGACGTCCTTCTAATTAACCAGCTAAGGCAACAAATGCTGTCCAGCTGAGGGGCAGCTCCAGGGTTCAGATCCCAGCTGGTTGATATCAGGACATGCCTTATCTACCAGAGAGTGTCAAATGTGCCCTGGGTTTTTTATGCTCCCCCTCACCCTTCCGGTACTAAGGCAGTTTGTTATATTCCTATCAAATATGTATGTGGTTTGTCCATCGACTTTTCCTAGGGATTACTGAGCTGGGAGGGAGCTTTCCCCAGAGCATGGGTTCTGCTGCTTGGGAGCTGCTTTGTTCAGCATCCCCTTCCTAGCAGGTTCTACAGTTGGAGTTTCCAAAGGTGCCCTAAGAAAGGGCAGGAATAAAAGGCACACAATAAGGATAATGTTAATATTTACCTTTACTGTTTCTCTGGGTAGTTAAAGCCTGAATGTTTTTATAGGCTGATCAATACAAATTTCAAACAGTTTTGATATTCAGTACTGCTGAAGCACAGCCTGGCTGTAAAATTTATCATCACTGGTAGCTATATAAAAATACAGCAATGTAGCCTCTGTCTTTGGGGTTATTTTTTATTAGATTCTACAATGAAACAGCCTGGGAATGTTCCAGGCCAGGCTGGACAGGGCTTGGAGCACTCTGGGGTAGTGGAAGGTGTCCCTGCTCATGAGAGGAGTGGAACAAGATGACTTTTAAGGTCCCTTCAACCCAAACCAGTCTGGGATCCTGTTGACTGTGATAATGGATGTGGTGATGTGTTCATTTAATTGTGTATTTTTAAAACAATCTTCAATATTGTAGAGTGAGTTTCTTCATGGAGATGAGGACTTAACTTTCTAATTCCTGATGTTTAGAGCTTTCCTGAGTTTTGGAAGACTGCATGGTGGGAGGTCCTCTTGGTTCAAATTCCCCAGCAGTGTGGTTCAGGCATTTTCATATAAGCAGAAAGAGATTCTGAACTCTGGAAAGTCTGGCAAGAAGGTCTGGACAGAAGCTGGGTATTGCATTGGTGCTCTTCCCTAATCTGACATTGCATGGAGTGCAGAGGTCAAACTGATGGCATTCCCAAGCTATGGAGAATATTCAAAATACCTTCAAAACTTCAGATCAAACTCGAAGTTAGATTAGAAACTGAGTTAAATCTTTTGGAGAAGTGCTGGTTTAGATGTTTTGTGGGTTTGTGTTGGAAAGGTGCAGTATTCTGCTTTGGCACTGAGAAAAAATGACAACACAAAAAAAGGGGAAAAAAAACCCAACAAAAAATCAACCAATCCCTACTTTTAAAGCTGAAATTTGCATAAACCTGCGTGGATTTCCTTGGCTTGAACGTTCATGCCAAGGCTGGAGGGCTCTGCCAGGACATCTGCAGATGCCCTGTGACATCCTGTCCACGCTGCTTGTATCTGCCCAGGCAATTAGGGGCAGGGAGGAATTTTCCTCCTGGCAGGGGCTGTGATCACTCTTCTGTTGGATCCATCTCTAAACAAATCTGTTCTTTACATGGGGTTCAAATGAATGAAAATGCAGTTTCAGGGACTGCTTTGGTGCCATTGACTGTCAGCGGGGCGACTCTCACTAACTCAGCTGGGATTTCACATTTGCCCTCAGGAGACAACCAGTGAACCTGGAAAATGGTACCAAGTGTTCCCTCAAAATGATGGCTTCTGGAGTAATTCTGCTTCTTAGGTTTTCAGTTATCTTTATTTTCAAAATAAAGCAAAGCTTTGGAACTCTTGCTCCAGCAGCAATAATATATATTTTTATGTGAGGCTGTGAGTTTGTGATCAGGTCTGTTCTTGCTGTGCAGAACTGGGGAGGTACCACCAGAAACAAACTGGGCTGCCCAAAGCTGGAGGAATTGGTTTAACAGGATGTGTAGAAAATCCTCTTTATAGTCTGCAGGTAACAATTTCTACTCCTTTGGCCAATCTTTTGGTGTCTCTTTTCTGCAGATTTTTGCTGTGTCTCTTTTAGATTCAGACATTCCAGGTGTGGATTCGATTAAGTGTGTGCAGCAGCAGGGTGCTAACAGAGGAACATTCCTTGGGTGATAATTCCAAGGGAAAGCTTTTCCAGCTTTTCCTCTGCACCCTCTAATTGCGTCTGTGTGGCTCAGGGGCAGGAGCACAGCGAGTGCAGCAGACGAGATCCCACAGAAAGCTGCTTAAGCAATTGGATTTGGGATGTGCTGAATGCCTCAGCAAACCTCAAAGCTGGAGGCTCTAATGGAGAGAAAACCTCATTTTGGGCAGTACTGCTTAGCTCCTCTAAGCAGGTTTAGGAGCAGATCCTCAGTCCCTGAAACCACCCTGCTCTGGAGATCCCAACAAACCTGGGCTGGGAGGGGGAGGGTGGCTCTGGGGAAACACCTTGGCTTGTCATAAAAACAGGGTCTTCAAAGGCACAATAACTCCAAAGTTGGGGCAACAAAGATAATACACCTATATAAAATATATATAAATATACATGTATTATATATCATGTATAAAAATAAATATTAATAGATATACCTATATAAGGTAGGCCACAAAAATAGATGTTTTGTGGCGTGTTTAAGGAGATCTGTGTGTGGGTAGGGAGCACTGGGCCATGCTCTTCCTCCCAGGTACACTCACAACTTTATAAAACCAGCACCTCGTGCAATTCCAGGTGCTGCCAGCTGAGTTCCCTCTGCATCCACAGCTCCCTGTGAGTGTGGGCTCACTCCTCTGCCTGCTCTAATGGAATGGTGCCCTGGTCGTGCACCTTGCTAAAGCCCTCAGCACAGGTGGCTGATAATCTGTTTTAATTATAGTTAACGTGCTTAATTTCAGAAGTGGTGTTTAAAGCTGACAGGAGGTTCCAAAGAGCTTTCCAGCTCTGCCTCCCCAGCCTGTCTGGAGTCACACAGCCTCCAGCTCACAGGCTTTTAAATTATTTACACAAAATTGGCTTTGAAGGAAGAATTAAAAATAAAAAAAGAAAGAAATTGAAGTTTGAATGTATTAAGGACTTGATAGAGGAACGGAATGGAAATAAGAGCTCTCATAGGAGCACTTTGGCTTCTGCTGATCTGCAGGGAATAACGGGTGAGTTTTGGAAATCTTGTTGGTTTTTACTCTCCCCCTCAGTTTCTCCCTGTCCCCCATCCCTGTTCCCCCTTTCAAAAACCAAGCAACTCCACTTATTTTACATTTGCAGTGCCTTTTGCAGTGCTCAGCCCTGTTAGCAGGTGAAGAGAGAGATGTGAATTGGTAATACCCTTGCCAAAAGGGGTCCTGCTGCATGGGGTCAGCTGGCTGCTCTGCACATGATGCCTCCTGCTTTGGGGCTTGGTTTGTTGTCTGGGGTTTTTAATTTGGCTGCAGAAACAAAAGCCATGCATGTGTTTAACTCTCTGGTTGCTGCAGTAGCAGAGGGGCTGACAGGCTGCCTGGGCAGCTGCTGAAGCACTCCATCATTTTAATATAAACTAGAGCCTGCTCCCCTCAGCGCCCCACACACAGCAATCTGTCTTCCAGGCGAAATTAAAACCAGTTTTAGCATCTGATCAGCTGTGTAACCCAATAGTGCAGGGGGTGTGGAGAACAAAGGGAGTGGGAAGGCAGGAGGATGCGTGTGCATCCCCTCATTTGGTGTTCTGCAGCTCAGGACAGTCATTTGCTGAAAATTACACCTGTTCAGTAGAAAGTGTCCCCAGCCAGGATCAATACTGAGCAGCAAAAGGTCCTAAACCTTCCCCTTTAATCTCTGGTGTTGGGCAGCATTTCAGCTCCCTCTGTGGCTCCCGTGGCTGCTCTCACTGAGTGAGGGGCTGTGAGTCCCCAGTGCCTGGAGATAACCCTGCAAGAGATGTGGCTTTCTTGCCTTTACTTTAATTTTCCTGCTCTTTAATATTCCTTTTTAACCCACACAGTGCCTAAATAGGCTTTCCCACAGAAAAAAATGATTCCTGATACTTTGCAACTGAGACATTGAGATAATTGCTTTTCCCAGCCCTTGCCCTGAACTTGCACAGCTTTTATATCTGTTTGCCTCTTCAAAGTATCCCTCCTTCCTCCTCCAGTATTCCCAAGCACAGCTGGAGAGCCCAAATAACAGTTTGGAAATTCTATCAAGGCAGTATTTAAATGTCAGATCCTGTCACCACGTGGGTTTTCAGCTCCTTAGTCCCACAGCTACAGATGTTATGTGAAAACCATCACCCAAATGCACAAACTGCAGCCAGAGATCGTAGGATTGCAGAGATTGTTTATACTTTAACAATAAAGCAGTGATTTTATATCTTATGTGATTTCTAGGCTATTGAATTCTTTATGTTATGGTGAGCAAGCTTTCAAAACCTTCGTGTGATGAAGCTGCAGATGTTTTGGCAACAATGGAAATGTGGGATTCTGCTACTGCCTCATCAACTACTGCTCTCTGTTGGGTTTGGGGTGGGTTTTAACGGTTTGGGGCTGAAATAAAACCAAAAGTGCATTTGATAGAGCAATAAACTGCCTGGTGGGGCAGGGAGGGGAAGTTCTGCCTCTGAACAGATCTCTGGGAATTCGGACCTGTGGCTTCTCCAGTCCTTTAGGAAGAGCTACAAGTGCTGTCAGCAGTGCGAGCACGAGCTCAGGGTGGTTGTGTGTCGTGCCAGGTCTCATCTGAGAGGTTCATGGGAGCTTTGTGTGAGACCAGAGGCCGTAAGATGTGGTGAGATATGGTCTGGCTGGGATTCTGCCCAAACCTGCCCCACTCCAGGCGTGCTCCTGAGGGAACTCGGGTGTGCCAGGTCTGGCACGTGTTGGGGAGCAATGCACCTGGTTATTTACTCCACACCTTTCCCTCTCACAGCTCTTCTAAAATCTTATCTGAAATGTTTTCCACGACATTCCTGGGTGGAACAGAAGCGAATCGAGGGGCTGACTGGAAATTTGGGTGGTCACATTGTTTTGAACTGTGGGATTCAGGCCATTATTCCTCCACTGTGCTTTAACAGTGAATGGAAAAGGTGAAAAAGAAAAGAAGATCAAGTACTGGAAGAGGCAATGCCAGCTTGGAACAAGGCTCTGGAAGAAATAGGGAGCTAGAGCTGGAAGGAAAGAGGTGTTTGGGGAGAGCCCAAATCTCCTGAGGGATTGAAGGGAATCATTTAAGTCCTCAGTCTTTAATATTGAGCCAGACTACCCTCCCTGCCATAAATTGCTTTGCAAAGGGTCATCCTTCCTCTGTGCCTCATTGCAGTGGCACATAACGTGGGTATTTTGGTGGTTTGGAGTTAAATAGTGTGTTTTCAGATGGCAAAGAGCTGTATCTGTGCAGCAGGAGCCACAAGCAATTACACTGCTTTACAGAGGTAAAAATTATCAGTTGTAGGCATTCAGGCAATTACACATCTGTCTACTGGAATTTATGCTGGAGATACAAAAAAAAAAAAAAAGTATGAAGATCTGAAAGATATTTACAATTTAAATATTTGATACAACCTGTAGCACAGAGCTTTGCCTGCCCAGGTAAGGCAGAACTGTGTTACATGTGTGTATCAATGTGTATTTACAGATAAAACAATATATACAAGACTCCAAAGGGAAGTTTTACTGTTTCAAGGTGGGATCAAATTAATTCAGTTCAGTACTAAACTCCCCAGCAAGGCCTGTCTGTCCTGCCTGCTCTCAGGGCTGGATATTTGATATTTATCCTCATACAGGACTTAGGCTGAAATTCCTGAGATGGAGAAAAATCTTTGGAAACTTTCAAGGCCAAAATTGACACCTAGGTGTGAACTTTGATAGGTTTGAGGAGGGCTGAGTGTTGGTTCAGGGCTGGTTTTAGTTAAAAATGCAGCGAGTGCATCAGCTGTACCATTAAAGGAAGGTGCTGTAGCATCTAAAGGGAAATTCTTTATTTAGCAGGAATATTAAGTGTGAAATGCCACTGCTGAACAGATAATTGAAGGAGACAGTCAGCACTGCTCAGTACCCCCAGTGTCCCTGGCTGGGAGAATTACTCAGGCTTTTAAACTCCCATTAAAGTGCTCTGCTGGCCTGATGGAAAATCCTCTGTTCTGAGCTTGCTCCCACTCAGGAGACCTTGAGAACCTGAAAATTTAGTGCAAAAAAATAGGCTTAATTCTTGCAGAAGGTTCCATTTAGTGTTGATGTACGTGTAAAATTAGAAAAGCTAAAATTGCACTGCTGCATCGTGCATTCAGCAGGCTATGTGCAAAGCAAATATAATTTTTTGGAACATATATGCAAAAAATTTGATGATAATTTGAACGGTGCAATCTGTGTCCTGTACAAGCAGTGCATGTGTTCCCAGTCTTCTAGTGAAAAAGGGAACTTGTGTTCTGGTGGAAACAAAAGGGATAAAATAATAAAGATGTCAGGAGGGATGTGTCTGGGAACAGAAGTGGCTCTGTCCCAGCTGTCTGGGCAGTGGGACTGAAGGTGGTGCCATTACCCAGGAAACCCCTCCAGCTCCCAGGCAACCCAGTCAGCTGCTCTGTTCTTACCCAGGGATGAAGGTTATGATGGCCTTAAACCAGAACAGACTCCATTATTGCTTAACTTCGCTTAAAATTTAACCCGCCATTCTTTGTTTCATCTGATCTAAAATAATAATGAAATAAAATCTTGATTTATCAGGGTAAGGAGGGTTTAATTTCCTCTGCCACAAGTCAGTCCTGCAGCCCTGATGTGTCTGAATAGTCCCCAGTTGAGAGGTTTGAGGCTGCTGCAGAATGCCAGAATCCTCCGAGCGGGAGGGGACCCACACGGACCGAGTGGTTTGTGACCTGCGGTGCTGTGGTTGGGATTTAACCTGGGCTGGGGAATGGTAATTATTCATTTCTGAGCAGCAGCAGCTCTGCTGTGATCACATAAAAGCCTGTGCTGCTGGTGGGGCTGGTGTGTTATCTAAGGGGCTCAGGGTGATGCAAGCACCTATAAAAAGCTGAGTGCACACACGTGGAGGAGAGGCAGGTGACTCTGGGGAATGCATTATCCAGGAGCCGGCTCTGAATGACAAGCAAGGCACTGCAAATTCATGCCACTGCTGTTACAGGGCAATGTTTTAATTATTAAGGCAAAAAGAATTTGAGTGGCATTAATTGCAGCTGGCGAATTTGTCAGAAAAGGCAGAAAAGGGGAGTTCAGCTCATTTATTTGGCTTTGGAAGGCAGGTGAGGAAATGTTTTCATATATTACAGAGTAATATTTTCTGTTCTGCTTTCCACAAGACAGAGAACACCTGTCTAAGCAGCACATCTGGATAAACTGAATCCAAATACTGAATCCAAATTCTTTCAGGAGACTTGGCCAAGGAATTCTCTCCAACATGTAATTAATTGTTTTGTGGGGATGGGGAAAACAGAAGCCAGAGCAGTGCAAGTTAATGTAATTTTCATCTTGGAGGAGAAAGGAATGATTTAGACAATTGCTAATGAGTGGGAGCCTGCTACTGATTTTTGACAGAACTGTGGAACAGCCAGAATGCAACTTAATTCTGCTGGCCTGGGTCTGTAACTGATGGGGCAGTTATTGACTTGAATTGAAACAGGCTTGGCTTCCGTCTCAGAGCTTGCTGGGGCTTTGTGCACGGTGCCAGGTGTCCAAGGCAGTGGCCTCCAAACCTTTTAATGTAATTCTGATAGTTCTCCAAACACGGCTGTAAATTAGGGTTAGTGCGGGGCAGCCGAGTTTAACTGTAGTCATGAGGATGTTGCACTACATAACTTTTAATATTCTGTTGTAACAATCATTGTTCAATCTGTAGATGACACAGAGGGCCAGAGATGACAGCTCTGGGGTAGTTTGGTCAGGAGAGTCCAAGCAAACAATGTGCATATTTTAATAGGTGAATAGGTAGTAGGTGATTTGAATAGGTAATATTCATTTTAATAGGTAATAGGTGGATGTAAAGCAGAGAGTCTGTATCTGGGGTTGGAGCCCACACTCAATGGGAGTCCTGTCCCAAGGAATTGGTTCTGTAAAGCTCAGCAAGCCAGTGAGAGGCAGATGGAGCTTTGGTGGTGACAAAGTGACCTGCTCTGTGTCTCTCTAGCATTTGGGAAGGCTGAAAGGGTTTTGGTGGCTTCTTCCTTTGGAAAATGTAGGATATGTTTTCAGGTATCAGGACAAATTGCTGACGAGATTCTGTTCTCTGTCCTGTCCAGTCTCATTAATAGCTCACTGCACACAGGCTGGGATGTTTTACAGGCAGCTGCAGCTCTGAGAGGCTGAGCTCAGGGCTGGGGAGCACCAACTGCTGCTGGAAACAAAGGGCTGGTGCTGCTCTCAGAACTGACACCTTCAGCTGCACAATAAGCCCTGGCTGGAGGTTTGAGGATGGTTTTTCGGTTTTCTAGTCATTTCCTCCAATGGCAAATCAAACTCTCCATTATTATTGCCCGAGGCCAGGGTTTACCAGCTGTCAAACTGAAATTAATCTATTTCAATAAATAAAGCATTTCCAGCTGTAATGAAGATGTGTAAATGCCTTCAGAGTCCCAGCTCTTGGGGAAGGACCTCCTGACACCCCAGGGCCGTGGTCCCCTGGGCAGTGGAAGATTGTGCTTGCCTGGGTTTCTTTACACACATCCCACTTTGCCTGGGAGGATGAGTGCTGGGCACACCCTGCAAGGATTTGACCTCTGCGTGTTCTGGATATTTGTGTAAATGTTCTGCCCCACCATGACCTAACTTAGCTGGGATTTGGGCAGAGTGTGCACCTGCTTTGCAGAAGTACAAACAAATCCCATTTTGGGCTAAAACCAGCCCAGTTTGTGGGCTGGGTTCTGGTTTAGAGCCTCCCATTCCACTGCCCTGTTCCCCAGGGGATTTCCTCCAGCATTACCTCAGCTTTTGGTGCCACAGGGCTCCATCACTAAAAATGGGCGCTGTGCTTCTCACACCTCATAATTCATCCAGTAGAAAATAATTGTTTTACTTCAACACTGAGCTTAGCACTGCTGACTGTTACTGTTTATATCAGGAAATAATTATATCTCATTATAAACCTTTATCTCATTATAAAAAGAGGCGAAACCAATCCCCCTTGGAGATCCTGGGAAGTTTGGTCCCACTTGGAGAGCTGAGCACTGCTGCTGGTGGCACCAGACACTCAAAATGCACAAGGTGTGATGTGTCTTTGGTCGTGACTGCAGCTGCTCCTGCCATGACACAAGTTAAAGCTGATTGCCTCGCTCAGTGTCTCCAACAGAACAGCTCCTTCCCGGGAAAACATTTCCAAGGTGCTGCTTTTGCCAATTCATCCCCCAGTGGAAAAGCTTTCTGAGGAGCACGGAGGAAAGATGAATGCTGCTCATTTGCTGGAGATAGGGACAGGCTGCAGATTGTGCCAGCTCATCACAGAGCCATGCTCAATAATATTTTTTAATGCAGCCATTTCCCTTTTCTCCACATCTCACAGTGATGGTCTGGTTGTGTTTTCTGCTGCCATGCTTCACATCTTCTGTAAGAAATGAAGGAACAGGTCACAGAGAGTTAATTGGGAGCTGAGCTCTTCCCACAGGCCACAGAAAGACCATTTGGGAACAGAAATAGAAAAGCTGCCCTAATGTTCCTCTAGCCCTGGCCTTTTGGAATAGCTTTGACTCGTGTCCTTCACAGGCTGGGGATGGCACTGAAGGATCCCTTGTGGGATTTTGGATGGATGTCTGTGGCAAAGTGCAGAGAACTGACACAATGAGAGGACACCAGGCCAACCTTACCTTCATCTCCACATAAATACCCTTTTGAAAATACAGCTATTTTTAGGAACTGTGAATTAGCACGGTTCTTTCTTTATTTCCATTGTTCAACTGAGCACTTGGCATTTTAGCAGGAGGGGTTTTTAAAGCTGACCTGGTTCCCAACCAAAGGATAAATTCCTGTTTGCTGGGTATCTCGAGCATTTTTCATGATCCAGCTCTTTCCTTGATTCACCAAAGCTCTGAGCATAAAAGCAAAGGCACACCAATGAGTTGTACAGGCAAGGAAAGTTATTTCAAATATTGATAATTCCTATGGATTTCTTTAGCCATATTCCCCTCACTTTTCCTTTCTGTAAAGACGGAAAGAGGCCATCTCTTCTTTACTTAGGAGGGGGGAAAAATGGTTATTTAGAGTTATTTAAAGTGAATAAAAATTAATTATTACATCCAGATTGGAAGTCAAGGGCTCTATTTGCAGCTCTGTGGCTGGCTCTTGATTGCTCCTTGGCATGGTGGCACCCTGTGACTCACATTTCAGTGGGCTCCAAAACGAGCAGCTCCTGGTCCTGGCAGAGCTGCACCAGCTGCAGGACCCCTGTGAGGGGCAGGGCCAGGGACCACGTGGGCAACTGACCCAGCTGGAACCCCCCCCCCCCCCCCCCCCAAAAAAAAACCCCAACCAAAAACCTAAAAACCACCCCTAAGAACCAGGAAGGTGTGGGGATGGATGAGGGGGTTGGGTTTTTTCAACCAGAAATCTGCCTGGTCCTTGTCCCTGTGCAGCAGCTGAGAGGAGTGTCAAAATCTGACCCTTACCCCATTTCATGTGTCTTATCTGCAGAAAGGGGAATAAAGTATTTGAAATTATTTTCTTCAAAATATTTCTCTTTTAGATAACATGGCTCCCTTGAACTGTGCAAGACTCTGGTCCAGTCAAACAATCCAAAGAACTGTCCAGCAAAGCTAAGGCTGCCTACAAAGTTTTAATCCTGAGTCTACATAAGGTCTGCACTTCTTCACTGATCGCTGAGTGGGATTGAAGCCACCCTGTAGAGGACAAAAATGTCCTGCTTGAAATATGCCCATGATAGAACCCCAGCCCTGATAAAGGCTGTGTCAGACAGTTCATCCCAGGTGGCTGCTCGGCTCTCTTCCAAACCATGTTGAAGTGCAGCTGTTTTTGTTGTGATCTGTTGAACTTTGGCACTGCTCAAACCACTGGACCTTCTGTCAAAGAATCCCAGAATAGCTTGGGTTGGAAGGGAAATGCCAGATCATCCAGTGCCAGCCCTGCCATGGGCAGGGACACCTCCCACTGTGCCAGGCTGCTCCCAGCCCCAATGTCCAGCCTGGCCTTGGGCACTGCCAGGGATCCAGGGGCAGCCCCAGCTGCTCTGGGCACCCTGTGCCAGGGCCTGCCCACCCTCCCAGGGAACAATTCCTTCCCAGTATCCCATCCAGCCCTGCCCTCTGGCACTGGGAAGCCATTCCCTGTGTCCTGTCCCTCCATGCCTTGTCCCCAGTCCCTCTCCAGCTCTCCTGGAGCCCCTTCAGGCCCTGCAAGGGGCTCTGAGCTCTCCCTGGAGCCTTCTCCTCTCCAGGTGAGCACCCCCAGCTCTCCCAGCCTGGCTCCAGAGCAGAGGGGCTCCAGCCCTGGAGCAGCTCCGGGGTCTCCTCTGGGCTCTCTCCAGCAGCTCCAGGTCCTCTCTGTGCTGGGCCCCGGGGCTGGGGCAGCTCTGCAGGTGGGGTCTCACCTGAGCACAGTCCAGCCCCCAGTGCCTGGGTTCCAATTGTTGCTCTTTGTAAGAACATAGAAAAATTTCTGTTAAACTTCAATTTCCTTTTTATTGTAGGCCAGTATTTTCCTTGCACATTTTTTCCTTTGGGCTGTTCTGCATCTAAGCCTCCTTTTTTCTGTAAAATTAGTTAAAAACAAAAAAAAGCTGAAAATCTCAACAACAAAGAAAGCAAATCCCAATGATTCAGATTCAAAACCTTTTTTTCAAGTCCAAGTGCTGTTGCCTGTGTGAAAGAGATGAGCTGCTTTTTTGCAAAATGGACCTTGGAAAATGAATTTTATTATGAACCTCTTTCTTTGTAATATGCTTATCTCATTTAGTCACAGTCAAGTATTAAAATTTTATTTCAATCACGACTGTATATTCATGGGCTACAGGTCCTACAGATGATTTTCTGTGACTGGCATTTTGGACCAGTTCTGAGGAGATACAAATGAACAGTCTGTGATGGGAAGCCTTAACAAACTGTAGTTAAATATGGAGAAGTCTTAAAAACTGAATCGAAATTTTGCTCTTTTGTCACCATAAGTGTAGGAGAGAAAAAAGGCAAACGTGAAATAACTGGAAACTGGGAAAAAGGATCAAATTCACCTTGTGTTCTCGAGGGAACAGTCATGTGCCAGTGGCCTCTTTATCTAAGCAAGACATGAGAGGGTTTGCCTGGCTCAGCTGGTGTTGGAAGCACCTCATGGTGCAGCTGAAACAGAACTTCAATAAGGAAATAAAACATAACCGTGATCAGGATATTCCAAAGGCAGTTGCCAAGTTTGGGTGGAAGGAGTGCGAAGGAAATTAGGAGCAGCAGGAGTAACTTTAATTTTGGGAAGCACTTCAGGTGCAGTATGTGAGAGGAAGGTTGCTGAGAACCTTCCCCAAGCCCTGGGGAGGAGCCGTGAGGAGCCAGGAGCAAATGCAGCGTGACAGGGAAGTGTCCTGTGAGAGCCCAGGGGGAGCAGGGCTGGGAAAGGCTCGTGTGAAGTGACAGTGGAGCATCCCCCAGGGCTCTGGTGTAAATGAACTCGGTATTGAGGGGAGACAGGGGGAGCTGGGACCTGCCAAGCATCGGGTCAGGGGCTCTGAGACATAAAACGCTGTCAGAGGTGGGAAGGGCGTTCGTGGAACTGCCCAAATTCATGGAACTGCCCATCTTCAGGGGGATATGGAATGTGGATGAGTGAGGAAGGAGGAAGGGTTTGCTGAGGGTGATCAGTCAAAAAGAAAGATCTAAGTAGAATCAACCAAATAACAGAGGTCAAACCCTTGCAAAAGACTTGGATATTTAGAAACAATTTCTTCTTGCACTAAGCCTGATGCAAGTACCTAATGCACAGAATCCTGGAATGGTTTGGGTTGGAAGGACCTTAAAGTCCATCCAGTTCCACCCCCTGCCGTGGCAGGGACACCTTCCACCATCCCAGGCTGCTCCAAGCCCCAGTGTCCAACCTGGCCTTGGGCACTGCCAGGGATCCAGGGGCAGCCACAGCTGCTCTGGGCACCCTGTTCTCATGTTTTACCACCCTCACTGTAAAAAAGCTTCTTTCTTCCATTAGATCCCAGTTTACACTGCACTGAGAGTGTTATCAGGCAACTCTTTGGTGCATTTCTTTAAATATATTTGTGTCAACATCTGAATCTGCTTCAGCTTTCAAATGTTCTTTCCCCCAGCTGTGGCAGGGCTGTGTCGCTCCCGGGCGGGTTGGTTTGGTTATGAGCACTCTGATTTTGGAGTGCAGTGACTGCAGTCAGGCTCATCCTCGTCATCTCCATCCCCCCTCAATGCGTGCCCTGCCAGCAATTAAACTTCCAGTTGGGAAATAAGGAGGACGAGGCTGAGGCTGCCTCACTAAAGGAATGAGCATAAATCAAATAAACGACAGCAGAGTGACAAAAAGAGTCCCTGCAAAGGCAGTGATGTGATGTTCCAGGAGCCTGTGACAGCCTCTGGCTGAGGGAAGCCGATGGCTTTACCTACAGACAAATGGATCTCTTCTCTGGGAAGGGAACAGCATTCCAAACAAAGGGATATGGGATGGTTCTCATTGCTGGGAAATGCCCCACGTCACCCTCAGCACGTGCTGCCGGCAGGAAGTGTCTTTGAAACGTAGTTATTCACCTGCAGGAGGAGAGCAGGGTGCAAACTCCAGCCAGCCTCAGGATTATTCACTGCCACCGTTCAGGCTGTTCAGCCTTTGAATAGATACCACTTGTTTGGGGTTTTTTTTAATGAATTAATGGGATATGCAGTGATTCTCCATTTTTAACCCAAATTCTTGCCTGTGACTTTTTTTTGGCCTCAGTTTCCCCAGCTTTGAAACGCAGCCAGTGCTAAGGGTTGCTGCCCCTCCCTCAGTCAGTGCTCTGATGGTTGGCAGCTTGTTCTCTGCAGTGTGGAATGTTTGATACCATTTCAGGTGTCACAGCAGCACCAGAGTCCTTGTCTGCAGAGCAGGTTTCACTGAGTACAGCCTCAAACCTCGGGGGGGAAACCAAGGTACAAAGGGACCTCCAGCAGCACAGCTCCAAACTCTGAGTGCAGCTGCCCCACACAGCCCCAGCCACTCACTGCTGTTCTGCCACTAAAATAGCCAGGATGAAAATTAAAATATACGCAAGGAACATATTTATCTATTTCCTATGGAGCCCAGCACCGACTGAGCTCTGTTGCAGTCCCCAGCAGTTTCTTCTCTTTGCTGTCGAGCTGGAAGGTGTCAGCTACAGGATTCATCACTGTTTCCACAGACAGCAGCAATGAAATCATCTGCCTTGATGTTCTTGCATATCTCCATTGCCAGTGCTAAATTTCTGCCAGCAATGTAGCTAAGGCTGCTATCTGCCCTCTAATTCCCAGCCTTGTGTGCTGGAATTTCCCACCACTTGCCTGGGCATTATTCTAAAGGTGATTGAAATGGCACAGCGGGTGACAGCACATAGATGCTACCTTCAGCTCTGTTTTGGCAGTCAGCAGTCCAGAATGAAAAAAAAATGGTTTGAATTTATCTTAAAAATTAAATCCTGTGAGATTATGGTGAAAAAGTCGTGGTGAAAAAGTCGTAGTGAAAGTAAATTACTCCTCAAGAGTGAATTCATTTTGACCCCTATAACTCTCAGAGGCTGTACTTGTTTCACCCAGCAGGTAACATTTGCTTGAGTTTATCTGCTTTTATTAATATGCTTATGCTTATTTTATTAATATGCTTCCATTAATATGCTTATATATTCCTTATGGAATATATAGGGAAGGTTTCCTGAATTCATGAAGGTGCCAAGACCTTTTGCAGTTGCATTTACGGGCTAGAGAAACATCCTGGTCAGGCACTGGAGCCAGGACTCCTCACCCTTCATCACCAGGATATTAAATCCATCCCAGCCTGGGTAACTTCAGGCACTGCAGTGCTAAATTTGACAGGCTAAGCTGGAGTGGTTTTGCTCTGGGTTGCAGTCAGTTGTCCTGGAGAACCAAGGCAGTGTCTGACCATGGTCCAATGTCCAAGACTGAGGTTTCCCAAGGAAACAAGTGGTGGTTGGAATGGCTTGGTCAGTGATGATCACTGAGGCACAGCAGGTGCCTTGGCTCTCCAGCTGCTTGGAGACAGGGCAGTGCTGTCACAGAACGTGTTCCTGTTGGGGAAGAGCTTGGGATTGTTTCCTTAGGCTGTTAAAATATGAAATACACAGGCTGTGTGCTCTGTCTGTGCACGGGCCTGAGGCGGGGGCAGGAGGGCTCGGGTGGGGATTTTGTTCAGTGGCTACACAGAACCAAACTGGGCCATCAGCACATTCCACACTCCCGGGAGTGGCAGGCATGCAGGAGGGGAGCTGTGCACGGGAGCTGTGGGAGCCCAGCTGCAGGAAGGAAGCACGTTTCAGACTGATGCCCTTTTAGCTGCAATTTGCAGTCTGCAGCCAGTCCAGGCAAAGCTTCCCGGCACTTTTATCTTGTCTGTGGGTCTGCTTTAGGAGCAGGGTAATTCTGATAAATGCTTGTTAGTATTTCCCTGGGTTTCTAGAGGTAAATAAAAGTGAGGTCAGAATTACATGGTGTTGAGCTTTGTGTGCTTTGACTTTGACTTTGAGGGAGAACTTCCCTGAGAAGGTGCTGGACTTTTAGCTCATGTAAAAGGTGCAAATGACACCGTTTTAAAGCAAACCAGCCACTCCAGTGTCATTCCCATAGCTTTTATCAGGATTTCTACAAACACTCCCTTTCCTGGGACTACAGAGCCCTTTTGGACTCCTCATGCTCTGACTTGTTTTCCCGTGCTCCCGTGCCTCATCCCAGGTGTCTGACCTCCACACTGGCAGGTTTTCTGCCTCTGAAGGTCAAAATCCTCGTGGTGACATCACAACTGATGTGATGTGCTTCCAAACAGGCTGAGCCCACGGAATTACTGGGAGGTTTCAAGATGAAAACATAAGGAGAAGTGAATCAGCTGTTACGAAACAATGACCTCCTCCATCTCCCCAAACAACTTCAGCAGTGCAGTAAAAATAACACAAAGGAACCAAGCTGTTCCCAGAGTGAAAAAGGGACCAGGTCTGCAGCTCGGGGGTCTGACAGAGCAGGAGGATGGATGCCCTCCTCCAGTCAGCCCCAGCCAGCTCATTGCACACCCTCACTCCAGCTCCAGCTGAAGCATGCAGCCTTGATGCTCTTGGGTTTTATTCTAATTATTGAGACAGTGATAGAAATTGTTGTTACCAATGTGTATTTCGATAGCATTTAGCACTTATTCAGCATCTTTGCATTGAAAATCTCAGAAGTGCTTAACGGAAGGCAGTGAAAATCATCTCCAGTTTTTTCTCAGGGGAAGCTGAAGCAGGCTTGTAAGGACCTCTGGTGTGGGTTGGTAGTTCTCTGCTTTTGGAGAGGCAGCACACTCAGATTTTTTAGGGTTTTTTTTTGCTGTTCTTTTCCCCCCTCTTTTCTGGAAAGCTATTCCAGAGGCAGTGCAGGAGGATGCAGGAGATGCCTCAGACACTGGGAAGATGTCTGAGATTTTGGGCTGGGTGTGTTTTGACCTTGAACCCTGGAAGGGAGAGCTCTCTGCTGCTCAGTGACAGATTCATGGCCAAGATGAAGAAGGGAACCTGTCACCGATCACATCTCTGCAGAAGTGTCTCTCTGGACACGCTGTCATCCAAAGAAACCTCACGCAGGGACACAGGAGACAGATCCTGGCTGCACTGGAGAGCTTGGGCTCGTGCCAAAGGAATACCTGGGAAGGATGGGGAGAGGAGACGGGAGCCCAGCGCGCAGGGCTGTTCCTGTATCCTCTGTGTTTCTGAATTTCCCTTCCCAGCTGGATTACCTTCCTGCTGCTTCTGTGTGGCCACATTCCCGTGTTGGAGCACAGGCTGCTCGTGGCCATGGCCCTGCAGGGAGCTCACCTGGCTGCCCGAAGCTTTGTCCCAAACAAACCTCAGCTCTCAGGCCCTCGGAGCACTGTATTTCTCCTAAAATGGGATGACATGATACTTCTCCCTAAAGGGATGAAAAATACCCTGTGACTGCTAAAAACATCTGCTCCGTGTGTCCCTGCAGAGGAGAACTGAGAGCTTGGGGTGATAGGAGGGGGTGTGGGAAGGAGCAGGTCCCTGAGACAGCAAACTGGAAGGATTTCCTGTGCGTGAGGAGGGACCAGGACAAAAATTAGGGAAGGAGAGGGAACAGCCAGCCCGTGTCATGGGGCTTGGTACAGGGTTTGGGACTGGCAGCCTGGTGCAGCTCCCAGTTACCAGGGACCTGGGGAGAGTTTGTCACAAGGGGAATGCCTCGTCTGTCAATCCCGAGTCCCACTTCTGCCGTGCTTCCCAGTGCTTGGAAGAGCTTCCAGTAACTCTCAGTTACTTTGAAAGTCACCATTAGTAATGCCAGCCCAGAAAACTAAGGGAGCTGAATGAAATACAGTGATTTTATCATCAGAGGAGTCTGGTGAGCAAGAACTGAAGCAGTACACAGGAACCCTTTCTCAGATTTGAGAAAAGGGCTGTAAAAGCCTTGGGCTCTTGAGTTCAGCCCAGCTGAACTCGTGGTATTTCCATCCCAGACAGGGACAGGGGCACTTCCCTACCTCTGGCTAAATGTAGTCAGTAGGATTGTGCAGTCAGATACCATCATCACATGTGCTGCACAGATGTCTGACAGGTAGGAGAAGCTGCATGTGGTACTTCAGATGCTATTTCTGTGGATTATATCAAGCTCCTGACCTGCCACCACATTCGCAAAACTCCATACAGGTGTATGTATTTCTCCATATTCTCAATATTTTTGTTCAAGATATTTCCTTTTCAAGGGATTCCTCTGTGAAAGTGAAAAAGATCTGGTAGCTGGTTGGACAGATCCTGATTTACTTTTTTCTTTACATGTGTGTAATTTGCTGCTGTTTGAACCATGACAACTGGTAAGCATCATTGGAAGAGTCTGTGCCGAGACTGTGCTAAAGAGCACATGTGGAAACTTAGCTCAAGTTTGACCAGAAACACCATAAACAGAGTCGCTTTTTTATGTAACCCACGATATTAAAGCCTAAACTGCTTTGGGCTGCCCTACACCCAGAAACAGCAATGATCTGACCTGTGCTCTGGGGTTTAGTTCAAGCTGCCCCAGTGACACAAACACAGAACAGGCATTTCAGTGGTAAAGGAGATGGTTCTGCAGAAAAGAAGAGGTGGGGGAAAGTTGTTTCCTCTGGAGGCAGGAGAAGCCTGACCCATACATTTTTGACTCAGAGGTGCTGAGAGGTTCTCAGCGTGTAAAACAGATCAGCCTTGGAGCCTGTGGGGTCTAACAGGGAGGAGGATGGGTGCCTTCCTCCACTGAGCCCCAGCCAGCCCATTGCACAACCTCAGCCCTTCCAGTGCCATGCAAAAAGCTGTCAAAGGCCATGGGCATGTTCAAGGAATACCGTGGGAGCTCGGAGGGGCTGATACATATTCTGTCTGCTTCAGTGGTGTTTACGAGGATAATCCAGAGGAAAAATAATCATGAATAAAATTACAATTAGAAGACAAAATACTTTCTGCTTGGGCGTGAAAGTTACGCTACAGCATTTTGCTGCTTCTGCACCGCCGGTATTGTTCCCAATTCCGAGTTGCAAGTTGCTAATAATAATACTACTACTCCATTTTGGGCTGAGCAGTGCAGGAGGCGAATACTACCTGGGAATTAGCAGGGAAATTAGGAAGTGACTGACTTGTGGGGAGGCACGGGCAGCAGCAGCAGCAGCAGCAGCAGCAGCAGCAGCAGCAGCAGCAGCAGCAGCAGCATCTCTGTAGCATCTCGGCAGCATCTCGGTAGCATCTCGGTAGCATCTCGTAGCGCTCCGTCCGCTGCCGGCGCTGCAGGGCTGGCGGGGCACTGACCTTGCAGTGCGGCTGTTCCCGCACAGCTGCCGGGGGCTGTGCCCGCAGCCGGGGCTGGGGCTGCCGATGGGGCCGGCCCATCGCACCATGCTCGGCAAATGTGCTGAGCAGCGCAGCAGCCCGGCCAGCCCCCAGCCCTGCGCTGCCCGGCTCCAGCCCCGGCTCCAGCCCCAGCCCCAGCCCCGGCCCCCGGCAGCGCCCGCCGGGGCTCTCGCCGCTCTCGCTGCGCATCCGCCGCAAAGGGAAACTGTGACAGCTCCACCTGGATGTTTGGTTTTATTTATTCACGGCCCGCGGAACAATGAAGTCAGAGGTAGGTGAATGATGCAGTGCAGAAGTTGCTGCAGCAGGAGCTTCGCTACGGAGATGATTTAATGTGCCGGGCTGGCGGTGGGGGGGAAATATTAATAAATTCTGTTTGTGCATGTATTGGGCTGGGGGGAGGCAAAACCAGGCGTTCCGGGTGCAGCAGATGACATTCTCTAATTATACCGCTTTCTGTTATGCCTGAAGTGGTCATGTACGAAGGTTTTGCTTGCCTGGTAATGACAGAAAGCCTGGCTTTTCAAGGCAGAGCCACCCGTGTAACTTGCTGGAATTAACGGAATGTCGTGTTTCATCCTTATAAATGCATATCAAGTTCTCAGCAGAAAAATAAGGGTGTTAATCATCGCAGCTGATGTGCTGTGTTATGTAGATTGCTCGCATTGATTCCAGGCTGGAGGTTCAGGTTTCTTATTTGCATTTAGTCAATCAAGTCCGTGCCCACCCTGAATCCCTTCGGGTGAATTTCTGTTGATTTTGTTGCTGGATGTATTTATTCTTCTTTGTGTATCTGCCTTTAAGTAAATCATCAGAACAATAAACAATCCTACAGCAGAGGGAGCAGAATGTTTCGGTTCCATCGCTGCAATCTATGCAGTTGGGGAAGGAGGGGTTTATGCAAACCATGAGTGTGGTTCAGGTTTATAAAAATCGATCTCCTGGCTGTGTTGTCCCTGGGAAGGTGTGGATTCATGGGACAGACATGGGAATGGATTCTCATGAGTTCTCCAAGCACAGCCCTGGCACTGGCCCGTGTCCATAGGTGTTGTGTCCTTATGTAAGGGCTGGCTGGGACATCTCTGGGGGAAAGGGCTGGCATTTAGGGGGCTTAGTTGATTTTTTAATAGCTCTTCGTATATGCAATACATTTATTGGGCTTCATATATTTTTACAACAATTTTGCTAATTCCTGTCAGGGTCATTGGATTTAAGAGATATTAGGTTAGTGATAGTAGATTAATGTATTTTTATTTTAATGAGGTATTAATCGTTGCTGGGTTTGCCAAGTGCCAATTACGTGAGACTGCTTTGGGTTTGGTCTGACCGTGCTCCCTGAAAGCTGCAGAACGGTCGGAACAAGGGAAGCAGGAATCAGAGCTCAGCACCAGGGCAGGAAGTTGCAAGATTCCCATTTAGAAACCCAAGGTCTCGAGGAGCTGCCTGTCAAAAAGTCATGGAATCACAGCTGATGCTTTCAGGCTTCACACAGCAGTTTGACAGGGAGATGGTGATCTTATGGAGCCTTTAATTTCCACATGCAGCTGGAAGCAAAGGGATGAAAAATCCCCTGAAGTCATAAGCTGAGTTAAAGTTAAAATTCATAGCCGGAGTGCTGTTTTATGGGAATCTTCAGGAACAGAACGAGAAATACCTCGACCTGTCATGTGCTCACTGACATTAATGCCAGCAGAGCTCCTGTGCTGTGGAACAGGGGTGGGTGTGAGCCCCGGGAGCTGGGACCCGAGTCCTGCACGTGGTGAGGGGTCACTGGGCAGCAGGTTTGGGGGTGGAGTGGGAGTGGCATCGAAATCTGGGGTGTCTTTAAGCAGACTGGGAGGTGTCAGGTGGGTTGAAGGGTGTTCGGGCTGAGGCACCTGGAGAAGGTCACAGAGACCCTCGGCTTCCCGCAGGTCCGAATTCTCCCCTTCTTGTGTGTTTTCCCAGGCCTTGGGTAGCCCGGGAATGTGGGCACTGCTCTCCTCCTCAGCCAGGGCAGGACTTTGGGAAGTGCCTGCCAGTGTCTGTGCTGGGCTCCTGACTGATGGGTCACTCACCTCATCCGTGTGCAGCATCCAGGGGTCCAGCGAGCAAGGGAGAAACTCTGCTTCGTGCTTTTTTAAGTGCTTGAGGAAGAGAAAAATACTCCTAAATACCTCTAAAAATTACCTTTTTCCCCCCACTAAATTATCATTCGGTTTTAAACACAGTAGCATTTGAAAGCAATAATCTTGGGGTTTTTTTTCCTTTTTTTTTTTAAATAAATAAGTTAAAACAGGGGGGATTGTCAGTTAAATGGTGCTAAAAGAGACTGGTCTGCAGATTAAGAAAAAATTGATGTCTTGAATTCATAAATGCTTATAATTGGAATTGCAGTATTTGTGCTTGTAGTTATATTCAATGTGAGATGTTTGAAGACCCAGAGCCTTTCCATGCATGTTTTTGGCTTTCCTGTAACCTGGACAGTAAAGATTGTGCACGTTGAGCGTGAAGGTTCAGTATTCCATACACAAATTGAGGGGGGAAATTGGGGGCCTTCGGGTCCTTGTTGCTGAAATGATGAATTTCTGGCGGGTGGAGACACAAGGCAGGTCTCACAGGTCTCACTGCCAGTCGAGCCGTGCCCTGTGTGCCAAAGGAGCTCTGGCAAAGGGGAACGGCCCCGGTGCTGAGAGGCAGCACAGCCCCAAACCTCCCTGCACAGACACTGCTGCCAGGCTGGGCAAGGGCAGGCAGGGCAGTGCCAGCAGCTGGGGCACTCCTGCACGGCTCTGACAAGCCCAGGTGTGTTTGGTGATGGGTGTAACACCAGAGCTGCAGTCCTGGGCAGGGATGAGGCTGCTCAGCATCCCTCCTGTGCTGCTGCTGGAACAAAGGAGGCTCTGCTGGGCAGTGCTGGGAGGAGAAGGGTGTTTCTGGCACCCAGAGCTTTGCTGGGAGGGATTCCACAGACAGGCACCGTTTTGGAAAACTCTTGCCTGTGAATAGCAATGCTGTCACAGCAGAAATGCATCCTCTGCAACGACAGCCAGGAGTTCAGTGGCATGGGGGCAGCTGCAAGTTTAAAGAGGTAAATTGTGCCATTGTGCTGTTGGTCTGCCAGTGTTTGGACATTGCTCCCTCCCCAGTGCTTGGTCTGCGGGGAACTGAAAAGCTTCAGAAGGAAATTCTCATTTTCCAGGAGAGGATTTTTATTCGGGAAGAAAAGAATTGCAGGCAAGTTGGATGTTGTTGTGAGACTTCTCCCAGGCAGAAGCCTCTGCATGTGTTAGAGGGGGCTCCTTCAGAAGCAGGAACCTGAGATTTGTCAAAGCACAGAAGGCTGCCAGGCTGCTGTGCTGTGCCCGTTGGAAAATTAAGTCCCCTCCTGAAGCATGAGAAGGGAGATGACAGGAAAAAAAAAACAACTTTTAAAAAAGATATTTGCTCTTAAGCAAGGCAAAACTGCGTGTCTGTGCCTCCTGCAAGAAACAGCTTAGCTGGCTGCTTCCTCCAATAGCTGCATTCACCAAAGTGAAAAATCCTGCTGAAATTCCATTTAATCCAGGCTCCTCATTCCTTTAGGTCTCTGGAAAAAACATTCACAGACCTTGTACGTGTGAGGACTGAGCAGCCTGGAGTTTAGGAAGTGTTTTGGCCACTCAGTTAGAAGTTTTCTAGTGTGGGCAGTGGGAACAAGTACCAAGATGATGCTGTGCAGGGGTTTGGGAGCCCTTCCCAGGAGGAAGTGCTGATGTGGGAGCTGACAGTCCCTGCTCAGTGCAGTGGCATTCAGAGGTACAGGACTGGGATGTGGTTTGGAGGAGGGGGAGGAGAGTTAAATCTGCTGCCTGTTTTCATTTTGTCTGTTGTGCTAGCTGGTAGATCTGGAGTTGCAATAAGAACTCCTTCATATTTAATATCAGGCCTGAGGTGCCTGGGCCATAACCTCAGGGAAAATTAATTCCATGGACTCTGGATCAGATCTTTGATGAATGATCCTGGGCTTGTGGGCTTTGCTGGGTTTTGTTTTGCTCTATAAAAATATAAATGAATGTATTAAATCAGAACTACGTAATTTTTCCTCCTGAAATGTTTTTTATAAACATTTGCTGATTGAAATGCACAGCACAGGCACCCAGAGCACAGATGCAAATGTCTTCATTTTCCAGATGGAAAGACTGAGGGAGAGGAAAGGAGAGAACGGTTTGTTCAGCTGCAGGGGAAAGTTGATATTAGAGGCAGAGCTGGATTTTAGAAACCTTCATTTCGGTTGTGTGCTCTCCCAGCAGCCTGGGAGCACTAGGCAGGATCAGTTTCATAGGCTTGATCAATGAGATAGAGAAATCAGTTTGTACAGGTGTGATTTTGTGTGTGGGCACGTGAGATCTGCAGAACACAGGGCCTGGCAAACATTTTTAGCTCTTTTGGGTGCAACCAGCTCTGGAGGTGAGTTCCCCTCAGTGTCTCGCAGGCAGTGCTGAATTGACAGGATAACTGAAGTGGGTGTAATCACATGTTCCACATTACAGCATTGACAGCATCCTGCTCCTTCTGGGTGTTATTAAAGCTGGGGGGACACAGCTGCACTGCCCTGAGCTCGCCGTAACGAGCACAGCACTCGGGTCACGGAAACAACCAACATCTACAGCCCCACGGGGAAAGGGCTCTCAGGAAAAGGATTTTTCCCACTCCTCCCAATTTTCTCAAGCATTAGTGCAGTGCTGAAGTCCACTCTGCAGAGGCAGAAATCGTCAGCAGCACAGCTGTGGTGGGATCACACTGAAGGACAAAAACCCAGCTGCTTCAGAGGGGTCGGGTGTGAAGACCTCCTTGGGCTCGAGGCAGATAGTTTCATACTCATGTTGTGCACTCCAACAGCATTTTCCTAAAATTTAAGCCAAGACTTGGATCAATTGAGACAGTCTTCAAGGCAGCAATCAGCAGAGAAGGCAGGGATCAAAGAGTGTGGCTGGAGAAAGTGGCCTGGTGTGCGTTTGTTATGTTATTCAGAGAGTGCACTAAAGGCTGTTGGTTCAGCTGTGTGCCCCTTCCACGGGGCTTCAGCCAGAGAATATTCTTGGATTCAGTTCCAAAAGGGGGGAAAACGTATTTCCTTTTAGACACTGCTCTCTTTTTCCTTGTTTGATAGCTGCTGCCAAAGAGGGGTGGCCTCAGATGTGGGTTTTTTTAGCAAAGGGCCATAGGAAAATATTTCCTGGTAACCAGACTTTACTAGTTGGATCCTATTTGTGGGACACATTAGTATAACCATGGTGCTTTGTATCTCTTGATTAACATGGTGAATAGCCCAGTGGAAAAATAAAACACCCTTCTGTTATCAGTAACAGAAGTGATGAGGTGGGAAATGGGAAGGGCAGAGCAACACCCTGGTTTAGGTGTCTGAGCATCGGGCATTTGTATCCCAGAGAGGAGCTTATCTGGGCCATTATGCTCTGAAATCAGTGGCATACGTGAATTTCTAAAGCACTGCTGGGGGATCAGGGATGGTAACATTAACCTGCTGGTACAGTGTGGAGGGCTGGCTGGAAAGGAAACGAGCCAAAGAAAATAATTGCGGGGTTAAATTTCACTCTGCTCTCCTTCCCTCCCTCCTTCCCTTCCTGTTTGTGTGTTGCTGTGAGTCCCGTTGTCATGGGACTCCTCTGTGGTGCCATTTGTTTGTCACTTCATCCCACCCTGGACTTTGCCTCTTCCCTGTGCTCCTGCTTGGCTGCTCCCTTAATCTCCTCTCTCCATGGTTCAGGAACCGTGCTTGTGTTGGCTCAGCACCATGCAGAGCCCAGCTCACCCTGCACAGCCCCTGAGGGCCCAGGAACGTGTCCTGTGGGGTGGCCCAGCTTCCCAGGGAGGCTTTGGAGCCCCCAGTCTGGAGCCAGCGATTGCAGCGGGATCCAGGGCAGCTGTGCAGGACCGGCCTGGCCACGTCCAACATTCTCAGCAACCCCTGTCAGCACAGAGCTCACATTCCAGACATGTCTGGAGCAGACAGCGGGATGGACAGGGCACAGAAAGGCAGAGGACTTTGTTCCCTCACAAGTGCTGGCTCAGGCGCTCCGCGGTCGGACGAGGGCTGGAATCCTGTATTCCCCCAGAAGTTAGACCCCAGAAGTCCCAGTCGTGTTCTGACCAGCAGCAGTCCCTGACTGGATGCCTGCACCCCTCTGCCTCCAGCCTTTACAGATCCAGGAGCTTGGATTTTGCTCCTGTCCCCATTCCTGCAGAGCACCGAACAAAAGCCCAGCTCCAGCTCTCCAGTTCAGCCTTCATACCCACTCTTTTTGTGAAAAGATAAGGAAAACCACGGAGGAGATTTATGTGCAACTTCTGTTTGGCTCCAGAGCTCAGCCATGGAAGTGGATGAGGGAGCTGCCAGCTGTAGAGAATACGAAGTGTTAGTATGCAAAGGCAGCAAAACTCGAGCAATTCACATTGCTGAGCCTTCTGCATCCCGGTCCAAGCTGTTTGTTACGGCAGTGTCAGGTCTGGGAAGGCTGAAATACAGCAAATGCCTGGTGTACAGGTTTGCATATCAATAGCACAAGTGTTTGCTGGCTTGCTTTGAGGCAGAACAGAGCAGAACTGGTTCTTGAGGTCGGGGAGCAGCACCAGGGCTGAGCCTCTGAGCCTGCAGTTGGTGTTTGCTGTGCAAGCTTTCTTCTCTGGCAAGCTCCAGCTATTTGTCTGAACGCTCCAGCTTCCCTACAGCACTCTGGGTACGGTTACATCATCCCCTTGCACGTCCTTCTGCTCACAATACCTCATCTGAATCGCTTTGCCCACTGAGAAAAGACTCCAGCACTCAGCAAAGCAGATCCCAGCTGCTTCTGCCTGGTTAAGCTGGTTCCTGGAAGCCAAACAGGACTTCTTCAAAGGAATCCAGTCTGTGCCCCAAACCAGCAAAAGAGTAGAATTGTTTTGTGTGCGTAGCCTTAGATTTTAATTGGACTGTGAACAACGAGGTTTGTCCCTTTCTCCAGCCTCCCTGGCACGCTGGTGCCGGTGTTCCTGTCATTATTAACTCCTCTGGAAGCTTGGGCAGGGAGCCTCTCACTGCCCGGAGTATAAACTGCTGCTTACAGTGCCAGTGTGACAGTGGAGATCTGTAGGAAGTTATTTTAGTTTTATTAATTTGCTTCAGTTTGAAAACTGTTTGTCTGCAAATGGGAAAGCAGCATTCAAAGCCAAGGTTAACACAATATTGAGATGCATACAGATTTCTGAAGGATATCCTTTGGTAGGATCCCTCAGGTCTCCAGTTTGGTGTTGGAGTAGGGCAGTCCATGATGAGATCATTCATTCTTTTATTCTCTGAAGGAAAACTGGAGAGCTCTGTACCTTGATTTATCATTATGGTGCTGTTCTGTCACCCTTATCTGTTGCTCAGAATTCAACAGATAAAGCTGTTTATAATGTTTACTGCCTGGATTGACTTATTTCCTGGCTGAACCAGAGCAGATTGGCTCTCTGCTAAATCCCACTTTCAGCTGGCTGATGTTTTGGAGAGCACAAGGCAGTCGGTGGGTGCCACGCAGATGACAGTAAGAACAGGAATCCAGCTCTGGGGAAAAGAAACTGTGTCTGCTGGGAGCCAAATGTGATCTTGGGCATGGGCTGCATTCCTTTGCTTGCTTGTGATCACAGCGGAATTGTGCCATGGAAGAGATTTTATTTCCAGTTGATATTTTTGTATGAAAAAAAGTGTGGGTGTTTGAACATTCTAGGAAAAGTGAGCCACCCTCGCAGGGTATGTTTACCCAATCTTTTAAAATGTTCACTTCCTCTGACATTCTTATTTATCTTGGCACATAAATACCAAGTCAAGCTGTTTCCCCTTCCCTGAGCTCAGTGTTTTTGAAAGAAGCTGATGTTCAGCCTTGCTAAAGAATTCCAGAACCCTTGAGAGGAGGACCTGGACAAGGAGAACGATGCTGTCGTGCAAGAACATCCTCCCAGATTTTCTGCTTCTTGTAGCAAACTGAAAAAAAAAAATCCCAACTCAGAAGGACCATGTGATGCCAGTGCTGCAGGTCTTATCCCATTCTGGATAATATGATTACAGCAAGTTTAAAGGTTAACCCGTGTGCTGTAAATATATCATCTTATTATACGAATTTTCTTATCCTAAACCCGTCTAGAAGGGATGAAACAGCATTTCTTAAGCACTTCACAAGGCCTGTCATTATAGTGGAGGTTTCTCAGCAGTCTTGAAAGCATTTGAATTACTGTATAATGATATTCTGTCATCTCTTAGCAAGGCTCACACTCTAAACACTTTTACACACAATAGAAATTAAAATGGAATTGAGTAAATTCTGTCTCTCAAATTCGCAGGCTGTGTAGTGATTGTCTGGGTGCTCTGGATTAAATTGAGGCTCATATCTAAAAGAGCTGGGTTACTTGGAGTAACAAATTGTAAAATGTGAAATAGTAGGTCAGATGTGGAAAATCAAATATTAATGCTTTCTGTACACCTTTTTTTCTAAAGTCTGTGCATTATAGGCACAGGTTTGGCTTTATTCTTTTTCCATGCATTAGAATTTTGAAAAAGGAAGGGTTTTTTTACTTTAAATACACAGTTTATCGGGTGAAAAAATATTTGCCATGTAAAGAATTTTTTCTAAAAATGTACAAATGCAGTCGATATGGTGGTGTTGGGGTCTTGGGCACGTGTGCCATTTTCATGATCTCAGTTGAGCTCCGTTCTCCAGCAGCCCAGGAGCTTTCCCAGGAGCTGTTGGTCTGCTCTCTCCAGCGTTGCACCTGAGGAAAATTCATTGGGACCATACCAGGAAATGCAGGCAAAAGCTACCACGTGCAGTTACCCTTTGCAGGGGGCAGTGATGGTGATGAAGTTACTAAGGCACACCAGAGAAAATCCATATTTTAATATGCATCCCCTATGCAGGACCAGTTCTCTCTGCAGTTGCCTCCATGTGGATCCCAGTGAGATGCTCTCAAATTTATTTCTATCAGTTCCTGGGTTGAAAGATGTTTTCTCCTCCCCTGGTTTGTGCTGTTACTTCACCCCCTTCATGACTTCTCTCACTTTAGACTTTCAGGATGGAGTTCAGTGTGGCTGATCCTTCCCTGAGGGTGTTTCCTGGCTGGTTTTGTTCTCAAGAGTGGTCTCAAGCAACCCCAGAGGGCAGCATGAGGGAGACAAGTGGCTGATGCTGCCACTGCAGCACCCTCGTGGCTGGGTCAGTGCTCCTGCTGACCTCTCTGTTTAGAGCATCACCTCAGTGCACACTTGTTTCTCACTCAGCAGAGTTGAATTTGAGGTGTGGGAGATGCAGTTTGAGGCAGCTGAAAGCAGAACAGCAGACAAGGACGTGTATCAGAGGGGAGACACGTTCATACTTTCCAAGCACAGGAAAATACAGCAGGACTTTCTTGGGTGATCTTTGGTAGCCAGGCTGCAAGCCTGATTTGTGGTTTTGTACCAAGAGCTGAGCAGCAGAGTGCAAACCTCAGGCTGGTGGGTGCTGAAAGGTGCTGCCCAAAGGTTTCTGTCTGCTCAGGGTGTGCAGAGAACCTCCCCTGCTGGGACATGCCTCTGGTACCTCAGTGGGAAAAGCTGGGGAGAGGAGGAGGGACTGGGGGGGAGGTTGGTCTGGAGCTGTGGGTCCCTCTGCAAATCATGGCCAAATGATAATGAGCTAATCTAGGTCCTAAAGCCATCAGGCACAGTCTGCCAGGAAATGCAGAAGCTGCCATTCCTGAAGAAGGGGAGTTTGCACTGGCTGTGTGATACTCTGTGCTTTGTACCTCTCAATCTATTTTGTGAGCAGCCTGAATATCAACAAAACCAGCAAAATTCTGAGATGTTGTGGGCATCTCCCACACTTATCTGGAGCTCTTAAATGTGCTTGTGTGATTTTTCACAGCTTCAAATTGGTGTGTTTTAATTCCTGCAGTTCCTAGAGGAAAAAATGCCTGGCTGTATTCATGCATTTGAACATTTAATGAGAGAGCTTGCCTTGCCTGATTGTACTTGTCACAGCACTGTTTCACCAACGATAGAGACACTCATTTGTGACTGTCCTGACAGCACAGAGCAGAGTCTGCCTCATATTGTAATGTAAAAGAAATAAAGGCTTGTGGGCATGAAGTGAAATGAAAATACTTGAGACTTCATACCAAACTGTTCAGCCCTTCCTGAGCATTTTGCTGGCTGTGGTCTGGTTCTGGCAGGTACTCTGTCTGCAAGTGTTCTAGAGAATCAGAACTAATGGAAATGAATATTTTAATTGATCCCTTCAGTTGTGCAGAAATAACTAGATGGTTTCGGTTCCCTAAATAAGAACAGAAAAATGTGTGAGCAAAGCTGGTCACACAGCAGTCGTGTTCCAAATGATTGGATCACTGCAAAGAGTCTTCTTTCTTTAAATAGCCACCCTATTAGCTGAAGAATGGTAGAACAGCTCTGGAAGGCATTTCTGTGACACTAAATTATGCTTGTGCAGGATCTAACTCCCTTCTCTGAGTCTGACCTTCATCTGCCGAATTCCGACAGCCCCAACGTGAGACACCCTTGCCGAGCCTGAGTGAGCTCAGGCCTGGCCAGCTGAGATACTTTTCTATAATGGCTTGTGTGGCAGGGCCTTTGTGGTGCAGAAAGAGCCAGGTTTGTGTCCCTGGACACTGGTGGGATGGGGCCTGACATGGGGCAGCTCAGCTCAGCACTGCAGCTCTGGAATACGGGCACGGGTTTATGGCCGTGTGGCCCCAGTTGTGTGCAGAAACCACAGAGGCTGCCTGCTGTTGGACAGGGGCTTTAACTGGATGAACATTTTTGTGTTCCAAGCTGAAATAGCTCCATGGGGTTCCTGCAGAGCCCAGCAGCCCCCGTGTGAGCCAGCCCTGGGCGGCACCGACCTCGCCCACGGAGCTGGAGCTGCCCCTGGTCAGCAGGGCCTCCAGGGGATGTTCCACACCAGGGCACACCAGCTCACTTGGTTTGCAGGGCTGACTCCCACGCTGAACAATTACTTCTAAAGCAGCCTTTACCCTCCACCCCCATGGCACAGTTGCCTTGTCAGCGTGCAGGAGCCACCCGGCAGTTTCCCTTCAGCGCGGTACCAATTTTAGCTCCTGAGGAGTGCTCTGCTACAGATTCATGCCAAGGCACTTTCTGTAAAACAATCAAGAAGAGTTTCTTTGTGTGCAAATACCTGTTTTGTTTGGCTGCCAGAGCGCTGCACAATTATGGACCTTTAAATTTAGAGGGAGGAATTTTTGGTTGGAGTAACAGATGTTTATTTCTCAACATAGAGATCTGAAGCAGGACTTCACAAAAGCAGGTTTGGTCCCTCTCAGAAAGGTTCCAGAAACATCCTTAGAGGGCTTGAAATGCATTTTTCTAATAACTGAAGCTCTCTTTCTATTCATTTTTATAACCAAAAAAAAAAGAGAAAATAACTGTTTACCATATGAGGAAATATATTTTCAATATTCATAAAATGCTCCAAACAACTGCTTCCTTTTATTTGCCAAAACAGGGCGGAGCAGTGAGTTTTGTGATTGAGATCACCATCACCAAGAGGGATGAGCTGTTGGCTCGGTGGTGATGTAATCCTAATTTAATGTTCATCATTTTTTAAAAATTCTATAAATTTGGTTTAAATTGGAAGAGAATCCTCAGAGTATTTTTTCCTTGCAGCCTCAGTGCACAGGTCCCTCGTTACCTTGTGCGAAACATCTGCAATTAAAATTCTCTCCTGAGCGTGAACGTTTCTGGCCTGGTTGCATCTGCAAGCTCCGAACCTCTCCCAGCCATCCTGATGATGAATACAAATCATTTCATGCTTTTATTTGTCAGCACATTACAGGGCAGGAACAAGAGAGGGAGTTTAATTTGCAACATAATTGGTTCTTTTGTGGATCTGCGATAATTAAATGTGCCTACATGGACAGGCAGCCAAGACAACACCGTCCGCACTCACTGAAAATGTAACTGTTGCTTTGCTTCAGAGCAAACTGAGAGTAAAATCTGAGGCAGAGCCCTTTTTAGTGCCAGCACGGGGAGATTCTCCTCTCACAGCTCCCTTCAGCTGTGGCCTGCTGCTGACCCTGAACTGTCATTTGCAATAGGACTAAGATGCCACCTTCCATGTCTGTTCTGGAGCGAGCTGGTGCGCCGTGACAGCCGGATGGGAAGTGGCCTGATATGATTACTGTGAGGGGTAATAGAGAGTAGACATTCTGAGTGTCTGAGGAAATGCTGCTTTCTGAAAGCTTACAGATTTGGTTGGCTTCTGGCCGCAGATTCTTCCCGTCAGCAAACCCGAGGAATGCCTTTGCCACACTCTGTCGCTTGGCCAGGATTAAGCTCCAAGTGTCCAGCTGAAGCAGACTAATCCTCAGGCTGTGCTGAATGAACTGTCTGTAGGCTTGTTGCATAACCAGTTCAGGGAGAAAGTTCTTCCAGACCCTGTGTCACAGGCAGCCCCTGGGACAGGTCAAACACAGCGAGCCACAAGCACCCATGTGTCCCCTGAGAGTGGCCCACGGGGGGCTCGGCGTGTGCTTGGGTTTGCTTGGGACACCCAGAGCATCTTCAGGCTGTGAGCCTCATGTTTGGGTCAGACATCAAGGCAGAAAGGGGTCAAATTGGTGTTCCCGATTCCTGAAATTACTGCAGGCTCTGCTGGGTGGAGAAAAAGTTGTGCTTTCTCCGTGGAGGAGCCTTGGATCACCTGGAGTTGTCCCACCTGGCCAGGCACTGTGCTGCCGTGGGGAGGGAGGTGAGGAAGTGGCCACTGTCCTTTAGAAACCTGGCACAGGACTCACAGATTGCCACAGAGGCACAGGATATTTTGAGCTGGAAGGGACCCACGGGGACCATCGAGTCCAGCTCTTAGGGAATGGCCTGTCCATGGGGTGAACCCACAGCTGGTGCTACCAGCACCCTGCTCTGGCCAGCTGAGGGGGAGCGCTGAGCTCTCCCCTTGCCCCCTTAGGCATGCTAAACCACCAACGTGTGTAGAGAAGGGAGGAGGTCCAGGAAAGGCCTTCTTCAAAACAGAGATGTGACCTTTTCTTCCCCACATCCTGAATTGGCTCCCACAGAATTTATTTCGTGCAGGTAGGAGGGAGGGTCAGGAAAAGAATAGGAGATATTTCAGTTTTATTGAAATTGTCTCTTCTGTGAGCATGTGGCAATGCTCATATCCAAAATCATCTCGTCCTCACTGTGCTGGGCTGTAAAAACAGGAGTACCTCCTAGACAGAGGATCATAAAGAAAACCTAATCTCACACTGGGGACTGGGCAGTTTTATTGTTCCTTCCAGAAAGCCAGACAAGACCTTGCTCAGTTTCTATTCCAGTATATATCCGTGCTGTGTAAATAAATTTGAGATGAGGGCTTTTAAATGCACTTGTACAGCTTGTTTTGAAGGTAATGGAAGCAGATTAACAATATAAAACTGCTGCAGAAAGTGCTGCTTATTATGATAGGCTTGACCTGAAGATAAACACGACCTCAAGGAACGGCAGGCGCAGGGGCTGTGGGGAATTGATGCAGGTGAAGAGCTGGTGAGAGCTGGGAGATGCTTGTGTCTGTACACATGGGGTAAAGGAGAAAATGTGAGCAGAACATTTCCTAAAATAGCCAAGCAGTCCCTGCAGTGTGTGAGACACAGCACATATTGTGGAGCTTGGTTATCTCGTAAATGATTTCTCTCTATTGTCATTCACAGGACACAACTGTTTGCAGTGTGCACTGCAGCATTTTGGGCACCTGCTTAAGTGAAAATTCAGAAGTAAATGTTTTTCCTTTGGAATTTATTAAAGACCTTTCTGCTGTTGTAAGGACACTGTTTCACATGCTGCTCTCAAGTCAATTGTAGCATAATTTAAAACTGCTGTTGCATCCTACCCTGCACTGCTGTCTCATCACCCTCGCCCTTGGGGTTTGAGAGCAAGTACATTCTGTAGAGATAAAAAAACCCAAGCATATTGTGTCTGTCTGCAAAATTACATGTACACACGTAAAATCAAGGGACTAAAGCACTGGGTATAAAAGCAATTTAATCAATAAAGGGTTATTTACTCTTAAAAGATTTAAGCATAACACCATGGGTAATTCAGGGCCAAGAGGACTCTGTAAGTCCAGCAGTTTCTAGACCCCACTACAGCATTTTGTGCTGTGGTGAAATGACTGGAGCCAAAGAGCCAACTGGATTCTGGGCAACCATTACCTCATAAATGCAGTCCTAATAGTCTACAACGTTTGCTAGAACACCATATTTCAATTCTTCTGTTTGTGAACAAAGAATTCTAAGCTGCCTTTTGGACCTGGAAGAAGACTGCAAGGCCTCTCGGATGGTATTTTGTAATTACCATGGTGCACCAGTATTTAATGAGGGACAGAAGACATGAGGCTTTCCCTCCCTGCAACTCTTGGCCTGCAGCAAAGCACTAAAACTGCACATTTCTGCTGAGCTGCCCCTGTTGAATGTGCTGCTGGAGACTCTCATTAGCCTCCCATCCCAGTCTGAGCAGGCAATTAAAGCCTGGGGAAGCTGGATAAAAAATCAAGCATGGAGCTGGTTGGGGAGGGATGGGTTTCCCCCACCGTGAAAGGCAATTAGCTGTAAATTGTACTTAAAGAGTTTAATAGCACAATATGCAGCTCATCTTCCCTTTGCCTGGGTGTTTATACCTGAGAAATAGGTTGTGATGTTGTTGTTTATTTACTGGTCTGGAAAATACCTTCATCAACAGATTCTCTTCAGAGATGCTATGACAGTTGGGTGATGTGTCAAATCAGCAGGTATTTACTGCTGATGGTGCAGGAGTTGGCCTAGGCAGAATGGCAGGTTGATTACATGGAAGAATTTTCTCTCTCCTTCCCATTTCATGTTGAATGCTTTGCTTTTTGTGATGCCTGCTCTGTGTCACAGCCTGTGGGGACTCTTTTCTTTTACACGTTCTTCTTTCCGTGCTGTTATTTCCTCACTTACATGTTAAGTGACAGATGCAAGGGAATAAAACTATCCCCACACCTCACACTAGTGAGAGTGAAGAAATAAATAAAATAAATAGTCCTTTTTGCAGTGATTACAAAGTCCTTCCATTATCCCTTTGCCATGCTGGGAGTATTCTTCCTAAGGAGTTTAGGTTTTAGTAGTTTATGGCATAACTTCCCATTTAGCCATTTGAAATGTTGACTTTGAGTGACCACTGACCTGACAACCTGCTGCATCCGTACCTGTCCATCACCAGAGGGATGCCTCTCCCAATCCATCATCAGGATAGTGCAGAATTCTGGTTTGTACAAGGTACAGTCAGGGAAATTCTGTTCATAACTGACAGACTCTCATTTCTCTTAAAATCCTTTATTTCTGCTGATATCTCTGGCTGGATGTTAGAACTGAAAACAGCGAAACTGCTGTGGCTCATTCTGAATGTTTATGGCCCTGTTTCCTTGTGTGTTAATCTGGTATTATGTATGTGAAATGGGTGGGGACCTGGGTGCTGCATATGTAAATAAAATCAAATTTAAAAGCCTGTCTGCATTCCTTAAATGTGAGTGCCTCACTCCAGTGACTTTGGGCAGGAGGAAGAGTGCTCTGGGTGAGGCTGTGAGCTGTGTAGAAATCTGACCCCTAGGAGTTTTCTCGTTTTCTATTCATTCTTTTCCCCAATGTTGTGGTGGTCCTAGAAGTGAGGAATTAATCTAGTCAAATTATTTCCTGATCACCCTCCTCAAAAGAGACTTGTGGTCTTGGCCTTCACTGGCCTTGAAGAGACAGGAGAGCTCAAGCTCCTGGTTCAGGGATAGGAAAATGCAAAGTGCCACTGTAATGCTTTAGTTTAACCCCATACTCCACCCAGGTGATTCTCTGGAGGGAAACGGTTGTAAATAGGACAATGTTCTGTTTTGATGATGGAAAAAGTTCAATTATTGCAAGTATTCAGTTTAAAAGAAAAGCCATGTAGACGTAGGCACCATGGCTGAGGGTTTCCCAGCACAGCCCTGTGTTGTCAGCACCAAGCACCTGTTTTCAGCTTCCAGCCCCTGTGCTATCACACTTCCAGAGTACCTTGGAAATCCCCACCCTCAGTCTTGAACCTGGATTTTTGTCTTTTCTCAGAAGCTCTGAACTTGGTTTCTGACGTGATTGCTCTATTTTCTGTTTTTTTAAAGGCAACCCCTTAATTTGTGGGTTTAAGGTAATTTCTGAAGGTGTTGGTGCACTGCTCGTGTACAAAGCTGTGAGTGCTGTGGCCCTTCATCAGGTGGGTTATTGGAGGAGGATCTGGACAAACTTCCATTGTCTGTTCATGACAAGGGTCTGACATGAGCAGTACTATTAATGAACACTGCCAGGAAGGGGATATTGAATTAATAAAACTAATATTATCATTTGGGCTTCCACTTTCCAGATTGCTACCAATACCAGGCAGATTTTTTAGACCTAAAAGTCATACACTAAACTGAGACTAGAAAGGGTGGAAAGCTTTTGAGTCACCTCTGATCACTACTGGCAAAGTGCTATATTAACACTTTGTATTCTTCTAATATAGCTCATGACTTGCATGAAGATGAAAATGTTATTCCTGTTCCCTCAGAATTAAACATTTACAGCTGCAAATGGTGTCTTTTGCATTTGTAAATTTTATCTTGTTAATATTTATAAATCCTTCAACAAAACAAGCTTGCACACAAGGCATTAATGTAGGTTTTATATTTCCTTACAGAGTGCCTTAATATAAGGAACACAAAATCTGAGTTAGAACATGCAGTAGAAAAAACCATTAGCTTTTACTACACACAGAAGGAACAAAATAATTACAACATGATATGTGTTTATTAATCTTCTGAAATTCACTCTTTTCTTTCTGTTGTTTGGAAAATATGAACAAAATATCACAGTGGTTCTGACTCTGATCAGCTGGGATTCCCAGCTGGTGGCTGATAACAGCCATTGCAGTTTCAATGGAACCAGGAAGGGTTTTTAAAAGTGTTGGACATCGCTGAATGCATTTACTGTGGTTTTATCTCATTCTCCAGTGTTTCTCCCTTCAGTTCATTTGCTTTTGCTACAGCAGGATCATACCTGTTTCATTATTCATCTGTTTATCAAGAGCAGCTCTGAAACAAACCATATTGGAAAAAACCAGCTGAATAATGGTGCTAATCATAATCTTCTTGGGGTCTCGTGCCCTAAAAATCTTGTTTATCCATATGTATATTCATACAGCCAGAAAACTCTCTCCATCTCTGGGAAAGGCAAAGTCCCTAAAGATGCTTAAACCTTTTGTTCAGGCAAGGCTTTGTGAAAGCTGCTGTGTGTTTCCCCACACTGCAGCAGGGTGATTTCAGTGCAGATTTGTCTGTGAACACGAAGGAACCTCATTTCATCATCCTGGCAGTGACTACAGTGTTCTCTTGCCAGCAGGAGGAAGTTCTAGCAAGCTGCATCTGAGAGATTTGGGGAGCAACATTTCCCAAAGCAAATATTGATAGACTTTTAATATTCTAAACCAGCACAACTTCAGCAAAATGCATGGTGTGCCACCTGATCTTCAGTTCTCCCAGATGGGAAAATGACTGCTTCATCAGAGGGCAGCACGAGACCCTTCAAAGGCCAAGAGTGCCACAAAACTGGCATCAGGAAAGATCTGCCTCTTTGTGCAGACTGACCTAAATGCTCTTTAGCAGTGTCAGGTGAAATAATAAACAGTCTTCTTGGCTGCAGGATTTTAATACAAAGTGCCAGGTTTACATGAACAGAAAGAGGCAGAGATAGACGTGCCCCTCAAGGCCAAATTGTTTCCTCTTTCGTCAAGCAAATGTGGTTAAGTTTTCTCTCTCATATTCTTACAGGAGCTGGGTATAAGTACTGAGCTATTTCAGTTGAGTCTTTATTCCAGCACCAGTCTCAAACCTCTCAGGTTATTCTGCTTACTGTCAGCTCCGTGGTGGTTTTATCCTGCATGAGGAATTATGGCACTGTGTTGCTTGGTTCAGCCTGAAAGGTCACTTGGATTATTTATACAGCAGCCTTTCCAGGCTGCAAACCAAAACAGTACATCCATGTTGAGCCTATTATTGGAAATCATAAGCTTTATCTATCTGAATATAATTAATTGGGAAAATCCATATTATTTTGTACCATTTAAATATAGAATCAGATGAAGTGAAGAGGTTGTTTCCCCCAGCAAAATTTCACTCATTTTCGAGATTGCTTTCTACTTACAGAGCTTTAGATTTACCACTTTTTAGGGTCAGTTCCCAAGAGCTGCACACAGATTTGGGGCTTATACCTGATGTATGTTATGCTTTAGCCATAAATAGAGCAATAATGGTAAAGATCAGCATCCTCACCCCTTCCCATGCCAGGCAGTGTGAGCTGTTGCAGCTGCTGAGCAGGCTGCTCCCTTGGAGCTGCTGTGCCTGTTGTTTGAGCCCATGGAATATGAGTATTGTTTCCAAACTGTCTGCAGTAGCTGGGCTTTGAGCACAACAAATTAAATGGATCAGGTTTATATAACTGCTGTGGTGACAGCACAGCAGAGAGAGTCTGAGTGGCTTAGTTCTAATAAACCCACTGGGGTCCCAAAAGAGAGAGTGGTGCAGAGAAACATTCCAAACATGGCTAATGTACCAACTAACAGTGTATACTTAAAATAAAAATTGCATCTTAAATCCTCTTACCAGAGCAGCCAGGAAGACTTAATTTCAGCCTCCTGCTCATTTTTGTCTGGCCTCTTGATGCGAGTACGTCTGACCACACTTCATAGAAACGAGCCAAGAGGAGAAGCTTTTTGTGCCTTTGTCTTTCACCCAGAGGGAAACATTCTAATGGCTTTGGTAAATTGATTAAATTGTGTTTTGAATGGTGCAGACTTGGAACATTCAGTGTGTTTCCGGGTGCTTCCCTCACAGAGCCCAGCTTGCTCCAGGCGTTTGTTCCCCATCTGGGATTTTGCCAAACTCCTCTCCTCTAGCAGAGCTGTTCAGAGCTCTGGCTGTGGTTACCAGACGTCCAGAAAGCCTGGTTAGCTGCTTTTAGCTCCAAATTCTGTTGCTTTTCCTCTTATGCAAAGTCAGATCTTCTCTGCTTCCTTCACAAATACAGAGGGGATTGTCACCTCTGAGGGAGATGCTGTTCTGCCAACTCCAGCTGTACACGTGAGTCAGCATGTTCTGGGAGCATAAATGCTGGGATGTCTTCTCCAAAATAAAACTCCCTGAGGTTTTTGGAAAGCCTATTGCCTCCCTTTTGCTGTTCTTATCTCATACTCGTAGATGAGCTCATATAATGCCTTCTGTGGAGTTTGAGTGTGTGAGGACATGGGCATGTGGAGCCCTCTCAGTACAGAGCTGAGTCTTCTAAGGAAAGTTGTATTCTGGATGAAGAAAATCTGGCATGCAGTTGGAATTAGTCTGAGTAAAGAATGAATCCCTGAGAATTTTGTACGGTGATTTTCTTACATGATAAAATTCATCACAGACAAGAAGTTATTTTTATTTGAAAGCTTTGCAGAAGTGGCTAGGCTTTATCAGGTTTGAAACAATGAATCCTTCATTTTTAGAAGTGAAGAGTGTGTGTGCCATCAGAATTCCCTGCAGGACCACTGGAGCAATATGCCATGGGCAGCATATGCAGGGATTTTGAGCAGATTTCTGCTCTAAAGTCTATCCTTGATTCTGCATGGAATATTGCTGCAGCGAGTGCCTGTGAGGCTCGAATTCAGCGTGCTTCATTGTGAATGCCTGGGGTTCTCTTTTGCTTTACTTATATTTGTTTGCATTGTAGGGAGGGTAAATGCAGGTGTGGACAGGCAGGTTTTTGTCAGAGCTCTCGAGGTTACATTTTAGGGCAGGGGTAGGTGAAGGCCAGCCTTGAATATTCTGTACAGTGTGGAAGGCGTCACCTTTCCTCTGTGTTAGTGGTGCCTCTTCCTTCCAACAACCCTAAACTGGAACTTGCTCTCAACAGCCCTAACATAGAGCTGGTGCTCTGGTGTGTGTCAGTGTGAGTGCTTTCTTCAGACCTAACCAAACCCCGAATCCTGGCGCTCGGCTCTGTGTCACTGAACGACGATGGCAGGAACTTTAAACTCCATTCCTCTTGGGGACGGCTCCATTGGTGCCACTGGCAGTGTCCACTGTCCAAAATGTACTAGTTTCCTGGGAATTTCAAAAAGAATCCGTTCAAAATAACTCCAGCTTGGACAGTTTGTCTGTTTCATTCCTGCTGGGTTATGGGGGAGGTTTTGGGACAGTAGAAAAAAGGATGTTTTGAGTATTTCTCCATTAGTGAAAGCTAATTCGATGAATAAAAACTCCAAACCACAACAAATGCCTTCCTGCTATCAATACCTTCATCCCCAACAGCTAGAATATGCTGTAAGTAGAGATTTAATATAAAATAAATGTAAGAAAACATCCCTGAAGAGCATCAGGACAGGCTCTGCTGAAAGCAAAATGAGTGATCTCATTTATGTTGAGCACAGGCAGATTCTTTGTCTACACTGTGTGGAAAGAGAACCACGTAAATAAAGGTGCATCTTTGCTGCCAGTTTTAAGTTACTTGTTGAAAATCACAATGGTGGGTAACAAAAGCCTGTGGAGTGATATGGGAGAGAAGCTCCTGGCATGGCTGTGGAGCAAGCAACTGATACAGTTTGGACACACTGCACTGCTTGGGCAATTATTTTAGTAAATTTTGTGCTCATCCAACTATAAAAAACTAGAGGGTTTTGTGTTGTCAGTTGAGACTATCAGATACAGAGTTGCAAGACTAAAAGTTCTTAATTTCTCTGATTTTGGGGGTTTTTTTGGTAGGAAGAAAAATAATGTTAAATCAAGTACGCCTGAATTTCTTGAGATTAAATCTTAAACTGATTGAGCAACATTTCACATTTCAATTACTTTGCAATTCATAATTTAAACGAAAGATGGCATAATATCCAAGCTGGTGATCCAAACAAGGAAATGGAACAGGTTTCCCACACTTCTTGTTGAGCTGCAGGTGTCTCCATTTTTCTTCTGTCTCTAGCAAGTCAGAATTGTCTTCCTAGAATTAAACACCAGGGTTTTAGTTGATAACTAAGCATGTCCTCCACTGTTTCCTTTGTTCCAGTGGGGCTGCAAACCTCAGTGTGCTGGTTTTTGGTTAGAGGCTTCAGGCCCAAAGCAGTGCTCTGTTCATGGTGAATGTCATGGCGGGGTGATGCTGTAAAGTATTCTGTATGTCCCTCTGGGACTGTAAATGCGTTACAGGGGCCTGCTCCCTGGACATCACATTTGGGTCATGTTCTCAGACACCGCTGGAGAATTCATGGGGGAGAATTAGAAGACTAAAATTTATCCTCATGGTTGTTCAAGAACTCAATACCTGCACCAGCTGAGAAGGGGTTTGGTGACCAGGTGTTAGATTGTGCCACCTCTTTGGTTTCCCCTGCTGTGGTCTCTTATCCAGAGAGGAGTTTGCACCTTAAGCTTAGCTTTAACTTTGGTTTGGCATAGGAGCTCAGATCCACAGTCCACAAAATGTTGTTCATACTAGAAACCCTCTGAGGATTCTGAAATAGCCTATTCCATCTTCAGCTGTGCTGTCAGCCCCTGTCAGGCTCATTAGGATGGAAAGCTTTCTGCTGTGGTTTCCATAGAATAACCCTGGCTGGAACTGCATCCCTCCTCTCCATCATCCTCTGCCTGTGGTGGCTGGTACCAGCAACTGGCCGTGCTCTGCCCCCAGTCACCTCTCTGCAATCCCATCAACAAAATAAAGTGTTCCTTGTAATTCGGTTTTCTGGCTTCTCAGCAAACAGAGCTTTGAGCACACCAGGATAAATTCTACCCTAGAGAAGGAGGAAATCTCTCTGGTCAGATAACACAAAATACAAATTGATTAAATTGCCAGTGCTCTTGCAGCCCTGTGTGTGTTGAAGGGTAGGAGGAGGAGGAGGAGGAGAGACTGGAGTCCCTTTGAGTCCAGAGTATGTTTCCTGCACATTGATGAAGATAAGTAACATTAATATAAACTGATTCACTGAGTAATCTTTGGTGGATGCCAAAGATCATCCATTTGCAATGCATTGTCTCTTTTATGGCCTCGGGGTAGTTTTATTTGCCAAGATACAAACTGTGAGTTCATAGCATGGGCATCTAGGCCGGGGGTGTGGGGGGAGGAAGGAACATGGGATGGCAAAGCAAATGAATTCACATTTCAAATTACTTCCCGTTCCTAATCTCCAGATTGGTTAGCAGCTTTTCCTAGGACACCTGGGGTGGTTCTAGTTGTAAATTTACTGTTTGCATTTGAAAGGATACCCACCTTTAATTGTACTGTGTAATTAATTAACATAATGGATTTTAATTTTCTTTTTGTCTAAGATTTAGACGAGACTTAATTAAATGTTTTCTGTGACAGGACGAAAGGTCAATCAAAAGTTGAGTGAATTTTCACTTTGGTGCATTTTCACTTCAGTGCTGTGGTTAATTGCAAAATAACCTTTCTGTTTTGGGTGTGAGAAACATGATTTCTTTTGCCATTTTTGCCTTTTGAAGGCAGTGATTTAAAATATGCTTTGGTTTATGTATAGGTCCCTTACTACCCACCTGGTGGGGCAGGTGCTGTGTGGAAATACCCTTCAGAGGGCTGCTAAAAGGAGGGTGGGTTGGGACAGGCTGCCCTGCCTGGGCCATTCAGTGAAACCAAACTTAGGGCAAGAGGGATCCTTTGCTTTTCTTTTTTATCCAGATTCAAGACAAGGACTGCAATAAGTAATAATTTTGAAAGATGAAAGTTCAGCACCCTGATGTCTTCCTACTATCTTTACTTGGTGTGCAGTTGTGCTGAAATATAACCCTTGTTAAAAAATTCAGGAGTTACGCATTTCTACAAGGAAACAAAATACATCCTGTTCATCTGTGAACGAAGATCTACTGTGCATAGTCATGTGCAAATTTTTTCCTCTGTTGGTATTTTGCTAATGGTGCATTAGAGAGATGTAAGGGAAATCTGGGTGTTCCCCACAGACCTAACACTGGGGGCACACCTTCCTTCTTCCATCTACCGTATTGGTAATTAGTTATCTGCACCCAAGAGCTTGAAAGAGGGGTTTTCCTGGTCCTTTTTTCCCTTACCACGCTGTGTAGGTCAGTGTGATAGAGAAGGCAATGGGAAGGTGTCACGTGTACATGTCTGTGCTCTGTACTGGCACACTCAGCAGGACTGGTGCCAAACAACAAACACCTGTCTCCTTAGCTTGGATTGATCACTCTGTACTAGTAAATACCTGCCTCTCAGTCCCTGGTGCATGTAAAATGTAGTCGTGCCACTGAGATTTGGTACCTTCTGATCACTTCTTCCCTCTGGTTTAAGTGGGTGGAAAGATAATGCAATGTTATCCTATCCTTTTACACCTCACCTCTTTTTCCAGGTTTAGAGGGATGGACTGAAGGTGTATTTTCAGGTTATGACTGGGATTGGGAGCTGGCTGGAGCAGCCAGTGGCACAGTGGGCACACACTGGTGCCCTGTCTCAGCCCTGCTGTGCCCAGAGCTCAGGCAGGATGGGCAGAAGTGCCCTGTCTCCCTTTGAACACAGCCCGAGCTGCCCAGCCTTTTTTCTGAGGGTTCAGCATATTCCATAGAGAGGGCACTGGAACATGCTGTGCTACCCTGCAGGCTCCAGTCAGGAAATGGGAACAAAAATACTCCTTTTCTAATGCTCTTCATTCCACGTTGGTGTGCAGTGTTTCTCCAAGGTGTGTTGTTATTGCTTCCACTCCTGTTTTTGTTTACACCACTAAAGTTTCTATACCCTAGGAAGATTACCATGGAAAAAGTCAACATTTGTTGCATACTCTAAGCTAGGATAGAGTTTTTGTAGTTTCTGAGTGTGGTCCACAGATTTCTTAGGTCAATGAGTGGAGGCCGAGCTCTGTTAGCACCGAGTGGTGTCACACACACGCAGCTGTTCCTGGCTTTGTGTCTGTAGAGGGTGACCTTAGCCCAGAACTCATTTTGCTACGTGATCACTGCTGGGGAATGCGGTTTGTTGGTTTGGTTTTCCATGGTGATCACCCTTTGTACCCTACAGAAAGCTTAAGCAGAAGGCCCTTGCTGAGTTTTGTGGAAAGGAACACTGCTGGTGCCACAGTCAACCTGCGGGATCAGCTGAAGGATGTGCAATGCCAAAAGAGAAGTGTCTGTAAATATTCCTGCATTTCAATCAAGTCTTCTGTCTGAGGAATACACTGCATCTCAATGCTGATGGATTTGACAAAATGGGAGTGTAGATAAATATTCTTCTGGATTTAAAAGTAGTTGCATTGCACAGCCATGCACTAATACAGAAGCCATGAAAATATTTTCATGAAATGCCTTTAAATCTAATCTAATTATTAGGTAAATAATAAGACCTCCTTTATAGCCTTCTTCTTACCCGTATGTTTAAATATGCAGTTAGTGAAAAGGTGATTTCTTCATCTAAAAATTGGATTTTGGTAACTTTTTAAAGTTATTATTTATATATGGGAATTTCAGTGATGCTTTTCATTTTCCTAACAGTTTAAACTTGGTGGTTGCTATCAAAATAAACAACTGTAACACAATCTGAGCTTCAAGTAGAAGAATTCCTTGGTTTCGAATGGTGCTTGCAGAAAGGCACTCATGGAAAATATGTCCTTTGCATGGCATGCACTGCACACGTGATCTCTCAGAGCAGCACATTATACTGAGCCAGATGTCACAAATGCTGCTGGAGAGACAGTTCTGTACAGAATATAAAGTAGCAACATTCCAGTATTTACTTTAATGCTAAATAGTAATTATCTTCCCAAGCTTTCAGCCACTGTCTGTGGCGTTTGTAATTCTTTTCACATATGAGTTCAAAGAAACACAGTTCTGTATTTTTAGAAGTAGAAAATATTAGTAAAGAATGTTTAAATCTGTCATGTGTCTTTCTGCTTGATTTTAGTGCGCACACTGAAGCTCACTCATCTCACTAAATGTATGAATTGTTCAAACAGGAAAAAAAAAAACCCCAAAATATTAAATGTCAAGTAAACATAACCATGCTTTTCTTGTGGATGGAGAGCTTTTGGGATGTTGATGACATGAAGCATAACTAAGCATTGTTAATCTCAGCTGCCATTAATCCCAAAGAAATGCTCTTTGCAGAAAACACATTATTACTGCCATGAAATGAAAGCAGGAAAACAGAGGAAGCTGTAAGGAACCTTCTGGTATGGAATATTTTTAAAGGATTATTTGGGTTCAGTTGGTTTACACAGGGTGTTCAAGAGCATTAACCCAATCTATTTGCCACCTGCATTATTTGTATCTTCTCAATGTGTGTTTTCTGTCCAACTTCATTGCAAGATATTTTATTCAGTAACAATTACTTTTCCAGTCTTTTCTTATGGCTAAGTAAGAGTCTGGAAGGGGGAGCCCATGGTTTCAGCTTTCCCTCTGTGAGATCTGCTGGTTTAGAGCATCAGGATATGTCCCTTACATCCTGAGTTTCTCCCTCCTGACCCTCATGGGCTCAGTGCCCACCACTCTTGCTCGGCAGTGGCACCAAACACGCAGCCACAGAAACCCAGTGACCTGGTGCTGCAAATGTTTAGGTGTGTCCTAGGCTGTGGGAGCTCTGGATTCCACAGAGAAGGTGCCACTCCACGTGAGGAGAATGAAGGAGCCACCCTTGTACATATTTCACTCGGAAGGAACAAAGGAGTTTTATTCATATAATGGTATCAGCAGAGTTATAACTGCAGTCACCTTGTATTCCTGGTACAGAGTCCTGCCTTTATTGCCCCAGGAATGCAGATCAGAGATTTCCCTTTCCCTTTTACTCCATCTACAGTTTCTGGTGAACAGAGTGGCTTTCTTGGCTTCCAGATGAACTTCTTTCTAAGGGGGCTCTCTGGCTCCTTGTCAGCCTCTGTACTGCCTTTGGGGGATTTCTGAGCATCCACTATCCTTCTGTCCATGGATTTATAAAAAGAAAATGTTTCCTCTTGAAGAACCACTTCTCAGTGCTGACTGACCTTTCTTGCAGCTTCTGCTCCTCAGGTATCATTTCACTGCTGGGGTGAGTGGCAGCGACGCTGACAGCTCCAGAAAGGCCTCTGCTAAATTATTTTCAAAGGGAGGGATTTGGTATTTGCTCAAAAAAATAAAAATTGTTCCCTGTGCCTGTGGACCTGTCAAGAGAAATTTTAAATATCTTGATAGAATTATAATGAAATGTAGTCATCTAGTAACTGATTCGTTTTGTGGAAAAGGAAAACTGTGTCTTGCTGGGAGCTGAGGCAGGGCCAGAGGATGAACACATCAGCTCAGAAGCAGCGTGAGCAGCGTTTCAGAGCTGTCTGAGAGACAAACCTAAATCGTGTTCCAAAAAGCTCTGCCCAATGTTACTTTTCCCAGCATTGTTGCCGTGGATGTGAATAGTCAGGCAGTGTTACAGTGCGCCACTAATGCAGTTTACAATGGCTTCTAGCACAAGTGAGGGTTTGTAGGATCAGCTACTGACTCTGAGGGACAAAACCAGGTCAGAGTAGTGACAGCAGGGAATTTTCAGTCAGGAATCCTGGCTCTGGTCGAATGGTCTGACTGCAGTCTAAGCCTCTTTAGGCACTGTTTCTCTCACAGCTGAGATTTTGTAGATGTACTTCATAACTTGCTGTAGTTTGCAGGATTGCCTGGTTTGCATGCTTCAACTTTGGACAAATCTGTGTACCTTAGCATTCTGAAACCTTGTTTTCATATGAAATTTCCTTTTTTGTTCCAAAATTGCTGCTCTTACTCAAACCTTCTAGCCAGGGAATGGAGAGACTTTGCTGGAGAGCACAGCCTTTCTCTGGCAAGGTTTATTTTGAGGGCCAACAACAGACAATGGTCTTTTCTCCCTCTGTAGGGTGAAGCATCTTGTTTTATGGGAGGGGATAAAGAAGCAGAACATGTAGACAGATCTGTTTCCCTTTCAGTTCTCCCACTGATCTGCAAGGCAACTGGGAGAAGTTATTCCAGTTTTCCTCTGCTATGGTTTATAATCTTTGTGCTTCAGTATTCCCATCACTCACACAGCAATAAACTTGATGTTTTGTAAAGGTGTGGGGCTTTGAGACAGGTGGTTGAAAAGTACCATTATGAGTCTCCAAACCCTTGCAATCAGTGAAGATTTCCTTTGCCTTAAATAGGCTTTGGATCTGCTCTTAGGAGAGCAAAAAAGACTACAAAGATTCATTGTTTTGCCTACTCCGTAGCAACTGACTACATAAAGCCTTTTCCCAGACGTGTTTGTTTAAAGGCTTTATAAGTTCAGTTTAAAAAATGAACTGAAGTGGTAGTTATTGTTTTTATGCTGATTTTTGTGTACTGGCATTAAAAAATGAAATAATCTGGTACAGAGCCACAGGAAATGCAGAAATGTGTATGAGAGAAGATAAGAAATCCACTTTGGAGGGACACAGAAGTGGGATGAGTACAGGAGCATGTTAGCTTTTGAAGAATTACCTGGCACACTTGAGAATTCCCATGTAATTCCAGGTCACATGGGAACATTATGACACTTTATATGGTTAGAGGATCGATTACTCTTCATTGATAATTCTCACTGTGAGAGAATAATGTGGAAGAGGATTGTGCTGTACATCCTTGAAACTGATATATCCCAATTTTTTTTAAGGAATACTTGGTTTACATTAGGTGTACAGGTAAGCATGGGCAGAGAGAGAACATGAGAAACAGCGAATTCACCACGGGAGGCAGGAGGTGGAGGATCCACATGGTTTAGCATATTTTTTTCAAGGGAGGAATTGGATCAATATCCCCCCAAATCCCACAGTGAGAGGAATAACGGGTGTTTTGGCCTGTATATGCAGTTTATTGTACAATGCTGCATGGCTGTATTTATACTCTGCAGGAAGAAAACTACTCCCTGGTAGTTTCTTCTGGGTTCTTTTGCCTGGGTAACCCTTTGCTTTTATTCAAGCAAAATGCAAGACAAATGCTTATTTTTCAGCCTTTTTAGATCTTGGAAATAATGGTGTATTAAATGTGATTAAGTTGGGAATTACCCTTTAAGTAGGGTCACAATTACTGTAGATTTAGATGGCATGTTGTACAAATTGCTGTGTGCTCATAATTACAAATTGAGTTTGTTGCACTCTGGGGGTTTATAAACTTTGTTTTAGCCATTAACACATTAAATAGCAGTGATTTATGTAAATTACTGGATAAACCAAGATTTCAGTGTTGCGCTTAATCTAAGGTTTAATTATATTTCTGTATTAGAAATAAAATAGTGTTAGCTTTAGCAGGGAGGATTGAATGGTCTGAGGGAGTCGTTCACTGCTGAGATACTGTATTAATATTAATTGAGTGCTGCTTGTTGGGCAACTGGCTGGAGACTACAGTGGTGCAAAGTGAATGAAGCAGCAGCTGCGGTGAGTGAGCTGGTTGTCACAATAAGCTCTTCCTGTGGTCAGCCAGCCCACTTGCTTCACAATTATTTCCCTCAAACTTCTGGGCTGATCTGGAGAGTGTAAAATCATGCTTTGAAATCTTTGCTTACTTCCACTTACAGAGAGATTTCCTAGTTCCTTAACTTTTGCTTAAGTCAAGTTGATCTAACAGAGCAAAGATCACTTTGTGTTGTGCTATTAGTTGTGGCCCACCAAATTGCCAGGAACAAGGATAGTTGGACATGAAAAGTTACTTTTTGACCTCCTTACACTGCACTACATATTTATACAATATCTTAGTGGCAACTCCAATGCTAGTTAGGTGTCAAAATAACAGCAGAAGGACAACAGGGATATACATCCTCCTGGTTCTGCCAAAGCTTCTTAGGTCAAGTGCAGATCAGTGAAGTGCTATAGAAGGCCATGTTTGGTTCTGTGTTGGTAGAAGAGCCTCTCCTGCCCCTGTCTTCTGGGGCCTGAAACATCAGCTCTGTATGTTCAGCACCTCTTCTGTCACCAGGATGACAAAGAAATTTAGCTACGTGACACCAAAAATTGTCCTAAGAAGTCATAGACCTAGAGGTCTGTGCTAAATCACCATCTGAGAGAGGGTGGATTGCCCAGTGTGGATTACAGTTATTGTTACCTGAGAGAAAATGGATTGTACACGATGGATTATGGATGAATGAAAATGGTTTTGGAATGTTGAAACATTCGCAAAAAAATCCCTCCAAAAATAACTGCATCAGGCTGCCTCGACTCGGAAACCACAATGTTGTCTGCGTAGTGCAGCAAGAATTTGTTTTTCTGTGTTTGATTCCCCCCGTTGGAACAGATGTGAGATCTTAAATGTGTAGATGATTTGGGCATTTAATCTCTACTTTAAATTTTAACAACATATTCAAGCAAGAAGTGATCTAACAAAAACTTTGTACCAGAATGGTCGAAACTAAATGGGGAATTCTGGATGCTTGACATTGATGGGGGGAAAGCCATCTGTAACAATTATCCACGCAGTGTTTGGAATGGGATGTGTTTGTATTGCTTGGTTATTTGCTGATCTAGTGTGATCGTATCTGTAGAAGGAAGATTGTGTTTGAAGTGGCTTCAGAAAAGCACATTCTTCAGAAAATTCTGTGACTGCTTTTGAGGTCAGAGCTTCCCAGCCACCCTTTCCAATACGTCTCCTTCACAGCCCACGCTAAAACTGTCTGTATTTATATATTCCCTAAATGGAAACTGGTTTCCGAAGGAGAAGTTGACTTTTGGGAACTGCTCGTGTCTGCTTTGGATTTGTCTCTGTTTACAAGTAGAGATGAAGCTTGATGCAGGAGGCATTGAGTCAGGACCAGAAAAACGTGGGGTTGTTGTGGATCCCAGACCTTCTTGCTGGGAAGAGGCTGTCTGGATAACCATGAAATGTTGAAAGCAGGCATTGCAGTGTAAATAGTCTCTGGTTAGAGACTTGCAGTGACTTTCCTATGAAAACAGCCGGTGTAGGTGTGTCCTTCCTTAACGTGTTTGAGTTTCACTGAAAGCTAGTTAAACCCAGGCGTATTGGAATCTACGCCTAGCGCTTCCTTAGGAAACTATGCAAAACGCACGCTCCATCCAAATCTTTAAGGGGGGGGAGGGCTTCAACGAAAGCCGCCTCGATTCTTTTCACCACCCTGAAAGACGGGATGTATAAATACGAATTATGTTGCATGCACAGCTCTGCGCCGTGCTCCTTCTTGCGCCCGCTTCGCTCGGGCGGCATTTTTAGCTCCCGAATAAAACTCCCCCCAAACTACAGCTATCGGCCAGCGGTGCTTTGTTGTGTCATTCCAGAGTATGGAGCTGTGGGGAGGGTGTTGCTATTTCGTTGTCGGGGGGGCCGGATGCCTCTCGGGCCGGGCTCCGGCGGGCACCGAATGGTGCCCGCCGGAGCCCGGCCCGAGGGGCATCCGGCCACGGTGAGGGATGTACGGGCTGCTGGAGTGAGGGGAGCCCTCAGAGCAGCGTTTTTCCCCGGGAATCCCGCCCTCCACGCGTGCGCTCTTGCCCGGTTCCCTGCCCCACCGGCGGCGGAGGGGAGCGGGAGCGGGCGCGGGGCGGGGCGGCCCGAGGGGTGGCTATGGTGGCACGGAGCTCCCCGCCCGACACTCCGGCCCGGCCATGTGGTGCTTGCACTGCAGCTCGGAGAGGACCCAGTCGCTGCTGGAGCTGGAGCTGGACAGCTGGTGAGGGGTGCGGGGGTGGTCCCGGAGCCGCCGCTGCCGCACAAAGGGCTCCGCGCCGCCAACGCTGCCCGGGCTCGCTATGGGAAGTGCGGGAGGATGGGATGGGATGGGGGAGTCCGGCTTGCGCTGGGAGCACCCTTTTGTCCCTGGGGATTGTCGCTGGGGGTTGTCTCCGGGGGTTATCCCCGCGATTGCCCCCGTTACCCCTGGGGGTTGCCCCGGGGTGTCTGCGAGTCGCGGCGATGGGGAGCTGTTGCCGTGTCCCGGAGCGGGGACAGGCGGAGGCTCCGGCTGCCCTGCGGGAGCCGAGGGTTGGATCGTCCCCAAGCGGCCCCGCTGCGCTGCGGTGCTGTGGGGGACGGGCAGAGCCCTAAATGGGGAGCTGTGGCAGCAGGGTGTGAGCTGACCTGGCCGCTCCTGACACCGGTGTGAAAACACTGCTTATGGGGAGTTCGGGAGAGAGCGCGGAAATCACATGATTTGTGTCAAAGCGGGGTGAGTTCTGCTGCAGAGCTCTGGTACAGGCTGTTCCCGGTGTCCGGGGCCGGCCGGAGACCTGGCCTTGTCCTGGCAGGTGTGTCACACTCAGCGGGGTGTGAAGTCAGCATTTGCCACTCGTGCCCTCAGCCAGAAAAGAAGAAAAAAAAAAAAAAAGACAAAAAAAGTTCCCTTCAAAGGCCTTTAAAGTTCAGATACTTGAATAACTGACGCAGGAGAAACAGAGGGTGGGATTTGTCGTGTTAACACATACAGTCCCTATTGTAATGATGTTGTTAACTACCAAAATAATGCGTGTCAAAAGTACAGCAATACATAACTCTGTCCCTGAGCTGCCTGAAAACTCCATGCACAAACGAGTTTTTGTGGTGTGATGCTGTGTGTGCATTTATGATAAACTAAAAAATTTATCCTGCACATGCAGTGCACTTGCAAAATGAATTTATCTCCGATGCATCATGGAAGTTTATTCCACCAAGTAATTCAGCCAAATGCTGAGCTGTTCGACTGTTAAAGGAATATTCGGCTTAGCTAAAGATAGAAAACATCTTAAATTGGGTGTGGGCATGTGTGGAAAAATATAAAAGGAGGAAGTGACTGGATTCAGTGTAACTATGCATGAATGCAACAGTTGCTTTTCTAGAAAAGAAAGGCAAAATGTTTTTTGATAAAGAAAACTGTTTCATAGTACAGTTTAGTCATACAGTTAATGATCCTTCAGCCCATTTTTTACCCTTAAAGAAAAAAATAATGTAAGTTTCCTGTGTGGAGAAGGTAATGTTTGCATAAGTGATGTTACCTTTGCATGGCTTGCTAAAAACATAATTCATAACTATTACTTTAGTGACAGATTTGCCTATTACACAGTTACATTCTGTTATTCATCATTGTTTCAGACTTTTTTCCTCCATTTGCACATTGCTATGCACTTCCTTTCAGTTAAACTTGATTATTCTGCCTGATGTGCTAAAAGAGGAATTGCTGAGTACTCAGTTTGAGTACTTAAATACTGGTTGTATTTAACTGTGTCTATTCTTGTGGCAGATATCCTTCATATAAACACAGAATTCATTACACCTATTGAGTGCTTTGGGAGAGCTAAGGCCATGCTGAATAAAATTACTCATTTTCCATTTTACTTCTACTTTTGTATCAGATTTGGTTTTGCTGTTGAGATGTCCTGTTCTAATTCCTGAAATATATTAAGAATACTGTTACAAAGTAGTCAGCTGGGATTTTTTTCTCTTGGTTAAATAGAAGCTCAATGTTCAGGTTTCCCGTGTGAAGTCATTTATCATCCTTTATTCTTCCTATTTCTACTAATCTGAAATAATTCATTATCATCCAAGGTATTGTAATCCAAGATCTGGAGCTAACCAGTGAAAACCATAGTGCTCCGTGTACCAACAGCATTCAGTTGTTTCTTTGCCCTTTAGAAGCCCTCTGGGAATCCTGGTGCAGTTAATGAACAACCTGCTGTTCAGTTTCATTGAATAATTTGCAGCTTTCAGGTGAGGAAACCCAAGGATTCAGTTTTTCTCCTGAAAAGTGCAAATACCAACTTGAACAGTAACTCTGATTTGTCGTTCCTGTAAGTCTTGTACTGGAAGGTTGCAGGGACTGGATCCAGGGAGTGACTGCTGGGCAAAGAGACCTTCTCTGCTGGAGAAGGTGTCTTCACCAGTGGTTTCCAGGGAGAAACAGGAGTGATTGCTTAGGATTTTGTGGCCTTACATGGGTTTTCTCACCCTGTGACCATTTTGTGTTTGCAAAATGAAAAATCTTTCAAGAGAATCTATTCATATGGCTATAGAAAGTGTTTCTCCAGATACTGGGTCTTCATGAGGAGAACACTCTTCCATCTCTTGGAGCCTGGGATTGTTTCATGCCTTTGAGGGCTTCAAGAGCAGTGCAAGGACTTTGGGTGGAACAATTCCTTTGAAACAACCGTTTACCTTTATATTGATAATGTTTTCTCAGAGTCTAAAGATGGCAATTCAAGGCTCACACTCTGAAGAGGCAAATCTCATAATGGTGTAGGTGATTAGCACACTTAGGTGATTGCTCTAATGATGCCTGCAAACTGTGCTTGCATGAACACCAGGGAGAAGGAGCTCAATAATAAAAGCTGGCCTAGAGGTAGTCAGTGGTCTGGTGGTGGATGCCAGGTGTCCTCCCAGCACTCGTGGATGTTACCTGTAGGTGTTTAGCAGCTGCTCACAGATTCCAGTTGTGTTCCTTGGTGTTTAACACCACTGGTGTTCAGGCTCCAGCAGGACCTTGGGACACAAGTGCTGGAAGTGAGGAGGTGCCTTCCAAGTCAAACGTGTCCTTGTGCCCAGTGTGGTGTTCCAGTGGAACACTGCATTGGCTTAACTTCATCTGTGTGACTGCAAAATGGAATTTAACCTGCTGCCAGGGCACTTGGGAAATAGTAATGCCATAAAGATGGTCTGGAAATTATCCACTAGTCCTTCATGGAATTTTAGCATCCAAACTAATGAACCCTCTTTGTTGTAAACCCATGAGGCTTCCAGTTTCTGTAGCATTCTGAGAGGTGCAAAGGAGGGTTTAAGGTACTGTATTTTTAAATATTGATTTTTAAATTTTTTTTTTAAATTTTGAAGCATCACAGTCTGAGTCTGGATTGTTGTACCTTTTATTGCAAGGATTTGCCATAATTCATAAACGTCTTTCAGGATGCAAATTTTTTGCTCCTTCAGCATTTACGTGGTTGTTCTGCCAGACCTAATGGTAATTTTATCATTAATTTCAGAGTCAGGCATATTTTAATCACAGCAGCTGTCAATCAATTATTTCTTTTTATGTTTATTTTATAACAGAACTGCAGGAGACCTCAGAAATGGTAACCAAGGTGGAGCCCTGATTGCTCTGTTTGTTACATTAAATACGTGAGGATGTGCCCCTAACCCAGACACTGCCTGATCCACAGAGCAACTGGAATTATAAGGAGGTGGCTCGTGGGTTAGGGAAGAAAGTGTGTTGGTGCATTGCTTTTGTTAATCATGCTTTGTTTAGATGTCATTTGTGTTGAAACAGGGTATGGGCCACAAGCCAGACTCATATCCCTGAGTTTGCTGCTTTATTTCTGTTGCCCAGGAAGAAAGACTGTGTAGTCACAAGAGCAGAATCAGCCCAGCCTTTGGAAATTCACTTTTAGTATCTTGTATATTGCTATTTTATGTCAAAATTATGTATTTACGTACAGGTTTTGTTTAATTCATGGGTCTTTGTTATGCAAAACCATTTACTGATCATGGACTTTTTTAGCAAGACTTACTAATCAAAAATATTTTACTTACATAGCCCTTCTCGTGTCTTTTAGGAATCCTTTTGAATTTTATTTAGGTTCCATTTAGGGTACAGGCAGAGATGGCAACTTCACTGCACTGCTGTGATTTGACTCCAGGTTTCCAGAGAAGAACAGATGCTGCTTTAATCCACTGTAGCACAAAGCCCCAGTATTACGTTAAAGGGGAATGCAAATTTAGCTAAATAAATCCTTTTGCTTCCTTACAATAGACAAAAGACTAGAATCATTCTCATGAAATAATTGTAGAGATGTCTTTAATAAAAATAAAGTAAAAGAAGACAAGCTTTGGTATGATAAAAAAAACCCCAAACCCTTTTGTTCCTGTGAGAGAAGCAGAAAATTAGAATGATGGCTTTGATAGCCACAGGAAATTGATGTATTATATCTGTTAATCAGATTCTTTCAGTAGTTTAGTGTCATCCCAGTTAAACTTGTGCTTATAAACAAAGGACACAATTCCCTGTTGCCTTCTGCTTTGCAAGCACAAACAAAATGCCACAGTTATGATCGGACTTGCATTTACATCAGTGGCTACACACGGGGTATGGCCACAGAAAAAGAATCCTAAGCTTGTTTTGAGGGGTACTTGCACTGTTTAGTCTGAAAAATTAACAAGGATGGATGTGTCGTGAACACAGAAAAAGAAAACCAACTTCCTTCTGTTTGTTAATATATCCATGACCTTTCCAGTCATCCTCACACAGGGCAGAGGCAGCAAGGATGCAAAGCTGGTGGGTTTTCTGTTGCAGGGAATGTTTGCAGCCAGCCCTGACTCTGCACTACAGGAGCATTCTTCCACAAGGTGATAAATGTTAGATAATTTCAGCTGTTCTTGGATTTGTGAAAGAAAGTTCATTATCTTTGTTTATATTTTCTTTTCTTGTATTTTACTCTGTGAGTCTTGTTTAGAAGATACCAGTGATGTCGAGCATTTAGTAGAAACTGGTTTCAAGAAGGAGCTGATATTAATACTCTTAGATTTGAGAGAATGGGACTTCACAGCTGATAGTTTCCTGTAAATACTAGTCATTAATGCCTTGTGAAGTGAGAGAGAACAGAGGATTACCTGGACTTAATGGGAATTGTCTAAATGATGACAATATGATGCAAAGTCAGACTCTTTTTTTGTTATTTAGAAGTGATTAAAATGTTTTAGATTAGGTTAGCCTAGAAGAAAAATATTTCAGGTTTTCCTACCACAGTGCAGCATGGTACACAAGACCATTTCTCACTGCCTTAGGTTGAGATTTTCAAAATCTGTCTTTGCACAATATCACATTTTCATCTCACAAAATGGTGACCCTTGTTTTCAGGAACTGGGCTTCTACCCCTGTCCTAAAAGACCATTTTCAATTGTGGAAAGAACTGTGAACTGTGTCGTGATAAAGAGCCTATAGATGACTAAGGATTACCCAAGTTGTGTATTTTAGCCTCACGTTCTGTTGTGGTTGAGCAGCCTCATGTGCAGCCCCCAGCTAAGCCAGGCTGCATCCCTGTCACAGACACTGTCACAGAATATTCCTGAGCTGGGAGGGACCCACGGGGACCATCAAGTCCAAATGTGAGTGAAAGGCAGTGCAGAGTGTTGGTGGCTCTGGGAGCCAGCAGTGCTGGGCAGCTGTGCTACACCCAAAGGAAGCTGCAACATGCCCTGCGCAGCCCAAAGACTGCTCCTCTGTGTTCAGTCAAACATTTCCAAGGCAGGAGTTGCTACCTGTGTTACTCTTTTATTGTCAGCAGTGAGGTGAGTCAGAAGTTCTGTTGAAAGCCTACGCTTAATTCCTCTCTGACAGAGAAAGAGCTGTAAAATGTATGGACTCAGCATAATAGGGAGGAAATGTAAAAGGAAGGAAGTTTGTGAATGAGAAAAAGTATCTGTCAGCTCTTTAGCTGATTTAGAGGTTATGAGCAATCTTTGGAGGTCTCGTGTGTACAAGACTGAAGGTTTATGTGCAGTATCTTGGGGCATGTGTGCAAATACCTTCTGTGTTTGAACACACTGCCTTGAATCCAAGCGTCATCTACAGCACTGTCTTTTCCACCAAACCCCACACTTCCAACAAAAAATCTCTTATTATTTGGGTTCCTTAAGCACTGTGTACAGTCTGGTATAAACCTTGGGTGTGCTGCAGAGGATAAAATCTCCCTTTTACAAGGATGCCTATGATTACAGAGAGGTGAGCAGTGCTTCTGTTCCAGTGAGTTGCAACACCTCTCTCTTGGTTTGTGCAGAGTGCTCAAGGCCAGTTCCCGTTCTCACTGGCTGGGTAACAACACCCTGAGCTTCACTGGGAGCAGGAACAAGTGCCATATTCTCATCCTTTTCTTTCCTACCTGCTGAGCGTTTCCCATGCCCATTTGCACTTAAATATTTTGAAATTACTTTGTTTTCCCGTAGAGAAAACTGGTAGGGTTTCATTCTCTTTTGAGGTTGGCTTTTTTTAGACTTGGCTGGGCAAAGTTGGCAGTCAAAATCGAGGGTTTGTGCAGTGATTAAAATTGAGTGGTACTTTTTTATTATATATACTTCCAGATTCAGTTAGATCAGTGAGAGGTTTCTCTGATCAGACTTGTAACAGCCCGTCCTCCTTTTGGATTGGCTTTTTAAAGTATGTTACTCTAATTTCGTGAATTTTATCTGTAACTACAGAGGGAAGTCAACCAACCACTAGAAGCTGAGCAGTCCCTTTCTTTCTGATTTTAAAAGTGGATGATTTTGGCCAACTATTTCTTAAATCCAAGAGAGACAGCTAAGTAGCTCAAAGTTCATCAGTGACATTGTTTGAAAGCACAGCTCATTAGATAATAACAATATATTATAAGTCATTGAAATGAAATCCCTTGGTTGTTCTAAATAGGTCCTTTTGTACAACATTCATTTGCTCCAGAAGTTAGTTCTCTGAGAAGTGTCCAGTTTTGTCATTTCTGCTGCATGGACCCTCTGCACGCTCTTTGTTTATGATGATTCTTAATTTCCCTCACAGACATACTGGGAAAGGCTGGTCTGCTCAAAAGTTGTTGCTAGTTTTCTGTACTGTGTCATACTTGTAAGCCTTTCAAACAGTCTAGGGGCAAAATCTTAAAATGAGTCAAATGATAGGCTTTATATTTTCAAGTCTATTTGATCTAAGATGAGATAGTTTTGTTCTAGGTATGAAATTTCCGGGCCTGAAACGTTGACTCAGTAAACAGGATTTTGCTAAGCATCTTTAAAGTAGTTCATGTTTCTATCATATGTGGTATATAAGAGGGGAAAGAAGATTATTATCCACCAAGAGCAGACTGGGAAGAGGAAATCAGTGCTTAGTCTCTTACAGAACCTAACTGCCAGCAAGCTGATTTCTCAGCAGCAGTGCCATTCTCTCACCCCTTCCTTGGACAGGCTTGACACAACAGCTGAAGAGGTGAAAGAGGAGGATGGCTGGCACAGGACACCAAGGATTCTTGCATTGTATCAAATGCTGCCTCAGCTGTGCGTGCAAATCAGGGCTTTTCAGCTGCAGACACTAAATCTTCCTTTTTAAAGTTAGCAGTGTCTAAAGGGCATGTCATGATATAAACAGCAGAATGTGTGCTAAGATCTTGCTATCTTCAGTACATGCCATATATAGTGTAGGTTTGCTAAATTAAGAGGATTCCTGCTGCTGAATGGTGTATCTAAATACATGATAAATAGTTGAGGTCAAATTCTACTACAGCTGCATTGAGAAACTCCACAAATTTCTCCAGCTTCTCATGTTGTGTAAAAGTTTACATAGCAGGGACAGGACAAAGTCTGCAGCGGGAGGCAGGTTTTGTTTAGTGATCCATCCCTCAGACACCACAGTTACGTTGAAATTGTTAGGTTTAGTCCCTGTAAGAAGCAAAGCATCCTTTTGAAGCATACAGGACATATTCTGATGTTAATGTGTTCCATGCTGACACATCTAAAGGAAGAACTGGCCATAAAAACCTTCTAAAATTCGAAAACTTGGGCTGGTTTGAGCCACAAGCCTCAAATTATCACTCCAGATTCATCTTTCAATAATATCCATTTTTTAAAGAGTTGTTGCTGAATAAATCTATGCTGGGTGATGATTAACCCAGATTGGCAGAGAGTGATGCTGGCTGACTTTGCCTGAGATAGAAGTGAACATTTGTAAGCTGTACCCAGGTTCTGTTGGTGCTGCCAGTCCCTGTGTTACTTTTGCTCAATAGTGACAATAAAATACAGCTTTGCCTTTAGCAGGTGGGGTTCACAAGGCATGGAATGGTTCTGGGGAGGGTTGGTTGGGTTGATCCTTCTGTACATTGTTGTGTCTGATGGCCAATATGCTGCCACTGTTTGACAAAGGTGATCTGGGAGCTGGTTAAGCCTTGGAAGCTGAAGATGGTCTCAAGTAATATTCCCAAATGGATATTCTTAGTTCTTAACCCTATTGTAAGTGTTATTCCCTAAAATGGGTGGACTGTTGTTTCGCTCTATTTCCATCTTGCTGCTGCCCATCTCCATTTCAGAAGAGACAGTGCATTCATTCCTGCATTCTGCTTTGGTGGGGAGAAAATAACCTCTGCTCTTTCACTCCCTGCTCGCTGCTGCTGCTGCTGGCATCTAAGACTGTGGGTCAAAATGCCCTTTTTAAAAAGCATTTTTGTTAATGCCTTTTATGGGGTTACTTAGTGAGAGTTAAAGCTTGGCAGTGTCCAGGGGATGGGTGTTGGGGCTGTTCTGTGATTTCGGAATCAGGGCTCGGAGCAGGGAGCAGCTGCAGGTTTTTGGGGCGCTCAGGGGTACGTGCCTGTGGAGCTCTGCTCTCCCGCGGTGGCCCTCAGACTGTTTGACTCAGGCTGCTGTTATTGGCACTCTCACCACACAGAATATTACAGAATAAGTGAGTGCTTTGTTAAGGTTTGCTTCTGAGACACATGCAAATGGTGTCTGGATTTTTCTTGCAATGATATTTAACTTCAGTCAGATGAATTACCTGGGACATTACTTTGATGTGCATTCAAAGGTTTCATTTGTTTTTAACAGAAACAGCTGAATTGAGAGTGCATTGGAAGTGAAACACATTGGTCAATATTTCTTTCCCGGATCAAAGCTTTTGTCACTGCCTGTGAATGCTGTTGTCCATCATAATGGCTTTGAACTCTTGGCAGGGTGTATTTGAAGGTAGATTGGTTTGTTAATGTTATTGTGCTTATTGAATTTGGAGATTTGTGTAAGTTCTTAATACAATTGACTTCTGTTTACTAGACAGCACAAACCAGACATGGCAATAAGGACTGGGTTCTAGTTGCAAACTGTACTAATAATAAACTTCTGCTCAAATGCTCTGACTCCAGTGGGGAATATTGTATTGGAGGGGTGGAGAAAAATGCTAAACCATGGCTTGTGTGAAGTACATATGGCCAGTTCTGCATTTTGAGAAGTTACATGGAGAACGTTTTGTGGCAGTAATTTGAGATAATACAATGCACACATCAGAGCTTTAATTAAGTGCACCTCCTCGTTTATGGCAGAGAGCACCACAGGTACTGAAGCACAAGGCAGCTTTGAAGCAGTGGGGTGTACCCTGTGCCAAATGAGTGCTTGTGTGAGATGAAGCTGTGTGGGGAGGCACAGTTCTGGAGAGCAGTGTTCTGGTTGCAACTGTCACTTAAAATTACACATTCAAACCAGGGCTTCTTTGCGCTTGTAAAGGCAAAGTTCTGTGGAAGAAATTAACTCTTGGAGAGGTTTGTTCCTATGTGGAATGCCCACATTTGGCCTAAATATTTTTGCTATTCGAGTGGTTTGTTTCAGCCTTCATGTTGGAAGTGTCTGACCATACCAGCTGCTGTAGCAGCTGCCATCCTGCTTCTCTCTGTTACCCACTTAGTTCCACGGGCGACTTCTGGTCTGCATTCTCTGGGCTAGGTAGAGAATTTGGATCTATTTCAAGTGGAAATCTATAATTAGGAGCTAAGATCACAGTTTGACTGGTTTTAGCCTCCACATTTTAAAAGGAGATGGTTGGTGTACAACAGATGCATAGCAATTCTTCCTCCCTGGGTATTTGGACCTGTTTATACAGAATATTTATTTTTGAGTGAGGCAGAAGTTTTACTGGAAATGGTGCTTATGAAATGAGATTTTAATGCAAAAAGCTTCACTCTGTGGTTTGCATTTAAATCCATGTCATAAATCATAAGGCAGAGTCCCAAGAAGGTATCTTGATACTTTGGCTGTAGATATGTTGGTGTTTATGGACAGAAAAGTTTCTGGGACAAAGGAAGAAGATAAGTTTGCTCAAGTGTTCTATCAGTAGATGTGACTTAAAGGGAACCAGCTTTATGTGCATTTTTCTTGAAGAGGGGAATAAATTTTATGGATTCAGGGCAAAGCAGGCAAGTTAGAGAAGGGATGGATTTGGCTGAGGAATTTTATGAAGAGCCACTCATGCAAATGCCAACAAATAAAATTAAGTATTGATTCTTCATTAAGCTCAATTTGAATTCAGGCTGTGCCGACTACCTGGAGTTTTACTGCTCTACCACAGCCCTGCTTTAAAACCTCCCTGCTGCCCAAAAAACAGAGCCCTTGGATTGTCATGGCCAAGCTGAGTGGCTTTATCACCTTGTGCTGACTAGAATTTTAAGCTGGGCATGTTTTTGTTGCTGTATTTGTCATGCTCATGCTGCCTTTCCACAGTGTAGAAGAAAAGAAATTTATTTGTGTACCCTTGAACTTGTGTTCATGCTTCTAGGGATATAAAATGCTACGGAAAAGTCTTTAAAGATGTAACAGCACAAACTTATTATATTGTCATACTTTTCTTTGTGTCCAAAACAATTTTTTTACAGGACTAATATAATGCTGATTGGTTCTCATGCGTGTTCTATCCAGCTGTTAGGCCTGTTTTCAATTTCATGTCTTTATATTACACTGTTGAAAGTCCATTCTGAAAGAGTGATGAAAATAATGCTGATTTCAGAGAATGCTCATTGGTAAAAGAGCTTCTCAAGCATTTGCTCTGTTCTGCTGGGAGGGTTTTTTTCTTTTTGGTTCTATTTTAAAATGTTGCATGCAGTTTGGGTTTGGCATTTGCATTATTTAGAAACATGTTTCATTTCTTTGTTCCAAACTAAATCTGCAACAAACTGGTTTGAACACTTGGATGATTTCTGTGAGCATATGTTCCCATTATCTTCATAATTTAATTATAAAAATGCACAGGGACACTTGACTGCTTGTAAACTGTGGAGTTTCTGGGGTGAGAGGCAGCACTGAATCATTCCTTGCATGTGATGTTATTGTTCTATACTTCCTTTTTATATGCACGTAGTTGTAAAGATAAGGTTCTGGGCCTCAGGAGGAAAGGGACTCTGCTTTTCTGGTTATCAAATGTCTGTATTTCGTAGTACAATTTCTCTGACAGACAGAGTCTTGTGCCTCTGCATCCAAACCAGCAGCTCCTCTGGTCATTTTGCCATTACTCAGTGGAATAGATAAGTCCGTGTTCATGGAAAAGCTTGGGGTTTGCTCCTTACTGGAATTCAGATCTTTTTTCAGATTTCCATTTTAAGCTCAAATGTTAAAGTTCTCTTGTTTTCAAAATTTTGTCTTTATTGTGCTTATTTTTAGTTTTGCTAATAGTTTGGCAAGATTTGAAGGAAAGGGAAGGTGTGAATATAAAAATGAAAAATAAAGAATAACAGTAGATAGTCAAACATCCTGAAAAATACGTTTTTGTTTTAAGATGTGGTACTGGATTTAGTGTACTGGTGCTAATTACAGCCTTTGTGATTAGAAGTAATAATTGAAAGTGTAAAATGAGAGCCAGGGAAGAAAAGACCTGCCAGGTTTGTGCTGCTAAAATGCCTGGAGAGGAAATGTTTTGCTTTGGTCATGGCTAACCACACAGCTGTAGAGGGAGAGAGGAGACAGAGCTCCTTCTTGTTAGATACTTCTTGAAATGAACTCATCCCCTGAATTGTGGGCAATGACTGTAAAATCAACAGCAACAGCATCTCCTCCCCTTTTTGTCAGCCGGGGTCTCTCGCTGCTCCCTTGGTGCCGAGCTGCAGCCCTGCACCATCGCTCAGCTTTGACATCTGGGCAGAGGAGCCACCAGAGCAGCTTCTGGCTACCTCGGCGTTAGCCTGGGCTCGAGCAGGGAGCTGCGCCCGGGCAGCCAAGGGCAGCAGGGCCACTCAGCCCAGGCTGGTGCCCCTCTCTGCCGAGGCCAGCACATCCCAGCTTCTCCACATCTGTCACTCCTGGATTCCCGTTTTGAGCTGTTTGCAGGGTGTGTGGCTCAGCTCCTGCAGGAAGTCAGAGCCATTCCCAGACAAAATGGGAGAAAACACCTGAATGCAGCAGGGGAATACTGGGTTATAGTCATTACAGAAAGTCATCTGATTTTCACAAGAGTTTTACATCTCCATTGCAGTATGTTACAAGTCCTGTATATAGCATGCTTCTGTTTTTCTCTAAGCCTTTCTTCTTCCCTGTTGTTATGTTTGGGGATTTTTTTAACAGTATTACAAGCTGAGGTTTATGCAGGAAGAAATTTTCAGTTTCTGATAAAACACTGATTCAGTCAGTGCTGGCCACTGTTTCAAAAAGTAATTTAGCTGTATAAAGTTTTTCAATGCCTCTATTTTAAATTTTGTTCATTCAAAGTCATATTAGTAGTACTAATTATCTTTAAATATTTCATTTTCATTCTTTAGCTGTTCCATTCTCTGCTTCTTTGTAAAATACTTGCAAGTAACCTTTCCCTTTTTCTGGCTTGGCAGATAATCAATGTCTATTTTCTGCTGAAACAGGACTGTAATAAAACAATTGGACTTCTAGGTTAATTTCAACTGTTTTCCATTCCCCTAATATTACACAATTAGAATATTCAACAGATTCCTGGGCTCACTAGTAATATGCAGTTGTACATTGCAGGGAGATGAAGCAAATTAATCCGCTAGATATTTTTTAAAAACAATGAAATTATCAGTAATTGTACCAGACATGTCTGGTAGGTAGCAGATGCCTCAAATTGGAGACCTTTATTAAGGAGCTATTTCTAATTCCAGTTGGGACTTTTAATTAACATTTATTTAATACTATATATATATATATACACAATAAAAGCATAAATAATAATAATTAACAGTATTACATTGTCCATTTTTGTAGTGTGCTTAATGTACTTAATTTCTCACCCATCAGAGAGAGACAGTGTGTTCAGGGTGTGGAAGTGAAGTAGTGCTAGAGGGGTGTCTCAGCTACTCCCAGGGAGACTTCTCCTGGTTCTTGCTGCAAGCCTGGAGCAGAATCCTTGACATTTTTGTGTGTTGGCAGTTTTAATAAGTGGATAGATAAAAACCACCCTTGTAACCCTGCAGTGACTGGTTCATGTTCTGAGTGTGTGTAGGAGTTACAGAATTGTTGAGTTGGAGAAGCCCTGTCAGACCACGGAGTCCAAATTCCCCCAGCCCTGCCAAGGCCACCCCTGACCCACGTCCCCAAGTGCCACATCCACATGGCTTTTAAACCCTCCAGGGATGGGGACTGCACCTCTGCCCTGGGCAGCTGTGCCAGGGCTGGACAGCCCTTTCCAGGAAGAAGTTTTCCCAATATCCATCCTGGACTTTCCCCTGCACAGCCTGAGGCCATTCCCTCTCCTCCTGTCCCTGTTCCCTGCGAGCAGAGCCCGACCCCCGCCACTGTCTCCTCCTGTCAGGGACTTGTGCAGAGCCACAAGGTCCCCCCGGAGCCTCCTTTGCTCCAGGCTGAGCCCCTTTCCCAGCTCCCTCAGCCGCTCCTGGGGCTCCAGACCCTTCCACAGCTCCGTTCCCTGCCCTGGACCTGCTGGGAAATGATGGAAGCTGGCTTGGTGAGCACTTCTGCCAGCTCTGTGCTGCTCCCCCTCAGTGGAGCAGTCCAACTTGTCATTCTTACAGCTTCACACAAGTCATATTTGTTGACATATTTTTCTTCTCCAAACATATGTAAAGTGGAAGAAGTAGAAAGCAAGCTGCTTTTCTTTGCCAGTGAAGTTTCACTTTAGTGAAATAATTCATATGGAGCTTCAGCTGCTCCTGGGAGGCCAGGAAGAGCTGAATGGGGGAAAGCCTTAAAGCTCGTGCACGTGTGTTTGCTTTGAAGGGCTGTTGTTGTCCCTGATGTAAAAGGTAATTACTTCCATTCTTCAAAAGTCAGGTGGCAGGGAACAGACCCATGAGCAAAATTAGATCAAGCATTACAGTCAGTCAAGCATCACATTTATATCTGAAAAAAGTACAAAAGGCAAACTAAAAATTAAGAAGAAACCCTTAGCTTTAGTCAGAACCCTGGGCAGATGTCCTTCCAAAGTCTTCTGATTAGGGCAGTGCCCTTTTTGTTGAGGAAAAGGTTAAGTGATCCATTGAAGGCAGCGTTATTAAAATGTCAACAGGAGGTTATAATCAGCATGGAAGGGTTATTAAATAGTTCACAATGCAAGGGTGAGGAAGGCGAAAACGTCAACAGAACCTAAGAAGATAATTCCAGCCTTCCTGTTAAAAACAAATTTGCCATGCTTGTATGGAAAGTACTTACAAATAAACTCGCAGCTAGGATGTGATCTCCAAAATAGCACAGCCTTACAGCTGGCAGAACAGAGGAAGGAATTTCAGTGTTTAAAGAGAGAACGTGAAGCAGCTCAGTATCATACCATGTCTTTAATGGCTGCTTCAGAGAGAATGATCTGTTTGTTTTTAGCAGGAGGTTACGCAGTTTCAATGTCACCAGCAGAACTCTGGATAGTTTATCATTTCTAAGTTGAAAGGCAGCTGTATCACGGAGGGAAGGGGATTAGCTTCCTGTCAGCTTCCTTTTTGGAAAAAGCAGTGTGTGCACACTGCAAATATTTCCAGCTTGGGTTAAGTATGTTTGAAAATACCTTTTGGTTGGAGTCATATTTTGATGGGCAAAGAGAGTGGCCTTGCTTTCAGTTTTACATGTTTATGGAAGCATTTTAATAAATCTAAAGGGCTTTTTTTTCCTCCTTCCCTTTAAAAAGTATGCACTGTTCAAGCTGGGAGAGTTTGGCCAGGGTTAACCCTCAGCTCTTCAGTCGGTGGAGAACATTCTTTCAGAAATTGCTCTGTCCTTTTTCAAGGGACAACTGCGAGACAATAGCAGGGCTTTAGGTACATATGAATGAAGGCAAAAAATACAGGGCATGGTGGGAATGTGGAATTTTACTTCTTTGGAGTTTGGATGTACCTTTCCTAAAACAAAAGGTAGGGCAAGTGCTGCAAATGCTTGTATTCGTGCATGTGTGAAGTGTTTACTGAGTCTTTTAAGGGATTAAAAAAATAAAATTTCATTTTTCTATCAATGCTCTGTGTACACAGGATGAGGCAGACAGTAAATACTGCTGTGAAATGTGAAAAGATGGAAGAGTGAAAGTGCAATGTGAGAGTGCCCTCTTGTAAATACAACCCAAATACAAATTACTATTAGTCATCAGTACTTCAGGATACACCTAGGGCTCGGTTTTAAAATGTTTCCTATTGTGTGCAACCTTTTTAATAGAAAAGGTTTTTTTCCTTTCCTTTATTCCTTAGCAATAACAGCATTCAGGTGAAGACCAAGTAGTTTCTTTGCCAGATAGGTGCTATTGTGCTTTCTTCACTTGAAACCATGTTGCTTTCATTAGCTAGAAACACTGTCCCTTGGGATGCTTTACTCCAAAACCTGCCAAAAGTATCCCATGGAAGCAGTCTTTCACTAGCAGGGAAATAAATGAGATTTCTCCTGTAAGTACTTTTTCCCAACTTTAGTTTCTAGAAACATTGTAGCTCTCAAGATCCATTAAATCCCAATCTCCATTGAGTAATCTCCACGAAAGTAATCCTTTTATGTCAAACTGTAATACAAGGGTAAGAAATTACTGCTTTAATTTGTTAAAGCAAAGAAAGACATAAATAAGCATCTGTCAGTTCGAATGGAACAACTTGGAAATGAGCAATCTTATAAGAAATTAGAAGTTTTCATTCATTTTACAGAGTAGTTGCTGAGTGACTTACTCAGAATTTTATTCATAATTAGTGTATAAAGTTAAACAATGCTTGAAACCTCCAGTGTCCTGCTTGACTCATGCTCTAAAGATGTCACGGGCATGACAGATTGAGACTTGCAAAAACTGTGGTGTTAGCCATGAAAGCCACGTTACCTGTAACACCTGCATGTGAACAACAAAAAAGCGATACTAAAGCACAACTGTGCTGTTTGCTGTTGCGAACTTTGGTGTGCTGGACTCACCTGAGGCTTTTGCTGTCTCTCGTTGTGCAGTGTTGAGGGGGAGGCTCCCAGCAGCGAGACCGGCACGTCCCTGGATAGCCCCTCTGCCTACCCGCAGGGCCCTATAACGCACAGCTCCGCCCTGAGCCCCGAGCACTACGAGAACCCCTACGGGCTCTACTCCATCGCGCCGGGCCAGCAGCGAGCCCGCCGGCCCAAGCTCCAGCACTCCACCTCCATCCTGCGCAAACAGGCCGAGGAAGAAGCCATCAAAAGGTCGAGATCGCTTTCGGAGAGCTATGAACTCTCTTCAGACCTACAGGATAAGCAGGTATTTGAGCTCTGTTAGCTCGTTTGTGTCTGTCGGCTGGGAGAAGGCTTTTCTAGCAGCACTTCGGTTGGGACTTGTAACTCTGTTATTCTTTGTCCCATACACCTTCCCCACTTCCTGGAGAAAAGTGTTAAAGATACATTAATACTGTTTAAAGTAAAAGCAGTTCTAAGAACTGAGATTTTATGTTCCAGGAGAGTACTAGAATGTAGTCGTGCAAAATATTTTTCTAAGAAAATGAGTCATTTTGAAACCTGGGTGTTTTTGTTGTGACAGAGAGGGAGAAAGAAAGAAGTTCTTGCAACTGATAATCTCTTATATCTGTGAGGTGAATTCATATGCTTTTGTATTTTATGGTGGAATTTGCAAATGACTATTCAGTTCATTATTTGAGGTTTTACTTTCAAAACCCGTATCTATAAAGTATATTAAAGTTGTTATGAGAGTTAAATGTTTTTGTGAGACCTTACCCTTGTCCTGAGCTGCATGGAGTGACGAGGGCTGCGTGTGTTCCCGTGGCAGGTGGAGATGCTAGAACGGAAGTATGGGGGCCGTCTGATCACCAGACATGCTGCGCGCACCATCCAGACCGCCTTCCGCCAGTATCAGATGAACAAGAACTTCGAGCGCCTGCGCAGTTCTATGTCTGAGAATCGCATGTCAAGGCGCATCGTCCTGTCCAATATGAGAATGCAGTTTTCCTTTGAAGGACCTGAGAAAGTCCACAGCTCCTACTTCGAAGGGAAGCAAGTTTCTGTTACAAATGATGGGTCAAAGCTGGGCTCCCTGGTGCCGTCAGAGTGCGATGAGCTCGGGGAGACAGCTACGATGAAGTCCCCGGCAGCATCCACTGATTTCACTGATGCTATAACAGAACTGGAGGATGCTTTTTCCAGGCAGGTGAAATCCCTGGCGGAATCCATCGATGATGCGCTGAACTGCCGCAGTCTGCACTCGGATGAGATCCAGAGTGCGGAGCAAGTCCGGAGCCGGGAAATGGAGAGGGAGAGCTGTGCTCCGAGCAAACCAGCGATCCACAATGTGGATCACAGGAAGCTGGACGAGATGACAGCGTCCTACAGCGATGTCACGTTGTACATCGATGAGGAGGAGTTGTCCCCACCCCTGCCTCTCTCCCAGTCCGTGGACAGACCATCCAGCACGGAGTCGGACTTGAGGCTCCGCTCTGTGAACTCTTCCCAAGAGTACTGGTCCATGACCCACAAAGATGATAAGATAGACACTGATACGAGCTGCAGGAGTACCCCATCACTGGAATGTCAGGAGCAGAGGATGAGGATGGATCACCTCCCTCTGCTCACTATCGAGCCGCCCAGTGACAGCTCCGTGGACTTGAGTGATCGCTCGGAGAGGGGCTCCTTAAAGAGACAGAATGCGTATGACCGAGGCATCACCAGCCAGCAAGGCAGCCCTAAACATATCCCTCACAGCATTCCTGCCAAGATCATCACCCGGGAGGAGCCAGAGGCCAGGCACAGGGCTAGGCCCATAGACAGTCACTTGGCCATCAATGGCACAGCAAACAGGCAAAGCAAATCAGAATCTGATTACTCTGATGGGGACAACGACAGCATCAACAGCACTTCCAACTCCAATGATACAATAAATTGCAGCTCAGAATCCTCTTCTAGAGACAGCCTAAGGGAGCAAACCTTGAGCAAACAAACCTACCACAAAGAGACTCGAAACAGCTGGGATTCCCCTGCCTTCAGTAACGATGTTATCAGGAAACGCCATTATAGGATTGGGCTGAATCTTTTTAACAAGTAAGTACAGCAGTTCCTGCCTTCCTCTCTGTGTCACTGAGAATGAACCAGGAATGTTTTTCTTGTATCAGGTAAGGTAAGACTGCTGGTACTGACCTTTCAGTGAGTAAACAAGGTGCTTGTGGTGACTGCTCATGTTCACGTTTAAGTTGATGTCTTCATAGTTGAACAGCTTCAGGAGAAAAGAAAAAATATAATTATGTGTATGGAAATGGTGGCAAATTATTGAAGATTAATCCAATTCCTTTCTTGGGGAGAAATATGGTGGCTTGATCCTGATCCATTTGTTGGTGTTATAACAAATTCAGATTTCTTCCTCCCCTGACCATGGAGGTGGTGTAAAACTCGTCATATCATACGCTGTGTGCTGTTTCTAATTCCCATAAGTTTCCTGTTTAACACTGGCAGGGCCTGGAATTTGTTCAGTAGATTTCATTAAAACTTTGATGCTAAAAACCAATGCACTGAATTTTTTTTATACTAAATGAATGTTTATTATTTATCATAAAACTATCACAAAATTTGTATTTCTGCCTATGACTGATAGTTTTCCCTGTGGCGTGAGTGATTTCAGGCCTCCTTTTCAGGTAGCAGTGCTTTGATGTGTTTGGATTGATAGGTTGGTGATTCTCATGTATTTGTTGTAATATCGCAGACAATTAAAGCTTTTTGGTGCCATCACATGAGCTGTGCATTACAGCACGAAGTTTGGGTGTAAACACTTCCAGGTTTAGCTTTTAATCTTTGTGAAAATGCCTTTATAGATGGTTCAAACCAACTGGAATTATGCAAGTTGTAGTATCTCTGCTTGTGAAGTTGAATGAGTAGGAAAATATATCAATTAGCCCTTTTTTAGAAGATGTGAAAATAACATCCTTGGCAGGGCGGGTGGGGAGGAAGGCGTTGGTGCTGTTGGCTGACATTTAAGACTCGGTGTTTGCTTGGGTTTTGCACAGAATTAAGCCTCGAGCAGTCAATGTTCAGTGAGCCTCAGGCTTGATAAGAGTCGTTTGAGTCAGCTGCAGAAGGGTGTAGGGAAAAAGTGAATGGAAAAAGTGTTCAGGCAGCACGCAGGGATGAATGAGAGCATTGGAAGCTGTCAGGTGCTGCTAGTGACACATCAGTAGGAGGCTGAAAGTGAAAAATAAACATCAGGAACAGACAAGAATAGAGACAGTTGTTTGAAAGAGATCTAAGTGACCTTGCTGCATGGACTTGCACAGAGATAAACCCTTTTTATATATTGTTGTGAGGTGATGTGCAGTTCCTCAGCAGTGAGTGCTGCAGGACAGGAGTGTGCAGAACTCCAGGCAGCACCTCTGTATGGCATCTTTGGCTGTGTGTGATTTTCTTTTCCCCACTGCATTTTATCTCCAGTATTGAAAGGGAACTGAAGATTGTCTTTACTTTCTGCCGAGTCAGTGTGCTTCTATCGATTCCTCAGACAGTCCCCAAATATCCCACACATCCCACATATCTTGGGTTTTGATTGTGGCCCTTCAAGTCCGCAGACTGTGACATTTTCATTGATGTGCAGTGTCAGGTATCGAACCATCGTAGAGTGTGATGATGCATAAGTCTGTAAATTCTTTTGAAAAGGGAGCTGGAAAACCTTCAAAGCTTTATTCTTTTAAAAGCTCTGGAGTCTCTAGAGAGTGGATCAGGTGGGATTGCAAATTGCATCTTGAGGTGAGCGGTCAGTGCAGTGGTCAGGTCAGTGCAGCAGAGTCGCTTCACTGTCTTTTCACCACATTATCTTCATAACACATTTATGACCATAAAATGAGGGAGCAGTGGGAGTGTTGGCAGCAGCTCCTAGGAGGATGTGTGCTCCACCCAGGAGGAAGCACTGAAAGCAGTGGCTTTGAACTTACCTAGCACAAGAAGGCAAGTTTTTTTCCAAATGTCTGCATCTACCAGAGGAAATTTTAGGGATGTCTTTTCCAAGGAGTTCAGGTTAATTTCACCGTGTCTTTGAAATCTTCCTTGCAAATTAAGATCCCAACCCTTAATTAACAAATGTCCTTTCTTTGTGGTACGTGAAGTTTGGCTGAAATGCAAAGAATTAAGAACCTTAAAGAAGTGCATGAATTGTAGCAAATACTTCTGCTTTGTTCAGTAGAAGTACTGCAAGGATGAAGTTTTTAAAAGCATGGAAAGTCACTATCATCACGGTTGAAATTTCAGTTTTTAACTTTTCTGGCTTTCCTATTTTAATAACAATTTTCAGAAGCCAAAGTGCTGTTTTCTTATCAGAGGCTCTTTGTTAGGATAGACAGTTATGGGTGGGGTAAAAGTTGAGCACAGCTGGTGGTCTAGTTCACTTAATCACTAATAGATGCAAAACAGCAGTAGCACAAAGATCCCTGGAGAATGGAGAACACAGGACACTGGAGAAAAAGTTATAGGTAATTGAAAATCACTTTCCTAGGAATTCTAGTGGAAGGTTTGGAACAGATGATCTTTAGGGTCCCTCCCAGCCCAAAGCATTCTGTGATTCCATGATTGTCACTTGATCACGGAATTTTTTTCAAACTGTAACTCGGCCTTCAGTTTGGAACCTCAGTGTTGATTAAAGAAGTGTAGTTTTCAAAGATGATTTGTAGAAGGCACTAAGCTAGAAGGTAAAGTATCCCCCAAATGGAATGGTTTCTGCCGAGGAAACTGCAAGCTTCTCTCCATTGCCCTGGCTCTGAATGGCAGCAGTGATTCCCCCTGGCAGTGGGCTGGCAGTGTGTGCTGTTCCCATTCATTCCTTCCCAAAGGAAGGGTTGCAGGTGCGTGCCCAGAGTGCAGCAGCTCCCAGGGAGCCTTGGTCAGGCCAGCTGTGTTGAATTAGGCATTTTCTTCAGTGGAGTTGGAAAGGGATGTGGACTGGGAGAATTGCGCTAGAAACCATTCCCCTCTCCCAGGCAGAAGGAAAACACTACCTAGAAAGGTTTATTTTGCAGGCTGCAAATCCTGCCAATGCAAATCCAGCCTTTGAGACTGGTTTGCTTATAAACAAGGCTTCAAGAGGCCTTTTGACTGCTGCTTTAAAAAGAAAAACAAGGAGAAAAAAATGAAAAAGGGCTGTGATTTCATTCTCGTGTTTGTTTTGACTGCAGGCTGGAAATACCAGGTTTACCAGTTATTGCACCCCATTCTGGTAGGATTTTCAGGTTCCATCCTGCTACTGATGCACTGATGGTTCTAAGAGATTAACTAGGACTGAGTTTAACCTCAGCAGTGTGAGGAGACGTGTCCTGCCCCTCAGCAGTGCAGGGCTGGCATTCTGTGCACGTGGAGGGACAAGTGGATTGCCACAGAGCCTTGTGCCACCAGGAGGGTGACAACAGCTCTGGGTCCCTGCCAAGCATTTGTGGCTGCCAGGTGTGTTTGTTGATAACACTGCCTGGGGTTACAGTGTCCCCTGCCCGCGGTGACACACCCGGCAGGGCCATGGCAGGGACAGGGCACTGCCTGCTCAGCGCTCCTGGGCACAGGGCACAAACACCTTCTGTGCTAACAAAGCAGTGTCAGCAAAATGGGGACAACATCAGAGTGGTTTGAGAACTTGTTGCAGTTGTGCCCGGTATTATAAAAGATGGGAGATAAAGGCTGGCACTGCTCAGACTCAGTTTTTAATCTAGCAGAGCCTGCAGTCATGTTTAGTAGCTCCTTTGGGATATCAGCTGTTGGAAGGCACTGTAAATTGTTCTCCCATCTGGCAGGGTTCCTGTGGCATTGTGTTTCTTGCCATGGGAGCCAGTCTTGCTGGTGCTGATTCCTGACACTGCTGGTGAGGAGAGGCTGCAAAGTGCAGCTCATGGGCTGTTTCACTGCTCTGAGCTTGATGCCAGGGCATGGTTTAGGATTTATATCCTAATCCTACATGTACATCTTGGGGGTACATGAATGTGACACCACTTTACAGTGCTAGAACAGAGGCTGGGCCAGCAATAATTTTACAATAAATTTTCCCAGATGCCTTTCACCCCCCACCTCCCTTCTTTTGTCCTCTTTTCCTCTCTGGAAGGGGCAGATGGAGAACTGTTCCCCACGTGTCCTCAGTGCATTACAACGCTCTGTGCTGAAGAGTTTGCTGTAGCTTCTTTTATAACGGGCCATTATCAAGGTCCCTGCTATTCCAAAGTTCTCCCAAAGGATTTATTGACAGAGATAAAAAGGTTTGAGTATCTGTTTGCAATATGCAATGGTGTATCATGTTAAGCCCTGAAAGCCCTGCTGGCTTCCTTTATTGCACGATGGGGATGATTTTATTCCAAATTTAAAACCCACTGTTGATATGAATTGGATACTAATTTCAGGAGCAGACTTTTCCTAACGTTTCTAGATTCTCTGGAATGTTAATTTAAGAAGTTTTTTATTTTACTAAGCATGTATAAGAGGAATTTGCTGAGTGCTGGTGGGATTATACCAAAGACAATATTACAAATCACAGTTTCCAGGTAAATTCTTGTTGGAAATCCGAGGCACACAATAATACTATTTGTGAGAAGGCACATTTTTCATTTTCCATGAAAGCAGCTTTAACTGTTCAACAGAGGTATAAGGTTTCCATCATTTACATGTAGGTAGAGACTGAAGGTAATTTGGATCCCTATGAACTGTTACACTCAGAAAGTGCTGCAAGCTTGGTCTCTATTTGAAATCCTTAAAAGTTGCCAAATGTTACTTATTTTGTTTTTTAAAAATAGTTTGGCATGTAGTCATTAATTTAACTTTTGTAATAAATTCACTAATCTGGTGTTCTCAATTTATACCCATCATACTCATAATGAATTTCAGTTAAGATGCTGAACATACTTTCTGTATTGCTTAGAGTCAGTCTCATGACATCCATTCAGCATTCTCATATCTGGTCTCAAAACATGTGCTTTTGGACTGTCCTCCTTTCAATTTGAATTTGAAAGCTTATTGGAAACATTTCTAATGATTTTAAACTTTGTAAATGCAGATTGAGTGGGAGGGAGAAGGTGTAAATCAAACTGAGTTCGTTCTCTTTACCTTTGAACTAATTCTTTAATTTTGCCAGCTGATCCCTGATAGCTTCAATGATTTTTTTGAATGGTTTGATAGAGAGAGGAGGGGGGAGAGAAGAGGCTTGGCCAGCATTTCACAACAGAGCCATTTGCTGTCCTCGTGTATGTGCTGAGGGGGACTTCACGGTTGTTGCAACATCTGGACTGCAGATTATTCAGGCACAGACGGTTCCAACAAAAATTAAAATCAAAGCACTCCATGTAACTTGTCCTTTAACATACCGAGGAGTTAGTAAGAGCAGAAGAATGTTCTTAGCATGACTCTCATTATTTCTAAAAACATTTAGCCCTAAGTGAGAACACCCAAAGAAAAAAAAGCTTTGTGTGTTTTGCTTTGTTCTGTGCGTGTTTTATCTTTTCTCCCGGAGGAGCCATTTTTCCTCCTTTTTTTTTTCCAAAACAAGTGCTTTGATTAGCATAAATTATATCCTGCCCGTAGAAACCAGCTGAAATGTATAACCAATAGTAAATTGAAGCGCCGGGTTCAAATATGGGCACGGGGATTCCTTTTATTGCCATTAAAAGGCGACATAAACTTTCCCAAATGTTGGAAGCAAACGAGGCTGTGGCGAGGCTTTGCTGGAAGCAGCAATAGCCGAGTGTGAGTGTCCCTGGATCCCTGCAAGAGCCATTACCTCATCGCTGCCTCCAGCTCCGCTTAAACATTCCGGGCACACTCCTGCTCCGTGCCAGGAATGGAGCTGGGCTCTGGCAGTGCCTGCTGTGCCTCCTGGTGGGAAAGGATCCCGTGAATGGAGGAATTGCACCGCCTGAGGGGCTCCCAGACAGCGGCTGGTGGGGCTCTGGGTGCCAGGATTTAAATTCCTTCTCCTGTCCGAAAATCTCCAGCGGTCAGATTGTAAGGGTGACAAATGTGACCAGCTGCCTTTGCAGGAATCCAGGGGACACTTGGAATAGAGACTTGGGAAGGCTGTGTAGGAAAGAGTTAAGGAAAAGAGAAGGGTCCATCAGCTCCTTTTTCTTGTGTAACAATTCCCATCTACCCACTGGATTGGGGTTTTGTGGGTCACAAATGGCAAATCAGGAGATCTTTAAACTGAAGGTGTCCCTTTGACACAGAAAGTGTCCCTTTCAAAAGGAATGTGACTGTCAAGAGTTTCCCGTTTGCACTCAGCAGAGTTGCAGAACTTGAAGCTGAAGTGCTTCTGTTTGGTGTAACTGCGGTGAGGGTGTGGAAAGAGGATTTAGGGCAGGGACACAAGAAGACAAAGACAGGGACGGTTCCTTGATTTAAAGGACACAGTCATCTTAAAGTGTCATTCCTGACAACAGTTGTGTAAACATGAGGGCAATACTCAGCCCTGGCACAGAGCTCTGAGAGAGGCAGCCAGTTTTCCATATGTTTTGCCCCAAAGCGGAGAGTGTTTTGCTCTGCTGGCAGCCACAAACTCCTTTCCCTGCTCTGTGAGAAGTGCAGAGATGCAGTGGGGTCAGAGGAGGTGAGAACAACCTCACAGAGTGTTTTGGTCCGTTAATTTAACTAAAATATTTCCTTTTTATTGCCTTCTTTCTTGTGAGGAAGGAAGGAATGGGGGGGGGAGGAAAAAAAGCAGGCTGCCCACTGCCAAGGGAGGGAATAATGAGGAGGTAGGAAATGCTCTGGCAGGATGACTCAGGGCTGTTTTCACTAGCAAGGACATGTCCAGCCACTGCATTGCAAGTGTTTGGGGTGTGCCTCGTGTGCCTCCTCTCTGTGCTGACTGCTCTGTTCCTCAAGGATGATGCTTCTCACACAGGAAAATCCTTCTTCAGAAATAGCCTTAAACTCTATTTCCCCTCCTTCATTAGAATAAGCCAGACTTTCTGCTCGGGGCCTTCAGGTGCCTTTTATACACTTTTTACCCTTTTATACACTTTTGACCTTTTTATAATCAGCTTCAATTCAGGCAATACTTTTCAGACCAGCCTAAACATTCAGTAGCAGTAGTCAATGTTTAATGTATTTTGTAATTTCCTAGCACCTTGTTAGGAAATGATGCCATAAGAAACTGGTTGGTCAGGCAGAAAGTAGTGGTAGAACCACGTGGGTCAGTTACCCAATTTTATGAAAATACACATCTACAGAGTTTCCTCTCTTTATTTTGCTCCCCCACCAAACAGAACTGGGCACTGAGATCACTTCCTGGTGAATTCTTTCCTTAGTGGCATGAGCAGAAATTAACTTTTTTTGTGAACAGAGGTTACTCCAGGTAATTTGATGTGGTTGCAAGTGTGTCCTGATCTTCCCATCTGTGGTGGGAAGTCTTGAATGAACCTTAGAGAATTAATATCATAATGTGGGAGAAATCATCCCCACTGCAGGCAAACTGCAATGCTCCTGCCCACATCATGGGAATATCTCCCTGTTTCCATGAGATGCAGAGAAGCTGGGAGAAATGTGCTGTTCCTTGGCTTATTTTCCCAACCCAGGGATTTTTTCTCATAATTACCAGAAGATGCAATTTACACCCAGTTTTTCTTTCTGTTCATTAAACAGTTGTGCAATTGAGAAAAGCACAGCTCAGGCTTCCCACTCAGTTTCTCTCATTTTCCAGCTCTCAATCCCCATTTGCCTTGCTGTGGAGTGAACTCTGACAAGTTGTTTGGACACTAGTTTTGGTAGTATTTCAGGGATACTGGTTTTTTCCTTCTTAGCCAGAAGGTTTAAAATAGACATAGGGATTCTCTTGGCTTCACTGCAGCAGCAGTGGGCTCTTCAGCAAAAGCAAAGGAGGAGATACAACCACAGAAACAAACCTGAGCTGTGTGCCAGACTAAGGAGAATGTTCAACTAGCTTGTTATTGCCAGCTTGGTTATTTAAAAATATTTAACTTCTTAAATGACTCTAAGAAAAGTCTTAGATTCTTGCTTTTTAAAAAGCCATCCCTGTTTTTTAACGTTGAAGTAATGCTTATTTTTGTGAGAACTGTAAATATTTTCAAAATGAGATCACTGGTATCAAAGGAGATTTTTTTTTTCACAGAGGGCTGGCATCATGGTTGCATTAAACTCTCCACCCCTAACATGAAAAGATTTCTTTGGCAGCTGCATGTTTGTGAAGTGTTCCTGGTGCAGTGTGTTTCTAACAGCCTCTAAGAAATGTTTGTACTTCTGGTTTGCTTGTTTCTAGATTCTCTCGTTTCCCTGTAGCAGAGGCAGGGAACCAAAAAGCATAGGTGTGCCTTCAGAAATTCTCGAGTTCCAGAAGTTTCACCAAGCTTCTCACTGTCAGTCAGGCTGGCTTTGCCCCCTTGCCTCAGTCAACTGTCAGAGCAGTGTGTTTGTGGTTATCTACACTGGGAACAAATCCCTGGTTTAATTCAGATGATACTGCTGGCATTGCTGGGTATTGGAAATCTCCCGTGCTCGTTTGTTAATTAATGCTCTCATTTTACAGCTCTCTTATTGCCTGAGCTCTAAAAGGAAATACAAAGATTTAACATGGTTTGGGGTGTTTGTAAGCTTTACATGTTTGGCAAGTCAGGGATGGGCAAGGCTTTCTGTGCCTCTGTGCTGTGGTTTTGTGGCGGGTTTCTTTTCGAGGTGGTGCTTGTTATTCAGTCTCTCCTCTTGGCCACTGTGGACACCGGCACTTTATCCACACTGTGACTTGGATACTACAAATGATGGTGCAGCTCTGGGGAGACCTTGACTGGATTCAAAAAATAATAATAAAAACCAAGCCAAACCAAGCCAAGTCGAACCACCAAACCACTCCTGTCCCGTCCCCGTCCCCCCCACCCCCCAAAAAAAAATCCCACCCAACCCCAAAAAACAAAACACAAAACAAAAAACCCCAAACACCAAAAATAACCCAAATAATAAATAAAAACCCACACACAAACCAGCAAAACACCTTTTTTTCCTAGTGCAGTTTGTCAGGAAGTCCCAAAGCAGCAATAGGAACGGGAGAAGAGACTGCTGCCAGTGCTGGCTCTGCCACTGGGGCGCTCGCCCAGCTGAGCACTGGGGTTTGCTGGGTTTCTCTTGCACCAGGACTGGCTGCACCAGTGAGCCCAGGAGATAACAGGCCATGCTAAGCCTGTGCTGATCCCTCTTACCCTCCAGAATCCAACTAAAAGCTTTTCCTCTACCAAATTCACTTTTCAGAATCACTGCAGTGTGTTTGCAAACACAGTATTTCCTAAAAGTTTCATAATAACAGTTTGGATGTGTTTGGGAAATCAGTCAGCTTTTACCCTTCCCCTGTTCAAAGGAGGAGCTGTCTCTGATTGGCTTTCCTGCCTTCCCAAACTCTGGCAGGTCTTGAGCACTTCTGGATATGGCCAGTACTCTCTAAAAAATGAGCTTATTAAAATATACTGGCTTGATCTGTGATTTTGAAGTTTTCATTAATCCCTCCATCATTTTTTTCCCTTAGAAGTCACTTTAAACGACCCTAAATGTCTTGTTATTAACCACTTTCTGGCAAGATGCTTAGTCCTTTAATCAACCTCTGAGAATCTTATGTAAATAATTTTGCACATCTTTTGGTGTTGATTTTTTCTTCTTTCAGTAGATACTTGTGATTCTTTTTGCTTTGGTTGTTTTGTTTTAGGTTGTTTTGTTGGGTTTTTTGAGACAGAAGACATTTTTAAGCTTTATTTTGGAAGCAACCTTGTAAATACCAAAAGTTCTCTGAATAAGTACCTCATCAGCTATGCAAGGTGCTAACGTTAGAGGGTTTATTTTGATATTAGTTAACGTATTCAAATCTGAAAATAACTGCTCTGCTTCTGCTGCTTCCTCCATTGCTATTTATAGCCTTCTCATCTTGCCTGTTATTGGTTTGTGTAATTAACAAGCCATCAGTGGGAATTTTCCTAATCACAAAAGACTCTTAGTTGTAAGTACAAAATGGTCTGTGCCCAACTCTGAGCAGACAGAAAGGAGGATAACGTATCCAGGTGTCCTGTCCCACATTAATCCATGACCCTTGCATGTCCCACTCCCTTCTGCATCCCGTCAGACACTTAGAAAACGTTTGGCTTTAGTGAAAAGGAATGTTTGTTCTGTTTGAAACAGCTGCGTTTGCCAGCAGAGAATCCCTGGCTGCTGGTGTTCTTCCAACCTGCCCTCCTCAAAGCCTGGCAGACACCTGGTGTAAAAAAACACCTTGGGAAGGAGCAAATGAGTTTCTGGTGGATTGCTGGAGGTCAGCACCACAACCTCCACGTCCTCTTGGTGCATTTAGGGAGCAATTCCTTCAGACTTGGTGGTATTTGAAATTTCTGATGTTGGGGGTGACTTACATTTCCATTACCCTGTTTAGTTCTTCAATTTCTCTGGCTTTAAACAGAGGGAAAGTGCTGCTTATGTTAAAGGCAGAAAGGGAGGGCTCCCTTGTGTACATTTTTCTCTGAACCTATTGTTAGCTTCACTTTTGAAGTAAAATTTCCTTGGAAATACAGCACTTCAGAACACTCTGTAAGAGTCATTTTCTGGTAACTACTTTTCCTGGTGAATAAGATAATGTCCCACCTGGTGGGAGGTGGGAAGGAGCTTAAACCCAATAAACCCCTGAGCCTCCCTCGCTTACCAGGTGATTGATCAAACAGGGAAAGAGCAGCCTTCATTCTTACAAATGGGGGGTTCAGGTGTTATTTTCATATTATTGCTGCCAGGCTACAACTTTTGTAACAAACTGACTGCTTTGCAATAATCCTACACTGCCTTCAAATAATCCTAGCCTGCAAAACTCCCTGATATTTCACTCTAGTGCGAGGGGAGTATTGATGGGAAAAGAGTTCTTGGCTTCCAATGTTTTGCTAAATGGATTTTTAACTCTGTTTTGGACATTCTCCTCACCTGGCTTGAAGGGTATTTGAATCAAGTGACTTAATATTACCAAACCAGAGGCAAAGCTTCTTATGTGAAAAAGCAGATCCTGACTTATGCAAAGTTATACAACCACAGAGAGGCTGATGAAAAATAAGTTATTTCATCTTTGTGATGATTTTAAATGTTCAGGCTTATGGAGGTGGCAGGAATTCAAGTTGTTTTTTAGTACAGTAAGTAGTGGTCCAGCATTTTCTATATGTCAGGTAAAGGTGATCTTTGCATTAAGCTGTGATTTTTTTGAGTGTTGTTTTCTGCTGTGACAGTCACTGGAGAGGAGCTCTCCTGGGTTTGTATCACTCTGAATTTACTGGACAAACCTAGCTCACCAACAAGGGGGATGGAGAAGACTATTCCTGTTTTTGTTGGATACTGTGAATTTATATTTAGAAAGATTAAGGATTCTGAAATACAGTTTAAAAGCATATGAACATAGCAATTACATTACTTACAAAAAAGGGTACTTCTTAGTATGCAGGAGATTAATTTTAGAAGATGACCATGTGTGTAATCTTATTTCAGATGAAAAGAGCCACAAAGCCTGATGCAAGAAATTGAGATTTGAGAACTCCCTTTTGATTAAATTATATATATTTCTCTGATCTGTCTAATTCTTAATAGGGTATTAAGTATATAATAATGGAATGTAAAAGAGTAGGAGAACTGAATGATGATGCATTTAGCAATGTTATTTGCAATTAAAACCCTGGGGAAGGGTTATGGTTGTGTGATCAACCTTGTATAAAAATAGTAGGGTCACCTTGTCCTCTCAGATTGATTTTGCTTGCCTTAAAGGAAATATCTTTTAGGTCATGCAGCAAGCTGCAAATCACCCACTCTTACAGGTGGACATTATATCATAATTCCTTACAAAGCAAAGCTGGTGATGGAATTACTGGTTCTGTAAAGATTCCCCTTTAATATTTTTAAAAGGAATTACAGTTTTCTGCTGTGTTGCACTGCTGGATGATGCAGTGCACAGTGTGTGTTGTAAGGGGGGATTTTGCAGCACTTGAAAATAGAAGCAGCATTTGTCTTTATAAGCAATATCTTTTATTGCGAGCTCTGTCCCAACCCTCCTCCCCAGCACACACTTCTTAATGAGTTAAAATGAGTGGCTTTGGTTTGCTTTGTTTTGAGATGTGAAGGTGGTTACAGCTAAACCTGGAGCTGTATAAAGAGATGTAAAATACTGCAGAAACTCGGACGGTGCTTGGCTGGGGGAGGGAAACTGGGGGCAGTGGGTGTGTTAAAGGACAAGGAGCTAAAAATCTCAATTAGATGGGAGCTGCACCATTTTTAATTGCTTCTTTTTGCTTGACTGACTGTAGCTTTCCCCCTTACGTTTTGCACTCTCAGCTTGCAAGTGACACCACTTCAGATGTTTTTATTCATTAAGTTTAACTTTTGACAGCAGAGTGGGGGGGAGATCAGGGGAGCTCTTTGTTTCTTGTTTTTCAGCAGCAGCTTTTCAGTGCAGTTTCTGGAAGGTGCCTCTCTCCCAGCAACAGGAGCTTTTAGTAGCTGGTGTTGGGCTTTGTTTCGTTGGCAAGGGAGGCTGTTTGCATCCAGAGCTTCTCCTTGGGAGGGTTCTGGAGCAGGGGAATGTGTAATAACAGCCAAAGATGTGTCTCAAAGCTGTCAGCTCTTAGCAGTGAGCAATGTATGCAACTACATTTATCCTGAAACGACATGGGCCCGTACTGCTGGGACATTGGTTAAAAATGATTGATTACATTGACCATAATTGGCAGAACTGTTGTGGAATTTTAATCAGATGTGGTCAGGTGGAATGGAAGGAAATTCATACTTTTGCATTGTCATTTCTCCTCAGAAAACCTGAAAAAGGAGTCCAGTACCTCATTGAGCGAGGGTTTGTGCCGGACACTCCTGTTGGGGTTGCCCACTTCCTGCTGCAGAGGAAAGGGCTCAGCAGGCAGATGATCGGAGAATTCCTGGGAAATCGGCAAAAGCAGTTCAACAGGGATGTGTTAGAGTGAGTATTGTGTGGGGAAGAGGCGAGAGGGCTTTCATACTCAGACTAAATGCTTCATCAAGCTCCAGGTATTAATGATCTCTGGGTCTTGCTCTGGAGGAGGAGGAGACCACACTCCAGAGGTTGTGAAAAGATGCACATGAGCAAATACTTATTTCTTTGCTTTCTGGTTGAGTTACTGGTTTTGTTCTCGATGCAGCAAAACACTTACAAGGATTTACATTGCCTGTGGTCATGTACATTTACTGTAAATTCATGTTTTAATTTCATTGGCCTGAGACTATGTTATTTCAAAGGGTTTTTTCTTTCCTCAGACTCTCTGATAATTTACTGAATGAAACAAAATAATACTGTATGCAACATAAGGCTTAACCAGTAACAGAACCTGAAAATAATTATTACAGCCAAATGGCTCCAGTGTTGGATAAATAAGGATTTCTGTGTGTGCAGGCACATGCTGACAAGGTCTATACAAACTCTGATTTTCCAAAAGATAAGATAAGCAGAAATTGTTTTAAAACCCAAAGAAATCCAAAGCACAAAATTTCACTTCTAGCAGCTTGGTCATAAATATCTAAACCTTATGTACAGAGTAGACCAAAAGAGAAATTGCTTCATTTTAAGAAGGTGTTAATTTAAAACACTTCTTCTTTGGGACTTTTTTTTGGTACTGTCTGGCATACTGGCCTGTAAACATTAATACATCTTAGTCCAGTTTTTTTCAATATATTGTATAAAATTTTAGTTAGCTGTTTAACAAAACTGCTGAGAATGAAAGCAAAAACCATTACTTTTTTTCCCATTAAGAAAGCCTAGGAAAAAATCTCACCAGCAGTTTTTAAAATAACTGTTTTATTTAATGATACCATGAAAGCTGTAGTGAAATCTGCTTTGGGCTAGAGGTGCAGCCTTTCCTGAGGACTGAGCACCCAGCAGAGAGCAGTGGCAGCACCTCTGCTGCAAGGCTGCAGCCAGGCTGGCACTGCAGAGCCCTGGAACCCGGCTGGGTGCAGTCCCTGCTCAGCCTGAGTCGCTGGCAGCACTCACAGTGAGCATCTGGCTTTGCAGTCTTCACTCAGACCAGGGCAAGGCTTCCCAAAGAATGGGGATTTTTACTTTTTTTTTTGAAGAAAACAGCACAGATTCAGGATGAGATGAATTATGATCTCAGATGGTCTTTAAGGTCCCTTCCAACCCAAACCACTCTGTGATTCCGTGATGCATTTTGTGATCCTGACAAATAATTTGCCCTCCCCATCTCAAACAGACAGAAGCAGAGTTGTGTCTCTGCTAAAGCAGGTGCTGTATCTGTGATGAGTTGAATTGGTCAGAACAAGGTCACAATCACCTACCTACAACCCCCTAGCAATCCTTTGATTGAAATTAACTTGTCCTTAACTAAGGTGTTCCAGCTACACTTTGGGGTGAGGAGCACCCTGCGGGCAGTGCAGTTCTCTTGTAGTGCCTGCCTATGGGAACAAGGTATTTTTCTTTAAAAAACAACAGTAGGATAGTATTTCATCTTAAATATCACATTTATACATTTATAGATTGGAGGGAGATTTTACCAAACTGATAAAAACCCTAGAAAGATTTTTTCAACAACAGAAGATCCTTTTTGTGTTACAAAATTTATTTTCAAATTACTTGCTTTGATTTGTGATCAGGTTTCCTAGGTCCTGCAAATTGGGGTGTTTTAACTGCTTGAAATCTTTTCACTGGAGCTTAGAAAATATTCATGCACACAGCCTAAATTTGGGACCAAGAGCTGCATTCTGGGCCAGCTGTAGCTGCTGCCTGGTGATGGTTAACACCGCCCATGGTGGTAAACCTGCTGTCTCCATAGCTCATATAAATGTTGTTTAATTCCCCTCCCCACCCTGTTGTTGGCCAGCATGTTCCTAGGGGTCCTTAATTGTGCTAATTACTTCATTTTGACTCCAGCTTGTCTGCACATGTGCTTTGCACCTTGGAATGAGAAAAGGACTTCTGGAAGTGTAACAGAACTTGCAATAATGGGAAGCCTGTGAGCATTATTGCAGAACTGATAATAAAGTTTATGTGAGGATTGGAAAGGGTGTGAGAAAAGCCAGGCTCTTTGTTTCATTGTGCTTTTGCATAAAAGGAAAAATACTAAAAGCAAGAGGAATAAATTACTTGCTGTTAATCTACATTAGCTACAGTGTTACTGGAAGAAAAATATGAGCTACTGCAATTTGTCCTTGTATATCTATACATTTAAGAAAAAGCTCTTAAAAGTAGTGGTGGATAGTGCTTTCTGTGGTTTCTGCATTACAGTGCTGTTACTTGCAGTGATTCATGTCTGGTTATTTCAAAAACTAAAAGCTAAGCTTAAGGGAAATTTATAAGCCTCTGATTTTAAAGCAGTCTTTAAACAAAGTATTAGAATGACATAGTTCGTGCTGCTGATTATATTAAAATGGTTCCCTTTTGTTTTTTGTCAGCACTGTATTTTCAGAGCAAGAAAGTAATTATTTCTCCATAAATATTAACTGAAAGTCATGGCAAATGACGGGGAGATGAGAATTACAGTAATAATAAGGGAGTATCCAAACAAACAAGGTTATTTATTTTCTCTGCATTTAAGAACGTTCCTAGACACAGAGCCATTTGGTACAGATTATTGTGCCTGCTGCAGGCTGTCTGAGATATGGTATTTTGAGCAGTATGAACTATTTATTATTGTTGGAGGCATTGTGATAGTTGATTGGCCTGGAAGCACAGAACCAATAATTATTCATGGCAGTGGTACATCACTTACAGTGGTCAGCCATTTGTCATTCCAGCAGCTCTTCTGTTCAAAAAACACAAGGCTCTGCTTACATGTGCACATTCTCATTGATCTGTTATTTTCAACCTTCCTCACAGCTTACCTGCAATTACTGCAATTGCTGCTGAAAGTTTGAAAAACAATTCCATGAATCTTTGTCAGATGGAAAATCAAAAGGTTTTCTCTGTTTCAAAATCTTACCTTTGGTACTGAGTTGTTAGAAATGGAGAGACACGATGTGAATCTGTTTTTGTCCTAGCTGTGTGGTGGATGAGATGGACTTCTCCACAATGGAGCTGGATGAAGCACTCAGGAAATTTCAGGCCCATATCCGTGTCCAAGGAGAAGCCCAGAAAGTGGAGAGGCTCATTGAAGCTTTTAGGTATGATGTGAAATAAATCCCTCAGTCATCAGAAACCTGCTGCTTTACAGTCAGACTGCAGAACTGGGGAACTTGGGCATAGCCAAGTTACTTTCCTGATTACTTTCAGTGTCCTCACGGGCTACAAACACTTTCAAGTATGTCTTGTTTGGGGGGGTTGCTAAGTATGGAATAGGAGGTTTCATTTGCTGGTGGTGTTGATGTGTGGTATTTGTGTTAATGTAAAGAGTTTTCTCAAAAGTTCTTTCTGGCATCAGTTGAAAAGATACTCAAGGATTTTTGAACAGCTCTAACAATGTATGTGGATTTAGTACTTTATATGAGTGGAACTATAAGACCATGCACTTTTTAGGGTATGTATACTCCTAACTTTTCATTAAACACTTCAACAACAGTGGAAGAAAGAGGAGTAACTTACCAGTACTGACACAGCTGTGTGCAGGGCAGGATAAGATGGAAATCACCACATGGCAGTAAGCCAGAATCAATGCTCTATTCTTACCTGGTGTCGGGGTATTGTCACTGAAAAATATGGGATACAGAAGTTATTGTAGTAAGTGAAGTTACAGTGGAAGTAGAAACAAACTCCTTGCACGCTCAGGGATTGCCTTATGAAAACATGAGGATGGAAAGGTAAATATGTGTCTGGAAAGGGACTAGTAGCTTGCTGGGGCTGTGGAGCACAGCAGTTGGGTTATTTGGTGAATTTGAGCAGTGCCTCCCAGCCCTGACAGCCTCCCCTGGTGTTCCCAGCCAGCGTTACTGCATCTGCAACCCGGGCGTGGTGCGGCAGTTCCGCAACCCCGACACCATCTTCATCCTGGCCTTCGCCATCATCCTGCTCAACACCGACATGTACAGCCCCAACGTCAAACCCGAGCGCAAGATGAAGCTGGAGGACTTCATCAAGAACCTCAGGGGTAAGAAACCCTAAGGACAAAGCTCCTAAAAGCTTTTCCCTCTTAACTGTCCTTGGAGGGACACTCTGTGTCTTCTGGGAGCAACTTCATGCTGCTTGCACCTGACTGCCATTTGGACAGACTTGAGTGATTTCTGTAACAGCAAAACCAGAAATAATTTGGTCATATTTTGTCATTTTTATCTTGTCTTTCTTGAGTGGGTGAGTGTGTTGTCAGGACCTTTCATTTTAGGACCGGTAAAACCAAAATACTTGTGGTGTTCTGGAGTTTCAGATCTTGGAAATGAAACTCCTGTTTGGTGATTTTATTCCCTGAGATTGGTATAAGGCAGCAATGAACGACCTGTGCTTAGCAGATGTTTCAGCTTAGCAAAGTTTAAGTCAGTGCTGAGATTTTATTGTAAAATCCACAAATACTCCAAAAGGCCTGATATGCATCTCTTGGCATAATGCTGCAGTTACATTTGTGGAGTTAGACACAGAACATTCTCTCTGAGCTCCAGCGTGCATGCCAGCAGTCCTTGTTACTGCAGGCATTTTGTAACAGGCTACCCTGCTGCAGCTCTAAATCTCTGCATCACAAAGGGTGGGCTGTGGGAGGCTTGGCCATGTGGGACAGAGCAGACGTGGTTTTGATTGCTTCTGTCTGCAAACCAACTGTATTTTATCACTGTGTTTTTTATGGGAGCAGTTGTTCCACTGGGTGACAAAATATTCTACCTTTGCTTCTGAATGGGAGATAAGAGTTTATTGCTTTAAAAACTTGTTTAGAAAAGAGACATGCATCTCCCTGTCCCCAGAAAATCCAACTTTCAGTCACTTACTGAAATTGGACTCCTTCCACCGCTATTAAAAATTCAGGATCAAGCGTTCAAGACAGGGTGGCATTTGTTAGATAGAATGCCATGCCAATGATAATCACTCAGTGCTAAACAATAATATTGGATCTGGGCTATTTTCTTGATTTGTTTTTCCAGGGTAAATTAGTTCTTTTTGAAATCTTGTAGGAAATATTGGTTAAATTAATTTTACTGGGTTTTCATAAGGTTCTCACATAGGAAATTATTTCATGAACAGCATTGAGTCATATTGAGACAGAGGCAAAATGAAATGGTTCTTCTGCTTCCTCCCAGTGGTGTATTCCTACGACAATGCCATATGGAGGTTTTATTGTCTAAAAAGGAATTTAACTCACTGTAGCTTTAATACCAAACAGAGGAAATGTGAAAGAAACAAAAATAATATAGGAAATCAGCCTTTTTATGTCCTAGTTTTAGACTGGACTTTTAAAACAAAACAACCCCAAACCTGTGTGATTTCCATGAGTGTCTTGGTGTATGGGCAGCGACCTTCTGGACCAAAATCAGTGCTTAAATCACGTTCACACCACTTCTTCTGCCTGGGTGAGGCGGCACAGGGACACACAGGAGGTGCTGGCTGGCATCTGGGAAAAACCAGCACAAACATCTGCAGCCAGGCAACACTGGGAGTGCAGGAAAACAGCGATTGCCCAGGGTTTTATCCTCGAGTGGTGTTTGTCAGAGCCCTGCTAACAGAAGCTTGGCCCTGCAGGGGTGGACGACGGCGAGGACATCCCGCGGGAGATGCTGATCGGGATCTACGAGCGCATCCGCAAGCGGGAGCTGAAGACCAACGAGGACCACGTGTCCCAGGTGCAGAAGGTGGAGAAGCTCATCGTGGGCAAGAAACCGGTGAGTCCCCTCTGCTCGGCCCTGGGCCACTGGCAGGACAGAGCAACTGAGCTGTGCTGCTCACCAGTACAGACTGGTCTGTAAACGGCAAAGGGCAGAAACCGTCCAAATAATTCCCTGCAAGGTTGACTTAAATTCTGGAGTATCCATGCAGATGAATTTTGTTGTTGCAGTCATGGGTGATGATGTTAGGAGTCTTAAAATTCTTTATGTGAAGCTTTACAATTCTGAAATTACACTGAAATAAGTGCATTTTAGGCAGTTCTCTTGTTGATTTCTAAAGAATGAAAGTGCTTTGTTAATGTGATGTTATAGAGAACCATATTTCAAAACTTGTGCTGTCAGTTAGGGCTCCGTAATTTACAAGAGTAACAGAGAACTTCTGTTCACATCAGCATCTTTGTCACCTCCACAGCTGCCTTCATGACCTGGGATTTGTCAGGGGTCATTTTATCTCAGGACATATCTGGAAATCAGATCCCAGGGATTCTGGTGCTGGGTTTGAGCATGCAAACATAGGATTGTTGTGGGACAAGTCCTCAAATATTTTGCTGTATAAATAAATCTTCAAAGCATCTTTGGAAAAGGAGAGAGAAAAGAAAGACCACAGCATTTTACTGTCAATTCAGGAGCACAGAGGTTTTAAGACCAGTATTTTCCATGCTAACCATGGTATCTAATGTGGAGAGGGACCAGTGGATGCCCAGCCTTCCTGAATTCAAACCTTCGTCTCAGGTGTCACAAAGGCAGCCCAGAACAAAACCAAAAACCCCAAGACCTGCATGGTTTTGAAGCCATGTATCTGGTTTTTACCATCTCCAGAGAACTTTACTGCAGCAGGGTCTGATGGGCTGGGGGATTTGTTCTTCAGGAAAAGAAAAATCCCAAGATGCTCCCTATAACTGTTAAAGAGCTTTGAATTGTAATCTCTTCTCAGACAAGCCCCAGTCAGCGATGGGGGAAGGGAATGAGGGACCACCAAAAATCTGATTTAGGTCTGTTTCCAGTAAAGAACGTGCTGAGGAGATCTCTTTGAAGAAGAAGAGGAAAGAAAGCAAAATTTTAATAAAAGCTCGTAACTGTTTTTGAGAAGAAGGGAAATAAATACTCTGAAGTCAATATTCAGGCACTTAGGCTTTCATATGAAACTTTGTTTCTGTAATTGGGGATTCAGGTTTATATATAGGCTTCTGTGGGAGATGGTTTATTCCCATGGTTCTTTTTTTATTCAGACATGTGCCAATTCAAATCCTAAAACTAATCCTGACCTTGTAAATTAAATGGGATTAAGAAAACAATGCCCTTGGTGGAGTCCTAGCTTGAAGGATTCTTCTGGTGGGAGACTTTTTAACTGTGTGCAAGAAAATTTAGGAAACAGGCAACAGTCTTTATTGATAGCTACATTTGTTTTTACTTTATAGGCATTTAGTCATAGTCAGAGCGTGCCGTATTTACTTGCTATGATACAGTTCTGTGTTTCTCTGAAGTTTAATCAACTTGTATGTGTCTTTCTACTGTAGATTGGATCTCTGCACCATGGACTTGGTTGTGTAGGTATTTCTCTCCTAATCCTTGAAAATTTATAGTCGTTGTAACTGGCAGCATTTTCCTAAACTGGCAGTAAGGTGTTCTGCTACATTTTAGAATTTTACATTACTGCTGTTCTTTCAGGCAAAATTTTCTAAGTGTTATAGTAAAAACTCTCCAAAGTATAAAGATTTTCTTAAAAATGTATTCCCCAGAGGCTGCTTAATTTATTGCCAAGGGTCTTCTAGACCTTTTAGTACGCTTTTTATTTATTTTATATAATATTATCACTGTAGAAATTAGCCAGTAAGGAATAAACAAATCATTAAATCACAGTTGCACCTCACCTTTCCACATGAGCTGTGGTGTGTTTATTCTTTCTGGTCCACTGGAGAATTGAATGATACTCTGGAAAGATACTGCCAGTTAATTTTAAAGTTCTGAACAGTAGATGAACATTGAAAATATTGATGCCAGATTTAAATTACAGGCATGGTCAGTAATAAAGCTAAACTGTTCTTATAATGCGCCAGTTTATGGATTTTTTTTGTGTTGTTAATCAGATCTCACCATCTGCATTTGAAAGAAATTAAGTCTCACTCAGCAGCTTCAGAGATGCCTTCAGCAGACATTTCAAATAAAAACATGGAAACTCAGTCTTGTTTTTCTTGCTGGCTTGAGAAAACAAGACATATTGAAAATGCACTTACTTTGTCCTGATGTCACCATCTCGCTGGTATTAGGGAATGAACAAATTGAATTAACTCAGTGGCTGACAAAAAGTAACATATAGCATCTCACAAAATCTAAAGTTGCTTTACATCCTTCTAATGATAATAAAAATACTCGTGGAAGAAACCATCCCTTGCCTTGAGCTTCCACTCAGGTTAATCTCAAGTTCTTCCATGTTTTTATCATTTCACAAAATAAAACTCTAGCCCCAGTAGAGCTTCCACTGGCATCCCTGTACAGGGCAGCAGGCTGTTAAGAGAGCATTTTAGAGAAGAACTTTGATGAAGTTTGAATGTAGTGCAAGTTTGTCACACAAACTCCTTATGTTCCTGTTGTTGGTTCTTTGGTTGAAAGGTCTAATGGGCTTAGAGGTAAAAATATTTGAAGTATTAAAAAAGATTCTGTGTATGAAAAATGCTCTTTGTTGGCTAGAAGTTGTTATATGAACCATGAGTTTTTGTATTATTGCAGGTGCTCTCCCTCCCCCACCGGAGGCTTGTTTGCTACTGTAGGCTGTTTGAAGTTCCAGATCCAAATAAACCTCAGAAGCTTGGATTGCACCAACGAGAAATATTTTTATTTAATGATCTTCTCGTGGTATGTATTTCCAGGCAGAGAGAGTGAGGTATTCAGAAATCCTATCTCCATGAAATCACTGGCAATCAAGTACATGAGCATTCCTAAAAATAAGTATCTGTTGTATCTGTTTCCCTGTACTCCAGCAATCCTGGGATGATTAAGAGATTTATATCTTAATTTTTTAAACTCTCTATAATTTGCTTTTAAACTGAAGCCTTTTCTTGATGGCTACACTCTTTGTAAGAAAGTATTTGATGCAGTAGCTTTTACTATAAAGAAAAAAACCTCACCTCCAGTTCACCCCTTGCCCTAATGGATAAACAGAGACATTATTTATTCCATGAATAATGAATTCAAGGTACCTGTGGAAAACCAAAATTACATCCTACGTTGTATTCCCCAGATGTTCTATAAACCAGATCTGTTTGTGCATTGAAATAGGAATAGGATCTGTTGAAACAGATTTTACAGGTGACTTTACTTTCCAGTGTGCACTTATCCTCACAGACGTTAACTTGACCCAGTCTTTTGAAAAGCAGACATACAGAACTAAGGGACAGCTTGGAATTATGTGGTTGATTTACTCTTAAAAATAGGAAAATTTGTTGCACTCCATTTGGAATGTACTTGGCTGTTACCTGAGAACTGAGACCTACACTAAATATTTCATATTTTGTTATGAAAAAGGCACACCTCACACACACAATGTATTGTGTGTAGTTTTTTACATACCTGCAGACCCTTTAATCCTTTTGCTTCTGAGTGTAACCTGGGAGTTCTAAATGGGAGCCTGAGTGGAAACTGGTGGAACATTGTCACCTCTGGTTACAGGTTTTCTGCTATTTTTTATTACTTCAGATATCAGTAGTTTTATCAAACTGTTTGGGGAATAATATAGACAAAATTTGGCAGTGTGGTAGCACCTAAATCTGGCGGGGCTTAAGGATAATTTAAATATATTTTCATTTTTTGCTAGCACAGAAAGGATGCACCGTTATTTTTGGCTTTGGAATTTCAAGAAGTAGAGTTCTGGAGAAGAGAGAACATGAAGGCTTTGTGTCTGGATAAAATATTAACCCTTCTGCTTTAGAGAGGTGATGCTGCAGAGCTCTGGTTTCTTCAGTAGCAGGAAATTAAATACAGCAGTTGCATTTAAAAAAAAAAATGTAAAAAATGACAAGTGCATATTTCCTGACAGATTTATAGCTTTCTTTTAAATAAAATTTTTTCTCTTATGCTAATTCTTCAGAACAATAATTTTCCACAGGCACATTTGGTAGAAGGAATATTTCACTTTGTTTATTTGATACCTTTCAGGTGACCAAGATTTTTCAGAAGAAGAAGAATTCTGTTACATACAGTTTTCGACAGTCCTTTTCCCTCTATGGAATGCAAGTTCTTCTCTTTGAGAACCAGTGTAAGTATTTCCTCTCTTTTTAGAGCACCACTTTGTTCATAAGTAAAACAAAAATGCTGTAAGTGAAAGGGATGGACAGGGCTTGATTCAGAGTTTAGGAATAAAATTGCTCTGGTTTTAACTTAGTTCTAAAGTTTAAAAGAAGATGTGTCAGCATATAAAACAGCAAGGCTGCTGTTAGAGTTTTTTGGTTGTAGTCAGAACCCAAATCTCCCCAAATGTGTTTGTGATTACTTGTAAAGAATAAAATGATTGTCAAGAAACAAACGCATCTGTGGCTGAGTCAGTGGTACAGCTAGCTGGAACTGAATGGTAATAAATAATGACTCTTATAATGATATGTGTAATTCAAAACACAATTTATTTTCTTGATTTATGGCTTAACTTTGCCTAGGTAAGGTATGCTGCCTCAAATTTAAATACAAAGCATAAACTTTGATTTTCCGACACCTTTTGTTTATGTCTCTTGCAATCTGCATCAGTCCAATGTTCTTTTTATCTTTAATGCTTCTTAGACAAAAACCCAAATAATTTGCTAAAATCCTGCTGCTGAACCCAAAGACAGCATCAGTAGTGAGAGCAGAGCAGAGTTGTTTGTGTGGAACATGGGGAGACAGCCTGACTGAATTCATGGTCTGTGACCAAACCTTCACCCCCCTGATAAATTGGGTACAGCCCAGTGTGAGCTGCAGTAGTTCCTTTGCTTTTCTGTCATGGAAGGTTCTCAGTTTTGCCTTGTCCTTGAGAATGTGCTCCCTAAAAAGCCATTGTTGTTACTGAGTCAAAGCCTCTGGAGATTTCCAAAGGGAAGGTTTTGCAGAGCTCACAGCAGCTCTGTAGCCCACAGATTATTTCTGGGCTTACACATGCATTCTCCCTCTCTTGTGCATTCTCTCCTCTCTTGTGAATATAAAATTCACTTTTGGAGGGGAAGGCCAACTAAGCCTGTCCTGGATTCTACTAAAAATAGAAGGATTTATAATTCTCTGATGCCGTGTTAAATAAAATAAATATATTTTTAAAATACAAGCATGCTAAGTAGAAACACTAATCAAATAAACTTAAAAATATCTATACAGAATCAAGAAGTAAAGGACTGGATTCCTCCCTGTGAACTGGAGACATTTTAACTGAGGCACTTCAGCAGGGCTTCCGAGTTGAATTCCCTGCAGTGAATCAGTGAGCAGACTGTACTGTAGTGTTGGTGCCTCTTAGGTGGGGTGCACTATTTTCCAGTTGAGGAAGAGATGTATTTGTCCCCTGTGATTTGTAAAATTCAATATTCTTGGTCTCCCCTGTCCCCAGCAAGCTTTGGGCTATTTTGGCCAGAGCTCTGAGGAACTCTGTGTGGAGCAGCTGTCACAATCAGCTGGTTTCAAGGGAATAAAATTCACTGCTGCTAAAGCAGAAGCAACAAAAATATTGGTTTGGCTGCTGGTGAGGCTGAACAACATGGCTGGCACTGGTGATAGAAGAATGGACTTTTAATGATAGAAGTCAATTATGTTGAGGGATGGGTGAGCTCCAGAAGGGAAAACAATGTCACATATCTCTAGTAAATAAATAGGCCATAAGGGAAATATATTTTACATTCTCAGTCGAAATCACTAACAAAATATAGAGGGGGAGCAGATCACTTAGGAGAGAGTGTGCTGAAACCCAGAAATACTGATGTGGGTGTTTCCCGATGCTTGATCAATACAGTGCAGAGAAGTACCTCTGGTAATTAAATATGTGTGTTTGGTATGTGGAAATTCCTTCTTGGTTCATCTGTTGGGGCAGCCCAGGTGACTTTGGGGATGCCAGCTTTCTTTATTTGGTTTCATAAGCATTTTTATTTTTCCCCTGGAGTGGTGCAGAGCTGTTTGCTGCATTCCCTGTGCCAGTGCTCCCAACATCCCACCTGAGCCTGCCCAGCACTGGGGACTTTGGCTGGTTTTCTGTGTGAGGTGTTGACAGCAGATCCCAGCAAAACCCCCAAATCCTTCCTCCCTCCTTCCCCTCTGCACCCTCTGAGCCTCGGGACAGTTGCTCTGTTTTCCCTGAGGACTGTAAATGGACTTGCTTCACTTTTAGTGGCAGCTCTGATCTGGGAGTTAAGGTACCCTAAAAAAGCCAAAGTTAAGGTATCCTAACAAAGCCAAGCACCTGCACTGGTTTCTCAATAGTTGAAGTCTTGTTGAAACCTCATGGCTTTGAGGGAGTAGAGTGCCTCACATCATCTGCTGGCTCTTGAGGGAGAGAGGTTTTAGTACATGGGAGCCCTTGAACTTGGGCTCAAATACTTAGATAAATATTTGAGAGCTTTAGCAAGCCAAGAGGGGAAGGCAGCTGAGTAAAAGAAAACATGGAGTTAAAATGCACATGTTGAGGTTTGCTGACACCCCATTGCTCCAGGACTCTGCTTCAAGCAAAGACTGATTCTGTTTTCTACAGCAGAACGTATTTTCATTCTGAGTATCTTTCTGTAAATGAACCTTCTGCCTCAATCAGGAGATATTTCTGACCAGCTGTTAAAATTGCAGAAGTACAGCTAGCAAAGAGGCAAAGACAGTTTGCTGAAAAATCTGCCTTTTATTATGAAAATGTCCATCATATGGGTCAAAAGAGGGGTGAAAAATCCAAACCAGTCCTTTTACTTCTTCAGTATGTGATTTCACAGGTGATGTTAACTTTATTTAAAAGAAAAAAAAGGAAAGTGGGATGTACAGGGAAGACAACTCAATAGGAAATACTAAATCTGTACCTGCTTGTGTGTTTGTCTTCCTGCAAATGGTGAGTTAAAAGTCACAGTTTGTAGCACTTCAAATGTCTCCAAGTAGCCTTTAAACTCAGCAAAGCTTTGGGCCCAAGTGGGTAAAGTAGGTCATGGGACCTGTTCCATGAAACAAAAATTATCCCCTTAGTTTCTTGCCTTTTTTTTTTTTTCCTGGTGTTTTTCATATATATTGTATATTGTATCTTAAGGGTAGCAGCTACATAAAGATATCTCTCAATATTTGTTCAGTATTTGACAGTTAAGCTGTTCCAATGTACCTTAGGGATTTTTATTCTAATTCTGTGCCGTCAGACTTTTATTTCTCTGACTTTGTATTCTCTGTGGTAATATCAGTAAAAAGCTTTCAGTTTTGGTGGGTATTTTTATTAAAAGAAAAGCAATTGGAATAATCAGAGCTTAGTTTGTCTTGACTTTTTCTTCCAGATTATCCCAATGGCATTCGGCTCACGTCAGCTGTTCCAGGAGCAGATATCAAAGTACTCATAAATTTCAATGCACCAAATCCTCAGGACAGGAAGAAGTTTACAGATGATTTGAGGGAGTCGATTGCAGAAGTTCAGGAAATGGAAAAGCACAGAATAGAGTGTAAGTACAAAGGTACATATAATAGAGCATTTTTCAGCTAATCAAAATAAGAAAATTCTGAATATGTGTATAACACATTAGAACTCCTTAAAAGTTCAAAATAATGTGGGTTTTTCCATGACTTTGACTCAAGAAGGAGGAAAAACCAATAATGCCTTAAGCCCCAGCTGAGTTCATTGACTCCTATTTATTGCAGTGTAGCTGCAATAGAAGTTTATCCTGGACAAACTGCAAATAACAATGGACAGAGGAGAGCTGGGCCTGTGATTTGTAGCATAAATTACAGCAAGGGTTTTAGGGATAATTTGGACAGAGGACAGATGGATCTGTGATTTGTAGCATAAATTACAGCAAGACTTTTAGGGATAATTTGGACAGAAGGGAGATGGATCTGTGATCTGTAGCATGAATTCTAGTAAGGATTTTGGGGGTAGTTTACATCACACTGAAATGCTCAATGATGGCCCTTCCAATAAGCTGAATTTTTCTTGGTTTCCGTGTTGCTATTCCTGTAGTCCGTAAGTGTTGGAGAAGTCCGGCGACTTCAGCGGGGGGAGAAATGCAGCACAGCCAATATGGTTGATAAAAGCAAGCTCCCTTTATTAGCAATCCAGAGGCACTTATATCGTATCCCAGCTTGTTAACTCTTTATTGACTCAAACCTATCAAAGCGCATTTCTGCTTCTACATCATTAGACTACATTGGCAAGCTTCTACTAGTTAAGTTATGATTAAAGAACTCAGAGTTCACCCTCCCTTCTCCTGGCCTTATCTGCACAGCTGCACATCCTCAAAAAGTCCCTTTTTGTTCTCAGGCCTGTTTCTCACGCAGGCACTTCTCATGGAGGGTTTTTCTCATGCAGGCCTTTTGCTTGCAGGCTTTTGCTTGTATAGTTATTGATTTGTTCCCTTTATCAATAATCCATGTCCCTGATCCTCTAATCATTTTGCAGCACATAAGGAAGCCATGGTACAAACTGTGTTTTGCTGGCAGTCCCGTGAGTGTCTAAACATGGGATTTCATCCCATTTTTCCAAAAGAGGCCCCGTTCCACATCCAGCTGTTGGCAGAGGGGTGAAGCTCCTCTCTGGCCGTTGCTCCCCTGCAGACACAGGGACGCTCCCCATCGTTTTATCCCAACAAACACCAACTGCAAAATCCCTGTGTGTGTGTGTGTGTGTTGCAGCCGAGCTGGAGAAGCAGAAGGGGGTGGTGCGTCCCAGCATGTCCCAGTGCTCCAGCCTGAAGAAGGACTCTGGGAACGGGACCCTGCCCAGGGCGTGCCTGGATGACAGCTACGCCGGGGGCGAGGGGCTGAAGCGGAGCGCGCTGAGCTCCTCGCTGCGGGACCTGTCCGAAGCAGGTAAGCACTGCCTCTCCTCCCTGGCTCTCTGCATGCAAAGCTGCCTCCACCATGCCCACAAAGCCCAGCTCGCTCTGGGCCTCCAGAAATAGCAGTGTTGGAATCTCACACTTCCAAATAACTTCCCCCCCCCCTCAGCTGGCACAGCTCGTGGTTAATTTGTGTTTGGGGTTTTTCTATCCTCATTCTGTTAAGCGGCCGCTGTTTGAAAGCGTTTAAGCCGTTGTAGGTTGCTATAGAAACTTTTAAAGGACAGCGAAGACAGAGGAAAAATTGTAAGTTTTTAATAAAACAGAAATGATTGATTTGTGCTAGAAGTAATTCACTTCGTTTTCCTTTCTTTTTTTTCATCTCCTTTGCTTCCTCCCCCTCACAGAGTAGGCCTAGAAAGGAAAGGAAAGCTGGTCTCTGTGTAACGAGCGCTTTCTATGTATTCTGTGCTCAAGTGTACCTGTGTTACCACCTGGATGAATGAAATTGAGTGAAGCCCTACTAAATTCTGTCTAGAGCAGTGTAAATCAGTGTGTCCCTGATGCTCTTTTCTTGTTTTGTAACTCAGACATATCTCCTAATTCTTGCAAAAGAGGTGGTTGTGAAGTACTCTTGTCAATAGAACCAAAGAAGCCCTAGTGGACAAGAATGCTGATAACCCACCAAGCCACTGATGTGTCTTAAGTTTTATTAACTGATTAAAACAGCTAAAGACTGGAAAGCAGTGGTGGTGGGATTTTTTAGCCAAAGCAAGCCAGGGGAGGTTTGGCATGGTTTTATTTCATGGTTTGCTTCACACCTGGCATAGCCATGTAATCTTGCAGTGTTCAAGATTCCTGTCACTGACAAGAACTCTTATCTGAACACCATGTCCACTATTCAGAAAGTACTTTCAGGGATAGTAGCAACTTTATTTTTTTTAATTACTTGTTTTTTAGTTCATAGGCTGTGTTACATACTCTGCTTTGTTCTTTTAATTGCAGTGATGATGTACAGTGTAGTCATCATTTCAATATTCTGCATATCTTTGGTAGTAGACACTACTTACCTATTTCCTTTTTTTAACTAAAGAAGAGATTTTAGCTATGCTGCAATAAATAAAATTGTTGTAAACGGAAATGATAGCCTGTGTTTTGTGGGTATATGTATGTGCATACAAATATGTAGAGAGTGAGCTCTTTCAATTCTTTTCTTCTCTGTTTAGGCTTTCATACTCATATCTCCATGTGCTTCATTAAAAAGACTTAGGCCCTTGATCCAAAATCAGGCTGAAGTGGAATATTGGTGCTTGCTTGGCTCCAGTGGATTTTAGATCAAGCCCTAGTCTTCACCACTTTTATGTCTCTGATTTGAGGATACTTCATCATCCTTTTCCATCGTTTTGGTTTTATTTCATTAGAATGAGAACTACCATATTGTTAATATGTGAGTTCAGTGGGTATCTGTACCCCTAAATGTGATTTCTGATTAATTTTTTCATTCCATCAGAATTACTCATCCCTCTCTTTCAAACACTGCCATGTCTTTGAATTCATATTATGGGTTTAATTCAACAAACAAGCATTTGTAATCACAACCCCATTTCACAGGGCATGCCTACAACTGGCATGCTTATTACTGAAAATAACCTTTTTCCATGACAAAAAGTAGAAATCACTCACAGACTGCAGGGTTTATCAATGAGTTTGTTAAACCCAACTAAACTTAATTTTAACTTGAAATAGATGAGAATTATGGAGAGTTTGTGTTTGGTCTTGTGCAGTGCAACTGACTTGAGAAATGACCTGCCTGTTATGTGCTTTGTTATTTAGTGGAGTGACTTCAGGGAGATGGTCCATGTCTTTCCTGCCTTTTCTCAGGGAATAGCTTGCATGTGAGGCTAATTTTATTTTTAATATGGGAGAGATGCTCCATAGAAAAGCAAAGAAATCTCTTTCAGTTAGGAATATACTGCACCCCAGTGATTATCCCATATTAAATTGCTTCTCTAAAATGGGACTGAGGTTGCCTCATCTTCTTTTTGTGGATGAAACACGGGATCAACAAGGAGGAGGAACAGGAGTGTGTAGGAAAGTGGATTTTTAGAGAGGCCCTTTCTACATTTAATCAGAAATAAGTCTAATAAACATGAGAAAATGGCCTGGTTGCATACTTATGCAGTAAGGCAGGTAAATGTCCAATAAACATTGCAACCCCAAATTTTTAGCTGTTTATTCAGTGAAGGGAAATGTGACTGAACAGCATTTGGCTGCACAGGTACATGACAGAACTATTTAGGAAAACAATCCATTGCTGTCCCCCAGACATCCCAGTAAATGGTGGCTGTGGAAAAATTACTTTAAATTTCTCTGAGTGATGATTCAGAAGCTTCCGAGATGTGACAAATGCTGATACCCTGACTGATTCTGCCTCCTAAGCTGGAAATGCACAGAAAGGCAGCATTTGTCCTTCAGGAATCATTTCCTGAGGGTGGCTCCATGCATTTGCCACAATAGCTCAACTCACAGCTGTGGAAAGGGTGTGCTGAGGGTCTCTTCATTTGAGAGATGCTCTTGTTCCTTGTGGATTGACAGTTCTCTCCACGGAATATAAAACAGAATGTGCCATCCAAGTGTTCCAAGATGTGAATATGTTAAAAATATTTAGTGCTTTATTTTTCTCAAAAGAGAAATGAGTCATTTTTATTGCACATTCTTGAGCTATAGTCAAGGAAGAACTTAATTTATTTGTTCCAGACTTTGAATTTCTTAATTTATATCAAAATATTAGAAGCCAGACAAATTTTAATGCATCTAAAGCTGAGTTTTATGAGTTTACAGAAAGATGGGGGAAAGTGTGATGTTCCCTCCTGGCCACTATTCCACAGGAAGAATGATTTGGTCACTAAAGCAGAGCAGGAAGGATTGGACTGGTTGTGTTTCCCAGTCTGTATCTCTCCCACTTTTCAGGACTGATTTTAGGTCCTTTAATTTGAATTCCAGCCACTTTGAGTTGCTGGGGGACCCAGTGCTTTCACATTGAGTTTACAGTGGAAATCAAACTTTATTCCCACATCCCTAACCTATAGGGTGGGAATAATATTTACACCCTGAACTGGTTTAAAAACTGTGATTTTATTGTTTGCCCCAGTGTTACACAACTGGCATAGCCAGGCAGGACTGCACAAGTGCAGGGTGGTACAGTGGTTCCTATTATTGGGAGCTGGGCTCGACTCAAAACAGCCACAGACCAATAAAGACAGCTTCAAACCCAAACCAAAACAAAAACATCAAGTATTTCCAGGATTAAAATAATTCTGTTTCAGCGTGAGATCTTAAGACAATACTTGTTTCACACAGAAAACAAGATGAAAATGTGAAGGTTACGAAGAGTCTTTTCCCCCTCAAAAGTGGTCTCCCTAATGATTGGAGAGTAATTTAATTTCAAACTTCTTTCCAAACTTTTTTCCCCAAGACACACAAAGTCAGATCATAATACAGTGTTTAGCTATCAGTTATCTCACTGGCCCAGAAGAGAGTTTCAAGAACTCCAGAGTAGCAGTGAGAAATATTTCCATGTACAGAAGTGATCTGCAGCCTGAGCTGTGAGATCACCACGCATCCTGTGATGTGTGTCCTGCACACCTCCGTTCTGCAAGGTGCAATGGATTTTATTAATGAAGCTCAATTTTCTTTTGGCATGGTTAAGTTTGTAAAGATATTGTAATCACTTCATACTTCTACTATAAATTTGAAATATTCTTGGCCCCATATAATGCATGTTCATATATGGGATATTTCTTACAAGGAATATTCATATCTAACATCAATGAATTGTTGGAATGAATCAGAAAAGGTTAAATTGATTGAAATTTAATTTTATAAAATAAATTAAAGCCCACTCTAACAGCCTTAAAAAATTAAAATAAGCTTAACATGTTAAGCAAAACTAATCTTCAGATTTGATAAATACCACTTTGCTTTATACCACAGCTGCTAATTAGCCTGCCAGTACATGCCTAGATGCAATTTCAGCCGAGAGTCACCATTTTCCTGAGATGCATGTGAAGGCTGGAGCTCTAGGGAGGCATTTCTGAAATGGGATGCCATCCCAAAGACCAGGGAACAGTCTGGAGTAAACACACATTGGCAGAGGGAATGCTCCAGGGGATTTACTGAATAGCCTTCCCATCACACTGCATGTCAGCATAGAATTGGGTTCAATTTGTTTTTAAGAAAGTGAACAAAGCCTCTGTACAGTGATAGTGCCTATCTGAGGGAAATTACAGGCATTTTGAGTAGGATTTTTCTGTTTGTTCCTGGCTTTGCAAGTACTACTTTGCCCTGAAGTTATTCTGAGCAAAATTCCATCTGTCGCTCTCTGTCCGTATTTACTGTGTCCATGGTTATTTGATCAGACTGTGACTCCTGCCATATGCAAAAGGCATTGGATTGTTGTGTTTTCCTTCATTTTTGGCCACGTTTAATGCCCCGTGTCAGCTCTCAGTCTTATTTGCAACCCTGACTGCTAAGTTCCGAGGTGGCTGTCGCAGTGTGTTTGCATCAGCAAGCAAGAGTGATTGGAGTGTTAATCAGTACTAATCCCGTTATCAGAGCAGAAAAATATCAAAGCCTGACTAGAAGTCAAAATAAGGGATTATCAAACCCAGTTTTTCTTGGGGGGCTCATAAAATAGTACAGTTCTGGTTTGGCTGAGGCTAAAACTGCAGCAGGCGATGAAGCAGTGAGCTTTTGACAAAGAGCCCAAACAGGGCAATCGTTCCAAATCCCGATGAATTCAGCAAGTCAAACACAACACCTTGACCACAAATGCCTTCCCCTCAAGTTAATGTCACTGCAGAGGAGTTTGTACTGGGGAGCAACTCTTTGTAAGAGGGAAAAATGTTCCAGTACCCTGGAACTGTAGCTCTTAAGAGAAATTTGTGTTTCAGGGCAGTGTCCTGTGACCAACGAGGTCAAAATTACGCTTGTAAATCCAGCAGGTGGTAGTTTTTGATCATACTGATCCTTTGGGCAGTCTGTATTGTTCTGTGACCAGTTCCAGTGTTCCCTAGTTCTGATCCCAGGTGGCTTTGGGGTGTCTGTGATGAGGGTACATCGCTCATTGGTTCAGTGATGCTGAAATCCTCACATTCTCCCCCAAAACCACCTCTCCGAGTAGAAGATTCCGAAGGCAGCAATGCGCCAATGCAGGGTGGAGATTGTCTTTGCTATTTGGCCTTGCAGGAAAGCAAGCAGAGAGCATTGAGAAAGCTTTGGTTTCTAAAACCATGCTGATTTTAGGGAAGCTCTGAGTACGTGAGGGCTCTTCCAAGCTCAGCTTTGTTTCTACACCCTGCCAGGAAAGCATTCTGAAACTTTGCAAAGCAATGCTCCCCAAGCTATGTTCTGAAAATCTCCATTTCCACTGCAGCCAGATGCTATTTTCTCCGCTGTGAAGTGAGAAAGAAAATCTGGGATCCTGTGTCCTGTACAGCCACTGAGGTCTTCTGGCTCTTTAGGCAGAGTCTGGAGTTTCACGTGTGGGTTTAGGCAAATGTCTTTGCAATTTGAGACTGTTGGAGGGCAAATCCACCATACTTAAGATAAAGCACTGCACAGCTAAACAAACAAAGTCTAGCCATAATGTCAAGACAGATTCCAGATTTACTGATCAAAAATTAAGTTTAGTTTTTTTTAAACCTCATGAAAGAAGATTGTATGAAATCCACTGAGGTTCAAAGCTGAAATTGAAAGGATAAAATTGATGAAACAATAAAACCGATGAAGTGATAAAACCGATGCCCCTCACAGTGCCCCACACTGAAGTTCAGAATATTTCAACGTTAAATTTTGCATTTAAATTAATGCCACCCCACAAGTAAATCTCAATGCTTAAAGAAAAAAAAACCTTCATAGCCAATTAGATTCCAGGAAACCAACCATATTCAAATCATTGCTGCTCAGCATCACAACCACAGCACTAAACCCAGCCGCTAAAACACACGTACTTTAAAGAGTTGTGCAAATCTAAAAAAAATAATCACACCCCGCTCGTGCTGGTTGATTCACAACGACGACAACCCTCCAAATTACCACTCAACCCCTTAAAACCCAGCCAGGTGCAGAGAGTTGCAGTCCCTGCTGCCCCAAAGCTGTGAGGTTGTGCGGCCGGCGCGGGGCCGCAGCTCTTGGGCGCCGGTCGTGTCGCAGTCTCTAATCTCTGCTGTTGCATGTCCTGGGCAGGCAAGCGTGGGCGACGCAGCAGTGCAGGATCGCTAGACAGCAATATGGAAGTAAGTAGGAAGTTCCTGATGTCTAGCTGGATGTGATGATGTGCATTTCAAACCTTTCTTTTATATACATATATTTTTTTGCTCTTTTTTCTTCTAACATATATATATATATATATAACCTGCCTGCCACAAATAAAATGCATGCCTAGGCTTCTCACTCCGTATTCTTCCAGCTTACAAAGCACTGACAGCTTGTTTTAGAGCAATGCCATTTTTGGTTTGAGCTAACCTTGTTCCCTTTGTTCCTGCAAGCATGGTTAAATGGATATGATGTGTCCTTTTGCCACCATTTCAGTCTGGTCCCAGCTTAAAAGCCCACTTGCTCTTTGTTACCAAGTACACTGTTCTTGCTGTTTGATATTTAGCTTTAACTATTGACTGTCATGCTCAACCATCCCCATTGCTTATTTTCGAGTTCAATTGCTAAATGTATGCAGTCATGACACCATGGAATTGCACAGATAGGGCATGGGAAGATAAAAAAACTATTAAGATAGGTGAATTCAATGTGGATTTCATGAGATTTCATTCATCTTCAAACCATTTATATATATTGTTCATGTCTCTGAATTCAGCTTGCAGATTTTTTTCTTTTTTTTTTTCCTCTCCTTTATTTTTTTTGTGTTCGCTTTAGGTAGATTGCAGTTTAAATCTAGCACACTTTGCCTAAGTACTGTTGTGTCCCATAACTCTTTAAAAATACAAACCCCAAACTTCCAGCAACTAAATTCCAGGCTAAATAATAGAGAATGTTAGACCACAGGTCAGAACAATACAACCACATAGAAATCTTAGTGGCAAAAATGGTATGGTTCCATTTAACACAAAATGCAGAGGTAGGCCTGAGAAGCAGCACTGTCACATGTAGTAGTGGAAAACCACTATAAATAAAGTTTTAAATACCGTTTTAAAATATGAACTGTAACTGTAATATTTGCTGCTGTATGTTTAACTGTTTAGGTTGAATTTAATGTAGCTTTTTTTTTCCTTGTGGTAAAAAAAGCAAGTATGGTATTTTTTGCAGTATTTTAAAATGTATTTTTCCTTTAAAAGCACACTCGTAGGTCTTATATCATGTTACTCTTCCATGACTTTTTTTTAAATTTAAAGTCCTATGGTTTGATGTCAAAGTACTGAGAGAAAATCACTCAATGCTTAACATCCCCTGAGAAGGGCATGAGCGCCCCATTGGCAACGTAGGGAAGGTGGAGATAAAATTTTCCCTTGAACCCATGACATAATCCGCCCATGTGAACCCTGAAGGAGGAGTTTGTGGGTCAGTGTGAACTTCTTTTCCAACCTTTCAAGATTTTTTTTTTTAATTTTTATTTTCTATTAATTTCTTTTTAGGGGTCCATCATTAGCAGTCCTCACATGCGCCGAAGAGCTACATCAACCCGAGAGTGTCCATCTCGCCCTCACCAGACTATGCCCAACTCCTCCTCACTCCTAGGCTCCCTGTTCGGTAGCAAGCGGGGCAAGCCCCCTTCCCAAGGCCCCGCGGCCCCGCAGCCCCCGCACCACGCGGAGGGCGCGGCGGCGGCGTCGCACCCGCACCACGCGCAGTACTGCCACGTGCAGAACCCGCCGCCCTACCACCACCACCACCACTACCACCCGCCCCCGCACGCCCCGCACCAGTACCACCAGCACGGCCACGGCCCGCACGCCCCGTTCCTGCCGCACGGCCACGGCCACGGCCCGCACCCGCCGCACCACGGCCCGCACCCCGCCCACGGCCCGCACCACCACGGGCCGCCCCCGCCGCCCGCCACCTCCGCCAGCACCAAGCCCAAACACAGCGGCATCAGCACCATAGTCTAGGCCTAAAGACCTAGGCCTAGTCTAGGCCTAAAGACCCTCCTCGTAACTCTAGTTTTAAAGCCAGCTACAAAGGCACTTGCAGCAGACAACAGACCACACCGTCAGTTTTTACCTAGGCCGTTTAATGAGCTTAAAGGCTTGCTGTTACTAAATAAAATAATTCCGGTTAGCCCAGGACATAGTGGTTTTACTTATCTACTGGATAGATGTTCACCACCATCTGGTTAGTTCTTATTTCCAAACTTGCCTTGAAAACATGCTGCTTGCTGAATCTGAGGAAAGCTACCTTTTACACCAAATCCCTGGACAATTTTACACGCATAATGAAAAGCTAGCCTATGAAAAAAACACAGGAAAAAAAGTGAGACAGAACCAAGTGTTGCATTCTTGCTCTTTTATTCTCAATGGGCAAAAAAAATAAGTAGACCTGATATGGTTGATGAAAGTACGTAAGTAAACTTTATATAATATAAATATATACATATAAATATATATATACTGTATAGTTAACATTTGTGCTTGGAAAGAAATTTTTTCAGTCCACAAAACTAGCAATATAGACTTTACAAGGAATTCCACTTACTTGATAGGACAGTATAATAGATGAATAGCATATGAAAGAGTAGACCAAAAACATTAAACGTTAGAAACCAATTTCAGACATTTCAGTACGTTCATCACAAGTCCCCTGGACTTGTTAAGATTTCTAAGCAATCATTACTAAATGTGCCAAGTAACATAGCATTTAAATGTTGTAGTCCAATACTGCTTTGTATAAATCCTTATTTTATTAACACGATGATATCATATGTAATCAGTATTAGAGCTGCTCTGCTATTTCAGGTAAGCAAACTCGTTAAGATGCAGTAATTATACCGTAGCAATGTAGGGTGCCCGCTTACCAGGGGGTACCTCCAAGCATTGGTCACACAAGTTCTTAGACACTTTAAAGGCTGTGATAACTGTGAATTTACATGATCCACATTTCTTTTGTAAGCATATGGATTGAACGACCACACGGGAAGAGTTCCGCCAGGTGCATGTAAACACTGCAAAAACATTCATCTCAAACATGAAAATGGCAAACCTCCATCCTTCTCAGCTACTTTGGTTCCTGTTTACCATAATTTCTCATTTTTACCCCCAACGAAGCTGAATTCTAGTCCAGAGTGTTTCCAGTGGAAGTGCTCTAAAACTTGAAGGTTTGTTTTAGAATTTAGTATAGGGTTTTTATATATATATATATATTTTAAAAAAATAAAAAATCTGTAATTCCATGTAGCCATGTGCTAGCAACAAAGTGGCTTTACCATTTTTACTCATCACATTTGTTAGTTTGAAGCACCCGGCACTCAGCAGGCTGAGTTTATGCTCAAACCCTCACTTCCATAGTCCAGTTAGTTGCAAGACATCACATAAAAATAGGCTGTGCTGTTGTTGCTTACATGTTGTAACCAAACCATTTGCAAATTTCTATACAATTTGTATCCCGAAATCCTGTACAAAATCATCCATGGCACCTACTTTGTAGTTTCAGCACTTTGAGCCACTGCAAGGACTTAACACCTAAACAGTAGAGACAAAGGAATCACAACTGCAAAACTGTACCAGCCTAAAAGCAAACCTTGAAGAGGATGAGCAAAAAGTTCCAGTAAGAGATGGGTAAAAGTAATCACAGCTCCAACCAGGCGGGTTTCCACGTAACAGTAATAAAAGTGTCCCAAATTAGGAGGACATGAGAGCAGCAGAGTGACTTGTCACGTTGGCTGGCTCATGGCACCTCTAATGTGGGGGGGATGGGAGAGGTTCAGTCATTTTTTCCCTTTCATACCATGGGTACCACAATACCAGCAAAACTGCAAACTGAGCACTTTTTTAACCTCCACAGAGAGCAAATACAGCAATCTAGAGTTGAGCCTTTTGTTTCCAGCAGTCCACGTTTGTTTCACACATGTGCAATATGTTTTCCCCTTCTGCTCCTTCTCCTCTGAACGATCTCCATGAAAAGAAAGCAAGTGATTATTATTTTTCTGTATCATTCTATTCCAAATTCTGCGGCTTACCTTAAGAGGGCTCACCTGGGTCCCCTGAGGCTCTGTTCCTTGCAGTTTAAAAAATATATACTGTTCTTATAAGGGAAAGTAGAACTGTCTGCATGTCATCTAATGTTATTAGTGTGAGGCTACACTCTACATATTGTATAATTGCAAAATATATCAGTGTTACTGTTGATATTAGTTGAAGTAAAGTGATAACATATTTCAATATGTAGACTTTTCTTCATACATCTGTACCAATAGTAGAGTCTAACTGTAATTTATAGGTTGTTCCAGAAAAGATAAAGAACCATTCCGGTACAAACATCTCTCAGAAACTGCATCTTTTTATTAAAACAGAGATGAGAAGGCTCCTCTTCACTGGGTGATGGAGTCTGTACTTGTTTCAGATGCAGAGGCATAATATAAGTAAAATTCTGTGTACAGAATAAAGGCAGAATATGCAGTAGCAGTGGAGAGGAAAATCGGATTCACTGTGTTGATTAACACTGAAGATGTTAAATCTCCCAGATCTGCATTTGCTTTATGTTTAAAAAACCCTTTCATTCATTTAAATTAGAGTTACATATAAATATTCTGTACTGAAAGAGTAAGCCACAGTTTAGTGCCTGACCACTGATTTTCATGTGCAATCAATGTATTTGTGAACCAAAGTGTTCAGGAGATGTCACAAACGTGCATGCACAGAAACATTTCCACATGGTTCCATGGACACGGGGAAGGAGGCTGGGCCTGCCCTGGGGGTGCAGGAGCTGCATGTGTGAAATCACAGCTCATTTTGAGGCTGGTTAGAAACCAACACTGGTCATGTGAGAGCACACGATTTGGAAACTCTGTTCTTTCAAGCCAATGAGGAGAAACAGTGGACTTGACTTTTTTTTTCCCTAGTTTTGTTCTGTTTTGTTTCTTAGACTATGTGTTTCTATGTACTCCAACCAAACAAACGTGTCTTGGTGCCAGCACAAGTCTCCAGACCTCTGCTGCTTGTTTAGGGTTGTAGTAAAACCTCTCTGACTCCGTCCTTGATTACCAGTTGCTTAGGGCAGTGTGGGTCATGCCTAGAATAGGAAAATTCCAGCACTTAACATTGCGTAGGGTTAAGAAAATGAATTAAAATGAATTCTTCAGCCTGCAGGCAGGAGTAGAATTGAGAAGGTTTTTTCTCAGATGCCATTGCCAATTACAAAGTGGTACAGAAGTGCATAGAGTGACCGTGGTTCTCTCTTCCCAAAAACAATGTGGCAAAGCAGTAATGCTGATTTGAACAAATGAAAGGGAAACGTAAAGAATGAAGGTGTGGCAACAAAAAAACATCTTTTCTGGGACAACAATCAAATATATATTTGGGGTTTTTATTTTTTTAAGTTAAGAATGAAATGTAAAACAGTGTAAAAACAGAAAACAAAGTTCATCCTAATATAATGTGCGTCTTGTATTGCTAAAAAAAAAGTCTAACATACAGTGTAGAATGATTTTCCCATCATGTACTGCATGCAGCAGAAGCCTCTTGTTTCTTGATAAAATGAGCTGAAAGATGGTCAGCAGATATTTAAACACTGAATCTCTAGATGTTGACTTGCTGTTCCATATGAAGCTGTGTGTTTTCTGCAGTTAAGCATGCATTTTGCTGTTCCCTTGTAAAATACCATCGCACTTCTTGCCTGCAAAATGGATTCTCGTGTATATATTTAAAAGAAAAGTGGAACCAATAACAAGATTCAATTTGGAAAAGAGAAAAGGGGGTGGTGAAAATGGGACCAGTAGGGGGAATAGACAATTCTCTAAATTGTACATAGTGTGTAAATTAGCATTACTGTAAGTCTGCAGTCACTTTGAGGTTGCCTATCTCCTGCTAGGAACTTGAGTCAGCTTTGAGTTGTATTAAAATGTTAGAATTAGGTCTTGAATGCAGACTGTTAAAGACTTCAAAATCATTATGCTTACAAGAAGCTTCTGTTCTGGGGAGGCTCGAGACCCCTTTTGTAACTCTGGGGAAGAAAGGAGTGCTTTCATTTTAATATGCATTCTGTTTGTAAGTAGTAACAGACCCTATTGATGTAAAACTATAACTGTGATCATGTGGAGAAATCAAATAAATCATTTAAAACTCTTTGTTTCTCATTTCGTGCAATCCAAGAGCTTCAACTCTTCATATTTGAAATGAAGGAAATTCCTTCCAATGGTATCCTGGCCCTGCTGAGGCAATGGGATTTCTGCTGCTCACTTCAGAGGGGCCAAGAATTAAAGATCAGCTGGTGAGTGGAGTCTGTGACCCCTTCTCACTAGGCTTGGATTGGTGTGGTGGTGCTGTAATAAGTTCAGTTCTAGAGTCACTAAAGAGCAATGGCTCCAGCAGCCAGGTGTGCAGGCAGACAGGGAGACAGTGACTCCAACACCCAGATGTGCAGACAGGGAGGCACTGCAGAGGCCCTGGCGGACAATTCCCAAACCCCTCGAGCCCTGGGCAGTGATGACAGGTTTGAGACCACCTGCCCCGGGAGCTGTGTCTCCAGCTGACCCCAGGTGGCCTCAGGAGCTCCTGTCCAGGGCACTTCTGCCCTGCCTGGGGAGGGCCCAGTTTGTCCTTGCCAGGGCCAGTCCTGGGCTGCTCCATGGAACCCATCCCCCAGGAGCTGGCAGTGCCTCCCTCTGTGGCCTCAGACCTCCCGCCCCGTCCCTGAGTAAGTACTGCTCTGTTACTCCTCGTCCTCTCTGTTGGTGTGTGTCTCAGTTTACAGCCCAGAATGATCCTTTGCCACACGTGGCCTTCCCAGTATTTGGCATCACATCCTGCAGTTGCTTTGATAACGACTGGGGGATATTCCGTTGTGTTCTGCCCTTTGTGCATTTCCAGCACTTCCAGGGGATTGCAGTGTCTGAGAAGCCTGTCCAAGCTAATGCTCAGCTGTCAGTTCAGACTAAATACTGTGTTTGCTTCTGTTTTCTATGAATTCTAGGTAATTCTTGAATTACGTTGTGGGAATAGTCGACTGTGACCTCTTTCTGAAGGGCTGTAATTTCAGGATGTGCATCTTGATCACTGATTTTTTTTGACTGGTAAGTACTCACTTAGCATCATCCTCTGTGCCACCCTCTGAGCTGTGGGACCCCTTAGGAGGTGTCCAGTGCCTCTGTACCACGGAAACGTTCTCCAGTGGAAGTAGAAGAATTTGCAGAGCTGTTCTTCACTGATACTTCTATTCCTGGTTTAGAAATTAAGATCTGTAAAATGATACATTTTGAGAAGACAAGAGGTCTGCATGTGGCAGTACACACACAAGTTGCAGGAATGAGTTCTCATGCAATAAACAACTTCTCAAGCTCTTCTAGACAGCAACTTTTTAACAACGGGTTCTTTCCCAGGTATTCTTTGTATTATTTTGGTTGAAATAAAGAAATGCAAGATTAAAATGATAGAAAAACAAAATGAAGAACTTTAAATGTTTTATCTGTATCTTTCTTCAGATTTTTGTTGACTTAACAGTTAATGAATTCTACTTTGTTTTTTCCAGTTGGCCTTAATGACTGATTTTCATTCAGAGTTTCATAAAAACAGGTATGGTATTTTAGCATACATTTATTTTCTTTTAATGGTTGTGCAATGTTTTGTTCATCTACACCCTGTGCACAGGTGAGATGTGGGAGCCCCAGTTATTTCTGCATTTGTTGCAGGGAATTGGTCACCCAGAGCCCAGAGTATCCCTTCCCTCCAGAGTTGTTCATCCCACAGCATTTTAGGTGGAGCTTGAAGCATTGCCCCAGCTTCCAGGGGTTTTTTCCTACATTATTTAAACTATCATGTCAAAAGGGATCAGAATTATGAAGGTGTGTGATTAAACCATATTTCAGCACATCTACCTAGTGACAAATGTATTTGCATAAGAGGAACAATGTACTTAGAATAAGGTGCCATAATAAACCCTCGTTGGTGTTACAGCTGCATTAAATACACCTTTTCCAGAGGAACCTTTCTGGGTTTTTACCCTACTGAGTGATTTTTGCTGCTGTATTTTGTTGACATAAAATTCCTGGAAGAGAACATAGCACAGCTAATCTAATAGAAATATCTAAACCACACAAATATTTCATTTTAGGTGTATTTTTTTAGTAGACTTTCTTTCTGTTTCCTATTATTTCAAGAATTAAAGCCAAATCCTGTATTACTCAGCAAAACTAAATCAACTGCAGGATGAGGCTGGTCATGAGAGTTAGGAAAAGCTTAAATTAATATCTCTGCTGGAAGTACTTTAGATAAACAAGATCTAAATGAAAGTTGTGTGGGTGATGCTGACTTGAAGCCATCCCTTTTTTCAAATGTTTAGATTTATCACTTTTGCCATGTGAATAAATGCATATTTTTAGGGATAAAATGAAAAAAAATCCCCTTTATTTAGCATTTTTGCAGTAACTGAGATGTGAAATTAGCAGCATGGTTCATGAGACACAGCAGCTGAAAGCAGCCACACGAGTGTACAATTCATCAGCTCTGCTGGGAAATGACACAACTGGAGCTTTCATTTCTTTTTCATACTTGGACACAGTGCTTTAGACAGGTCTGTGTAATGAGCAAAGCAAAAATAATCTGTCTTTAATAAGAGGAGCAGAGGAATCTCATTCTAAGGCAAATGAAATGTTATGCATGCATGGTGGGAAATGTCTTTTCTCTGCAGCCTCTGAGCTCTGGTACAAAACAATGCCTCATTTCTGACCGGGAAATGGGCCCTGGGTTTGTGTCCAGGGAAGTGGGAAAAGCAGGGACTGTGCAGGAGTTGTGTGACTCAGCAGTGGGATCAGAGTGAACCAGGGCTGGGAATGAATTAATCTAATCATTGCCATTCTGGTTTTGTAGTGAGGAAGCAATCTGGCTGTCGCACACGGAGCCTCGCCACCTTCGGATCCAGCAGGATGGAGCGTGCAGGATCCCTGGCAGGAACTCACCATTCCTTCACCATTCCTGGGGCTGAGCTGTGGGGCAGGACAGGGAGTGGGAGAGGACACAGAGCCTTTGGGGAGTGCAGGAAGTGGGTGCTGCCCTGGGGTGAGGGAGGAGGGAAGCAAAGGAGCAGAGCTCAGCTGAATGCAGGACCCTGCAGGGAGGTACCATCCCCCTGAGCATCTTTCTCCTCCTCCACCAGCTCTCCGTGTGGTCTTGGCTGTTTATGCCTTCATTTTGCTGGCTACTATTCCTTTATGTCCATCTCCAACAAGAAAGAACATTTTTATTTAATGATTCACCCTATATATTGTCCTTGCTATCTTTTTGGTAGTCTTGTGTCTCTGCTTCTGCCTCAGCCCGTACACCAGGCTCCAAAAATGCCTTTGCCATACCTAAAAATAAAATCTAACAAAACCCCACCAAAACCCAAACACCCCTGCAACCACCACAGCTTGAGATACTTCTGTTGTCCTTCAACCCCTGAGTTTGGAAGAGCAGCAACATTTTCCAGCCCAATGACAAATATGTGCTGAATGTTCCAATTCAGACTTTAAGCATCCCAGGTGTTTACAGCCCTGAATTTTCACAGCATTTCAGCAGGTTTTAAAAATGTCTTTGATTATGTGCTAACTCCTCTGCTATGCCAGTCTGTAAATTTTCAAAATTGTCTGTATGTGTATTTTATACCCAATGGTGGAGGAAATTTTGTTTCCACTCTTTCTAATTTTTTTCTGTTAGTGCAGCATGCACCTTTCTGGGCTGTTGCAATAGTCAGTGACCCTGCTCATATTTGCAGACTGACTGCATAGCTTCATGCAAAAAAATATATATACCTGTCTGTACATTAGCAGTGAACCACAGGGGACGTGGCCTGAGCAATTCCTCTGACTGCAGGAACTTGAAATGACTTGGAAAAAAAGCTGGTGAAAAAGCACTGGCATTTTGGGTCATCTGTTTCTCTTCCCAGATACGAAAAGGGAGAAACAGATGCCTCATTTGGGATGGAGTGAGTTATTGGACTGATACATTATTAATGAAGTGTTCCTGAGCTCATGGAGCTCCTTCCTTCTCTCCAACATTAGAGTGTGATAAAGTTTATTTTGGCAAAGAGGTTCTTGACCCATCTCCCTTCTGTGTTCATTAATAGTGCCAAGATGTGCTTTATCCAGTTACTGCAAGGCCTTTTTATAGCCACCCTTGTCCTGTCTCTCATGGCTGTCACCTGCGTGTGACATAAAGCCAGCGGGCTGGCCTGCTGCTCCTTGGGTGCAATCCCACAGTAAAGCTTCTCTGCTGCACTTTCAGGTTATCTCCCTTCACTGAGCAAGAAACTTCATTTCAATACAGTGCTTGGCCTATTTTCCCTTGCTTGAAAAATTAAATCTTACTTGGCTGTTTAAAAAAAAAAGAGTGTAATTTGAAATAAAATATACTTCAAAACATGAGGCCATTTAGTGCTTCCTTTCAATCTAACATGGCAGAGCTGATGGACAATTTGCCTGTAAGTTCCACCTCAAGTTGTGAGGAATCCCTTTCACTAACAGAATGTATCTTTATTTTTCAGGGGGTTTCTGAGATGGCCACAGGACAGTCAGTGTGGATGGACAACGCTGGATAAATGTATTTATGTATTTATACAGTGACCGTGTTAACATCTGTGTTTCAAACACATCACATCACTTCCACAGCACGTAACCAGGAGCAAAAGTGGAAATACCAGTTCCTGCCCTCACCTTTCCCAGGATTTCATTTGTGAGCCAGCTTTTTAAAAAAATATTCCGAGACAGGAGTGATGCAATGAGCACATCATCACATGCCTGTGGGAAAGACAATTATCAGTGTCAAGTGCAAAACTTTCATACCATCTGTCAGGTTGAAAAGGAGCAAACAATGATTGCATAAAGAGAGGAGGAATTTTATGTATTTTCCTGGAAGTGCTGCAAAGCCTGGTGGATATTTTTATAAAGTTATTTAGTGACGCTTTTTCAGTAAATAAAATATCTATGTCTCAAAGAGCTAAATGTTACCAGGTCATTATATTACTGAATACCAATTTTTAAGCAGCTGCTGGAAAAATACAGAAGAATAAAAAAGGAAAACTGAAGGGTAATTTTATGGTAGTCATTTACTGATCTCTACCTCTCTTGCATGAATTCCTTCTCAGGGAGGAATTCTTCCACTTGTGTGTGGAATGGGCTGAAATGGAATCACTGTGGGAGTTGTGGTTGGTCACAAAATGTGAGTTATGGAGAGCTGTAACAGCTGAGGGATTAGCTGGCCCAGGAAGGGAATCTGAAATGATGGGAACACGTGGATGAATACCTCAGTGGCAGAGACAGAAGAGAGGAGTCATAAATAAAAGTGGGGAAAGGAAAAGGCTGGGCACGTTCCTGAAGCAGAAGGCAAAAAATACCGATTTTTTTTTTTTTTCCAGTAGACTGTACAGTTCTGTGCAAGGCAGTTTGAAGATGTATCAGGTCAGGATGGTGGGATTCTGCAGAGAACTGCAGCTGCCAGAAGCGTGATTTCAGCTGAGATTACACACAGTGCTGGAAGAGTTGCATGGATGGGACAAAATCTCTGGTGTGGCACCATTTGTGCCAGCACAGGAGCAGAGGATTCTCTGTGCCAGTGATGGTCTGCCTGCAGTTTCATGCTGTGGGTGTGATTTCACCCCCTGTGATTGGAAAAACCCCCGGGTGTTTATGTAGGATATGCTCACAATGCCATCCTCATGCTTGGTGAATGAACACACAGGGTGGGGTGTGCTGGCTGCTGCCTCAGTTCTTTTGAATTTCCTGATGAGGAATCTTTTCCCTGAGTTTCCCAACTGTCCAGCCTTGTTTTCACCGTTTGGATCATTTTCTTCAAGCAGTTTTTACCAAGCTCTGTTTACCCTTTCTTTCAAGCTGCCACATCACCCCTTTGCACAGACCAGAACCTGCCTGACTTGTCTCAGGACAGGGTGGCCTCAATTTAGCCCTTTCATCTGTGGCATACTCAGTCTGGCAGGTGCTGTGGGACCCACACCTCTCCTGACCCCCAGGACAGTGTCTTCTGCCCAGAGCCGGGATGTGGCACTGGTGTGGCATCCCCTCTTCAGCACTGCAGTGCCAGCCAGGTCCCCTCTCAGTGACAGTCGAGAGGCAACCAACATGGCAATTTATTTGGGCTGCAAGATGAAAGGATTTACGTTTTATGAGTCGTAAGTAAAGTAAGCAAAATAAATGAGTTCGTTAAGCCTGTGTTTACCTTTAGCACTTGTTCTTTGTGTAAAAGCCATTTTTTACACTCTGCAGTTCCACACAGAGCAAAGCAAAATGAGGGCAGATGGACATGGAGATGCTTAAAATGAGAGAGTAGCAGCAGCCTTTATTTTAAACTTATTTAAGTTGAAAGAAATATTTCAAATAAATTAATTCTAGCCTTGAGTAAATGAAGTTTAGCATTCAGAAAGCCCTTCTGTGTCCCTGAGGAGTCCCAGCCACCTGCAGAGGAGAGCAGCAGCTGTGGGGTGCTGATGCTCCAAACCTGACCGTGACCTCTTGTACCGAAGGGGAGCAGTGAGCGCTTCTCAACCAGATTTCTGTGTCGGGTAACCGGTTCAGTAATTTCACGCGGGTTTGGCACTTAGGTTTGTAAAAAAGACACCACCTGCTGCCAAAGGGATGGCAGGGGAAAGCGAAGGAGGAAAGGGAATGCTCGGTGTAGGGCAGCGCTCACCGCGCGGCACAGTGCTCTTGTCTTTGGCACTTCCTTACGTCTGGAAAGGGCTGCAGGAGTGCGGGGCCGCTCAGGGCAGGGCTGGAGCTGCCGACACCATCCTGCTCCGGCTCCTGACACACGGGGCACGGGGGTGAGCTTCGATGGATGTTTTGGGGCGATTTCCATGCGCTCGGCGTGCAGCTCAGCACATCCACCAGACCCACGCGGGGATGCAGCGATCCCTGTCTGTGGTCCTGTTCCCCGGCTGGCCCACACCGCTGCTTTCGCTCCAGGATGGCGATTCAAAGACTCCCTGTATGCAGCGAGAGCCGTTCTCCGGTGGGCCGTGCGGCTCATGCAGGAGCTGCCGGCCCGGGAAGGGCACCGCGGGCCTCGCCTGTGGCGCTCCGGGCTCCGCCGCGCCCCAAACCGGACGCGGGGCCGGGGCAGTGAACCCGTGAGCGGCTTTATCGCCATGGCCGCGGTCCCTGCGAGCGAAGCGCCGCCCGCTGCGGGCCCTGAGCCGTGCCCCAAACCGGGGCCGGGGCAGTGAGCCCTGAGCGGCTCTATCCCCATCCCCGCGTCCCTGCGAGCGAAGCGCCGCCCGCTGCGGGCCCTGAGCCGTGCCCCAAACCGGGGCCGGGGCAGTGAACCCTGAGCGGCTCTATCCCCATCCCCGCGTCCCTGCGAGCGAAGCGCCGCCCGGTGCAGGCCCTGAGCCGTGCCCCGCCCCGGGGCCGGGCCGGGCGCGCCCCGGTGCCGTCAGCGGAGCGCCGAGCGCGGCCGTGAGCTCGGCCATGAGCGCGGCGCTGCTGCAGCTGCTGCGGGCCCTGCGCGCCCCCCCGGCCCCGGCCCCGGCCCTGGCCCGGCCCCGCCGCCCGCGGCCTGCGCACGGCCGCGCCCCGCCGCGCCTTCGCCAAGGAGCTGTTCCTCGGCACCCTGCGCAAGGTGGGTCCGCGGGGATGGGGCTGCCCGTGGGGGTCCCGGCGGCGACCGTGCCCGGGGGTCGCTGCCCTTGCACCGGGGGACAGCGAGGAGGGCGCGGCGGGGCCGGCGCTGCCCTGGGGCTGGGGTCACGCCGGGGCTGGCATAAAGCGGCGGCATCGCCCACCTGGGCTCGTGTCCAGCGCTGCCACCAGCGCTCGCAGGGCGTTTTCCAGCCGCTCATCCCCAGGCTGGGGCTGCAGGGGTTGATGTGAGCCCAGGGCAGGACCCGGCCCGTGGCCTGGCTGTCCCTCAGCCCGTGGGTCCAGCCTGGCGCGATGCCCCTGCAGAGCTCCCCGCCCTGACGCGGAGTGGACAGGAGGCGTCTCTGTGTGTCCAGTGCCCCGCAGCTGGAGCCGGCTTAACTGAGTGACCCCTCTGCAGCCCCGCACACAAAACACGCGATGCAGAATGACCCGAACAGCCGGCCCCGAGGAGCTGCGCTGAGCCACAGCCCCCGTGCCTGCCCGGCCCGCGGATTCCCCTGGAAACACGAGTGTCTGTGTGCGCCGGGCTCGGGGCACTCCGCAGAGCTTGTATCGCTTTGTTCTCTGCTTTTGCTTCAAGGATCGAGGCTTTATGCAAACTTCCGCCTGCAGTTTTTGACAGGAAGGACTGAAATTCTTGTCGTGCCTTGAGACGGCACTGGACAAAGAAGTTAAAATCTGAGACAGAACGCTGTATTAGCCAGAGTTTGTTAATGCAAGGCTTAGAGTGTGCATGTACCAGAGATTGCAGGGTGAAGTAAATTGAAAGAAGGAATAACTCAAATCCGCTGAAATGAGTTGAGCAATAAAGCCTCCTGCCACAGACCTTGTCAGGTAAAGTGCTTCAGATACGTCTGGGGGTTTTGTCTCTCAGATTTCAATACAACAGCTTTCTGAAAACCTCCAGCATTTCCCAGGTCCTGAATTTTTGGCGCTGATATTGTTGCTGGGAGTATCCCGAACAGATCTGTGTGGACAGAGACAAACTCCTCTGTTTAAAAGGCGAAAGGCAGTAAACATTAAAAGTGTGCTTCTCACGTCGTCTCCCACTTCTTGGGTTCCTTGCTGGGGTTTTTTGTCAATTCAAACCTGTTAGGTCGTGCTGCTCCCAGTTTATGACCGGAACACCCTGGTGGTGATAAGGAGTGGTGGGACTCACTCACCTTTGTCCTCGAGGCATTAACAGGTGAGATTTGTTCATGGGCTGAGCTTTGGAAACATTATAACAGTTCATTGATTTGGATATAAATTAAACTCCTTTTTATAAATGCGTTATAGAGTTACATTGACGAAGCTCGTGGGTGATGAAGGATTTTTGCATCCTTGTAGTTCTTAAAAATCTCTTGATTTCTCCCTAATGTTTCTGTTGTTCAAGTAACACCTTCTGGTCTGGTTTTGGTGTGTAATAAAGTTGGGTCCTGTGGATCTCTCTTTCTGTTTCAGAACATTTTCCACAATTCTTAATTTGCACATTGTTTTGGAGTCGTTGCAAGGCATGTGTCCTTGAATTTTTATTTCAATTGCATGATCCATGTAGTAAAAATTATTAAATAATTCTCCTGTTTTAGGAAGAAGTTTTCCCATACCCAGAAATTAGCAATGAAGAATTGGCAGAGATCAACCAGTTTGTGGGACCTGTTGAAAAATTCTTCAATGAAGAAGGTATGTTATTATGTTTCTATTAATGCCAGTGATTTAGTGATTACAAAATGATTTAGCTATAGCAGTTGAATAAGATTATTGTAATGAAAACATTTAATTTATGCATTTATTACTACTCATATAGTGATGCTGATTCTACAGCATGTCCATTTATGGCTTTTTATGGTGAGTATTTGGATGTTGATCAGAAGACATAAATTCCAAACCAGAAAAAAAGAGGAACTAAAAGCGTTCTGGGATAGAGGTAGGATTTGAAATTGGTTTCAGCTCAGTTGAATTGTGCTTTCTACCATTTCATATGTTGTGGGGTTTTTTCCTAGAACTTTTTAACTGTCCTGCTCTGCTAAAACTGATTGTAGCAGAATGCAGCAGAGAAACTCAGAAATGATGGCTCACTGAGGAGTTATGAAAAATCAAAAACATTTATGTTTTTTCAGCATTAGGGTATTAATTCTATTTGGGAAAGGTCTTATTCCTCATCTGCATTCCAGAGAGCATTGCAGGGTGTTCCTTCTGTTAGTGCTGCCATGGATAAGCCAATTCCAGAACAATTGCAGGATATTGGGTTTCACAGACAGCAATTTCTGAGGCAGTTAAGCACTATTGTCTCAGACTTCCCGCAGGCAGAGATAGCAGCCCTGCTCTTCCAAACACTGTAGGAGTTTGGAGAAGCCAGTGATTGTCACACATCTCCATTTGTGAGATCCAGGTGATTTAAACTGTAAAACTGTAGTGTTGCTCACTGACAGTAAATAAAGAATTTATTCAGATTACAGTTTTTAATTCTTTGCTCTGTTGGGGAGCATCATTCATGGAGTAAACAACATGATGTTTAGGGAAGGAGTAAGAAGGTCAAACTATGGAGTCTTAACTGCAGGTGGAAATTGCTCATCTGTGAATTCCCAGCTATTTCTGTTTAGTTATTCAGGGTGACTGAGGGGTGTGGTAAAAATAGGTCAGTAGGGCAGCTTTAAACAGCAGCTTGGTGTGATTGGCACTGGGAGGGAAACCCCTCTGAGCAGAGTCAGCTGGGGCTGCCCAGTGACTGGACACCAGGGTGGGTCTGTGTGGGCATCATGGAGCAAGAGGGAAAAACCACCTCTCCCTCTGGAGCAGCTGAGGCCACACCCCAGAAATGGGGCTGGGGCTGTGGGGCTGAAAGGTTAGCACAGGGAACAAAAAGTCTTTTTCAAAATGAGGGGTTTTTTCTCCCAGAAGAGCATCAGAGCATCTGGGTGCCTCTCTGTTGTGTTCCCACAGAGGTTCCAGTGCTCTTTCACTGGGGTGACTGGGAGGAGTCCCCAGGATGCTCCATTGCTTTTGCAGAGGCACCTCTTGGGTACTTTTTGGAAGGATGGCTCTGCTCCCTCTGCTGCAGCTTACAGCTTGCCTGAGCTGCTTAATTCCTGTTTGCTTTCACTGCCATGGTACAAAGCAGCTCTTTTAATCCCCCAAGAATTTGAAAAACTCCTGAGAACAAGATTTTCTGATTACCTCATTTATGTACTTTTTTTTTCTTGTATTCACGACCTAGACTTGGTTCAGATAGAAAATCCTGGAAATACCTTGCTTATTCCAGTCTTGGAATCTGCTGACATGCACAACCTGTACACACAGAGGTGTTTGAGAAAACAAAATAAACGCTGGACTTTTCCCACTTCCAAGTTCTTTTCCTGAATATGTCATGAGAACAAACAGGACAGTCAGGCTGAACCTAGAAAGGAATAATTCTTGTGAAGCTGGAGGTGAGAAGTCTGTCTCTCTCTGGTGCCACGAGCTCATGGCTTCTCTAAAGCTGGTTCAGAAGACTGGAGGAAAATTCCAGCAGGGAATTCAGTTCCCTAGGTCTGGGCCCTCAAAAAGTTAGAGATCCCACTGCTGCTGGCTCAGGGCACTCAGTGACCTTGGCCCTGCTGAGGGAACCCTGCAGTGTCACAGCTGCTCTGGGCACTGAGAAGCACAGTGTTAAATGTTAAAACTGTCTGTGTTTGTAGTGGACTCGAAGAAAATCGATCAAGATGCAAAAATCCCACCTGAAACCTTACAAGGGCTGAAGGACTTGGGTCTCTTTGGCATGCAGATTCCAGAGGAGTATGGTGAGTAAATGTCACAGAGGAATAACCCAGTGTATTCAGGGGTGCGTTTTGGGGTCTGGCAAAATGTGTCTGGACTGTTCCATGAGTGGGTGTTTGGCCAGCTGAGGAGCTGAGGCTTTGTCCTTGGTTACTGAAGGGACACAGCAGCAGGAGTGTGGCTGTGGAGGAGCTCTGCCTGCTTAAGCAAGCTCTTCTAGTCTGCACCATAACTAATATACTTCTAATGAGGTTATTCCCCCTTTTCTGGGCTTTTGGTGGTGCTTGTCATGTTTTAAAGCCATACCTGATCAGTGCTTCATGCACTGCAGGGTGCTTTTCACTGAGGTTTGTAGTAGTGGCCTCTTTGGTTGAAGTGCACAACTTTAGTGGGGACAGTGGAGCTCATGCAGATCATGGAATATTGGCTCTGACACGGGCACCACTGGAATTCCTGTGCCCAGGCTGGATCCTGACCCAGCACAGAAGGAAGAGTTTGGAAAGGAGGAGTGTGAGTTTGAATCCACGTGCTCTGAAGAGGAAGGGTGTGTGAGGCCCTGGTGTGAGTTCGTGGTGTCAGGGGAGACTCTTCTTGTATTTATTCAGTGTACACACAATAGTGGGACTGTTGAGACATCTGCAGAATGAGGTGTGGGTTATCCTGGCTTGCACCACTGTCCCAAGGAGAAAATTATTAACCTGGACAAAAGATTATCTTGATTAGATTAAATTTTTTAGTCACCAGTATTACATAAAACAGTCTTAAATTACATGGAGCAGGACTTCTGGTCCTGATAGCATAAAATTCTTGAACATTAGTCTCATACTTAGCTTTGATTTATCCTACTTCCTCCAGAAAGCATGTGCTGGTGCCAAGTTTGTTTCTTGGTATATTCATTTTTTTTTTATTAAGGACCTTTTGGAAGGGTTGTGTTTTATCCTTCTCTAGCACCAGTTTGGAAGCCTGCTTGGGAGCTGTTTTGTGTCACTTTTGTAGCTCTCCAGTTAAAAGTGTTACATTCCTGCATTTCTGTACTTGAAATGGGTTTTTTGGGGGGAAGGGGCATGTTCTATGTACTAAAATAAAACCTGGTGCCTGTTCCAGGTGGGCTGGGTCTGTCAAACACCATGTATGCTCGTCTGGGAGAAATCACATCCCTGGATGGCTCCATTGCAGTGACCCTGGCAGCTCATCAGGCCATTGGGCTGAAGGTAATGCTGCTGCTTTAGGTCCAGTGGTTCTGCACGGATTGCATGGAAAAGGTGAAGTGAAAAATGTGAGCCCTGGGTGGAACAAATCAGATTTACTGGAGAAGCATAAATCAGGTTGTTGGTGTCCCCAGCAGCCCCTGCCACTGGTTCAATGTAAGACTCTCATGCAGCAGAAAGGCTGGATATGAAGTACACAAGAAAGTTACTATTAAGATAATTATTCTTAGAAAAACTACTTTAAATGATCCCAAGTTCTTTTTTTTTTTAATTGACCAGACTTGTTTAAAGTAGCTAGAATAAATAGAATAGAAATAAATAAAATATCAGGGGGGTTCAGGTGATGAGGAGGGAGAAAATTCAGAAGAGAGCAACTTTGGCTGGCTGGATGAGGCTGTGTGTTTGGGAGCTTAGAGCAGAAAACTCATCCAAAAGCAAGTGTGTGAATTTTGAACTTTAGTACAACCATAGGTATTTACCTTTTAGTGGTGGATGGATGGTAGAATGAAGCTTGAAACCACAGTAGGTTCATTATAGCAAGAGGAAATTCCTCTTGGAATTTAGCAGACAATGCTAATGACAAATATTTTAATGTCTGAAAAAGAATGCAGTCTGTTGTTTATTAAAATGTCTCTTGCCGTGCCATAAAATTTGCCAACGAAGCTTTCTGAACATGGCAGGGCTTGTCAGCCCCATTTCTTTTTCCACAGGGTGATGCTGCAAAGTTCTCTGTTGCTTGTTTCTGCAGGGGATCCTCATTGCTGGCACCGAGGAGCAGAAGGCCAAGTACCTGCCCCGGCTGGCGTCGGGGGAGCACATCGCTGCCTTCTGCCTCACCGAGCCTGGCAGGTGCTGCTGCTGCCCCACAGCTCCAGAATGGGCTTCCTGCTTTATCTGCATTGCTTAATAGCTTCCATCTTCATTATTTGGGGCCTGTGGCTTCAGTATATCCATCAAGGCTTTATTTTTTAAAGGACCACTCCAGGCTGTGTAATTACTCCTTCCCCAATGTGCTGCTTTTGGCAGTTTCCATGAAATCCCTGACTCTTGTTGTTCCCATCCCAGGAATTAATTTACTTAATTTCTTCAATGAATTGAAAGGATGCTTTGTGCTACGTCAGAAATAATGTGCTGTGACTGTTTAGGATGCTTTCAGTTCTTACTCAGAATACAAAGCCCTATATTGAAGGAGCTACCAAAAATAAAAGGAATAATATTGGTGTTTAGAAGAGGCACCTTTGTAGCAGCAACTTCAGTTCAAAGATAGGTTTGTTTATTTATTAGTTACTCATTGACTGGTACTAATGCTGCAAGCTGTGTAAGTGCAGAAGAGGGACAGTTTTCTGCAAAGCACACAGGAGGTGGTTTGCTGTATGTCTGTGGAGGGAACTGAGACCAGCTGAGTGTTTGAGTCTTGCTTGTCCATGCAGAAAAGAGTTTCAGACTGCAGTTTGAACTTGTGTCTGCTCAAGTGGCTTGCAATCAGCCTTTGATTTACCTGCTGGTTTTCGTGTTGCTGTGGTGTAGGTACCTCTCAGACATCAGTGATGGTTTTTTCCAAGGTCCTAAGCTGGGCTTGGACCCTCTCAAAGCTGTCCCACTTGCAGGTGAAAGTTAAACCAGCACAGAGATTTTAAGTGACCATTGAAGGGACTCGAGAGTAGCACACAGGAAAAAAACAAGGGCTAAGCATGTTCTGAAATTCCTCTTACATCTGTCTTACCCCAGGATTTTTTAAAAAGGTTGCTGGTCTTAGTAACTTCACCTTCAGTCTTCTGAGAGACTGCAGTTCTAGAGCACAGAAGTAATCATCTTTAGAATTGCTAAGTTTTAGCAATCTGATCCTATTAAAATACCAGCTGAGATCTGGCTGTTCTGAGAGCTTAGCACTGACTGCAGCTGAACAGCCCCAGCGAGTCCCTGGGTATCCGAATTTGTGGGGGAGGAAGCTTCTTTCAGGGGGGAGGTTGAGCTGCTGGTTACAGTATGGAGCAAGGTGGTGACTGAGAACCTTCAATCACAGGATGGAAACTTGTGATTGTGGTGGTGTCATTCACTGCTGATTTTCTCCTTGATGTACCCAAGTGCTCATTGATGGAGGCTGTCACATGGTTATTTTTCATTCCTACTGAGCCTCTTTTTACCTGGGATGTAGAACAGGGTGTGAATTTTTGAGGAATGGCTTAGACATTTTAAACTTGACGTGTTTTAGAGTGACAGGCTCATTTTGTGTTCACATAGCTCAAAGCGTAGCTCCAAAAAGTTGCTTTTGTGTCATTCTGCACATTCTGGTGAGCAGAAATGTCCCCTCAGGTACCTTTTAGAGCTGTTCAATCTAGTGACCTTCCTTGTTAGTTAAAAGCTAAAGTTGATATACTGCTATCTAATAAACCCTCCTTTTTAAAGGATGGGAAGAGGGAAAACGTGCAGTTTTGCGTTTTTAAAGCGTTTTTATTTCTTTAAACATTAATAACTTGTTTGTTTTCTAGTGGGAGTGATGCTGCATCCATCCAGACTAGAGCAACCCTGAGTGAAGATGGGAAATACTTCCTGTTAAATGGCTCCAAGGTATCCACCCACAGACTGGGAATGGGAAATTTGTTACAAGTGTGTGGGAAGTGTCCTTGTCTTTTGCATCAGTCTGGAACTGGGAGGTTTCCAAGCTAGAGGAGAGTGACCCTTGTTGGGTTAGGCACAAAGAGAACAGAAAATCACTGTTAGGGAATTACTGCATTAAACTCGTGGTAAGAAAAATAGAAAACCAGCCCGGGTTCCTTCTCCATCACCCACTTACGGGTTCAGCTTCAGGGAGGGTTGGGTAATTAGTTAATCAGCCCCCTCCATGACAGCTTAGGTAAAAAGAAACCTAAATCTGTATTTTGCCATCTCTTCATTCTTCAGGCTAGATTTTAGGAGAAAACTTGGTATTTCATTAGAAACAGGGCTGCTTGCAAGCTTTCTGCTGAAAGAAGCAGTGGCAAAAGCCAGTCTTCAAGAGATGTAGAGATGTCCTGGATCAGCAGTATTTCATGCATTGCAGACTTTTCTGTAGTTGTTGATCCATTTGTGGTGTGGAGAGTCCCACCCTGGGGGAGAGGCTATTCAGAGACTTTCTCAGGAGGGTTAAATAATTTTTGGGCACAGGGTTTGTCCAGTCTGCACTGCTCTTGTATCCCTCATGTGCCATCAGCAGTGGGATGTACCAGCTTTTGTGGAAACGCACTGTGGATTTTAATTTCACTCATGTTGGTATTACAACCTGGATTTAGAGTTGCTCTAACCTTACCATGTGTGGTCAGCTCCCCTCAGAGATGTGCTCACACTGAAGCAGGCACTCATTAGGATTGAAGGAAGGAGCAGCAATTTTTCAGCACTCTGTTCTTTGCCCAGTCTCTTACAAAACCCTTGGGAACTGTGCTCCCAAAATCAGCACAGTTACATTTCTTAGACATCTTCTCTCTCTCAAAACAGGTCTGGATCTCCAATGGTGGCCTTGCAAGTATTTTCACAGTGTTTGCCAGGACAGAGGTTGTGGATAAAGATGGGCAGGTGAAGGATAAAATCACTGCTTTCATCGTGGAGCGGGACTTTGGGGGCGTCACCAACGGGAAGCCCGAGGATAAATTAGGCATTCGAGGCTCCAACAGTAAGAACCACTTAAAACTGTTAGCAGAAATTGTTTTAGAAGTTTAATGTTTTATTTTGGTTAGGTCCATCTGCATTCAGAGGCAAATCAGTATCTGTTCCATGTTACAGTGTAAGTTTCATGTTTCTGTAGGTGGCTTTTCCTAAGAGTCCTTCCTGACACAGGGTCTGAAATAAGAAATCAGTATTGGGGAGTTCATTCACTGTGCAGGGAAAGAAATCACTCAGGAGATCCAGTGGCCAATAGGTTTAATTTAGAAGTCCACTTTCATCAGCTCTTAAACTTATTAGTGATTGCAGCTTTTCACCATCTGTCTTTTGGACTTGACTGCTCAATCAGTTCCTCAGAACTAAAACAAGATAAAGACAAAACTGTGCTTCTCGGTTTGCACAATGTACATTCATTACATTTTTAATACTTTATATCAGTAATTGATGTCAGCTCTACAGCTTTTTGCCAAATTCTCACTTCCTTGGCAAAGCATGGGTAATTCTGTCATAAACAATGCATTGGGAAGATTTCATTTCTTGCTACAAATAGTGCCTTATGTTCCTGAGTGTCTTTTAAATATTTCTACATCATACTTGAACAAGTGTTAATTCTGTGTTTCAGCCTGTGAAGTACATTTTGAAAACACCAAAGTGCCTATAGAGAATGTAATTGGAGAAGTTGGAGGGGGATTTAAGGTAAGCAGTGGAGAATAACTACTGGTGGTTTTTAAAAGCCTGAAGGAGAGTGTGTTCCCCCCTGTACTGAAGTTTCCTCATGGGTGGTGTGAACACTGCCACACTAAAGGATACTGGAGGACAGACTCCTCCACTGATGTGTAAATTGGTGTCACTGGACAGTGCACAGTGTGCCATAACCTCAGATTTCTGTGGGTTTCTTCTCAGTGCAGTCACAGAGCTGGTTCTGCTCTTTGCTGGGCTCTGGATTGTTTTTTGTGGTGTCCCTTCAGAAAAGGGAGTGACTTCAGCTGCCCTTCTGACCTGAATGGGCGACGTGTCCTCTGCTGGTTCCTCCAGCAGAGTGTGGAAAGGGACAGAGAGGAATGAGTGTCACAAGGAATGGTTGGAGGCAAGCCCAGGTCCAAGGTGCCCTGGCTGTCAGGTGGTTCTCCAGGGCTGGATAGCTGCACAAGGAAATGCTGGCAGGACACCAGGAAAGATACCACAGATACCACTTGACACAGGTGGTGTAACCCTTTCTCTGAGAGTGACCTGGGGGTTTGCAAAACTGCTCTTACTCCTCTGTTTCTTACTCCTGCTGGAGCAGGCAAATGCAGGCCTAAGTGCTAAATTAAATAATCTTCTTTAATGTAGTAGAGATTAAAAGAAGATTTTTATGGTGTCTTCCTGAGATAGTTACCATGAGTTAAAATGTAGGACAGTGACTTCTTTCTTAACAGGCTTTGACCTGAGTCACCCATGCTGAGAAACAGCACCACCAGATTCCAGAATCTATTTTTGTACGTTATTGAGTTGTGTTTCATTTCTACACCTTCATTCATGTTCCCTTCTGTGGTATGTTGCTGAAAGGAATCTGAGGCAGAGAGCAGCCATCACAGGTCAGCTGCAGGAAGAAATGTTGTGTCTTTCTTCTTCATCTCATAAACTGGAGCAGTGCTGTCTAGCTGGAATGTTGTTTACCAGTGCAGATAAATATATTTTTATCTACATTTTACCTTCATGTAGTTAGAATAGAGATTATTTCCAAGTCAGTGGATCATCTATTTCAGATATAAAATTGGAGGTAGCGGGTGACAGGAAAAGCCCAGTTTTGAAGCATTTTCCTTGGGATGCTGAGTGCTGTGGTGGCTGATGTGAGGGCAGGTGTCCCAGGACTGGGAGTGTGCCCCAGTGAGGAGTGAAATCCAGGGAAGCACTGAGGCAGGGAGCAGTGACCAGCATGGCTATAAGGAGAACGTGGCCTAAACCCCATCCATTTCTTCACAGGTTGCCATGAATATCCTCAACAGTGGAAGATTTAGCATGGGCAGTGCATCTGCTGGAATGATTAAAAAATTGATAGGTGGGTGCACTGGGTGCTCTGGATTGCTGGGTGCCACAGAAACTGCTCTGCCTGAGGCAGACAATGCAGGACATTCAAATGGGAACATGAGCCTTGATCTTGTCCCAACACACTTTGACATCTTTAAAATACATTTTTGTAAAATAGTTACTAAAAGTCTGTTTGCAGAGGTTTTGAAATAAAGATATTTTCCTTTCATGCAGTGTAGGTTCAGTTCATAGAGTGGGAGGTTATTGCCTCTGTTGATTTCCCTGAGGTAAAGTGTTCTTCCCAATAAAAAAAACCTCTGTACTATTGCTTTTAGAAGGTGTAGTCTCCCCTAGAACCTCCCACCTGAGTAACTGGCTCAGAGCTACACACAGTAATTAGGAATAAAAGTGTTTAGCCAAAACAGTAAGAGAGATCCCTCTAATCAATTAGCACCAAAATTGATTACCTCTCTAAGAGTACAGGTCACACCTCTGGTTCCAAATCCCTTGACAGGCTGGTCCCAGACTTGATCAACACCATCATTGTGAGGGTGTTTTTCACAAAGTGCTGCTTCTGGAGCAGCCAGGGGGTTCCTGGGCATAGACTGGAGCATCACCATCCAGAGAAAGACACCAGCAGCAGGAATGGTCTGTCACAGCCCTTCTGAGATGGATTTGTTTTTCTTTCTTTAAAGAAATGACATCAGAGTATGCTTGTACCAGGAAACAATTCAATAAGAAACTCAGCCAGTTTGGATTAATTCAGGTAACAAAAAATGAAACACCTAAATCTCTGTGCTGAGTGCCAGATTGCATTGGGGGTATTTTGGCTGTACTGGTTTAAAGGATTTGCTAGGAATTTGTGTGAACTTGGTGCTGACTTCTGTACACTGATCTTTTAAATGATAAGTGATAGAATGATAAATGTATAAAAATATCTTTTATTTCATGATTGTTTTGAAGTGGTACTTTTTATTGATTGATTTGGTGATGTTAAACATATGAAAACTGCAGTTGTTTTTAAGTTTGAGGGTTGACTGTGGGCTTTTGCACCTGAATTTCTGTATGATTCCTCACGTTGCCATCTGCCAGGAGAAGTTTTGTTTGATGGCTGTGAAAGCCTACGTGATGGAGAGCATGGCTTACCTGACTGCAGGGATGATGGACAAGCCAGGCTTCCCAGACTGCTCCGTGGAGGCTGCCATGGTCAAGGTAAGCAGAGCTGGGGAAGGGCTCTGTGTTCAGTCTGCACTGCTGAGGGCTCAGGGGCTGCATTTGGACAGGTGATAGAAGCACTTCAGCCAGATGAAATAATGGATATTGTTCTGTCTGTATCCCACAGCCTCAGACTCACAATTTTGTCACCATGAGAAATAAAACTTGCAGGTTGAGAATATCACAGCTCTCCTGAGCTGGGGTCTCAGGAGGCCTCACATGAGCACAGGGACACTCAGCCACAGCTCCAGCTGCCAGCCTGGCCAAGCTGCTGCTGTCCCAGCTTTCCCAGGGAACTGTTGGCAGAGCAAACCCTGTGGAATATCCAGGCTGTGGCTGCCAGGGTGTCCTGCACGGTGTGGTCACTGCAGAAAACTCCTGCTCTGGGCTCCAAACAAGCAGCTACACCTGCTGTGCCAGTGTGGGGCTGCCCCTTTCCCTGGAATGTGCCCTTTTGGAGACTGCCTTGTGCATTGCAAGGACACTGGTTGAGTTTGACCAAACACCCTGGGCCACAGGGACACTGTTCAGGCAAGTTAAGGGGACTGCTGTAACACAGTAGAAAATCCTGCAGCAGTGCCCTGTAGATACCCTGCTCTGGGGTTGTATCCTGTGTTTATTGGTGTTTTATTATCCACTCTCTGGTGATTAAATCCTGTGCTGTGGCAGGTGTTCAGCTCTGAAGGTGCCTGGGCGTGTGTGAGTGAGGCACTGCAGATCCTTGGAGGCCTTGGCTACATGAAGGACTATCCCTACGAACGCTACCTCAGGGACACCAGGATACTGCTCATTTTTGAGGCAAGTACCAGGATTTTTACTGCAAACTGCACAGTCTGTAAAGGTGAGCACAAACCTGAGGGTTTGGTTGACCAGGGCTTCATTCCTTCAGCTGCAAAGTCTGTGACAGAGTAAGACTGGAGAACTGACCTTGTTTTCTTTGGAGGTACCAATAGTAGTTCCCTATAGTGAAACAAGCTATGATGGCTTTTATAGTGTGACCACAGTGTGACTTACAGCAGTAAGCTTTCCTCTTGTGTGCTTCTCACAAGTGAAGTAGGGAAACTCATAAAAGATCAGCTTAGAAGGTTAATTAACTTATTGATGGGCATTTATATTAAAAAAAAGGTTGGTTCCGAAGTTTGTTTTCTCTCCAAGCTGGATTGTCAGTGACCATTGTGTGCACATCAGAGCCACTACCAGACTTGATTTTAACTCGGCTCATTTTGAGCACTTTTACAGCTATTTAAGTGTTCCTTCACTGGAACAATGCAGAACTTTTTTCACTCAAAATGCATTTAGTCTGGTTTATTTTTCATTGGGATACATTTGTGTGTTTTATAATGAGGAGCCCAACTTCTGCACAGCCACATGAAATCAGAATTAAAATTGAGATAAAGCAAAAGGCAGCAATTTATGGGTGGGAAGAGTCATGCTGGGATACTGGAACTGTGGGAAGGGCACAGGGGCCCAACAGACCTGCTTGGAAAACACTATTGCAAATTTTGTAATTACCCACCTGTCTCACTTTCTCTTCTGTTTTCTCCAGGGAACCAATGAAATCCTGAGAATGTACATTGCACTGACAGGGCTGCAGCACGCAGGCAAGATCTTAACTGACAAAATTAAGTATGTTCTTAATTTTTGTTAATAGTTTCTTAATAAATTAAACAAAATGTGGTCACTTTGTAGATAAGAGGGGAAACTGTGGGAAAAATCTGCAAAATTTTCAGTGTATTGCCTGTAAATGTTCAGTGTTACAGGGTCTCTTTGTCTTTTTAATGGGATGGTTCATAGCTTTAGGAGTCATGGCATTTAATGCATTTTGTCTTAGACTTTTACACAAGCTGTAATTACTTCCTACAAGACCAGTAATGAATATTTTGTATCTGAATGAAGTTGTATTGGCACAACAGCTGCATTGTGCATATTGAGAGCTGGTCTCTGGAATTCCTCGTGGGTGTCTTGGAGAGGAGCTGATGGCTTGGTAATTCATGGGCAAACTGCAGGTGTTTTGCTAAAGCGTTTGGAATTTCAGCTGGTTATGTCTGAACCTCGTGGAATTTCCTTAACAGCTGTTCTTTCCCCAACATTTCAGAGCAATCAAGAAAGGAAACGTGGGAGTGGCCCTGGGGGAGTTCCTGACCAGGTTACAGGACACCCTGGGCAGGAAGGTGGATTTGGGGCTTGTAGGTGACCGTGGGGTGGTGCATCCCAGCCTCCAGGTAAGGGCCTCAGTGCTGAGCTTTCGTGTTTGTTCCCTTTACTGCTTGTCACAGCTGGATCTCCTGGTTTTGCAAAACACAGTGTGTGCTTAGGAACAGTGAGATTTTCCAGTGTAAGCTGATGTTGACACCATGTCAGGGTAAGAAGTTACAGGTAGTGTACTGGTATCAAGGGAGAATGAAGGCTGGATTAAATCTGTATTTATGCCAAATCCATGTTTAGATCCATCTGGGTCATTTGTATAAATTGAGCCTTCACCATATTAAAGTCTCTGTAATGGTCTGTGGCTGCCCTTTGTGGTAAGGTCAGTCACAAAACACAGGAGCTTTTCCTGTTTAATTGTAACAGAGTTTCAGGTAAGAATTTCTGTGAATTTCACATACCCATACTTGCTTAATCACTTAGGAAATGGTTTTTATGACCAAAAATTAATGTTCTGTTAATAGCAAAAAGATAAGGTATATTTTTCACGGGATGTTCTGTTAGTTACTTCTGTCAGCATAAGCCTATAATTAAAGTTATCAAGAGTAAACTAGAAAATTTTAATGCAGGTTTTAGAGAAAGAAAAGTGTCTGTCTGGCTTTCAGCAGCAAAGTGGATGAATGTTAAAAAAAGACTGGTGCTTACCAAGAAAAATCCAGTGTCCTGTTTAAAGGGGGTGAGGATGTGCTGCTTCTTCTGTTATAAAACTACTCAAATTGTTGTATTTCCTGTTCTGTTTCATAGGAGAGTGCCAAGAAACTTGAAGAAAACATTTATTATTTTGGAACTACAGTCAGGGGCCTGCTAAGTAGGTTTGGCAAGGTAACGATTTATTTTGTCTGCTGTCTTTGTTACTGAATAGTTTATCCTCGGGGCCCCACTGGAACCTGCAGGGGACTGTGTGTGGCAGGAGCCAGCACTTCCTTCACACCTTCTCACTGAGTGTGAGAAAACACAGACATTCTGTACTCAGCGTAATGAACAAGTTACATTTTTAAAACCAAAACCGAAACACCAGCACCCTCAGTGAATTAGTTGTTTTCTTCTCCTTGTGTAAGCACAAATTCTGCTGCTGCAGGCATTTAGCAAAGTGGTTGAAGGCACACAGCAATTTTACAATTTTACGTGAAGATTGTTAAAAGGTGCAGCTCAGTTAATCCAAAACTAACAATGATAATTTCAGACGTAGGGTAGAACCTGTTTGTGCGAAATAAAGCTGGACCTAAACACAAAGTATGAACGCTGGTATTTGGTAAAAGTTTTAAACTGACAGACTACAAGCTAATAGTGCTTTTTACTCTCCCAGACGATAGTGGAGGAGCAGCTGGTGCTGAAGAGAGTGGCAGATGTGGTGATTAATTTGTATGCGATGACTGCAGCCATCTCCCGGGCGAGCCGCTCCATCAGCATCGGGCTCAGGAACCACGACCACGAGGTGAGTGTCCTTCAGCAGCAGCCATTCCCACTCCATCTGTGCTCCTGGGAGCAGGCAGGCTGTGTTCGTGGGGAATTTACAGCAAACTCTCCCACAGAAGTGCAGCAGAACATGCCAGAGTGCAGGAGCCTCTCAGGGGCTCTGCTCACTGAGTTGCTGAGCTGCTCTCAACGCGTTTGAAATACTTCATTGACACATACAGAGACAGTGAGAGCCTGGTCAGAGCTCTGCACGTTCTCTCAAATCTGGTAACACCATGCAGTTCTTCCCAAGCTCCTTTCATTATAGCTCTATTCATTATAACACATAAACACAACAGCATTTGGGCAGTACAGTTCAGGACAGGAAAGTGGTTATTGAGTAGCTCATGTAAAGTTTCCTGGTAACAATTATGTTACAGGATGAGCAAATTTGCTAACAATCCAGTGTTAAAACAAATCCAACCTGATGAAGCTTTGGCTTTGGCCTTGAGGCTTTGCTCTGTGTGTGTGAGCCCCTTCCTGCATTGATTCCCAATCAGTCTTGGAGCCAGTTTTGGGTGAAGGCTCACCCCAGCCCTGACCCCTGGCAGCTCTGGGCTCAGAGGGACAGCTGAGGCTGCACTGCACGTGACTGGGGTGCAGGGCTCTGTTATCAAAGGGCTTTGAGAAGTTTAAATTACTGTGTTTTTACTACACGGTTTTCTTCATGGAATTCATTCATTAGTTTTTTAACTCAGTTTTACTCCTTTTCCAGGTGCTTCTTACAAATATCTTCTGCACAGAAGCCTATTTCAAGAATAATTATGCCATGACTCAATTAGAAAAATGTAAGTACTATAAAATGAAATAATTTTTACACTTCTCTGTCTTTCACAGACTATGTTCAACAGTAGGTGGGTTTGATGTGACCAACAGAACAGTTCTGGTCTGCTTTTAATTCAAACATGGAGCAGAGCTGGAACCTGTTGAAAAGAGACTCTTCATAGCTAAAGCAAACTGCCAGGGTTCTTTTTTTAAGGAACATAAAATCTCTCAGTAGCAAATACCCCTGATAAGTAACTGATAGAAATTAGGGATTTGGACTCTTGGGGAAGTACTGACCAGTTGGGCATTGGCTCTCTGAAACCCAGTCTGTAGTAATCAGTCTTTTTCAGAAGAGAATGTTCTGTTTCTTCCTGGCACTCACGTACTTGCATTTGTATTTGAAAACACTTTTTGGAAGAAATTTAGATCAGCTCTTTATGGTACCTTAGTTGACTTTTCTCTGTTCCTCCACAGATGCCGATGAAAACCTGGATGATTCTATTAAAAAAGCTGCAAAGCAGATCCTGGAGAAGAGGGCATACATCTGCTCCCACCCCCTGGACAGGACCTTCTGATCCCTCCCTGACTGCAGGTACTGATGAATGGAAATCAGGGAGGGATCTGCTGCAGTTCAAGGATTTGACACCTTAAAAAGATCTGTTATTTAATGACTTTACTAAATGTAACTGTATAAAATAAAACTTCTTTCTAACCACAACTTCACAGAAAAAGGGTAAATAAAGAGATTTTATTTAAAGCTCTAGTAACTTTATTAGATGTATATATGTCTGTTCCCCTTGGAGCTGGATAAAGACAGGTGCGGTTTGGATGGAGAGATGTCTTCCCAGGGAAGGGATTGTGTGGTGTCTTCCCAGGGAAGGGATTGTGTGGTTTCTCAGCATCTTTGCCCTTCCATCAGCTGCTTATTCACTGAGTAAGTGCTGGAAGACTTGGGGAATCAGAACAGTTCATTTTGGGTGGCACTGCCAGCTCTCATCTCATCCAGCAGCACCGTCAGGACATTGAGTTCCCAGTGTGCAGGGATGGTTTTGCTGTCACTGATGTCCATCGGGACTCTGAGCCATTGACCACAACTGTCTGGATGTGAGCCAATTCCTCAGCCTCCAAACTGTAACTCCATCAGATCATAGCTCCAGACGAGGGAGAAGGATGCTGGGTGGGGAACTGTGTCCAGGGCATTGCAGAAGGCTGGAGTGGTGGCAGCCATAGCTCTTCCCTTGTCCACTGATACAGTCATTCCATCATGGAAGGCCTCTGGGTTGGTCAGGCAGCACAGACCCACTGTGTGCTCCTCAAGGTTTCCTTTTGCATATGAAAGCATTTAAGAGCTTGGGTGGTTTTTCCCCTGTTTTATTAATTGACTGTGTTCTTTGAGGACCACAAAAGAAAGCAGTCCCTTAAATTGCACATGAAGAGCAAATGGTGAAGTAAAGGCTTCACCTTTCCCATGAAAGAAAAGGGCTGCGTTAGCCATGGCCTCCCCAAGGTGCCAAACTGGGCTCCAGCTGGGAAGCTGCCGACAGGAGGGAATCTTGCACTTGTCTCCAGCCAGAGCTCACTCACTCCTCAGCCTCTTGGGCTGTGGCTGACAGTGCCTGAGGAGCTCAGAAATCCTTGGTTGTGATCTCCTGTTGTTTTGAGGGCATGTGAGCTGTCTCTGCCCCTGTCCCAGTGCCCAGAACACAGGGTAGACCTCTGAGCTTGAGTTGGGGGGGCTGTCTTAGCCCTTGGACTGAGCTGCCGTGCAGGATGAGCTCCCTCCCCAAAAAAGAAAATTCCAGCCTTGAGGTCCATCCACACCCATGAGGTCACAGCAGGCTCTGAGGTCACAGCAGGCTCTGAGGTCACAGAGGTCCCAGAGCCCTGCGCTTGCACAGCACCACGGCGACCGAGCAGTCCGTCGGTGACCACAACTGTTGTGGCAGCAGCGGCGGCGGCAGCAGCGGTGCTGACCTTGGCACAGCAGTGCCAGGACTGTGGTGGCAGCGAGAGCTGCGGGACTGGCTCAGGGCGAGGCACCATGGCCCTTGCTCTGCGCCTCTTGCTCCTGCTCCTGCTGGCAGTGGCCCTGCCTGCCAGGGCTGCCCAGGCTGCTCCGATGGGAGCGCGGGGAGCAGGTGAGCCGGCGGCCGGGCTCCCCCTTCCCGGGACAGCGCTCCCTTCTCCCCGGGAAGCGTGGGGGAGGGTTTTCCCCAGGCCTGTAGGGAGGGCTTCTGTGGTGGGAGTGGGAGAGCCCTGAGGGGCCCTGGGCTGCTCCAGCCGCCCCTCCTGGGATGTTGCCCAGGGCCTGCAAAGAGGGACGAGAGGGACCAGGAGCCAGCCCAGAGCTCCCCAGGCCCCTCTGCAGCTTTGGCCATGTCCATTGGCATCTGGCTCCCAGGGCCTTGCCCAACCCCCTTGCAGTGCCCAGTTCCCTAAGGCAGAAGGGGATCCCAGCACACCATGGAATGGTTCTGATCTCTCCTCCCTTCTAGATTGGCAACACGACTTGGATTATCTGGAATCCCGGCTGGATGATGGTTTGAAGACCTCGGAACGTGCTGGAGGCAAGTTCTCAATGTCCCTTTTTAGTGACACAATGATCAGTGTCACTGTGGCAAGAGCTCACTCAGGTGCCACTCTCATTAACGTCACCTCAAGGCCGAAGGATTCTGGAAACCTTGCCCTGCTCCCTTCTCGAGCCCTGAGTGATCCCACAGGGTCGCTGTCGGGGCAGGAAGGAGCATTTAGCTGTCAGCCTTCTTGCCGTGTGCAATGCCAGTTGCTCCTTGCGTGTGCTCTGTGCAGCCCCGGAGAAGAGCAGAGAGGGAAGGGGCCGGGCCCAGGGCTGTGGCCCGGGGCGCTGTGCCCGGCACGGCTCCTCTGCCGGCCCCAGGGAGCCTGAGGATGTCCAACAGTGCCAGGGGAGCTCTTCTGTCCTGACTTTCTTTGCAGCTGAACCTGTTGGTGATGGTCAAGCGACTTCCCAGCCCATGTCCACGACTGAGCCTCAGGGAGAAGATGAGGGTAGGTCAAGGCCTTTCCCCTGGGAGAGCTGCCAGCTCAGAGCCCAAAGGTGGCCAGCGGGGCATCGCTGCAGGTGCCAGGACACAGCTGTGCCCGTGGGTGCCCTCGCCCTGCGGGATCCCCTCCCTGCTCCTGCAGCTCAGTGCTGCCCATGCAGAGCAGCAGAGATGACAGAAGCTTCTCTGGCTGTTGAGTTACAGGTGTGTCTGCAGGGAGGACTTCTCCAGCTCCTTTGCTGGTTCCTGCACGCAAGCCCGGCTCCCATCGCAGGGGTGAGCAGTGAGTCCCTGCTGACCCCACAGGCTGAGCACTGGTTTTGTGGGATCCACTCATCTGAAATGGAACTACTTTCTGTTAAGGCCCTCCAAAAGGAAAGACCCAAGCTAAAGGAGAATATAAAGACCTGAAGCCTTCCGAACTGCTGGACCAGATGCTGAGTGATCTGGAGAGACGGCGTGGTGGGTGCATTTCCCTCAGCCTTCTCCCGAGCCTCAGCAGCCGGGGGCTGTCGCTGCACATCTGCACACGCCGTGCCCGGCACAGGGGAAGGGATCCATGGCAGCCTCGCGGCCCCGCTGCTGCTTTCACGCCCTGTAGGGCTGTTTCCCAGCCTGGCCTGGCTGCAGCTCCTCCCCGGCCTCTGCAGGAAGGCATTTGGCATCAGCTGACAGGGTGCCCAAACTGCACCACGGGCCATGCACACCCTGAGATCCCCTGCAATTTCCTGGTCTCTGGGTAGATCAGGAGTGGAGGCTCTTTGGAGGAGGGAGGGCCCTGGCCCAGCCCCAAGAGCCTGGGCATTTTCCTGATCCTGATCCATGTCTTTGACCAGTATTGCCTCCTGAAGATGCCACCACCCAAATGGGGAACTGTTCCACCTGACCCAGCTGTCCCTCTTCCTTTCTCCAGGAATGAACCGAAAGATGGTGGCACATCCCACAGGAAACAATGGCTCTGTGCAAGCCCCTGCTGCAGGAAAGGAGGAGCTGCCAGCCACGGGCACAGGCCCAGGAGGTAATTGCTGTGCCAGGCTCAGCCGGGCTCAGCCCTCGGCGGGGCTGTGTGGCAGCAGCTCTTCCCCCAGGGCCGCCCTTGCAGGGCCCGGCAGCAGCCAAAGCTGGAGGCGCCTTGGCTTCGAGGCCTCTGGAGCTCGTTCCGCAGCCCCTGGCAAACGGGACTGGTGCACCAACGTCCCTCCCGCTGCAGCCGCCTCCCGGAGCCGGCCCCGAGTGCCCAGAGGCCCCAGGCACAGGAGCAGCCCCGAGCGGGAGCCCTGCCGCCAGCCCTGGCTCCCACACTGGGCAGGGCTGCTGTGTGTCCTGACAGGGCCTGGCTCTGTCCCCCTGCGCTGCGGGAGCTGTCGCGGGGCAGCTGCTGCTGCAGGGATGGCTTTGGCCCGTGTCCCTCGAAGGAGCCCCTGCCCCAGCAGCTGCGCTGCCCCCGGGCTCTCCTCCCGGCCCTCTGGGCTTTGTTGGTGGCACAGCCTGTGCCCAGGGGTGGCAAGGTGCCTGCAGGCCCCAGCTCTGGGGAAGCAGAGAAGGTCCTGGCCGTATGCAACGTGCTGCCAGCTCAGCAGTGCTGCACAGCACGGGCTCACGCTCCCCATTGCTCTGCAGAATTCATCAGTGATACAGGAATATATATCTGGGATCCAATGCGCCTCCCAAGAATTGCCTGCCCCCAGGATGTGCGCAAGTCCTGCATGGTAGGCACGGTAGTGACGCTGATCACTGTGCCACTTGTCCTGTTATGTTGCTATGTCGGGATCAAGAAGCTGTATGAGAAGCGCAAGTAAGTTGTTGATTTTTCTCCACAGTTTTCTTAAACTCTCTGCTCATAGCTCGTACTCATGCTGCTTTGGAGCTGTGGCGAGTCCATGGTTGTCCAAACAACTCTGCTGAGGGTTCTGCTGCTGTCCAGTGCTTTAATTGGCCTCTTAATTGCTGCGCCTTGTCCTGGGGAGCCCGCTCGGGCTGCAGCCAGTGCTGCTCCCACGGAGGCTGCCTGGCCAAGGGCAGCCCCAGGAGCACCGGGCAGGGGCAAAGCAAGGTCACCACAGCATTTGGGCAGTACAGTTCAGGACAGGAAAGTGGTTATTTAGTACCTCATGTAAAGTTTCCTGGTAACAATTATGTTACAGGATGAGCAAATTTGCTAACAATCCAGTGTTAAAACAAATCCAACCTGATGAAGCTTTGGCTTTGGCCTTGAGGCTTTGCTCTGTGTGTGTGAGCCCCTTCCTGCATTGATTCCCAATCAGTCTTGGAGCCAGTTTTGGGTGAAGGCTCACCCCAGCCCTGACCCCTGGCAGCTCTGGGCTCAGAGGGACAGCTGAGGCTGCACTGCACGTGACTGGGGTGCAGGGCTCTGTTATCAAAGGGCTTTGAGAAGTTTAAATTACTGTATTTTTACTACATGGTTTTCTTCATGGAATTCATTCATTAGTTTTTTAACTCAGTTTTACTTCTTCCAGGTATTTGATGTAGTGCATTATGGCATAATCATCCCATGGCTGAATTAGGAAAATGTAAGTACTATAAAATGAAATAATTTTTACACTCTTCTGTCTTTCACAGACTGTGTTCAACAGTAGGTGGGTTTGATGTGACCAACAGAACAGTTCTGGTCTGCTTTTAATTCAAACGAGGAGCAGAGCTGGAACCTGTTGAAAAGAGACTCTTCATAGCTAAAGCAAACTGCCAGGGTTCTTTTTTTCCAGCCCTGGACAGGAATATAAAGTCTCTCAGTAGCAAATTATCCCTGACAAGTAACTGATAGAAATTAGGGACTTGGTCTGTTTGTTCACTATCCCCTAAGCTCCTCAGAGCTGTAGCTCCCTGTTCTCTTTTCAGACAGAAGCTGGCTATGGATGACAGTCATGTGTCTGGCCTGGTAACACACCAGGCCCACACATGAGCTAAGGGATCATCCTCGCACGCTCCGTCCTGGAGGGACCGAGTTCATTGATGAATGTGACACAGTTTTATAGCATGGCAGTAAATAAGGGAAAATAAAGGTTCAAATTTGTACCACTTCAACCACTTTACATTTTTCTGTGTGTAATGGAGATAGTAACTTCAAGTTTCCTATTCATGTACAATTTGCTGTCTCAGAGCACTCAGTGATCAAAGTCACAGGGGCTTGCAGGTCTGAGATGACTTTTACCTTTACGTGAAACATTTGTGCTTCAAAACCTTTACAATACAAATCACAAGCTCATCCTCCTGTTAAGTGAAAAAAACCCACCTAAATAACAAAAACCAAACTGTTACCCAACAAAACAGGCAAACAAAACAACAACCAAGAAAAAAAACCAACACAAGAAACACCATAAACCCAGAAAAAATGTCAAAATCAGGTGAAGGAGGCAGGGATCCAAAAAAGACAAATGGGCAGAGGCACAACAGCATAAGAAAGGACAGATAGTAAGTGGCTGTGGCACCAAACTAGCCAGGGGATCTAAGATACTGTTCTCACCTTTCTGAAAATAATCTGACATAAAAATAAACAGAAAATAAATGATGTTGATTGTGATAACGGGACTCTCTGCATGTTTAGCTTTAATACATCCATTGTGCATAAGTTCTGTGTTCCTCATTAAAACACATCATCTGGCAAGGGTGTTTTCTGTCCAAAGGAAAACACTGCAGTGGAAAAGGAGGCCAGCTTGGAAAATATTAAAAGCAAAAGCTAAAAATACAGTACTTAAAAAAAAAAAAGTTGTTTGCTTGGTTTGCTGTTTGTTTACAGGCTTTTTGTCTGTCTTTGAAAGCAGTCCCTTGGATGTTAATGCACGCAACAAGTCCTTTATAAAGGGCTGTCTTTGCAAAAAAACCTGCCAATTTTGTGATGCAAGACAGGAACAGCTTCCCCTAGGTTACAGCTGGAAGGCTTGAAAATGTGTTCCAGAAACTCGTGATATGACAGAGTCTGATTAACACCATTTAACTTCATGAAGTGCAAGATGTAAGTTATCCAATGAAATAAAGAAAGTATTTATATGCCAAGCAACAGAAAAGGGCTGTGCATTTGGAGTGGCAGGAAATAGGCACAGAGTGCATGATGGACAAGTTTCCCAGCCAAACCAAAGCAGAAGCACTGGGAGCACAAAGGGACACACGGAGGAGGCCCAGCAGCTTGTTGCTGAGGGCCCATTCCATGCAAGGGCTGGCACTCAGAATATTAAATAAATTAAAAATAAAAGGGTAAGGAGGGGTGGCAGTGAGGTGGCCCCAAAGGTTCAGCTCTGCTTTTGTCGCCAACATTCTCGTAGTTCCTGTGTTTGTTTTCCTAGAGAATTTGTAGTCAACAGAGCTTCAGTTCCTTTGATCAAATCAGTCTTAAGAGCAGCTCGGGGCTGGGTCAGTCATTTAGATTCAAGCACTGACTGAGGGAGTCCAGCCAACAAAAGAACATTAGGTGCAGGCCACCCATACAGCTTTTCATATTCATGAGCACAAAGCCTTTCGTTTTGCAAACGGAGGGATGTTGGGGAGGGTTTGCACCATCAGGCCGAGGTACAAGGCTCTGGATATATACAGCACTGGGTAAGGAGGGGAACACCTGTGAGGACAATTCAGGCTGTAGCAGTGCCCCCACCCCCTCATTAGGGACGTCACAATTGCTTTTAGGGCTCCTAAACCAGCTGGTGAAAAACTGTTCTTCTTTTCTCACCCCCTGCACACTGACAGGCAAGTTGAATAGAAAATCTGCCCCTTCCTCCATTATCTCTGAGCACCAAAGCAAAGAACCAAAAAAAAAAAAAAGGAATCATATTGTGTGCAGGCTGATTGTTTTTAAGAGCTTTATAAGATTGACTCAGCCGTTCTATCAACACCAATTGTAACAAATATTTTTACTTCCAAAAGTATCATGCTGAATTGTCACACGTTATGTGCCTTCCACAAGGTTACATGTGGGGCGGCTGCTGCCACGTGAAATTTGGAGCAGGGTCATACCCTTTACTTCAGAAATAGCCCTGCCTTCCTGAGGAACAGAGATTCAGAATCCCTTGGAGCTTTTGGAGCTGCTCTTGGCCCACCTGTGGATAACTGGGCTGCTGTGGAGCACCAGAGAACTTTCAGCTGCACACGGGAGCTGCAAAATCTAAGCAGCATCTTCATGGGGACAGCAACAGACTGGAAAGGAAAAACCAGCATTAGAAACCTGTGAGATGGAAAAGTTTTGGCTGTTTGAGCTAAAAAACGTGGACTAAAAATCTCTACAGCGAAGAAAAACCCCTTTCTCACAAGGATTCCAGTAGAATAAATGACTCAGGTGTTGAAGTAACAGCCAGTGCCCACTGCAAAGACAATTCCCTGTCTGTGGGCTCCATAAACCACACGTGAACATGGCACTCACCCTGACTGCTTCCCAAGGCACTTCTCTGCAAGGAGCACTGGAAAAGCGCATGGGGCAAGAGCTCTGCAAGTGCCAGGTTATTGCGCAGCAGAAAACTTGTAAAATATGGAAGATTCTAGCAACCACAATAAATCCATTATTTACAGCTTGTGAGGAATGAGACAACTCTTAGTAAAAATTAAAATAATTTATTAAAAACGGAAAAATTGAAAAATTACAAGAATTAGCAAAACATAAAAATTTGGCATCCTAGTCGCTCGGGAGGTATGCCCCAGGAGTGCAGGGATTAGAGATCTTCAGGCTTAGACAGCACTGGGCCTCTGGTGGAAGAACTTGCAGTGCTGGGCTGACTTTTAGCTAATCCAAAAGTCAAGAAAAAATTATTAAAGGCTCCTTAATAGGAGTAAGGCTTAACTACCCCGCACTGACATGCACCACAACCAATCTGCAGTGATCTGCACTGCTCTGAGGCTTGCATGGTTATTTTATAGTGCCTTTGCTCCGCCCCAGCCCGCCCACAGCCCACCCACAGCCCGCCCACAGCCCGCCCCTTTGGTCCCAAGTGATTGCTGCTTTCCTTTGACAGATCATCTCTGTCTACCAATAGCTCGTCGTGGTCAGGGGGTAGTAGCAGCTGAAACAAGGGTGCTAACATGCCCTCATTAAGATTCAGGTTGCCATGGGGCTTGCCTGCAGAATAACGGCTATGGGGCTAAAAATAGCTGTTGGCTGGTAGAAACTGGGGTTTTGGAGTTGATCCTTGGACTAAAGTGCAAAGTAAAACCCTTAAAAAAATATTAAAATACATCTAATACCTGTTAAAACACTTATAAAAGTAGACAATGAACATAGGAAAAATAACTCTTATAGTGTACAAGTGGTTTAAAGTTTGAAAAGGGATTTTTAACTGGGGAATTTTTAACTGGTGGATTTTAACTGGGACTGGTGCAAATAAACTGCTTTGAACAAGTGAAAACACTAATAATAGAACTTGATTTTTGTACCTGGGCTGATGGGTTAACTTTAACATTCAATTAAAAAATTGTTTAACTCAAAATTAACTAATTAAAGCACTTAACATGCAAAGACCAAGCTAATTAGGTATTTCATGTATGACACGGCTTGTAAACATCCCAGTGAATCTCAGTTACTTCTGGGCAAAAGCACTCAGGGCAAACTTTCCAAAGTATGGTTTAATAACAAAATTCCAGTTTGTCTGTTCTGTTTGTGGGAGAACACCAGGTTACAGGCTGCCCAGCTCAAGAAGCCAAGGAGGATCTACACCTCCCGGACAAAGGAATTAGGGCCAAGAATTTGAGTAAATGGAGGGGTAAAACTGAGTATGGATGACATCTTACATCCTAAGACACTTCATTTGCTAGAGTACAAACAGTTTTGCTGTGCATGGATCTCCTTGCTAAACCTCTTTGTTTTCAAACTCCCTTCCTCCATGGCAGAACTGAACAAGCTCCATATGTCAGAGCTTCAAGTGAAGAGCTCCGTGATGAGTTAATTTTAATGGATCCATTACCAGTCCATGGGGCTGCTGTCATGAGGAGCTCAGGTGGCTTCTTGTTAAGATCAAAATCAATGTGCCATTTGTCCCAGCTCCATCTGTCCTGTGACAGCACTGGCTCCACGGGAGCACACAGAGTGTTCTCATGCCATTTCCAAATGAAAATTGAACCTTCTGAAGAAGCCAGGCCAAAATCACCAGAGAGCAGTCACAAAAAATAATTTAGCCAGTTTGCTGGGTATTGATCTAACAGCTACCGTCTTCCCAAAGTCCAGGCTACACTAAACAAGGCTCTTCCTCTGTAAGCAGCCTTTCAATTTGCTGTGTTTGATACACATGCAGAAGAACAAAAAGCCACTTCCACTGCAGAAACCTGAACTGCATCTATCCAGCAAGTTGTCCTCAGTAGCTGACGTGCTGATTTAGTTTTGAGGGGGTTTTAGACAGGAGATACTACAATAAAATTTCACAAGAAAAGAGTATCTAAAATATGCAGTATTGTGTTATTTCCTACCTCCAATATTGCCAGCATATAGCTTAAGGAAGAAAGGTATTTACCATCCATCATAGAAGAAAAAAATTAAAAAGAAAAAAAGACTTTTAGAGGTATCACAGTGATGGCCACCAGTCATTTTCCAGCTTTGCAGGATTTTTCAAAGTCAATCTAAACAAGCCAGCATATATCTAGCAAGAAAGCAAGAAATCATCTCTGCTCCTCAACCCAAGCTGCTTGTATCAAAGACAGATGGCATCATTTTCCAGCTATCAAAAGATGTATCATAATTTACAAATAAACAAACAAAATATCATGCTTAGATTTTTTTTCATAGATTAGTAAAATGGATAGATAGATAGATAAGATAGACAAGGCAGATGGAGAGATATGGATGCACTTGCCTGTATGACTTTGTATAGAAAGGAATGGGGAAGTGAGAGGTTATTCTTTTCCACATATGGAAAACAATCTTTTTTCCAGAAGAATCAGCTTCCTTCTTCAATGACCACCAGGGTGCCTGAAGACCCCACCAAGAAGGCCCCGTGACCCCAATGGCCTGTGCATACAGCACTTCAAGAAAGTAATGCCTGCCTCTAAATACTATAGTGGTGTTAAAGAGGTTTATTCTCAATTTTCAGTGACAAGATGAATGAACTGAAGCCAGTTACTGTAAAATGCCTGCACAAATCACATCCAAAAGAAGGATGGAGCCAAGGTGTCACACAGCCATGGCCCAAGCAGCCAGAGATCCTCCTTCAACCCTGGCTGCATTGCAGCCCCACTGAGTGCCAAAAGGGCCCTACTGAGAGTAAGCAAACTTAACTCTCTGCCAGGATACAAATTTAGAGGGCAAAAAATTAAAAAATCGCACACCACCAGCCACGCTTCCCAGGGAGAACTGTTGGAACTTTCTGCCCCTCAGCACTTCCCCAGCATGTTCACAAAGGTAACCGGGATCTAAGCTGTGCCTCCGAACGAACAGAGCCAGCCTGCCTTCAGTGTGGGAAGCCATGGCCTCAGCTGTACTCCTGGGTGCCGCCTGTGCCCCAGCGAGCGGCCTGGGCTGTAAATGTGCCTTTGGCTGCAGCACAGGGCCATGGTGGAGCTCAGCAGCCCCATCAGACCCCACGGCTGGAGCCCTTCCCCGCCAGGACCCTCACCCAGCCCTGCCCGTGCAGCCCGGCCTGGCCCCCAAGGGATGGGCCCAAGGGTTTGCAGGATGCTTTCTCCCAACTTTGCACAACCTCGACCAAGAGTGTCCCCTTTGCTGTGCTGAGAAGAGTAAAAAAGCCCCTCAAGTTCAACCCCACTGCACACCTCACAAGGGATCCCCGCACACCTTAGAAGAGACCCTAAAATAGCCGTGTGCCTCACGGGGTTCAGGCCCCTATGATCCCGCTGAAAGAAACGTGCCCGCAGCCCAGGGACCCTCAGCATGAGCTCCCCCAGCCCCTCAGGGCCTCGCCGCTGGTCACAGCAGCGCCGTGCCTGGCTCCTGCCCGCCCGCACCGTGGGCATCCACGGCTGCTCCCGGACATGGAGCTCAGCCAGCGCTGGTGCCGTGTGGGCTTTGCTGTTGGTACCACCTGGACACTGCTGTGCCAGCTCCATCTCTTTATTGGAACACAAAATATGGGCCAAACCCTACCCTGGTGGACGGGGGGTGCACACCTTCAGTCCTGCCTAGGGAGCAGGACCAGGGGGCTCTGGGGAAGAGGGTCTCGTTTTGGTGGTATCTGCATGGGGATGATGCCAAAATGGCGGCACAGCAGTGGCAGAGGAGATGGGACCGCACGTGAAGATTTGGGATGACAGATCGACTTCTCTGTGCTTGAGTTGTTTTGCTGGTCTTCTGAAGGTGCAGAGCGGCACCTGTGGAGAGAGGAGGTGTCTGAGGCCCCCAGCTGCACCTGGCACACAGGGACCCTCCTCCCCAGCAGGGCCCAGAGCTGGCAAGGCTCCCCGGCACGGCTGCAGCTGCTGGCACACCTTGGCCCAGGTGGACAGCTGCCCCTCAAGGCCCCAGCCAGCAGGGGATGGCTCTGGGCGGGGTCCCTGGCCAGGAGCGGGCCCCAGAGCGCGTCTGCCTTTCAAGGGCAATCTCGGCCCCGCTCCTTCTCCTCCCCACCTTGCTTTGCCCCTGCCCGGTGCTCCTGGGGCTGCCCTTGGCCAGGCAGCCTCCGTGGGAGCAGCACTGGCTGCAGCCTGAGCGGGCTCCCCAGGACAAGGCCCAGCAACTAAGAGGCCAATTAAAGCACTGGACAGCAGCAGAACCCTCAGCAGAGTTGTTTGGACAACCACGGACTCACCACAGCTCCACAGCAGCCTCCCTGGGAATGTTTCCTGTCTACAAGCAGCCTTTAAAGGAAGCTGTTTGAGGGAGGGATCAGCAAGACACTCACCGTTTTCTCTTCCAGCAATACCAGATTCCAGCACAGCACATCACCAAGAAAAGTGCCCCACCAGCCACCATGGCCATTATCTTAATCAAACAATTTGTTCCCCAGCAGAAAACTCTTCTGATCCTTTTGCGAATATGGCCAGCACGTGTTGTGGTGCCGGCTGAATCTGCGGGAGCAACGGGGAGCGTGAGCCCGTGCTGTGCAGCACTGCTGAGCTGGCAGCACGTTGCATACGGCCAGGACGTTCTCTGCTTCCCCAGAGCTGGGGCCTGCAGGCACCTTGCCACCCCTGGGCACAGGCTGTGCCACCAACAAAGCCCAGAGGGCCGGGAGGAGAGCCCGGGGGCAGCGCAGCTGCTGGGGCAGGGGCTCCTTCGAGGGACACGGGCCAAAGCCATCCCTGCAGCAGCAGCTGCCCCGCGACCCTCCCTGCCCCGCGACAGCTCCCGCAGCGCAGGGGGACAGACTTTTGTCAGAAAGTCTACAGCCAGGAAGGAGATTGTCCCAGTAATTGTGTGCTGCTTTTCTGCTCTGCAGCTGGTCCCAGAAACATCTGTCAGACTGCTGTAAAGTCCCCAGTATGGTCTGATAGCCCCTCTGCTTTTCCAGTCTGCAATCAGAAAGCTTGCAACAAATCCACCAATAAATTCCATGTTACCTCTGTGAATTGCACACTACAGTTTCCTCCATTTATTCGCAATACCTGGAGGTTCCTGTATATAGTAATGGTCTTGAGGATCTCTAATTCTTTTCAGTGATTTTTTTTTTTTTTTTTATATTGAGACAAATGAAATAGCCCTATTGTTTTTAGTTTTAGCAGGTCTAGTTTTTTCCTTAGCATGAGGGTTTACTTATAAATCCACAGGTAAACTTACTTTTATTTAGGTTTTTTTGTTCCCAAAGCAATTATTTTGTCAATCTACTATTTACTTCTTAGTTAATGTTCCATAAATGAACAATTTTGACTCTGTTTTTATAGGAATATAGAGATCTCAGAAAGCTGTATTTTTAATTTTGATGACATTCTCCCTCCCCACTCCCAGCTTTTACTATGATCCTTTTTGAAACATCCCTGAGGATAGGTAGAGTTATTTGGGAAATGCTTGGCTTAACCTGGGTAATGGATTATTATTTTTAGCGCTATAAACGTACATTGCTTCAAGCTTCACAGCCACAGTCCCGATTTGTTGCTCACTGCATGGATGCCTGTCTGAATTAAAACAATGTTTTTGAGGCAGCTGAAGAGCTTAGACCTCAGAGATTAAAGTTCCTAGGAGGAGGAGGAAGAAAGGATAAAATCCTGTTTCAAAGGCTGTTTTTTCATTTCTAGTATGCCGAAAGTATGGTATACTACACCTGCCTTCAAATATCATTTAATTACAGAAAAACTCTCTACAGTGCCAGACACCAGGACATATTACTCAACACTTTGCCTCACAATGTATCAGCCTTAATTACAGTGAGAGGTAGGTCTTAATTACAGTCCGATTAGAGCCAATCAGCATTGTATGAATGGCAAGGAGAATTTGCACGTGAACAGATGAATATGTCCCACTCAATAATGAACAAAATTTGCCTTTATTTCGAAGGAAGTAGATATGAAGCAGTGCAGTATCTGGGTTTTATCCAGCGATAAACAGGGCGAGAAGCTGCAACAACTTACCTGTTTTACAGAGCACAAGTACGGATACAGCCCATAGTGCACCCACATGAAGGGATCTTCAGGACATTCCTTTATTTCTTAGCAAGGAATGGGCAGCAAAATGCTGGCATTTTCCCATTTGTCTGAACTGGAAGCCATGTTCCTCTCCTGTTTCTCCTTGAGCACACTGTCTGTTACTTGCAGGCTTCACTCAATCCTCTCTTGGCCCATCACTAAATGGCACAACTGCCAAAAACCAGGTGCCAGCATCATTACCCAGCATTAATCCAGCACTGCTTTGATGCTGCACAGGAGCACAGAATGGCTTGGGTTGGAAGGGACATTTAAAGGCCATCTAGTCCAATGTCCTGCAGTGAGCAGGGACACCTTTAACTAGATCAGGTTGCTCAGAGTGTGAGCTTGAAAGTTTCCAGGGATGGATTCCCACCTCTCTGGGCAACCTGTCCCAGGATTTCAACATCCACAGTGTAAAAAATGTCTTTCTTATGTCTAGTCTGAATCTACCATCTTTTAGATTAAAACCATTCCCCCTTGGTCTTGTCACAACAGGCCCACCTAAAAATTCTGTCACATCTTTTTTACAAGCCCCCTTAGGGTACTGAAAGGCAGCGGTCTGGTCCCCCTGGAGCCTTCTTTTCTCCAGGCTGAACACCCCCAGCTGTCACAGCTTGTCTCCAAAGCAGAAGGGCTCCAGTCCTCAGAGCATTTTGTCCCTCCTCCGGACTTGCTCCAACAGCTCCATGTCCTTCCTGTGTTGGGGATCCAGAGCGGGATGCAGTACTCCCGGTGGGGTCTCACCAGAGCAGAGGAGTGGAATCATCTCCTTCAACCTGCTGAGCACACTCCTTTGGGTGCAGCCCAGGATAAGGTTGGCAGTGCACATGGCCAGCTCACATCCAGCCTCTCATCCAACAGCACCCCCAAGTCCTGCTCGGCAGGGCTGCTCTCCATCTCTTCATCCCCCAGCCTGTGAGATCAGCTGGGCTGGGACTGTGTCACACCCCTTGGACTGAGCTGCTGAACAGGATGGGCTCCCGCCCCAAGAAGGAAAATTCCTGAGGTCAATCCCCACGCAACTCCACCCTGGCATGAGGTCACAGTAGGCTCTGAGGTCACAGCAGGCTCTGAGGTCACAGCAGGCTCTGAGGTCACAGCAGGCTCTGAGGTCACAGAGGTCCCAGAGCCCTGCGCTTGCACAGCACCACGGCGACCGAGCAGTCCGTCGGTGACCACAACTGTTGCGGCAGCAGCGGCGGCGGCAGCAGCGGTGCTGACCTTGGCACAGCAGTGCCAGGACTGTGGTGGCAGCGAGAGCTGCGGGACTGGCTCAGGGCGAGGCACCATGGCCCTTGCTCTGCGCCTCTTGCTTCTGCTCCTGCTGGCAGTGGCCCTGCCTGCCAGGGCTGCCCAGGCTGCTCCGATGGGAGCGCGGGGAGCAGGTGAGCCGGCGGCCGGGCTCCCCTTTCCCGGGACAGCGCTCCCTTCTCCCCGGGAAGCGTGGGGGAGGGTTTTCCCCAGGGCTGTAGGGAGGGCTTCTGTGGTGGGAGTGGGAGAGCCCTGAGGAGCCCTGGGCTGCTCCAGCCGCCCCTCCTGGGATGTTGCCCAGGGTCTGCAAAGAGGGACGAGAGGGACCAGGAGCCAGCCCAGAGCTCCCCAGGCCTCTCTGCAGCTTTGGCCATGTCCATTGGCATCTGGCTCCCAGGGCCTTGCCCAACCCCCTTGCAGTGCCCAGTTCCCTAAGGCAGAAGGGGATCCCAACACACCAGGGAATGGTTCTGATCTCTGCTCCCTTCTAGATGAGGGTGCTGGGAATGCTATTCCAGCAATTTGGATGGATGACAACTTTGATCACTTGGGACTTACTGAAGGCAAGTTCTCAGCATCCCTTTCCTGACAGAAAAGTTATTGTCAGTGTGGCAAGACCTCATTCAGGTGCCACTTTCCTTAATGTCACCTCAAGGCTGAAGGGTTCTGGAAACCTTGCCCTGCTCCCTTCTCGAGCCCTGAGTGATCCCCCAGGGTCGCTGTCGGGGCAGGAAGGAGCATTTAGCTGTCAGCCTTCTTGCCGTGTGCAATGCCAGTTGCTCCTTGCGTGTGCTCTGTGCAGCCCCGGAGAAGAGCAGAGAGGGAAGGGGCCGGGCCCAGGGCTGTGGCCCGGGGCGCTGTGCCCGGCGCGGCTCCTCTGCCGGCCCCAGGGAGCCGGAGCTGCTGCCGCTGCCGCTGCCAAGCCCTGGCCCCGGCTGAGTTTAGAGCTGCCGGCAGCTCCAGGGAGTGCCTTCTCCCCTGACTGCCCTGCAAGGGGCTCCTTCCATCCCAGCGTGCGGCCACTGCAGGCACGGGCTCCCTCTGCCCGTGCTCCTGAGTGGAAGGCAGAGAGGAGGGAGTGCCGTGGAGGGCACCGATCAACTGGGTGCACCCACTGCCACTCCGGCCTGAAAGAGAAATGGAATTACTCTCCATGAAGGTCCTCCGAGAGGGAAGAACATGGACATCCCTGGAGAAGACAAGAAATCCCTGGAGGCATCCGAACTGCTGGACCAGATGCTGAGTGATCTGGAGAGACGGCGTGGTGGGTGCATTTCCCTCAGCCTTCTGCTGAGCCTCAGCAGCCGGGGGCTGTCGCTGCACATCTGCACACGCCGTGCCCGGCACAGGGGAAGGGATCCATGGCAGCCTCGCGGCCCCGCTGCTGCTTTCACGCCCTGCAGGGCTGTTTCCCAGCCTGGCCTGGCTGCAGCTCCTCCCCGGCCTCTGCAGGAAGGCATTTGGCATCAGCTGACAGGGTGCCCAAACTGCACCACGGGCCATGCACCCCCTGAGATCCCCTGCAATTTCCTGGTCTCTGGGTAGATCAGGAGTGGAGGCTCTTTGGAGGAGGGAGGGCCCTGGCCCAGCCCCAAGAGCCTGGGCATTTTCCTGATCCTGATCCATGTCTTTGACCAGTATTGCCTCCTGAAGATGCCACCACCCAAATGGGGAACTGTTCCACCTGACCCAGCTGTCCCTCTTCCTTTCTCCAGGAATGAACCGAAAGATGGTGGCACATCCCACAGGAAACAATGGCTCTGTGCAAGCCCCTGCTGCAGGAAAGGAGGAGCTGCCAGCCACGGGCACAGGCCCAGGAGGTAATTGCTGTGCCAGGCTCAGCCGGGCTCAGCCCTCGGCGGGGCTGTGTGGCAGCAGCTCTTCCCCCAGGGCCGCCCTTGCAGGGCCCGGCAGCAGCCAAAGCTGGAGGCGCCTTGGCTTCGAGGCCTCTGGAGCTCGTTCCGCAGCCCCTGGCAAACGGGACTGGTGCACCAACGTCCCTCCCGCTGCAGCCGCCTCCCGGAGCCGGCCCCGAGTGCCCAGAGGCCCCAGGCACAGGAGCAGCCCCGAGCGGGAGCCCTGCCGCCAGCCCTGGCTCCCACACTGGGCAGGGCTGCTGTGTGTCCTGACAGGGCCTGGCTCTGTCCCCCTGCGCTGCGGGAGCTGTCGCGGGGCAGCTGCTGCTGCAGGGATGGCTTTGGCCCGTGTCCCTCGAAGGAGCCCCTGCCCCAGCAGCTGCGCTGCCCCCGGGCTCTCCTCCCGGCCCTCTGGGCTTTGTTGGTGGCACAGCCTGTGCCCAGGGGTGGCAAGGTGCCTGCAGGCCCCAGCTCTGGGGAAGCAGAGAACGTCCTGGCCGTATGCAACGTGCTGCCAGCTCAGCAGTGCTGCACAGCACGGGCTCACACTCCCCATTGCTCCCACAGATGTGCTTGGCAAGTCAGACAAAAATGCCCAGGAAACACCGAGCAGCCCGAGAGTTTTCTGCCCCCAGGATGTGCGCAAGTCCTGCATGGTTGGCACAGTGGTGACACTGATCACTGTGCCACTTTCCATGGTCCTGTGCTATGTCGGGTTCCGGTGGTGGAAGGGCAAAAAACAGTAAGTTGTTGATCTCCATCCCCCAGCTTCTTTTAAAGGCTGCTTGTAGACAGGAAACATTCCCAGGGAGGCTGCTGTGGAGCTGTGGTGAGTCCGTGGTTGTCCAAACAACTCTGCTGAGGGTTCTGCTGCTGTCCAGTGCTTTAATTGGCCTCTTAATTGCTGCGCCTTGTCCTGGGGAGCCCGCTCGGGCTGCAGCCAGTGCTGCTCCCACGGAGGCTGCCTGGCCAAGGGCAGCCCCAGGAGCACCGGGCAGGGGCAAAGCAAGGTGGGGAGGAGAAAGAGCGGGGCCGAGATTGCCCTTGAAAGGCAGACGCGCTCTGGGGCCCGCTCCTGGCCAGGGACCCTGCCCAGAGCCATCCCCTGCTGGCTGGGGCCTCGAGGGGCAGCTGTCCACCTGGGCCAAGGTGTGCCAGCAGCTGCAGCCGTGCCGGGGAGCCTTGCCAGCTCTGGGCCCTGCTGGGGAGGAGGGTCCCTGTGTGCCAGGTGCAGCTGGGGGCCTCAGACACCTCCTCTCTCCACAGTCGCCCTGCTCCAGCTCCAGCGTCCCAGCCAGGAAGGCCCGACTCTCCCTCGCGTCCAGGGAGCCCAAAGACCGTCCGTTTTGACAGCTCTCAGACATGGCCTCAGCAGCAGCCGCAGTCATCCAGAAAAGCAGAGCACCAGCACTCTCTGCCTCCCCCACGCCCCCCCAGCCCAGCTGTGAAGCAGAAGCCCTCCGAGATCCCCCCACCTCCTCCCCTCCCGAGCCAGCCGCCCTGGTCCTCCAGCTAGGACTGAAACTGGACCAGCCAGAACAGGGCTTGGGCCACCAACAGCTTGGGGCATCTGCTCTTCTCTACAAATACTATGTGTTACCTGTGGGTACCAGCCAGAGTAAGTTTTCATACTGTTGTACCTACAACAGGAAGGGCTGAAGACTCTTTCCATGCCTTGTCTCATCCTTTGCTGCTTTGATTTTCATGCAGCTGAGTGCTGGCTAAATCTCATCAAAGAACTTTTTTTGCAATAGCATTGCATGTTTTACCCCACCTGTAAGCAGAAAAAAAATTAAAAAATTCTTCAGTTTAGACTTCATTTTTTAGTGTGGTTGGGCCACTCAAATTTTGAGCAATTAATTTTCGATGGCACCTCTTCCCTTTTCCTTACTATCTAAAAAAAGTTCATCTGGACACGAAAATCACCAGAATTACTGAGATTTACCTCAAAGCCCAGAGTACAATCTAGCACAGAATATTCTTCCTGTGTACTGCACAACAAGAAATATTCTGAGGAAATACTGTGGCAGCTGAGGCTGTGGAACTCCCAGAATACTGAGCCTGCAGAGGAGGCAAAGAGCCCTGGCAGTGGCTGAGAGGACTTCTCCTCTGCAGGCTCCTCTGAAAGTGTGTCACTTCAGGAAAGTTTTTAAACCTTTCCCTTACCTTCCTCCTGTGCTAAAATGTAGGGCTCATCCTGAGAAAATACTAAGCTACAAACAAGTCTCCATTCCTCAACAATAGCTACGCAGGTGCTCAATTTATCTTAAAGAGCAAAACCGAATGTGATCAGATGAATCATCAAAGCCTATTTGCAGAGAAACCCCACCACATGTGAGCAAACATTTATTAGTGTCAGTTCACTCAAAAGAAACCCAACCTTGTATTAACCAGTGTTTCAAATGAAGTTGAATTCTCTTTCCTCAAGTATCAGCTGGATTGGTTTTCTCCTTTTTTTGTCCTAGAGAGAATCTTAGAATGATTTACTCTAGACAGGACTCCTTGGATGGTCCCCAGACCTGGCCCATGCCTTGCCTGGGCTGTTAATGCAGCCTCTTAGCACCACATGACTTTGCCACCCTGTTCAGACCTTGGGCACGGCTGGTGCCACGGTCCCCTCTGGTGCCACGGTCCCCTCTGGCTCGTGGTGTGTCCCTGCTGCTGGAGGAGCCCTGCTCGTGCTGCTCCCTGCGTTCAACAACGCCGGTCCTACTCCCCAGCCAAAGAGAGACTAAAATCACTGCTTTGGGCAGCTCAGCGTTTGATCAGGTTTAGCACTTACTGATCTCTATCACAGACAATTTAAAACCCACATACCTACACCATAAAGTCACCTCATCTACAGAGGTAAGGAAGCCTGAGCGAACAGAAGGTCGGCTTTCAGGCACATTGGGTTTTTAATTTAGTGGAAGCACTCACTTGTTCACAAACCTTACTTGTCAAACTGGATTGTGCGATGCTATTGTCTTGCTGCTGTTAAAGACGAGGCAGGGAGAAATTACTTAAGAAATCAGAAACAAACTTGGGGCGCAGGCTTGGCAGACAAACCAAGCAGGGTGGCACCTGCCCGCTTTGCCTGAATCCCTTTTCCTGACGGACAAAGGGGATCGCGACTCCGCTGCGGGGCGAGCCGGGCGCTCCGCGAGCAGCGCTGGAGCAGCGCCGGGGCAGCGGCGGCCCCGCCCCGCCCGTCCCGCCCATCCCGCCCATCCCATCCCATCCCGCCCCGCCGCGGGCCGGGGCCGGGGCCGAGAGCTGGGGCGGGCGGGCGCTCGGGATGGTCGGGCAGCGCCGCGGGACGGGCGGGCGCGATGGAGCCGCCTGAGGGCTGGGACCCCTACGGGTGGCCGGCCCGGCGCACGCAGTGGCTGGTCAGCGCCCTCGCCTACCACTACGGGCTGGACCGCGGCGTGGAGAACGAGATCGTCGTGCTGGCCACCGGCCTGGACCAGTACCTGCAGGAGATCTTCCACCACCTGGACTGCGCCGGGGCGGGCCGCATCCCCGGCGAGGACTTCCGCACGCTGTGCCAGGTGCTGGGGCTGGAGGAGGCGGCGGACCCCGAGGAGTGCGCGGGGCTGTGGGACGGGCTCTCGGCCGAGCTCACCTTCCGCCAGTTCCACGCGCGGCTCTGCGGCCACTTCAGCACCCGCGCGGGCGGCGCGGGGCCGCGGCTGCCGCTGGGCCGGGAGAGCGAGCACATCGAGACCCAGATCCGCCTGCGCAGCCCCCGCCGCCGCCGCCGCGCCGACCCCGCCGGCCGCGGAGCCGCGGGCAGCGCCGAGCGGCGGCCGGCGGGGCCCTGCTCCCGAGAGTGCTACGAGGAGATCGTGGCGCTGGAGCAGGCCGAGGACCGCATCGCCAAGCTGGAGGAGGAGAACGGCAGCCTGCGGGAGCTGGTGGAGGACATGCGGGCCGCCCTGCAGAGCAGCGACGCGCGCTGCCTGGCGCTGCAGGTGAGTCCGGGGCGGCTTCTGCACCGGCCTCCCGGAGGCGGCTCGGGTGGCCCCGAGTGCTTCAGGAAAGATGCTGCTCTCGGAAAGTCAGTGTTAAAAACCCCTCCACCTCCTGACTGAGACCGAAGTTGCTCGTTCATCCTCGGCATTAACTTTTTAGCAAAGTTTAGTTACAGGGAGGCTTTAAGGAGAAACGTATCTTCACCAGTGTGCCATTGTATGTAGCTATGGGATAGGCTGATGAGCACTCTGTTAAAAGTGTAGGGGAGTTCAGCTTAACAAACCCAAGTGTACAATGCTGCTGCTTCTATTGCACTTTCAGCCAGGATGTGCTGATACCATATACTGGATATGCACCACTGCAGGGTTTTTCCTGAAGTGGGAAAGAACTTCTGGAGTCTCACCTGTACAAGCACGTACAGTGCCTCAGTCATAAGTGCCTCAGAAACCTTAGAAGTACATTTTCTTCCGAGCATGGTCACAAGATTTCAGAGTGGGAGCCAGTTCTGTGAGCAGGCTGATGAACAGTCTTGGGCTTCTCTGCAGAGCCCCATTAATTCTGGGGCTGGTTTCTGCTGGTTCTGCTGTACTGGCTCGAGTGAAACACATACACATTTAACAGCAGTTAAATTACTCTGGCATGAAATAGTGTGGAACAGGCAGAGCAGTGAAGGGCAGCATGGACCAGTTGTTCTGGCAGGTCTGATCAGGTCTGATTTGATACTAACACAGGACTCACAGAACTGCTCTGTGTGTGACACTGCCACTTGTGTTAGCTGGCTGCTCCTCTTCACAACGTCCATCACGGCAGGTCAAAGCCACTTTTACCATTTTCATCTGAAAAGGGAAAGGAAATCTGAAGCAAACGTGAAGTCATGAGTCTGAGGCCCCAGGAAGAATCAAAAGGACAAAGAGGAGAGCTCCAGAACACCCCCCAGCTGCTCCCTGCTCTCTTCTTCTGAACACAACTTCATGGGAAATATCTTTTTCAGCACACTACTTGACTTCTGAGTGCAGACCATAGTAATGACATTAAAGCTATACAGAAACTTGTGCAATAACATAATAGCGAGTAGTTTGAAAACTAAATGTATAGCTAAGTATCAAAAACTACTTTCCAGAGATTTTTTTCCTTGTCTCTGTGTTTGGCAAAGGTCAAGTACCTTTAGCTGCTGATCAACTGTATGTGATTAAAAAAATCCCCAACAAAGCACAATCCAGCCATTTTCAGTCTTTATTAAAATGTCAGTTGCTTTAAAACCCATCAATTTCTCCCTGCTTTCTGCTCCTGGTCATTACAGGTGGGACTGCGGAAGAGCCATGCCAGCCATAAAGAGGAGGGAACCTGTTTCATAGGGAGTAAGAGACCATTAACACAGAACCACTCCCAGACCAAGTGCCTCCAAAGTGTCCTGAAGGAAATGGAGCTCATCCGGAGCTCCAGGGATGGGCAGATTGAAGAAGCAATCAAGTTCAATCAGGAGCTGGAGAGGGAGCTGAAGAGCTCTCAGGAAGCTCTGGTCAGCCTGGAAGACTGCAACCGTAACCTGAAGAGGGAGCAGGCGGAGATGAGGAGGAAGGTGGAAGAGGCCAGACACGCCGTCCTCAACAGTCTTGGCAAAGTGAAGGAGCTGGAAGAGAAAGCTAACGAGGTGCCACATCTGCAAATATACATTCAGCAGCTGGAATCACAACTGCAGCACTACAGGTAGGTTGGAGTCCGTCAAAAAGCGCCTATAAAGTCACAGTGTTGGGACACAAGTCAGTTTGAGAATCTCTGGTTGTGGCTTATTAAACGTCTCCAAATACATCTTGTAAAATCTAGCCAGAGGGAAATTAGAAGCTGCTTGTCCATTTTATTGGGTTTCCTCTTATGGATCCCTATCCCTAAGAGAACTGGGAGCATTCAGTGGAAGGTAGGCCAAGTAAGGGTGGTGATCTACAGAGAGCTGAAGTTACTCCTCAAACACACAGCAACAGAACTCAACGTGGCAATGCTTCCAGAAAGCCCCAAAACAAATTCCTGACAGTCCTTCAGAAACCATTTCCAACACACTTATTTTTTTCACTGCATTTCCTGGTCATTAGGTCCCATCCCAAGCCAGCTGCAATCAGATGGCTGACACTCCATTTCTTAAAAAGCTCTTCAGCATGTCCTAGGAACTGGGGAAAAGCACACAAGGACAACTTCTGGCCAGTGGTTTTAAACTCTGCTGTGACTTCATTGCTTCCTCACTGGCAGAATAGGTAATACTGAAAAGAGAGAAGCTGAAGTGTTCCTAAACCCACAAAATAATATAGTGGGAATCTCAAACAAAGAATACATCACTCAACTAAACCCTGCTTTTGTAACAGCATAAACAAATCTTTCCAGAAGCCAGAAAGCTGGTCATGAATTTAATAGTTCACTGCCTTTGTTGCTTTTTATCTCAAATGAAACTTGGACTCATAGATGATTATTAAGTGTTAGGCATTTCTGCCCAAGTTTAAGACTGACCTGTGGGATAAAATCTAGTTTATATTCTCACTGACCCAAAGCAAAACCAGTATTTATAGATATATTTTTACTTACACTACTAAATCTAGTATTTTAATAAATTGCCTCTTCTGAACTCCTTGTCTCTTCCTAAACTTACACTTCCTCTGTTTGCTTATAAGAAGAATTCATAGTGAGTTATTTGTGGCATCATAGCTATTGTACTGTTTTATGAAGTGAGGAAATTCTAAAAATAACCATTTTATCCAGTGTCTTTCTGTGAGCATTGTGTATGTTAATACTTGCATGGTTGCAGAAGATCAAAGAAGATAAAAGCATTTATTTAAACATCTATAGGATTTAAAAAGCACCGTGAGGGCACGTAATGTTTGAGATGACTGTCAGGGGTCTCTGGATGAATGATGCAACTCCTGGTGCTAAAAGGGATCCCACAACTGGTCAGGTCTATCATGTCCTCCTTGGCACGAGCACCAGAGATTTACTATGAGCTCTTGTCCTGTGGAATTGCTTTTCCAAAATATGATGAACGATAAAAAAGATCACCTGGAAACAGGTAGAGGTGAATGAGTTAAAGGCAGTAAGGAATGTCCACTGGCCTCGCAGAGCAAGAACTTTAGGGGTTACATCAAAACAAAGAGTGTGAGTTCAAAATGTAAATTACATGTTCCTTGTGAGATAACCTTCATGTGTAATACTTATTTTTAAATTGCATGCTAATTTAAAGTGACTGTCAAGCTCAGGAATGGTGCTGAACTGACCATTTGGGAACTACACCCCTTTTTTAGCCCCACTGGCTTTGAGATTCCCTGTTGGCCATAAAGCACCTCCCACTCGCCATCCACGTAAAACAGCTCTTGGTGTGAACAGTTTAACTTAGACATGCATAATGGTAACTGTGACTTGCATGCCTGTGGTCATATTCCACAGCATATGGAATGCCATCATTCCACACATTCCCCGGGGTGGCACCAAGGTGCCCAAACTGGCAGAAAATAGTGAATCAGCAGTGCAGAGCTGTGTGTTAGGGTGGGGAAAGGGTTCAGCAGCAGCATGGCTGGCTCTGCCCCACACAGCCTGGGCTGTCCCAGCTTGTCCCTCCCTTTGCTTGCTCACACTGGTGCTAAGGCAGCACAAACTCCTCCTGCTCAGGGAAATTCACCTTCTCCTGATGTGCAGGAGTCCACATCCATGGCTGTAGCTCGGGTGAGGTGCTGGGAGTGCTTGGTGAGGGGAAGAGATGGGTTGGCTGAGGTGTGGAGAGGGAGGGACAGCTGGGACCCCAGCGGGTTCTGACTGTCACTTGGCAAGGGTGTCACTTGTCCTGTTAGTTCAAGGCAGTCTGTGTTTCAGTCACTACTACAGTGAGCAGTTTTCTCCCTTGCCAGGTGCCACACAGAGTTTGTGAGCAGGATCTGGGTTTGGCAAGAGCTAGTGCTGCAAGGTAGTGGTGGAGAGAAATGGGGGGGATTTGGGTGTTCTGCAGAAGGCATTAACAACTGCAGATATGTCTTCCAAGAATTCACCTTAAGTGGCTTGGTGAGCCCCAGGTTTCCTCCAGCTGAAGTCAAATTTCTTCCAGAGAGGATCATCTTCAAGAGTGAGTCTGATCTATGAGCTTTACACACTGCTCCTGTTTATAGTTTTATATTTATAAAGGAAATGAGTTCTTCTTTTAGGTTCAGACTTTAAAAGCTCTTTCAGCATCTAAATCCCTCTTCTAGACCTCCATCTGATACCTGCTTGCTCTCATTTAGATCTGGAATTACAACCATGACCTTAAGTTATAATCCCTAATGCAGGAAACAACACAGTTTGCATTTATTCAGGAAAGTGCTTAAGTACCTGCAAGTGATTAAATGTTGTCCTAAATTGGAGTGTGTAATTATAATCACCTGTTCCTGATTTCATCTTCCAGATTCATACTCCTGTGAATCTGTATGACTTAAACATGAAATTCTTCTGAGTGCACAGGTTCCTGTGCCAGGGTTTGAAATGTTCCTGTCACACCGTTAGGTTCCTAACCCAGCCTAGTTGACCAAACAGTTCATAGTTCTTGTCTTCAGGTGCACATCCAAATCTTCCTGCTCTAATGAGTGTGTCAGGTTTCTGTCCCCTTTCCTCCCCATGAGACATCTGGACTATCTTTCAGCTTTTATTTTTTAATCCCTGTCAAGTTAGTGAGTCAGCTGAACTTTAAAGGTAAATTTCAATAAATTCCTTACTGAAAAGCTTGAGTTCAGAGGAAAAAGACATCACAAGAAATTATGTCTTTATCACTGGTATTATATAAAAAGTCTCTCATTCCCAGTGCCTGATTACAGGAGAGTTTAGGAAGTCAAGCAAGTCTCATTTTTCTGCAGTGCTGCCCAGGGAGTTATTCCCAGAGGACAAATCATTAACCACTATTCCCTAAACTCCCTTTTTTTTCCCCACTAAGTTTTGCTCCAGCACAAGGTGACACCATCCATGTATTCTAATATCGTCCTATGATTTCTAAGTATTGTTTGTAAAAATACCACACATTAAAATGTTACTACAGTAAAAATGTCACATCTACTGCTTCTTTTTATCCATTGAACCATTTGCCCTGTCAGAAAAGGAGATTAGATTGGTTTGACATGAATTGTTCTTGCCAAATGTAAGTTGGCTCTGTTTTCTGTACTACACTGGAGGTGGCTTAGAAATTGATTACTTAATAATATTCTTTTTCTCTTAGCACTGGAGGGAACAGAACAATTTAACAATGATTTTTTTTTTGATCCCAGTGTAACAAATAAAAAGAAAGGTCATCTAGAATCGAAATAAACTTCATAATAGAGAATGTTCACAGAGGGTTTATGTTGCTGCATTAATCAGCAGCACAGTAATTACATAGGTCAGTGAAGGGGGTCATAAAATACCAAAAATGCTTCCCATATGCATGGTCTGTCTCCCAAATTACTTAATTATCCATCAGCATGTATATGTGTTAATGAGTAGGAATCCTTCTGGCATGGAATGCAGAGAGGCTTGTTTCAGCCTCTCGTATTCTCCTGTAAATATGAAGATTGAGGCCTCTAGCATCATTTTCTCCATTTATTTATTTCATCAGTGTCAGTTTGTCTAAGAAGTTATGCTTTAGGTTATCCTATACTGGAAGCAGTTCAGTTTTTCTTCTCTTTCAGGAGACAGTGCCCTGATCTTTTCAATAATTCCTCAGGTTATCATTCACTCTGTAAAATACAACAAGATGGACCAAACAGGTCCAAATCAATAATCCAAGAACAGGAAGGAAATATTGAAATACTCCAAACGAGTACAGGATCAGCTCCATTAAGTGAAGAATAAAAAGCCCTAGGAAGGAAACACTAATGCACAAAAGAGGGTGTCTGTAGTAGGTTATTTCCAGTCAGAATGGTAATGTTTTATATTTAGGCACCCTAGAACTGTTCTTCTACTTTAAAAATTAGACAATAAAGAAAATCTGGACAATTTCTGCTTGACTACTGTCATCAATACCGGCTCCTTGCTGTTGTGAGGTGAAGGACATCTTGGCAATTTGTTCCAGATGGCACAAAATTTGAGTGGGAGCTGTGGGTGTGTGTGTGCTGGACCACACCGAAGGCTGGACAGACCTGCAGGTGGTAAAGACAGGGAGCAGGGACTGATGTCAATCAGTAGGAATGAGGGCACTCAGGGAACTGAGCTCACAGAGAGTGAAATGAAATATTAATTGCAGAGGCTCATCTGCAAAAGCACTCAGATTCTTCTGGATGAACTGATGTCATCACATTTTATTTTCTAACTTTGCTGTAGCTGATACTATTTTCTGCTAAGGAGTGTGAGAAGTTTTTTATTACAAAGAACTCTGCCAAAAACCACAGAGCCTCATGTTTTTGAAGAAGTTAGCAGTAGCAGGTGAATATATTCCCATCATATGAAGTTTAAACTACTTGTGGGTCTTTAGCCATAGAAGAACCGTAAGCTAAGCAAGCAAATCAGATTACTCTCATTGGGAACACTTTAAAGGAGCATTTTGATTTCACAAGAAGGGATAGTGGAGGGTATTGTTATTTATGGTAGAGAGAACTGTACAGAGCAATTTAAATACATTAATTTGGCATTGTAGAAAATGTATAGCACCTCTTTCTGTGGAAGAGCTACTTTTATTTCAAACGCAAGAGTCTTTCAAAACTTCCCAGATAACAGCAAAACCTTCAAATCCGTTCACATAATTGCAAGTTCATTTATCCCCAAGGAACCTGTGTGCTTTGACAATGGAAGTGTAGCCACTTCCCTGGCCTTTTTCCTGGGCTTTTACTTACACAGTGTTCATTCTTGGGAGGCTTTCCCTGGCTTCTCACTAAATCCCCCTTTCATCTGGCTGCCCGTGTTTGCTGTGCAGGGAGTGGAGCAGCGGGAGCACCACGACAGTGCCACACACAGGGACAGCCCCGTCCTGCTCTGTTTGCTGGCCCTGCTGGAGCTGTCCCTCAGCAGCCCCCAGCACATCCCCTCCTGGGGATGGAGGATGAGAGTGCCCTGCAAGCCCTGCTGCAGCACTGACAAAGCCACAGCCCAAGGCTGAGGAGTCGGTTCTGTCCTCCCATACCCAGAGAGCAGCTGCCTTTCACAGCTGCCTCCTCCGCCCTCCTGTGCACGATTTGAATCATGCTAACCCCTCCTACACCAGAGGGATTCGGTTTTTTTCCCAAGAGGATGTGCAGTCAGGGTTTCTGCAGCTTTTCTTCCCTGAATTAGTGCCTGGAAATTCAGGCAGCAGCTTGGTGACAGCTGTGCACCTCCCTCCTTCATCCGCCTGCTCTGACTTTCCCAGTACTAGACTCTCTTACTGCACAATCTTATTACCTGGCTTATCTTATGACCCCCAGGCAGAAAGACTGATTTCATACACAAACATAACTTTAAAGAAAAAAATTCCTCCCCTACCCCTTTCAAACCCAAAGACTGGAGTCCCCATCAGAGGCTGTGACCCTCAGACAGCAGAGCTCCCATTCCAGAGCCACTGGTTTGTGGTTACTGCAAGAACCAGCACCAGACGTGGTCCTGGATCATAACCAGCCCTCAGCTACACCCCTCTGGCTTTCTGGGCTGCAGCACCTGTCCCTATCCAGCACTGGCTGTGTGGCCCTTGCATCCCAGGCACCTTGTGCCCAATGGGCACAGCGTGCCCCTGACAGGACCTGGCTGCCCTGTGCCAGTTGGCCAAACCTCCCCTAACAGATGCTTTGAAGAGCCAGCAGGATTTTTGAAATTCACCTTTTCTTCAGGTCAGTTTTATCAGACAAATTAATAATATATAACCTCAAAGTGTAACCTGTGGCTGGAACTTGGGGCTTCTATACTCCCTGTATGTCTAAGACTGGCAAAAATCTGAATTAAAACTACCAGGGGCAAGATACTGAGAGGACCAGGGTACTGACAAGTGCTTCAGTCAGGCACTTGCACACAAATTTTGTATGAAGTACTTAATTACTCCACTGAGCCCCTCCAGAGATGAAATTAAAACAAATAAACCACCCATATCTCGGGTGGGTTTAGTGTATGTTATTTTTGTGTCAATTCACATGAGTTACTTTGAAAATCTAACAGCGCTGATCACCTACACTTAGGCACAAGCAGAGGATTCTCCGTTCTTTTAAGCTTTTTATTCTGCTGAAGGAATAAAAGGGAAGAGATTTTATGCATTATTTTCTTCATAAAACTTGAAAATTACTTCATGAAAAGGAGGAGAGGAGAAATTCTACTAAAGCAGTAAGAAGGGATTAATTACTCTTTGCTCCTATCTCACTTTCCTTCAGAATACAAAACAGACAAGGTAATTTGTAATATAGATGCTGAAAACCCAGATTTTCAAAGAGATTAAACTAATTTGTTTTGCTAAAATAGCCTGATCTCAGAATACAGAAGGATTAGTGATCTGCAGGGGAGGAGGCTTTATCTCTTGGAAACATCCCAAAACAGACAATGATGTAACAAGATGAGTGAAGTCACCCTAGAAATGTTTGAGGGAAACTTGTAGATGTTATGCTTAAAAAAAGCCAAACCAAACCCGAAATTCAACAAAAAACCCTTTAAATTGATGTGCAGGAAAAAAAGCATGGAATCATGAAGGACCTGTCCACTCAAACTTGTCATTTGATTTGAAAGTGAGGTGTTCTCCTTCAGCATCCTGCTTCAACCAGGTGTTAACAGAGTCGTCCACCCCGAGAAAGAGGTGATAGATGCACATGCAACCATTCCACTTCATCCTTCACTTCAACTCTCAAAAAGCTCCTCTGTGTTACAGTAACAGAGTTACCTGGAAACCTGGGAAAATATCTGCAAAGTAAATTAATTAACTCCATGGCTTCCCTGGGAACTTGCAGACCCACAAGCTGAGTTCTTAAACCCCATCCTCAGGACAGCCCAGCCAAGATGGAAAGATTGTAAATACCCTCGTGTTCCTCAGGACACTGCCAGGGCTGAGGCACCCAGCCTCTAAACCTGCCTGGGCTCTGAGGAGGCTGGGGCTGAGCTGATAAATGTCACTGATGGGAGGAAATACAGTACAGGCAACTCCTGTACTTCCAGTGACACGAGACAGTTACTCAGCAGCCCTGCAAATATTTGTTCTGTTTGGGACTCCTGCTGAATCTCTGCCCATGTTTGCTGTGCTGTTCCCTTCCCTTCATTCTTCTGGGCGTCCTTTCAACTTTATCAATGTCTCATCTGCCTGATTAGCAGCATGATTAAAATCCTCACTGATACTTGCCTGTCTCATGCCTGGCTGGGGGTGTCCTTTTTGTGATACTCAGCACGATTCTCTGGATTTGCCTGGGAATCTGAACCTCAGTTATTCTGAACTGCAGCCTCTGAAAAAACTAAGGGAAACTGCAGTCACATCCCAAGGAAAGTGATGTCCTCAAACCAGAGAAGAAAGCTAGAAAAGGATGTCCTGCACTATAAGTAAAGCTTGGATTACATGGATCTGGTCTTACAGATTTGTGTCCTGAGGTAATCCCAAACTGGAAATTCAAAACAGACTGAGGCTGTGGGGGGAAGGAGGGTGGGAAGAGGAGCTGGTCAATGTATCTGCTTCAGTTCTTTATTACAGAAAAGAGATATCCAGGGATACCCAGTTCCACCTCCCCTGTGGCAGGGGAACTTTAAGACCATATAAAGATTAAGGTCCTTCCAACCCAAACCACACTCTAATTCTATGGTATTTTCACAGTTCCAGATGTGAAACCTATCAAGTCAAGCAACCTGAAAGTTGTAAAATGCATCAAGAGACTGGCTTTAGTTCAGAGATCATTCCTCACCTTTGAAAAAAAAAAAAAAAGGAATTTGTATACATATTTGTAGCTTTTCATAACACCCATCTGAAAATTTGGCAAATTCTGATAAAAATGAATAGGTATGTGTGGCCTTAAGGGATCACAAAGCTGCAGCTCAACTTCAGAGATTGAAAACATAAAGCATGGTCTGAAGCTTAACCATTATTGCAGGTATCTGTATCCCAGCATCTGCCTGTGTTCTGCTCACCATTCCACATAGGAATGTACTTTATTAAAAAAGAAATCTTCCAATAAATGCCAACTGTAAGCTTTGAGCAACGAGGCATCATTAGGAAGTTACTTCTGTGGAACAAAGAATTTCAGCCTCCACAGCATTGTTCTTAAACCACTTGAAAAATAAGGTGTGGAGGCTGTGATTGACTGTGGGTTGCAGTCCCTCCTTGTTTGAGGAGAAAAATATTCTCTGAAGGCTGCCTGAGCTTGGAGTGCTAATTGCCATCAGGCCACACATCATCCCTTTCAAGAACAGAGGTGCCAAGTGTTGGGAGTCAGATTTCAGAGGAAAGACCCCAAACCTTTCAATAAATCTCCAGAATAAAAATCAGGCCCTGTGCTTTGTTTTGTGCAGAGCCTCTGCTCACAGCAGAGTGTTTCAGGGAGGGTTCATGGTGTCCCATTAATCATAACACTGAAATATCTGGGACTCACTGCACATCTGCTCTGCTTTTGCTCTCTGTACTTGACCCCATCACACGTCCTTGGCATGAGATCGCACAACAGAAAAGTATCTGGGGCTGCCCAGGGTGAGGGCAGCCAAGTTTGAAGCACAGCACTGTCAGGTTTAAGCCAAGCTCTGAGTACAGTATTTTCACTCTCCTGGAGCTGGTAGGTCTAAGGGGCACTGCTTGGCACAAAATTACACGAGGCAGAAATAGGAGCAATTAGAGCAAAGCCAATGCTTGTGAAAATTGCAGAAGAGGAGGTTTTGCTACCCATTTCTGTGCTTGGAAGGGTGGCAAACAGGCAAAGGTGACATTTCCAGCAAGGGTACACCTGAGTTTTGTGGGGCATCACTCTGTTGTCACCCATGAGCCCCCCTGTCACTACTGAATGACATTAATAAATCAAATCTCAAACTACCACTTTAAGATACAAAAAGGAAATAAAATTAAATACTTCACTTGGCTTTCGTGTTGAAGAGGCAGTTTCCTTAGTTGCAAATTATTTTTTGCTCAGATTTCTAATTCAACCAAACAAAAAAGGAAAATATTCAAACTGTTATAAGCAAAAGTTAGGAGAGAAGCTGGTCCTTAGTGTGAAAGGTCTGTGTTTCCATTAATGAATGTACATGGCTTGGCTCTGCTTAATTTCGAATGCTGTCTCTGTCAGCAGAGAAGAAAAGAATAAGAAAATCAAGAAAAAGAACGTTCTTAGTTTATTTTGTCAGTAAAACTGTGTCTCTGCTGCCGGAGCCCTGGCTGGGATGTGACAGGTTTTTCAGAAGTCTTCCAGCTGTGAAATATTCCCACCACTGGCAGGATATTCCTGGGTAAATGCACTGACTTTGAACAATAGACCTTTCAGTGCAGCCAGGGATTGGTATCTCTCAGAAAAGCTGTGATTAATCTCTCTGCAGCAGAATTATACACCAGGTTTGTTCCTGTGCTGTCAATCTCACACTCGCTGCTTTCCTCCATCTCCCCTTGTTCCCTGCCTGCTTTGCTCTCTTTGGTTTGGGGATCTTTGTTCATCATAATTTACAGTTTCCAAAGGATGCTTCAAATGCATTTAAACATAGGAAACTTGAAAATTAAATAAGTATAAAGTTTTTAAAGTAAATACTATGTGGGATATGAATGATCTAAGCTTTGATTTCACATCAAAAACCCATCATTAAGGATCTAAGATCCTGAGAGTTTAGACCTGTACTGTTTAGAAATTTGAGGAACTGTCAGTCCCTAAGGCTTGGCACTTGTTTTGAAGTATTAAAAGTAATTTATGTTTAAATTGCAGTTCTCCAGCCTTACCAGTTAAGGCCCTGCTTCTGCAAGCAGCAATGTCTTGCATCAAACAAGTATTTTCTCCTAGGTAGGGTGCACCTTGCTTATAATCCAAATTACCTCTATATCAAAATGATGTTGTTTTTAGAACAGAAAATTATTAATGCTAGAAAGGCAGCAATTATTTCTTCCCCTTCCAAGCAGAGGGAGCTTTCCTGTGGCAGGTTCCCATGGACCAGCTAAATTGATGGATCTGTGTTTCCTGAGCGAACATGACGCACGGAGCAGCAATCACCGGGAAGTAATTGACGGTTTGCTGTCTCATGTGCTCAAGCCAAACCTTTAATTCTATTCCTCCACATTTACCTGTCATCATATGCAGGAAACAAACAGCAAATAACCCCTAAACAAAGCAATGACTCCACGGGCAGAGCCCTCAAAGACACCCCGAGCCCTCCCGCTTATCTGGTCAGTGCCTGGAAGGCTGAGCTGAATTCTTCCCTTCTCTAAAGAAAGAAAAGGCCGTGGAGAGCAGAGGGGGGAGAAGGAGCGGTTCTGCTCGTTACCATGAAAAAGGAGCTGTCAAAGCATCACCTTCTTTCACCCTTCCTGCCTCGCCAGCCTTTTTCTGACCCGGGGAACGGGAGCTCAAACCAAAGCGTGCGGGCGAGCGCTGGAGCTGCGCAGGGCAAAGGCGGGGACGGGACGGGGACGGGACGGGGCCGGGCCGGCACAGCTCAGCTCGGCTTCCCTCCCTTGTGTGTGCTGCTGCACACACAGCCCCTCCTGCTTCCAGCCCCGATCCTGCCGGGGAGGCTCCTGCGTGGAGAACACGAGCAGCCAGGTGCGGATGCCGCCTGCGCTCCGGGCCAGCAGCAGCAGCAGCACGGCGTGTCCTTGTCCTGGGCACCCCAATCTCCTCGGGCAGCTGCAGAAAGGCTCAAAGCAAAGTTTAAATGCTGGCACAGGAATGGCGAAGTTTAACCGGGTCCTGTGTTGTAACAGCTCACAGTGGGCAAGGTGAATGCGAGCTGGGAGAGCTGCTGAGGTACAGAAGGAAAATCAGGAACGGCAGTGTTTTTAAAGGCAGGTTTATGAACCATCCGTCAGCTCAACATGCAGAGACCCGAGTTCACTCCAGGGGTTTATTATTTTTGGTGAAGTTAAGCAAACCAATGCTTTTGAATTTTGGTTTGCCTTTTAACCAAGCTTAGAATGAAGCGACTCTTCAGTGACAAAAGTCCTCCCAGAACCCTGGGAACACATGCTGCCTTGCCAAGCTTTACAAAAATGCTTTATTTTTTCCATTACTTTATAAGTGAAACTGTAAACCCGTGATCTGGCCCAGAATATAATAACAAAAAAGTGCCAGGTCAGAGGTGAGTGCTACAAAACAGGTGTAAAAAAGCTTAGATTGTGCATCCTTAAATTTAAAGGGCTTCCCCTCCCTCCTCGATCAAACAACTGCATACTGCACACACTGGTAATGTACTTAGTGGGTGAAATGCATTGTAAATGAATTACAGGTTTTATACTTTAAAAGATTAGTTTGTGCTTAAAAAGCTGTACCCTGTCTGATGTTAAACCCCAGGACATATCAGATTGTTTCTCTCTCATTAAACACTGCAGAAGAGACCATCGTTCAGAGGTGAGTCTGAACTAATCTCTGGAGCTAAACTCAGTGAAGTTCCAGCTCGGTAAATTGATTCATGTCTCCACTAAAAGTGCATTTGAATCACAAAGCTTGGTTTCGGATCAGAATTGCCATCGAGGGTGAGCTGGGTATGGAACTTTGACTTTACCCTAATTTCAACCATGACTGGTAGTCTGGAAACATGTTTTGTTTGGGCTGTATTTTAGTTGGAGAAATCTGCTTTATATCACATGGTAAGGAAGACTACAATATTGTGATTACAATTTTATTTTTAGGTGAAATAATGCTGGAAATAAAGATTTTTAAATTGCTCAATTAGTCAAGATGTGAAAAACCAGGATCAGCTGTGAAGAACTGCAGAATGGTCTTAGGACACTGAGTGATGGGATGGTGGCAGGTACCACATAAATGAAATCAGATTCATTTGGGGGGCAAAAATACCAAAACCAACCCCAAACAACACTTTCAGCTTCAGTGCAACAGATACAGTGATAAACTCAGAGCTTATTACAACTGCTGAAGAATTATATCTTTGAGCTTTATAACTCTAGGAAATGTGTCTGTTCAGTTATTAAGTTGCAGGGAGCAAAGCAAATAAAATATTCAAAGGTATTACAAAGGGAATAGAGAACAATACAAAGAAAATAATTATGCACCTTCACAGAACACCTGTATGAGAACAAAGAAATTCATGATCCTTTCACCTAAACCAATTAAACTGGAAGAGGCCTAGAAAAGGCAAGAAGTGTGAAAAAAAAAAGGCGTGGAAATGATTTTAGCCACTTGCAGATGTGGAAGAGAGAGAGCTGAGGAGAGGTGTGAAATGGGTCTGTAAAATTTTCATCCAGAAGATGAATAGGGAAGAATTGTTCAGTCTCTCAGCACAGGAACTGTGAGCCAGGGCATGAAAGCAGGAGGCAGGTTCAAAGCACACAGAAACCAAAGTGACTCTCACCCAGTGGGTCCCACTAGCTTGGAGCACCTTCCAGCACCGTGCTGAGCTTGAGGAAAGGTCACACAGATTAAACAAGCAACTAAAATATCAATTAAAAAACCCACTTAGCAGGTATTAAATGGAAAGATGACATCTCCACCTGAGTCACCATGGAAATTACTGCAATACTGCAGTAAAAGGCCAGGGGAGGACTAACGATGCACCAGACACATGAAGAGCAGGGGAAATGGATCTATAGGTATTGCCTTTGAGCCTTTAAAATATGTGAAATGACAAATAAGAGTTTGAGTGTCTAACATCACCTTGGCTTCATCTGCAGGAATCCAAGGTCACAGCTCTGAGAATCAGGCTCACCTCACACCTGTAATCTCAGAGGACCCCTGCTCTGAGCTGAGCCCTGACTCACTTCAGACCTCAGCTTTGGATGTTGTCCCTTCACATCAATTTCCCCTTCTGAAAAGCTATTTTAATGACCCCAGAAGAAGGCAGCTATTCCCCACATCAGTTACTGCTCCTACAATCACCTTGAAGATGACCTACAAGCTTAGAGATGCTGTTCAATTCTTTTGTAACCACCCCCTCTCATTCAGATGTACAAATACCACTGATACCTGCAGATTAGCAGGATTTAAAATGGATTAACTGTTCCTCTGGTAAGGAGAATTTCTGAGCTACAGTGGTAAATATTAGCTCAAATTTGGGGAAATCTCTGACTCTCAGCTTGAGCCCAAACTTCCCCTCACAGCAACCTCTCACAGGATTTCTTGCACACCCCTCACAAGCTTCTCCTTCTGGGACATAAAGAGTAGGATACAGGATTAGGTGGCTGAAGAGTCCAGCCCAAATCTGGTGTGACAAAACCCTGCACAAGTCCCTGCCTTTAGGTCAGGCTTTCCCTTTCTGGCCGTGTCCTGGCAGATGCCTATTGTCCAGTCTCCAATCACTTATTTAATTTCCATTCAGAGCCCAGGAGCTCCCTGCTGGGCTGGGAACCAGCAGAGGCCATTCAATGGAGATGTCAGCCTTTGTGTGAGAGACAGCCACACCAATATTGCAGGGAGCCTTTTCAGCCCTTCGTGCCTACAGCAAAATTTAATCTGAAAAGCTAGGCTTAGTGTTTCTGACATGCTGGCACAGCAAATATTTCCCCACATAATTGAAAAAGATCATTTGTAAGAGTGTTGGCCCAGAGGTTCTCGACACAGACAGATCTGGGGGCAAGCAGAGCATTTTCAGAACACTGTGTGTTTATCAGAAATAGAATATGTGCTTTAATATTTCCATTCATTTGGGCCTCATGCTGTTTGCAGCTGGCTGGCACAGACAGCACTGGTATTTCTCTGTGCACGTTTGCTCACTTCACTCCAAGCTGCTTGATATGTGCATAAATATCCAATATTAAAGATTCTGCTCAATAATCTGTGTGATATCATTCACCAGGTGTGAGGCATAGCCAAGTGCCTCACCTCTCTCTGCACATAAAGGCAAGTTTAACTTGGTTTCTCACACCCTGTTGGGACTGTCAGGGAGAGAAAATGGTGTTGAATAACCCTGGAAGGAGGGATTTTTCTCATTTCTAGTCCAGGTAGTCCTGAGGCAAAAATACAACATTATATCTCATTGAAAAAAGGAATGAAGTATTAACGGGGAATCCTCTTTTCCTTTAAAACCCCTCCAAGGATATAAGAATAGCCTGACTCCACAAGTGGGGAAGAACCAGACAGGAGAGCTGTGCTGTAAAACACAAAGCTTAAGCAGATGACACCAAAGGAGTTATTGACCACAGAGCACACTCAGCATCATCCACTTCAACAGGAGCAGAGCACTCATTCCAACCTTCCCCCACCAGCACTGCTTGGGAGCACAAGGAGCTGGAATTGCAGCAGTGCCACTGCTGCCACAGCAGTGCCTTTTATTGGTACATATTCTGCAACCACTCAAACTGTACTGTCAGACTTATTTCAGTCATTGTAACCACCCATGTCACCAGAACAACCACGATGCTTTACAAGGCAAAATGAGAAAGGAGCTTTGTGTAATGGGTCATCTTACTTTGTGCTGTCCAACCCTGGCCGGCGACTTGGGAATATTTTGAACCTGACATTCAAGTTTGTGATTTCAGAAATCTATTTTTACAGAGGTTACACTGTCCTTGCCGGAACCAAAGATACAAAACACAGGCTGTATCCTGAATATTTTAGTCCTAGATAAATGTCTGTATGATAAAGGAGCATGATGAAATTATCTGGTTAGGTTATTCAGAAAAATCTCATTTAAAATCTCTTCACATCAGTGCATGTCTTGGGGAAGGCTGTGTGCTATGAAGTCTGGAGAACTCCATCATGAATATCAAATACAGACAACTTAAAAAGCAAACACTGATTTAGAAGAGTTACACTTGGACTAGTTGATGGCTGTCTGTCCCTTCAAACCAAACTATTCTATTCTACAAGAAGAACTCATCAGGTTTGTAAACTTGGCATCGTAGTTTTCCTCTTCAGGAAATGCAATTTTTAAAAATAAACCACATTCTATCAGATTTCAAAGTTGCAGATCTAATCCCCACCAGGGGACAGGAGAAATTTTCCTTTGTGGGCTGTTTTGAGCTTTTAACTGAAGGAACTTGTTCCCATTGTTACTGATGCTACGCTGGCAAATAAGTACAAATACATAACTGCACGTGCTGCTCCACTAAGGCTTATGTGTGTTTTTGGTAGGTTTTATGTATGATGCTAAAATCAATCCTTAGAGCACTTCCCAAGTGGGCACAGACCCACAGGGAATGAAAAAGAATTTAATTAAAGCAACCTAAATGTGAATTCCAGAGTGACTGCTCAGGAAATGACCCCCTGCACAAGCTGAGATGGGTCTGAAGGCAGCCTGGGGTCTGCACTGGAGGATTGTAAGGTTTGGTTTGGGTTTTATACATCTTGTAGAAGAGAAGGCAAATGTGTTGCCTCGAAATGATGTTACTCTGATTTCAGCAGCTTTTATAGAGAATCTCTTGGGGAACATCAGGGATAGTTTGGAGAGGTGCCAATCACCCCCAGGTGCTGCTGGCACCCGCAGCCCTCGGGCAGTAGAAGAGCAAGGAGGTCTCACATCTCCGTCAGCCCCGGGAAGTGAGGAAACCCAAAGGCTCCATGAAAGATGCACCTGCCAGAGGCAATACAATCACTGTAATTATTATTTAAAACTAAACAGGCAAAACCTAAAACCTGAGGAGAGTTGCAGGCACTGAATCCCTTGTAATGCTTGCACAGTAAATATCTTTCAGGCTGGCATCTCGTGGATGTTGAGATGTTTCTACATTTTCTTCTGCAATAATGTAGTGACACGAGAAGTCAACGAGAGCAGCACCAGTACTGTGGACTCTCTGGCCTGGTTTTGGGAACAAATAGAGTTCTTGCAGAAGTAACAGACCCCAGAATTTGAGATGTGATGGCTCTGCTGGGTTACCGAGGAAGGGCAGACTCAGGGAACCATCCCAAACATCGCTGATACACTCTGGGGTAACCTTTGATCCTGCATGGCCTTTCTAGGGGCTGAAGTGAACAGTGGGTTTAGGGGATATTGGGAACTTGGACATTGTGTCTCCTACACTGGTATGGACCAGGGGGCTAAATTCCCATGACTCTGTGTGTTTGAAGGACAATTCTTGCAGCAGGTGCCAGCACTCTCATCACAAGGTGCTCTCTGTCATCTCTGCTGCTCACACCTGGAGGCTGCCTGAGGCACTGGGGCATGACGTGGTTGAAAAGTCATCTGAAACAGATCTGCACGTGGAATATCCTTTCTTTCTGTTCCCAATGATGTGTTTGGGTTTTAACTGGAGATCTGGGACGATCTGGCATTTTAAACAAATGCTTCCCCTAGAAAATCAAATTTATGCAGCAGTTGGGGTTTTTTTGCTGGCTTTGACCCTTCGTCACATCTGGAGCCCGTCACTTCTCAAACCAGCATTAACAGTGGCCCTCACATCTGAAACTAAGGTCCCTTCTGTTCCTGGTAGGATGAGAGCCCTGAAAGTAAGCAGTATTTAGTCTGACTCCCTCAGTTCTGGGCAGGATCAATGCAGCTCAATGAGCCTTTGCTAATGCAAAGCAGACTCGTGCATGCTCATGGGATGCTGTCATTAATCCTTGGAGGACATAAACCTACAGCTGGCTCAGTTTACTGCCAGCAGCTTTTCTTAATGACCCTCCAGATATATGATGTTTAATGTACTCCTGCCCTGTTCCGAGGAATTTACAATCCAAAAGGCAGGCAGAGCATGTTAAGTGCTACCTTTAGCTGTTCATGCCAGGCTGATCACTGCAGGGTGTGAAAATGCTCTCTCAGGGCACTGTTAGGGCCTCACTCAGTTACTGAACCCCTGGCACATCACAGGGCAGCAAACATTCCTGCAGCAAAAGACTGCACTGATTCCTTGGACTCACAACAATCAGGAGCATTTGAAAGGACCATAAATGATGGTTTGGAGGGAGAAGGGGGCTCTGCTGATAAATCTCAGGCTTAACACTGCAACAACATTGCACTTTGCACAGACTGTATTGATTTTTTCCCCCCATTTAGTTGTTTAAAGTATCTAAAGAAAACAAAACCAAGAAATATCTACATTCACTCCAAAGCCCTGCTGCTGTTTTTTCAGTCTCAGATGAAACAGTCTCTTGACAAACACCAATGCTTCCAACAGTTGTAGCTGGAGCAGCAAACCAAACCCATCAGGCTTTCTTGTGGGGCTGAGCTGAAAGGAGCCCAGAACTCTGCAGCACATCACTCCTGTTTGTGCTCTCACCTCAAAGGGACTCGCTCAGATCTCCAAAGCCTTCTGCACTCGCTCTGATGGAGACTTCAAAAAGTAAAATATGAAGTGTTTCCATGAAATTCTGGGCTGCTGCTGGTATGGCTTTAAAAATCAAACCAGCAGCATTGCCAGCTGAGTAGAGTGGATAAAAGAGATTTCGTTTCAGATGCTTTTGCATTGTGAGGATTTTGAACTTTTATTTCATATATCTCTGGAAACACAATGTGTCTAATTACTAAAGCCTAGCAGTGGAACTCAGACACATCCTCTGCTTTCATTTTTTACCATCTTCTGTATTATAGAAATAAGCACAGAATATATTATCCCTAAGTTCTCAAGTGCAAACAACATACTGTAAAGGCCAAATCCATCTTCTTCTTTCTGATGTTTGGCTTTATGAAATGTAGAAAGTGACAGTAAAAGTAACATCAAATTTCGTTTGAAGGATTTACAAATTTAAAAGCTTCTCCCCCAAAATTGTCATTCCAGATGCTGTATCCCCACTTTTGATGGGCCTGTGTCACCTACCTAACACTCCACAGCCTAAGAAGCTTCCCAGTGCAGCAGATATGAACTGGAACATTTTCCTAGTGTGACTGTACCTGCTTTTAAGGTGGAGAGTTACAAATTCCCCCTCCCTTTTCAGTGCCCACAGTAAAATCCAGAACAACTCCATAATATTTGGAACTTTGTGGGAGTTTGAAGATGGATCAGAAAGGATCAGTGCAAAACCTCTGGAAGGTTTTAATTAACAAATATTTCTGCGTGTCAGATTTTGTCAGGTTTTATCTTGACCTGTCTTCCCTTTTAAGGCATAAATCTCAGGATTTGAGACTGTATTATAGAATGTCAAAAAGCCAAGGGAAAAGATTAAGTCTTATATTGGGGCCAAGAGGAATGGGATCAGCATTAGAAAGTTTGGGATCCCATCCAAGACTGAGACAGCTGGGAAGTTTTCCAAAGTGTTGCCCAGGGCAGTAAAGTGAAAATAGAAAATATGGTGTAAAAACCTGGTTACATAAGTTTCAGTATTGGTCACCTACTGTCAACTACAATGAAAAACCAAATATATTTTATGAACACCTGAGGTTTTTAATTCTCCTGCAGCCCTATGATGTTAAATTTAATCACTGTTTTTACATAAGATGACACAACTGGTATCACCTACTGCTTCAAACAACCACACTTATTTTAAGTCTTCCTCCTAGTGCTGGTTACAGAAAGCTTCTGAGAACTGCTTCCTGTTTTTCATACAGATTTCCCTCTTTTCCTGTGGAAATCTATTGAGGAAGCTCTCTGAAAACAAGAGGAAGTATCTGTTTCTAAATACCTGTGAGAGTGTCCAGAGGAAGGGTCTTTGCCCCCTGTGGGGCTCCTGGGGAGGGCAGGGGCTGTTTGTGATGGGGAGCACGATGTGTCCCCCCAAAAAAGCTGCACCCCTTCACACACAGCTGGGATGCTGCATGGAGAGGCTCCAGTAATGAGGGAAAAACTGCAATTAAGCATTGGCTTTAAAAAAAAAAAAAAAAAAAAAAAAAAAAAAAAAAGAGCGATAGAGGGAGAAGCAAAGAGCCAAAGCCTTTTGTTAAAATAATATTGACTGGGAAAACAGGAATCCTGCTTACCCACCTTCCCCATGAGCAATCTTCCTAGCAACTATGTCCACCTCTCTCATTTATTAGCTCTGTGATTCCCAGCCTGTGATGGCCACATAACCCCAGCCAGTGCTCAGGGGGTAAAACAGGAGCACTGAGCCATGTAGGATTAAAGATCTCACCTACAGAAAGTTCCTTTTTAATCCCCCACTGTTGGTGCATTCTGTCATCCCTTAAATATACGGCTGCCGAAACAGAATCACTCTCAGAACTGGGTTTTGCATCTCTTAATTACCTTTAAGGTCATTCTGATGTGCTTTGGACACGAAGATTCTACACCGTGGAGGTAGAAAATGCAAAACAAAAGTAGAAAGCTCATTTAACAAAATCCGACATAATTTAGTGTCTGTTTCTGGTTTCTGACAGAAGCTGGGTGATATTTCCTCCCCAAGTACTGCAGTTCTGCTCCATGGCCAAGCCTTTCAAAGAGAAACTGAGCCTCGGGCAGTGTTAAAGGGTGGAAGGTGCTTTTGTTCCAATTTTTCATCCCCCTGTTAAATCATCTATATGCAATTTCCAGGGCAGCACCTACTTGCTCAATCAGGGTTTTCTTGCTTGTTCAGTTAAAATGCAGCTGAAAAGAGCAGAGGTGAGTGTGGGGAAGGGGGGAGAAATGAGAGTTATTTTAATAAAATCTACCTGCTGCTTTGTCCTGCTGAAGTCCTATTACCACTTGGAGTTGTTTGCAAGGGCTCCTGTCAGGGTTTCATTTACCTTGTGCTAATTACCAGGATCACACCTCGCCCTGGGTGGCTCGGAGGGGTCACTGTGCAACCCCTTCCAGAACGGGCTCGGTGCTGGGTGAATGACGCTGCTCAGGAACGTTTGGCTCCTCTCACAGGGACCATGGCTGATCTTGGTTTTATCCCAGTGATACCCTCTGCTGTCAAAGGGGTTTGGTCACGAGTCCCTTGTGCTGACACACACAGCAGCTGATGCTGCTACGTCACCATTATTATCCTATCCTCTACTGGTTATTGAATTATTTTATCGATATTTTAATTAGTCTGTATTTTTCCATCTTTTTATTATCTTTTTCCCAGCTAGGGACCTTCCAACACACCTATCCCGAGTCTTTGTTAGCTCCTTTATCTTCTGCTTTCTGCAAAATGTCCTTGGGTCCAGAAGTTGTGCACTTTTGGTATCCAATTTCAACAATACATCTCTCTCTCCCTCCCAGGCCTTGTTCACTGAAGCACATCAAGGTTAGCATGGCAAAACTTCAAGTTTCAGGGATTTTCCCAAGCTGTATTCCCACACTTGCTGCTTATGAGAAACTTTGCTGACTAAAAGTGATTGAAGACTAACGCACTGCTTAAAAATACTGGTTATTATTCATTAAAAATTAGAAAAGCCATATCATTTCCAATACAAAAACATTTAAAAAATGGACAAACCATCAAGATCTGAGCAATATTTCACTAATATTGGCCACACTGTCCAGCTAATGCTGATATGAGCAGGATTGCATTTTTAGTCTGTCTTTGCTGGCCTGATGTGTGCCCAATCTGCACTTCTTAAATGTAATTTATTGTGTGCTTATTCCCACAGTCAAGTTGCTTAACCATTTTAGCTTAGAGTGCCTTGGAATACTGTATTTGGTCTCCTGGAAATCATCCAGAAACCTGGAGTTACACACATTCAGACAGTAACCTCTCTTCATGGCATCTGTTTTTTCAGAGACACAAACATGTTACTCCTACCCATTTTTTCCTCCGCTAAAAATCTGTATTAATTTATGATGACTTTCTACAAACATTCAGTGATGTTGCTCATGGCCACCCTGCTGCAGAGTCCAGGGGATCCTGCCTGATAGAAGAGAGGGGAGAACTTCCAAGAGAAGCACTGAAGTTTGCCTAAGCCCCACACAAACCATGATTTTATGCTATTAAATCATCATGGGAATGAATGCAGTATAAACATATTACAGAAACTGAAAAATGGCCTGTAAAGCACAATCTTGAGTAAAGCTGTAAATGAACTTGTGTAAGCCATAACCTGAACTTGGGTGAACTATTTGAAAAGGGTAGTACTGAAATCTTTACTTAGCAAAGTGTTTAAGGAGTGTAACCTTATTTAGGTAAGGATTGCAACCAAGACAATGGAGCTAAACTCGAATTAAACTGGGGTTATGCCAATAAAATGCCATAATTGGCTGAAATTATGCACCTGCTTAGGTGTTCTGCTGCAGTAGAAAAGGGTCTATGTAAATTTAAACTTGGATAAATTTAAATGAATTTGGTGATGAATACAATGCAAACCTGCTTGGACTGGGGATCATGAAAGAAATGGGAGGAGCTGCTGAGACAAGCAGAGGTCCAGCCATGGAGAAGGGAGACGAGCAGAGTGCTGAACACAGTGGTAGAAATCAGTTCTTGCACGCAGGGAGCAGCTGTGTATGGTCACACCACACTCCTGTCACCGGCTTTTTGACCTCCAGTAACATTTCTTATTCAACTTTGTATGTTTGGTGTTTGTATCACCAACAAAAGACAAAATAGAAGTTGCTCTATTGACTGCCAAAGCACAGGTAGGATCCTAATAAGTGCAGAATCACTAGGCAGCATCATCTGGTCTCTAGGAACTGGCAAGTGGCTTGTAATTATCTGCAAAGGGAAATAATTGGCCCTGAGATGGGCTCGGTTGGTCAGAGCATGGTGTTAATAATGCCAAGGTTCTGGGTTTGATCCAGCTCTGGGTCATTCACTTAAGATTGATCCTTGTGACTTCCTGTCAACTCAAGAGTATTCTGAGAAATTCTGTGAATGAGTTTGGGAGTTACTTTTCACAGTCACCAACCAGAACAATACTTCAAGAAGGCAAAGGACAGGCTGCTGTCAGGAAACTTAAAACTATTTTGAAAGGCATCCAAACAGCAGGCATGGAGCTTGGACTGAAGGAGCACGCAGAATTACAGAGTCTCTGGTAGAGAACAGCACTCTCTGAAGCTCTGAGGATGTTTTTACAAACCAAACACAACGGGGTGAGGTAATTGTTGCTTCCTGATACAGGATCTGAGGGGTGGAAGCTGCACCTTCCCCACGTTCCCAGCAGGCAGCTGCTGGCTCTGGCACCTCAGCTCAGGTGTCCCAGCGCCTCCTGTTCCTCTGCTCTGCGACACCCCCAGCACAGCTCTCCTGGGGGAGCACTGGCAACCTGCAGGCACCAAAAAGCCCTTGCACACCTCCTAAGAAATACCCAACTTAGATGCAAAACTGGTGCTTGCAGCCTTTCCCCTCACACATCCCTGCTGGATTTTCCCAAATGCTTGGGAAGACCCGGTCAGAAGTAACTCACAGCCAGCTGAAGGCACACTGTTTGCTGAGCCATCTTTCTCTTCTGTCAGTCCAGATCCACGAGGCTCTAAATCTGTGAGGCACTGAAATAAATCCCGAAGGAATTAACATGCCAGTGAGTAGGTCCTTTCAGAGTCTGTAGCACACTCAGGGATAGCTGCAGTGTTGCAGACATCAAACAGAGCTTTGGCACATCTTTTAAGCTTTCAGAGTGGATTTCAGTAGGATCTTCACCCAGCTGTTAAGTACACCCTGACTCTGTTAGGAAGAACACTTCTGGACGTTAAAAGGCTCCCAGGGCATTTGATTTTTACTGGCATACACTGCAGTACACGGGAGATAAGGGAAGGATTCCTGGGGATTAAACAGCACACGGCTACGTGAAGGAACACACGAGGGGTGAGGGTTGTTACACAAGCAGTGGCTGAGGAAATGATCCCCAGGAGCACAGCTCTGCTTTCTCTGGCTTCCATGCTTTATGTCAAGTGCCCTGGTCAGAGCTATCAGTGCTCAGAACGCCACAGTATTTTAGTTATTAGTTGTTGATTGTGGGCTTTCAAGCATCTTTCTGTAAAATCCAAGTCACGACACCAGGAGAGACAGGATCCTAAAAATCTGAGTTTGAAAAGCAGGAAGGACAAACAGGCTGTATCCAGGCAATTCTGGCATGGGCGTGTGGGGGTGTGGCTGTGTTTGCTTCCACATGCCTCTGTTGCGATTCCTTATGGACTGCACCAAAAGCAGATCTCCAAAAATCTCCCGAGAGAGGTTTTTCACCAACGGGACTGTCCCCCTGACTGGAAATCACAGAATACCAGGGTAAAAGGGACATCAAGGAGCACCTGGCCCAACCTTTCTCAGCATAAGCATGGTCTTGAGTGAGAATTTATTCTCACAGAAGCATCAGCAGGGCTGCCAAAGGGGTGTTTGCTCTCTGGGCTGACAGGATTGGCAGGGATGCGCTCTTATTTAACCAGCAGTCGGTCAGGGGGTCAGGACAATACTGAATAAAGCCCCTCTGGTCCCTCGCCTGTCCCTGACAGTGCTGCTCAGCACTTTGGGGGTCTAGCAGCCAGGTTTGTGCTGTCTCCAAAGCGCTTGAAGTCACCACAGAAGAGCAGCAAGGCACAGTTCTGCACCATTCCAGCATTTGCCTGCTTGTATCCAACAGGCAGGGAGATGGAAGGGTTTGCAAGAGCACACATGGCCATCACTTAAAGGATTTTTTTCCAGAAGATGGTGATTTTGGCAAGAAAATGAGAATCATCAGCCAGCAACAGGAAAACTCCCAGAACTGTAACCACGATAGTTGTAGTTATAACTATACTTTATAACTATCCATATAAAGCAGGCTATTTGGTGATCTTTATTACAGCCACTAAAAATTCATGCTTTTAAACACTTATCTTTAATGCCTGACAGAGCAAGCTGTTTAAAAGATGAGATTAAGCATCTGGATTGATCACAGAAAGTTCATTCATAGGATTTCTGTTGGAGAGGAGCTCACAGCACCAGCCAGAGACAGATGTATTCAGAAAACCCACATAGACACTCAGCTCCAGTGTGAAAACATACTTAATCTCTACAGTAAATGAAAAGTCATAAATAATTCAAAAATGTGCACACCTAAAGTCTCTAACTCCTGCAGGGGATAAGCAAATCTGAAACCACTCTGAATTCCCTGAACTCTGACAGTTTAGGTAACACAGTACAAAAATAAAAGTCACACCTCATTTTGGTTAAAAACCACAAGTCCTACACTTTGAAAATAAAATACAGCTCTAACTGCACTCAGGGCAATGTACACACACAGCTGTTTGATCTGCTCCGAGTAAGTTTCTAAAAGAGCTGAGTTAAAGGTCTGTGAATTCAAAGTTAATAATTCCTCAGAGTTCTTTTCTAATCAGTCAGGAATTACTTCAGTCCCAGATCTGCTCAGCACCATAAGCAGGTGGGTTTTCGTGCAGCTCGATGTTTCCATAACAATACAGCAGAGCCAATTAAAAGCCAATTAGTCATGGACATTACTTTAAGGTCCAGTACTTTGCAAACTCTCCCCTGTTCAGTGTTCCTGCGCTGGGGCTGCCCATTATGCTGGGGACAAAGGCTCTGGGATGAATGGGGGCTCTTTCCCTGTCTCCATGGAAGCCTTGCCACGCTCTCTCTACACAAACCTTCCCAGGCACCTCCAGCACCGCTTCCCCCTCTGATCTTTGCCCCAAACAAATGTGCTGTTTATTCACTCTTCTTCTCGTTTATGGAGACCCATTTGATGCTGTATGAATACCAATGAGGAAAGAATTAAACCTGTGTTTGAGAATCAGTGAGGATTCCTGCTGCCAGCTCTTCCTCAAATCCCCTTAACTCACACCTGCTGGAAAAGATTTTCATGATACTTGAACACTCTCCATGTTTTATAGGTTAAAATCTTAACCAACTCCCCTACTGCAATAAATATTCACTGTCAGCATCTCTGTGTTATGTGAACTAACTCTAGGATCTGAAACGCAAACAATCTAAATTATACTGCAGCTCAGACCAGAAGAACAATCTGCTCACACACCAGCTACAGTGCTCAAGAAATTCTAAAAGATTCCTAATGAGTAGCAGAAAATCAGCACATTGCAGGGAAGTAAAATGCAATATCCCTGTGAAAGGAATATCCCCAGTAGCTGTCCTGACCTCTGCAGCTCTGTGACACTTCCCAGAGCCCCTGCTCTGGATGTCCAGGCTTAGCAGTGCATTTGATTTGTGCACTACTCTGTGATTATTTCTTCCAGCACTGATGGCTGTCCAGGCTCCTTTCTGGGGACTGCTACTTCCCTGGACTTTACAGGAAATCCAGTTGTTGCTAAGCTAAATAATGCCACGAATTGTGCGTGGAATAAGTCATTTGTTTTTAATGCAGCCAGCCCTACTCGAGGGGCTGAAGTAAGTGCTGGCTTCTCAGCGAGGTTCAGCTCAGCTTCTTCCCTACAGATGTTTTCCAACAGCGCCTTTCATTGCTGTTAAATTCATGATCTTGTTTACTCCTCGACTTTTGCATGCAATAAGGGAACTACCTCTGGTGTGGCTCCTCAGGAGCTGGGAGCAGCTGTGTTAAACAAAAGGCTCTGCAGTTCTGGTGTCCAGAGTGGCCTCAGCTGCTCTGCCCTGCAGCCAAAGTCCCCTTCCAGCTGCAGCTGGATTTACAGGCAGGAAGCACTGACAAGGTTTGGACAGCAAGGTCACGTTACACAACTTGTGTCAGCAGGACCCGTCTGCTAAGTGCTTTAGCTCTCAATTTTTGCTATTTAATGTGTTAAATAAAGGAAATATTCAATATTCACCAGACCAAAACTAATCTATGGGAGAATTTGGAGGGAACTTAATTTACTATAAAAGTCTTGAATGTGGTTTGTTTTCTTCTTCGTGTGGATTCTTTGTGAGCAACACAACAGCTCCTATGAGTTTCTTACTAGGAGTCTTTTAAAATCCTTTATAGTTCTCATTTCAGTAACACTTTATGAAAATAATTTGCATATTATGTATGTTGTGTGAAAAAACCCAAGATTCTTAAAATAAGTTCAGTATCATGTGACACCTTTCAATTCCATAGACCTTTTTTACTATTTTACATGTAAACAGGAGTCACAGAATTAATTTTCTCTGTCAGCTAGATAGTATAATTCCATTTTAATTCCTCTAAAATAGCAATACTGCCTTTTAGTACATCCCTAGGTAGGAGCAAAACTGAATCAAAACAAATACTCCAATCAAAAGACACCAGCAGCTCCAATGGACTCATCATGCCTGTTGTTTCACATTCCATTCTTCTTACCAAAATCAATCTTTTATTGAATTATTAGAAAAGAAATTACGTTATGAGGTTTGTTAGATTTTATTTCGTCTGCAGTAAGAGATTCCAATACACTCAGTGGTTTGTACTGTCTTACATGGTTGGGTAGAACATTTTCAACTCAACTACACAAATACATTGTGAGGTTTTCCCCTAGCACGTGCTACTCCCTTTCTCTGAAGGCACTCCCCCAGTGCTGTCCACTTGGGTAATTACAAATTCCTCAGTCAGCACCACCATTGTCCTTCACAATTAAATTACTGTTTTCAAAATATATTTTGTTGGCACCTTTGAGGAGTCCAATTCCTCAGTTGCATTATTTGATCTGTGTCCCGTCCCTCGAAAGCCATTCCTTTAAAACACATGGATGTGACATCCTCTCACTGACCTCAGACAGAGACAGTTCCAAATGAGGCTGTCAGCAGTGCTGACACCCATTCTGAGATGCTTCTCACCTGCAAGTCCCTGGTTTCCAGGTGTGCCACCATTTCTGGATCATCCTTTTTGACTGCTCAGCTCTGCTTCATCCCACTACTCACTAGACATGGATCAAGCTCCCTGTCATTTCTGAGCCCCAGGCGCTGGGTGCAGCTACCTGTGGCCAGAGTAGACTATCCCATATACAGTTTCTAGAGGTCTTTGAGCTGACCTAAAAGTTACAGGTACTGCTGAGCTCTTCTTATCCAAAGGACAGCTGAAATCCACCTTCCTTTGGTTGCTGGGGAAGCCCCCTCAGGCAGCCCTTGGGGTCGATGGCCCCGTTCTTCAGCAAGTCCCACCAGCTGCATCCCTCCCAAGCTGTTTGTGTGCCGTGCCGGGCACATCTCCGTGTGCCAAACTTCCTGCAAGTCAGCTTTGCTTTGGCCTCTTTCCCAGGTCGGAAAGGGAGCGACCCCAGGTTCCGTGCCGGGGCAGCGTGGAGCAGCAGGAGGGAGCAGCCGTGCCGGGGGGCACACGCAGCGCGTCCGTGGCACCGCGGGACCAGCGCTCGCCCACCGGCATCGCCGACCACGGTACCCAGCCCCAAACCCTGCCTTGCCTCACTCATCTGTAGGACCAGCAGCAGCCAAACTAACAGAGACATTAAACCACCACACCACAAACCAGGCCTAATGAGTCTTGAAATCCTAGACCTACATAAAACCTTGTGTCCCAGATTTCCACTCCTCACTTCCTGCATAATTTTATGTTTAATAAAAGACTGAACTTATCGCTCAGAGCTATGATTTAAAACTGCTTTTTTCCACATGAGTCATGCCACCAAAACTTTTTTCCTGGCTTAAAAAGCATAAAGATTTCATTTCTCTGTAAATGGAAATGCAGAAATAATTTCCGAGGAAACAATTTGCAGTTAACATTCTGTACAGCCACACTCCTTGGAAACCTCCTGGCTGCTCCAGTGACTCTGGACAGGCCCAAACTGTTTAGCACGTGTAGCATCAACAACTGCCATAACCTTGCACACTTTGGCTTCCCTGCAGTGATTTATTATTTTGGGCACATCCAGTTCAAAGATGACAAAAGCACTTATCTGACAATAACTCTGAGTTATAAGGCACCTTTACTGCAGACTGGAGAGCTGTTTGTAGTGAGAAAAAATTGGATTTTAGGTGTGGGGATTTAGGTGGGTGGCAAGCAGCTGCTTGGGAATGTTAAAAATAGTGACAGGTAAATATAGTTAACACTGTTGCATGTTCTTCATCTGGTTAGACTTAGAAAGTAAACCTGCTTTTACAAATGTTTTTATCAAATCACACACTTGGCCAGCTCAAAGGAGAGTTTCCACATGAAATTACACTACCTGTACTTCAAGTACAAACAGCTTTTTAGTATATATAAACTTTCACTTTATATATAATGTTTATATATATAAACATATATATAAACTTTTCATGCAAATAGCTGGTGGGGTTATAGATTTTAAAACGGGGGGAAATGTTCCATCAAGTAAAATAGGATTAGTTAGGCAGAAAAACTCACTCAGAGAGATGAACGAGTAAAAAAATTGTGTACTTGAACAGTAACTGCCCCCCCCAACAGCTGATCCTTCACACTTATCCTTGCCTTAGAGCAACTCAAGGAAGGGAGTTGAGGTAAAACAGCTCCAAGTTACCCACAAGAAAGCACCAAAAGATTCAAGACTCTTAAAATAAGGATCTTTGCTGCAGCTGCCTCAGCCCCTTCCCAAGGATGCTGGGGGACCTTGCCTGGTGTTTCTCTGGGGGTTGAAGCTCTCACTTCTTTCTGGCTCAGGGTTTAACTGGGGGTTCTGGGGGTGCTGCTGAGGGGTCCCTGTTTCCCAGCAGAGGATCAGCTCTTCCGCTCCGTGGAGGGCCAGGCTGCCTCTGACGAGGAGGAGGAGAAGTGGGCAGGTGACCGGGCTCCCCAGCTGGACCACGTGAAGAAGATCCTGGCCAAGCTCCCTTGCTGTGGCAGTGGGTAAGTTTAATTCACTAATTACTGCTGTTTGAGCCCCTTACAAAGGTAATTTCATGACGTGAAGGTCCTGTGGCTGCAGTCAGAAGCCTTTTGCCTATCCTTTGTGGCGTGTGGGGAACAGCCTGCTGGATATTCCCACCAAGCCCTAATTAGCATCAGCTAATTTGTGATGATCACTCATTTGTGATCCGTGCTGCCAGGAGTTCTGCAGGAAAACTGGCTTTTACAAACACAGACCTTCACCATGAGGGTTCACTAACTCTTCCCTTTTGATGATATGTGTAGGTGTGATGAAAAGACGTGGAGAAAGCTGCTGTCTTACCTGGAGGCCACCACCCCTGAGGGCTCTGGGATGGCCCCTGCGGAGCCCACGGGGAAAACCTCCCCCCTCACAGAGCAGCTGGAGCTCCAGGGGCACCCAGAGAAAAAACTGGAAACAAATATGGAAGAGGTAACAGGTGCCAAGCAGAGCGTGGAAGAGTTCTTTATGCATCTTTAGGGAGCTGCATCTACATGTATTTCTATTTCCTTCTGGCCATTCTGCTCTCTGTTGCTGATGTCTCCCATTGTGCTGTAGCTTGTCAGCTCAAACACCTGGTGCTTTCCTCTAACACCTGCATTTCTACTCTGGTTCCTACCCAAATCTGCCTTTGGAGGATGAGATGTACCCCAGGCCCTTCAAACGCTGTCCTTGACTCACTGAGGTTCCTCAGCTATGGATGAAATACTCCCGACATCCTAAGCACCTCTGGGAGCACAGTAACTTTTCAATAAATCCCTCAGGCTGACTGAGACTCCCTGTTTTGGAGTAAATTATCCCATTTACTGTGTCTTTTTCTTGGGCTTACACTGATATATTTATATCATCAATATAATATATCAATATAATATAATAAAGTATATCAATAATATCATAAAATATTACTAAAATCAGTTCTCAGGTTAGCAGCATGTCCAGCTCCCCTTGAGCAGAGGTCATAACCACATTATTTAAAGGCCCAGTGCTGTATCCCAGCAGTCCTGTGGGACCTCACTATTTAAATACTGCAGACTTCAGCCACTGATGGGCACAGATTGAAGTGCCAGCAATCTTTCTATGACATAAAAATAGTGCATTGCTCTGGTCTGCTTTCTCCCAAGCTTGTTCAGTATTTTATACCCCATCTTTAAACAAAGCAGGAAGCTTTCAGTAGTTCTGGAAGGATTCTATGAATCAGTGAAATATTTAAAGTAAGGGTAAAGTATTCAACTTCTTTATGTGTTGCCATCCCTTGTGTTTCAGCAGTATTTCATATACTTTTCTCCCTTGACTAAATTAAATGAAAGAGTTTACTTGTTAGGGAAAAAAACTAAAACCAGAATAAAATCCTGCTTCTGCCTTACACAATGTAATTCAATGACCATTTATCCTTGCAATGTTCTGTAGAGAGACACAAGGGTTCCTTCTCTACTGATTAACATCAGTCCACAGAAGAAAACTACCTGCAGGTAGTGCCAGTTTTCTTCTCCTTTTTTCCCATTGTGAGGTGCTCATCTTCTTCTGCAGCATCATACTGCCCTCTTTTTTTAATCTCTGCTGATGGATATTAGTTCTGTGCAGCTTGTCTGGAAGAGCAGCTTTATTAACAGATGAGTACAAAATTCCAGAAGAAAAATGGAATCTGCTGCTCTTGATTTAGAGGCAAGCAGGGAGGTGAAGAAGACAAAGTTCCAGCTCACTGTGACATGAATTAAATATCTGTAGGATGAATAATTTTGAGCCTGTTAGGAAATTTATTCTTAAGCCCTTTTATATTACCCAGCAGTCAGAGGGGAGGAGTTTGCTGCTACACAGCAGACAAGTAATAAGAAATTCCTGTCAAAAAGGTGACTCTTGTAATCAACAGAAAGCAAATAGGAAGACTGAGGAATGCTCTGTCTCAAGCACCTTGCAAATAAATATATTGGCTTAATAAAGGAACCACCACCACTTTCTCTGAACCTGACAGAAGTACCTTATACATTGCTCTAGATGCTTCTGTTTGTACCTGCTCGGTGTGGAAAATGAGACAATAACAACAAGGCTAACAAGCAACAGGCTCAGCAGGCAAGTGAAGGGCAGCACTCTCAAACACTGATAATTGCTTCAGCATGAGGCTTGTAAAACCAGGGGATGACAGAGTTCTGAGATTTGTCATGGCTAGAAAGTTCTGCTTTCCAACAACCAAACACTTAAAAATAGCTTCTCCTGAAGACAGGGTGGTGACCTGGGGATAATAGAGGAGGAGAGCATGAGTGAAGTCTAAAAACAAAGCATTATGCTGCGAGTGTAGCGTTGCAAAGAAATCCCAATTATTTTCTATACGAGCTTGCATGCAAGCTGCCAGCTTAATTAGAAAGGCAATTAGTTTATGAACTGCCATACAGGGTCAAGTGAGAAGTTCATCCCAATATCTGGAGAAAAGCAAGGAGAAACAGTGGAGAGGGCATCCCCTGCAAGTTCCTCACCTGCTGTCCAGTGCAGCAGGGACAGACACATCCTCTTTTCTCACTGAATGCACAGGTGATAGCTGTGGAGGAGCTGCAAGACAAAGATATGACTGTGGTGAGGGCACACAAATTAGTTATGCTTTATAGAGGGCAACAGGAGTGCAAGAGGGGAGAAAGCTGAAATAGCAATGGTAGTATTTAAATAAAAAATATATAATAAATTTAATATTTCAAATTCCTGACTGACCTGCCTGCATCCAGCGAGGAACGAACTCCCATTGTGCACGAGAGCAAAGCACAGATTTCCTAACAACTCCTGATATTTCACTTTATGCAGCACATTAAAGAAATATACTTCCCTTCAGGAGAATCTTCAGGAGTGACCCCCATTTACCACAAAAGGGGGAAAACTCAGCTTTTGGGCAAGAAAGGGAAAGGTCCAGTGCCTTTAATTTGCTGTGTTTTGTGCAGATGAAAGGCCCCTTGCTTGGGGAGCTGCAGCAGAAGGTGGAGGAGACGGAACTGCTGAAGATGGAGCTGCAGATGTTGGAGACGGAGAGGGTTCGGCTGTCCCTGGTGGAGGAGAAGCTCATGGATGTTCTGCAGCTTCTTCAACAGCTCCGAGACTTGGTATGGTGAGAAAGCAGTCCTGGGACTGAAAAGTGGGTTTTGTAGTGTCCTTTCCAAACTAAAAATTATATTAATCCCTTCTTAAGTACAAAATCCTTTACACCAGGACAGACTTTTACATGTGTTTGCCCTGGGAACTGCCTGGTGGTTGCAGAAAGCTTTTAGACTCCTTTGACTGGCTTTCTAAAAGCCTAGAGATCTCCTTGGAGCTGAATCTTCAAGCTCATTACCCTCTAACCCAAAATTTAGGGAAAATGAAGAAAACAAAGAAGTGAGTAATCAGGAAGACCCCAGAATATGTATTTTGCCTTCTAGAACAGGACCTTTGTTTAACTGCATCCTAATGTAACTCTGAGTCAGCATCAAAGGGATAAAACTCCCAGGAGACTTTAGCAAGAATCCCCTAAATCCCTGGTGGGATATACCTGAGACAAAAGGAACCTTATCCATCAGAACTGATGGGTTTAGGTGTCACTTCTCCAGCATATTCACCTTCATGTCTGAAATATCCCAGGCACCTCATTTGCAACAGAACCTCCCACCAAGCAGTGTCTGTCCAAAGGCACATACACATCCTGTCAGGACCAATAAAACCTCACACTGTGCTGCTGAGGCCATGTGAAATCCTCAAACTGCTTCCCACTCTGCCCAGTCCCCACTGGGGCAGCCAAGCAGGTGGAAGAGGTCCAGAGTCAGGGAGCAAGGCCAGCTCTGCCTGGAGGGAACAGCATCTTCCTCCCAGAACTGCTTCCTTCCATTTCCACTTCTTGAAGTTTTAGCAAGAACAACCTGTCCCTGCAGATACAGGCTCTCTAAGTGCTAATTAAACTGATTGCAAGACCATCTCCCAGAAAGCACACCAGTGTCTTGACAGCAAATTAGGAGAGTTTGCTTTTCCAGGCTCATTATGTAATGTCCCACCAGATTCTTTATGTAAAACCACCACTGAGAGAGCCCATCCAAAGCCTGAGTAGTTTTTACAGGGCTCTCACTTTGGCTAATGTTTATTACATCTCCAGATCCAGCAGTGGCTCTGCCACAGGACATTTGCACTGTCCTTCAGCTGGGTCTGAGAAGATCCTTTCTAAAATACCCCCAGGTCCAGTTCACCTTCCCCACAGACCTGGCAGAGGACTCAAAAAGCTTTTGCTCTGCTTACCCTCCTTGCCACCTACAGTTGTTTGGGCACACGCTCTGCAAAATTCTGTATTTTCCACAGCCAAATTAAGGAATTACAACCCTCTATAAACTGCTGTTTGAGCAAGGTCTAAGATAAAATGCTTGAGAATAAAGCAAATATCGAGTCTTGGGTTAATCAGGATTCAGTGCCATTTTGGTTCAGCTTTCAAATGTAAATACCCTGCACACAGGTTCTGTTGCATGTCTTTGAACTGGTGAAGGACATGTTTGTGCCATCATGTTGTTTTGTTTTTTAAAGAACATATCAAAGCGAGCCCTGGGGAAAATCCTGCTGAGCACTTTGGAATCCTGCCGTGACCCCCAACCTGGTAAGAAAATATATCATGTGTAAAGACCAACAAGCAGGAAAAGTGTCCTTTTGGGGAAGACACTGGATAATACACAGATGGGTAGGAAAAGGATATTTCAAATCCTGGGGTACAGGTTAGGGAGAAGGAAGTAGTTTGCAAGAAGATTACCTATAGAAAGTGATGCTTTCTAGTCTGTGACACACCAAAACCACATCTAGGGTGCTTTTTTAGCCAAATTTTAATTAAAATGTGGCCTTTGGGGGTAATTCAGTGTCCTACAAATGTTTGTAGAGTTTCATGGATACGAGGAAGTGGAAAAATGGCCGAGTGTGTAATGCAGCTATTTCTCAGCTTTGCTCCCCCAGTGTGTTGTGTTCCTCTGCTGCAACACAAGATTTACACACCAGAACAGTTCTGTACAGAAAGCACATCAAACCTGCACTCCTCTAATGACAGCATTTCATGTTCCTTGTGTGAAAACTAAACCTGCAGACTCCTGTCCCTTACAATGGTCTGGAGCTGCCTTTGCAGGAGCCGTGCAGGGATCACAGCCCCAGGGCTTTGGTTTGATTACTTTGTTCTATTAGCAGAACATTTGTACTTACCTCCAAGAAATGAACACCCTGTCCCAGGAACATAGCTTGGAGGTGCTTTTAACAGGCAGGCAGTAGTCAAAGACAAGATTAGAAAAGACCAGATGTGGCCTGGGGGCTCGGTTTTGGAGATTATTTACAGGGATTCAGGGAGAGTAGCATGGAACCCTTCTGGGGTTTGCAGTTTCAAAGCCTGTTTTTCCTTGTGCCCAGCAATCCAGGGCACAGGCAGCCCAGAGCCAAGCTCTGCTCTTCAGCTGCAGAGGGAGCAGAGAAAAGAGGGCAAGGACAGACCTTTGTAGGCTCCAGGACACCAGTACAGAGAGAAACTACAGCTGAGCTGTAGGTTTGATGTTCTCCTGGGAGAACAGAAGAGGAGACTGTTTGTATCCTCAGCACAGTGCCCAAAAGGTACAGCCAATTATCCTGCACAGGAACAGGGGCTCCAAGGGATGCTGCTCAAAGAAAATTCCTCCCTTTGGAGCAGCTCAGCTCCCTAAAACTCCAGCAGGTGTGGCTCTGTCCATTCTGCATCACCACTGCCACGAACAGCTCCCCTTCTCTGCTTCCCACTGTCTGGCTGTGCACTGCGTGAGAGTTAAGCAGCTTTCCTAAGTTTCTGTAATCAAACAAGCCAAAATGGATGGTTGGGTGGGCAGTTGTGATATGAAAGTCTTTGTTCACACAAGTATGTGAGACCTCAGTGGGCAGGGAATGAAGCCAGAGAACTGACAGAGAAGACAGCTGAACCCAGTTCTGCTCACGTTTTTTATGGACAGGAATTCACTGTTTGCTCACAAAATTTAGACATTTTATGATAACCACTTGAAATGGCACCTGTGAAGAAAAGAGCTTGTTCATGATTGTGAAACTGCAACTTCCTTACTTTGTTCAAGTGCTAACGTTTGCCATTTTCCTTCCCAAGGCAAAGCCCAGCTGTTCGAAGTGCTGGACACCCTTCAGCAGGAGCTGGCAGCCTGTGAACTGTTGCACAGGCAGCCCATGGAGCAGGCTCAGAGCCCACGGTCCCTGTCCAACCCTCTGGTGATCTCCTGCTGAGCCCAACCAGCCCCTGAGCAGCTGGAAGGAGGAATGAAGGGCATTTGTCCAGCTCAGCCACGCCTGGACTGGCCAGGAGCAAGGATTGACCCAAAGGAAGAGCACAGCCCCTTGGCTGAGCACAGCCCTGCCTTACCTGGACTGCAAATCCCAGCTCTGGGGGTGCCCCTGGGACTGGACTGGTACCAAACTGTGCCCACCACCCTCCCCTGAGCCACACAGATTTACAGCCCTGGCTGTGCAGGGGCTGGGCACAGGTTGCAGCCTTTGTGGCAGCCCCACTCCAAAGCCAAGGCAGCCTGTGTTATCCCTGGATTTGTTATCCAACAAGTGACAAACTGAATGATAAACACACCCAGGAGTGTGTGCCAGCAGTGCAGGTTTTGAGGGCTCTGTATTTCTCACTCAATTATTCACCTTATTTAACTCTGAAGCTAGATTTTTTATTGCTCTGCTGAGTTTTATATTTGCAGTTATAGAGATGCCTTAGGAATATGCAGCAGCCTTTCCTGACAACAGTCAGATTTCACATAAAAAGTTAAATTTAAATGCTTGAAGAAGGTCCAAAGCAATCTTGTTCCCAGGCTCTCAGGGAAGGAAGGGCTGAAAAATTCACTTTGCTGCCGTTTTGTGTTAGCAAACAACTCGTGCAGTGCACAAGTGAGTTCTCAAGTTTAATTTCCCTCAATGCAACTGCAGAGACACAAAGTTAGGCCCCACATGCAGGCCAATTAATGTAAAAAGCTGGGCCTAATCATGGTGCCATGGAACGTTTTAGTCAACAATAAAATAATTCCCAGGGCAAAAGTAAAAAAAGAGGTTCCTTCCCTTCCAAGGTGCTTTTGCTGTGTCATTCACCTGTCAAACACAGAAGCTAAAGAGGCAGAGCTCCTAAAAGAGCCAGCTGGATTTATGTGACTGAGAAGGTGCACTGTGGATCTTTTAAGAATGTGAAATGATTTGCCTGAGATAATGCCAGCAATGAAATAAGACCATTCAACTGTGCACGTATGTATTTTTCCCAGGGAAATGGTTTTCTTACAGGAATAAGGTCCACAATGCAAGATGGGGAATAAGATTTCCATTCCTTTCCATTCAGAACATGCTGTGTAGCTCACACACACCCCATTAAAAATGGTGGCACAATTGAGCCACATTGGTAACGAAAATTTGTATTATTTTCATTTTAAAGGCGAGAAAAAAAGGTGTTATGCAAGCAATGAAACAAACTCTGTTCAGTGGTGTTTTACCTCGTTGGTTTTTTTGTGTTTTGGGGTTTTTTGTGGTTTAGCAGAAGAAGATTTTAAGAATAGCTATATATTGTTAATGTACATTTTTCTTACAGATACCTTAGACAGGACATATATACATAGAGCAATATTCACCCTCTGAGAAAGAAAACTGTCTATAAATGCTAAATATATTACTAACAAAATACCAGAGCATAATATACTATTACTTAGTATATACTGAGGCATATGCTAACATTATATCCATCAGAAACCAGCCTCTAAATGTGCCACAGGTAAAAGCTGAAATGAGCTGAAGTTGGATCCCTGCTTGGGTTCATTTGCTAAAAACCCCATGAAGCATCAGCTCTTGTTTTGTGCAGCTCTCTCAGACTTTCCCAGGAATATTGCAGGGGTCTAAGGAGGGAAAATGCCAGGGAATTATGAAATAAGCCTGATCTGTGTGCACAGCTGGCAGGTGAGACACTCAGGAGCAGGGTTATAATGCAGGGACACACCTGGTTGTGGATCCTCATTTACTGCAGGATTCTTGGAACATTTGGATTTGTAACCATTTGGACCCTTTTTCCTGTTCCCATGTCCCCCAAACCCAGCAGTCTGTTTCTCACAGACTTTGCATTTCCTCAGATCCCCACAAACTCACTTGCTGGGTTCATTAGTTTTCTGTTAAACCCACAAGCTGGCCCTAAAAGGAAGCTTGGATATTTTCTCCCCTGACCTGCACCACGTTTCCACAAAACAACCTTTCTGATTTGACTTCATCCTCAATGTCCCTTCCCCTTGGCATATTTCCCCTTGGCATATAATTCCCCTTCCCATTTGGCATATTTCTCCCTGGGGTAACCTCTGAGGGGCTCACACTTCCAGCACAAGTTACATTTTTTGAGGAGAGGTTTCCTCCTCCTGTTCTTTTTTACTTTATAGGAGGTATTAACCATTAGTAAATTAAAGTCCACCTGATCTGTAAAGTTATTTAACAGTTGTCCCATTTGTTTCCACTGAAGCTCTCTCTGGAGTATTTGGCAGTGAGGACTCATCACAGATGTTACACTGAGTCACAGAATTTTTGCAGCAAATCAAAGTGTGGCCTTCTCCAGCCGGGGCTGCTCCAAGGGGTTCAGTACATCTGTGCACCCTTTGGAAGAAAAAAACCCTTGGCACCAGCATTTGCTGGAATTAAAACTCCTCCCTTTCATCCTACTGTCCTTTAATCTATTACCTGGTGCACTGCAGCGATGAAAGGAGCTGGGATTAGGAAGAAAGGAACCTTTTAAACAGTGCTGCATAAAATGGAATTGCTCGGTGTGAGAGTGACACTGAACCTTCCCAGTGTGTGTGTGACACGTTGCAGTACCAGCCACAGGGTCTCTCTCACATTTATCATTTCATGGAGTTTCAGACACTGAATCCTTTAGTATTTATGCTGTCTCATTTTCTTAATAATTTTATGTATAGTTCCCCAAAATACGAAAGCTATAGAATGTGTTTCTTAGGGTGAAATTAAATTACAATCACCCTTGTGTCCTTAACTACACTTTAGTTTCAAAAGACTGGGATTTTCAGAGGTCTTGGGTTTCTATTCTACTTTTCTGTCTCTTCTTTTTGCCTCAGCATGCCAAAATAGCTCAACTTCATTTTTCCCCCTCAACTTTTTTCAAATTACCTTGAGGCTGAAAGCATCAGACCCCACACCTGGTCTGAGGTACCCATAGAAGAGCTCAGCTTAGCAAAGCAAAACGTCCTTGTTTTATGCAGCTCACTCACTTCTTCACTTAGAAGGGGTGTCTGCATTACAGCAAACTTCCCTGAAGTGAGACTCACTTCTTAAATGACATTATTTCCTAAAATGCTCATATTCTTCTGAACTGTAACCATTTCAGATTCTCTGTCTGGAGAATTGCCTGCTCCTAGACTTGATCCCCCACCCGTTTCCAGACTGTAGAACAAAGGAAGAGAAGGAAAAAGCTCAGAGGAATTCTAGAATTCCTAACTGGAGTTTTAGACCCAGTCACCAGCTGGACAGCAAATTCAATTCATGGCCATTTTCCCTCCTGCCAATACAGCTGCATTTTTGTCTAATGAGACTCCCAAAAGGATAACAGAGTGTCAGAATCAGTAGGAAAAGGTCTCCTTGAATTCCTACCTCTGCCAAACCCTGCAGCACAGAATACAGACAGCTGTTTGTTTTTAACTTCGGTGATAGCCTAGGAATAAACCAGAATTAACTCTGCATGAAGAGAAGGCTTTGGGGAGACCTTAGAGCCCCTTCCAGTGCCTAAAGGGGGCTCACACAGAGGCTGGAGAGGGCTTTTCATGAAGGTGTGGGGGGATAGGGCAAGGGGGGATGGCTTTAAGCTGAGAGTAGGGTTAGATGGGATAATGGGAAGAAATCCTTTACTGTAAGGGTGGAGAGGCACTGGAATAGATTGTCCAGAGAGGTTGTGGATTCCCCTGGGAATGTCCCAGGCTGCGTTGGAGGGGGCTTGGAGCAACCTGGGATAGTGGAAGGTGTTCCTGCCATGGCAGGGGGTGGGACTGGATGGGCTTTAAGGTCCTTCCAACACCAACCATCCTGCAATTCCATGAATATTCCTAGTCCTGCAATGCTCCTACTCGGGGTGTAACTGCAGCTCATCCTCGCTGCAGGGATGAGCAGCACCAGCTCTGCACTCCAGGCAGCTTTACCTGGGTCACAGTGGGCAGGACTCAAACCCCACAGGGTTCCCTGGCGTGCAGAAACCAAATTACATTATAAATTACTGGTTTATGGTTCTGCCTCAAAGAGCTGTGAGATAACTTATCTCTGTCAAGGAGTAAACAAGGATTGTAGGATGACATTGAAAAATTATCAGTATTCAAGTGGTTTCACCCACGGGCACCCTGCAAAGCAGAAAGGTTGTAAGAGCTGAGGGTTTGAGTATTATAGTTTGAGATAATTTCTGTACTTCAAGGTTTTATTGTTTGATAGCCTTGGTTTTGCTGATTGCTTCTCATTGATCTTTTTTTTCACAATTACAAGTGGAAAAATGGTCTCTAACAAAGGCAAAGTCCAGCCTTTTGTGAGGAATTTTCTACCTCTTAAGGTTGCCCAAAACAGATAAAGAAAAAAAAGAGAGACAATATGTGGAGGCTGATACAATTTGACTTAAAATACCATTTAGATAAAAAATGTTATTTTTAAATAAAGAACATGCCATACCCATGGGAGGATTTTTTCTGTTTTTAAACTGATTGTGGAGGTCAAATCCATTGCATGGGCAGTGCTAGCCCAGCACTCAGCAGGACAAGTTGCTTTCCTGTCAGCCTCTGCAGCTCCACCAGCAGAGATCAGCTCTGGGGACAGCAGAAGTCAGAACAGCATCTAATTGCTTATGAGCCAACATCTGTCATGCCCAGGGCTGAGACACACCACTGACTCATCTACCAAAGGATTGATAGTCACCCAAAAATGTCACCAGCTTTTCGGAGTCATTTGAAAGTCGCTCAGGAATGGGCTCAGCTTTTCAGCATCATTTTCTGCTGGGGCTTGCTCCGAGCCCTGCCATGGCCAGCATGGAGCTGCCATGGAAACCATTTCTGGGTCACCTTCACACAGCAGAGCAGGGAAAGCAGCCCCTCACCAGCCCCTCACCAGCCCCACCACTGGAGCACACTCCTTGGGATGAGGGTTGCAGCAGCAGCTTCCCATTTCTGACATGAATGTGCCACAAACAAACAGACACCATCTCCCCATGGGCATGGGGAGGAGCAGCCCATGCAGGCTCGAACTCTGCTGTTCCCCTTGGAGTCACTGAGGAGGGAAGCAAAATGATTGCCTGCTCCTCTGCATCCATTTGTAATGGAAATGTAAGAGCTTGGGTCACACTGGCTGTGTGGGGAACATCAGCAGCTCTGAGAGAAGATACCAAGAGGGACCATGCAGCTGGAGCTGCCTTCCCACATCTGACTGGAGCTACATACAAATAAAACTGAGAGAAGCAAGATTCAAGTCACTAAATCAGATTTAAGGAGTTATTGAACTGAACAGCAATATATTGAGGGGAGAGAGGAAAGAGACAGGAGGAGTTTCAAATCCTGAAACACAGAAATATTTCAGGACATAAGTGGTAAATAACTACAAGGATGATTCTCCTCTGTTCAGAAAACACCAAGGAATAACTGATACAGGAAGAAGAAACTTAATTTTCACAGCAGCTGTTAGTGAACACTAACCTTAACTATGAAATCAGGATGTCCAGATCTGCAAAGGAAGTGTCCTTTCTGGAAAGGGAACATAGGAAGAAAGATAAATTTTTCATATTAAATTGATAAACCTGGAAATTTTCATACTGTGGTGATAATTTTAACCACAATGAGTTGCTCTCAAGAGCTAAAATCTGAATTTATACTGCAGCTCTTCTAGTTTATGTGCAGGGCACAGTCCTCCATCCCAACAGCCACAAGTGTCATTTTTTATAGCTATCATTTGTTTCCTTTTTTTGCAACTCTACAGTTTGTTGTGTGCCTTCTCCCCAATCAAGAATAAATCCTGCATCCAGCAACCACCATTTCACAAAAGGAAATTGTTTCAAGTCACAGTAGACTGACCTCAGCCTACACCATTATTTCATTCCCTGCACAAGTCATTCCCAAACTCCCGAGAGCCAGGCATGGCCAAGATCACAAACAATCGAAAAGTACAGGAAGAGAGGAAAAAAAATAGGGCTGAGACTCAAAAATAAATCATATTTGACACTTTGGAGTCTGCAGAAAAGGAGATTCTACTGACAAGAACTGTAAGAGGAAAAACTCTCTGGAATAAGTAGGAGAAATCTGCATCCCTGCATTGCCAGGAAGTCATTCTTTGACAAAACAAATCTTTGAGTTCACTTAAACTGTTCCACTGAATCCCATTGTGTGATGGAAAAAACCCCAATGTCATGAGAATTGAACCTGGTTTATAATGCACAGGCCTTTAAAACCTTGGTTGTCTTTATTCTTTTGCTCATGCAAGAAAAGAGCAACTCCAAGCTTGCTAATCTGTTCCTATTTTTTAAGGAAAAAGGGAGCTTAGAACTAAAAAGCAGGAAGGCTTTTCAGATCTTACAGGACATTTGACGTTGCCTTATAATCAGAAACAGACTTAATTACAAAAATCAGCACACAGGTCCATAAACTACTGCTACTAAAAATGGGAAGGACTAATTCCAGGAATTTGTATGAAATCTCTGGAAATTCCTCGTTACAGATTCACTTTGCTCCTGCACAGATGAATAAACACCACACATAGTTTGAAAGCTGCATCTGCTGTTGAATGATAACGTTATGGAGACCTGGTCATAACTTCTGCTGAAAATAAACAGTTGGAGATGTCTGAAGGACAGTGAGATTGTAGTTGAGGCTAAGACTGGCTCATAAATTGTCACACAAGCAAATAGCAAATATAAGTCACATTTTTCTTTCTTTCTTCTCTATCACTCCTGGTCCAGCCACTGCCACATAAAAATTTCCATACAAATTGCAGCAGGTATGGACACAGAAATGCTGATAAGTCACCTCACGGCCCTACTGCAACCACGTTACAGTGCAAGAGTGCTAAACAGACCCCAAAAAACTCTTGGAAGTACTTCACACAATTATGAGAAGAGAAACTACCTTGGTGCAGAGGGATCAATCCCTGCCCACCTCAAAGCAGTGAGGTTGTGAGTGCACAAGTGTGTGCAGGGGCTTTGGGGGCATCCGAAACCAGGGCCACCCTAAAAGTTCCCTCAGCTTGTGTGAAAAAAGATATGATTTGTTTGCAATAATAAAAAAAAATATCTGTCTTGAATAATAAGGAGGGAAAATTTTATTTCTGTTCAGAAAGTTTAAAAAAAAAAATCAAGAGGAAAAAAATCAAAGTTACCAGACAACAGAGGAGAAAATGATGTCACCACTTCAACAGAGTTGACACTACAAAGAATCCAGTCTGGCAAGTGAGTGTGCCCTTCCCAAAGGGTGAAATTAATGCTGCCCACGGCAGCGATTGCTAAGCACATCATTATGGAAATTGGGAGCTCACAGCAGGAGCTGGGAGTCTCAGAAAGGTGGAAAATCAATACAGTGCACGCTGGGGCGAAGAATGGCTCCAGCAGAGTGACCTTAGAAGGCGTGGGGAGGTGGGGACAGGCAGAAGGGGAGCACAGGGGAGGCTCCAGGGGACACGGTGAGTGCAGGACAGCAGAGCCAGGCTGTCCCCTTGCTCTGGGGCTCCCCAGAACTTCAGCCTGGCTGTGGTTCTGAGGAATAAAAGTAAGAATTATTGACCTGTGCTTAATGGGCAGCTATTTAACAGTAGTGCTACGTGTTGATTTGAGAGGAGAAGTAGAGGCCATGGAAACCACCCAGCAGGACAGAAAAGAATTCCATGATGGATCTGTCAGGAGCCTGGGCTGTGGCTCTGCCCTGCAGAGAGTGACAAGGACCGAGCAGGTGAAGTCCTGGAGGGGCAGGGGAGGAGGAGGTGATCTATCAGTCCTTTCACACAGCTGGAGGAAGGACAAACTTGGCAAGCAGAACAGGAATTTTCCAGTGAAATACTTTGGCCAGAGAAAGTGCATTTCATCCAGCTGAACTTTATTTTGTTGGTATAAATTGCTCCAAGAGCTCTGCAGGATAACCAGCACTCCAGGGGCATGGTTCTCACCCAGGAGGGGCAAGATGGAATATGACTGAGGAGGGACTTAACTCTGGCCTCCCACATCATCATGAATTCCCTGCCCACTGCACTACTGACCTGCTGGGTTCTCTTTAATCTTCCCTGCTGGAGCTGCTCCACTTTGCATAAATAACTGCATTTTATGCAGAGCAAGGAATTAAACCCAGTGCTGCCATATCCTGAATGAAAGCCCTGACCAATGGGGCATCCACCTCAACTTTACATCCACCAGTTTAAATCTGCTTTTGAATAAAGTATAAGTTATCTAAATCAGATCAAACAACTCCAATCTGAAATAATTAGATCGTTAAAATTATCTTCTTACTGTTTCAAATATTTTAAAATACTTCTACCTCTCACTCACTTAATGCCAGTCTGGTTTAGATTTCCTCTTACCTGTGGTTTACATGGGGGGGCTTTAGGGTTAAAGCACAGTAAACATCCTTTAAAATATCTATCTGTATAGAAATGCAACTTATTTAGACAGATTTTTCCTTCTCATCAAGAACTACATACCTATAGAATTATGATAAATGCTACAACCATTTTAAAAAGCTTCTGATTTTCAGTATTTCCCTTTTGCAACTCAAAACTTTAAATTCAGACTCCCAGCAAGAACATTGACCTTCACCTCATCTAATAAATGTAAATCTCCAGCACTTCTGATCAAAGAAAGTTGTATAGATTCTTACATGCTAAAATATAGTAAAAAAAAAAAAAAAGGAGAAAGAAAGTAGCAGACAAGCTGTAATTTAAAATCAACCTAAGAAATTTTTCACAGGGTTAATGAAAGAGCCAAAATCTTTGACTTGCCTTTCTAACCAAGGGAAACACAATCAGTGTTATTAAAAAAAAAAAAAAAAAGTAAAGCTGACAGCTTTTCTGTAGTCATGAACCCTGAGCACTGTCCTTCAGCTGGAGCAGCTGAGGGGGCACAAACAGCCAAGGAAGAGGCAATGACTGAGCGATTTCAGAGCTGTGCATAGGGAGAGCTGCTGAGTAGAGAAGTTTCCTCTCATTCCAGGCTCTGGTTTCCCCACTAGAGACAGAGCTTCTATGGCTGTGCTGTGCCTGTCAGCGTGGAGAGAATGCCACCACGAGTGGCACTGCAGGACAACATCCAACCACCAGGATTTATCAAAACTGAGGAGGAAATAAATTGTAAATGACCTCCAACCAGCTCCATTGAATGTAGGAAGTTTCCCTGAACACAGGCATCAACACTGGGCTAGAGATGCCAAATGAGGGCAAAGAGATCATTAGATAATGCAGGAAGAGGCTTGCAGCATCTTTTAATGAATGTGCAATTCTCCTCAGAGGAACTGCTGCTTATTTATACCCTGCTGTAAGTGACCATGTGATTAATTCAGCTGCCAGCTTGATAAAACTGACTCTCCAAACTGTTTGTATATCAGCATGCAGTGATAGGAAATAATAGGATTAGCACAGCAGCATTTTCAGCTCTTGAGATTTTATCGCAGGTCCCACTATATAAAGGATTTCCTTCAGAACCCAAGGCACATGATCAGCTTTCATTAGCAATCTGTAGCCTTAAGGACCTGGAGCAGAACTTGGCAAAATGTGAACTTTAATGGCTCAAAGTATCAAGCCCATCAAAAGAAAAAAGAAAAAAATTAAATATCCTAGATTGCTTTGAAATGCCAATACCATGGTTTTGAGGATGCAGTGCAAGAACTGCACACTGGGGTTGGCAATAATGTTATCTCACATCCTGCAGCAAACTCTGTGTGGCTGCAGAGTTGCAGATGGCTCAGGACTGTCCTCCCAGCCCCACGACATCTCTGCACTCTGACATCTCCTCATGGGGCAGCTGGGCTGGGCATTCCCGACAGTCCGGCTGCTGGGCAGCAGGAATTCAGCAGAACAGGATTCGACCTGTCTGCATTCTGGGGCTCTCCATGTGTGATCAGGGGTCTGGGCAAACTCTCCTGCAGTTCACTGTGCACAACAAACAGCTGGGCACATCTGCAAGGGTGTAAATACAGCTTTAGTGGGGCAGGAGCAATGGGGCTGGAGCTGCTCTCACTGGGGAAAGTGAATTCACCACTGGATATACATCCAGAGTCAACTGGTTTATTTCAAAACCCATGAAGCCACAGCTTTGTAAAGGACACTATAAAAATAACCATTTTGTCAGTTATAGACAGTGAGGGGAATTCTACAGCGAGTTCCCATGGTAAACTCATCTCCTGGGCTTTCCCAATGTGGTCCTTTATGTCAGGCACTAATTAATGTCTAATTGATCTTTCCAAGAAGAACTGATCAGTGTGGCCATAAAGTTCAACGCCCTGCCTTCTACATTTCCAGCTCTTCAAGCAGAAAATAGCAGAGCTTTAGCTAAAGGGGTTGAAGGCTGATTTTTTTTGTCACCACACTCCTTAAACAAGGACGACACCACAACACTCAGTGCTGAATAATCTCATGCATTTCACAATCCTACTACAGCTGCTATGCAATAAATTGGTAAAGATGCTTAAACATCTTTTGCAGGCTTGCCTGAATAGCTGGCAGAGCGTTGGAACAAGGTGCATTCATGGATAGCTCTTTGTCACACTGGGAATTCAACAAACAATGGCCCAAACAGCCGGATGAGAGCAGCGAAACAATCAGGGACTGAGGATACCACATCCAACCATTCATACCAGGAGAGGAGGGGCTGTTCTGGACTGTCTTTAGTCTGGTCCAAGCACTGAACCTCCATTAGCACCATTCACAGGTGTTTCCAGAGTGAATATTGCAATTTAATTTAATATAAAAGGCATTCATGGAAAATAGAGAGCAGGAGATTTGCTCTGAAAGCTCAATCCCAATCCTAAATAAAACATTCCCATGAATGCAGTGTTGTGTTGTGTCTGACTGCAGCACTGTATTGTATCTTTAATGACGGTGACTGTGCATAAAGAGCTAGAAAAAGAGCTGCTTTTCCTTAGAGCAAAGCAAGCAAGGCAGAGAGGGGCACAGAGCCTCCAGTTTGCCCAGCCCAGGACAGTGTGAATCCAAACTGACCATGAATATTTTCATTACCAGGCTCAAAACCCTCCGAGTTCCATAAAACACGAACAGGTGCTTTTAGCCATCTGATTTAGAACAGATCACTTAATACACACATTGTGTACCTCGGCTATATTTGTATCTTGGAGACAATGGAAAATAATATCTGAAAAAGAACACAACATTTCGTTCTTTCAGGCAATTCTTTTGAACCGAGAAATTATAGCTTAAGGGGTGATTCAGTGGTGCTCAGCATTTAAGAACAAAATAACTTGGATGACACCTAGTGGGAAAATAAGCAATCACGGGGTGCAGCTCTGAATGGGGAAAACGGCAAAGAGGAGGAAGTTCTCCATGAGAACAGGCGGGAGGAGAGAGAATTTCTTGAATAAATGGGTGGAGTACAATTTAGGAGAAGAATTTCCTAAATGACAAGACTTTATCTGCCTGTGGAATAATTTGAGGAAATGGGATTTTTGATTTGACAGAGGCAAAGCTACATTAGGCAAAACCATGATAAATGTGCGGCAGGAAAGAATATGGACAGGAGGAAACTCTGAGTCCTCCTGGGTATAAATACTCAGAAGGCTTTGGCCAGTTCTGCAGAGTGAAGTAGGCAAAAGGAACATTTCGGCCCTTGGGCAACACTAACCCCTGGTTTGAGAGAAACCACAGTTTTTCTTTAATTCCTCTCTGCCGGCAATATTCCTTGACATGAGAATGAATTTCATGATTGATCTTTTTTTATCCCTCTTCTCGCTTATTTGTATAATTCATTAATTACCAGTGACTCACATCCAATTACAAAGATCTATTTTGGTTAGTCTGCTCTCACCAGGCTCTTTGAAAGTACAAAAGAACAGACTGAATCAAGGTGAGAGATTTTAAATGAGGAGCACTTCTACTGCCCATTGACAGTGTGAGTGGCCAGTTTTTTCTGCATTGGAAATGGAAACAGTGCTTGAGAAAACTTCTGCCTTTTTAGGTCAAGAACAGGTCATTGACAGCAATAAATGACTGTAACTTCTTAAAAGTGACTAGAAAAGATAATGGCATCTTCTGCCTGAATTTGCTCTCAGCAGGTCACGCGTTTGATCTGCACATTTATCTCCAGCTTGCAGCTTTTATTCTTAACCACAAGGAAAGCAGTAATCTCCCCTCAGCCCTTTTCCTCCCTGAATAAGCAGGCACGGCCCCCACGGAACTCACTGGAAAAGTCAAGGCCTCCAAAGAAAGCCAATCCAGAGAAAGGGGCTTTCAGGGGGTGAGGTGAGGGGAGAGGGGCTGTTTGGGAAACAGAGTGTCCAGAAATCCCTCTCCACTGAGAGGAGGCAGAGCCTCTCCCGTTCACAAAAACTTCAAATGGATTCTCTCTGTGGAAAAAATACTTTCATACCCTAACAAGATTATAGCAGATTATAACTTCTTTTTTTTTTTTCAAATTGGGTCTTAATAAATCCTCTTAAATGAAGAATCCTCATTTGGCCTACAAAAAGCTATAGTCCTAAAATCATAAAGGCAAATGCCTGGTGCTTCTGCCAGATATTCCCTGCACATCCTCCCCTCCACAGGGAGCTGGAGCACTGGCCAGGGCCCCATCGTGTGGGACAGGTCTGGGGACTCAGCATGAGCAGCCACCTCTGCCACCAGCGGGGACACCTGGAGGAACGTGGGACCAACTTTGTGAGGATAGCACAGAGTCTGAGTGGGTTCTGGGGGATTCCAAATGTCCAGCACCTGTTCCAACGCAAAAGGACACAGCATTTGATCTCATTCTGTAACAGGAAGGTTTTGATTCTGTGTGGCAGCGTTCCTCAAGACACATGGCACAGATCGGGTGGGCACGGGGGCAGACAGACATTCATGAAATCCATGGCCTCGGGATGTACTTTCCAAAAGCAGTGAAACAATCCCGACGATAGAAGGACCTCCCTGTTATCAGCAGTCCACTCACAGGTCCAGCCATTCAACATCTGACAGGCAGATGAGCCACTCACTCCAACAAGGGAGGAATCGCTCTCCTCAACTCATAGAAAAGATCAAAATTCCAACGGGGTTTGAAGTATTTTTGTCTTTTCCCCTGGCACTGTCTGAATTGCCTTTTCAAATGCTAAAGAGCAGAGATACACACTGAGGCATTTTCTTAAGGAAGCTCCTCGTAACTCATTAGACCCAATGAAGAAAAGCTCTTTAAAAATAAGTAAGAATTAGACAACAAGAGCTGCTATCAGAACAATTTATACATCAGAAACTTCCTGTCCTCCCAGGAACACCATGTTACAAAGAAAGGACAGCTCAGAAACACAGCTCTGCTGCACATCTGCAACATCAAAACCTCACCTAGGCTTTGTTTCCAAAACCAGAACAGACTCCAAGCCTGTCCCCAAAACAACACTATACAGAGCTGGCCTGAACAGATTTTATTTAAGCAGTGAGAAGTCAGATATCAAACAAACCTGGCTGACTAATACAGAAAAACTCAATTTCACAGTTTAACTTCAGCTCCCTCATCCGCTGACGCTTGTGTTTGTCAGCACCTCAGGCCCAAACTAACTTTTATACCTGGAGATTTTTACAACTGAGTTAAAAAACCCCACTTAATTTCAGATGAGTTTTTCCAGATACTGTCAGATGCAATAGGAAAAAATACATTAGGAATAAACCAAAAATCCCAAAGCATTTCCTCTTGTCTGCAGCAAACACAAGGCCCTCCCCGAGCACTGTCTGCCACGGCACAACCATAAACAGCAGCTTCCTCTGGGATGCTGTCCTATCCTGCACAGGAAAAAGCTCATCTTCTCTGCCACACTTCCTTGGTGACTCTTTGAGCAGCCAGCCTGCACTGCCATCCACGCTCCAGCACTTCACCAAGCACAGGGAAAGGGATCAAGAAGGATCAAACAGGGTAAGTGTCAGCCAGTCACCTCCCCAACCCTCCCTTCTGCATTTTTGCCACAGTTTGTGTTTCTGTTTGAGTTTGGGTTTCTTGCTGTTTCTATATTAAATCAGAAGAGATCATCTTTTCCATAAATATCACTTAACTTTTTTTAGCCAGATGACATAGTCTGTCCTTTTAAGATGTTTACTTTGGAAAAAAAGCCCCAGTAGTTTTCTTGAAAAATCACAGACGAGTATCTGGATTCAGAGCAAAGATACTCAGAATAACTCACTGACAAAGACATAGGAGGTGGTTGAGTATTTCAGCTTCAGAAAGGAAGAATATTTTCAGGCATTTACAATTATTCAATCCCTTAAGCTTCATTTTGAAACCTGATTTCAACACACAGTTTTAACACTCGATCTATGAAGACATGGAAACGGAAGAAAAGCCTTTGCCTGAAACTAACGTGGTTTTTCCTGTCATCTCCTGGTGACATTCCGTCCCAGAATTTTGATAATTAATATTTCTTGTACAATTATCAAGGCAAAGCAATGAACCAGAGAGGGAGGGGAAGACCTGTGCTCTGTCTTCAGCGTTTGTGCTGAAGTCGGGGAGAGTGGTTCTGTGGGGCACACAGAAAATGACAGATTTTATTCCAAAAACCTCAACCTGGGGAAGCAATAACTGCTGTGGTTCTCTGAGGGTACCGACCCCCACTTAGGTGTCATTTTGTGTTGGAATTGTAAAAGGACGAGAGCCCAGGGATCCTGGCGGGGGGAGGGATGCAGTCCAAAGCCAATATGGTTGATAAGCGCAAAACTCCGTTTATTAGCAATCCAGAGGCACTTAGATAGTATACCAGCTTGTTAACTCCTGAGTGGCTTAAAGCTTATCACAGCACATTTCTACTTCTACATAATTGGACTTACATTGGCAAGCTTCCTGGTCAGTACATCTTATCTGCACAGCTGCACATCCTTCAAACTCCCTTCTTCTTCTCAGGCTTGTTTCTCACACCAGTGCTTTCTCATGCAGGCAGTTTCTCACACAAACCTTTGCTTGCAGGCCTTTTGCTTGTACAGTTCTTTTATAGATCCCACAATTCTATCAATGATCCATGCCCCGGATCCTTTAATAATTGCAACAATTTTGTTGTCTGTGCAGCTGGCGATGGAGCTGCTGGCCGTGCTGGGCTGTGCCCTGTGGGTGCTGCTGCCGGGGGTCCTGCCTGAGGAGTGTCCATCCCCCTGTGGCTGCACATCCCTGGGGGAGGCGCGGGGGTCACGCGTGGACTGCGGCTCGCGGGGGCTGCGCTCGCTGCCCGCCCTGCCCCGCCTCGCCCGCAGCCTGCACCTGCACAACAACAGCCTGGCCTCCATCCCCGCCGGGGCCCTGGACAGCCTGGGCCGCCTGCAGGAGCTGGAGCTCTGGGACAACCCCTGGCACTGCGACTGCCACATCCTGTACCTCAAGCTGTGGCTGGAGGATTTCTCCGCGCCCGCGCTCGCCCGGCTCAGGTGCGCCAGTCCCGCTCACCTGAGGATGAAGCCCCTGGGGCAGCTGACGGGGAATGAGCTGGGGGGTTGTATGACGCTTCTCCCAACCAAGTGTCTTCAGTTCTTCTGGCGAGACCTCGTTTTAATTGCTGGAGTGACAATTACTCTTATTTTAGTAGCATTGGCTCTGAAATTCTCCAAGAAGCTGGTCTGCCAGCTCACCCTCGGGGGCCGGCGGCTGAGGAGGCACATCTCCAAAACGCACAAGACACAGTGAGCTGTTCCCTGCCACCAGCCTGACAGGAACATCAAACTCCTCTGCAACGAAAAAGCAACTGCACTGGTAACACTGGTTTGAATAATCAACGCTGCAAAGGCTCAAAGTCCAGGTCTCAAAGCAAAATTGTGTCTCCACATCTGTGTGGTCATTTGGGTCCCCTGAGCAGGAACACTCCTCATTTCTCTAGCTTTATTCTACATTAATAACATCTGCAGGAGAAAATTTCAAATTAACAGGTAGGAATGTAGTGGTGTAAACATGGAGATAATTTTAGAGTATTTCCTCTGCACTGAGCTTTTCAATTTTTTAAAGGACAACCACCGTTCTGTATGAATGCAGAATATTGCAGAAGAAATGCACCCTGCCATCTCTCATGGAATTTCCTAAATGATATTTCTTGTTTCCCCAAAATGAAATAAATCATTAACACTAAAAGCTTATCACTCTCTTCTGTGCCTACAAACTAGATATGCATAGAACAGTAACCTGCTTTACTGCATGGCTTCAATGGTACAGATATTTTTAAAATGAGCAATCAGCAAACATTTCTGCTTACACCAACCAGCACATTAAATAAGATGCACAGAATACAGGAAAAAATATTGAGAGAATGTGCTTTTCTGTCCTTGTAAGGGGAAAGAGGAGGGAATCTCTTCCAAGGCAGTAGTTCACATTTTACTAAAACAGCATTGTGTTTATCACTTTTCATCCGCTTGGGCTTTATTTAAAAAAAAAACCCTCTGCAAATGTGTCAGCTGGAACTGCTAAATGAGGGCTCAAAAGCAACACTCAGCGTTTATCTGGCAGGGCCACTGTGTCATGCTTAAGCCACACACTCCATCAAATGGCATAAATAACACCACTGTTGCTAACAACGTGCAAAGGCAGGAAAACAAGTCAGCTATCGAAATGAAACATGCAGGCAGCATTGCCAGAGTGGGTTTGGAACATCCCAGAAACCGTTACTGCATCCTTTTATGCAAGGGGCAAACCATAACTGCATCTGCTTTCATGGGCTGGGAGCACAGGGGAGACTGCTGGGATGGAGTGCAAACAAAAAGTTGTGAGGTTTGCTTCCACACTGGGCAAGAAAAGTCATCAGAGTCAGCATTACTGACCAAAGCCTCACTGCAGCACACGGGGAGATTTGTGTGAACAGCAATTCTGTGTGAACTGCAACTCAGTTAGTGGGAAGAATATTTGCAGGTTTCATTTATTAAATAGCACTGTACCTCAATCACCTTTTTGCCTTTAAACTCTCTGTATTTTGTGAACACTGTAGCTAACAGCATTGCTCAAGCTGAATGACTTCTGTTCAGCTTCCTGCCTGCTTTCTGCCAGGGTTTGGTTAGAGTTTATTCCAGGCCTGCTCTTTGAGCTCATGCACCAGAGCAGTTTGCAGGGCTTCATCATCACACAGTGCTGATCTCCTCTGTGCTAAAGGGCCACCATCCCAACAGAATGTGATTATTGTGACCAGTGTGCTAACAGTCAGCTCTGGAGCTCTGTGAAACACAAGGCAGCTCATTCCCTAAGGATCACCCTGTCTCAGCTCGGAGCAGGCTGAATAAAACAGCTCAGCTCTGCCCAATAAAAGTGGCTCTGCCTTGTGGGGTCGAACTGTTTGGCTCTGCACCACTGATGTCATTCCTCTGGGTGCAGCCACTCTGGGGCTGACTGCTGAGGTCAGCTACAAACACTGTTTGCTGCACCAGAACTAGACAGAATTAAAGCACTTCTGCTCATTTACAAGACAGAAGAATTCTCAAATCCAGAAAGAAAACAACAGCACACTTGCTCTCGGGCAGCTGAGGTCACTGGAAGCTGGGGAGGAGCTGCCCAAGGGATGCCAAGGGTGGAGCTAAGCAGGGAAAAACAGTGGCATTGCCATGGACACCTGATATGCCTGCTTTTTAAAAAGATTTTTATTTTTAATGTAAAATACCTGCCTGCCACGCGCAGAGCAGTGGCAACTGCCAGCAGCTGCAATCCAAGTGCTGCTGCCAGGGAGGGCTGGGCACCTGGATGGTGTAGGAAGTGACATGGCTTGGGGAATGGAGCCAGCTCGAGCCCTCCTGCCTTGGCAGCAGCATCTGCTTGCAAAAAAGAAGCACAAATGCATGTCTGGGATTTAAGTTATTTTAGAGGAGATGCTTATTCTGAGTAAAACTGCAATATTTTCACTAAAAAATACCTACCACTGGTGTGGATTCACTGTTTGCTTGATTTCCACCCCCCCCCCCCCCAGGTTCTAAGGATGTTGGTATTTAAAGAACATACATTTCTCACGTGTTTCAAATCCCACATCCTGCAGGTGAAGGTTAAATGATGAATGAGATCTAAATGTACTCGACAGGTTTTTTTCCCCCCTCCAAAGCAAAGAGGAAGCAATCAGAAACCAGCATTTTGTTTCACCCTGGAGTCTCTCACACGCTTTGAGAAGCAGCCCAGCCCTTCCCAGGAGCTCTGGGCAGCTCCAGGAGGTGGATGCATGGCATTTTCCTGTTCTGACAGTCCTCTTTTATGTGTAAGTGTAGGAAGTAGTTCTGAATTTACTCATCTCCATGAGCTCACATTCATATCTAACCTGGCAGGATTTTGACTGTAAACCTGTCCTAAGGTGTGCTCAGCAACCTATTTAAATTAATTCACACTAAATTCGTACTAGAGACTAAGCACAGCTTTGCTCTCAGGAACAAAATACATTGCAAAGGTAACGAGCTTGTTCTGTATTTATCATTTGGCTAAGCAGCTGTGCATTTAAGGATTCAGATTTAGTGCTCGCTTTCAAAGTATTTAACTATGCAGAAAATGACTAATTCAAAGTAAAATATTTCTTTCTGTTCAGTTAAACCTCAGCTACGTCATCAGACATGTGTCACATAATGACACTCATTTTCCATTTTAGCTGCACACCTTCTGCTTGCACTGCCCAGCTATGGAACTGCATTAATAGCTACCAGAGTGACTCATCCAATAAAAAAGAGAAAAAAACACCCAAGACAAAGTTTCAAACAGCAGAAGACCAAGGATATTCCTAGCCTAATAGGACTAGAAAAAACATAGGGATTCCCTCAGATGGACAGGAAGTTTCTTCCATTTTTGAACTAGTAAACATAAACTGTAAGAACTAAACACTAATTCAATGTACAAAATACATGCAGAACGCAGTGAAATAGGCTGGTCTGAGCTGCCACTCTTGTATTCTAAATCAATTAGCCAATACACATCCATTCTCATGCTGGCTTATGTTTAAGTGCACTCTTTGGGGAATTATTAAAATAGAATTTGAGGCTTTCACAAAACTGCTGTTGTTCCTGGATTCTTAAGGTCCACACACCTGCATGTCATGATTTATGCCTGAATTACATGGTTTTACTTTCACTGCCAAGAGGTGAAACGCCTGCACTGAAATATTAACAATTCCTACTAATGGCTCCTTTGATGGTGCTAAGTTTCCTGTAGTGCTTAGTAAAGCTAAGTTTATCTCAGCAATGCAGTTTATCTCAATGCCTTTTCTCTCCAGAGCACAAAGCAATTTCCCACAGTGCTGTGGCTCTGTTGCTAGAACCCATGTAAATATTTTGCCATTACATTGACTCCAATGAAATTTAGATTACACTCAATAAAGGGGGGGTGACAACAAATTGCTCCAATTGCATAATGGCCACATGGCTGCTATTTATACTGAGCTCCTGCCCAGGGGCAACTTGCTCCTGACTCCGAGTGCCTTCCCCAGAGCACTTCCCAATGTTTATCCCGCTGATGTCACTGCAGCAGGTGCACAGCTACTGGCTGAGCTGGCATCTTCATTTTGGGTGAAAGAAATGGGATGTGCCTGACAGGAGTTTGTTCAGATTTCATTTGGCTTGGCTTGTTCGACCAGCGAGCATCGAGCTCTCTAACAATCTACAGTTATTAAAACTGAATGGTGCTGCTTTGCATCAAGACATTCCCTGGGAAAAGTGAATTGAAACCTCTTCCCTCAGAATAATATCAAGGAATAGGGCTACAGAAATACAGAACATTCATCTTAGTCCAAGGGGAAAAAATTCAAATGAAGGCCTTTCTTAAATGACCTTGATCTCTAGGGAAGGGAGTGTCAGCAGGGACGGATTGCAGCCTCCCTTTTCTCCCTGAGTCATTTCTCTTGTCTCCTCTTCAGGGGTCAAAAGGGTTTTACCTCTTAACTAATAATTTATTTCATGACAAGGATTCATAGATTGCCTCTTATGGCCACGGAGAAGGACTATGGAACCTGAGACATCCAAATAAGCTCGACCTTTGCAACCCTCTCCCATCAGCGCAAAGCAGAGGAATGCCGTGGCAATGGCCACACCACCAAAGGTTGCCCTCAAGACAGCAGAGCACTTGGAAGTGAGGGTATTTTTGACTTCCCTGAGTTTGCAAGGACACTGCAAAACCCACTAATTTAATTTTCAGATGCACTTATCAACAGCTGAATTATGGAAAGGCTAAAACTAAACCAGCAGCAGTTACAGCCTGAAGGCAAGGGGCAGCCTCAGTCCGTGCAAGGACACAAACTGTGCTCAGCAAAAACTCCGAGCCCCGAAGGGATTCTTTTGCCTCCAGTCACTGCTTTGTCCGACTGCTCTGAAACTGGACCAACATTGGCACCTAGTGGCTGCTAAAACCCAACAGGGACAGAAGTTCCCTGAATTTGTCACCCTTTCCAAGAGCTCAGTATCGGGCTGTGGTAGAGCGATTTTCCAGACAAGCTGCCAAATACTGCCAGCTCCTTCCAGAGTCTCCGTACAGGTTTTCTGTCCTGAAGTGTCAGAAGGTGCAAGACATAAATTGCTTTCTATTGACAGAAACCTGGGGTTATTATAATTCTGGGCACTGGGCAATACAACCTTCATTTGCTTTCTTCACTGGGATTAATCATTTTTAGACATGCCTGGAATTTTCTGCTACTACAACTCCCGAAGTCACAGTTCAATATTTATTTTGAAACTTGACAGAAGTTTTATTTTTTCTGTTCTCCTAAAGTGATGATGAACTTCCATGTAAATTCAAATTAGACTAACAACTTTGTACTATGGCTTCATCCTATCAAAGTGCAATAAAATAAAATAAAATAAAATAAAAATATATATATTAAGTAAAACAAAATAATGAAACCAAATCCACTTATTCCCTGCCCCTGCACTCATGAAGGTGCAGCTCCAACCAAGGTGATGCAGGTCACCAGGGAGCTCAGGGAACTGCACAGATACCCAAAACAAGGGGATTGGCTGTGAGGATTGGCCATTGGGTTTAGTTTCATCAGCCACTCTTCAGTGTTTGAGGCTGATTATCAGCTGTGTTTAAGAAATCAGTTCTGTAACTGGCATGGCTCTGAAGTGGTGTGTGTGTCCTCACAATCTGTGAGATAAAACCCGTGCAACGACTGCCTTTCACCCTCTACAGAGCACAGACAAGGAAAAAGGATGGGTGACTAAGATTGATAAAAGCCCTTAGAAGCCAAGCAGAGGAGGATTTGCATTGCATTCATTCAGAAGATGATTAAGCTCTGTATATGAATATAGTATTTCAGATGACAAAGAGGCCACTCTCCACAACTGAGTAATCTGAAAGGAGCTGCAAAGAGCTTATGGCATCTAACACTCAAAATGCGCAACTTGGAAAACTTCATGAATACAATTACAACTTTTATTTTATTCCCAGCTTGTTCTGAAACTTGGCTGATAACAAATCCGACACCCGCGCAGGGTAAGGAGCACGTCACACATGACAAAGTCACACACTTTGCTGAACAACTGCAGAACAGAAGCTGTTTCATTGCTAGGGGTCACCACGAGGGACACATTTTCAGTTTTCCCATAGCAAGGGTAGACTCTGCTGGCTTACAAGGAGAAGTACTCAGCACAAATCCTCGGTTGGAGAAGTTCTGGACTCTGATTTTTTCCCCATTTATTTGTCAGCAATTTCCTTATAACTTGACAGTTCTGCTGCCTCTTGTGCTACTACAGCAACAGAACACCAGGCAGAGGCAACATTTCTGCTAGAGTAGGTCCAAGTGGCACCACTTTCTGAGATTCCAGGGGTCTTCCAAGTGCTGGGACCACTGCAGCTCTGAAGGACAAAGGGTTGAGTGGAAAGGAGCACACAAGGCTCTCCAGGAAAAACCTATTGTTCCCATTTAAACACAGTTCTCACCATTACCTCAAAGAGCATCTCCATCCACGTGCTGCCCCCCAGTTCCTGCTCACACAGAACACAGACATGGGAAGGAGAGGCTGCCAGCAGGAATTGCTGTGTTCCTGTACAGCAGGAACATCTGTTCACTGGTGACGGGCTTCAGAACACCCATCCATTTGTGTCAGCCTTTGTGAGTTAAAAGGTCCACGCCCCATCCACAGAGAGGACAAAATGTTGTCTCTCTTAACCAAAACCTACCCAGGGAAAGGCTGTACCACATAAAGAGCATTACCACAGCAAATAACATGCCTGCATTGTAAATACAGGGACAAAATGTTGAAATTTGCTGGAAAATTTTATCTTGGAACACAGTACGAACAATGTGCAAGCCAGGCCATAACTCAAGTCATCTTGGTTTTCATGAACAGTTTTGGTGATTGTTCTACATTCCCACTGGAAGTTACTGGGAACGAATGCTTGCTGCTGCAGAGGGTTCAATAAATGTACTGTGTCCTCAGAGAGTTACAGAACTGACTTAGAACGCCTGCCCTCGGCTCCTTCAAACAGTGCTGCAGCAGAGCGGGGAACAGATTTTAGGATCTTCCTTGTGTTTTGTCCCTTTCATATGAGACCACTGCAGAAACTTATTTAGAAAGTCAGAACTTAATTAATTTCCTTTTTAACATCAAGTCTTCAGCAGCTGCTTTGAAACACAATCCAGTCCCACCCGCCCCAAAATCCAGTGTGGAAATTGCCAACAACCTGCACCCAGGGCTCTGCAGCCCAACCCATTTGGTGCAGTTGAAATTTCACTTCCCCTATTGAACTGAGAGGAAAGGAAACTGTGACTAAGGCCCGTTTAGGGGGTTTTCTACCAGGTTTTAGTGCTGTTTTCTAGGTACTACTAGAGCAGTACTAAAAGAGAGACTACTCCAGAGTGCTTCTAGCACTCTCTACTCTTCTCTGATGAATCAAGCCAAACTCTCAAATACAGCCAGATACAAACTGGAATTCACTCAAACCCATTTTGTTTTTCCTGATCTTTGCATGAAACAGGTGTTAACCCTGGTGGAGCCTGGGGATTAATCAAAGAAAACCAAGTATTTCAACACTCAAACCACTACTTAGAGCTTTCACGACGTGAGAGAACTCATCACAGATCCCTCACAGAAGCCTAACAGTATAATGTGACAATTTGCGGGTTTTGTTTGGGGAATTCTTTATTTTGAAAGCAGTTAAAGGCTCATGATGAAAAGCAGCAACAACAATAGCTCATAGAAAAATGTTTGCAATGATTTCTAGCAAGAATAATGAAATACCTGATTTATAATTATCTTCATAGAAGTAGCACCTTTAGTTTTCCATTAAAATGAGGTGATGCAATGAATTATAAATATTAAAAGCTGACATCTCTAGCACTGCTTCCTCCTAACTAACCTAAATTTCCTGAAGTGTTTTTCTCAGCTCTGAAAATATAATTAGCATGAAAGCATACAGACAGTGATGTCTTATTTCCTCTTTAACAGCTTTTCTTTCCTGGCTGATCAATATCTGAGGATTCAGTGGCTTAATTCAGAGTTGCAGGCTACCAGGAACAGAAGGCCTTTGGTCCAGCCTGATGGACTACTTAAACCTCTGCCCTTGGCTGGAAGGTTACCATGGATGACCAAAAATATATATTCAGACTTGAAAAGGAATAATCATGGAGCCACCCAAAAATAGATTGATTTCAGAGGCAATTCAAGCCAAGCTGGCCTAGTTGGCTGTGCTGGCTCAAAGATAATCAGGTTGCTCTCCTCCTGCACAACTACCTACGGGACAATTTAACTCTCACTCTTTGCCATAAAACAGTTTCATTTCACAGTTTTATAACCTGAAACGATGAGGATGGAATTTAGCAAAATTTACCAAATCTTTGGTAAAAATAACAGAGTAACAAAATGTGCTCTGACAACATATTTAATTAGTAAAGCTTATTTTTATTAGCATCTTGATTTACCATGTAACCTAAGGGAGAGTACCTGTTAACGAGCACTTGGCTTTGTAGACAGCAGTTAAAACACAAATAATTCTGGACTCTTGAGACACCCTTAACACATAGAACCAGTCTGTGGTGTAACCCAGTCACACACATACACGTGCATATGTCAGACACGTAGCAGGATGTTAACAGCTCTAAAGCCGTCTCTCAGCAGCACAGGACCTTGCAAGGGTGAAAAACCATAGCCCCGAGCCTTGGCCTGTGCCTATGGAAACAAACCACACCCAGCTCAGACCCGAAAACGAAAAGCCAGCAAGGCACGTCAGCTGCACTTCCCGGAAGGCTGAATGGCAACTGCACCTGTTTATTTCTGTAAAGGGAACACACAAACCCAGGAAAACACAATGCAAAAATCCGTCACTCCAGCAAGGATGCGGACGAGCACTGGCATGTGCAGGTCCTCGGCGATCAATGGCTCATCATCACCGCCAGAACCGCTACCGCTTCTTTGCCCACACACGATGCCTTGTGTTGGTTGGACCGCGACCCGCACAGACCCCGCGGACACGGGGGACCTGCCGCCGGGCCGGGGGTGCCCCGGGCGGTGACCGATCCCCGCTCGGTGCCGCCGGGCCGGGGGTGCCCCGGGCGGTGACCGATCCCCGCTCGGAGCCTCCGGGCCGGGGGTGCCCCGGGCGGTGACCGATCCCCGCTCGGTGCCGCCGGGCCGGGGGTGCCCCGGGCGGTGACCGATCCCCGCTCAGACCCGCCGGTCCCGGGCGGTGACCGATCCCCGCTCGGTGCCGCCGGGCCGGGGGTGCCCCGGGCGGTGACCGATCCCCGCTCGGTGCCGCCGGGCCGGGGGTGCCCCGGGCAGTGACCGATCCCCGCTCGGTGCCGCCGGGCCGGGGGTGCCCCGGGCGGTGACCGATCCCCGCTCGGTGCCGCCGGGCCGGGGGTGCCCCGGGCGGTGACCGATCCCCGCTCGGACCCGCCGAGCCCGGCCCGGGGCGGTGCCGGGGGCGGTGCCGGGGCGGTGCCGGGGCGGTACCGGGGCGGTGCGGGGCGGAGCGGGGCGGTACCGGGGCGGAGCGGGGCGGGCCCGGCGCGGTGCCGGGCGGCGGGCGCTGCGCAGAGCCGGCTGCCCTCGGCCGCGGGCGGAGGCCGGAGCACACCCCGCCATGCCCGGAGTGGCCGCGCTGGGCGCCGGCCCCGACCCCGAGGAGAGCTACGACTTCCTCTTCAAGCTGGTGCTGATCGGGGACGCCAGCGTGGGCAAGACCTGCCTGGTGCAGCGCTTCAAGACCGGGGCCTTCGCCGAGCGCCAGGGCAGCACCATCGGCGTGGACTTCACCATGAAGAGCCTGGAGATCCAGGGCAAGCGGGTGAAGGTGAGCGGCGCGGCCCCGGGCCCGGCGGGGCTCGCTCCGGCCCGGCCCCGGCGCTCCGAGCCGCGCTCGCAGCGAGGGCCGGCGGCCGGCGCGGTGCCCCGGGGTGCTCCGGGCGGAGACCCGGCTGCCCGGAGCCGCTCCCCGAACGGGCCGGGAGGGACCGAGCGCATCCATCGCCGGGCTGGCTGCGGCGGGAGCGGCTGCGTAGCCGGATCCGCCAAAAGCCCGCTGCAAACGCGCCCGGGGACACGCTGAGCCTGCCTTGCGCTGCAGCAGCAGCAGCACCCCTCTTTCCTCAGGCTTCTGGCCGTGGTCTGTTTACAAGCCAGAAGAAAGCTCAGCTGGGCTGTCGCGTTTCCAGAAAGGGATGTGGAACTGGCAGATTGAGAGAAGGTTCTTAAATTAGGCATGTTATTATCTTAAGACACTGTTTACAGGGTGTCACAGGAAGTGCTGTTTTTACAGTTCTTCTTTATAGAACCAATGAACTCTAAATTTGACATCTGCTTTTCTTATGCTGGAGGGAATCAGCTGACTGTCGGGGTTAGAAAGAGTCTAGGACATGTACCCAGTGGATGTTTGCTCAGATTCGTAGTGGCACAGATTCCCTACAACTGTGCTCACCCTCTGAGCACAGAAGTGCAAGTAAACTGTGGGGAGAAAATGTTTAAAGCATTTAAACATGCGGTTTATAAGGGGCTGCGGGGATAAATCCCATCACCAGCCCCTCCAGGACAGGGTCGTACAACTATCCTTACCCACAGTGAGACTAAAGAGCACTTAATCCAGTCACTGCCTGGAGAAAGATGACGGAATTGTAAAGCTCTTGGTGACACACAAATACAGCAATTGCAGTTAAGTTTTGGCCTGTGTTTACCAAAGTAGGTGTCAAAGTCCTCTGTTGTTTTTTTTCTTAAGAATGAACTTTGGTGGGCATAATATTAAGGTGAGAAAGTTGCAGAAAATGGAAGAAATGAAGGCTCACATTTCTTAGGAAAAGAGAGGGATGAGCAGTTCCACACCTAGCAACAGTGTTTATTTTCTTGGTAGTATCACACCTTCTCCTATCGCGTCTGGCTGGGGCTGAGGAGCTGAAAAGGAAACTCGGGTTTTCTGTTTGAGCTGTCAGTGCCTCTTCCACACTTTCTGGCAAGTGAGGAGTGGGGGTTCTCCTTTAAGGTCGAAACCCGCCTCCATTTAAATGCCGCGCACATAGAAAGTGACAAACGTGTCTGTTCCTGGTGCCAGGGGTCTCAGCCAGGGACTTGAGGAGCAGGGGAGGAGTACCCCAGGAAATCAGCCCAACTTCCTAGGTGTGCTTTTTCATATTGCCAGTACTCACACCCGAATATCCCTGGATCAGGAGGCAGTCTGTAACAAAACCTGTGTGTTATTTCTCAGTACTTCATGAAGAACAAGTAAGAAAATGCAAGGTCTTGAAGCTTTCTTTTTCTTTGGGTTGTTCTGTACTTCCACTTAGAAGAAAATTAGGAATGCACATGCTGAAGAAGAGTATTTTGAGCATTACTTTAGGGAAATTAATCCAACATTGTTGCTGATTTACCTTACAGATACTTTTGTCAGCTGCTGAGGCAGGGACACAGCTTGAATATGAAAACTTTTGCTTGGAGGGTTTTTTTTGTTTGGTCTGTTAAGGTGCAGGGGGTGTGTGAAGTCTAAATCAGACTTTTCCAGTTGGATTGAGATTTCAGAGCAGTCCATCTAATCTGGGTTAGGTTTGCTCAGCCTGCTACTGGAAACAGGAAATAAGGAAGCATTTTCTTACACTTTTTTGAGCTCCCTTACACACACTACGTGCACTACTTGCCTTACAAAAGCAGGCCAGGTAATTGTCTGCTGCTTTGATTTCATTAGGGGTTTATGCTACTCAAGACACTACTGTTTTCTATTTAGCAAGTGGTGCAGAAATGAGAAAATTCCTGTTTTTATAACGTTTTAGAAGCTCATCTTCAGAAGTTTCTTCAAAACAAAGTGTCTACCAAAAAAAGAACCAAGGAGCTCTTGGACACTACTTGTTCCACATCCCCAGTGGCCTAAGCTTCATTTTTAGTCTGGCTGAGGGTAGTGCTGCAACCCAACACCACTTATTTTGAGATTGAAACAAACAGTTTAAGGTTAAATGTGTTAGTGCCCCTTTCTGCTTCAGACTTCAGACGTTCCCGTTCCAGTTACATAATGCTGCTGAAACATTTGGAGCCCAAGGATTTTAGGTCTCACTTTCTTTTGATGTGTGTTTTTGGATAAGGGAAAAGATGCATGTTGGAATTCTGACGGTTAAGGTTCTGCAAATAACTTTTTTTTCTTAAATTATTTATGAAACTTGTGGTTTTCCTTGCACCTTGAAGCTGTATTCTTCCAGGCATCTCACGTGGTATTCCATACACTGCTGCTTCATCAGCTACTGAAGATGACTAAACTTACAGAGATATTAGTGCTGGAGAAAGGAGCTGTTCTGGACAGTCCTGACAACTGAAGCTTTCTCTTCAGAAATAAAGCAGTTTGCTGGTTCGAAAGGTTCCCCAGAGTGTGCTCACCCTGACTTGCAGAGATTTACCACTTCCAGGGAGGAAGAGTGTGTACTCTTGGCTGTGCCATCCAGACTTCTGCTCAAGACCTCCAGCTGCAGTGGGATGCATTGTCCAGGGGGATATGCAAGGGCCATGGGCTGTTGGAGATGTTGGAGCTGAACTGCTGCTGCCATGGAGCCAGGCAGGGCTTTGGCAGATCTCACACCCTGGGGTCCAGTGGAACCTCAAAGTACCTCTGGTGACCACCTTGATTTTCATCACAAAGGCCAGTTCTGGCCAGCATATATCCAGAATTTCCCCATCAGCTTTGTGAAATGTCTGCAGTCTGTGTACATTTAAAGAAATGTTCTAGCATACGCTGTTTAGCTGGTTGAAGTTGTGGCATACTGCTTCCTCTAAAAGACATCCTTCTTAGCTGGCTAAATCCTGGAGTACAGACTGCAGTGCCCAGAAGTTGGTCTTGTTAATCACTCAAAAGTGTTTAAAAGTGGTGTTAATCACTTAATGCATAGTGATTAAAGTCCTATTGATAAAATAATAACTTGTTCTTTGAGTGATAGAAAAAAAACTGGCAAACAGAACAAAGATGTTTTATAACTGTTATGTCACTGTAAGAAAAGATATTTATAAAGTCCTGGAACCAAGATTTTACATAATGATAGGCAAGGACATTCCTAAGTCCACGTCCATAAATCATGGTTAGTAGTAACAAAAGTCTTTTTCTTTCGATGAATTGCCTCCTGTGAGCTGATTAATTGTCTTTAATGTCTACTTTATGCTGTCATTTTGTAGTGTTTTACATAAAGTATTTTTTCCTCTATGTCTTAGTTTTTCTCTCTCAGTATAATGTTCAGAAAGTAGCAGAAGAACAGTTGAAAACACGTTCCTTTTATAACAAATACTTCTTTCTGTGCTGTTGCACTTCTTCGTTTACAAGCTTTTTCAGCCCATATGTTATCAAGATTATTGGCTTTGATTCAGGCCTCATGGCTGCAAACTGTATTCCTTTCAGAATGGCCCAAAATATAATGTGTCATGATCTGGCCAAATTGCAAGTAATACAAAGCTGTGACTTGTTAACTCTCTTGTCTCCTGACTGGGGGTTTAGTAACACTGCTACACAAATACAAGCAGAGCTATTGGAAGCAATATTCTTTGATATCCAGAGGAAAGTGTAGCTCTCTGTCAACTCCTTTGACACTCATAACCTGGAGCAAACGGGAATACTGCATTCCCATCAAAGAGGGATTCCTCATTCTCTGAAAGTGGTGTAGGGAAACATTTGAACGGAGCAGTTTATCCCTACTGGTCTGTGTATGAATTATCACTTGAAGTTGAAATACCCTGCCACAGAGATGTTGCTTTTGGCAAAAACTGCGTGGATTAAGTTGCAAGACCGTTTCAATAAATGTTTTTAGGAGCAAGTGGTGTGATTTGCCAGCCTACAGAAGTGTATATTATTGTTTGCCCTTTGAGATGACAGGATTCAGACACAGTTGGTCAAGATTCATTTAGCATAGTCTTTAGGTCCAGGATTTCACTACTGGGAAATCTTATGGAGGTTGTTATATTGCTGCAAAAGTGGCATTTCCATTTTTGTAAAGGAAGGTGCCAGCTGTAGGATGCACTTAGTCGTTATTTATGCTGCTCCACAAGCGAAAGTACACCCGAACTCCTGTGATACTTTAGGAGAAGCAGGAAAGTACTTAATAAATTATGTAGGAAGGAAGGGAGGGAGAAATTATTTAATGTGTCTTGTGGCCATCTGTTAAGCATTAACCTTTGATAAACAATGTGTTTATCAATGCAAGAAGAAGCCACATTTGATAATGGTCACTGACGGTGCTCTTTGGCCAACCTGTCACTCACCATCTTCAACATTTTGTCTATTTCTGTAGTTCAAAATCTGCTTCTGAGCAGACATCCCAGAATGATCTTCCAGAGAACCTCCATGAATTTTACCACCTTCTGTTTTCCTCCTTACATCCTGTTGAAACACTCCTTGTTTCAGTTTTTTTTCTGGTGTCTCTCACTGCCCTTTATGTGCCACCACGAAGAGCGTGGCTGTCCAAAAAATTCAAAGCTAAGAGCAGATCAAAATAACCAGCTTTTGTAAGGAAATGGGTATTCAGTAGTGAAACAATTAGCTCAAGAGAGGTGGCTCCTTGCCTTTGTTCCCTTTGGCTGTTCTGTCATATTTCTCCTGAGCAATGAGTGTTTATTCCCTGTTCTTTATCCTGGCCTCTTGTTCCTAGCAGTGGTCCCCCTGCAGGCCTGCCACCAACCTCTGATTTCATAGGTGTTTTTAATGAATGATCTCAAATGAATTCAGCACAATTCTCCAGCAATCCTGACTTCTCTCTCTCTTTCTTACTCCGAAGGAGGTGCCAAAGTAATTAGAAAACCAGGAACTGCTTTAAAAGGTTACTGAGTGACAGACGTGGCTACTACCATCATGTGATTTACAAAGCTGAAGCACTCAAATCAAGGAAATAAATAATTAAGAACTTTGTGTCATTTACAACATACATGTTACACTTGTACAAAAGAATACATGAGCTTATCTTTTTTAGTAGCCCATGGCTAGTACAGTCCTTTTGGTATTTAACTTTTAACTTACACTGAGGGACTTTGGAAGGAGAAATACTAAGACTACGTTTTTTTTCCAAAGAGTTTTCAATTGTTATTTCTTGTCAAGGCTTATATGCTTGTAAATATAGTTTAACAGAAATACTATATAAAACTTTTACTATGCAATAGTTGGTTAAAGTTATAGTTGTGACTGGTATTTTTACATAGTTGTCATGGTTCTTTTTCAGTAGAATTCTGTGAAATTTATCTCTGTACACAGGCTGGAGGAAATAGTATTTACTTAGGATCAGAAGTGATATTTTTGTAATTTCTTCAATTATATTTTTAACCATGTGTCAGACTGATTCATGTTATATGGAAATATTTTTCTTAGAATTTTCCAAAGATGCTGTCAAGCAAACCAGGTGTATTTTTCCTTTAGAAATACAACTTGCTTTACGTTAAGTAATCTGGTGCAGGATTTGCTTGCTTTGTCCTTGCTGACAGAATTGCTATAGCTTGGCTTCCTCAAGTCATTAACCCATGGCAGCATTAACTGACTTTGCCTGAAACAGGGGGCACTCCCCTGGCTCCTGCTGCCCCCAGAAGTGATGGAGCAGTGACAAATGTGTGTACATGCTGGTGCACATGTCTGCAAAAAAAGTGTTTAGGGTCTAACGCGTACTGGAGCCTCAGTAATGGAAGCAAAGCACCACAAACTGGAGATGGTGTGAAAAGCTGAATGACTCGGAGTCCTTGCACAGGAGGAGGGATAAGAAGGGGAACACGAGCTTGCAGTGCTTACCTGGAGGATGTGTGCTGGGAGGAAGAGTCCTGCTTGAGCTCCTGAGAAGGTCTGACCTGTGCCCTGTGCTGTTCCCAGCAGGACACTGAGGGCTTCAGCCACGTTGTACATTCAGTGCTGCGAACACAGACACAAGTGTTTGAGTAAAACATGTCGGGGAGTGCTCTGAGATCCTGCTGATGACATTTTGAGGTTGTTCTGTCAGTACTGAGAGGCTGTAGAAATTAGGAAGGACCCAAGAAAGGCAAATGTTGTACTCATCTTCAGAGAGCACAACAAATCCAGGGAGCTGCAGGCTGGTCAGACACATTTTTGTCCCTGGGAAAACCATGGAGCAATTCTTTCTGGAAGTAGTAGGTTCTGAGCCCACTCTGAGCAGCCAGTTGGCTTTGCCACCTCCCAAAATCTGTCCTAACCTCAAGGATTCTGTGATTCTCTGGAATGTATTGGTACAGGGGGTCTCAAAATCCACCACAGAGCACATGGCCCAGGACAGGCTTGCTCAGTCACTCTGCACTTTTATTTACACCACTTGAAAAGTGTAAGTGAAAACAGTTTTATTTTTTAATTAAAACGTTTCTTATTTGTCTGTATGCACAGAATCCCTCAGGCCCTTCCTAAGAGCTGACTAATCATCATTAGCCTTTTCTTGCACTTGACCTAATCAAGCATTGAGATTTAAAACTACGTAACAAACACAAAGGTCTAGTGGGAGACTCAAGTACAGAGATCATCCATAAACCTGCCCCGAATTTCCTTGCCTCTGGTAATTGCTGTTGACTGCTCTGAACCATTATCTGTTCCATTAATAATCATTGCTTTGTGGTTTTCTGAGTCCATTACAGTCCTTTCCCCTTCTCTGAGAAAACTCTTACCAGAACTGAGAAGTACTTTTTCATTGGATTGATTCCTTTTAAGCTGTGTGTATATCATCTGGGATCTAAATGCTTGCTTAGCACAGGAAATGAGATCTTATCAGCACAGCCTTTCCCAAAGTGAAATTTGCTGCTCAAAAATGCAGCGGAGTCAGAAGATACAAACAAAACACTAATGTGCAAAAGAAATAACAGGGAAAACGATTCTATATTGTTTGGTGCAAAATACCACTGGCACATTGTATTAAGCTGTTGACAACACTTTAAAATAAGGAGGTTCAGAGAGAGAGGAAACCATAAATAAAAGGTCCATACTATGGGAGGATTAAAAACACCAGAAGGATTTGCTTGTGTCCTGTTTCAGTGGAGGTGCAGAACATAAGGAATGGCACAAAAAGACAGGCACTGGTCTCTCATTTATCATTTGGCGACAGAGAAGTGAAAGTGCAACAGAGTATAAATGTATGAAATTAAATTCTATAGGTTCATTGTGACTTTATATTGAAGCCAAGAGCTTTGAAAGATTCAAAAAGGATTAGAGATTTATATGGAGGATGAGAACAATGGATGGTAGTTTAGATTAAAAGATCCTGGAATATAAGGCATAGTGTTCCAGGACATTAGACAACCTATAAAGCAAGAGGATTTACAAAGAAATTCCCTATGAGCAGGATATTGTGTTTGTCCGCTCTGAGTTATTGGGTTTCTTCCTCTGGAACATCTAGTACTGGGAACTCAAACTCTGACACCAAACCCAGAATTCTTATGCTGCTGGATTTAGGCAAAAGTATGTGAGCCAAGCATTTCTTCTTCCTGCCCAGATGTAATGTCTATTTTACCACCCAGAAAAGGACAGGTGATTAGACTTACCAGATCCTTGACTGACTTTGTTGAAACCTGGGATTGCTGGCATTTTGTTTACATGCTCTTTTGTCTGTATTCTTTTAATTGTCTCGTATTTCCTTCTAAAACAGAATCAGTGCTCTCAGATTATGTGGCCACATCCTGCTCCCTTTGTTCCTGCCCCTGGAGCAGAGCTGGCAAAGCCACGTCAGTGCCACAGGTGATGTGGTAGTGAAAACCCACCTGCAGTTTCAGTGACACACCAGGTGACCTTGGCTGCAGGCTGGCATCTTGTTCCACTGGCTCTGCTGCAGAGGGTGACAAAGGGCGAGGGCTGGGCACACAGGAGGATCTCAAAATCTGCCACAGAAGGAGCTCGCTGGCAGGAAACCAGTGAGATACAAACTTGCAGCAGCCAAGTTCTCAGCACAGATTACATGTATATGTGTATAAATATATATGTTTATATCCAGGTTCTCAAGGATATAGTCTCATCCTTAGATCATGAACAAAAGACTAGATAACCACGGGGCTGGAGTGTACTGCATATACAGGAGCTTTGGATCAAGGCTCTTGGATCACACCCTCTCTCTTGGTTGAGGAGAGCTGCTCCTGGTCTCACTCTGTGCTGTTTTCCTTCAGCTGCAGATCTGGGACACGGCTGGCCAGGAGAGGTTCCGGACCATCACGCAGAGTTACTATCGCAGCGCCAACGGGGCCATCCTGGCCTACGACATCAGCAAGAGAGGCTCCTTCCTGTCCATCCCTCGCTGGATCGAGGATGTCAGGAAGTATGCTGGCTCCAACATAGTGCAGTTACTGATCGGTGAGTTAGAAATGGCAGTGCTTGTTTAGTATGGCCACAGCTTTGGGTTTGGGATTGGGTTTGGGTTGAAGTTCAGGTGTCTGCAATGGACCTGACTGGAAGCCTTACCAAAAGCGCTGGTTCACCAAAGCAGGAATGTTCTGCTTTGGTTGGCTTCTGTTAAGAAGTAGACAGCTTCAAGTCCTTTGCATCTCCCTTAGTGGAGAAGTGGGATGCCCAGGATTTCCCAGTCCTGAGGCACAGCTGCTGTGGAGTATTTCAATATAAAGATCTTCAGGTTTCCAGGGCCCAGGGAGGCTCCATCATAGCAAACGGATGTGTTTTGGTGAGTTGGAACACACACATGCTACAGCAGACAAGGAATTGTGGAAGGACTTTGGGGCAATCAGGATCTGTCACTTCTTTGCTAGAAGTTCTGCTTTCCAGCCCAAGTGTTTTGGACTCAGATGTGGCTCTTGGGGCCTGTAGAGCTGCTAATACAACAGCAGTACCACTGTAGATTTCCCTGGGAACCAGCAGACAGCTGCTGTTTTCATGGAATGGTTTTAACTTTAATTTCTAGCCCATTCTCTTCTGTTAGGGTCTACAGCCACCACTCCTCAGTTACTTTTTCTGTTCTTTATGGGTAATACAGAAATACAGGTTGGAAAGGGCTGGGGAGATTATCCAGTCCAACCTCCTGCTCGGAGCAAGGCCAGAGTCAGGTTGGTCAGGGCCTTTTCAGTCACATTTTGAAAATGTACAGAATGGGAATTCTGCAGCTTCCTTGGGCAGCCCGAGAACCTCCTGCCAAGCACCTCCTGTGGCATAAACAGCCATTGTGAATTGCTCTGTTGTTTCCTTTTCTTCCAGGGAACAAGTCTGACCTAAGTGACCTTAGAGAGGTTCAGCTGGAAGAAGCTCAGAGCCTGGCTGAACACTATGACAATATCATCTGTGCCATAGAGACCTCTGCCAAGGACTCCAGCAACGTGGAGGAGGCCTTTGTGAAGATGGCTACGGAGCTCATGATGAGGCATGGAGGGCCCATGTTCAGTGAGAAGAACACTGACAGCATCAGGCTTGACAGCAAAGCCCTTGTAGAAGGCTGGGGGTGTGGTTGCTGATAAGAGCTAGGTGATACCCCTAACTTTACTGGAATTTAGACGGTGCTTCACCCTAATGCTGAGTAGCATGGTAGCCATATTCTCCTCCTCCTCCTGTGAAACCAGCAATTTTGTAGAAGTTAGACACAATCCTGTTTGCTTTGGTGTCTTATTTTTAAAAAGGGGCTTTTGAGAGGTAGTCCTAAAAGTCAAACCCTCTGAGAAACTTACTCAACGTTTGTCCCCACCATTTTATTTTCTGTAACCTTCATACGAGTTACAAGAACGGAGGAAATGACTTTGAACTTGGTATTTTGGGGTGGGAAGACATTTGGTTGGGGAAGAGACTGATGCAAACCCAAAGGTCTGTAAGCATTTTTAGCATGGAACTGCTGGCAGAGGAGGTCACTTTTGGAACAGGCAATCTTGATAGTGTCTCTTCAAATCCTGAGCACTCCACTAGTGACCAGAAAGTGACAGTGTCTTTGGTAAAGCTATTTCAAGGGCCGTAATAGCCAAGGTTTTGATTACAGGACCAAATAGCAGTCACCTGTCCTAGGCCATGTGGATTGCTAGTTACTACTGGGACAGGCCCAGGTGGGGGGAGCTTCTCTCAGGTTTTGTTATCATTTGAAGTTAGTATTTTAGCAGAAAGCAAAACCAGCCTGAGCACTACCACGGGATTTGCTGTCAGGCAGGATTAGACCAGGGCAGTGATTTAAAACAGCCTTGAGGAGAGGGTGGATGCATTTCATTTGCTATTGTTTGCACAGTGATAACTCCTTTTTCCAGGTGGAAGTATCACTGAGATTTTGCCCTCAGGTCTCATCATTTCATTCCACAAGTCAAGACCTGCACCACTGGAAACAAACTGGAGAAACCTTGAACTGACTGTAGCCAAGATCTCTTGCCATGTGCCTAATGGTCAAACACAGGGTTCATTCTGGCCATCCATTTGATGTTATGTTACCAGAGTGCATAAGGGGCATAAGTGGATTTGATTTTTTTATTGGTTTTGTTTTTTAAACCACCTCCTTAAATACTACATGGGCATATAATGGGGAAGAAGACCTCAGAACAGCTGAGAACTGCTTGCATTGCAACTTCTTGGTTGTAAGAAACAAGTGTCTTTTTGAGTGATTCCCTCCCAGCTTTGTACCCAAATGTTTCCCTCTCCCTATCACAAGTTATCTGTTGCTTTTCATTTCTTGAAAACATTCAGCAGGAAAAATCTTCCATAGTTGATCAAAAGTCTACATTAAGTAAAGTAGATTTCAGAATCCAGCTCCATCCAGTTCTTTCAGATGCAGCTCTGTGGGGTATCTTGTAGATGCAGCTGAGGTACTGATGGCAGCAGTCCTCTGCATTTACACTCTCAGGCACCTTACAGAAGTGGATTTGCAAAGAGAGCAGGAGCAGCAATATCTCTAACTCTGCAGATAAAGCAAATGTGTTCAGGGATGGCAAGTGGTTTCTGCAATCCTGACAATTTGAAGGAGCTTACTTTGAAAAAGCACTCATTCAAAGTGAAGTCACTCATCTCTTTGAAAAATCCAGATCAAAAAGGACTTGAATTGTTTTGCTACTAGGGCTGCACCAGTTTAGTCATCCAACATATCCAGTGTCATAAAAATTAGGAAGATTTAGGAAAGGGCTAATGGATACTAATTTTTTAATACTATTCATCTTCCTGTAGCAAATATTAAACCATTCTCTGCTCTTTCTGTTTTTTAAACTGTGAGGTAGATAACTGAGGAATAATGTATGCTTTGTAGCCTGTCTGCTTCTACCTAAGGGGTTAGCTTTCAAATTTTATAGTTGTGAGAATGAAAAGGCCTTAAATTTTTCAACTAGTACAGTTTTCACAATTCTAATGTTTTCTACAGAAGGGCAGGCTGAGCTGCAGTACTTGGTAGTGGTTTTGGATAGTTTTCCAGGATATTCCCAGCTCTCCTACATCCAGAGATAACAGGCAGTAAATGTCCAGCTAGACACTGAAAATGAGAGTTGTCCAAACCTCAGAGCTGTTGGCGTATTCCCTATATTCTGCTCTCAGGAGAAACTGTGAAGACAGTCCAAGCTAAAAGTCAGTCCTGGTGACTGCTTTTCCTGCTGGTGAGATGGTCCTTAAGGTACAGAATATTTGCAAGCATTTGACTTTCTCTCATGACACGTGGCAGTTTACATGTGGAGGTCATGGTTCTGCTTGAACAGGGACCCCCAGATGAGCTCAGCCTCCCTCTACCTGCAGGATTAGTGCCAAATTATTTAATGCTGACAAGAATTCACATGCGTTTAAGAGCAGTGTTGCTACTACTCAGACTGAAATCCATGGTTTACATAGTAACTCATCTTAAAACTGGAACAAGAAGCAAAATGAACATAAATCCTGCTTCCAGTGCAGCCAGTGAATGATTGTGTTTTTACAGTAGATGGAGAACTGAGGAGTTACTGATCCATTTGCTTAGTTGTGAGTTTTGTTTAGTAAATAAGTAGAATTAGACCAGGCACTACACTTTTCATTACAATTTGCCTGGATGTACCTCTTAAACTAGGCTTGAAGGGTGAGGCTCTGTCTGCAGGTCAGTCTGCTTCAGTCAGAAAATGTGCAATTCAGCAGCAGTGATTTGTTTGCTGTACTTTAAATGAAGGCACCGATTCCAATTAGTTTTCATTTGCTGCAGAAAACTGGAACTATGGCTTTAAATCAGTTTTGTCTTTTAACTCTTGGCTCTTCTGTGTTGTAACAAGTGTAGTACAAGTTTGCATGCCCTGCTGACTGAACAAAAGGGAACAAAGCAATAGCCTGAAGACCTGGTTTATCTTTTAGGTTAGCAGCAGATGTGAGTGATGGTGCTTGGGCTGTCAGTAGTTAAAGTTTATTTTGATTACCAAACCCTGCCTTTGTTCACTGGCAGTAACACAGTCCTCACTAGGCTGGGAGCTTCTTGACCAGAAATAAACAGTAAATGTGGAGCTTTTCACTGCCCTGCTGAAGACTTTATTAAACCTGTGACTCACACACAGCTGTGGAATTCAGGCATTAGGAAGATTGTTGGTTTAACTCCATTAATCCTATTGAAACCAAAAGGATACCTGGGTGAAGAGAGTGAGGAGCAATAAACCTGTGATTTACGGGTAAAAACCTGACTTTCAGCTCTCAGGGTACAAATGGGCACTGATGTACATCGAGTGAATAATTCAGTAGTGCTTGTTCAGAGTTCACAGCATAAACATTTGCCAAGAAACCTGTTCACTGCCAGTTGAACATTAACAAGGCCATGGTGCAGTAATTGCTTTTAAGCAGATCCCCTTGGCTGATCATGTATTTGCATTAGTATTTATCATTTATTTTTGGCAGTGCCAAAGTGTGCAAAAATATTACAAAAGCACAGAAGGGGACATTGAGCTCTGCCTTGTGACACTTGGGAGTGGAATGCAGAGGCAAATACTGAAATGAAATCATCAGCAGAATGTGGTTCCCAGGAGCTTGGCCTTTGTTACCCTTTGTATTGATTTTGCTTTAAGCTAGTTTTATCTCCAGTTTCTCATCCAGTCCATCATCACGGATGGAACTTGTACAAATATCTGTAATTATGTAAATATAAAGCCAAATAAATGTCAGCCCAGAAACCTGCTGACGTTTGCTTTGCAAAACAAAATTTTGAGAAAAGTCCTAAGAACAGAGGAGAAGTCCTGATGATTTTCTTACTCTCACTTTACCGGAAAGCAAGCTTTTCTAATGTCTCTTTAATGACACATTCTAAAACTAAATGAAGCCCAGCTAATACCACTGACAGATTTCCTATTAGCTAATACTGGTAGATTTCCAAGAACTTCACCACAAGTGGAGCTATTGCTTGTTTTGGGTGCCTAGAGGATCTCATGTGAAAACCAGGATATGGCAGATTGTCCTTTGGGCATGGCATGCAAACTTGTCTTGAAAACTTGAAGACTTTTAAAAGTGAGCCGAGAGCTGGATTTTCAGAGACATGAAAGCTGCAAACAGATGCCTCCCAATGTCTTCAAAAGCATCTCGGTACCATTGCAAATGAAGCACAAAACTTGTATGGAAGTGGTTTTGCACTGAAGGGAAATAGTTACCAGAGGAAAAAAAATCATTAATGTGAAAGGCAGAGCATCCTGATTATTCTGCATTTTTCATGTTCATTTCCTATTTCAATGCTGTGCATAAGTAAGATTTTTCCCTTTATAAATGATACTAAAATAGATAAAGTGTGAAAAGTAGTTTGATACTTGACAAAATAAATGCTTTCTTGGGAGAGTGATAATACTGATGAGGAGAATAACTTTGCTAATAGGGTTTGGTGGTGTAGTATCAGGGATTCCCCATAGGGTTGTGTTGGAATGGTGTGACACACAAACCATTCCCAAAACAGGGCAAGCCAGTGGGGGACAGCAGCCCCTGTCCTGCCTGCCAGACAGGAAATAGAAGCAGGCATGTACTGAGCAGAAGTTCTTTGTAACTGTTTTTAAAGATTTCTATTTTATAAGTCTGTAAGGAGAGATGATTTCTGATAGTCAGATATGCTCTGTGCTGTCAGCCAGCTTTTCCCTCTTCTGTGCCTCACTCGCTGAGATCTGACAGGTAAAAACCCCACAACTCCAGAGAGCAGGGAGCATCCCAGCCAGTCTGGCTCACACACACCTGTTGGGGGGAAGGTACAAATCTCTAATTCATATTGAATTCATTCACACTGCATTCCAAAATTACTTGAGGGGTTTGGATGATAACAGTGTTAAAATGGTTCTGCATTTTCTAGGACAAATCTGTTGCTTTTCAAGGTTTCTTCGAGAGATGCAGGCTGTACATTTCTAATCATCAGTAACTGTTTTGCTTTTAAACTTTCTTATCACGATACTGACTAAATGGTTTGGAATTTGAGGAGACAAGGGAGCAAGCTTGCATACTACGGTAATTTTTTATACTTTACCTTCATCTATTTATGAATTTATTATGAAAAGTATTTTTAAACATGAAACCTGCTTTTGTCGTGAATTTTAGCAAAGTAGTGGATACATTGTACTGTGTATCATTAAAAAGGTTTAATTAAACATTTGGCAATTAATACCTTTTGTTGTTATTTTGTGCATGTACCTTGTGGTGGTATATGATCAGAAACAAAATCAAGTTTTAAGAAATTATGTATCCTGTCCTACAGTGATGTATGGTCAACTTTTACACAAGATATGACCTAATGTACTCTTAATTAAACAAATGGTGCTGAACTAACTTCCTCTTACCCTTCCAACTGTCCCTCACTTCCAGAAATGCATGCACTTTCTATTGTTTCCAGTTAGTAAACTCTCCAGCAGAGCTGTCTGGGAGATTAAAAATGAAAACCAAACTGCTCAGTGTTGGAGAAGTGCAAATAACTTTTTCAGTGCTTGCAATTAAGTGTAAACAATGTAGTTACAACTGTACCTCCCCAAGGGAACGTTTAGATCCTGGATTTTATTGAAGTGCTGTAAATTAAACAAAGCAGCACCCCTTTCTTTTTGCTTGGCTCTTTAATGCCAACGTCAGCAGATGGGTATTTGTGATCCACAGGAGCCAAATATTGAATTACTTGGTTCTGCATTGTGTGCTCCTTCAGTAGCAGCCTCAGGTACCAGAAGAGCACTGAGGAGTTGCCAGTGCAATGGCCTGGCTCTGAAGCTGGTTGCTCGGAGTGCTGGGTGGGGCTGAGCGTGCCCCTGAGTCTCTTTAGTGCCAGATTCTCTTTCGTGCCCCTGAGTCTCTTTAGTGCCAGATTCTTTGCTGCTCAAGCCCTGTGGCTGCCCTGGCACTGTGCAGTGCTCCAGAGAATTGGTGTGAGGGGGAGGAAGTGCAGGTGCTGTGATAAACACCTGCCTGCTCTTGGGAGGGACTCACCTTGCTTTTCTCACGTGTTCTGCACATTTATACCAGAGTTTCTGTTTTCTAAATCTGCCCTTTTAGTGGCTTGTTATAAGTGCAGGGGATGAACACTTGGAAGTGACTTTCCATTTCTGGGAACTCTCCCTTGAATTCTCTAGGAATAGTTTGGATACAAGAGATCTACACACACTACAACCATTTTTCATTTGACCTTTCACTCTGTAGCTTGTACCTGCAAAAAAAACCCCAAACCCCTGTATTTTTATAGTCAAAGTTCACTGAATATTTTTTCTCCACATCTATGGGCAGGAAGTTAGCTGTTACACAAGCAGAAAGCATTTTCCCAGATACACTTCCATAAAACAAGACACCAATCCCAAGTCTATTGAAAATCTGATTCTGAGATTCTCACCCATACAACAGGTGCTGCTTCTGCTTCAGGAAAAAGTCAATAAATGAGCCTGTGTAAGCCCTGCTGGGTGTTAAACTGTAAGGCATGTTTAGCACAAGCCTAGATTCCAGCACTGGACTCTGAGCTTGGCATACAAGACCAACACAATGCCAGGAGGAGAACTTTTAATTGGCACCAGCTGAGTCCCAGGTGGTCTCAATTAGAGTAAACCAATCTTTACACGAAGTAAACCTACCTGTGCTATTTTCAGTATGCACTCAATTGTTTTATTCCCCAAGTGGCTGCAGAAACACTCTTTCCTGAGACTTTAAACGTGCAGCCTGTTTCTGTCAATGCTGAAAACAGGGTATATTTCATCACCCAAGAATTCATCCTCGTCTAGACAAAAGGTTTTAATACAGACCACGTGAGCTATGCTGTGATGCTAACAACTGTTAGTACCCATTTCAAGTTACAGAGCATACAAGCACAGCACTGAGTTTCAAAGGAACTCCTGGAATCCCAGCTTCTCCCTTTTACACTGATGGAAAGAGATTTCCACCTCTTTTGGCAAGTGCCTTCTTATCAGTGCACTGTTATCCAGGTCACTATTTCTACCTTCCTTTAATTCCTTCATCTGCTGGATTTTTCAGCATTTTGGCTTTTTGAGGGTCTGCCAAGCCCACAGTGCCACTCTCCAAGCTGGAGTTCAGTTCATGGAGCTGGAGAATCTGGAAGACCCTGAGGCTTGGAGGACTTTTACTAGTGCTGTGACAAAGGGGCTGTCTTCCTTTGCTATAAACACATTTTATGTTAATGTTTCCAGGAGGGATGGAATTTAAGAGGTATACACACAGTTCCTTCATGAACTTTTTGAAGTGCTCATACATATTGTAGAGAAAAATAAGGAGAAACAGACGGAACATTTTCTGTTCTTCAGCAACTTCCAACATTTTTATTCCTTGCTTCACCGATTCTGGTGAAGTTAGAGAGTGCTGCAACATGCTTTAGGACTGAAACAACGTGACTTCAAATCATCCTGGCCTTACAAAATCACAATCTTTACTTAGATTTGGCATTCTGTGCAAATACTTGGTATACTACAGAAAAGTGCTAAAGAAATAGGTAGATCTGGTTATTGTACCAATAAAAAGGCAAGAATGTGCTGCTGTAAATACTTTTCCAGTGAAGAAACAGGAAATAAACTGTTGAGAGCAGTGTCCTTACACTGGATCCAGCGAGACACGTTGAAAGCTGCTTAGGAGACATTACAGGAGATGAATCAACAGTCCTGACAGTGGAGAGGGGATTACAGTGCTTTGCAAACAGAGGAAACACAACAACAAAATCTGACTTCACAGCAGCTGTGAGCTCTCAGAGGTTGCTGCTGGGATCATGAGCAGTGAAGGATTTGGCCAGGAGGTCGTTTCACTCCGTGCCACCATGTCTGTCAATGCTTTCAGCCAGCCCTGCAAGAACCTGGGAGAAATGAACACCCAGGCTTTTCTTTGTACAATTTGAATTTGGAAAAAAAAAAAACTAACTAACTAAAAAAAACCCAACCCAAAAAACCTGACTAGCCCCTAATGTGAATTGATCTTTGTGTGTAAGCTGACTTTGGTTTTAAAGCAATTGATTGGGTTATGTTTTCCAAGCTTATGTCACAAGTACAACATACACTGTGTTACAACAAATTAACACAGAAATATTTTCAAAGACATCTTTGGGAGGAAAACTTGAGAAATATTTTACAAAAATAACATAAAATAAATTACTTTTTTTTTTTTTAAATGAACATCTATAAAATCCATGAACCAAACAACACATAACATTGACATGAGATGAAATACATTACACTAAAGGCCAGTTAACTACCACAGTGGTATGAGACTTCAAGTAAATTATGAGGCACTTTTTGGCCGAGCAGTAGTCACTGATTCATTCAGTGGTAAAGTCCAACTTACAGAAACACCTGAAGCAAAATTGCTAAAGCTTTCTAAGGTTCTAAATTCCTAAAAAAAAAGAAAAAAAGTGCAGATAGAAAGGCAAAGAGCAAAAGGCCACAGAGGGCACCCAGGTCTGCTGCTCTCCTTCCAGGCCTGTGCTCAGTGTGGTTGGAGTTCCAGCAGAGTGGGAACAACTCAACCTTGCCCACCCCACAGAAGGGGCACTTCTGTTAAGGCTTCACACGTCACAGCAGAGAGGAGCAATAAAACTCCAGGGACATGGGAAAACAGACACAGAGAGAGACAGCAGCAGGTTACAGGAGAGCAAGTCCAAAGTGGAACAGATTGAACTCCACTCTGGTTGAAGAGAGCATGCAGTACTTGCAAAATGCCAAGCACTAATACATGTTGTGCTCTGTACCAGCCCATCTGGAATGGACTGAGTGACCCCAGCACCACAATCTCAGATTCTCAAGATCCCCAACACCTAAAAGCTAAATGTTCCAGCAAACCAAAGAAGGTACTGTCATGGAGGGATTTAAGTACCAGTACATGAATAGGCTGCCATGAAATATTGCTATTAGAATACCTAATGTAACAAAGAGGAAGACAATAAAGGGCAAGTCAAGCCAGAAATTACGTATTTAGAAGCACTATAGAAAGCATTATTGATATTTAATATACTTGAACACAGTAATGTGTACATGTACTACTAATAAGCATACTTAATGAAGATTGTATTCATTTAGAGGTTAAAAAAATTTAGAAGACAGAGGTTTGTGGCACTCTTGTAAAGCACAGTGTGTTTTGGGGAAGAAAAGCACAGCACTGAGTGGTCCTTAAGAAACCATGTCACCTCAATTAGGTGCAAAGTTCTCCAGCTGGAAGACCAGGTCTACAGCAGCATCCACATCTGGCACAATATGGTCTGGCTCCACTAGGCCAGGGTCGAACCTGAAATCCCTGTGGCCGTGGAACACGGTCTCAGCTATGCTGTCCCTGGTGTCCAGGGGCACCTCGGTGTGGGGGTTGTACACCCCAGTACAGACCAGGACAGACCTGCAGTGGGCAGCAGCCGCAGATGCCAGCTCCTTCTCCCACCTGAGGCCTATCTCATCGTCCTGAGGGAGCGTGGCAGGACCTCTGCCACCAGCAAGCTTGGCCTGGATGCGGGCTTTGGAGCCTTTGCTGGAGCTCTCCTCCAGGTAGCGGTTGTAGAGGTTAGCACCGTAGACATCCGTCATGAGATTGTCCCTGCGAACGACAGAGTTCAGTCAGCTCTGCAGCTTTAGTTGTCAAAAGACATTTTTACAGTTTCCATTTAACAAGTTTGTTCTGTACTTCACCCAGCTTTATGTGGAATCAGGCAGATGGGAAGAAATCCAACCCCACGGCTATTTTATTGCACCATTTTCATGAAGCGTGACGTGACAGAAATGAATCGCTCTTCATATTGCAGATTGAGGTGAGGGGAGAGAAAATCAAGGTATGAGCTGCCTTTGAATGAGCTCATTATATTTCCAAGCATCTTGGAGATCCTGGAAGAGTCTTTAATACAATACAGCTTTATCTCCTTCTCTGAAAAGGATTCCATGATGTGGCATATGACCAGCCTAAACGACCTCAGAGACAAAGTCTAGCTCTACACTCTCTAACTGTCCTTTGCTCCAAGCCATTTGGTGTTACACCACTAAACCTAACAAAGCAAACACCCATGCAAACCCTTTTTGTCAGATTTACACAGCCTATTACAGAAATAAATAAATAAAAAATCAGGAGAAATCTTAGTTGTGTATAAAACACCTTTTGTGCTTCTATAGAAATTACACATAAAAAGAGCAAAGCATTATTAATTTTTAAGATTAGAAACATGATAAAAAATACACCATAGCACCAAGAAAGCTAGATGCTCTTAATGGTAGGAGAAAGAAACTGGGAAGAGTTGTGTGCTTTTTTTTGGCTGGCATTTACACTGTGAGTAATTTCCTGCTGTACCTGTGGGACTCAGCACACCTTACCCCACAGCATAGAGGGTCTGGGATTTCCTGCTGTACCTGTGGGACTCAGCACACGTTACCCCACAGCACAGAGGGTCTGGGGTTTCCTGCTGTACCTGTGGGACTCAGCACACCTTACCCCACAGCATAGAGGGTCTGGATGGGCTGGGATTTCCTGCTGTACCTGTGGGGCTCAGCACACCTTACCCCACAGCACAGAGGGTCTGGATGGGCTGGGATTTCCTGCTGTACCTGTGGGGCCCAGCACACCTTACCCCACAGCACAGAGGGTCTGGGGTTTCCTGCTGTACCTGTGGGGCTCAGCACACCTTACCCCACAGCACAGAGGGTCTGGGGTTTCCTGCTGTACCTGTGGGGCCCAGCACACCTTACCCCACAGCACAGAGGGTCTGGGGTTTCCTGCTGTACCTGTGGGGCCCAGCACACCTTACCCCACAGCATAGAGGGTCTGGATGGGCTGGGATTTCCTGCTGTACCTGTGGGGCTCAGCACACCTTACCCCACAGCACAGAGGGTCTGGGGTTTCCTGCTGTACCTGTGGGGCCCAGCACACCTTACCCCACAGCATAGAGGGTCTGGATGGGCTGCTCCCAGCTCCTCTGCAGGGCCTGGGCTCGGATCAGGTGCTCTGCATACTGGTATGTCAGCCTGCTGGGTTTGCCCATCAACGCCTCGTACTTCAGCTCTTTGCCAGTGATCTTCTTGTAAATGTTCTCCAAACAAACCATGAATGTTCCATGCCCAAACCTACACGGGTATTCAACCAAATCAAATTACATTAAGTGTGGATTGGAAACATCAAACAAGGCTTTTTTATTTCATGATTTTTTAGGAATAAATCCTGTCCTGCAACTATCAAATTGCCCTCGGCATGCAACACTTCTGCAGCTGGTTCACTGAAAATTAAGTGCTGATTAGCTGAACAACAAACACCACAATAAACCCACATTGCTGGGGTGGAACAACAGATTTATCTAATTTTAGAATTGCTCACTGGAGATATCCTGGCTGCCTTGCTGTAGCCTGGAACTATCCACATGTATCTTTTCCAATGTGCCAATTAGAGATGGCTTTTGCTTCCAAAGACAGGTATCTGAGCAGATCTTTGACCCAGGACTGAGGCTGCAATCAAGTCACAGTAACAAGTTTCTATTTCAGCACATCTTCAAATGACAGACTGAGGGCACAGAAGGGGACACAAACCTATTAAAGAAGCACCTTCTACTGAAAGCAAAATCAAACCAAACCACTCTAAGAGGTTGTGCCACCTTGTTCTGCATGTTTTACTTGTTTTTTCTTATGTTCCTTGAAGAGCTCACTGCATTGTCCTCAGCTCAAAAGCACTCACTGCTTTCAGCCAGCAGGGTCAGCCCTTTACCCTACCAGGAAAAGAGAAATACCAAAGAGGGACCTAATGAAATGAAACAATGGCCTTGATAATTTTTTTCATTTTTGCCTTTGAACCGAGGCTCTGAGGCCCTCAGGAAAAAAGCTCTCTTTCCCCACTGTTCTGGGAGTGAGGAAACAAAAGGGTTTAGAGCTTTAAAACAGCTTTTCTCCCGAGTAACTGATTTCCTGGACGCAGTAATGCAGCCAGCAACACGGCAGCATTAGCTGGAAGTGCATTAGAGATGTTGCATTCAGCCAAGGCCTGCTGTGAAGCTCCACCAAGCATTTTGTATTCAAGTGTCGACTCTGAATCCTACTGGAAAAATGAGGAAGCCCCAGATATATCCCAATTATATGAATGCTATAAAGCACTTACCTTGGGGACTGTGCCTCAGCCACCCACATCAGGTCCATGTTACAGGCAAGCACAGGAATGTGAGGGTAGTTTTCCTGCTCATAGGGATTTCCAGGATAGCCACTTGTCAGCAGAACATCTATTATCAGCTGCAGGCTGGTTTCCCATCTGACTGGCTCCCCAAACAGCACCACAGCTGTGACAACCACAAGCACAGAACAGTCATGGAATTGTTAACAGAGCACTGAATCTCTGACACTTGGTCTAAAACTTGGCCTAAAGAGACTGAACAAATAATTTAATATAACCAGGAATTGACCAAATAGCCACGCTAACTTTAATTTAGGGTTTTAAGATATCACATGCCTGTCCATTCATAGAAAACCTCAGAAGTAACAAGACCCCACTGCAAAATCTACAGTTTTAGGAATTTTGTTTTACTGGTGAAGTTTCTCCAGAAGTTACAATATTAACTTCTGATTGTATTTCTAAGTCTTCCATAACTTGTGAATTCTCTGTTTACAGGCAGTATTTAAATACTCCACCAGAGATGTTGATTTGTTCATCTTAGAACAAAAATTTGAATGTTGTTTTTAAAAATTGCTTTGGTCTCCAGCAATAATCTGACACGGATTTTTTTAAATCCTAAGGTCCAGTTTTTACTTTCCTGTAGTTCAGATGAGACGAGAGTGAAAACAAGACCCTTCTCATACTACAACTCCATCCTGACTACTTGTAAGAACAAGACCAACTATTTCTGAATAACAAACATCAGTTCATTCCTCATTTATGAAAGGAGGGCAACCATAGCCTGTTAAAGGCAGATAAAAAGAAAAGGAGACCTCATGTACCCTTGAAACTTCAGAAGCACATGGCTGAAAACTGCACACATTAAAAAGCAGCTTTACAACACACGATGCTTTCAAATTAATGACAGGTGTCATTAACAGGGAAATTTTAGGATTGTCTCAGACAAATTTCTAAAGTGCCCAACAATCTAGAAATAATTTCTAGATTATAAAATAAAATGATTATAAAATAGAATAAACACATTTCATTTATTAATGGAAAGTTGCAAGTTAAATAAAGATAACTGACCCTCAATCTTGGGAAGCTCCACAGCAGAGGGGGACTGCAATAAGAAAAAAGTGAAAATTTTCTATAAGATTGAACATCTACTTCTATTTTTAACACAATAAATTCAAGCACAGCTCCCACAGCTGCCTCCTGCAGCTCGGACAGGAAATGCACTCCCTCTGTGGGTATATACCTGATGTCAGTTCACTCAACTCACTAAAACTTGTGTTTCCATCCTGAAGTGACACCTCAGGCACAGGGACAGCAGACAGCGACTGTGCTGTACCTGCACGAGCCTCCTGCTTCTCCTGAGCTGCCTCTGGCAAGCCTCAGAGCTCCACTTGTTTAAACAGCTCGTGTACAAAAGTATGGATGTTTATTCTTCCACAGGAGCAAGAGGCCTCCAGCAGTACCAAGACATTTGAAAACCAGCTTTTGAGATGTGTTTCTTTACCACTGCTAATAAAGAAGAATGCACTGTATAATGGGTAATGTGTTTGTAAACAATTAAGAGCTTGCACTTCATCATTTACTCTCCGTGGTGACAAACACTTTGACAGGTTCTTGAGCTTCCCCACCCACATGGGTGAGAAGCCCAGCAAAAGGTGACACACCTGAGTTTTGGATTCTGTGAGCCACAGAGAATGTCCTGATCACAGGTGGGGAAAATGCACTCTGTAGGCTGGCCCTGAACATAGACAGTGCACACAGCTATTCACTTCTGCTTTAAATTCTGCACAACACAGCTGGAACCACTGTACCTACTGTTAACATTTAAATAATGCTATAAACAACAAAGGGAGTCCTTTGAGGGAAAACGATTTATCTTCAAAGCCTGCATTTACAATCAAAGCAATCTCACAACTTAGAAACAATACCAACACCATCCCCTACGGCAGGGAAAGTCTTGTGTTATCTTCCACACTTTCTGAGGAAGCTAATCAGCTTTCCAAGACAGATTTTGCATTAGGTATCTGTATTAGATTGTAAGTTTTCCCACAACAGTAGGTTACAAAATCAAAGGCTGGGTTAAAGCATTACTACTGAGAGTAAAGAGTTGTTATTGAAAATGCTGTGACAAAACAAATAAGGAAGCAGAAAAGCAAAGGCAAAATACAACGTAAGAACAACGGCATGAGCTTGGTAGTTAAATATTGACCCCTGATATAGATGTCATGCAATGAGCAAACAGAGAGGTTTAAAACAAAAATCTACACCCACCAGGATGCTGGGTCTCCTGTCATGGTCAACTGCATCGAGCAGAGGGCGTTTCTCCCGCAGGGTGTCAATGGTGATGGGCTGGCAGAAACCAAGGCTGGCACACACCAGCTAAGGACACACAGCTGCTCACAGGAAAAGGTTTACAAACTGCTAATTCCATTTTAACCAGCTGAATGCATTCCATTTACAAATTATTTAGGAATGAAAGCAACATCAAAGACAGACTTTTGCTTCTGTGAGACAAAAAGATGATCATCCCACTGCTGATAAATGAGAGACCAAGGTTCTTCTATTTTGTTTTCAGTCTTCTCATCTACTTCTCTCTTAGCCAAGCCTAATGAACTTTGACCATTAACTGGAATGGTCCTCCAATACCTTTTTCTCAGTTCTGTACTTCAAATAGAGCTTATGCTTAAAAGTTGCACATTCATTTTTTACAACTTAACGATTTACACCAACTTCAATGCAAATCCCACTAAAGGAAGAAGTGCAGAAGGGACTTAATGGAAGCATGAGCAAAATTCATGCAAAAGTAAAGGTTATTAAGTTACAGTTCGAAACTTTGATACCACCATGACACCAACATAATTCAAGTTCTTTGGGCATTTAGTATAAAGCCACATTCAAAACATAAAATTTACACCATATTAAGAACTACCATTACTATTTATTACTGCATTTGTAGGGTTGAAATATTTGGTTTTCACTTGATCCAGAGGATCCCCTGAACCTGATTAAGGCAAACACTTTGACAGAAAGTTGTTGGTTTTTAAATTTTTTTTTAAAAGATACTCTTGAGCAATATCAAGAAGTGGTCCTTGTCCAGATACCAGAACACATTTTTCATGATAACGCTTGAACATCCGCAGAGGACTGTGGGACATCATCACTTGATCTTGTGAAATCTGTTTGGGATTTAAAAGCAAAAGGAGTCTATTGTTTTTCAGAGAAGTTGGTTATACACAGATTCAATTAACAGATTCCAGGAATTATGAAACAATCAGCATTTTCTCCTTTCGCAAATGATGTATTGGTAATATGCCAGAAAAAAAAACCTTACTGACAAATTATACATCATACCCCTTTCAGCTTCCAGATCTATTCAACACAAACAAGACTTTCTCTCTTAGTTATATAAAATCGCCTAATTAGTTTGGAAACAAACAGGGAAGGAGAATCAGAACTGCCCTGGTTCCAATCTTGGGCCCTTTGATTTAATTGTACCAGATTATCACCTTCTTTTAGCTTACATATCCCCACCCCTTTGACAGGTATTAACCAGTAAGATTATTATCCTGGAAAGATGCTCCTGTGAATCACTACTTACCACCTTTGCAAAGAAATACCTTTAGCTTTACTATTGGAAAAATCAGTACCTTTACCAGTGGAAAAGCCATTAGCTTTGGGCAGCGTTTTTTACTTTCTAATACCTCCAGCAAAGCATGTCAGGGGCCTTAAGGGAAAAGCAGACTTGTTTAACCGAGCAGCATTTAATGGAAGGTAATACATCTGACACATTCAACACGATAATGAAATAAATAGGATTTAAGGGACTCACTGGAACTCCCAGCAGGTGAGACAACTGGTCAGCTTTTTCCTGGCGCAGGCAGTTCCCCGCATTGGTGACAAAGACCACGGGCACCAGGAACTGTCCCTGAGAATTCACCAGCTTTCGAAAGGCTGTTCTGGCAGCAGGAATGGGGGTCTTCCCTCGGACCAGCACCCCATCAATGTCAAAGAGAAATCCAAAGGATGGCAGCACGCTGAGCTGTAAGGAGGGATGAAATCAAAGGGTACATTAGTTATGCCTGTACTTACACACGTTCAATAGAGTTTCCAGCAGCTATGGCCCCCTGAGAACAGAGGCCTCCAGTGAGAGCAAGGGATATTTAACTCTGCACGTTCTAATGTGCACGTTGACACAAGGAGCACCACAACTCCCTCTGCCTTATGCATACAGACTCATGAGCGCTACTTTGCCCTACAAATAGTACCAGAACATTTGAAATGACAGGAAAAAATTAAGTTAGACTGATCCCAAGAGGTACAAAATGCATGCTGCTGTGCCAGTGAGCCTCGCTTTAGATTGGCTTGACCCCCACAGAATACTAACAAAATATACAAAAGTAAATCTTTCAGTGGTAGGCAGGTCTTGGACACAAGTATTGTACTTGGTTCGTCCCTTTCAAGGTGTTTATGTAGTAGAACTGTTCTGTTCCACGAGAGGTTTGATTACAGTGTGATTACATGTGCTGTGCTCCTGCACATGGCTTCAGTCCTAGTTTTACATAGGGCAGACAAAGGTGCTGCTCGAGTTACTAAAATAGATCGCCTTGCCTGCCTTTGAGGCCGTGATGAGCTGGACCTGGTGAGCCCCGGAAAGGAGAGAGAGGAAAGATGAGCTGGGTGGTAAGGCCAAGGAGCAGAGACACAGAGAGGACTGCTGAGCAATGAAACTGTTTAAGGATCAGGCTGGAAAAGTACGGAACAAAATCTGTCATCGAAAGTTCATTTCTCTCCCGAGCCTCAAACAGAAACCAGGAACCTTGGGACTTACGATCCCCTCTGTGAGTGATGAAAAGGAAGGGGTTAAGGGCCGAGAGTGAGCGTGATGGAGGGAACAGGCACAGAAAGGATCCAGCCATGGCAGGTGGGACAGCCTTTGCCACCGGAGCTGTCTCAGGGCACGCACCCACAGCCACCGCGTCTCCTGTGCAGGAGAAGGGCACTTTGCCCACTTCAGCAGCACTTTGTTCCACATCAATTATCCACCCGCCACGTTTTCCTGCAGCGGGGACAGCAGCGGGACAGGCACTGCCACCGGCACCGCTGGGCACGGAGATGCAGCTGCCGGCACACCCGGGCACGCTGCCTCCCGCTGCTGCCGCTTCTGAGCCCACGGCACTCAAACGCAAATCCGCTCCCCTACACAGCCCGCTTTAATAACGTTGGGGTTTTTGTTCAGCTTTACATGCAAGAACTCCCCCTGAAGCGCTCTCCTCTCTCCTCTGTAGAATCATCACCCTTTTATTTTAAAGAACAAAACCCCTGAAGCCCTTGTCCCCACATAGCACGCACCCGTTTCAGGAATGCTATGTCAGAAATAACCCAGCTGCTGCAGAGATGCTGCTCAAGGCTTGCTAATACATGGACAGCAGTCTTCCCAGGCTTTGTAAACTGGTATAGGAAATTGCGGAAACTACAGTGGCATTGGAATAATTGTGTAGCAGATGCGATCCTTTACGTTAATTTTGCCACATATAAATAACAGATGTATAGACAACAGATTACAAACGAGAATTTTACACTGAGTAACACTAGCAGGAAGAAAATTAAAGTATTACGGGGGGAAAAAAGCACTAAGGAACGAACAGGGAGGTAATGAAGCAGGGAGATAGTGAAGTCAACAGCTCTTTTTCCCTTTTGACCCCAAAGAAACTGTTGGTGACAGGAGTGCTCTGCCGCGCTGCTCAACCAAGGGGACGGATGGAGCCGGCAGCGGTCGCAACGAGTTTCCCTCGCTCCCTCTGGGAGACCAGGAGCACACGCAGCCCCAGGACAGCAGCTCCGGCCGGCAGCGCCCGGGAACCCCGTCCCGGCGTCCCGGGGCAGCGAGGATCCCCCCCGGGCATCCCCGGCCCCGGCGGGTGGCCCGGCCGCGCTCCGCCGCGCCCCGCGCCCGTTTCGCTTTCGCTGGGCCCGCCCGCCCCGGCCCCGCTCACCGCGCTGTGCCCGCTCCGCTCGGCCGCGGGGCCGCAGCTGTGCCGGGGCGCCGGGAGCCGCGCCGGGCGGGCGGCCCCGAGCAGGGCGCGGAGCGGCGGCAGCGCCCGGCGCATGGCGAGCGGAGTGCGGGGCCGGCAACCGCCCCGCCCGGCCCGGCCCGGCCGTGAGCTCACGGGGCAGCGTCACACGCGTCACGGGCCAACGTCAGCCCCGGGCCAGCGGCTCCGCGCCCTCGGAACTCCCCCGCCACGCACCCGCGGCTCGGCCCCTCCGGCGCACCGGGGGTGGCACCGCGGCAAGAGCAGCACAACGTTCCGACCGAGGAGGTAACTGTTTTTTAGTTTAATGACAAACCAGAAGAAGCATTCTCTCTGGTTCTGCCTGGCCAGCGGATGAAGGGAGTGGAGCATCTCTCTTACGAGGAAAGGCTGAGGGAGCTGGGCATGTCCAGCCTGAGAGGGGACCGCACTGGGAGGGGTGACAAGAGGACGGACCAGGCTCTGCTCGGAGGTGCCAACCACTTGGACAAGAGGAATAGGCAAGAACTGATGCCCAGGAAGTTCCACCTGAACACGAGGAAGAACTTCTTCCCTGCGCAGTGACTGAGCACTGGAACAGATCGTCCAGAGAGGGTGTGGACTCTCCTCACTGGAGATATTCCAGAACTGTCTGGACAAATCCTGTGCCCTGTACTCTGGGATGGCCCTGCTGGAGCAGGGAGGTGGCACCAGATGCCCCACAGTGGTCCCTTCCAGCCTGACTCATTCTGTGATTCATTTTTTGGGAAAAAGCCTACCGTGCACAAACACCACAGTCCCTCGGCTCTGCACTGCAAAGGCATTCCCCTGCAGTTGGACTTGAAAGTGAGACAAGCAGCACAAAATGTCATTAGTTAATGGATACTCTGCAAAGCCATCTCTGTTTATCTTGCTCATCTGCTAATGCAGATTAGGTAAATCCACTTATTTCCTAGTGCTGCCAGCAAATATTCCTCACCACCCCTCTGACCGCGGGGAGAAACCGATCCTTCAGCGATGGCATGGCGCTCACCAGGGCACAGAACAAGGAAGGTGGCCTTCGATCAATGAAACACCCAAATGCATTTCTAAGAGACAAAAACAGGCCCAAATCAATGCAGCAGACAGAACAATTAGAGTTTATCCCCTTGGTGCTCAAGCCAGGATCACGCCCAGGGCAGAACGCTGAAGCAGACAGAACAAGCTACATGTAAGAATCCATAAAGTACTTGTTCTATAACCTGGATGTGTTTAGGGCTGAGGCTCTGCAGAGATGGTATGAGCCATAAGCCTGACACCACACACACATCCAAGCACAGCTGCACACTCAGAGTGAAGGCAGAGCCTGCCCACTGCTCCATTCTCCAGGACAAACAGGATCAGTTTCCTGGCTGTGGCCACAGCAGCTTCCCCACCCTGACTCCATCAGCAATTCCACAGCCTGGCAGGACACGGGCATTTTGCTATAGGCCACTGTGGCAAATAATTACTCTGCAATTTGTTCCCTCAGATGCAGCCAAGAGCACTCAGCTCAAAAATGCTTCACACTCAGAGCTACAGAGAGAGGATCTGGCACAGCAGGGCCAGGCAGCAGCCAGTTTGCCTTGCACAGTTACACACTGCATTTTTGTGCATTTATTCCATTACTGTGTTGGTTGGCAGAGATCAGCCCTGTCTTATAAACTTCCCTTTTACATGATGATGTTGGTCATACTCCTTTGAACATGAATGTAATTACAATTCTGTTGTTTTTTTCTCATTCTTTCAGTTCATTCTTCTTCTGTGTTTCTGTTACCATCACTCTGTCCCTGATCGGCCTTTACCCTTCTGTCTTCTTTTATCTTACAGATTCATATAGTGACAGAAGGGATCTACCACTGGTATTACCAAGCCCTCAGACTGTATCAGGCCATAAAAACTAGCTGGTTTTTTTCCCCTTTAAATCTAGTTTGGTTATCTCCACCACAGAGTCTAGCAAATCTACAACGAATTATTACAAGCCATAAAACCACTGTTTGCTGCTTTATTACTAAGCAGAGAAAGCTGCACTGCTGACAGGAAGAGAGAAGAATGTGTTTGTGGTGTTAGTTGTTTGCTTGCTACCAATAATCGAGCTTTTGATTTATTCTGGAGGTTTTTTTAAGGTTTTAATTTGGCAGCTATGCTTTCCACTTTTTCAATTCAAAATTTTTTATTTGATCACTTGCATCAAGTAACACAAAGCTTGTCTCTGTAATTTGGAGCTTTGGTTGTTCTGGAGTGGATGATTCACAATAGATTGTAATAGATAAATACTGACAGCATCCAGAAATGCTGAACATTCCCAGACTTGGCTGTTAAATACTCTATTCCTTGGACAGAAGCACTCCATGGCTGCAGATGTCCAATTTCAAATGCTGTTCATTCAGACCTGTACAACAATGTCAGTCACCCATAAGACTCTGAACAGGCTCTGCCTTGCCTCTTGTCCCAGGATACACGAGCCAAGAGCAGTAAGGGATGCAGAGCTTCAAATCCCTACAGGGATGGCTCTCTGTGATCCCAATCTTTGGCTACCATTAGGGAATCACCACAATCCTTTGAACTAGAATAAAACAAGGCATCATGTTTGAATTAAGTTTTACTAAAAAGACTTGAACAAGGTATTGCAAAGTTTTTTACAGTGGCTGCTGGAATATCCAGCATTTAAGCAGTTCATCCAGGCACAGTTACAAACCACAAAAAAGGTAACAGGTTTTAGACATTGCATGTGTTTTAGAAAGAACCAAATCTCCTCCAAAGTCACTCGTAAGATCTGCCTTCGAGGTACCTCTAGACAGGTTCCAGGTTAATCCGGTAAACTAAGCAGGTGTAATTGTGTAATTGTTCCTTCTCAGCTCAACAAAACCCAGCGTGAGAAGATGTGCACACTTACAGTCAGGACAGAGCAGACACGATGGCAGGAACACCATGGGTTTTCCTTCAGCATTTAGGAGATCACTGGGTGTGGTTCTACCTGCAAGAGGCCCCACTGCACAGAGCCTTTCCCAAACTGAAAGCACTGAAGACAGTTGTTGGGTGCAGAGACAAGTTCACCGAGGTTTGACCTTTTCCAGCACTGGAGTGAATGCAAGTCATCCTAGCGGAGAAAGCAGAATGAGGCTTCTCCTTCTGCACACCACACTGTAATTCCAGCCTTTTACTCCACATCCAAAGGGACTTTCAGAGCTAAACCCATTGCTACCAGAACTTAGGAACCTGTTGCTTTCAGAGGGATTACACACAAACCAGGCCATGCTGGTGCAATGTTACAGTCCTAGAAGTGTCTTTGCCTCCTCGCTCTGTGCCAGGAGGGTTTCACTGGCGTACTTCTGGAGCAGCTCCATCTTCTTTCTCCGTACAAGAGCTTCCTCAATCTGCAGAGATAAAAATAGGATGGATTCAGCTCAATTGAGATGCTGAAACCTCAGATGCTCAGCTATAGAAAAACACAGGAAGGAGAAAACCACAGGAAAGAGCCTGTGAAAGTTGGAGCTGTGAACTGGTGTCAAAGCAGAGGAACTAAGATGAGTCAGGAGAATCTTTTTCAATACTCAGCGGAAGCTCTTGGGAGTCAAAAGAAGCAGTAAAACAGATGCCTCCTCTCTGATCTCTGCTGCCACCCTTGTTACTCAGGGTGTTTGTTAGCTGCCATTCCATTCTGATCTCAGTTCAGTCACTTGGGTTTTGTTCCAAACAATTCTCTCAGCTAGAGCTTTAGGAAATGCAGAACACGTGGGGCTATGCCACAGAGCCCACAGCTCTGAAGTCACAGTTAGTGAGTGTGCTCTTCACATCAGCCACAGCCAGGAACCTCTGCCCTGCATTTTGCCAGAAGTGCCAACATGGTTCTTTACGAAGCACATACTTCAAAGATCTACTAACAACAACCTGCAAGACCTGTTTGAACTCAGTAATGTTTTACATTTGTCCAAACTGCACACAGCATCTCTCACAATGAGTGTGCTGAACCTTAGTTTTTAGTAATTTAGCATCTAGAAGGCATAATCCTGTAGGCAGCAGGTATGGAGTGATTTGTCACTAAGAAAGAGAATCAGCTAAGCAACTCCAGAATATTTTTGCCTGAATTATTCTTCAAACAACCTGTTACTGGTCAGGTAATATACACCCTAGAGCAATTTCAAAATATTATAGTCAGTTCAAGGTCATGCCACCAAAATAATTTTAGAAAACTGATGAGAGCAAACCCTGCAATTCAAAAATCATCCCATTAAATTACAAAATAAGTCAGACTATCAAAAAAAAGGCACAGTCCAGATGTAGTAGGCAATCCTAGTTATTGATAATAGCACCACAGCACTTCCCAATTTATGGAACACTTAAGAAGGTTTTGGAAATTCTCAGATGAAAAGGGTTGTAGCATTTGCAAGAGCTGCAGAGTTGAGTCACAGAAATAACAAATTTAGGGCACTTTGACTGATGACCTGATGTAAATTAAGATGTGTCTTGCAAAAGCAAGTGTGCATCTCTGCAGCTGAGTGCTGTTATGTCTTACCTCCTGTTGAGTTGGCACTGGAACATGTGCAATAAATTTCTGTTGGCCGTCTTCACCTTCTCTCTCCTTGCCACCTTCCTCATCAGACTAAAAAGTGAAAAAATCACATCAAATTTTTTTTTATATAGAGATAATAAAAAACCCACATTTTTCACTTGCTTTGCCAGAAGGAACCTGAGCATGGGAATGGGTGAAGGGGATCCAGCACCACAGGAACTCGACAAGGATCACATGCAGATCCTGCTCCTTGACATTTTCAGCATTACTGCTTCCATTTCTAATATGGCCTTTGCTCTGCTGTGGCATGGGCATGAATCCTCCCCTTCCATAACTGTGGCTGCCACAGCGAAGCTGTGAACAGAAGAGGAGCCAGCTAAGCAAGAAGACTGCAAGTGTTTCTCACTCCACTGAAAGGACTTCCAGCTGCCAGCCTCCAGCACTTCCTGAACCTGAGCCATGTGCACTCCCCTCCTACTGATTCTTACTAAACAAGGACAACTGTGTAGTGGGTCAGGTGGAGAGAGGGGCAGGACAGCAGCAAACAGGCCTTTGGCAGAGTAACACTACGTCCAAGAAGGGAGCACAGAAGACACATGAAAAGTCACATCACCTGAGCCATCCCCTACCTCTTCCTCGTGGACAGCATAGATGTTCTCTTCCTCCTCCTCCTCACCTCTTGCGAGTCGTGCTTCTCTCTCCATCTTCCATTTTTCCACTGCTTCTGCTATAACTGGGGAGCAAAGGAAAATGGCAAATGTAGCTGAGAGCCCATTAGAGCAGTATGGTCTTATTGCCAGAGCTTTTCCAATGGACTTAAACTTCTTGCCTAAATCCTCTACATCAGTACCACACCCTGTAGAACCTTGATGTAGTATGTAATAAAATATATCAGTGTATGCTGATACACTGTCACAGTGTGGTACTTGCTAATGCCTTCATTTGAGCACATTTTGGACTCTAAATGTCACAGATAAATACCAGCCTACTTCCTGACCTGAGCAGCAGGGTCACATGAGCAGGCTAAGTGGCTCTTACAGCTCTGTAGCCTGTCAGCAGCTACAGGGGTGCTGATCACCGTGAGGCTAATTAAACATGATAATGCTCCTTACACTGACCACACACAGAAGTCTCTTTTTCCATCTTGGAGGGTATTTCTCTTACTTTTTAGCACAATCCCAGTTCTGTACCTTGCTGCTAAGTGGAAGCTGCCAGGCTGCTGCATCTCTATTACAGCAGAGTGACAGTAAGAGCACTAAAACAAGTTTTAAGAAGCTTAACAAGTGACATGGCCAGTGCATAAGATGCTACAGAGGTGCCAGATTAATGCATCTTGGCAGTAGGAAATGCCTACAGCAACAGGAGCCAGCAGGCATTCCCCAAGCTCTCACAGATCACACATTAAAATGCTCTCCCTGAGAGGGCAAGACCTAACCAGTGGCACATGGTTTGTGTGTGGTTCCCTACGAGAAAAGGAACCCCAAATTAAGAAATTTTTTTCAATACTTTGTTTCACAAAAACTTAACAAGGTAAAAACCGCAAGCTCCCAGACAAGCAGGATGTGCAGGACGGACCCTGAGTGGGAGCTGTTGGGACTCTCACCACACAACTTCCCCTCCTGCACTATGGACTGCCTGCAGCCAGCTCCCCTTCCCAGGCTTTAGGGCTCCAGGCTCTGCTGCAGGACACTGATAAGTGAAGCATTTCCTTCAGCCCCCTTCCTCCCTGCCCTCCCATCTAACCAACAAGGCATGACCTTGAATTCTGTGAATGCCTCACCCATGGAGAAGGGATAACTGTGAGGATCAGCCAGTGCTCAGCAAAAGCACTAAGAGAACTACTTAGGAAACTTTAAAACTGGTCTGTGCCCTCTTGCTTAGAGCTACACAAATCCCAGAAAATGGCACACAGTGCTGAGTTTTGAAGAGAGTTTCAGGAACTAAGACTCATAATCCTGGTGTCTTCACCAGGGAAGTCAGTAGAAACAATGCTAGAAAACTATGTGAGCAGACATGTGGGTAAGTGTTATCTATAGAGAAAGAAGAGGTTTCAAAGGAAAAAATACTCAGATGTGAGGGAGCCCTGATAGAGATGACATCGATAAATTAACACAGCCCACCTACACTGCAGGGTTTCCAACAGGCCCCTCTAATCTCCCAGAAAAGTAACCAGCTATGTTTATGGATGAATAAATAATGAGGTGAGACGGGAAACAGATGATAGGGTCAGTTTTCACGAGGGAGGGAGAGAACTGCTTAGGCTCCACAGATCTTGCTGCAACGCACTGTTCTACATTCTGAAGCACGAAAAAGGAGGGGAGGGAAGGAGTTTTTGCTTCAGTAGTGAATGACTTGCTAAAATATTAAATCATTTACAGTAGTAAAGGTGAAAGTCAACTCTAAAGCACCTGCCCCCTGAAATGCCTTACAGTGATTTGGATATGGATGTGACAAAGTCTGACAGCTAAGCACAAGACAAGGCCCACAGGGGAAAGAAAGAGGTTCCTTAACTTCAGAGTCCATCATCACCCCTTCCTGGGCTGACCTGTGCAGCTCTGGAATGTCACATACCTTTCTTCTCATGTTCCTGTTCCAGGGGCTCCAGGATCCCATCATCCTCATCCCTGTAGCCGTAGTACTCGGCATCGATGTCTTTCATAAGCTCAGCCCGAGTCTTCCGTGGGGGTGGCAGGGCTGCAAGAACACCACTGTCACCCACCCAGGTCACCTCCATCACCTGCTCAGTGTCCCCAGCCCCTCCCCAACCTCACAGCATCCACAGCTGCCTGGCTGCAGCCAATACCCCGCACGATGGGACTGCTGCCAGCACTGGGAGCACTGGTGTCACCCTCTGGCCCGCACAAGCCAGTTCCAGTACACGACCCAATGCTTCCACCACATCCTGGAGTACTTCCCATAATTTGTCTTTGCCTCACTTTCAGGCCCAAGCTGTTCCCACTCATTCCATGACCAAGTTTCATCCCCCTACATTGTTTTTTCTGTAATGAAAGCTGCTTCTAAAACGATGTTCAACCCAGCTTTCCCTCTTTCACCATTTTTTTCTGGTCCTGAACTCCAAGTACTATTTACAGCTTCTCAATAAAGTTCGCCTGTTATGCTGGGAAGTTCCCATAGGACATCAGTCCTTATCATTTGGAACTCCCAGTAGAAACCTTTCTAAACCCAGTTTACTCCTTTCTAGATTTCCTTAATTGCAAACAGCCAAGGGTGCTCTTTGCCCAAAGAAAAAGCACTTAATTAATTACCTGTGCTCAGTGTTTCATTGAGCTAGGACGTTCAGAAATGCTGTTACCAGCACTCCCCACAAACTACAACAGTATTTTACTCAAGATGTCCTACTACACAGATTCATGTCTGGGAAGAGCTGCTCTTTACTTACGTTCCTTTTCAAAAAGCTCTCTAACTCCTGGCAAATCCTTTGCAGCCCCAAAGTATTTGTAGCCTCTGTTTCCTGGAACTTCTTTCCCTTCATGATCTAACATTTTCGGGCCAATTCGCTGGAAAATAAACAGAGTTCATAGTTTAAAACTTTGTTCTAACACAAACAAACATTTTTAGGGGCTGAAGAAAGATCCCCTCTAATAAACACTGGCCAAGCCATCCATGGGTAACTAAATGTTGCATATTTTTCTCAGCAGTCATTTCGCTTGTAAGCAGAACAACCATGAAGTACAACATATTCCACACTTACAGCATAATCAGGACCTCCCAGCTCCTTTATTCTGTATTCCCAGTGTCCTTTCTCCCTCAGAAGTTTGTTTATTTCATCATTCAGGTCCCGAATTCTGAATTCACCCAACCCAGCTGTCAAAGAGGAAAAGGACAATAAATCAGGCAGCTCACAGAAGCACCAGAAGAATTTCAGAATGTACTCAATGGAAACAGTGTAGTTCACACGAAATGGGATTTTTACTGTAACTGCTTATGACTGGAGATTCAAAAAATAAAACATAGTTAGAAAAATCTTACCGTTTTGAATCTGTGCCACTTTCTTGGAAATCTCCCCAATGATCTGGTCAAATAAGAATACAGAAATTCATTTCTAAATTGGTGGAGGGTACAGAGAAGACAGAGTCAAATTGTTTGAGAAGTGCATGACAGTAAGACAAGTACCAGCAAAACACAAGTTGAAACTGGACAAATCCTAATTAAATTCAAGGGTTATCTTAAGAAAACCAAACACTGGAACAGCAGCCCCAAAAAGCTCGAATCCAAATCCCTGAAGATGTTAAAAACTCAGCTGGACATGGCCCTGGGGCAATCTGATGTGCTAGGACCTGCTCTGAACCCTGAGCTGTACAGTCTTAGAAGATATTCTATGATTTAACTGTCAGGGTACTGACAAGTGTGGAAAACCCTTTGTAAGCAGGCTGTCTAAAGAGGAAGTGCTGAAGTTCCACCTCCCAACAGAATTAGAAAATCCACAGGCTGACATTACCTGTCTCCTCCATTTCTCAGCTTTGGGCAGCTCATTACACTCTGATGCGAGGAAAGGCCTTCGCTCCTGTTTAACAGAAAACCACACACCATCGAATTCAGCTGAGCACTGACACACAGCATTTCACACAGGCTTTACTGCTCAATTAATCCCAAATTATGCTACCAAGCTCCAAGGCTTTTTAGTAAAAAAAAACCTCTGAAGCTTTTTTTTCTGTTCCCATGGATTTTTAGTAAGTGGAAAACAATAATGATTTACAGCCCTGACAAATTAAACTATCACAGACTATAAAAACCTACTTAAATCCACTTTATCCAAACCAAAATATCTCACCTGATTTTTTTTTAAAACACCCTACAATTCTCTCCAATGCAACAAATGTTCCATTCAGGACAGTTTCAACATTTTCAGCACCCACCACCTGCTTAAGGTTAAGCCTTTCTCAACTGCTACTACTAACTAATGTAATTTTTTCCAGTTTATACAGAATACCTTCTTCACATTCCAGTGGCTCGCTTACACAAACTAATACTTCATGTTGCTTCTAGGGATTTGTGTGCAGTTATTTTGTCCCTTTCCCCTTTTATTAAAAGGCTCTGCCTTTTTACTAAAAGCTCTACCTTTTATTAACAGGTATTAAAGCCCCTTTTTCTGCATAATATACAATATGAAAGAGAAAAGTAAAAAAGTTCAGAGCAACTGTAGTGGAGAAGTTTCCTGGTTGAGTGACTGTGAAAGGCAGTCAGACAAAATATTTTCCTTCCAACAGGAGTCAGTTTCCTACAGGACACCTGGGCCTGGCCTGTGGCCCAACACAGCTCTGAACAAGGCCTGCCTTCCTCCCTGACTTGAGCTACCAAACCTCCAGAGCTTTTACATCTCACCTTGACTTTTCCTTCCTCAAGCTGGGCTTGTCGAAATCTTGCCAAGGCCGTCCTAAAGAGAAGAAAGCACATTTACTTTCACCAGTCCACATTCCAACCAGAACAAGTTTTGCTCTGGATGTTTATTATGGACTTAATCACAGTCTGTACAAAACAAAGGCTTGAACACATTCTTTGAGCATCCCTAGCTCTTCCAGCTAACGACGTCTCAACACTAGAAATCCTCAGTGGTTCATTTCTCAAATAAAGCAGCGCTGACAGATTCCTCCTATCTGGCCTGGCATACCTGTTCCCAAAATGGGAACTGCCTAAAACCACAAGGGTCCTTTACAACATATTTCAGTGCACTTATCCCCCAGCCTGCAGGGGTACAAGTACACTGCTCCAAGGTCAGTCCTGCACAGAACCACCCAGCACAGCTACAGGAATTCTGCAGCACCAGGCACCTGTGTGCAGATGCCCTCCTACTCCCACTGCCTGTGGACCAGCACATGAACAACCAAGTACCCAAAAGCATCATTAAACTGTCAGTGCTTTAAAAGAGGCTGAACAGCGAGTTCTACGGGCCAGCCAGTCACAGCCAGCAGGCACAGATGTGTGAGATCAGGTACACCCAGCGGGCACGGACGTGTGAGACCAGGTCGAGCCGCAGCCTCAGACGAGGCGACCCCCGCCGCAAGCGGAGCCCGCCCTGCAGTGCCCCCGCCGCACTCACATGGCCTTCTCCGCGTTCCGAGCCTGCAAGACACAAACAGAGCGGCCTCAGTCACCCCCGCCCCGCCGTGCTCCCCGCCCTCAGCGGTCCCAGCCCGGGGCCGGTCCCCTCCGAGCCCCTCGCCGGGCAGTGGCACCAGGGGACAACACATGCAGAGCGGCCCCGGAGCTCCGCACTCACCACGGCCCCACCGTGCCCCGGAGCCCCGCACTCCCCACAGCCCCGCCGTGCCCCGCAGCCCCGCACTCACCATAGCCCCGCCGTGCCCGGCAGCCCCACCGTGCCCCGCAGCCCCGCACTCACCATGGTCCCGCCGTGCCCCGGAGCGCCTCAGTCCCGCACTCCTCACGGCCCCGCTGTGCCCCTCAGCCCCACACTCACCATGATCCCGCCGTGCCCCGCAGCCCCGCACTCACCATGGTCCCGCCGTGCCCCGCAGCCCCGCACTCACCATAGCCCCGCCGTGCCCCGGAGCCCCTCAGCCCCGCACTCACCATAGCCCCGCCGTGCCCCTCAGCCCCGCACTCACCATGGTCTCGCCGTGCCCCGCAGCCCCTCAGCCCCGCACTCACCATGGTCCCGCCGTGCCCCGCAGCCCCTCAGCCCCGCACTCACCATGGTCCCGCCGTGCCCCGCAGCCCCTCAGCCCCGCACTCACCATGGTCCCGCCGTGCCCCGCAGCCCCGCACTCACCATGGTCCCGCTGTGCCCCTCAGCCCCGCACTCACCATGGTCCCGCCGTGCCCGGCAGCCCCGCACTCACCATAGCCCCGCCGTGCCCGGCAGCCCCACCGTGCCCCTCAGCCCCGCACTCACCATGGTCCCGCCGTGTCCCGGAGCGCCTCAGTCCCGCACTCCTCACGGCCCCGCTGTGCCCCTCAGCCCCGCACTCACCATGGTCCCGCCGTGCCCCGCAGCCCCGCACTCACCATAGCCCCGCCGTGCCCCGGAGCCCCTCAGCCCCGCACTCACCATGGTCCCGCCGGGCCCCGCAGCCTCGCACTCACCATAGCCCCGCCGTGCCCCGCAGCCCCTCAGCCCCGCACTCACCATGGTCCCGCCGTGCCCCGCAGCCTCGCACTCACCATGGTCCCGCCGGGCCCCGCAGCCCCGCACTCACCATGGCCCCGCCGTGTCCCGCAGCCCCTCAGCCCCGCACTCACCATGGCCCCGCCGTGCCCCGCAGCCCTTCAGCCCCGCACTCCCCATAGCCCCGCCGTGCCCCGCAGCCCCTCAGCCCCGCACTCACCATGGCCCCGCCGTGCCCCGCAGCCCCTCAGCCCCGCACTCACCATGGTCCCGCCGTGCCCCGCAGCCCCTCAGTCCCGCCGAACGCTCCGCGCACGCAGCGGCTCCGAGCCCCGGAACTGAACCCGGCCCCTCTCCCCAGGACGCCTGCGCGCCCCGCTCGCAGCGCACGCGCAGAAGTCAGCGCGTGACCCCGCGCCGCGCGTGCGCGCTGCCGGGAAGCGCCGCGAGGGCGCTGAGGGGACCGTGGAAGGTGCTGGGTGCGAGGGGACCTTACGGACCCTGCAGTGCCACCTCTGCCACGGCAGGGACACCTGCCGCTACCCCAGGCTGCTCCCAGTCCCGTCCAGCCTGGCCTTGGACACTTCCAGGGACCCAGGGGCAGCCACAGCTTCTCTGGGCACCCCGTGCTAAGGCCTCCCCACCCTTACAAGCGAAGAAGCTCCTTGTATTACTTAATCTAAATTTCCCCTCTTTCAGTTTGTACCCTTTCCCCCTTGTCCGGTCACCCAATTCCCGATGAGCAGTCTCTCTCTGGCTCCAGGCAAAGCCCAATCTTCCCAGCAGATGTTAGGACACCCCTTCTCCAGTCCTGCCTTACGGTGAAGCACTGGTCAGCCAAGAGCTCCTGCACGCCAACTCTCTCTTCACTGAGTGAGTGGATGTGCAGATCCACGGTTCATCAGCTCCTTTTTCAGCTGTGTAACTTGCCAGTGTTCCCTGACCCCCAGTGAACCAACACAGCACAACCACGGACACAGCCAGTGCAGATGCTTGAAGTTCTCAGTGCCACTGTGAAGGCTCAAGAACTGCTGGACAGGACTCAGTACTCACTTTGGAACTCCCTGCACCTTGAGCAGCCCCTGTGCCTCCTGTAATGGTTTTTCCACAAAATGCTTGAACTGCACCAGCACAGATGTACTCAGCCCCCCATCCAGACCCCACTACCCACTGCCATGAACATCTGCAGACAGGACCTTCATATGAGACAGCACAAAAGAAAAGGCCAAGCTGAACCTCCACATACCCCTTTTAATATGTTATTTTGCACTGTGTACAGGAAAACCAAAAATGAACAAAAGGAACTTTAGCCAAACTCCCCTTCCTCCTCCAGCTTTATTGATAGTTTAAAATTACATTTTCTATGTTCTAGGACTTCAATTGCTCTTACCATCTTACTTTAAAAACCGATTACAAGCAAATGAAACTCAGTTGTCTAAGTGATATAGTATACAAAAATAACATCTTGATTTCTGTGAAAATGCATTTATTTGCAACTCCTGAATAGCTCCAAATTGTATATGCTATGAGCACTGATGTCTGGGTTTCAGATTGACTTTGAGATATTTATTCAAAAGCTTCCCATTACGTTCTGTATCTCCAACATTAACGTTCACTGACTGAATTACTGTTACTTTTAGATTTATTTCGGATTTCTCTCTCTCTCTCTCTCATGGCCATTAACAGGCATGTGCATCTTGTTTGTTTACTCCCACTCAGCTATATGCTCTAGGTAGGGCCTGATGCAGATATCACTTGGTGTTAACAGCTACTGAGGTCAGACAATCCAAGGCCATTGTAGTAAAATAAAAGTTATGAGGAAGTTTAGACACTTCCAGAATTTCTTTCCTCCTGCATAGGATCACTTCCCTGTAACCCAGAGAGGGTTTTTGCTGGTCTGACTCAACTCTTCCCACTCATCAATCCCTATTCACCAGTGGCACGGAAAGGGGGTTCTTTAACAAAGCATTATACATAACACCTCTACCAAACTAAACATAAACATTTTTGTAGTTAAATGCAGAAAGTTGATTTTTCCACCCCTTTCCTCCTTTTACACGGCAAGTAAAGCTCACTGGCCTGGGAGTAGCCTCTATCTGCCAACCTTTGGCCAGTGAAGAGGATTCAGAGAAAAATAATACAACCATCAATCAGAAAAAGGAGGGGCGACAAAGGAAAATAATTAGGCTGTAGCTTCAATTGTGCATTCCCGTGCAAGGTGCCCTGACTCGCCGCAGCGGTAGCAGTTGACTTCGCTGGTCTTGCTGCAGTTGATGGCTACATGGCCAGTTTCACCACACCTGCAAAAGCAAAGCGTGTGTCACAACAGCCACAACACTCAGAGGAGCAATCCTACTGTTAGAACACTGTCTACTTCAATTTCATGCAGCACTAGTTCTGCATTCAAGGCTTCTGTGTCTGTGTTCCAGAATTCTCTAACATGAGGCAAGTTTGTCTTCAGCAGAGCCATGAACTGCTCCCAAATAATCAACTCACATTAATCACTGAATATGCCAAAATCACTGTACATCATCAGCTTTGTGTGTCTGCAGGTTTTTTTCCCAACTGTGTACTGGGTTTTGCCTGTTCCCAATGCTTATGCCTACAGTTTAGCCTTGTTTTGAGAATAATTAGTTTTAACTCAAATACACCATGTTCTCTCTCCTTCCTCCACAGAAGGGAATGTTGGTGGGGGTGAAGAATACTGCTCTCAGGAACGTGCTGTTTCTGGTATATGCCTGCATTCAAAAACCAGACAACACTCTGAAGATGGCATTTCAAGCCAGTGTAACACCCACTTCTATTCACTGTGCCCATTACCAAGGCATCTTAAGTGCGCTCCTGCCGGGGCTGGCTGTGCCAGTCAGCTGGGCTGTACAGCTGGAGTTTGTTAGCTCTGGCAGAACACACAGGGTACCCAACTCTGTGCCATAGCCAAGTACCTCCTGCTACCTTCTGCAAAAGGACACAGCCCTTTCTCCTGTACAGCTCAATTGACTGAACCTGCATTGGGTGGCCATCTAGAGATGCATCATGGAATCTGTACTCCACCTTGCCAATACGTGTTTAAGCCTCAGTTTTGAACAACAGTGGGTAACTGTTCAAAGAAACTGGTACCTAGTCACAGTGTGAGCTGTATTTCCTACCCAAAACCAGACACAGAATGCATCTAGCACCTGAGGCGCATCTCGCAGCTGCCTCCTGCCAGTCCTTACCTATAGCATTTCACTTTGGTGCAGTCTTTTTGAATGTGCCCGAACTCTCCACAAGAATAGCACTTCTGCTCGTCTGCGTGGTCGCAGTCGCGGGCCAGGTGGCCGGGCTTGCCACAGTTGTAGCAGCACTGCTCCCTCTCCCTCTTGGGCTCCTTGCAGTCCTTCGCAATGTGGCCACCTCTACCGCAGTTATAGCAGGCTTCCACAATAAGAAAAACATACCAAACAAGACTATAAAACCTTGGTAGTGCAAGGGGCAGCATGCTGTGAACAGGGCACATGCACAACCTGTTCCCAGGGAATCCCTGTACCCACCCTTCTCTTCAGCCACAGAGCTCTGCCTGTGGCACAGAAGAGATGGAATATTTAGTGATACTTACCATCCTCCTGAAGATCACAGTCCTTGGCAAGATGGCCAGACTCACCACAGCGGTAACAGATATCCGGCAGAGACGAAGACATGAACTGGAAGCCTGCTTGAAATAGGTAAAATAAAAAAAAAAGGCATAAATATTAAGTTCAGAATACTTTTAAGAATTAATCACAAACTGAATTGACAAGTTAGCTTCATTCTCAGAGCCCCTGGCCAAACTCTTAGGTCGAGGTAAATTTCACTGGTTCTTATTACCAATTTGAGTCCCAACTTCTTCACTCGGGTCTGCCAGAGCCAGTTTTACACACTACACACAGCAGCCAGCTGGAGATCACTGTCCAAACAAACAGAAAAGCACAGCCAGCACTCACCTCTGCCACGGCTCCTCATCCCACGGCCACGGCCCATCCCAGTGGGGCACTCCCGGGCCCAGTGGCCAGTACGGCCACACTTGAAGCACTCGTTGCTGCTCATGGCTGCAGATCACCTGTCTGAGCAAGAAAGACATTTCTGAGCACCTTCTCTGCCCCCAGCCAAAGGCTACATTAAAATGAGAGATTTAGAGGTTTCCCAGCCTCCCAGCAAAGGCAATGCAAACCATACAGGAGTTCCAGCTAAGTCAATGCTTTATTGTATAGTATCATGACCATTGAAACCACTGCTGAGGATAAAAGTTTGCCTCCACTTTGCTTGGAGCAAGACAGCTTTGAACAGACAGTGTGCTATGTAACTTTTCTTTCAATTATTTTGTAGCCAACCTCTGGGTCAAGAACTTGCAAAACACTCAGGGAAAGGGAAAAAGAGAAGGAAATTCCCCAAACTACTGTAGTACCAGCCTTAATGTCATCATCCCTTTCAGTAAAGCACCTTCTTCCTTATGGCTGAGAGCTAAACTCAAAAGCCAGTTACTCAATTTCTACAAGTTACTTACTCCTGGTAGTTGTTACATTTTCTCTTGAAGCATCTCCCTGGCAGCTACTACCTCTACTGACTAACCAGGCTTCACTCTGGAAGCTAAGTGTAAGAATAGGCAGTATTAATCCAAAAAGCATTCAAAAGCCCTTAGCTTAATATTTGAAGATTTCAGGTCTTTTATGACCTTAACAGCAGGTAAACACTGAAAAGCAAAATTACAACTTGTCATTAACCTACAGCTCAGGATGCATATTCCACTCCAGGTATACATGAAAGAAAATGTTTTAAGATGTTAAGACAGCAGACACTTGCCAACTATGTAGAAGGCTAACTGGGAAAACATCCCTAGAATGCTCTGGAAGCATCAGACAGGCAGGTCTGTCTGACACCACAATCCCTGCTTTGCCCATATTGGGAATGGAGGTCAGCACTGCATGAGCAAAGCCAGCCTGCAGAGCCCACTGAGGATGGGACAGGTTCAACACTGTGCTCACACTGCCACACCTCCCCTGAGCTGCAGGACACTCACACAACACTTCCAGAGCCAGACAGAAAAGAACAAGGAAGTTACACATTTAAATTGAAGTCTTTTTAAAAGTGTGCTTGAAGAGAAGTTTAAAGTACACTGTTCTAAAAATACACTTATCAAGCTTTGTTTTGATGAAGTCTCCTGAAGTTTAAATACCTCACATGCTCTCTCCCAGTTCATTATTCTTTACCCAACAGAAGTAGAATCATTATCTGGCATGCCTGGCAGTTTACCTGATCCCCCTTCAAGGAAATCCCCCTGTAACCCTGCAGTTTATTCACATTACAGAATGTTGCCCCTCCTCCCAGACCCTTGGCCATCCCAGATTACAGAACATCAAGAAGTTGAGTCTTGAAGAAAGCCACTACAGGAGCAGTAGAACAACACATGAGCTCCAGAAGGAACCAGAATTAGCATCCTGACATTTAGCTCTTAAATACAGAGTGCGTATCTAAACTTGAATTGTTACTTAGCTATTTCCAAAGTACCCCAATGTTTCAAAAATTTACTGTGGCTTTTTATCCACTCCTCTCTCCAAGCAGTTCCTCTCTCTGATGGACTTCTGCAGAGAAGTGATTATTCCAACCACAGCAGATGGCTGAGAATTTAAAATACAAGAGATACATACTTTAGCATGTTATCTCTGTAATCCCACGTCTAACTTCCAGCTGGACCAGATGATGGTTTTTGCCCTCAAAATGAAGTTCTGGAGTGAAAGGCTGCAAGAAGATCTTAAATGCATCTAAACAAAGTTAAAGCAACTGGTTGCTGGAGCACTTAAAGAGTTTCACTTGATTTCACACATTACAAACTCAGTCTTCTCTGCTTCATCTCAGCGTTCAAGATTTCCAAGCGTCTTCTGAGGACACCCAGGGCTGAGCACTGCCTGCTTTGCTGGCAGCAGCTGGCACTCACTGTGCCATTGTTTATCCCTGTTTTCATAGCAACTGTGTTGACACTGCAGAACAGGAAAAACACAAGCAAAGTCAACTGCAGGAGCTGGGCTCAGGCACCACAGTGGATGCTGCTGCTTTTAGTTTGCAAGAGGGCCAAGATGGGGTCTCTAAATTTTACATATATATATATATATATAATATATATATTTATTATATGCAGATAAAGAGTTCATTGCAACTCTTTTAAACAGTCCTCACATTAAAACCTTATCAAATGGCAACATAAGATCTATTAAAAAGAGCAAAATAGTAGGCACCAGCTGTAACAGAACTGCAGCACATCAGAACAGACTTCACTCCCAACCATGAACCTGAGACTCCAGCACGACGTGACAGGACTGAGTCCTGCTGGCAGCACCCCACATAAAGCACGAGAGAACCAGTCAGGTTAACACATGGTAAAAGACAAGTATCTGACAGGTGAGCCAGACCTGCTTCAGATACACAGTGGGTAGTTTTTATACCAAGATTAATGGCAGCCTACAGCTAGTCTGTCCTTCTGCCAGTCCGGGTCAGGAGCTGCAAGATGGACAAAAGCTTACTTCTCACTACCCCAAAGGAATGTCAAAGAGAAGTTTTAAATCTGATTTAAGAGTTTTTTTCTTTTTAACTGCCCCTTCAAAAGGAAAACCTCAAATGTCTCTTTCTCTGCTATACAGCAAATTGGTAAAGATTACACAAACTGAACTAGAAATCTAAAGTTAAACACCAGTCTCTGTGTAAGGATTGTTCAAGACTGAGATTTATTTAAAACCCTCTATCTTCAGAGGCCCCTTTTCCCCCTGAGCTCAAGAGCAGTGGAAGGTTACAGCTGCCATACAAGTGTGATTACAAAGCATGCTGCTCCATCCTCAGACACCTTAAAGACTATCCAAACAGTTTGCCTGAAGTTTCTCTTCACCAGTATTTCCATCTTGCACTTCTGCATCCTTCCTGTAAAGGATCTGGAAATGCAAATGGTTTCACCAGTGAGAGGCAGCTGCAGCTGACACTGGTTTTACTTGCCTGCGCTCTAACAAGCCTAACACAGGACGAAATTCCCCAGCAGCGTGAACTGTTAGGATTCAGTTTTCAGAGAAAGCCAACAGCCACCTTCAAGGAGCAACATCCAGAAAAGGCTGGTTCAGAAGACAAGTCCTTAAATGGAGAGCCTCCAAGCACTTTGGACACCACTACAGTTTTCAGTTACTTCCAAGAGAAAAAAATGAGTACAGTAAAAACCACTCAAGTTCAAACACTTCTCTATTAGTCAATACTCCTCCATTTTGTCATCACAGGCAAGTTTCCAGCAGTTCCTTTTATCTATCAAGGCCACCTTAAGTAAGCCTTCTGCAAGAAAGCTACCTAAGTCTTCTTGGAAAGTTTTCAGTCACAGCTATCACTGTTTTCCGCAGCTCAGATGTGTTACACAAAGCGGCCTGTCCTGTCTGTCCGTGTGTCATCGTTCCCTCCCTCCTTACATACCAGAACCAGATTTTTACCTCACCAGGGCAGGAAAAGTAGTAATGGAAAACAAATCACAACTATGGCCTCATCTAGCATTTCTGAGACAAGTCAAATTTTGCAAGATATAGCAAGGCACTGCGTCCAGGATTAGCTCCCAGAACTTGTCCAGAAACTCGAGTCTAGTTATGCTTTCTCATCTCAAACCTTACCTTTCTAGAAAGGGGAGAAGGCAGTCATTTAACCTAAACTTATCCTACAGAGCTCTGTAACTGCAGTTGGAAGCTGAAACATTATTAAGATTGAATTTTAGACCTTGTTCTGTGATGGCCCTACTGCTAAACAGCAGGGACTGATGACAAAGATCCCTGTGACAAAGATCCTAGGTCACAACTGAAGCTTTTGAGTGCAACTTGAGCACCAAACTTCAAAGTGAGTTTCTTTGTGATTCTCCTGGTTGTAGGAGACACCTCTGACACAAGAAGTTTCTTGTCTCATGCTCTGAAGGGGAAGACTGTGTCTTTCTGCAGCTTTACAGTCAATACATCTTCAAGACTCTTAGAACAGGAGAAGTGCTATTAATCTCCAGTCTTCATGCACAAGATTCAGCAATATTCAAATCTGTTTTAGTAGCCCTTCTAGACCCAATGATGTAAAAAACTGCCAGAAAACTCCACTGTAATACTCCTTATTTTATGGCTTTTAGCCTAGATGCCCTCCAAGGAAGAAGTTAATTTAGCAAACTGAAATACAACTCAGGCTCCTCATAGTAAAAAAGAAGCCGAACTTCACCTCTGAGATTATGCAGGATTCTTCTGGATACCACCAGCTCCTTAGGATTCAAAAGCACAACAGAACAGGGCAACTCTCTTCACTCTACTTACCAGTGCTTCTTTTCACCTACAAGCAGAGCACTCGCAGTTGGTATCAGCAGGACTTCACTCCTTCAATCAAAGGACAGAGCAGATAAAAGCCACTGCTCGAGCCAGCACACATAAAGCCCTTCAGCAAGGCAGCTCTATCAGAGGCACGCGTTGGGAAATCAGCAGGATGTTCCCAGGCTGTTGTGACCAACCCACGCCACCACACCTGAACTGGACAAGCCAGCCCAGAGCTGAGCATGCTGAAACCCCAACGTGACAGGAAGGACAGCTCTGCTGTCCTCTAGAGCACTGAAAGGGCAGAAAGGCCTGCTAACCCTAAGTCTAGCATTTAGTTTCAAAAGAGAAGTCAAAAAGCATTACTCATTTTACAGGAAGTACCATATATGAGGAGTTTTTGTTTCCCAAGCAACATGTAAGAATTCTTGAACACAGGACACATGACTGTCACCAAAGCCACTCAATATTTAGCAGTTAATTTCCACGCTGTAACCTGAAAACCTGCTACCACAGAGTTAGTGATGCTCCTGTCTCCCTCTTCTGTTCTTACTAAAACAAGATACAAAATTAAGTATTCTGAGCAGCAGATAACAATACTCCAATTCTGAAAGAAACTAGTTTAAAAATTCAAGGAAACCTAAAGAAGTGAAAAGCCAATCCCTACATTCCTTTTGGGACCCCTCAATACATTTCACAGCTAAGCTGACCCAGGACTGCTGAACATTAACTAAGACTCAAGAGGAACCAGAAACCAGGACAAAAGGACACCATGACTCCAATTAGACAAGTAATTCTTGGCTATCTGTGTTGACACAAACAAGAAAGAGAACAAAAGTTCATCAAGAAGTGACTCAGAAGCACTTTCTGCCTATCCATACTCGTTAATATGGAAAGGGATAAACCTTATTTACCAAATATGCACATTTTACCACCATCCCCTTTAATTTTTTCTGTCTATCTGTATGAAATTTCAAACTTAAAGTAAACACCACGAGCAACATGTGAGGCTTTAAACATAAAAATCAGCCCAGACATTAACAAAGTCAGATTAAGCGGCAGGTTAAACCTGTAACTAACAGAATTGTTACACAGCCCGGGTGAACTTATTTAACCTCTTCACTTTGAGGACAGATGTAGGATTGCTTGTCTAGGCAAGTCTGCACTGAAGAAGGAAAGACGGACGAGGCAACCCCAGTGCTGCGTAGCAATGGGATCCCACTGAGTGTACAAAGGAAAGCAGAACTCACTATTAGGTTTAATAAACCGTTGTGACAACGCTGGCTCCTAAATGACTAACAGCGGTTACTTGAGAACTACGCCCGACAGGAACTCAAATAAAAGGCCGCCTCACAGCCCGCGATCTGCAGATGGCACAGGCTGTTTTTCCTATCCATTTATAGGTCACATTTGGATTTAGAGCAGGCCACCGTCCGTGCCTGTGGTCGGAGCAAACAGTTGCGACACCTCGACCCTCTCGTCTCCGGCAGAGCCTCACACGTGGGGAACCACGTGGTGCGCGGGCCGCGGCCCCGCTCGGCCCCGCCGACGGGAGTTTAGCGGAGACTCAAAATAAAATGCAAAAAAGAAACAAAACAATTTAATGAATAAAAATTTTAATTCCAGTCCCTTCTCCGCAGTCCCCAGACTCACAGAACGTTCTCTTCCCCGAACTCGCTGGCTCACGGGCGGGCGGGCCGGGCTTCCCCTCCCCACGCCCAGGCGGCCACGTGCAGTGCTGCCCCGGCCCCGCCGCCCCCCACCCCCGGTCAAAAGACCAAGTGTGAGACCTCCCTGGGCCGCGCCCGGGCGGAGCGAAGCGGGCCCCCCCTCGCCCAGCGCCCCGGCCTCCCTCCGCCGAGCGGCGCAGGCTCCCTGGGCTCTCCCGGAACCCAGACCTGACTCACCCGCCGCCGCCCGCCGCCCTCTCCAGGCCCGCGGTCCTCTCGGATTTAGCGGCCTTCACGGACCCCCCCGGCGCACCACAGTGCCGGGAATGGCGCCCGCGCCCGCCCGGCCGTACTTTCCCGCGCGCTAGGCCGGAGTGCGCCAGCGCCATCACCGTCCTGTACGGTGCCCTCACTGCCGCCCCGGGGCCCCGCAGAACCCCCGGCCGCTCCCCTAAGGCTCCCTCGCGGCCTCCCGGCCGTACCTGCGGTCCGGTTCCCCGCGGCCGCGGCCCCCGCACGACTCAGCTCCGCTCGCCCGCTCGGCCCCGCCGGTCCCGCTGCCTGCGCCACACGCGGTGTGCACACGGCCCGACGGCTCACCCCGCCCCGCCGCTGTGCGCACGGCTCGCCGGAGCAGCCTCGGCCAATGGGCGCAGAGCGGCGCTGCGGGCGGCCAATGGGAGCGGCGGACGGGGACACCCAACGGCGGCGGCCGGACGGTGGGCGGGGCGCGCCTTCCGCGCGCAGGCCGGGGGCGGGCGGGGCGGCCATGGCGGCGCTGGGTGCGCGCTGCTTGCCCGTGACTCACCGCCCGCTTCTACCCGCGCTGCGCTCAGCGGAGCCCGGGCACGGGGGAGCCTCGGAAGTGGCGGCGAGGCCCCGCCCGCACCCGAGCGGCCGGCGGGAGCATTGGAGCCCTTGCCCGCCTCACTCCCCGCCTGTCACTGCCCGGCCCAGTCCGCTGCGCGCCGTGACTCCATGTTGTAGCGGGGAGCCGTGCTCGGCCCCGCTCCTCTGTCCCGCCCAGATTCCCGCGCCGAGCCGGGCAGCCCAAAGCCTCCGGGAGAAAACCCCGCATCCCCAAGCGAGACTTGCTCGGGACTCGCCGCCGCCCCTTCCCCCGGCAGCCTCTGCCAGCCGGGACTCCCTCAGCCTCCGTCCCGCTCCCCGCGCCGCCCTGTCCGGACGGCGCCGGGCGCCGGTGCTGCGCTCCGCGGTGCGGGTCGGGATGGGGCCGCATCCCGCCCTCAGCCGGCCCTCAGGCGCCGCCGCCATCTTGGCAGGGCGCGGGCGCCGCCGCAGCGCAGGAAATGGAGGACGCGGGGCCGGGAGGGCTCCCGGGGCTCCGTCAGCGCTGAGGGCTCCGCTCAACGACTGCGCGGGGCTTCCACGCGCGGCAGCCGAAAGGCCGGGGGGGAGAAAAGTTTGTTTGAGTTGCTGGACAGAATTTGCTGTCAGCCGTTGTGCGTTACGCAAAGCTCAGAAGTAATTTACCGCTTAGTTCAGCTTCTGAGAATGTTTACATACATCTTCTCCCTTTTGCTTGGGAACTTTGTAAACGGATTAACGGCCAGTTATCGCCCCAAACTGTACTCCTGCGTGGATAGTGCAGCAAGTACAACACACCAGCGTTACCCACAATTAGTTGTCATCCATTTGTTTAAATGTCTTTCCCTTCCTGTTCTTCAGGTACCAGAAACCCCCACTGAGCCCCCGGGCTGAGGAATAAAATGAGGCTGATCGTGGAGACACTTTGGATTGACCTTTCCTCAAGCTGTAAATCTAATATTATGGCACTGTTAAGTTTCTTTAATTAGACTATGAGTAACAACATGTGCCTTTTCCTCCCTGTTAAGTGCAGCTCATTTAAGATGGACTTGGGTTTATTTGTGTTTTGTGGGCTGTGTTTGCATGTCTGTGTGGTGTGGTTTATAACATGCTGTATTTTCCACGGAACTAAACTCATCCTGGGTTGTGAAAAGGCAGTGAGCCTCTCAGCAAAAACATCAGCATCGCCAACAGGCTTTGAACTCGTAATAACATTTTCCCCAGTAATAGCATTTCTTCCCATTAATTACTTTTTAAATCTCTACTGTCATAATCCTAGTCCAGCATAATTTTCATGGCCTTTGGTTGCCTCAAATACATTACAATCCTGTTCCCACGTTCAGTTTCAGTCAATTACTACTGTTTTCAAGTGATAAAGGGAAGAAAAATAGTATGTGTAGCTAAGGAAGTGCTCAGAACTTATAAATCATCATTTTTTTCACTGCATGGGAAAAAACAACCAACAGATCAATGTCACTCGCAAAGGCTGCAGAAACAAAATCATATATGCTCATTTTTCATCAAAGCTTTTCTAAAGTAGTAAAACCTGGCTTCTCTCTGAGTCTTTGTAATAGGAGTCAGGAATTTCGGACCGACAGATCTCTTGTAATAAAACTTTTCTAACTTTTTGTTGTGTTGTACTGGTTGTACTTCTGGAGCTGTCCCTGAGGCCAGGAAACTCCAGGCTTAATCTTGGTGGCACCTGTAGACTTACTGTCATAAAAAGTTTTTGTGACTGATGAAGGTGATAAATTGCCCTGAGCAAATCAAAACTCTTTATTTAAAAACTTTAAATCATACCCTGGAGTCTCCCTTAGTTGAAGTGGAACCAGGGTGCAACTGTGAGTGAAAATGCTTTACTCAAGAAGTGTTACTGTTGGTGACACATCAATTAATCATCCTCTCTAAGTGTACTGCCTCACATTCATCTCCAGCGTTCTCATAAGATATTCTTAGCGATGTTTCATTCTAATGGAGGAAATTCTCCCCCAGCAGATAGTAAGAGAGTCTTTAACAGCATTTGGTTTGTGTACTTGCCTCAATAATGAATTTGGCTTGTTGTATCTTCATAAAACTTGTAGTTCTTGTTCTGCAAGTTTCCCTTTGATATTTAGGCAAAGCATAGTCTTGCAGTTAGAGAACAAAAGTGAGGAGCGTGATATCTATTCTGGGCTCCGTTAGTACTTCCTAGAGAAAACAAAGGAGACAGAAAACAAGGTGGAAGTACAAAGTCTCTACATTTCTTGCACACAAGGAAAATACAATTTTATGTCATGTGTCTGCCCCAAAAATCCCAAGCCTCCAGAGCAATTTGCGAATAGCTGTGCTCAGAGGAGCTCCAGTGCAGTCCCAGCTGAAGGTAATCTGTTGTTTCACCAATATATCTTTCTTAACACAGACAATTCTTAGAAGTGTTGGACAAAGAGCCAAATCATTTTAAGACCAAATAAAACAACAAATCACGTTTTGTTGTTGCATTGTTTTCCTGTGAGTGGTCGGAGCTGTGGGTAGAGAACTGTTCTAGTTGCTGGGTGATTGTCATTGCCTCTCAGCCCCAGATTTCCATTGTTAAAGCAAACCTTTCTGCATTTTGTCGGTGGGATTTTTCAAAACCGGGGACGCCTAAAATAAACGCTGTGGATTGTTAGTATTTATTTGGAAAGAATCGTATTTATTCTGAATGTGGCTGAGCTGAAAACACCTCATGAGCAGCACAGTCAAGAACAAGTGGTGGCTGTTTCCCCTTCCTTCCCCATGCCCTGCCATCCCTTCCCCTGACAGGAGGCCGCAGCAGGGCAGCAACACCCCCACCTTTCCAAGGCCTGCCCCTGGATGCTGTGCCCCAGCCTCGGCAGCAAATGGAATTCCAGGGGGCTAAGAGTCTACAGGCAGCTCTGTGGATTTACTTCTTTAGAAAAGTCACACTCAGCCTGCTGTGGAACAGAGGCCTGATGAACCCCCAGTGAAATCAGCTGCTGTGCTGAGAAAGGGGAGACTGACTCTGGGTGACCCTTGGCTGTGTAAATGACAGCTTGGGGAGCACCAGGGCTGATCTCAAGAGACTTCTGAAATGTAGAAGGCACATATTCCCTATATTCCCTGGATGATGCAACAGATAGCAGGAGAGATCTGCCTGCTTCTTGTATAAAATATTCGTATTTGTATTCAAGCTTCATGGCTGAATTATTTCATAGGCATATATATATGCATGTATTTTTTATTTTGAGAGTGTGTCTATGCTAAATTAGCTATATACAGTCTTCTAGGGCAAAATGTGTCTGGTTGAAGAGAAGCAATCATACTGATTCCAGATGCTTAGTCCATTTTGATTTATTATAATTAGCTGATGAGATTTCCAATAATTACTTATTTAGTGTATATAATAATACAAGAGTGATGAGTTAGCTCATGACTGTTGCACAGATATCCACATTTAGAATCGGGCAAAAAGAACTTCCTTTGCTAGCTAAGAACTGCAGCTACACAATCATCCCTCTATTTCTCTAAAGAGATTGAAATCAGTTATTCAGGAAGTCCTGTGGAATAAAGAGCCAGAACTTACATGGTACAAGAGGGGGCCTTCAGGACTCAGTGCCTGGAGCAGCAGATTGGTGTCCCATGAGAATGGGAAGGTGAAACTGCAGATGAAGTCACCATGAGGCCATACCCAACATAACCAGTGTGGCACAGGCTGAGGCACGCTGACAAAACGTCTCAATAAAGTATCCTCTAAAGCATTTTCTCTGACATGGAAAGAACACACAAACCTCCTTGTGCTGTTCTGTTACTTTTAAAACAACCTGTGGAATAACCTGCTGGGTGCCAGCTGCTCGGTGTACTTTAATATTTTACACTGTGCCCACCTTCCAGGTGTCATTTCCTTTGGTCACACGGGCACTTCAGCACCGAGCCCAGCGTTATGGCTGTTAAGCTGGCTACAGTGTTAAGAATCACAGCAGCATTGGACGGTATGTGTGGCACTGCAAGACCTGCTGCTGCAGGCTCTGAGGCCACGCACCCCCAAGACTGAGGGACAACCTCCAAAACCTGCAGTGCCAGAGGCACTGTGCCGTGAGAACAGCATAGATGTTTATGTACACAGTGCTGATGGAGTTCTGGTGTCCCTCTAAAATGGGATATTCCACTGAAGGGGCAGATTTAGTCATTCTGCTGCTTCTCTTTCTGAGCAGTGCCCTGGGGTTACCCAGGACAATGTGGAGCCCCGGTCAGGAGGTGCCTGGATTGTCCCCAGAGAGCTGCGGCTCGCTGGGTCTGTTATCAGCTGTCTGCCCTCAGGCATCTGCCGCAGTCAGTCTGCAGCCCGGGCTCCTCCCTTGCTTCAGATGCTTTTAGCACTGCTCCCAGACACTTACACAAGTGATTCCAGAATTTGAGTTTTACTGATGAGGAATCGGTGACCAAAAATTTCTATGCAGTGTTTATTGCAAATACAACTAAAAAAAGTTAATTATTAATTCAACATGATTGGACTCGATGAGCCCAGGCGTTCCATGATGTTGATGGTACCAGTTGAACGCTTGTGCCGTTCTGACAGGGCATCTCCTGAGCTGTGACTCCAGAGGAGGATCAGATCCCACAACTAAACCTCCTCTTTGCTCCCAGTCCTGCTGGGCTATGTCAATGGATTTTGGAGCCTCCACTTGAGATTCATAACCAGCCCATCTTGTTTCAGTGTATGTTTGACATTGAGCAACCGTATCTAGACACCAAAGGCTTTACCTTGTTGAGGGGACATCCCCTCATGACTGTTCCAGTTAACTCTGGGAAGGAAAGAGATTCTTAGGAAAAAAACCAGTATGTCCAGAGGGCAGTGGCGGAGCAGAGACATCCAGATGCTGGAACAGCTTCATCAAGTTTTCCAGAGGCAGCTGGAAGCAGAGAAGATGGACTGGTCTAGGCTGACTCGCCTGAAGAGAGTACCAAAGCAAAGCTGCCTTGTTCTCTCCCACTGCCACAGCTCCCAGCAGCAGGTTCCTAACCTAGTTTGGATGCAGCAATCCTCAGCTGGGATCCAACACTGAAATGAGCTCTTTATCTGTACTTGACCAGGCTCCAAGTGATTTCAGTAAGAGGAGGCTGAGTCAGGACTTGGCTATAGGTGGATCAGAGCCTTTGCAGTGTTTATTTATGAAATATATCCCATCTGGTGCCCTGTTTGCAGCCTGCCAAAGCAAAGGGGATTAAAACCTTGCCCCCCCAATATATCATTACTGAAGTAATGAGTAGAACTTTTTTTCCCCTCTACATTATTCCTGGAATAAGCTGTCAAGCAAGCAGTTGAGTTGTTGCACCTTACCACAACCTGTGCCAAGAAAGATTTAGCAGCATGATAATTTGATGGAAAATATTATAGCCACATTCCTTTCAGACATAAATTCTCTGAAAAAAGATAGATATCTAATGGGAAAAATTTTGTGTTACTATTACAGTGATTTATCTGCTTTATTGTTTTTTCCAGTGAGGTGTTTTACCCAAAATAGTGCAGAGGATTTAGGAAAGTGAGCTAAGTGAGGTTATCCCACCTCGGATTGAAATGTGGATATGAACCTGACAGCATCCTTTCAGCTGCATTAAATAATACTTAGAAGTACAAAAATAATTATGAGAAATACTCTTTTAAAAGAGATGTGCCCCTGAAGCTGTGCAAAGCCATGTTAGGGATATGCCCGTCAGGAAGGAGTGGTGAGAATAACTCACAGGAGAGGAGAAATTATCTAAGAAATGTAAGCATTACCAACAACAAAAAGATAACTGAATTCCGTGGTAATTTCCACCAAGTAACGAATGAAAACAATTGGGCTCTACCAACAGAGATGACAAACAGTTCTGTAGTTCCTAGAATATTTGTGCGTGCTAAAAATAAGCGTGGCTCACTTCAATTGCATGAGAAACTACAAGCTGAGGATGAGTAAAAGGTCATAGAAAGGGTACTGGCTTGGAGGTAGAAAAGTATAGGAACAAGCATATCACAATTCAGAGTTGTGACAAAGGGGCGTGTGTAAGATTATAGAGTTGCTTTAATTATGTTATAGGCTCAAAGCTGGAGCAGTAATGCAGCTGAGGCAGTTTTAAAGGTTAAAAACCCCCCAGATACTGTGGGGTTCCCCAGCAGGACAAACATACTGTGTTTGGAATTGTAAAGGTTAAAATTTACAGGTAAAAACTCCTCTAAGCTACTCTGACTTCTGCTCTTTTCATGTCAATTCCATATAAATTAAATAGAAATGAAAAAAATTTCTCCTCACATTTGTATCATCATATAATTTTTCAATGCTAAATTTACAGATCTAGTTGTTTGATTCAGCCAAATATGAAAAATCCTCAGCCTCAATGTAGGCTCTTGGTAAGTGACAACATCCTAAACACACGACCAGCTTCTTCTCCTCAGTGCACACAGCTGGGTGCTGCTCTTCTCTTGGGATGTTCTCGAGTTGTTTTAAGGATTTCAGTCCCAGAAATACAAATGGACATTGCAAAACCATACTGAGGTCCTGGGGTGTGACTGATTTAAGCAAGACTTTTACTTAGGAAGGAACTATCTTCGTTTCCTAGGCTTCTCCTCATTAACATGTGTAAAATTTAACTTAGTGAACAGCTACCGAAGTCTTGAGTTTCAGAAAAGGATTTATTCATGAGCACATATGGCCTGCTATATAAATGCATAGTTCATAATTCATAAGAGGTGTGATCTTCTCTGTATAAATAAATAATTTTCTTCTGTTTTCCAGCTTTTTGAATTGATTATTTATAAAATCTTGTGGTGCATTCTTAAGGAATCTAGGAATAGCTCTCTCTGGCACATACACTTAATACTTCCACATAAACTCTGCTCTGGTGTGAGTGCAGGAGGGGCTTCCATTCAGCATTTGGCCTTTCAGGATACATTTGCCAGTGCTCTGTCATCTTACAGGTCCTTCCTTCTCCTGCTAAATATCCCCAGTTCTACTGCTCAGTGTGAGGAGTGGCTATTTCTATTTTGCGAAGTTGTATGCAGCAGGTTTTGTTCCCCTGGTGTTTTTAATTCCCGGGTGGTCTCTCTGGAGCGGCTGGAAACCCCACTTACATGTTTTGTCAGACTTCAGAATTACAGAGTGCAAAACTCTTGTGCCAAGTGTTGCACATGGGTTGTGATCTGTACCTAAACCCCTGCCTGGCTTTTGCAGTGCCACAACAGCACAAGGTACCGCTGGTCCTTTGCTTCAGAGAAGAGGCTCATAAAGGAAAAATACTGCTGTTAAAATGACAGGCTTGAGTACAAACTGGCAGAAACCAACAATTAAAAGGAAAGATGTTCCCTCCTGCGTGTTTTGTAGCTTGACCAAGCTGCATTACAGGGGACAGAAATGAAGAGTCATTGCCTAGCCTGCTCAAGCACAGCCAGAGGAAGAATATATGCCCAGTTAAAAGGGATAGGTGCTTGGAGGAGAGCAGGAACGGGTCTGCCTGAAGCGTGACTTAAATACTTGATGACTTTTTAATACAAAATAGTGATTTTTGAAGATCTTAAGGACCAATGGAGGAGTCAGAGTAAATCCAAGTCTTTTGGCACATGTGGAAGTGCTGTTTGAATTCCTTACCCCACACGTGAGAAATGAGACTTCACACTTTTAAGTCATTTTTCCCCCAGCGCTTCATGATTATTTGACCAATTTTACGCCACCTTAGGTATGGAACCAAAGAATAATAGAATGATTTAGGTTGGAAAAGATCTTCAAGATCATCAGCCATTAACCCAGCAGTGCCAAGGCCACCACTGCCCCATGTCCCCAGGTGCCACATCCCCAGAAGAAGGTAAACAGGGCCTGGTGTATTTGCACAGTTTATCAAATTGTGTGTGTGGACTTCCGAGCTGCAGCCACTGGGCTTTCAAAAGATCCCTAATTCCAGGGTGATGGTACAACATACTTTATATAGGAGTGCTTTGGGATTCCTGTGAACACCATAAAAGCAGATAGAGTCACCTAAGAGAAGGATGGCATTTGGTTCCAGCGTTTGTTATTCAATAAAATGGAGTAAAAAGCCTGTCATTGCTCAAAAGTATGGCTTGTTTTTCCTCACTGGCATCCTATTTGATAATATCATATTATAGTAATTAAATATGCAGTAACTCATCTGAGACTCATATTATTAATACTATCACCAGCTTTAACAGGCATGCTTCATATTAAAGTCTTCTTTAAAAAATTCTTCCTTTAAGATTCAGGCAGCTGGAAGTCTAGTCATCATTATATCATAAATATCTGTCTCCAAGGTTAGTCACACTAATGAAAGGAGTCATCTAGGAGGATGCTTTATCCATGGGAGCCTGAAAATGGCACAATACTGGTATCTAGCAAAAGATAGGGAAAAGGAGGTTGTATGTGAATTTAGGAGAAAAATCAGCTGTCCCTGAAAACTGAAGAATAAATAGAATAATGGGTTTTTTTCTTTGCAGAAGGGAGATGCTATTTTTCAGAAATTATCACTTGTTTTTCTCTTCAGTGTATACCAGGATAAAACACATTATCTGCTCTGGCCATGGTTATTTTCCTGGAAGCAGCTCTCAGTCAGCTTCAAACTGGGAAAAGTGATAGAAGCAATGGAAAGTACCTCAAGAATATACTCTCATATTTTGTGTTGGGAATGACCTTAGGTGTTGGCTGATCCCTCTATTGTTCCCAAGGTTCGTGCAGTGACTAACGTTGACACCGGAGCGTTCAGAAACAAACACATTCATTAGCCAACCTGATGAGCAGGTTTGCGGGCGTGCAACTCCTGCCTGAGTCAGGAGAAGCTCGGGGTGTTTGGTTGGAAGCAGAGACCCGAACTGCAGGGGATGTGTTGTGGGGTGGCTGTGACTCCCTCGTGTGGCTCTGCTGGGGTCACTGAGATGGCTGAGACCCCCCAGCACCAGCACGGTGCAGCTGAGGGGCTGTGCTCCCACAAGGGATGATGCCAGCTGCTCTGGGCAGCTTTTCAACCTGAAGGAAGAACAAGCAGCTCATCGTTCCTCACCTGCTGTTCACCGGCATCTCTTCCCCTGCACGGGTGTAAAGGGAATGTCTGAGCCCACTCCATTAAATTTTCATTTAATGAAATGGAACCTCCTGCCTCAAAGGCAGGAAAGTGGCTTTGGGCCAGTCCATTAGTGCTGGTGAATAGAATAGTTAATTCTTCCTCATATCCGAGCACTGCTACACCTGCAGAGTGTTGGTGATGAGTGTTCGTTCCTAGACAAAATTCGCCCAGAAAATGCAGTTATTAGAGTATGTTACACCACACTCCAAAACTGGGGCATGCTAAGGTTAAGTTTGTTTTTACAACCTTAATTTAGGAATCTTGTGGACAGAATTACAACAGCCTTCAGTGAAATAATTCAATGCTGCTTTTTCCTGGCCTCCTTGGGGTCAATCAGGGTTGCTTGCTAATGGAACCTTTACCTTGTTGGAAAAGCTGGGAGATGCACAAGGAGACTACAGCAAAGGGAAAGGACAATTTCATGGCTCAGAGAACTGAACCTTGTCCAGGGTGACTGAATTCTGTCCTTGTCTGTGTGACAGATCTCCGGGGGGATGCTGCACAGGTCACAGAACCTTTTCCCAGGTGGTGACAATGAGTATGTGCTTCATTTCCAAAGGCTCTGTGTGTGGGACACTCAGGAGTGAGCAATGAGCAGAACTGTAGGCAGGTCCTAACCCTGAAGCACAGGAGCTTCTTCTGAGCTGAGGGAAATCATCTTTGGAAATTGCTGAATCGGTTTTATTTGGTTGTCTCAATGTTGGCTGAGTGTGTGTCTCACCACGTGGGGGGACACGTTCATCTTGGAAAATGTATGAAAATGATGACAATTTGGGAGAGTCCCAAGCAACTACCCCAGAGCCTTCCAGAGGAAAACCCTGGTAAATAATCCACAGTACTCTGTTAGTGTTTGGACTCTAGAGACGGGGGAGCCAGCGGGAGAGATGGCACTGAGGAAAACAGGGGAACTTCTGCCTTTCCAGTTTTAAACAGTGGGACACTGATACAGCACAGGCCAACCAACAAGGTTTTAGGGAATGTAACAAACTTCTCACACCAGTGTCTCTGTGCTGATCATTCCTTTGAAAGAGGGGCTGCTCCAGTGCATTTCTGCCAGTACACATCCTAAAACCCCTTCAGATGTGTGTCCTGCAGCTGCAGGCAATGTTCAGCTCTGTATCTGCTTCATGTGCTTCCCTGTCCTCCCCTTAGATCCAAGTGTCCTGATGGTTAATCCTAAATTGTAAACAGGCCTTTGATTTCACCCCAGCCCAGGGGGTGGAGGGGAGCCGTGCCAAGCCCTGGGCACACGCAGCGCTCAGGTGAGGAGGACTCAACCCGTGGCATCTCCCAAGTTTTGCTTCGTGTCCCTTTCTTTTTAAAGAATAACTTGATAGAAGAATGACTCCCAAGTAGTTCTTGTAGAGTACTTGGAGACTGATCAAATGAATTGCAAGTCAGTGATGTTCTGTCTCTGTATTGCAGTACAAGTGGAAACACAGACTCCTTGGCAATACTAAGCTTGTCAAAATCAAATCTAAAACTCCTGGTTTGTTTTTCTGTTTGACATCTCTCTTTCTGGGTTTTCCACAGAAACTCAGGGAAAAAATACTTGTGGAAAAAGGGTGAGTGAAAACTGATAAAAGGTGTTAAGCAGAGCCAGGGGAATCCCTCTGTACAAACCAGCCTTCCCCCAGTTATGTCTCTGAGAACGAGACCACTGTCCTTATGTTCTTATGCCCTTATTTTTGTGTTGTCTCTGAAAATAAGCAATTTATTTCTGACATACTAGAAAAGAGGATACTGAGACAAAGACTTTCTTTAGCCACTCACTGGCTTCCCCATCTCGAGTAAATTTAAACCAACTAAAATCACATCCAGTTAGCGGAGTAGCTTTAGAGTGTTCTCTTAAAATACAGCCCAGCTTATTTTCATTATTATATCCTAGAAAGCCACTGGTCTAACCAGGCCAACATTTTGCACTTGCATTTGGGAGTGTGACTGGATCAGGGGAGTAACTCTATATTTGAATAGTGACGAGGCAGAGCCCCGTGGTACATGATGTGACAGTGGTCCATGCAGGGTGAAATCCAGAAAGCTCAAGGGCCCCTTTCACCCTGTTCATACCACGGAGAACGGGATGTGTGAATTCCAACAGATCTGATTTCAAGTTAACTCCATATTTATACTCCTGGTGCTCATCTGTTCCACCAAGAAAAGATCATCTGAAAAACGTGATCCCTGTTAATAGTAGCTAAAAGGCTCATTCAGCTCATTAAGTGAAGCAAGCAGAAAGCTCCTGGCAGGAGCAACAGCTGTATGCCTGACCTTTCCCCATTCCCCCTTTTCCCTGTCTGCACTCAGGCCCAGGCTCAGGCATTCCTAGGAGCCGTGTATTTGGAAAAAGAGAGCTATTTTTATTCACCGTGTGGTTTCTCAGCAGAGAGGTCTTTAGGAATATTTCCTTTCACGTCAATCCCTTTAAACGTTTTACAGAGCAGAGTCTGTTCTGGGAAGTCAGTAAATCTGAATTCATGTTTTGAAGTTTTATCATGGCTGGGAATATAACGTGCAGAAGGCAGCCAGCAGGGCTGATGAATAAAGCAAATGCAGGCTGTGGAGTCCTGCTAAAGCTATTACCAGAGTATTTTACATTTTCCGTGCACCCAAATTAAACCCTTTACCCAAGCAAAGTAATTCAAAACCATCTGGCACCAGAATTTGGGATTTCATAATGCTTTATGCAAACCATGTGAGCAGAATGTCCAAAATGTCTGTGTCACTGGGTTGAATGAAGAGATGTGAAGATGAACTTCGCAACAGCTTTGTGCAGTTTTCACTGGGGTTGAGCAGGGATAACCTCTGCACTGTCACCTGTCCTTGCCTGACACTGGGCACCTTCTGTTCCTGGACATGGAGGAAAAGCCAGGATCAGAGAGGAGGAGCCCAACTCTGAAGCCAGATGTACAACTCCAGAATAAAGCTAAATAGCCACATGAGTTTTTTCCATCTTGACAGTCAGGATTTGTTATATAATAGGTCATCAAAGACCTATTTGGCCCTCAGTATGGAAGAGATGCTTCATCCTCTGCCAGTGTTCTCCTGAAGTGCCTTCCCACCCTGCACTGCAGTTTAACAGGCAGTGGGAATGACTGTGACAAAGGGAACTCAGGATCGCTCGGAATTCAGGGTTCCTCTTTCCTCCTCTCAGGGCTCAATCCCACCATGAGTCCCCAGGGGGTGATAGGCAAGCTCTGGTTCTGTGTGAGGGAGCCCAGTGTTCTCAGGAACAGGGCAGGTCACAGCCAAACCGACTGCTGACACCTTCACCAGGCACAAACTCTGCCTTCCCTGGCTGTGCCTCTCCGGAGTGTGCTACAAGAGGCTTTGCCAAACACCTTCACCTTCCCAGGCTCTTTGAGGTCCCAGTTGTGGATTCTTTATCCCCTTCCCTGTATGGATTCTTTATTCTTCCCTACACATTTTGTTTGAGGGCATTGCCAACAGTCCCCTGCACTGCCCACGCTGGCCTTGGGCCCCGAGGACAGCACCACTCCTCAGCCATTCCTCAGTTTAGAGCACCGTGCTCTCATGGAAGGAGGTGGATCCTAACAAGATGCATCTCTAATGAGAAGGGATTGGGAGGTGCCAGATTCCGGTTGCACTTGGAAATGTGCACAGTATGGAATGGGCACATCATGGAACAGTTTGGGCTAGAAGAGACCTTAAAGCTCATCCCATCCCACCCCTGCCACAGGCAGGGACACCTTCACCTATCCCAGGCTGCTCCAAGCCCCGTCCAACCTGCCCTTGGACACTGCCAGGGATCCAGGGACAGCCACAGCTGCTCTGGGAACCTGTGCCAGGGCCTCCCCACCCTCCCAGGGAACAATTCCTTCTTAATAGCTGATCTAAACTCTTTATCAGTGTGAAGCCTTTCCCCCTTGTCCTGCCACTCCATGCCTTGTAAAGAGTCTCTCTCCATCTTTCCTGTAAGCCCCCTTCAGGGACTGCAAGGCCATAGTTTGGTGACCCCAAAGCTTCTCTTCTCCAGGCTGAACAATCCCAATTCTCTCAGCCTTTCCTCACAGGAGAGGTGCTCCAGCCCTGTGACCATCCTGGAGTCCCTGAATGTAACAGACAGCTCTGCCCTGCAGGGTGGAGCATGAGAGCAGAGGACTCATCTGGCACCAAGCCTTTCTAGACAACATTTTAAATTAAAAACCTCAGTAATAGTGCCAGTAAAATAATCACAGCAATTACATTTATCTGGGATGGCAGGAGCAAGGTCCTTACGGCAGCCTGAAGCCTCCCCTGAGGATGTCAGAAATCACCTGGTGGTTGCTCAGTTAGGCCAGGAATCCATCAGGAAGGGCCAGAGAAAGGCAGGGGTGGATGGAATGTGGCTGTGCTTCCACTGCAGCCTAGGGCAGCTGGGTTTATCTGGGAGAGGCACAGCTCTCTCCCCTGCAGGGTTGGGATGAGATTCCATCCCCAGTGTCCAGAGAGCTGGGAAGGGCTGGGAAGGGCTGGGAAGCCACATGGCCCTCAAGTGCCTCAGCCCAGGAGCTCAGGGTCTGCTTGGCATCCACCCTCCAGCCACTTCCCTGCCACTGGAGGATGCCAAGGGACACTCAGCCTGAGAATGTTCTTTCCAGACTCTCCAATCTGCAAACTCCCCCCTCTGGAGCTTCTCTCCTTGAACTAGCCACCCCCAGTTCCTGGTCATCCATCCCTGCCAGCTTTCCTTTCCCAGTTCCCTCCCAGAGCACAGGCTGTACTGGCATTGGTGGTATTCTGGTAGTAATATACTGTGTTAGGATTGATACTTCCCAGCTTTGGAAGGACCTGAAGCTGCTGGAACAAGTCCAGAGGAGGCCCTGGAGCTGCTCCAGGGCTGGAGCCCCTCTGGAGCCAGGCTGGAAGAGCTGGGGGTGCTCACCTGGAGAAGAGAAGGCTCCAGGGAGAGCTCAGAGCCCCTTGCAGGGCCTAAAGGGGCTCCAGGAGAGCTGGAGAGGGACTGGGGACAAGGGCTGGGGGGACAGGAGCCAGGGAATGGCTTCCTACTGCCAGAGGGCAGGGCTGGATGGGATATTGGGAAGGAATTGTTCCCTGGGAGGGTGGGCAGGCCCTGGCACAGGGTGCCCAGAGCAGCTGGGGCTGCCCCTGGATCCCTGGCAGTGCCCAAGGCCAGGCTGGACATTGGGGCTGGGAGCAGCCTGGGCCAGTGGGAGGTGTCCCTGCCATGGCAGGGGTGGGATGGGATGGGCTCTGAGGTCCCTCCCAGCCCAAACCAGTCTGGGCCTCTGTGATTCTATACCAGAAGCCAGTACATTATCACTTATGTAGTGACTTTGCCAGCAATTCTTTCTGCTAATTTAGTAATTACTTTATTCCAAAATGATTATTTGGCAAATTCAGTTTGTCAAATGAACAACTGGGAGCATTTTTTCAATTCTCTTTTATAAATCTGTGTTCCTTTATCTTTGAACACAGAAATAAAGGCCGATTCCCTGTCCCTGCTGCCGGGGATGGCTCGGGACAGCCCAATTTACCCAATTTGGGGCTCTCCCCGGGAATCCCCGAGTCCGCCGCGAGAGGGAGGACGTGCCTTGTGCCACGCTCAGATTCCACCCGGGAGCTCCCGGCTGGCAGGAAAGTTACACCCGTTTACATTAAGATTCTATTTTAGATCAGGGTAGACAAAATCGGTGCAAGATGTTGGCTGACATTTGTAGTCGAGTGTAAGAATAGCTTATTTTGGGTTGCCATAAACACATCCCAAGCTGACATAAACTAAACTAAGAGCCTTTACAAAGTGTTTATACCAGTTTCACTGAGCTGGTTGAAACCTCCGTGGGGGATTAACCAGTGGGACCTTTGTGTTTGGATAAACACTGAGCCTGAAATACACTAATTTAGCTCAGAATGGGAACGAAAAACTCTGGTTTATCTTCAGAAGTAAACGGTGCACTGTATTCATCAGCAGCTTCACAGAAAGACCCTCTTGAAGAAGAGACTCCTCATCTCTACTTGACTGTTTCTATTTGAATATTTTGCATTAATTTTTGTTGTTGATTCTGCTTCCAGACGATCTCTTACCACTGGGGCATTCTGTGAATGCAGCCACATGTCGGAGGACAAGGGAGATAATATGTTCTAGCACTTGGCTGCTTGAGAACTTTGCATTTAAAGCAAAATTTGTAGCAGAAAAATGTACTGAGGATTTGTTTCAGTAATGGTGCTGAGGTGTTGCTGGTTTGTTTGCTGGGATGCAGGGGGAAATCGCTGTTTGGAGTGGTTCAGGTTTGAAATGTCTGGGTCTGTACAATGTCTTCTGAATATTTTTTCCATCCCTCACTTCTCTCAGTTAAGATCACCCCGTTCCTCCCTTTCATACACTTCCTCCCAGGCTTTGCAATCTCCATTGCCCCAAGGAAATGCAGCTGTCATGATGGTTCACAGATCAAAATTCAGCCTTTAATGTAGCTAAGGCTTGATCCATTAACCACTTTGAAGATTATGACCAAAGCCTTAAACTGGCATCTGAAATATGAGACTTCAGCAGGAGTTAATGAGGCCCAGGAAAGCAGCACAGCAGCTCTGCTGTCCCATACAGAGAAATTAGGGAGAGACAAAAGCAGCCAGCACTGCAGCAGGAGGGGGCAGCAGGGCGAGGGAGAGCCTCAGACATCCCAAGCAAGGTTAAAACCCAGTAATTTTAGTAGTAAGAAAGGAATTTTTTGGCTACAATATTAAACAGGCATAGAAGGCAGCAAAGTCTGGAGGCAAGAGCGGCGTGGCCGTGCTCAGATTCCCAAGCCAGGCAGCAGCACCCACCATGATCAGGAGTTACTGAGAGCAGTGAAAATGCAGGGAGAGACTGTCCTGGAAGCAGAAGGATGCACGGTGGGATTTCCAGGGTGCACAGGAGGCAGAGGAAGGCGCTGGTGATGTAAATGGCAATAATACAGTTTATACTGGATTTATTGATTGGCCATGGGCCCCGTCAGCTGAGAGGGAACGGAGGGAAATAACCCAGCCTGAGCTGGGATGCAGCACTGGCAACCCCATGTTCGGATCTGTGAGCCTGTTTTGAGTGAAGAAAGAGCTGCAGTACTTAAAACTCCTGCTAAAAACAAGCTGTACCCTCACGGTGACCAGCACAGCCCTGGAGAGCCAAAGGTGAACCTACGGATTTCCTGAGCTGCAGGAGAAAATGAGCAAGAAGGAGCCATCCACAGCATCAATTAAACAGTGTAGAGAGTTGCTAAGATCAAGGACTGACCAGAAATAGTCCAAAAAGTTTCCACTGAATCAACATTTTCTGATGGAAAACTCAGAATATTCTGTGATTCTGTCCCGTCTGGAAAAGTTGCAGCATCTTAAATTGTTACACTGAAAGCAGCAGTTATCATTTCTCCATTCTATGAATACCAAATGCTCACAATTGCTGCTTTTTCAGGTTTATTATCATTCTAAATATGATCCTGCTGTGACCCACTGGAACAGAGCAAATGGCAGAAAATGTACATTGACAAAACTTGGAGATTTAGGCAGGAGAATTATTCCATTCAGTCTATACTTCAGGCTCCCATTACAAAAATAATTTATAATTTTGTTTTCAAATACTCACCTCTCCTTGTGCAAGGCAAAGTCAGGCCACTATAACTTGGTTGTGCTCTTCTGTTTTACACAGCACCAGCTGAGGGAACATATTTCCATCTGAATATTAAAGGAGACAGCCTAAAAAGAGCAATAATTAGTCAAAGTTTTGTGTTTTCAGCGGGTGATTTATTCATGAACAAGCAAATTTTTACCAGCTGACACAGTGAAAATGGAGATGGCCTTGTTCATACAACTAATCCTAAATTATTCTTCAGCTTTCCCCACCGAGTCAGGCAGGATTCAAAAAACAACGTATTTGAGATGGCAGGTCCTCACCCAACTGATAATGAGCAATTTTTTTGTGATAGGAGCAGCACTGGGCCTGAGTTTCAAGGAATTTCTTTCCAGCTGTTTGCCCTAATCTGGGCAACCCTAGAGATGAACTCAGTGCCCCGGTTCTAGTGAATGAACCGCTCCCAGCAGAGTCAGCTCACAGCAGGCTGTCGGTGCCAGAGCAATTACATCACATCTGGGCACTCTGTGACCTTCTGTGCAGGGGACAGCTCCCACACGACTTCCAAGAAATGAAACTCCAGTTTAGGATTGGATATTAACTGCTTGCTGCTGGTACTTTTGGTTGGAGAGGGTATTTGTTTGGTTTCATTCTTTGGAGCTCACTGCTGCATCAGGTTTGACTCCCTGCGCCTGGGAAGCAAAATCTGAAATGCAGCTCGATTTTGCATAGTGACTTTTGGGGTTTTTTTACTTCTTTAGTGGCTGAGGTTCAGGTAGAAGGTGTAAATGTTGTGTTTTTTCCCAGGCCTCAACCCATGGGTCATTACAAAAACACATCCTTTGGGTCATGGACTCGACAGCTCAAGGTGCACAAATGCCTTTGACCAGCATCTGTGTCCCTAAAACAGCACAGCCATGGCAGTGGGTCAGTCCCACAGGCTCCAAAACCATCCCAAAACGTGGAGTCCTCATTCCATGTGCAGCTGTGCTCGCTAATGAACCGCAGCGCTCCCCGTCCCCGCGAGCCCAGATGCAGCCTGTGGTTTATGGATTGCAAGGCTTGGCTGCAGAAAGCTCCCACGTGTTCTTTGCGTCCTCGCAGTTGGAATTTTTTAGTCTAGAGCCATGCTGGGACTGGGATTGCTTTGCTTTTGTTTGCTTAAGCATTAGCGGGCCTTTGTGAGCAGGATTTGAATAAAGTAGAGAAAGAGCCACTGAAGGAGTGACTGAAAGAATGACAGAGTGGCTTCAGACACTGAACCCCTTAACCCCTCCATCCCACACTGCCACAGCCGAATTTGCTGCTGCTTGTCTGCAGCTGCAGAGAGCTTCTCAGATGCCCCCATGCTCTTCTACCTCTGCAGGTATTTTTTTCCTAGCTGCCTGCAGATATTTTGCAGGAGAATTTCCTGCAGGGCACCAGGGAAGTTGTTGTTAACTCTCTCCAGGCCAGTCTGTAATATGGAAGCCAGCCAGAAATCTTGGATTAATACCAGCATGTCAGTGTTTTGTTCAGGAGCTCTGACAACCAAACCATCTACAGCATCAAACAAGGCCCTTGCCGTGCTGGATGCTGCCTGGGAGAACACTCGGGAAGCTGGCACTTGCTTTGAGCCATGAGGAGAGAGGGCAGGATTTACCCGCCCTGGTGCCCTGGTTGAGCTGAAGTCTGAAGCTTTTCCATTTCTAATCCACTTCAGGCGTGTTTTCAGAAGTCCGTTCGGACTGAGGGGAAGCAGCTCGCAGTGAATCTCGGTTCACCAGGACTGGCTGAGGATGCTTTGGGAGACATCGTCTCGGCTTTGGTGGGGCCGGTGCAGACGTGGCACAGAGCCCTGGGGGTTGGATGTCACCATTTCCCAGGGTCGGCCCTCCTGCTCTGCTCATCTGCAGGGACCAGAGCCTGCCCCTGTAAACCAAACAGCTCCTTCCTCAAGGTGGTGCAGAAGCTCTCTCCTCTGGGTATCTCTGCAGGCATGTGGGGAAGGGGGCATGGGAGAAATAGGAGTGACCCCGAACCCCACGGGCTGAGCGTGCAAAAATCAGTGACTCTGTGAGGGTCACGTTGCTCTCCCTGGCTCTGGCAGTGAGCATTTCCCTGGGCAAGTAAACCTCAGCTGTCGCTGGTGTTTGCTCTCTGCGTACACGGTAAAGTATACAGGATATGGAACGCGGAGCACCCAGGGATGCAGGAACAGCTCTCGCTGAAAGGCTTTCCTGATTTAATGCCGCGCTAAGGTGAAAACCTCACTCTGCTGTAGTAGTTGCGCTCAGCACTTCACCGAGGAATGACCCTCCATCTCTTCTGCACCCTGGAGGCACAGAACCGCCCAAAAGTGCCCAGAGGCTAGGCCTGAGTCAGACAGCCTGGCTGGAGAGCCGGGCAACATGCAAAGCCGATCAGCACCTTGCCACAGCTGCAAGAGCCCGGCTCCCTTCATGTAAAACGCCTTAGGGGTAGGTGTCATTTGGAATTCAGACCCGCTGTGAAATAGCCCGAGCTATTTTTAGGCAGTACAGTGAGTGAGGGCTGGTGGCTCTGAGCAAGCCCCGTGTCCCCCGGGGCAGAGGCGGCCGTGCTCGGGTGCCTTTGGAGGGGCCGGCGCTCCCCGCAGCTGCCGGCAGTGCCGAGTCGGCTGTCGGAGCCGGCTCCGCTCCGCGGGGATGCTCGGCGCGGGCTGCAGAGCTGCGAGCTCCCCGTCCGGCCTTTTCCAGAGGGGTTTTTGGCAGGTCCGCCCAGATCGGAGCGGGAGAGAGCGGGCAGCGATCCCTGCCCGCAGCGATGTGTCCAGCAGCCAGCCCGCGGAGCGGCCGACAGCTCTGCGAGGGGCAGTGCCAGTCCCAGACGCGACTCCGACGGTGACACTGGGGACACTCCGGCTGCCTTCCCTTCGGGCTATAAACTTCTTTTCCCCGCAGGTTCCTCCCGACTCACGCTTTGGAGATGCTGGGACTCGTTTAACCCCTGGTGGGCACTCAGCTCTTCTCCTGCAGACAGTAGCTGGCACAGCTGAGCACACCCGCTGCTTTCCCGGGTGCCCTCCTGCTGTCTGAGGAGCCTCACGAGTGGCTGGAGGTGCCTGAAGTCCTGCACAGAGACCCAGAGTGTCCCCACCAGACCAGAAGAGAGGTTTTAAGGTTGCTGTCGCTGTTAGGAATAACAGGCTGGCACTAGCATGGAGGAATCTAAACGTTCAGAATGACCAGAGGTTTTTTATATCACAAATTGGTTTTTTACTCTGTTCTTCCAGCTTAGGGAAACCTCACCTTAATTAGTATTTCTTTCATTCTTTTCCAGGATCTTCTAATTTTTGTATTACAAACAGCAAGGAATGAGTGAAAAAAGTTCAGGCTGTTGCACATTTGAACCCAAAAACTGCAAAAAGTTCCTATTCTCAGCTGCGTACTACTCTTGTAGGGCTGTACAACCTTCCCGACCCACAACTGCCTTCATTTCCCACCTGTTTTTGAGGAAAGTACTGAGCAAGACATATGACCCCGCTGAAGTCACACAAACTCAGGGGTCTGTGGCTTTGTGTGGAATTCTCTGGCTCTGAATCAGTGCAAGAAGCACCGTGCTGAGGTGTCAGGGCTGGCTCTGATTGTGGGGGTCTGAGGCGATTGCACAGGTAGAATATCTGACTCCAGAAAATAGAGTTCTTATTGTTACTAAGTGGTTACATTCACGGAGCTGAAATTTAACTGCTGTTTTAATTTTGACCAGAGTTTCAAAGTCCTGCACAAAGCAAACCTCCTCAGCTTCTGGAGCCCTCTGCAGAGATTGGAGCGAGCCCCATCAGGAGCCAGGCTCCAGCAGCAGAAACTCGAGCACTTGCTGCCAGCTGATAACAGGAGATGGAGCCCAGGCACTCCTCCCACCCTGCCACATAAAACGAGCCCTGAACATCAAGGATCCAGTTTCAGCCACAAAGCACCGAGTCCTTATCAGCACCAAGGAGTGTCTTTGTTCTCCTCCTGGCTCTTGACCTGCATCAGGAAGGCAAACAGGCTGGAGAGTTGCCTTTCCTGTGTCTGAGGCATGAATGAGCTGCTGGGGAAGTCTGAAGTCCTTGTCCCAGCACAAGTTTTTCAACATGCCAGTCATCTCTGTCTTTCCTGCTGCCCCATGCGCTTGGGATGCCCTGTTTGCCGTGCTGATAAGGGCAACATCCAGTTCTCTACTCTTTGATAAGTTGTTAGGGCGCCAAGGGGAATTCACCCCTGGGCACTGGACGGTAGAGACACCAAACCCCGGGTTTCTTTCCCACAAATCCTCATTGTAACTCAGGTGTAACTATTGACTGGGAGGACTCGGGGATCCTCTCTTGGTTTTGCCTCTGCTGAGCTGCTGAATTGCTCTCAGAGCAGCTTGTGAAGCTCAACATTTAATGCTTCCTGCTGCACTCCTGAACTCCTGACACCCCAGCTCACCCCGAGCTATCGGAATCATCAGAATTATTCTGGTCATCAGTTTTATGAGGTAAGAAAAAAACCGAAAGAGTTCTTTTTCTCCAAAGTTATATTACTTCTGCATCGTTTCCAGGCTCGGCCCTGTCCCAGATGTACAAAAAAATCCAGTTTTCTGTTTAGCCATGTGGTGTGATTGCTGTCTTCTAAAGAAGAGAGAGGCTGGTGATACTTCTCAGTGATGTAATGGTCATAGGGGAGTTCACTCCCCTGCTCAGATTTGGTTCCTGGTTTCCAGTGTCTCCTCTATAAAGCAATTTATGTTACATGGAGACTTCAAGGGCGTGGGAGCCTGTGTGAGAAAGGCAAACAAAATGTTAACTATTGCATCATCCTCGAATATCCAAGTGACCAGGTACAGCAACTGCTGTAAGAAATCCCGGATTTGGTTAAAGTTATTTTACTTTTAATTTTGTTGAGTATTAACCTACAAGAATGAGGGCGTAGGGCATATTTTAGTCAGTAGGGTTTGCAGTTTGGTCTATCAGAAGATAAGAGATGTAAAAAGAGACCAGGTAGGGTGGCCTACTTTGATTCTGAAAAGGAAATACTTCTTTAATCACTGTAGTAAACCATCTGAAATGAATTTATTTGCTCATTTTAGTGGCGACACCCTTCACTGCAGGTGGGAATCTGATTTGCTGCAGACTGTGTGCCCTGCCCCACTCTGATACCTGCACTTCTGCAAACACTGGCCTTCCTCTGAGCTGCATAAGCAGCCAGAAATGGGACCCCAAAACAGAAAGAAACCAAGTAAAAACTCTGGAACAGCACTCAAGAAGCAAGTCCAAGTCAGTAAGTGAGTGATGTTGGTAGGAGCCTGAGCTCCTTGAAAATACTCTTTGTATAAATAATGCTTTTTTCATCAGTGAAGTAGTTCAGGTAATTTCCCTGCCCACAAAAAAATAGGTCAAAAGTAGTACAAAGTGCATTTATTAATGAATGTTCAGTTTATGGATATGTCCAGACCATGATACATAAAAAATGAGGGGTACACTTTTCCCCCTGTTTCAGGAAACATTTAGGAAAGTAGGTATTTAAGCATTTTGGCTGATGGCACCAGTGACAGGGACATTGTCAGCTGTGATCTGGAAAAAATGTGTCAATGAAAACCATGGATTGAGCAAAACAGCTCAGAGAGCTGGGTCTGGTCAGCATTTGACAGATGTGCAATTCTTCTCTCCCAGTGAAACAAGAGAGAGGAGATCACAGCCTCCCCAGTCTAAAGTGAAATCCTCATATTGAAGGAATTAGTGTGAAATGGTTTGGCTCTGCTTATCCTGGCACACTCTGTACTCATCAAAAAAGAGAGACAAGATCTTCCACAAAGTAACTTAAATAAAAAAATGGGAGTCCACTTCTTTCCTGAGAGACCCCAGCTGCAGATCCTGCAGATCAGGCTGTGTGGGCACTCTCACCCCCTCTGAAAAACATAATTAAAATTGCTCTCTCTGAAGGCACAGGACTCAATAAAAACCTTTGGAGTTGAACTTGAATTATCTATGCCTTCCACAGTTACCTCAGTATCACTGGGTTTAAGCCCTGCCTTCTGCCCAGTACAGATTCCCAGATTATTGGTTTTTACCAATAAAAGAGATAATAAATAATTTTTTTCCAAAAAAAGAAATAATAAATCAGCAGAGCAGAGAGCAGGGTGCCTGCAAGGACATGTCAGGGCAGGCAGGAAGCAATCTCTTTTTAGAGATGGGTTGTAAAGAAGCTGTTTATTGGGGGCAGCTACAGAGATTAGGGTTTGAATAAAACACCCTCGCCCTGGAGAGCACAGCAGGATTCCTGTTTACCCTGATGCACAGGACTCCCTGCCTGCTTTACAAATATTTACATGGCATGAGCTTATGGCTTCTTGTGTGTCCTGCACTCAGGGGTCCCTTATCCATATTTCTTGCCGAGGGAAATGCAAGAAGTGGATGAATTATGACCAGAAGTGGAGACTCAGTCCTCGGTGTTCCATCATCAGTGCCCCCTTTTCTCTCCATAACTGCCTCAGGCTGCTATGTGCACATCCTGGGACATCTGGCTGCACTCCCTGCCCAGCACAAACAGTTCTGCACCATCCATCACCAAAAAAGCGCTGCCATGCACATGCAGAGCTCTGTGCAAACACAGAGCCCACTCACAATCACTTTTAGCAAGGGAATGCATTAAACAGGTTGTAATATAGCCCCCCAGTCATACTTCAGGTCTCAACTTTAAAAGGGATTGTATTGTGGCCATCCATGCTTTCTCCTGGAATATTCTCATGGAATATTCTTCCCAAGCAGGGCAGAGCCCAGTGTGGTGCCCCACGTTTTCTGTTCTGCTGCTCCAATCTGCTTTGGAGCCAGTCCAGAGGAGGCCAGGTTAATCAGAGGGCTGGAGCAGCTCTGCTGTGAGGAAAGGCTGAGGGAGTTGGGATTGTTCAGCCTGGAGAAGAGAAGCCTTTGGGGTGACCTCACTGTGGTGTTCCAGTGCCTGCAGGAAGGATGGGGCAAGACTTTACCAGGGCCTGGAGGGACAGAACAAAGGGGAATGGGTTTAAATTGAAAGGGAGTGGGTTGAGATTGGATATTAGGGAGAAATCCTTCCCTGTGAGGGTGGGCAGGCCCTGGCACAGGGTGCCCAGAGAAGCTGGGGCTGCCCCTGGATCCCTGGCAGTGCCCAAGGCCGGGCTGAACAGGGCTGTGCTCACCTCAGGGGGCTCCTTGGTGCTGGATAGTCCAGAGCTGCTCCCAGCTGCCCAGGAACCAGCCCACTCTCAGCACTCACTGGGCTTTCTGCCTTGAGCCCCTTCTCCAAGCCCTGTGGACCAATCTGAGAGATTTCTGCGACAGTCGTAATATTCCAGAGCTCTCTGCCAGCTGATGTGTCAGCTCACACTCCCTGGCAGAATCTGTGTGCATCCAGAGTGTTAGAGACCACAAAAAATTTAATAGCAGATCAGAAATTCCCTTAACAAATCACCATTACTGTTCTACCACTTAAAAAAAAGAGCAAGGCAATGGGACATGGGCAAATTGCCAGTTTTTGACTCATCATTGAGCCTGAATATGAAGCACTTTCAAGGAGGTGTCTCAGGCTGCCAGCCAGCAGCAGGGAGAGAAAGCGAAGGCTTTGGGTCACTTAAGGAAAAATCTGGATGAGAAGAACAATTCTATGGAAAATTTGCATCAACATGAAAGAATAACAAGTTTTTCACTTCAGTTGTGCTTGATGTGATGCGATGCTGCAGCATCACAGTGGCAACAGCAGCTCCTGAACTCTGATAGTCAGCACTGAGGGTAAATAATGTCACTGTCCTTGTGGTTCCTTTTAGGAGTTTGCTAATTGGCACAAAGAAAATGAAGGGTTCATCAGGATTGAGGAGGACCAAGAGGAAATGTGATCCAAAGAGTACCTGAAAAGTGAGAGGAGGAGCACACAGGAGGTTACATGAGGTATGTTTTTACAATCTCTTCCCAGTTTGTGCCACAGCAGAGCAGTGAAGGCAGAACCCTTCCTGCCTCTGTGTGAGGTGGCATCAGGGACAGCTGGCAGGACTGCTCCCAGTTAGGTGAGCAAATATGAAATACTCAATGCCATCCTTGCCAAGGAAACATGCTCAGGTTACATAATTTGCCCAAACCAGTTTTAAATATGCCAGGAATAAAAAACCCCAAAAAACATGACCTTCTTCATGCAGTGGAGAAAGCTGACAGGTCACAGTTGCTCTGTTAAGATCTCTGCTTTCAACTTGTTCTACTCTGCATTACAGAAGGACAGAGAAGCTGCCTCGTGAAGATGTCGTTTCCAGGCACTGTCAGTGTCACACACACTCTGTACGTGCAGTGCCCTGGCAGCCCGGCGCTCCTGCCTCTCCAGGCTGTTCCGCGGCGAGCCCAGTGCTTTCTGGTTGCCTTGATGTACCCTCTTTCCTGGCAACAAGCTCTGAGCCCTGCCAAGACACAGACAAGCAGCGAAGCGCAGTGCGAGGGCAGGAGCGGAGCATTCCCAGCCTTTTGGACTTCATTCCCTGGAGGCTGCGGCAGGAGCAGCGCTGCGGTGAGCGGCGCACGGGATGGGCAGGCTGAACACCCCACTCCAGCCCAGGCTCTGCTGCTGGCTCACCGTGTCACCTCTGCGACATAAAATGCCTCCACACACTCTTTCTTTCTTCCTTGGAGCCGTCACACTCTGTTGCAGACACGTTGCCGTGGTTGCAGATCCTAGAATAGTCGGGATGTTCAGTTTCTCAATCAGATAAACTGGCAATCCTTCACTTTGTTCTCTGCTACAGAAAGCTAAAAAGTCAGTTCAGGCAAGGGAACTCAGCCGGATTTATTCCAGTTGTACAGTGGGGAAGGGAAAGGTAAGAACCTGACAGCTGCCCACCGAAGGCGGGGCGGGAGATGTGGCCCTGATTTATCTGGGAGCTGCAGCTCTGTGTGCGTCAAACGAGCCATCATAACTTGGAAAAAGTGGCCTGGGAGATGCCTGTCAGCAGTGACCTGCTGCCAAGCAGCCTTTTCTTATTTAGCCAGCCCAGCCAGCCTTGCTGACAGCAGCCCCTTCTGAAGGCAGCCCGCGTTGTGCGCGCCGGGCCCGTTCCCAGCTCACTGCAGTGAAATATCTCGGGCTTTTCTGTAAACTCGAGCTTTTGGAAGCCAGCTCACACAGATCTGTTGCGGGACAGACCTTTCGGCATCTTCGATTTCTATTTGCTTACCCCTAACCCTTCCCAGCTCTTCTTTCCCTTCCGAGGAGCTCCCCGTGCCTCCTTTCCCAAGCCCTGGGATCCGGGCAGGGTTCGGGCTCCCTGCTTGTGCCCAGTGCCGGGGTTTGTGCTCTCGCAGCGTGCTGATCGTGGCTGCGATTCCTGGCTCGCAGGAACTCGGGATCCAGTTACATTTGCTGGCGTCAAGCAGGCTCTGCAGACCACTGTGAAATACTGCAGCTAAAAATAAAAGAATCAAAAAGTACAAACCCGAAGAGAGCGGGATATTAAAATTCCAGGAAAGCTGTAGGAAAGGCTGGAAGAGCAGCCCCGGGGGAAAACACCAGCATTATGGGGCAGTTTAAATTAAACCTCTGGAGTTGCCTTTTTTAGCCCTGTCACCCGTGTGACCCTGCCGGGCTCAGCCTGTGGGGCCAGGTATTTGTGCCCGCACAAAGAACGCGTTGGAGCCTTTTGGGAAGCAGAACCATTCCCGGTGCCTCGGCTCTCCCCGAGAACTGCTAACCCCGGGTGCATCTGCTTCAGCAGTCCCAGCCGGGTCCCTGTGGATTTTCCGTGGATCCAGAGCTCCCCGGATGGTGCCCGTGGGCTGGCTGGGTGTGGGAACACGGTTCTGGTGAGTGCCAGGGGGGCCGGGTGGGGGCGATGGGGTTTTCACAGCTTTTGCAGCGCTTTCAATTGTCTGGAAGATTAATAATGGATCTGTGACTCCAGGCTAAAGGGTCAGGATTAAATACTTGCCGAACCTGCTTCCAAAGGTTAAATTAATTAGTCTGCAATCAGATGGAAGAGCCCCAGTGCTATTTCTAAGGGGAGGTTTATGAATTTTGTATGAACGATTTGGTGGAAATTTCCACATTTTCTAAGGAAAATTCGTAATCTAATAATCTTTGAAATTGTCGTTTTCTACTTAAATATTAAAGCAGCACAGGGATTCATGTTCACAAGGTACAAAGTTGTATTTTGAGGTGTGACTGCCCTTTCCTGGAGCAGCACCGTTCCATTTCAGGCTTTCAGGCTGCGTGCCTTTGACTTGTTTGCAAAAATCCTTTCTAGATTTAATCGAAGCCTCTTTGCAGGAGACTTTATTTCTGCCTCCCTTTCTGATGCTTTGAGACGAAACCCGCGAGGAGTGTGAAAGTGAGGTTGAAAAGTAGCTGCGTGTTTGCATAACAGTGAATTATATCCGCACAGTCCCGGTGCTCCGATAGCCCATCTGCACCGGGAGCTCCCTGCATGTAGGTCAGGAGTTTCCAAACCATGGCTGAGATTAATGTGCATTAAGGCCTGCGTTTTCCAAGTGTGCCACAGTTTAATCCTGGCCCTCATTAGCATTTGGTGAGCGCTGGGGAGTTCTGCTGCTCCACGGGAGCAGCCTGTGCTCAGCCTGGAGCAGCCTGTGCTGCTCAGGGATTGCAAAGTCCCGTCTGCAGCTCGGGCTCCTGCAGGGGATGGAGCAATGGGGCCCAGCACCTTGCCCTGTTAGGCAATTTTGAGATTTGCTTTGGTTCTTCATCTGCAGAGCAGCAGCTCACACTGTGCTTTCTGGAGGAAGCTGGAGGGGAGCTCAAACTGCACAGGTGTTTTTGATGGAATCACAGAACATCCCGAGTCAGGAGGGACCCACAGGAACATCAGTCCGGCCCCTGTCCCTGCACAGACACCCCAAATCCGCCGTGTGCATCCCTGGGGGCGCCGGGCGTGGCTATCCCCAGCACTTGGGTGTACAGTGTATGATGTGTGTCACGCTCTCGGGCAGCTTCCAAACCTGCCTTGCTGTCTTTATGAGCTTCGTGCAGCTCCAGCTGTTATTGAGGAGCTTTCCTTTCGGCTGAAGCTCTGTTTCACAGCAATCAGCTCCGTTTTTGTTAAAAGAGTTGCCTGGTGCAACCCCGGTGTCTCCACATTCATTTTCCAGCAGCAGGTGCTGGGAACAGCTTCAAGGTGTGCCCAGGGTGCAGCCAGAGCTACCAACACCCTCTGGGAATTGGGTAGAAAACCCCCATTATTAACCGAAAATCTCCAATGTTTACTGACCTCCTATTAGCCCTGTACTGATTTATTTTAGGCTCACCTCACCTCTCCAGCAAAATTAGAATTGCCCTTCCAAAGACCTGGGCCAGACTCACCTTTACTGCTTCCTGAAGTCATTAATTAAGGTAGCAGCTAATTTTGTGTAGGATCCTTTGGGTTTTTTTGCTGTATTTTACAGAATGATTGCTGGAGCAAGTTGGATGTGTTGCGTCTTGAGTGTTACTGGGGCTGGACAGCAGCCAGAACAATCAAGGAGCAAAACTTCCAGGCAGTTTTCTGTATCTGCAGTAAAAGTCAAGTCTGCAGCAAAGTTATCTGAGGAATTCAGGCTGTGAACAACAAATGGAAAGGGAATGACACAGATATAAGGAAAGAAAAAAAAAAAACCCACCAAAGTGAGGCATTTGATGATTTTGGACAGTTTCCTGCAGTTATATCACCGCATTGCTATTATTCCTCAGCAGAATCAGAGCCAACAGATTGCACTTGAGCAGCAGCCCCAGTCCCGTTCCCATTCTCTGGCAGCCTGGGGAAATCCAAGTGAGCTGAGAGAGGTGGATCAGAGGTGATTCCCCACCCTTGCCCATTCACACCATGGTCAAGGACCAGAATGTTGTGGATACTTCCCAGGATTTTAATTGCGTTGTGCCTCATCTTTGGTACAGTTTGTTGAGTATTCCATGGCTTTTTTAAAGAATGAGGGGACTGAGCTTACTGTGTTCTGAATGTCAGAGCACATTTCAAGGGGATAAAAACCCCCATTGCTCCATGAGCAGCAAGACTAGAGCAGTTTCACCACAGATTTGTGTGGTCTCGTCCCTAAAGCACCTCGGCTCCCCAGTATGATAAATAAAGATATCTGAACTGTGGTCCTCATTTCAGGGGGCAAACCCCTCTCATCGTGGGGCTAATTCAGCCTCAGGTGCATGGGCACTGGCCAGCCTGCTGCATAAACAGGATATTTGGTGCCTGAGTTCTGTCTTTCCTTCAGCTGAGGAATGAACATGGTTCCGTTTTCTGTCTTCAGTTGCTGACTTCCAAGAAACTTTAGAAAATTAATTATTTTTGAGGCCTTGACTCATGTGTTAAATATGTATGAAATTTGGAGCAAGAGATAGACTGAACCATTACATAAGCTTCCTCTCCTTAGGAAAGCAACCTAATCAAGCTTGTTCCATAAAAACTCCCCACCCAAATGAGTGGAAATGGAGGTTTTTTACAGACACAGACCTGTGCCAAACTATAGCCATCAGAACCCCTTTGCCCAGTGTCCTTTTTCTTGGCAGAGACACCTGCTTGTGTTGGACAATGCAGCACACTTTGTCCTCAGTTTTGAAAGAGGAGTTTACAAGTTAAGTATAATGTCAAGTTATATTCCCAATCCAAATCCTTGATAAACTACCATTAATCAGGCTGGGGGAGAAGGAATAACAAAATGGGAGTGTATTAAGTTTTTTCCCCAAATGTTTTGTTGCTGTGTTTTCCCCTCTAAGCTCCAAAGCCACCCTGTGTTTCCCTCCACTGACAGGTAGCCCATGCAGCCTCAAAATCTGAAGCAAAAAGGTTGGGATGAGTGTTTTGGGCACTGCATGTTGGATTAATGTCGTTGGCTCCCTGCCCTGCATCCCCTGGTGAAGTCAGCACTCCCTCAGCTCCTGCTGAGTGTGGGCCCTGTTGTAGTTGATGTGGTCGCTGCCTCCTTCATTTCTGACATTTCACACAAAATGTGACATTTTTCCCATTTTTTTTGAATGTTCCTCTGGTTTGGATTGTGCCACATGCTGGGGTGCTCTGTGCTCCTTCCTCTGTCTGGGAGAACATGAGAGTAGTGGTGTGCTTTTTCCCCTTAGCACATCCCTCCTGGGAAAGCCCAGCGGGGTGGTGGTGCCAGAGAAAGCCCCAGAGAGGAGCAGAGCTGCCAGCAAAGCCCAAGGATGGAGCAGCATTCACTCCAAAAGGAGCTGTGGCACTGCACTGATCCTTGCACAAACCCCTTGCTCACACAGTTCTCCCCCAAAAGATGGGTTGGGCTTATTCATTTTGAATCATAGTGCCCTGAAAATTTAATGAAATGCTTCTTCATTTTGATACTCAGGATGATATTAACTTTTAAAATCAGTTGAATAGCAGCAGATTCAGTTTGACACTCAGGTTTAAGACTTGCTCATTTTGATCCCACGAGGTGTCCAGAAGTCCCTGCTTGAAGAACCTCATGTCTGAAGGTCCTTTGCTTGTCCCCTCCTTTGGATATTCTCAACCAGGAGTCACTCTTTCTCCTTGCCTCAAGTATTTTGTTACCCTGGAGTGTATCAGGTAGCAGGAAGTGTATCAGGCGGTCAGGAGAGAAACCTTTTAACTTTGGAGGCTGCAGAGAAAGATTCCAGAATTCTGTCACAAGGTTTTATTCTATTCTATCTTGTCCCCCGTTCACTTGCAGTGCAAGAAGGAAGTATAACAGTTCCATAAAGAATGTGGACTTTTATACAGAATACATCCCCCTGGTGCCCAAACGCTCTGGTATGAGAAATGACTGTTTGCTTAAGAAAAGGAAAACAAAAAATGCAAAGTTTTGGCAAGCCCTGGCTTTGCATGCCCCAAACCCCAGGTAGGCACCTGCACAAATATTGTTTGCATACCAATAAAACCGTGAACACAGAGGTAGAGAAAATAAATCTAAAAGCTGAAGCACTCTGTAGGAGCCAAGCCCCTGCTCTCCAACTCTTTCAGGGTGTAATTATTGAAATAATTACTGCAGGAACTGTATTAAAGGAAAAAAGAGAATAAACATTTTTGCTGAATGCTGGCAGGTTCACACTCTGGGGCTTCGCTGGCATTTTTAACTCAGTGACTGAATTTGAAGCAAAGTATTTTTGGCTGCACTTGCAGGTTGTTTTTGCTTTTGTAAGATGTCTCCACACCCCCTCCAACCTCTCCACCCACTGTCTCCAGTGCTGCTGGAAGTACCACACACACAGAGACACCCCACAGACTGGATTATCTTTTCTTACTTTCACTTCTTAGCACGGACATGGGAATAATTTCACTGGTTTCACTTGAATTTATAATCTGCCTGCCCACCAATTCACCAATACCTAAGCCATCTGGCTGAAACTTGACTTTCCTCCCATAACTTCCATAGAGAAAATGATTTCAGACTTTTTGTTAGGAAATCTGTGGTGGATTTGAAATGAACTTTGTAGTTATGAGTACTAAAAAACACAGAACAGTTTTGGGTACAGAGGCTTGAATGCTGAGGCAGGGAAAGCAGTGCTGCTGTCTGGAGTAAAGGCTATCCCAGACTTTGTTATAAATCCTGGCCTTCCTGTGCATTCCAAAAGCCAAACTCCAGGTGCTTGGGATTGAATATTTTCCTGGTGTCTTGTCTACTTCCCCACATGTGCAACAAGACCGAGGCCACAATGAAAGCAGGGGCTTGATGCCAGCAGGAAGAAGAATGTTTCTCAGAGTGAGTAAAAGGAGAGGAGTTGGTGTTTTCATATTTCAGCCCTTTTTCTGGTTGCCACAGACCCACTGTCACTCCATGCTCCTCTGCATTTAATCCTGCAGCCTCCTCCCCACTTTCACACGGCTTTGGCCTTGACCAGCTGCTCATTAACAGCAGAATCTTTTCAAGCTGAGACAGTGGAGGATTCCTTGTAATGCCTTTGCCTGAGTGCAAAGTGCCCAATGCAAGAACAACCCTGATTTTGCAAAAGGGGGAAGACAAAGTGTGTCAGGCTGAATTGCTCAGCACCTGGAGCCATTGGGGAGCAGCAGCAATTGCGATTGCTCACTGGGGCTCTTCTCACCTTATTAAATCAAGTCAATACTCACTCAATGATCAGAATCTCTCCCAGTTTTGGTCTTGTGCTGGAGCTCAGAGGAGGAGGCTTCACAAAGGCTTTGCTGTTCTCCTCCTAAGAGCTAACAAACGGTGTAAAGATGGAAGCAGGAGCGATGCCTCCTGCCCAGGGATGTTACTGAAACCTGGGTACATGGAAATTCATTCTTCCTTGGTGATGGCAACTCCCAAGCTGAAGTCACCTGTAGCAGATGAGGAATTCCTTGGGTGTACCAGATACCTCACTTACCTTTGGGGAGATAGCAGGAGAAATTACAGGTTAGTGAGCCAGTTCAAAAGGGAAAAAACCCAGGGCAATTAGAGAGCCCTTTATAGGCAGGAGATGAATACCTGCCAAGCTGCATTCTGGGGTGCTGGGATCAGCTCCCACTGCCAGCAGATGACATCCAGAAGTGCAAGGCTTTGATTTTGAAATGATACACATAAATATATACACACACACATATATTTTATCTGAGGGAAGATTGTAATCGCTGTTTAATCAAAGGTAGAGTTTCCAAGGTGCAGAAGGAACTCTGCTCTTCAGATTATAAATTAAAGTTGCATATACATTTATAAATCTTGTTTTGTTGTTTCAAAACGTGGATATGGTTTTACTTTTACTCACAGTATGTGATATATTGGTGAGTACAAAAATATAAGGTTCCTGTCCTGAGAAAGCCATTTAATGTATGATAAATTGGGGCTATTTTATTTATTTAAAATTTTTTTTTTTGATTTATAAATTTTAGCTGTGAAAAGCATTTAAACGCCACAGTTAATTTTACACATGGGCTGGAGACAGCTCTGGTTCTTTGTGTGGAAACACAAGGTGTGCAAGAGACCCTTGGGACAGTTTTGTGTCCCTTTTGAAGGTATTCAGCTCACAGAGTAAATAAACAGTGCTTGGAACTAGGCAGGCAGATATTGAAGCCTATGTTGAGCAGCCAGAACTGGGGAATTTACCCAGTCCCTGCAGTTAATTTACACACCAGGGGATGTGCAGTCTCGCTGGCTATGTCAGCTCTTCCTCTGCCCAAATTAACTCCTTCCGTCAAAGTTTTCACCCCATACTGTGAGGGGTGGGTGATGCTGTGGGAGGGTATGGGCACGTGGAAGAGGGGATTCTTGCAGTAATTTTTATTCTTGAGAAAATATCACTAGATTGCATTACAGAAGCTGATGTTCCTATGTACTGAGATTAAAAAACCCCAACAGGTTTGATAGTCATTCCTTTCTCCTAATTCAGTTGAAGGAACCTGTGTCTGAAAGGCTTCTAAAAAAGCTCAAATTCATTCTATGCTACTTTTTTATTCATTTATTATTCTTGGAGTTACCCAAGATACAGTTCTCTCAGAGGAGCTCAAATCAGTCTAGAACCAGCTCAGTGCAGTTTTGCATATGTGAGTGAATTAAGGAAAATCGTTTATTCCATCCACACAAGCCTTTCTCTGAGGACACTCTGAGGTCCCATCAGGGCACTTAAAGGTGTCCTGCTGCTGGGTTGCTTCCACAAGGCTGCTCCTTTCTCCTGGACACCAGGAGCTGCACCGAGGGATGTAGGAGTGCAGCCGAACCAGCGGCCACCTGAGCACCTGCTGGGGAAAGTGGCTGCAATGCAAAGGAAGTGTTTGCCCTGGCTGATAATAAAGCCAGGCTGATAACAGCTACCTCTGCAGATAGGCAGCTCTCAATTTCAAAATCGAGTTTAGAGTATCCTGCCTTGCCGACTCCTGCTGTGCCCACTTGCCAGGATGAAGCTGTAAGAACCAGCTCGGTGTGGAGCAGTGAAAAACAACCCCAAACCTGGCTGAATTGCCCCCAAGCCTCCCACCTCAGCCTCCCTGCCAGCTTCCTGGGGTTAATCACTCTCCCATCTTGCCAGCCAGTGCCTCCCACTGTTTGCCAGCACCTTTGTGAATCTGGTTTCTCTCACAGGCTTTGCATTTGGATTCCTTCACATGCTGCCAAAATCCCGCAGTCCTTTCCTCAAAGCCTCAAAATCCCAGAAGAATGCTTTGTTACCTTTTCCTGGTTCCTTCTTTGGCCCCATTCTCCCTACAGACACAGAGCTGAAAGAATGCAGTGACAGCCTCAGCTCTTCCAGGAGAATCCCACCAATTGATATTGGTTCAGGAGCTGATGAAACTGTGAATGAGCAGATGCCACATCAATTCAGAATTGATTTGCTAACAAGGGCTTGGGGGAAATTTATTATTTCACCAAAGAATTTCTCGAATTCTTGAGTGCAGGCTAATGAGGAACTACTGGTACACAAAGTTTTACACACTTAGGCCTTAATCAGAAGCTTGTGCAATGTTGTTTATAGAATTGTCCAGATTCAAATACGGCTGTCACGCCAATTTTGTAAAGACTAAATAGATGCCATGGCACAGAATAAACACTGATGCTTGATCAGGATGCCTGGAAATGGAAGTGATTACTGACTAAAGTGTTTATGTGTGGACAAAGGTAGCAACAAAAAGCCCACCATGGCGTCAGCAGGACCATCATTCTTTGATACAGCTGAAATGAATCCCTGGTGTGAAATGAATCCTTCCCACTAATATTTCTTATCCAGTGCTTGCCTCTCTTCCTTTTTTCCACACCCACCACACCTTTATATTATTAACTATCAATTTATGTGAAAAAATGACCTTAATTGCTCTGTGCCCCTTTGCTTGTGATAAACTGCTCTAAGTCCCACCTTTCTGCATCCTGCACCTCCAAATGTGAGTATTTGCAGCAGAGACATTCTGTCTTCAAGAGGCAGTTTTTTATTCTCCTGGTTTCAATTACACTCTAAATACTGAGATTATAAAAAGGTATGATCTCACTGCTGAAGTGTCTCCAACCACCAGTGGACTAAAACTGTTTTTCTTATTCAACAAACAAAATGCAGCATTTCACAGCTCTTTTGAACACGGTTGTGGAACTCTTAATTCAATATTGGTAGCTTGTACACCCATATTGTGCTGGATTTTAAAAAGGCCAGAGGGGAAATGAAAATATGCTGGCTGTGTTAGCAGAGGTGTGGTGGTCCCTGCTCTCTGCTCTAGAAACAAGACACAGGATGTTCAAGTCAGGAGGGAAAATTATTGAGAAGCTGGGAATTTAGGGTGCTTGTCCTGTCCACAGGCACTTTTGTGCACGTGGTGACAAGAGAGCATCCAAGAAAAATGTATTTCCCAAATCGTAGGGCCAGTACCTGTGGCCAGAGACTGAACTATGCAGTCAATTCCATTAGCAGGAATTCCTGAACTGTTCCTACATCACCAGCATCAAACCTCTTCAGATGCTGCCCTGGGGTTACACATGGAGGGTGCAGCAACACTGTGTGGAGGCACCTCTGCTTTAGTCTTGTTACATCTAGAGGTCAGTAAAACTCACTGGGGTCATGCCAAGCAGAAAAACGTGGAGTATTAGGGAATATGTGTATGTTATATACGTTAAAGCTGCTTCCTAGGTTGCCATTCACAATCACTGTTGCTTTAACTCCATCTCCCTGTACGAAACCTGACAGGGCCCTTCTGTGATCACATCTTCCCTTGCAATGGAGCATAAATTGTCAGCACTCAACTGCAAAAAGACTCTTTGTGTGTCTGGTTTGGAGTAAGCACAAAGATAATACAAAACATTCAGATTCTCTTGTGTTCCCATAATTTCGCTGCTCAGAGTCCCGTAAATTATCACTTGATGGGCCTTTAAGATTCTGCTTCAGTGGAATTTATTGGGCAATATCAAAAGCAAGCAAACAAGTTAAGAATGAAACCCAGCTTCCAATCTAAGGGTAGTGTTCAGTGCTGAATTGTCCACAGAAATTGTAATTGCTTTCTAGCAGGAAGCAAAAGATGTTAAATCTCTTTCAGAAGTAGAAATTAGTCCTGCACAGATCAAACTCTATTCATATGCAAAGACCACTCATCAATAAATTGCAGCTGCCTGAAAATGACTGCAAACCAGTAGAGAATGCTTATGTGGATTTGTCAAGTTAATTGCTTATGTAAAATTGCATCTGTGGGATGATACTGATGAAACTCATGATTTTCAAATATCTCCTTGGCCTGTAGAGTGATTACTCAAAACGTATTTCTTCAGAAAAAGAACTCATCAAGGATCTTTTGACAAAATGCTTTTTCATTGGGAAATGAGATTCACACCCAAAAGTTTTGCATGGAAACCAATTTATTTTGGTGCAGCTTATGTCAGGGAAGGTCTCAGAGTTCTAACACAAAGTTTCTGGTTTACATGAGGCATCCCTTCATTCCAAATTGTCACAAAGTCTAGGCCAATCACTTGGAACAAAGAAGTTCCAGGATTTTGCTCCTATTTTTGTGTATTTATACAAAGTAAACCAGTTCCATCAGGAGAGACTGAAAGACAAAAAGAAAAAGAGGAAAACCAGCCACCAGAGCTGGGTTTGGGTTATCCCACCTGGGTCTGGCAGAACCTGAGGACTTGGCACATACAAAAGAGACTTTACCTCTAATTTTTGTGGTGTTTTGTTGACAAGTTTCAAAAATAGTCTTGGCTGTATCCTCTAAAACTGCTCAGCCTCTCCCAGCACCGTCCCCTTTCATACTGGGTAGAGTCTAAAAGGCCATTTTCCTCCCTCTCTAAGTTATCTTCCCCTCATGGTCTCTTGCAGACATCACTGAAAAGGAGAGATTAAACCTTTTTCTGTTGTTTTGGTGGCTAGCACTCTGCTGTGTGTAGGCCCTCGGTGACGAACAGCTGGAGAATACCTTCAGCTATAAATTTGGTGCTGGGATTACAGAACTAACCTCAAAAAGCACAGGCTGGACCCCAAAATGACCTGTGGAAGAAAACTTCTACCACAGAAAAGAAAAACACACGGAGTTGGGTGTGTATCTATTTATTTGATTATCTGGAGTCTCCTAAATTCATGGAATGCCGTTTGCCTTGGGGAGCAGGCACTTCTAAAGCTGCCTGGCAAAAAAAGGCTGCCAGTGCCACCTCAGCTGCAGCTCCACTACCTTCCCTCAGCCAGTGACCCACTGGAGACATCCCTGAGCAATCCTTGTGGGATCCAGCTCTCGTTTGCTGTCCTTATTTATGAATTACATTCCTGTTCCTTGGGGAGAAGGGATAAGGACTGGCCTGGACTCTGGGATACTTTCTGCTTCTTTTTTCCTGTGAGGGCTGGATTCCTGATTCTGCTTCCCATTTAACCTCAGCTGAAAAAAAACCACATTGGGTCTTGAAGGAGAGAAAGAAGGGTCCATCTGCCTTGGGAAGTAATGACCTGGATGCTGCATCCCAGGAGATGGAGGAGCAGATGGTGAAAGGACTGGGAGTGATGAGAGAGCTGGAGCTGCTGGATTTCCAAAAGAATGGCTGGATCACAGGACAGAATCATTCTCTGCCTGGTAAAATCATGAGAAATAACCACACTGCTCTGCCAGAGTTCAAAAGGATTGGTCAGGGACCATCGTCTGTTCTTCAAGCCAGGCCACGATGGTATCACGGATGTGCCACACTCCTGAGGATCCAGGGAAGAATTTCCCTGTGCAGGATCAAACAGCAAGTTATTGATGACTGCCTTCAGGAGATGAGAGCTTAACGCAAACACAAACTTGTATGTGGCCAGAGAATTCAAGATAAATTCCATGTAACTTCTTATTTTCAACTTTCCAGTGGAAGTCTTCATCTTCAAAAATAGCTTTGGAAGGAAAACTACTTGGTATTCTTCAGATCTCCCAGAATGTTAGATGTCAGTGGTGTTTAATTGTCTTTCCCATTAAAGATCAGATGAGCCCAAGCTAAAGAAAACTTCAGACAGCTTGGAACTGAAGTGGCCATCACCTTTATTCTCTAGGAACTTGCTGCTTTGGGATGGCACTTTCAGACATTTACAATTTGGAATCAAATAGTCTCCATAAAAAAATGTCAGGGGGCAGCTGTAACTCCTGCAACATCACCTGAATTTTGTTCCTTCTTTTAAAGGCCGTGGGGAAAACAGGGCTGCTAGGCAGGGAAGGGCAAAGTTCATATCATTTTAATGCCACTCAGTCTGCTGAGCAGTGAGTAACTCTTAATTTGGGTTCTGTTTATGTTTTGGACAGCAAGAGCAGACTGTTTATGCTGCAAGCATGTTGGTGAGACTCTTCCTAGGCAGACATGTGAGATTTTACAGATATTTGGAACAAATGGTAAGAATGGAAAAAGAAAATCAAACTTAAACCAGAAGCAGTTTTTCCTGAGAGGACAGACATGCAAGTAGATGCTCTTGGAGAGCCTGCCCTTCTGTGAGGAGTTTCTCTACAGGTTGCTGAGAGATTTTTCCCTCTTCATTCCCCACATCCAATGGAAAAGAAGGGAGGCAGATTCCTCAGACGGAGGAGCATGGTTTTGCAGCTGGGATGTTCACCTACAGGGTGGAGTTTCTTGTGCAGGGACACCTCCACCTGCCTGGCCCAGGGACATCAGTGAGGTTCACTCCTGCTTAACTCCCATGGCTCACTTTGCCTCTCATCCCCCAGAAGTGGGATAACACTTCTCCAGCTGACTCATGGCTGAAGGGAGAATTTTATGTAGGAAATAGCCGTGTGCAGTAAATATCTCTGTTTTCTGTTCTATGCTCTACAATCCTTCTCCCTGATCCAGGTGGGCTTTTTGTTGTTTTCCAGTGTCTCCCTCTTCATGAACACAGTTTCCAGTGTTAGTAAACATTGGAGATCTTTTCCTTGGCAATATTACAGTTATGTCCAGTGCTGGCAGGATTTGGAATGATGAATTTGTCCCTCATATAACCACTGTCAATGCCTCATAAACAGTTGTGGAAGTGTTGAAAGGCCAAGGGAACCTATTTCCACTGCAGGGATAGGAAATTGAGGCCTGGGGAGGCTGTGGACCCTTCCTGAACAAAGCATCTTCCAAATATGTTCCAGAATGTCAGAACTGCATGCTCATTGCAGTAACACCCAGGAGTCTTGTGATGTTTAGCTTATCTTTTCTTCCTCTTTTCTCACTGAGGGATGGAAGTGTAAAAAGCAAAGAGAAGGAGTGAAGATTGGAGATTTAACTCTCTCTAATGTCTCACAAAACACCTCTGGGATGGCCTTTGCAGCATGATTGATGTCCCAGAGGCTCTGAACCTCTGGGTGCTGCTTTGGGCACAGCTGGGGCATGTTCTGGTGCCCACGAGTGCGTGAGGAGCCCAGAAGGGCAGCGGGTCCGTGTGCTCAGGTGTAGAAGCTGCACTGAGTGGCTCTTCCAGAGCCCCTCACACAAAGCCCAAATCCAGGGACACGTGGAAAACTCACAGCAGAACTGGCAGCTCCACCTCAGCCTTTCTCGTTCGGTGTCACCAAGTCCTGTGACTTCCTTGGGTCATGTGAGGATGGGAATTGGTCTTGTGAGGATTTGAGAAGTTCCAGCTTCTCTGTGGATTTCAGCCCAGGACAGGACAGGACCCCTGTGAAATGCTGGTTTCCTCCTGGATGTACACTGCAAGCAGCAGCAGCAGCAAGGCTGGGACAGAACAGAATAACCCAGAGTGAAACGCGGGGCACTGAAAGAGCTCTTGAATTGAGAGTGGTGGTAATAATCTGAGATACCCCCTTATCTTCTGGGAACAGAGGGAGAACAAAAACAGGACTAAACAGGATTATCTATTTTTACTTTAGTGTGGTCTCCCAGTTTTGATGCTTTGGAAGCTCCAGGTGTACAGTACAATAGATATTCCCTGTTACTGCCTTGTTGTTCACACTTTTCCCCAACTGATTCCCACTATCACTAACAAAGTCATTTTGCCATTCTTGGAAATCTCTTTATTGCATTTAACTTAATCTCAGAGCCAGTAAAACATTTAAGATCTGCTAATTTCAGTTACTCCCTTGAGTGACTTGACTAAGTACTTTCTGGTAGAGCCACAGTTTGAGCCCTTCACTGCTTCAAATCCAAAGCCTTTGTGGTTGTTGCTCATTATCATCTGAAATTTGCCATGATATTGTCGTATATATTTTTATTGTGCATTCTATCTTAAAACCACAATATTTCCTTGTTAACACATAGCTCTGTGAAGAGAATTAATCACACTTGAATATTCAGGTATTCCAGAAAAGAAAGCTGGAGTTAATGGAGCTGGATAATGAGAGTAACTTTAACCAGCAGGAGCTGTGACAGGCTCCACAGCCAAATGGGGCTGTTGCTGAACTCCTCACTGGTGTCCTGATGTGGGAGAAATGCAGAATCAATTTATGGGCTAATTAAAATTCAAGACCAGTTCTAAAAGATGGACCTGGCAAGTTATGTGCAGCTCATGGCAGAGCCACTTTTTAAGTTTGTTTTGTCATGAAGGACATTCTAAAACTTTTTTTTGTTTCTCTTTCTGGCTGCATTCCATGCTGGAAGGAGCAAGAGTTCTTCCATGTGGTTAGCAATACCCACTTGGCCAATGATCTCATGCACCAGGGCTATGGAATGATGCTCTTTGCTGCCATCAGTGATGAACACACTGCATCAACCATTAATTATCTTTAACCTGTCACAGCTCAGCACTCTGGTCTTTTCCAGTATATTCCAATGGAAGTCTCAAGAGTTATTGTATCTTTTTTCCTTTCTTCCTTAGAAATGTTTTAGGATTATGTTTTTAATAAGGGCTCTTTGAAATACTTCAGATTTTGGAGAACCTTATCCTGGAGCATGTTACTGTGGGAGTGCAGGCTGCCCAAACTGAAATGCCAGCACTGCATCTCTGATTTCCTGGGTGTCTTTATTTCCAAGGACATGTGATAGAAAAGCAAAAGCCCTTTGTATTTGAGAAGCCATGAACTGCCTTCCTGAGGGCAGAACCTCCAGGTGGGGTTGCTGGACACTCCATATCTATTCCCTCCTCGAACAGAGGGAATTAAGAGGCTTTGTGATGATGTGTTTAACCAGAAATAAAGGTGTTACCCATCGCTTCCGTGCAGTGATTTCTCTGCTCTGCCACGGGACACTGCTGGAGCACCAGGAGAGCTGAACTGCCCCTGACCTGGGCCACTGCCCTTTGTGGTGCTTTGTGCTTTTCCCAGAGTTTCGCTGAATATAAATTTTTCAGTTTAAAAAAAGCAAGGATTTCTTCCATGTTCACATTACATCACTCCATGTGACTCCTTGGGTGGCTATTTTTGTAGCCTGTGGTGATATCACTGAGTTCCTAGAATCACGATGATAAATTTTAGCACTGAACATTTATTTAGTTGAGGAACTTCTGTATTTTTTTTTTTTTTTGACTGCAGAGTTCCTCATTGTACTTCTCTTTTCAGCCTGGCTTTCTGCAAACTGTCTGTTTACCACATTGAGTGGAGTCTGCTCTACTCCCCAGAATACCTGCATGGGAAAATGTTATTTCTCTTTCCCATCCTCTTTTTTTTTCCCCCTTAATTTTATGTATTTGTGAGAAATCTGGCATGAAAATCCCATGTGTTTTAAACCTGCTTTTTAAAAACACATTGCACACTTTCATGGGGCTTTGTGTTGCCAGGCTCTGTATAAACAAAAACCCTGAGTTCAACATCTTTTTATATTCTTCATGGACCTTTATTCCAGAAATTGACACTCCAGATGTTTCTCTGGGATTCACCTCTCATTTTCAAGGATTTTCAAGTTATTTTTAGAATTTTTGTAAACACAGCACAGCTTTTTAACCCTTTAAATTAAACCATGTGGGTTTTCTGCTTTACTGTCAAAACTGTTCTAAGTGTTTTTATGTCATATTGGTATTTTTTCTGTGTTGGAGAAGCAACTCTGTTTATCCTACTTAATGAAACAAAGGCCAAGCATGGCAAAACGTGCTCTCCAGGATTTTGTGAGGGAACAAGAGCATCACTAAAGCTGAGCCATAATTATTCTGAAAAGCCTAGGCTGTCCTGGCTTAGCAGATCCAGATTCCAACAACTATGGAACAGATGGAGAACAGATCTGCACCTAAATCTTGTGTCCTAAATACTTTTCAAATTAGGAGATGCGCAAGTAATTTATATTAATAATAGATTGCTTATTTTTCAATAATATTGATTTTATCAATCTATGCATTTTGAAGTAACAGCTGAAGGGATAAAATGCTTGCAGGTTGTTTAGCTTAAAGATGCTATTCTAGAGACTCAATGTAATCTAGAAATTTTAATTCAAAAAACCCAAAAAACAACTAAAGGGATCTTACCCTCCAAATCTGAACAGGATGAACAAGGAGCAATATTAGCTGCCAAGAAGTCATTGTGTAAGTCATAGTGTAAGTTGCTTCTAAATGGCAATTTAAAAGCCCTTGGCTCTGGTATTTCAAATATAAAATCATAGCAAGCTGAACACAAATCCCAAAAGGCAACTTAGAGAAAGCATAAAAGACTTTCAAATGCCCAGCAATAGAAAATCAGCCTCCAATTCAGGAAAACCTTTCATTGATTGCTACATCACTGGAAGTCAGAGTGGGAGAAAACCCTTTTCTGTTCACACACAGCACCCTTCCTGATCACCTCTCACTGGATTTGTCGTGGTTTGATAGAGAATATCTACAAATACCCAGCACAGTGCTGACTTTCTGAGTTTCTCTAATTCTCACTCAAATCTTTTCAGTCCCTACAAGATGACTATAGAGGCATGTGAGTGGTGCTTGTCCTATGGAAATAACTGTATTTTTTCTCTCATCCTTTTCTCTCCCAGCTGAAGACTCCTAATGCAGTTAGGTGCTTATCATGTAGGAGCTGGTTTCTATCTCTCCAAATCCCTGGTGCTCTTTTCTCTTCCTCTTAATTTTGTTACACATAAATTGCAGGGCACAAACAGACCTTCCTGCTGTGTTCAAAATGTGGTACAGCCTTAAATCCTACAATTTAAGTAAATACTCTCTTCTGTTCTGTTGTCATCTCTCCCCCATCCTAAACTCCTGATGTTGTTTCTTGTTTTAACCATTGCTGAGCACTGAGCTGGCATTTTTAGGGAGCTCTGCCCAGTAAATCCCACCTGTCTTTATCTGGTTGACAAGAGCTAAAGCAGAAGCCCTGGCTGCTAACACACAATGCAGGCTGTCTTTTCCTAGACCGTTGCTTTGCATCCACTTGCATGAGATGGAATCTACTATTTCATCATCTAATATTGCACTTTTTCAGTGGCTGCGTTTTAGCTTCAAGCATCTTGAAAATTTTGTTTATCAGCAAATTCTCTTGCCTTCCAATTTACTCCTGCTGTTATTTTTTATGACCTTTTGAAGAAGTCACATGGGCTTTCTTCGAACAGGCTAATACCTGTGGCAGGTAAATTAATTATAATGTATATGGGATTTTGAACAATGGATTAAAAAAGAATTAACAGCTTGAGCTCTGACTGTACATCATGATACTGCTGCTCATGTGAGCGCGATAAACAGCTGAGTAAGCAGGGCTGGCCCTTGAGATCTACTTTGCATATGCAAAAGCTGCTCTTTGTGGGATCAGTTTCCAGCTGCTCAGGCTGCAGTTTCCCAGCCAATAACTCGGCTCCGTGGGCTGCTGCCAGATGGGGAGATTCCAGTCCCTGCACACCTCAGCCTTCCCTGGCCGTGCTCACGGAGCGCTGCGATGGAGTTAGTCAGGAAAACACCAAATCTGACTCACGGTGCGGTGCCCTGAGCGCCGATCCAGGGTGCGAGAGGCAGAGGCTGCAGCTGGGGCTGCAAGGGGAAAAGGGGCTGTCCCTCTGGCACCCTTTGGATTTTAGCTCCTCGTCGAGTCTTGTTTTACAAAATATTAACTTATTTGAAAGACTGCCCAGGCTTCTGCTGCAGCAGAACAATCCCATTTACTCAGGATACAATTGTACTGTTAAACTGCACCTCAGCCCTAAAGCATAGCACTGCTCCTACTTTTTATTCACGGAAGGAAAGATGAGGCTCAGAGAACTTAACCAAACCCTGGTTTTCTCCATGTTGTCTTAAGCAAATCCTGGTTTTCACACTGCTGCAGAGGGAAACTTGAGCCCTTGACAGAGCCATGGACTGCTTGTCTGCACTGTCAGACCTGTGAGAGCATCACTCGGGAGGAGGTTACACTCACACCGCTGCTGCTGGAAGGGAAAGCTTGTGCCTGGAAATTAAGCCAAAAATTGAAATGTTCTCTGAGGAAATACGAAGCCTGACTCAGTTAATCCGTCTGATAGCGTGAGTCTAGTAAGAATAACTCGCCAAGCTTTTTTAGCTTAATTCTGTGAGTTCTCTGAATGGAAAGGCACCCCCCTCAATCCCGAATGCTGAATACAGAATACCAAGCCCAGGAGAAGCTTAAAAATCCAGCAGTTGAGGCTGTTTGAAGGTTGGTGTTGGTGGAACTGAAGGAACTGCATGGCACATCAACAGCTGCTTCCCTGGGACACACTGCCTTTCCTAATGACATTCATTAATTTGAGAATGCTAATGAAGACCAGGGCTGTTATGCCTTGTAGTAAATAGTTGTGGCAAGAGCAGTATTTATAGGGCCTGCTGCTTTGAAAGTTTTCTACTGCATTCAGTCACTGTGGAAGGATAATTCTGTACTCTTGCCTTCTGTGATAAAAGTTTTCTTGGAACTGCTGTTCTTTCAGTGAGGAACGCAGTATTGAATGGAAAACTACCAATTTTCATAAGAAAATAATTGTTAATTTTAACAGCCTGCATAAAGGATTCTTTACAATACTGTTCAACTTTGGCTACCTAGGATTTTATATCTTTGTCAAGTCTTTTACAAAATAATATTTTCAATATGTTGTTATTCTTTGAAAGCCCGCCCAGGTTTCTGCTGCAGCAGAACAATCCCATTTACTCAGGATTAGTAAATTCTACAATACCAGCTCCTTCCAAGTAGTGCTTTCAGACCGAAAACTGCAAAGTAAAGGTGATTAGGACATCTTGGCTGCTTGCCAAATTCCACAGCAGGCTTCCTTGGCAATTATCATCCCAACTGTTTCATGTGAGCTGTTCTGCAGCAGTCGCACCTTCCTCTAGGAAAAGAGATCTTACAGAAAGGGAGTCTGAGCAGTTCCTACCTCTCGCCTATTTCATTATTTATTGTTCCATATCACTACACAGCAGTGACATATTTTGTGTAAATTCTTTCCATTACTCACAAAGCCACACAAACAGCTCGGAGCTTTCCTCAGAGAATTCTCAACTTCCTGCAAAAACAAGCAACAAAAAGCTACCAGGAAAAGTAACCAAAGACTTTTATTCACTTGAGTCTATTTCCGATCCCTAAGAGAAACTAGGATTTTCCACGTGCTTAAGTTAAATACTCAAGTGAACTACATTACATTAAACTAAATAAATCCATGATATTTTGTTGTGTCAAATATGAGAATGGATCCTATTTCTTTTCTTTACTCAAAGACTTCCTAAGGTTGCTCCAGAAATGGGAATTCCTCTTGAGTAGCTCTGTTTTATACAATCTCAATAATACACTTTACTCTGATAGACCTAAAAATCTGAATTTAGGCATTTGGTTGTAATGGAAATATCCTGAACCATCCTAGGTATAAGAAAAGCAGGAGTGACAATTTATTTCATTTTATAATATATTTAATTTATAATAATACATATACTGCATATTATAGTTAAAATATTATTAAATTTGCTTATAAAGCATGCAATTTTTATTTTGAACAAAACTATGTCTACAACCATCAATACTTCTTTAAGAATAAGTGCAGTTGACTGTTTTCAAAAGATAAGTGAAGAGGAAGAGGGCGAAAAAAGAAGGCAAATAATTTTGCTTGCATTCTTGTCAGCCAAAAGCGTGATCCTACTTGAAAACTTGATATATCAAAATCCATTTCTTGAGGAAATAATTTATTGCTTTGTACTGAATGTTTCACCCAAATATTTAGTAAAAATAGCCAATCTTGAAGTCTGAAAGCTACAAGAAGTTAGATAATTTCCCCAGAGAGTGCTGGGGTGAAGCATCAGAAGATTGCCTGCACCAACATATCTCTGGTCACACTGTTCCTCATCCACAAGAATAAGGTTTTCACAAGAGGAGGAGAAAATCCACCGGGGTTTATTCTCAAAAGACAGCCTTGAAAGAGGTGTATCTGTCAGGTGTGTCCTGGGGAGATGTCTCAGCCCTGAAGCTCCCCAGATGGCAACAACGCCTCGGAGTTTCACCCTCCTTCCCTCAGCAGAGCCTTGGCTTTCCTGGAATTCCAGAGCCACCAGAGAGCCCCAGTGCCTGTGCCACTGCAGCGACACTGCTCAGAATGAAGGTGATAGCGCGGGATCTGTGTAAGAACTGAAATGGGGGGATGCTGAAGCCATCAAACCCCAAGTTGGAATTATCAGTAAACGCATTATTACACACTGGCAACAAAACATTGCTATTCCTTTCCATCCATTCAGCATTGTATGTGATAAGAGGGAAAAAGAGCCTTTTATTCTAGAAGTTAGCGTGTGAACATAGAATCAGTTATTCTAAGTTACAAATACTTACTTTATGAAAAGCAAAGGCTTCAGCTTGGCTTAGATTTTGCTTTTTTGGGTATTTTTTGGCCTCGCTATCAAATTAAATGGATGTCTCAGCAATAATGTTCCAGCAGTTACTCAAGTCCTTATGTCACAGTTCCATTTATAGGGAGGGCAGAAGAAAGCCTTGCATAATTTGTTGCTAATGCAAAGCTTCTGTCTCCACCAGAAATAGGTTTGAGGGTGAGGAATGTCTGAATAAATGAATGTGAATACCTGTGAGTATTAGATGTGTATCTCCAAAGTATTAAAAGTACTCAGGTACAAGCAGACATGTCCACACTCATTTCTCTGCAGTTGCTGAGATTGAACAAATCTCCTAACGCAGCACACTGGGCTCCTGCACTGAGCTCCAGCAGGAGACTTGTATGTTTGCATTCCTTTGGCCTGATGTCTTTGCTAATTACTGCTCAAGTAATTTACTTGTTTTGCTCATAGCATTGTTTTGGGTTTTTATTATCTTGCAAAAAGAAATTAAAAAAGAAGTTCTTTCAAAAATAAGACCAAAGTGAACATCTTGTATTGGAGGCTTTAATCATAGTTCAGTAGACTTTTGTGTTGTAGCAGAAGCATGTCCTGATGTATATAATCAACCTGATTACCGCTGTCCAGTCTGAGAAATGAATGTGCAACAGCAAAAAAGGCCTCAGCAAATGAAACATCTGACAAAAACATCCCTCACCTTTATAATCAGACACCAAACGAGCCATATCCATGTGCAAGTTTTTAAAACATAGCATAGCTACACTGGTGTACCATGTTAGAGCTTCCCAGGGGGAATCTCCCAGTGCCTTGTGCTGGGACAGAACAGTGCTGACCCCTGTGAGGGATGTGTCCATCAGCCCAGAGGGAAATGCCCCCTGTGCAGCTCAGTGGAGCTCTGCCGGCTCCGTGCTCTGGACAGGGCTGGGAGGAACCTACCCTTGTGCAGCCACCAAGCCTCATCAGCTGCATGACCAAAATCCTGCCCTGCTGGCACATTTTCCTGAGTGAGCTGCTGCTGAAGGCAGGTGCTTGCAACATGAGTTTTAATTGTCCTAGCCCTCAAAGCACAAATTGCTCTATAGGACACGGAGGACAAGAATCAAAGGCCGGCTACAGCAGGGGTGTATTGCCAAAAGTAACGCAGCCCTTTGATCACCTATCTTTGTTTATCTGAATGTTTGAGATGAACTTGAAAGACAATGGATAAATAGGCTGCAGCTGAAAGCAAGATAGCTTTTTTTTTTCTTATTTTGCATTGCTTTTTTGTACCAGAATCTAGTTAATGAGAGTTGCATTTCTCTCAGCGCATGAATGCAGGCACATGGCTAAAATGGACTTTTGTCTTCTTGCTGCCTACATGAACCTTTGAGTGGTGCAGGTATTTATGACCTTATACCCACATGCTAATTCGTGTGTGTTATCTGGGAACAGCAGAGCTGCAGAGCAGTTGGATGGATTCACTGGCTGCTTTGGGTTTCCTTGTCTCTGGAATCTGCCTTTGATAAAAGCCGAGAGTGACGGTGGCAGGGCAGCAGTGAGGGTTTCTGTGCACAACACAAACACATCACAGGGAGAGCAGAAAAAACCACTTGGGCTTTTTGATGAAGAGACAGAACAAATATGATTCGTGAAGAGATAAAGGAAGGTTTGTGTGTTTTTCAGCTACAGTCTGCTACATGTGTGCACAGCCTCCCATCTCACCCTGTCACTACTCATTCCACACTCATGATTCCTCACAGAAAAATGAAATTTTGTTGTCATCCTGTACATTATTACAATGAACAACTGCAATTCTTCTGCTTGTAGAGAAACTAAATATTGAATGGAGTTCATTTACCACGAGAAATTGTCAATGCACAGCTTAATGCCACACTAAATAAGATGATAAATCCTTTATGTAGCTCTTTATCAGGTGTAATTGCTCTGCTGCAGAAGAGGTTTTTAGGGTATGTTCAGGCTGGGTTCTAAAAATGTTTGTCAGGAAAGAGCTATTTATGCTTTGTTATTTTTAAACTGCAGTACCTAGCTCTGAAGAGATTTTGTTGTGGTTAGACTTTTTCAGAAAGTCAAAATAAACCAAATAAACCAGTTTGGTTAGGTTTCAAAAATAGAATACATGTGTAAATCAAAGTGCTGTATTTATTGTCTCTGCAGTAGGAATGACTGTTTAAATAGACACAAATTATAGCCTAGATTTTAATTTTTTAAAAATATTTTCCTCTTTTTGGATCTCAAATAATGCTTATTCAGACTGACTCTTTATTCACTGTGCAGGTGGCACTCATCAGTTCAGCATCTCCACATGAAATTTATAAAACATTATTCTAAAATTATTTCCATGCTTTGATATTCTCAGTACCCAGTGCTATCCCAATTAACCTGGTACATTTGTCTTGTGCTCTTTGAAACTTCCTATGTTCTGAAAGGAGATTTACCCAGACTCTCAATCCTTTCCAAAATTATTTGGAATTTAACTGCTATTCCTCCAACACAGTCCCAGCTATGGGGAAAAACCAATTATGGTCATAACTGATAAAATACATCTGTACCTGTCAGCCACAGCTTCATAGAGAGCACTTTGAAGCCATGTGGCTTCAGGGATATTTTCTATTTGATTTTTCTCAGCTGGTCTGTACAAACAAATGGGGGCACCAAGGTGTGGGACAGCAGAGGACTCAGAGGATAGGGGCTGGGTCATGAGGGAAAATGGTTTGTGAGCAGGACCTGCACTTGACATCTCAGGTTTCAAAGCTCTGAGCAGCATTCTTGCATGTCACAGCTTCTTGTCACACCAGGAGAAAGTTAAATCTTGGTCATAAGTGCTGCAAATGACTATCTAAAATTCAGGAAAGCCGCTTAGCTCAGCCTGTCTGGAGAGGAGCCTGAGAGAACTGGCTGGGGGAGAGCAGTGCCTCTGAATTTTCCTAGAAGCAAATTGCATTTCACTGAAATTGGAGAGCCAGCAATGCTCTGCTGCACTGCACAGAACAAGGCCAGAGACACTGGATATCTGCAATACCATAAATGACAGCAGCAGCTAATGCAGGACTGGAAACTGCTGGAGAGTTTGTTGAAAATTCTAAGAATCTTTCATGTAAGATTATCAGTGAGGAAGGGCTAATATAACTTTATTTTTTCAGCAGGAGGTTGCTGTTTACTGTTTATAGAGCTGCACTCAGAATAATTTAATTACTGCAAGGCGTAATGAAAAGCTGTTTCAATTTTATTCTGAAGTGTTCCCACACCAACTGGTATTGAAAAGCTACATAATTGATGTTTTCATCCAACATATTTAATCTTAATTTTATAGAAAGACACCATATAAGTATGAACACCTAATAGATATAGTAAAGAGATGGAATTAATTCTAAAAGAATATACAATAGAGGACAATAGTCCTCTATGGAATAGTGATTTTTAGATAAACGTGTTTCTTAAATGAAAGCATTAAGGCAGTGAAAAGAAAGGGAAAAAATGAAGATACTAACTTCAATTTCTATACAGAATAAAGCAGTGAACAGATGAGGCAAAACTTGTTGGCAGCATTGTGAAGGCAACCATGGCCCAGTGACTTCAGCTGGGGGTGTAAAATGTAACAGAAGAACTTTGCAGGACAGCTCTTGGTAACTTAAAGTACTCAAACTGAATTTCCCCTGGAAGTAAATAAAGTGAATTGAAGCCATCTGTGCTGTCATTCCTTCCCACTTCAGTACGTGTGAGGTGTATCAGCCTGTCCTGTGTGCATGGCTCCACCTTACACCGGCATGAAGATTCATTGGGCAAGTCCTGGGGGTTGGGGATACACAGACCTGCACAGAGCCTGGCTGGCTTCAGTGGATCTGCTTCCAGAATCCAGCCTGTCAGGGAAGTAACAAAGTCACTGCAAGCTTCATTTATCACCAATTAGATAAAAAGGGAAGCTTTTGGAAGGAGCTGACTGTTGTGTGGTACCTATGGGAAGTCAGGTGTTATTTTCATGTGGAATAGAGAGACTCCCAAGATTTGGCTGAAGAGCTGCTGGACAGGGTGAGAAAGGCAAGCACTGTAACCAGCCCAACAGCAACCACCTTTAGCTGGATATGGATAAAGTAAAAAGTTGACAATTCGTGCAGGACAAAGCAACAAAAATAATGGTTTTCACTCCAGCAAAACAAGTGTACTGCACTGTTAACAGCTTCATATATAAGATGTCCTGTTGTTGTAAGGCAATTTATGCAATTTAAATTCTCAATGCATGAAAAACCCAAACTAAAAATTATATTCCACTCCCTTGAACACTTCAGTGACACAGGAAAATAATAAAGTCTTTCAGCTGGATGATAAAATATAAATAGTTTATGCATCATCATACAAATAAGGGATGCCTTATTTGGCTTCTCTTCTAGGTTGCTAATGCTTGATTTGTTCAAGGCCACTTTCTTCATGGTCTCTGTATGCTGGACTTCTTTTGTATCTAACTTGACTTAAATTTTTTCCTAAGCAATGTTCTCTTAGTTAAAAAAAAAAATTTATGCAGGAGTAAGAGAATAATTTGCAGCATAACCAAACCTTGCAGAAGGACAGTGCTTTGACTGTGGCTCAGAGGGAAGCACCCTGGATAAAATGGCAAAGTTTGTCTATAGCAGTCCTTGGTTTGAGGAGGAAGGAAGTAAGATTTGATACCCAAAATTCCATAATAAAGTGAGTATATGCATTTCTTCTTTTTTCCAGCCAGCATTCCACTCCTAATTTTTGCTGCTCATTCTTCTGAGGCTTATAGGTATTAAGGGTACAATTAAGGTTATGTGGTGCCACTTCAAACATATGATATTTTTTGGAGAATCCCCAAGTAATGACAGCCAAGTAGACTGGGAACACAGGAATATTGCAAATGGAAACACCACAAATAAGGAAAGGTTTCACTTTTCCATGCTCCTTTCCAGCAGGCAATGTGAAAACTCTTCTCAAAGATGGGGATCATCCCTCCCATTTTGGACTGGGAGGAAGCTGAGGTCCATGAGGCTGGGATGGCTTTGCCTGTGTGACAAACCCACTGGAGGAAAGGGAATTAATCCCCAGGGCTACAACCACCAGGCAGACTGGCCTCACACCTCCAAAGAATGGTGCTGTCACTGGGCCTAAAGCCCAGTGGTTCTCGTTTTCCTCCTAATCACGCCTCAGGCTGCTTTTTGTGCAGGTAGAAGACACCCCAGAGAGTGGAAATGTAAGATCTGATTATATGCCTGGACAAATGAAAGTCTAACACCCGGACATTCACACTTTAGACATCTAATCCCAAACATAAACCAGATCAACCTCGGGAAGAATGCTGGTAATTTTCAGTTTATTTTGGACAGTCTGTTCAGTTTTCATTTCCCTTCTACTTCAGTGCTGTAATGTTTCAGTTTCCTTGTTTGCTTTTCTGTTTCTTTCTTGCAATTATTGTCTTTCTTTGCATGTGCTGCATTGTTTAACTCGAAATTTGGCTTGCTTTCCTACAGATCTGTGTTTATTTGCTCCATGACTACAGCCCTGTTCTAGTCTTTTAAAAGAAGTTTAAAACTTTATGAAAGGTCTTTGTCGAAACCTCCTTTTCTTGAGGTGGTTTTTCCTGTCTTCTTTCCCTCTTTCTTTTCAAGCTCCTCATTGTACTTATATTTTATATTACAGTATTTTAAGATCCTTTTGCATATTTTGCTAGAATCTGTACTACTCGACCATATTACATGGACATGCTTAGTCTAAAACCATGTGAATATTTATTGTTCACACTGCTTTGAGTGTAGTTCTGTATTTTTTTCTCCTGGGCCGAGTTTTGCAGTCAGACATATGGATATGACTCCTGTTAAAGTTGCATAAATAAACTGGGTCTGTGCATCACGGGACTTGTTCAGTTTAAATGTGACATTGAAAAGTTACTCTATAAGAATTCGAAAAGAAAGATTCAGATTTTAAATTTTGCCATTGGTGGATACCACCTTGGTCTGGATTTGGCATTTTGATAGGTCTGAGCCCATGGCAACGGGGAAGAAGAAAATAAGAGAATAAGATCTTTTAATAGCTGGCATCTCCATGTGGTTTGTCTCGTAAAAGAGTGCTACAAAAGCTTAAGTATTTCTTTTAGCAATGTCCTCTAAATTGAAGGCATTATTAGACTGGAATCAGTGGTCACTTTCAGAGTATGTGGGAATCATGGTATTCTAGAGACATGGAAACTTCTGTTCCAGCCTTCCAGAGCTCCTGGTTGCCATCCCCATTTCAATCCCCTATGACTTGGCAACCCCACCTCTTCCTGGAGGTCACCAGTGCCTAAGGACTCTCTGTGTTTTGGGGTTATTTTCTTATTTGGTGCTTAGGAGAGGCAAACCCAACAGTGCTGCTTTTTCCTTGTCCTTGCTATGCCTCTCTGAGGTTAACGTGACTTCAGCTGAACTCGGGTTTTGGTTTCTATCAGAACCTTCTTCCGCAGAGAAATCCAAAATAAGGCTGAGAATTTTGCTGGAGGCTCTTTTTTAGAGTAACGCTAATTTAATTAACTTACTTAATGTAACTTACGTGACTGTAAATGCAAACGTGTAATGCTCTGTAAAAACAGTCCTAGGAGAAATGTTTTCCTCTGCAATGGCTATCCCGAGAAGCTGTATTTTGGGGTGATAATTTGTTTACTATTTTGATGTGCCATTCTGTATGTTTTCAAAGCTAAAATAAGCGAGCTAACAGCGAGCAGAGCCCTTTGGTATCCCTACTTTTCCATGGACGCTGTGGTGAGTAACACAGGGATTGCTGCCTGACAGCTGGTCGCTGTCTCCTCCAGGAAAAGAGCTTGCACGCTATTTTTTTTTATTTATTTTTTTTATTTCTCCCCAGATACCTTTCCCAGCAGCTCACACCCCACCCCTCAGCACGTACCGCCCCTTGGGAATTGCTGCCTGCTCCCTTCAGAGCCAGGGTTTGCTTTGCACAGGTAGGACGGGGCTTGCTTTGCCCAGGTAAGGCAGGGCTGGGCTGGCAGAGGTAGGGCAGGGTTTGCTCAGCTCAGGGCTCAGGGGCTCTGCTCCGGCAGCGCGGCCGATGCGGGTGTCGGACCCAGCCGGTGCCGGTGCCCACACATCGGGGCTGACGCGCTGCCGATGCGCCCCGCTTAATTAATTAGCTAATTAATTATCAAACTACTGAGGGACTCAGCCGAGGCAGGGCTGGTGCGGGTGCAGGGAGGCGGCCGGCTCTGGGAGCGGAGGGCAGGGGGTTGCTGTGAGGCGGCAGCGCTGCGGTTGCCTGAGGGGAGCCGGCTCTGCCGCCCCATCAGCGCCCGTTCCAGCCCCCGGCGCAGCGGCTACGCTCATCCCGCACTCCCAGGCCGGGTCGCGGGCAGGGCTGGAGGCGCAGCGGCGGCGGGATCCCATCGGGATCCCATCGGGATCTCCTCCTTCCCTCCCTCCTCCCTCAGCCGAGCCCGCGGCGTCTCAGCCGCTCCCAAATGGCGGCGGGGCGGAGCGGCCGATCGGCAGCTCGGCGCTCCCCCCGCCAGGCGGGGAGGCGGGAGCGGCCGGGCAGACGGGCGCAGGGACGGCGTCGAGCGCCGAGCGGGCGATGGGCGGGGATAAATGTCTGCCTGGGCGCGGGGCCGCCATTTTCTCTGAGGCGCGGAACGAGCGGCGCCGGGCGGGACCGGGGCGCGGGGGACCCGCCAGGGGCCCGGCACACAGGTACGGGTGGCCGGGGAGTGCCGGGGGCGAGCGGGAGAACCGCTCCCCGTATTTCCGCTCTTTGCAGTGCTCCGTTCCGCGCTGGCGCCGCTCCGGGCTCGGCCCCGGGCGCGCTGACCCGGCCGCCGCCTTGGCCGTAAGGGCGGGTGGCCGCTCGGCTCCGGCAGACACTGGGGAAGGAGGAGGAGAACCGGGCGGCTTCGGGCCCGCGGAGCTTCGCGGCCGGATCGCCCGGGCCGGGCCGGGGCTCCCGCCGCGGGGACGGTGCCGGGAGGGCCGGGGCGGGGCGAGGGTGCCCGAGGGTCGGGGGGAGCGGGACTGGGTTGTGGCCGCCGCCTGTCAGCGCCAGCGCGGAGCCGCGCGGGTGGGCCCGCACCGCCCGGGGAGAGCATCCCGCAGCCCTGGAGCCGTGCCCTGTGCAGGGAGACTGAGAGCGGGCATCCCGCACAGCTGGAACTGTGCCCTGTGCAGGGTGACTGAGAGCGGGCATCCCGCAGCCCTGGAGCCGTGCCCTGTGCAGGGAGACTGAGAGCGGGCATCCTGCAGCCCTGGAGCCGTGCCCTGTGCAGGGAGACTGAGAGCGGGCATCCCGCACAGCTAGAGCCGTGCCCTGTGCAGGGAGAGTGAGAGCGGGCATCCCGCACAGCTAGAGCCGTGCCCTGTGCAGGGAGAGTGAGAGCGAGCATCCCGCACAGCTAGAGCCGTGCCCTGTGCAGGGAGAGTGAGAGCGGGCATCCCTCACAGCTAGAGCCGTGCCCTGTGCAGGGAGACTGAGAGCGGGCATCCCGCACAGCTGGAGCCGTGCCCTGTGCAGGGAGACTGAGAGCGGGCATCCCGCACAGCTGGAGCCGTGCCCTGTGCAGGGAGACTGAGAGCGGGCATCCCGCACAGCTGGAGCCGTGCCCTGTGCAGGGAGAGTGAGAGCGAGCATCCCGCACAGCTGGAACTGTGCCCTGTGCAGGGAGAGTGAGAGCGGGCATCCCGCACAGCTAGAGCCGTGCCCTGTGCAGGGAGAGTGAGAGCGAGCATCCCGCACAGCTGGAGCCGTGCCCTGTGCAGGGAGAGTGAGAGCGGGCATCCCGCACAGCTAGAGCCGTGCCCTGTGCAGGGAGAGTGAGAGCGGGCATCCCGCAGCCCTGGAGCCGTGCCCTGTGCAGGGAGAGTGAGAGCGGGCATCCCGCACAGCTGGAACTGTGCCCTGTGCAGGGAGAGTGAGAGCGGGCATCCCGCACAGCTGGAGCCGTGCCCTGTCCAGGGGAGGATGAGCAGTGGGATGAGCATCCCGCACAGCTGGAGCCCTGCCCACAGCCGTGGCTGTGCTGGCCCGGTCTCCTCGGGTCCCCGCTGTGATGCTGTAGCTTTGTCACTCCTGCGCTTCCAGCGGGGCTCCCTGACCCTCCTGTTACTGTGATCCATAGTCTGCTGAACTGGGAGTAGAAAAAGCCTTTAGGTGTATCAGCACAACTGGATTCTTTCTGCTCGGGCATTCTTGGGTTTGAATTGCTTGCTTGATTATTTTTTTGTAACTGAAATTCAGTTAGAATTTGCTAGCAGGAGATTGTTTTGTGTCGGGATTTCTTGTAAGCTGTTCAGCCTTGCCAGGTAGCAGTGGTGTTCCTGCAGAGCCCGGGCTCCAGCCCTGTGCTCTGTCCTGCCTCTCTTTATCTGCAGCCTGACTGCACACACCAATAACCTGCCTGTCCCACTGCTGTGCCTTCTTCATCTTGCCTGTGACAGGCCAAATGACTTGTGTAGAATTGTTTTTCTTCCTAGCCTTGAAGTGACATCCATAAATGCAGGGACCTTAGCTGGCCAGTGAGACTGCAGAACCAGTTGCAGTGGGATTGCTGCAGCACAGTGTGTGTTCCAGCTGCAGCTGGAGGTTGTAGGTGTGCAAAACAGGAGGCTCTGTAGTGGTGTAAAACTCAGAATCTTTCCAAAACTGAAGCCAAGTTAAAATATTTGAAAATGTCGTTTATTTTAATGTTTCTGAAAAACCCAGCTCCAGATATTGCCTAAAGGATCACTGCATTGTGCTGAACTAGGATATCATTGGAATGGGCATGCTTATTCTTCATGACATGTCTGCAGTGTTGGTGCAGAAGGAGAGATTGAGTTGATGAATGTGAGAGTTAATTCCAGGCAATTCTCTTAAATCTCTTCTGGGGACACCCACTCAGAATGGAAGTGGCTTTAGTTTGGTTTGTCTTAATGAGAATTTTCTGCAGGCAAACCCTAAGGCTGCAATTAATCATGAAAGAGGTAGGGATCTCTGTGTATGCTCATGAAATGAATATGGTGACTGATTAATGTACTAAGCAATTTAATCTTAGATTATTAAATCAGAAGTGAAGTAGCATCATTGGGTTGGAGCATTGGTGCTTTCAGAGACCTGGAATATGTTTTTCATATGGTTTGTTGCTATTCTTACTATCTTCAGGACTGAACAACTTATTGTGCAACACTGCTGATTAACCTGCTTTGAAAGAAAAGCTGGAAGTGGAAGAAAAAATGCCTGTTTTTTCTTTTTTCCAAAGAAGATCTAAACATTTTTTTTCAGTTGAATTCCTTTTCCATTTTTTATTCTTAACCAACAGTGCATTCTGTTCAAATTACATATGAAGTCACTGCTGTCTCAAGGGCCTGAACTTACTACGTCTTATTAAAATAACTCATTTTCTAAACCACAAACATGACCCACGGAGATCATTGGTCAGCACTTCTTGGTACGCTAAATCAGCAGTAATTTCTTCTGGGACATGTACTCCCCTCCTCCCCCCAGATTATTTATGTGGCTCTTTGCACTGTTGGAAAACCAGGAGTTGAGAAGAAAACCGAGTTTTCCTTGCTGGAAAACATTAAATTCAGAGCTGTTGGTTTCCAATCTCCTGTAGGAGATGGGAACCAAAAGCTGTTAGGTTGAATTGTTTTATGTAAAGGAGCTTTCAGTCAAGGTTCAGTGCAGGAGTTGAGTTGATGCACTCACTTCTGTGTTCTGGATACAGGATGTTTAAATTGTTTTTATATTGCTAATTAAGTTAGTAGAGCAAATGAACTTGCACAGTCGAATTCAGTGCAGGGTGGTATTTGGGTCTCTGCTGCACACTCTGTCCTTTTCTGTGCTGCCAGAGTCGTTCCCTTTGCCACACCTCTGTCACACCTCCAGCACCCTTCTGCTCTTGCTTTAAACACTCCCCGGTTGTTTTCCTCCTCCCCTTCCCATGTTGTCACGTTCTTGTCCTGCCTCCCTGGGCTGCCAGCTGGGCAGGAGGGAGGGATTTCCGTGGATTTGGGCTCCTTATGTGGCGATGTGCTCCTGCTGTGATGCCCTGGCTGATGGAGAGCAAGGAATTCCTTCATACTTTGCCTTCCTATTTCAATATCCTGTGGGAATGTCCTATTCTTTGTGCCTCTGCTTAACTTTAGTTGAAATGAGAGATACCCCAGAGTTCTGGAGGAGGGGCAGGGCAGTTGGCTGCCACAATCACCTAACGCCAGATGCCCAGGGAAAGAAGATAATGGGGTTTGTGCGGCTGCGTTTCCAAAACTTTCATGGCAATTCAGGTAGAAATGAATGATTGAAAAGGATGATTGTGTTGTAAGAAATAAGTTCCTGGATCATCTTCTGAATTAGAAGCACTGAAATCTAAAGAGTGTGTAACGAAAAACAGTATTTAGAGTTCTATTTATAATAAAGCCATCAAATTGTGTAAGTCAAAATTATCTTTATTTGGGGAAGCAACAAAAGTCATCAAAACAAGATGAAAACTTGTGATTTCCCAGATTTCAAGCATGGTGATTGAAGCATGATTTCAGTAAGTTTCACTTAAGTTTAATTTGTAAACAGATGTTTACATCTACATTGTACCAGGTTTGATTGATTTTGTGTAGTTGCTTATACAAAACTCTTTGCTATTTTCTGGTATGAAATAATATCCGCTGTGTATTGAATAAGGTTGTGGAAACATTTGGTCAGCTCTACAAATTAATTGAGAGAGGAGTTGATGTAGCAGTAGGGACTTGGCTAAAAAGTCTAACTTTTAAATTAACATGGTATGTTAGCAGTGACTGTGAATTAGCTCACGGCTTTTGAGACAGCATGAAGTAGATAGAATTTATTCTGTATGGGTAACCCATGTTTAGTGATGTTCTTACTTTTTCTGAAAAGAAAGTCTACTTTGGCCCAAGTTCTGTGAATAATTCTCCGAGCTCTGCTGGCTCTTGCTGCGTGCGCTGTTTTTTTGTAAACAACGCTTTTGCTTTGAAAAGCAGCTGGCGCACGTTTATTCCTTTAGTGACTTGAATATTGTGTTTGTACTATAAATGTCATCTGTTTTACACAAAGTTGATTTTATTGCAGCAGTGTGTACTGACCTTTTACAGTTTAATAGGATATGGTCATCTTGTGTACTGAAATGCTGCAGTGCACATAGCCGATGAGGGTAAACAAAGTGCTGGTCTTGAGTCACTTGTAAATGAGAAAAGCGTTTTCTTGGTAGAGTTCAGAGCTAGGAGTTAGAACTGATAATTAATAAACAGTATGTTTACATAAGTATTCTTTATTCATTCAGGCTTTTAAGTGATGTAGTCCACGTGATCGAATTGTGTATTTTCCAGTGGGTTTTGCTTGCTTCTGGGAGTAAGGTTTTAACAGCAAGACTCGATTTGTGTAGAACAGCAGGGTGGCAAGTGCAGGTCGCTGCGTTTATTTGCAGTTGCAGGTGTGGCAGCTCTGCCGTTTCTGCTGTGGTGCTCCAAACGCATCCTGGATGCAGCAACGGAGCAAAGCGAGAGCACAGCTTAAATCAGAACTGTTTAACTTCGGGCAAAAGAGCTGGAAAACCGCCTTGCGAATAATCTGTGCATGTGGTGAGCGTGAAAGTGACTGTGCCGTGTTTTCTGGGCACTATCTGGAGATCTGCAATGAGACCTGTATCTCCAGCTCCTGTGATCTGAGCCCCCTTTTATGTTGCTCGCAGTTTCGTTGCTCCGTGCAGTCTCTCCCTCGCTGTGTTGTGGCTCTGCAGATGCTGCGTTGATTACGGGGTGCTGCTGTTTTCCCTCGCTGCTGTGCCAGTGCTTCATCGCAGATTTCACTCCCGTTGCGTACCTGCCATTGGTTCGCCCCTCAGATGCTTCAGTTCTGACAAGCAGCTGACAAAAGGGCGTTAATTAATGGGGCATTCCGATGCAAAGACGTAGTATCGGTAGGAGCAGTTGAGCCATTGGTGTATTTTTAGTTCACAAGCAGAGGGAGGTTGCTTCACTAACTCGCAGCTGGGTGTGGCGTGGGGTTAACCAGATTAATTAAAGCTGGCTCAGAGGTTCAGGCTTTTAAAAATGGCTCTGAGCCCCCATTATAGTCTTCTGTTATATAAATTTTTTCACTGTAGAACAAGCTGGAGTTCTGAAAGTGAGGATTTTAGGAACACTGAGCTGAGAGATTAACAAGAGGAAGATGCAGGATGGTGCACAACTAGAAGAAAGATGTGTCTGATGCTGTTGTAGGGGAAAACATTTAAGGTATATATTGAAATACTTTAACATATGACCAGTTTTCCTTTTTCTGTAGTGTCTTTTAGTTTGCTTCCAGTGTATGTCCCTGTCAGCTGTATCAGTAATATGTTCTAGCTTTTGGATATTCCACTTTCTTGTTCTCAGGCATTTAAGAGTGTTTGCTCAAAGTCTAGTCATACTTTCAGTATTTTATGGTGGTGTTTCAGTCTATTAGCACACCACAAAAGGCACTGCTGTCTCTCTACTCACTTGCTGCCTGTGGTAGAGATGACTAAATTATCATGCTATTTTCTTTATTCAAATTTTCTTCGTGTATAAGAAACGTGTGAGATTTTACATAAGAGTTTTTTGGTGAAACTAAAGGAGCATGGTGAGGCAGGTGAAGATGCCATGTCCTCCCTTTTGTTTGCATGGAATTGTTGCAGAAATGCAGGAACACAGAAGGAGAATCCTGCAAAGAACAGATAGAGGGGACCATTAGACTGGAAGCTTCAATGGTGGAAGTGTTGCTGGGAAGAAAAAATACTGGTTAATCGTATTTTAATTTTTTTTTTTCCAATTCCTAATTTATTGCTACCCAAAAAAATGCTATTTATGTTGTTTCCAAGTCATTATCGTAGAAGGTACACTATTGAAAGTTTCTCGTAAAGGGGAAAGTAAAGTGGAGTTTAATTCCACTTAATGAGGAGGTAAGAGTGCCTGTATGACCTCTCCAGCTTTCACTTGAAAAGGTGTATTTTGATACATGGTAACTTGGAGTTGTGTAAACTTGGCTGTAGAAACTTTGTTCTAAAGTTTCTCTGAAAGGTGCTCAAAAAAATGGCATGGGATGTGACTCTACCTTCACAGTCCTTTTTTTTCCAATTCCTGAAGTTCAGAATTTACCTAGCAATTGTGGATTCCAAGACTACTGTTGGGTTAATATTTTCCTTATTTTGATGATTTCTGATAGTAATTGAATTCCTTCAGATCTAATCTATTGGATAACCCCATTACAATATTTTTTCAGCTCTTTATTTGTGCATTTTCTGTTGTAATTTGATGTGTTTGGGTTTTTTTTTTTTTTTGGTGAAACCTGTGTTGTAAAATTCATGTATTAAAAGTATGGCAAAAGTGTCCAAACTCTACTCTTGAATTTGCATGAGACTGATGTTTAGTTCTTAAAATAAACACACAGCACTGGGGCCACTGTGTGCAAATAACAAACATGTCTGATATTCCAGGACTTTCAGGTTTAAGGTGGGGTAAATTTGTTGATGATCAGTCAGTTTTTCTTAGATTGAAGCAGAAAAGTGTGAGAGTACCTGTGCAAGCTCAGTGACTCCCTGCTTTTCCCAAGCTTTCTTTTCCCTCCCCATCTGCCTCCAATAACTTTGGAAAGCTGTGTCCAATCAATCCCAATCTGTAGGGTGAGCAGGCAGGAACCTGTTTGTGGTGTTGAAGCTGGGAGGGTGCACGTTTCCCTGGTGCCTAATTAGAAAGCTAAGCAGTTTTGGTCACCTGGAAGTCAAGCTGCTGGCTGTGGAGCAGAGTCTCTTCTGGTAAAACAACATTTCTGGCTTTGTCTGATCACTGGGCTCACAGTTTAACTGTTCAGGTTGTGATGGTTGTTATCTTTATGTGGGGAAAAAAAAGCATTTAGAGTTCAGTGCTGGGGAGGGGTTGTTCCAGGCTGGCTGGTCTGCAGAAATGGGATGAAGGGAGTTCTTTAGAGGATGGGTCGTGTGGCTGGCAGAGAATGGAGTAAACGAAGGAGCTGCCAGTGTGCTGCAGCCAGAAGGAGCAACAAAGTGTGCAAGCCTCTAATTTTATGCTGACATTTGACAAGAAATCCGCTGTATTCGGAATGACATTGTCCCTCTGTGCTGAAGGCTGTGGAGCAGCTAGAAGGCTTACACAGGCAATAACAGTGTGCTGCAGCAGGGGGTTGGTGTCAGTGATACAGTGGATTGATTTCAGCTCAGAGACTCAGAGCTTTCTCTTAGATTTCGCCAACCTTTTAAGTTGACTGTGTAACTCGCTCACTGGCAATCAAGAGGTTATAAAAAGAGAGCCAGCTGATGTTGCAATGTAAGCACTGCCCCTGTAGTGGAAAGACTGTCCTTTGGCATGTTCACTGGTGCTATTTTTACCTATTCCAGTAAGATCTGCCCTTGTGATGTTGAATTACAGGACAGTACCTGGAATAATTTTCTGTTACAGAAGTGCTGTACGCTCTGAAGAAAATTTTCAATAAAATTGGGCAGATTGACACTAAAACTGTCTTACATTGAAAAATATTTTTTGTTCTATCAGCACAGATAATACTGTAGCTGTGACTACAAGAGATTCTTTCACTTTTGTTTGCATATTTTGTGTCTGGCAGAGGGGTTTTTTTTAATGTTGGGTACCTTTGTATATTGATTGTTTTGTCTTTCTTGGTTTCTCATGTGGACTTCAAATAGGCAATGTGAAATTTAAAGATGGGGATTAACAGTGTAGCCCAGGAATAAGTGGAGTAGGAGGTTTTGTCCTAATTTCTAAAAGGTCAGGTTGATGTTGGATAAATTTTAATTTGGTGATTCCTTTACGCTATAGGAAATTAATATTTTTTCTGGGAATAAGTTATCAGCACTGCCAGTGACCAAATGCTGTATCTATCCAAATACTTGTCGTGGAAACTGGAGCAAACAGCAGGAATACCCTGAGTGTGAAACACTGGGGTTCAGTGGCACAAGTATCACATAGAGATGTGTGACTGCCTGAATTACAGTGCTGAAATGTCTGACATTTGTGGTTACTTCATCTCAAATACAAGGTGTATTTTCTGAAACCATCAATATCTATAGTTCAGAAGTGACTGACAACACTGAACACCCCAAACCTCAAGCTTTTGTCCTGGCTATTTGTGCATTTAGAAGTTTATTTGGGGCAGAATTTTTCCAAAGCAATGGTTTGACACCAAAGTGTGATGAGTGATTAACTTGTATGAGTTCGGCATTCCCCTTACAGGCCCTTGCTGGCCTTGCTCCTTCTCCTACTCCTCAGTGCATCTCAGGTGGAAATCCTGCAAGCAGGCAAACTTCCTCCAGGACACAGTGATTTTCTTCTCCCTTGGCTTTGCCATTGTCTTAGATGAACAATTCTGGTCAGGTTTAATTGAATCTCACATCTGCAGTAACAGCTGGGCTTTTTGGCAGCTCTTTTACTTCTTAAACCCTTGTTGTTGCCAGTTCTATTAGCAAATGTTCTTACTTTTTTTTTTTTTTTTTGTCATGTGTCTCTTATCTGTCAAGAAAAATAAGTAATTTTTCCTGCCTTACAACTATTGCTTTGGTGGCAGATGGAAATACTGCACCTGCTTCTTCTTCAGCCCATCACATGTATTTTATGCTGTGCTGTCTCTTCTTGATTTATGCATGAGATTTCTTTTTCTTCCTGCTGATTTTACAGTAAAAATGCTTTAGGTTTTCATTCTGTAAAGTCTCTACCCTTCCCCATCAGTTTTCCCTCCTCTTTTTCATGTAACATCATCCATCTTACTGACTCATTGTCTTCTTTTGTATTTGGTTGTAACTAAAGATCTCACCTTTTCCTCTGGTGTGAGAAAAACAGAATTCCTTCCTTCTCCCCAGTCTCCCTGCTTATCTTTTTCCATGATTGAAGGCATATTTACACTATTTTATGTGCCACATTCCTTAATGTTTGTTGGAGACAGGTGTGCTAGGTAGTAAGCAGGGTAAGCTCACAGCTCATATTGTAAGTAGACTTTACTTTAAAAATGGCTCAAGGTGGAGGTCCCAAAGCATTCATCTGATTTCTTGTTAATCTTTGGGAGTTTGCTGTCTTGCTGAAATCATTGCAGCTTCTTTTTGTTTATTTATTTTAATTTTTTCCCTACTTGCTCTGTCCAGAAGAGAAGATACTTCTAACCAAAAGTGAGCTGGCAGTATAAGATCTCTTCTTGATTTTTTCTTGTATTTCTTATAAAGACATGAGGAAGCCGGGACTTCTGGTCTGGAGAAGAAAAAGCTTTTTGGGGGAGGATCCCATAAAGATTTCTTCAGCTTCCCTAGGAATTCTTCCTCTTACAGTTGGTGCTTTTATGCAAGATACAGAGAGCCTTCAGAGGCTTGGCTGCTTGTTACTGTTTTATATGCAAGATTTGTCAACATTTGTGAGTCAGCAAGGTGTTTGGCTAAGTGAGGAACTGACGTGTGAGTAGGGAGTATTCATCTCCTATTTAATTTCTACTTCGGTGAGTTTTTAGCAATAAAAGACTTTCATGATGTTCTGGAATAAGAATGAGATGCTGTTGTGCTGATAGCATTTGGTTGTCCTGCAGTCTGGCCTTGCACTCTGTGTCTCATTACACTGAAATGCTGCATAAAATAATGAAAGGCTGGAAGACCCTGAAAACTCTGAAAGTAGAAGGATGATAATTTATCACTGATGTGACTCACAAAGTAATTTTGTTGTTATTTATTTGGTATGTAGTGCATGTATATGTTTGTCTGTTAAAATGTAAATAACTTCTGTTTTTGTTGTCTTCCACAGATGATGTGCTTCATCCTTTTGTCATAGGACTTCATTTGCTGAAAGGAAAGCTAAAGGTATAAATAACTTTCTTTTATCTTGCCCTTCCTCCTTATCCTGGCCCATTCTTTCTTCTGAGGTGCCTGGACCTTTCCTGGGGGAAGGGAAACTTGGCTCAGCCAAGCTCAGTGCTTGTATTCCTGCACTGCTGCTAAAATTCACTTTTTGTTTTTTGAAAAATACCACAAAATTGATATGGAACATACAGTTGTTCCAGGGCTTGCATTATCAGAAGTGTGTATTTAACTTAAGCTCTTACTTCAGTCAGTCTCCTTGGGTATTTGCTTTGCAGGGGAAAAGCCCTTCCTCACCTTCCTCAGTTTAGAACTTCAGCTCTTGATGTTTGCCTGTCTTCTCCAAATGGCATTTGCCTTTCCACACAACTGCAGATCTGTTGGGAATGATCCAGACCTAATGTAAATTGTGTCTGTGACATTATCTGAAAGCTCTATGTCTGAAACATAATGGCTGGTATGGCGCTTTGTTAAATAAATAGAAACCCACCCAAACCAGAACTGTAATTTCATGGGTGTATTTAATAAGATAATGTTAAAATGGAGCATAATTTCTTTTTGGAGGCTCTCAGGACAGTAAATGTTTGACGTAGTCTTAAGTAATGTTTGTAATATGTGATCTCTAATATTTAAGTACATTCTGTTTTTATTTGCCATTTTATTCAAGTTTCTTTGCAAATACAGGTGCATACAAACCCAGAAAATAAAGTTGTTAGAGCTGTCCAGGCATTATGTTGTGGAAAGATATATCCAACTATGCGCAGGTGCATTTTGTTATAAAATACAAGGGAGAATCCTTCATTTTATCTCCTCCAGAAGCTCTCTCAAGGCCCTTTCCAAGAGTGGCTAGGTGCTTGTCCCTGTGCCCTGCCCTCTGCCCGTCTGGGTATTTCCATGTCCCAGCTCTTGGAATCACATTATTGACCTCCACGTGGCACTGCAGGCCTGGCACAGAGCCCACATTTAATTAAATCGATTTATTGGCTGAGAGCTGCCCTGAGTGAAAGCAGGGAGCACCTGGCTCTTGGACCGGCTGGGGCAGATCATCCTATTGGGATGCACAGGTAATTCAGCATTGCCTGGTGCTTTGCAGTGCTGTTTAACAGCACCATGCAGGCTCTCTGTACAGTGTGATGTGAGCACAGCTCCCAGCAGCTTCTTTAATAATCCTCAGGCTGTTCCTTCTCTCCAAGCTGAGCTTGCTGTAGATCTGGGGTATTCTCAGTGCTGGTGTCCTCAATGCTGCTGCGTTTCCTACACGCGACCGAGGGAGGACAGAGCCAGGAATTCTTTGTGCTGAGGTTCTCAGTCACTTTTTTGTTTAATCCTTGAGAACTTGTGTGGGAAGGGCATTTGGTGGATTGCTGACATTTGAGTAACTTTTTTCATCCTTGCTGTAAAGTGGATGAGTTCCAGGCAACTGCAAACACAGTTTGGGGCTTTCAGACTGGAAACAATTGGAGAATGAGCAAGTGCAGAATGCAGATAGGCACATGGCTGGGAAGGTATGTGCACTTGATTGAGAGACTTGGGGTGAAAAAAAAGGCTTGTCCAGAGTGTTTTGACCATGTAAAGACAAAACACTTGTAGTCCCACTTCTGTCTGCAGTGCAAGGCCCATTTTAAAGAGGTGTCTCTGTAAATCTCTCTTTGGAGAATTCTCCTGGGAAGAATTTAACATAATGGCACAGAAACAAGAAGTCTGAATGACAGGACTGTCATATGATGTGATTCTGATACAATCAGCTTTAAGAAAGCAGTGTTCAGTCCTTTTTGTTTCTAGTAATGAGTTTGAATTTGCTGAATTAAAAAAGGAGAACGTCTTAAATATCACTTCAGCCTTAGTAGTCTTCATAATGTTAAGAGCACGTTAGAGAAAAAAATTATGAAATATTGTACTAAAAAAAAGTGGAAGTTTTATTCCATGGCAGAGTTCTGGTGCTTTGATAGCAAAACTTGTATAAAACATATGTGCACTTTCCTTGCTTGCTTTTTCCTTTCCTACTGTTTCAATAGTAATTTCATAAACTTCTTTGTGAATCTATATAAACTCAGCAGCTGTACTTAAATCCAATTTAAAAACATTCTGACTGCTTAGAAACACCTGCTGCATTTTTCTTTTTACTTGGGATTGGTTTTTTGCTTTGCCAAAGGGAAAGCTTTGGATTCTGGGTGTTCAGTGCTCCTGTTTCTCTAATGTAGGAATTGTGGTTTCATAGGGAAGCTTAGAGCTCCATATTTAAATTTCATAGAAATATCACGTGGAAAGAAATGGGTGACTGACGTGGGAATGATCTGTTTGGAAAGGACAAACCAAACAGATCTTCCTGAGAATTGGCTGGGAAAAGTATTCTGGAGCTGTTACAACCAACAGAGAGCAGGCACAGAGTGGCCAAAGGTGCAGATTGTTTTGGTGACAAATTCCTGTTAAGCAGAGCCCAAAGTACAGCCTGCTGCAGCCAGGTAGTCTGACTGGGTTTGTGATTACTAGCCAGAGTTTCACTCTGAAAGTAGCTTTTAGCTAAAAAGGCATTAATCTTACCAATTAATAAGTCTAAAAGCAGGTTGAGAGTTGTATTGCTTATGTCCTCCTTACTGTAGGGCCCACTTGTTGGAAAACCAGTGTTATTTTTTTTCCTGAAGGCTGAAGTAGTGACTAAGAACAGAATAGTTTTGATAAATTAAGAAAAAAGAGAAAATATAACTTCCAAGATCCGAACATCAGAGGCAGAAATTGTATGTGTTTCAGTACTGGTTGTTCTTTGTTCGGTTTGGTTTTTTTTTTTCCTGAACACTGACTTTCCTTCTGTTAATTTTTAATTTTTGTCAGTTGTGTTAGGCAGGAGTTTGCTTTTTGGCATTGATCTCTTGAAATGAAGGACACATGAAGGAAAAGCACCAACCTTGTAGACGTTAGAGGGATCTGCCTGGGTTGTTACACTGATCCTGATTCATGCCCTGCATTTATATTTCCATGGATCACAACTTTATTTATTGATATAGGAATGGGTCCCTATTTATCCTCTACTGCTCTGAAAAGCTACTTTTAAAAAATACTGGTATGGATCATAACAGAGATTTGTCTGGTTTGAATTTCCGGTTTTCCCCCAGATAATTAGTCACCCAAGCAATATTAAATCAATTGATACTTACTGTATGGGAGGAGAAAAGGCCACAGTTAAATGGATCATTGATCTTTTTGTGTCAGAGATGAAAACTTTTCTTCTAAGCAGCTTTTCAAGCTTATATTTACTGACAAAAGTTTGTATTTTGAAATAGATTCTGGACTTTGTTCTGTGCTGTTTTGCCTTTGTAGATGTACTCCATGAAACGTGACTGTGTGTGGATAAAAATGGCAGCACGTGTGTGTTGGCAGGGGGGACTGTTTCAACATATTTCTAAGGGCTTTTTGGTGTTTGTTTCAGAAAAAAGAAAGCACAAAGTACCTAAACTCTGTAGTGAGAGTTTAGCTTTGTAACATGTGAACTTGCAGCCTAATTCGGTCCCAGTTCTGGCATTTCTGAGGGAGGGAGACTGAAATTTTTAACAGTCCAGACCAGCAATTTGTCCTGGTCATGGAAAAAGTCAGAGTAACTTGCAGTACCTTTTGAATTGGAATGAATGACATGAATGTATTGATTGTGTATGAGTGACTGATCTCCAGGAATTTGTTCCTGTCAGATGTGCACATTCCAGAGCCGATCCGTGCTTTTGGTTTGATACGTGTTCCAGTGATTCATTAGCAGGATCTGCAATGTATGCAAAAAGCACTGATGAAAAGTGCAGTCTTGGTCACAGTGTGCAGTATTGCTGGGGACTTGCAGGCGTAAATGATGTTTTTTTTCTGCTTAGGCTGAACATTTAATGTGAAACCAATCTGTATCAGTTTCCCAGCAGTTGTGGATCTACAAGAGGACCGATCTACTTCCATATCTTAAAATATTCTTTGAATGCTGCTCTTGCAGTTTCAGTTGTAGGAAGGCTGTTTGGAGGCATTTTCATGGAAGTGATGAGCTGCAGAAAGAAAAGTTTTGAAGACGATTTTTAGAAAGATGCATGAAAATATCCAGCTGGCAGTGGATTATTTGAGCATGGCATAAACATAAATCCAGTATCTGATAATGATTATGTTTCAGAAACATGCTTGTAATTAATTTTAAGAGAGAAAAGCTAGTTTTTCTGGAATAGACAAACCTAAGAAGAATATAATTATGAAGGCATCATCGTAAAATCTTTCCTCCTTTATTTTAAATTAAATTTCTCCTTAGAACACAGTTTCAAATATCTTTTCACTGGAGTGGATTGGTGTGGATCTTGGGGGAGCTGGAGTAAATGAGCATAGTGAGTAAAAATGCCTCTAATCAATTACTGCTTGGAGCAAAATACCCAAAGGGAATAAACAAATCAATGCCAGGGCCCAGGTTACAGGACGCTGCAGGGTGGGCTGTGCTCTGCACGTGAATTACCTGCTGAGGTGGACTCAAACCTGTGTCCAGAGATGGTCTTCCTGCTTTGTTCTGCTGTTGTGCCCGTTCAGTGCTCCCTGAATGAGCTAGAAATTGTGTGTGGCTGTGCAATATTAGGTTGTGTCATTAAATGTTATGTTCTGTCAGCTCAAAGCTGGTCAGTTAGGTTCCATATTAATTCTCTTCCCTCATACCTGTGCATGCAGTGAGCTGCTGGAGTTCCAAGGGGATAGTTTTGTATGTATTAATATAAATTTTAAGCCAGCTTTCTATGCACTGGAGGGCAGAGGAAAGGTGTAAGTCATTTGAAAATCACTTCCTAGGCAGCAGCTTTTCTGGCTGTCTATTCTTCCATGATAATAATTTGGAATAAGGCTTGAGAAGTGAGCATGGCTGCCCATGCACTACCAGAATTTGAGTGTTCTCAACCAGACTGTTGCTGGCCCGAGTGAAGAGGTGTTTGTGAGGCCCTGGAACCTCTTGTCAGCCACAGAGGGTTGTCTGGGAATAGCTGCAAGAGTCAGCAGCAGGACAATTAGGGTTTCTTCAACAAGCTCCACCTTTCCAGCTGCAAGCCCTTGTACAGTGGATGCCAGAGCAGGTTTAGCAACTTTCCATCAGGGATTCCCTGTCTCTCCCCCGGAGACTGTGAATATCTGTTAAACTTCCCCTTCTTCTCCTGTGCCCCTCCACCCTCAGGCCACTTGGCAGGTTTTTGTCAGCTCCAGGCCAGATCTGACCTCTGTTCTCATCTGTTCCCTTCAGTGCTGTCTCCTCCTTGAGTGCACAAGTAGAACCTAGAGCCCTCAGTTTAGGAAGGAAGGAGAGCTAAGGATGGTGTGTGTGGCACATCCACTTTCTAGGAAAAGAACTCTCGACATCTGTGAGCAAACCCAGACTGCCAGGAACTCAATCCTCAGCCAAAAAAGATGGCAAAACCCCACTGATAAAGGACAGTGGCAAGAGAGAGCAGGGTGTTGCTGGAGGGGAGGATTGTGCCAGACGTGCACAGTCTTGAGACTGTCCAGCACTTACTGAGGCAAAGATCCTGGGAGAGAAGGATGCAAATGCCTAATTAAAGATAGAACTGACATGTGGATATACAGAAGGCTGATAGCAGTTGCTGTCTATGTTTTTCTGTGTGTGCAACAACCTTAAAATACATTGCTGTGATCTTCCCTGGCAGTCTGTGCTTCAGTGTGCAGTGTTTGGGAGAGAGAATACCCTGAGAGCAGGGTAGTAACTTTTTTGGTATGAAGCTTATCTTTTGTCAAAATGCAAGTTTGAATTCTTTGTCATTTCCTGCTCTCTCTGGAGTTTTTCAGGAAATGTTGGCAGCATATCAAAATATTAAATATAAAGGCTGTAATGTTGGGCTGTTGTCAGCTTCTATCAGCAAGGACAACAAGGGGGTTTTGATGGCTGCCCTGCCATTCCTTATCTCGCCTTCTCAGCAGAGAAATCAAGTTGAACTCCTTTTCTTGTTTTGTCTCATCTGTTACCTGGAAGGGTGAAACAAAGGAGTTTCCCATAGGGGGTAAGTTAAGGGAAGCTCTCTGGGTTTCATCTTTCCCCTCTTATCTAACATTTTATCTCAGTTTTTATTGCTGCCATCTAAGTAGTTACTCCTTCAGCTGCCATGTGCATTATATGGGTGTTGCAACTGAACATAACTTGTTTTTCACCTTCCTGATGCCTAGGAATTGTGAGATGTTGTAGGTGCTTATGTGTGGTGAACTTGGTTGTATTCCTCAATTTTATCTCCCTTCCATTTTTCACAGTATCTCAGTGTCTTCCTATTCCTTATTCCCTTTTTACATCAAATATAAAACTCTTTTAAAAATTTATATGCCATAGATTTAAAAATAAAAAAAAAAATCCAAATATGGCAGTCCTGTTAGATTTTGACTGGGCATTGAGTTTTAAATCTTACTGGCATTTAAATATTTGGCACCTTTGGACAACTGGACCTGCACAGCTGATGGATTCAGGAATGACAGGGATTGGCAGGAGGGAAGGTGAGGATATGTTGTCACTGTGTACCTTGTCAGTGAAGGAGATATTTAGGAACTGGCTGAAAGTTCTCTTTGAGGCTGAGAGTTCTGCTGCTCTGGGGTTTGCATGCAGTGGTGATGACTTCACCTAAACCAAACCTTTCTCTGGAACTTTGTTACATTTCCTTTCTGGCTGCTGGTCAGAGCTGGGTTTAGGTCTGGAGCAAATTTACTTGCAAATGCAGCTATGGCTTTTCAGAGCTGTGCTGTGAAGGAAAACACTCTGAAATTCAGCTTATCCTTCTGGGCACCCCAGAATGGACACTTAACATTAGTAGAGATCTTTTTTATCCAAGAATTCCATTGTTTTAACTTTTTCAGTGAAACAAACACCGTTGGCTTTTCTCTGACATAAACATAAGGAAATGTATTGGAGGGTTCAAATAATTTACAACAAAGGAGGTGCAGGACCACACATGAAATGAGACTTGAGCAGCTGATGACAGGTGTTCAGTAATGTAGTGTTGGCTGCTCTGAATTAGGTTGTTTGATTTCAGTACAGACTTTGGTTTTGCTTAGTTTTGAATACGATGTTTGAATATAATTTGGAGTTCAAGCTGCATTGCAGTTGGGATAGCTGGGGAAAACATACAATGATACCTTTGTCCCTGCATGTGCAAAAACGTGTGCTGGTTTGGAAGTGTGCAGGGGAGGGGGTTGTTTGTGTCCTTGCACTGGAAGATGTTTTTAAAATCATAAAAGTATTTGGGTTGAAAGGGACCTCAAAGCCCATCCAGTGCCACCCCTGCCATGGGCAGGGACACCTTGCACTACTCCAGAGTTCTCCAAGCCCCAGTGTCCAGCCTGGCCTTGGACACTTCCAGGGATCCAGGGGCAGCCACAGCTTCTCTTGGTACCCTGTGCCAGGGCCTGCCCGCCCTCCCAGCCAAGAGTTTCTCCCCAGTATCCCATCTAAACCTAATCGTTGTCTGTTTGAAGCCATTCCCTCTTGTCCTTTTAATTGTAAATAATCCCTCTCCATGTTTCTTGTTGGCTCTTTTCAGGTGCTGGAGGGCTGCAATTAGGTCAGCCTGGAGCCTTCTCTTCTCCAGGCTGAACAATCCCAGTTCTCCCAGGCTTTATTGATGCTGAAATGTAACAGAGCATAGTGCGTGTGAGGGTTGAGAAATTTTTTTGCTGTTTTCATACTATGTAAATTGTGATAGTATTAAATAAAAACCCAAATAACCAAAGCCCCAAAATCAGTGACAAAACCAGTTTCCTTAATTAATTCTTTATATTATAATTCCTGTTAAGCCTCTTTTCTTTAACAGTCTGGGCTAATGCTTGTGTGGCATATCTGGTTTATAGGACTGTTGTTCTGGCCTGCGGCTACAGATCCCTTCTCTCTGTGAGCCAGGACAGGACCCAGGGAACGACTGGAGCTGTGTCAGGGGAGATTTGGGTTGGAGAGCAGGGAAAGGTTCTTCCCCCAGAGGCTGCTGGGCACTGCCCAGGCTCCCCAGGGAATGGGCACGGCCCCGAGGCTGCCAGAGCTCCAGGAGCGTTGGGACAGCGCTGCCAGGGATGCCCAGGGTGGGGTTGTTGGGGGGTCTGTGCAGGGCCAGGAGCTGGACTGATGGTCCTTGTGAGTCCTTTCCAGCTGAGGATATTCTGTGATTCTGTGATCTGGCTGCCTTCCTGAAGGCCCCTCAGACACTGATTATGTAGATTAACGTGGTGAAGGGCTCCTGTGACCCCGAGGTGCAGTGGGAGGAGGTACACATGTATTCCTCGTGCTCTGTTTGTGTGTAGAAAGTCAAATGCCTTCAAGAGTCAGGCTGATTGTGCAGCTGTGGCTGAGCTGTACCCTGCATGTGTAGGTTGATCACATCACGAGGCAGTGCAGCTCCAGATGCTTCCAGCAAAGGCTGAGGTTCGTTGTGTCAGGAGGAGAAAGCACCACTTCGAGTGACGGACATGGCCATCTTCCTGACTCTCTCTCCGTAGGCCGCATCAATGGAGCACATCCAGGGAGCTTGGAAGACCATCAGCAATGGGTTTGGGCTCAAGGATTCTGTCTTTGATGGCCCCAACTGTATTTCACCAACCATTGTCCAGCAGTTTGGTTACCAGCGCCGGGCGTCCGACGATGGCAAAATCTCGGATGCTTCCAAAACCAGCAATACCATCCGTGTTTTCCTGCCCAACAAGCAGCGCACCGTGGTGAGTCTGTGCTGCCTTTGTCTCAGAATCCCACTGCTGCCACTGGGACGTGGATCTGGCATGAGAAATGCCCAGCTTCAGAAGGGTCTTACTGTGATCAAGTGATGGTCAGCAGTTGGTTGGTTTTAGAGGATGTATTCTAAACATGCGCTGTATCTGTATTCTGAGAAGCTGTGGATTCGCTGCCTCAGTGCTGTGAATTTTCTGATGTACATGAGCATGTTTCATATTAAAAGACAGTTGTTGGCTGACCTAAACAATGATGCCTGTATGACAGTTCTGTCACCATTTTCCTCACTTGGATGCCCACAGTGAAGTGTGGGGGTTAAAGCTGAAGTGAAACTTCTTGAGGGAACACTTCTGTTCAGCTTCTTGGAGCTCAGTGTACCTAATAATAGTCTTACCCAAAGTTCCCTGAAATCTAAATTAAGCCTTTTTCTGTACTTGAGGTAACTTTATTTGCCTGCATTTCTATTCCTTCTATGGGCTACTTGTATAAAATCCTGTTTCATAGAAATTTAGTAATTGTAAGAAATGGAGAAGTTATAAAAGGGCTTCAGAACTTCCTTTGCAGGAGTGCGCAAAAGTGCACTTTGTGCAGCTTTCCTGGAGTTTCTAAGGAAAATGAAAAAATGGTCTTCCGTTCCCGGAAAAGCTTAAAGAAATTGTGCAGTCAGTGCCTAAATGTTTTGTTGCTTTTTTTTTTTCCTTTGGCCACAGGTGAATGTGCGAAATGGGATGACCTTGCATGACTGTCTCATGAAGGCACTGAAAGTAAGAGGTCTGCAGCCAGAGTGCTGCGCAGTTTTTCGACTTCTTGCTGAACCAAAAGGGTAAGAGTGAAACTTCCACCCAGAGAATGTAAAGATCTTGGGTTTGGAATAGCAGCAGTCATGCTTTCTTCCCCTCTGGCTAATTTCTTTAAAAGCAGTTTGGTTGTGAACACTTCCATTATGCTTTCTTTGCCCTCTTCTAGGGTAACTCTGTCAGCTTCCTGGGTATTAACAATTTTATTTTTGTTTCAAAGCTAAATATTGAAAATACTTAAAATGGAGGGGTTCACTGAAGTGCTTGCAGCCCCTTGGTGAGGGTTGTGCTGTGCTCTAGATGAACTGATGCCTTCCTTCATATTTGAGGTGCATTTCTATGCTGCATTTGTAGTTGGTGAATTCAGTGTTAGTGATTCTTAGCCCACTTCCCTGAACAGTTCTGTGTGCTCAGTTTTAAGGCTCTACATTCCTCTACAACTTCCCAGTGTTTGGATTTCAATCTCACTTTAGATATTCCTTATTTTTTTGTAGGACCGGGGATGCTGCTGTTAAATACCAAATGATTGTTTTAGAAGCTGAGGGAGTGAAGGTGTCTCATGGAGTTAATGCACTTAACTTCACGCCTCCTAAGGCTTGGGTTTAAAGCTCCCTGTAGCCTCAGGCATTTGTGGGGTTACATCTTTGTGCAACTGAGGCCATTCTGGGGTCACCAGTCATGTCAGTACCCAAGCACCTGAAAATGGCTTTTGTGTCACTGAGTCACTCATAATTCCTGTTACATTTATAAGGGTATTTCTGTGACTCCATTAAACCTTCTAGGTGCTCTATGTCAAATATTATGTATAAATAACATGTTAAAAAATGAGCAGAAAAACAGGTGGCTTGCAATGTGTTCCAGGTTGTTTCTGACTTTTTGAGTGAAAGACACTGAGATCTGTCTAGCTCACTGTAAGAAGTTAGCCATGCTTTTCTGGGTATTTGTTTTCAGCTTACTCAAGAAAACTCACAAAACATAATTGTTGATGAGGCCAGGCTTATCTCCAAAATGATTTTGTTGTCCGCATTTTCTCTTTCAGAAAAAAAGTGCGTTTGGATTGGAACACAGATGCTGCCTCCCTGATTGGAGAGGAGCTGCGAGTGGACTTCCTTGATCACGTCCCCCTCACCACACACAATTTTGTAAGCTTTTCCTGCTCTGTATTCTGGTGTCAGTTGCATCCATTGAACCACATATTTGGCCAAAGAATGCTTTGGGCATTAGATAACTTCTGGCTTTCTGGACACAGGGATTTTCAGAAGTTGTGGTTGATTCCTTCACCCCCGCTCCCCACCAATTGAATTGGCTAAGTATCAGTTTGCAGTGAAATGCCAGAATTGTATTTATTACACTGGTGATCCCCAGGTGTCAGAGACTGTCAAAGCTCACAACATGCATATTCTTCACAGGTCTGATGATTGCCGTTTTCATTTTATATAAATGCCTATGTCTGTAACTGTTGTGTTAAGATAACGACATCTTTAGAGTCCAGTAAAGGGAGAAAATTTCCATTTTCAATCTCTGTCTCGTCAGTCAAAAAGGCTGGATAAGTTCAGCAGCTTTATTGGACTGGTGGTATTTGTACTGCATATTCGGGGTGCTGTTAATTCTGCAGGCCATGACATTGTTTTGTGAGTTAATGCTGCCTTGTGATTTGACAGAGTGTCCTTTGGGGAATGAAAGGTTTTAGTTTTGTAGTTCCTTCTCAGAAATGGATTATTTATTCCATACAGAACAAATAAGTAGAAGGTGGTTTTGTGCTTTGTGGGTTTTTTAATTAATTTTTTTTTTTAATTCTTTTTTGTTTACAAAGAGATAATGCCCATCTCTTAACAGTTGTACCTTGCAATATGTTCTCCTTCCTGGGAAGGAACTCTGTTTCTATATTTCAGCCTTTGTATTGTTTTGTTCTAGAAATACATTGTGCCAAGTGGCAAACCTAAAGGATTGTCACTGACATCCATATGAAAGGTTAGGATTGATTTACAAAACCTGAAAGTCACTTTATGTCTACATTACATTTAAAAAAAAAAACTACAGGAAATGCCATCTACAGTTGGTCACCAGAAAATGAGTATTTTTCTCCAGATCTGGAAGAAGCTGAAATTTGGAGCCTTCCTCCTCCCCAGTGTGTTCTGGAAGAAGAAACCCCTTGGTTCATTTGAATCTTTTTTCATACTTCAGAAGCTTTTAAAAAAGCAAAGTAGGCTGCCATTTTAAAAAAGTAGAAATTCCTTAGACTATTTTAATTACTAAGGAATTTATTTCTCATGCAAGGGATATTGGTTAATCATAAACACCAAGAGTTTTGGCTAATAAAAAAAATGAGGTGGGCCTTCTGATCTGATCCTCTTCTATCTCTTTAGTGTTACTGGAAACAAACAAAAACCCCAGCTCCTGGCTCACACAGCTGTCACCTTGCTGAGCAAGAACATTGCTTTTGCATTTGACAGAACACTTGTCCTTTTTTTTTTTCCTTGATTGGTTTTTTTTTGTAAATAAAACCCTCAGTGTTTCTAAACTTTCCAGGTTTCCAACCAAACTGGAAATCCATGCCAGAATATTCAAGTGTGGTTTTAAACTCAGTAGCAATCTGGGGGCTCTGATAGCATTTTAGCATAGTTGTTTATTTCTTCTGTTTGAAGATCTAGATCTCGGTTAATGAAGAGCTAATGAGCTTGGGTTAATCACTTGCTGTGTTTTCCAGGCTCGGAAGACATTTCTGAAGCTAGCCTTCTGTGACATCTGCCAGAAGTTCCTGCTTAATGGCTTTCGGTGTCAGACATGTGGCTACAAATTCCACGAGCACTGCAGCACCAAGGTGCCAACCATGTGTGTGGACTGGAGCAACATCAGGCAGCTCTTGTAAGGACTGTTCCTTTCTAATGGCAGCAGCAATTCTGCGTGGCAGTTGGTTTTGTGTCTCTTACCACAGAGATCCTTTTGGATTGTTGGCAAGTGCAGTCCCCGTGGTTGGTGTGCAGAGTTGGGCATTGATTTCATGAAACACCCAGCAATGAGTGTCTGTTTCCAGGGGGAGAAAGCCATTCATGTTGACTGCATTTTGTTCTTGCTCTGAATTTTAGTATTCTGGGACAAGCAAACAAATACCTGGAATGACCAGGCAGTTGCTCTAATGCCCTCTGTTTGAACAGGGGGACAGCAATTCCTCTCACACAACACTTTTGGTAGGAATAAACCAGGCCATGATTCAGTTGGATTTTAGCTGTTGGAAGCGTTGGTGTTCACTGTTGAAAATGGTGAATGGTGAGAAAACAGATGAAGGATAATACTTTCCTAATACCAGTTACAAAAAGTTGAAAATTGTTACGTTAGAAGAAGTCCTTTTATGCAAAAGTGTTAAAGTCTGTAATTGTTTTTATGTGTCTTAGTGATTGAATTTTTTTATAACTAAACTTGGTCATGTAGTTACACTTTTTCTCCTACTAAGAGAGTGCAGGATGACTTGTGCCACTTGGTGTTACCTGGCTTTAATAGAACTTAATTGTGTCAAGTACCCTTTCAGGAAAATCCGAAGTCTGATATAAAAAGATTTTGTCTCTCAAGTTTAGAAAGAACACGTGGAACTTTTCTTTGGGAGTCTGAAGGCAGAGGTTTTAGTTGTACACAGAGGACAAACATGATGTTAAGATAGGAATGTGTTCATAAAGTTAATCATGCTGCAAAAAAACAGCCCTGTAAATTTTCAGCTTTCAAGAGCATTGTACAGGAGGTAGTGTAGCAGTTGAAACTGTAATTGTTTTTGTTGATATTTCAGATTGTTCCCAAATTCAAATATCAGTGACAGTGGTGTCCCTGCACTACCTCCCTTGACAATGAGACGGATGCGGGAGTCTGTCTCCCGGATACCTGTTAGGTAAGCTTGTATTTCCTGTCATTTCTCTTTTGGGAAATACACTTGTTTCAAAACAATCAATCCAAAGCAACAAAAGACCCCCAGCTCCTGCAAAGCAGAGCGATCTGATAGAAGGTTGGGATGAATGTGCAAGGCAGCAACACCACTTCATCACAGACAGTTCTTTCTTGTTCTTAGATCCACCAAAACATTGAGTTGAGATTTTATAGTTTAATTTTTAGCCTTAAAATCTTAAGGTAGGGTATTAAAGGCTTTTTGGAGACCTTTGTTTTCCTGCCTAAGAAAATCCAAGGCTCCCTTTTGGTATTTTTGTGAACAAATTTCATTTATCTGATCAGGTAGTGTGCATCAAGGGTTTGTGTCTCATGATGGATGATTCACATCCATGAACTAAAATAATGCTCTGATATTTATGATGACAGATAGGAGTTTAAAGAGAGAACAGTGGGAACTGAAAATATGTTCCTCTTAAGGAAAATTCTGAATACCTAAAGAGAACATTCCTGTAGTTTTAAGTGCTGAAATGTGTCCCTTTGCAAGGGGCCTGTCCCCTGATCCTAACGTGTGCCTGTATTCTTTTCCTTGAAATTCTAGAGGCTGAAGAGAGCAGGCCAGCTTTTGTTTTTTCTACACCCATTTGAAAAATCTGTTCAGGAATGAGGCACAGAGCACGTAGCTGACTTGTAAATGGTTCTATGTATTTATTTCTTTACTTTAATGGGAACTTCATCAGGAATTGATCTTTGCCATCTTACTCGTATTTCCAGTGTTGTTGAACGGTGACTTATTAACTTAATAGATGTTTTGAAGGGTTTTGTGAAGGCTGGCCCATTTCAGTTAAGATACGTATGTGTTTTGGGATCCTTACGGTCTGAGTGGCCTTAGCTGTGATTTATAACTCTTGGTTGAGCTGGATTTTAGTCTTGGCCTCCTTTTAACTGGTGTTGGGTTTCATGACTTCCTTGCTGGCTGTTCTGTGCAAACCATTGAACAGTCTTGCAAAGCTTTACAAATTCAGGGCTTAGCTCTTAAGCTGTGCATTTAACAGGCTTGAAATGAGCAGTTTGTTTAATTTCACAGTCCTGAATTCATCTTTCAGAGCTGGTATTTTGTCAGAGTATTAAACATGATTTGATGGGGATTGAGGTGAACTGTGGCAAAATTTGTAACAGCAGAAACAGACCTCAGCTAAACACACTAATGAAGTATGTGAGCTGACAAGATCTTCAAGTTTTTAAAATTTATTTCTTAAATTAAACTGGGAATGATTCAGCTGACCAAATAGTGTAGTTGATGTGTAAGTCCCAGCTTTTTCTCTGCTTGGAATTATGTGTATATTGCTTTTGGACAGGTTACATTGAACAGTGTTTTTCACTTGCTGGAGGGGAAAAAAATAACCACAACTTTCCCTTTCTCTCTCTTTCCTTCTCAGCTCCCAGCACAGGTATTCTACACCTCATGCCTTCACTTTCAACCCATCTAACCCTTCCTCTGAGGGCTCTCTGTCCCAAAGACAGCGCTCCACATCCACACCAAACGTGCACATGGTCAGCACCACAATGCCTGTAGACAGCCGGATAATCGAGGTAACGCTGCTGGGGGCAAGGAGCACAGAGTTAAACTAAAACTGCCACTGCCCATTAATAGTCACTGGATGGTTTTCCTTCTTGCCTTTCTGTCATTTGCTTACTGTTTGCTTCAGTTGGCTGAGTGGTGAAGAGTTTAGAAGACATATTTGCATAAGAAGTCAATAATTAATTCTTGCAGTCTATCAACTTTGCTGGAGTAATAGGCAAATTTTAGGGGTGTGCAAAGATGGGGTGGAGCTTAACTATTAAGCTCAGTTTCATGAAGAACTGCTTTTTAGCCATGTCTAAAAATGTTCTTTCAAATTTAAAAGTCTGGGTTTTTTTGGGGGGCTGGTGTTTATTTTAAGTCAGACTAAAGGTGCTCTAAGTCTGGGTGTAGTTCTTGGACTTGGAATGCTCAGGTAGAAGCTTTCTGGTGATCTGTTTTGTCTTATACCTGTATGGAATTAACAGCAGTTCTGGGCCTGTGGGCTAAAGCCAGCTCTGTCTGAGACACTTTCTGCTGTTCCTTGCCTTCAAGCATCTTTTTCTTGGATTTTCCTTAGACTGGCAGTGAGAGACAACCCTTGGAAATCAGGCCTAAAGTGTGGTTGGCTTTTTTAAATTTCGTTTTGTGATAACCTTAACAAAATGGTGTGGAGGAAGGGCTGGCAGGAGAAAGTGCAGAGCTGCAGGACTCCGGAGAGAGTGAGCACTGTTTGTTGCTTTTGCCTCTGGAATAGTTTAAAAACTCTTGAGGCCAAGCAAAAGCCTTTGACTGCTGAGTTCCCCTGCATCTTCAGCTGGTGATTTATGGGCTTCTGTGAAATGTGAAGATACTCTGAAGTGAGAATTCCTCTGGACCTTGGGAACAGTACAAAAGTGCCCTGCAGCCCCAGGAAGCATTTTTGGCCAGAGGCTTTTTGTCAGCTGGGATTTATGGGGAAAGGTGTCCTCCCTTTCTCTTTGGGTTTCTTTGGCTCACAGCCCTTTTTGCTGCTTCAGAGGCCTGGCTGACCATCTTGGATGGCACAAACCACAATGAAAGTGCTCTAGAAAATCTGAATTACTGAGCTTGGTAGAGTGATGAGTCTTTAAGGAGCCATTGCTTGCTTTATTCTTTATGCAGAGCAGTAACAACAGAAAAGCTTTCTATTCTGGCTCTTTACGTTATCATAAAGATCGATAGTTGTTAGGTCCTAAAGGCTTTTAGAAGGCCTCAAAGCAATGCAAAAAGAAAGTAGCAGAGACTTCCTAGTATACCAGGAGAAAAACCATCATTACAAAGTGGTTTACCCAAGGATAGATCCTAGTGAACCTCTGGGTTTGAGCAGGAATACTTAAAAATTTTACTGCACTTAATTGTCATTTATCAAGCAAATTAGGTTACTTTTTCTTTCATTTAGCCTAACATTTAATTAAATTTTTTTTTTTTATACTTCCTCTGTTCTTTTCTTTTATCTCTTACTGTGTGGCCTAGAATAACAGCCTGAATGCTTCTCCCAGCTCCTGGTGCAGACGGTTTTGTTTGAGGGGAAGAGTAGGTATTTCCTTGATGCCTTTTGTTTTCTTGTGATTAACAGGATTGCTGTAACTTGTAAGCCATGGCAGTGTCCACGTGAAGTGTTTAATCTGGAGCTGATTTGATGAGAATCTTTCCAGCATGTTTATACTCAAAATATTGAGGCTGTAAATGGGAAGAGGCAAATTGATGAAGAGCTTCATGTTTAGTTTAGCTGGCTGAATTCATCCTCCTCTGGATTTGAATAGACTTGGATTAGAATGCATTAGGTCACACAGTCTTTAAAGCAAAACCTTCTCAAAACACATCCATTGTGTGGCTTTTTTCCTCTGGAAACTATTTTTATTGACTGTACCCATACAAAGCCCTGAGATTAAGAACAAGTTGTACTGTTTTTATTTCCCATCAAAGTAAAGTTGACAGACTACAGCATTGGGGATGGTGTTACTTGTGTTGTAAGAGCAGCTCTAAAGAACAGGGGATTGGTTTGTTTGCTGTTGAATTCATAAGCAAATAAGAAAATATTCATATCAGTGTTGAAGCTCAAAAATACTTTTTCAAAGTAAGAACTCCATATCATGAGTACGAGAAACATTTTAAATTCTTTAGTTGTCCTTTGCCAGCTTCCTTGAAAGCAGTTACATTCTCTGGCTGATGTACAAAACCAAGCATTTGTTACTCATTCAGGTTCTGAAAGGTTTGTTATCCTTAAAATGAACAAAAATAGTAGATTGGAGAGTTCTTCATTGACAGTTCTTGCAGATTTTAGTCCACTCAGGTGTTGAGCAGTGGCCATCTGCAAGAATGCTGTACATAGTCCAGCCTGGGTGAATGCAACTAATGAGCTAAAACAATGTATTTCATAACTGAATCTTTGCTAAGGATAATCTTAATTTGAAACTGGGTAGTGGAATGTGGGCTTGTTCTGTCCTCCTATCAAATCTGACATTTATTATTCTACTAATTAGTTAGAGAGTTTGAATTGACTTCTGTTAACTTTGACGGTGTTTAACCTCTCTGTAGTGCATGTTCTTGCTTTGTACTTACACAGTCCCTGGATATTTTCCCTTTCCTGTTTGTACTTTGGGATAATACAAGTGGCAGGTGAGAAATGCTGTGGAGTGCTGTTTGTCAGAGCTTAGTTCTCTCTTGTGCATGGCTGTAGAGTTGTGTTGTGCCCGTGGCATGAGGTGAGACTTGTGGCACTGTCCTGGTGACCTGTGGGAAAACACTGCTCAAATGCCCAGTTCCCTGTGGGAGTGTGCTTGGAGAAGGAGAGGGGTTTGAGTAGGGGCACTCGATGTAGCCTTTTTGGGGGTTGAAGTAGTGTGGTAGAGTTATTTCACAATGGATATTGAGTTGGAATATTTGGGGGGTTTTTAAAAGCCCTGCTTTGAACCCAAAAGCTGTTTGGGAGTTGTCCCCTGGGGACAGAGGCTGTCCCAGGAGCTCTGTCCACACCTGGAACATGAGCATGAAGTGCAGGGGGAATGCAGACAGTACTGCTGCTGTTTCTTCTTGTTTTGTGTCCTCCTTTGTCCTCTTTCCTTTCTGGTAGCAGTACTTTTAATATGCTGTGAGTCTTTTCCCTGTTTTGTAAGAATTCACAAATTACATGGGTTTCCTGCAGGATTGGTGTGATGAGCAAATCCCCAATCCTGGAGGTCTTGGCCAGTACTGTATTGCACTTGACCAAAACTGGCACAGCAATTTCCACACCATCCCTGCTTGTTCCTTTGTGTGCTCTCACATATTTATTAACTTTATTATCCATCTTCTCTGTTGCAGGATGCAATTCGAAGCCATGGTGAATCAGGTATGGTTTCAAAAATCAAACATATTCTAATATGATTTGATTTGTTTGTTTTCTTGTTCATAAACTGTTTTCTTGTATTTCTATCTTAAAGCCTCACCCTCTGCTCTGTCTGGAAGTCCTAACAATATGAGCCCAACTGGCTGGTCTCAGCCTAAAACCCCAGTCCCAGCCCAAAGAGAGAGAGCCCCTGGATCTAACACACAAGAAAAAAACAAAATTGTAAGTACGGTGATATTTGTTCTGATTAAAAAATAGTTAAACTGTGCTGGGAGGAGTGGTGTGTTGGGATAAATTTCTGCACTTCCAGGTGCAGGTAATCTTGGATTGCTCTGTACTGTGTATACATTTCAATTTTAATTAATTTGGGAATGATGGCACTACTGCCTTGGGTTATACATGCCCAGAACAAAGTGTTCTGGGTTGCAAATGAATTTCAGGCAGTGGTGTGACATTGTTTGTCAGTGCAGGTCCAAGGATTACCTTTTAAATCTTTAGAGGTTGCATCTTTTTGATTCTGTTTTAATATATTTAAAATTGGCTTTATTAGCACTGTTTGAACTGTGTTGCTTCCATAGAAAGTGGATATTGATAATGCCTTCATTTTCATTGGAGAGTCAAATGGCTTAGGGATAAACAGATTTAACAAAATGCAACTTTTGCCTCAAAGGTTTGATTTTTAACTTAGGGATGGGGGGAAAGAAAGAAAGAGAGAAAAGTTAGAATAATAATTAATAATATCTTCAATGTTTTGAAGGCTTCTAAGCTTAGTGGGATTCACAATTTTTTCTCACTAAGACATTCTAGAATTTTGCTCTTATCTGTTTGGCTTCTTCCATTTAAATATGTAAAAGAGTTAGAGAGTTTTAGCATTGTACTTTTGAAGTTTCTTAAATATTTCAGATGTTTTTAAATAATTGATTGTAAAATATTTGTTCCTCTTAGGATCTAAGATTAGGGTTTAATTTTCTAGTGCAGAACTTCATGATAAGCAGTTCAAGACATCCAAGAAAATGTGGTGGTTTGTTGTTAGGATTTTTTGCTAAAAACCCCACCACCCCTGACAAACTGAGGAAAACAGAAATCCAAACTGCAAGACAAGCCCCTCAAGGTTTCAGGTCATCTTGAACTTGTATGAAGGAAGTTATTTAATTTTTTGTGTGTCTGTATAATATAAGCAGTTAAACATTAAAGCCTGTGAATTGTTGTTGCAGAGGCCTCGTGGACAGAGAGACTCCAGTTATTACTGGGAAATAGAAGCCAGTGAAGTCATGCTCTCCACCAGGATAGGCTCAGGCTCTTTTGGGACAGTTTACAAGGGCAAGTGGCACGGTGAGTCTTGATCTGGTGGGACAGCAGTCCAGGGAAGATGGATTTGGTGGTGCTGGGAGCTCATCTGCCACCAAAGGCACGGGGGAGAAACAGGAGCTGCCTTACAGAGCAGCACTGAAATGAAAGCAAAGCACAGGCACCAAAACCTGAATCTCCCAGCTGCATCTCCATTTCCACTACACTGATCTCCTCATTGCTGTGTTCTACACCAGCTTGCTTTTTGAAAAGGGTTTATTTTCTATTAGCAGGGAATTTCCACAGCCTGATGTTAAATTATATTTACCTTCTTTTAATACCTTTGTGGTTTAATTAGCATGCTTCATTTCAATGTGGGAGGGAAAGGAAATCAGCATAAATTGCTTCTACTGTGGGGTTTTTTCAGTGAAAAAATGCTGAATGTGAGAGTTTGATACGTAGTTAGTGGGAATGTTTTGAAAACAGGTACCCTGCAGAGCTGCAGAATGTTTCCAAATTCATGGCTTGTGATTTTGAAAAGAAACACAGAAACCCTTTCAGGCTCTAATTTAAATAGCAGTATTGTCATTAGAAAAGGTGACAAAACAAATTTCAGAAACTTATCTGCTGCCCTCTATTTTTAATGAGTAAATACTTGCATGTCTCAAAGCCCAAGTATTGTCAGCAGCAAGGGAAGCAGTATTGTTACACTAAAAGTAATGAACATCCTGGTTTTCATTATGGAACTGAAATGGAACACAGAAATCAAGAGGAAAAATAACTTCAGTAATATTTCCGTGAACAAGCTAATGAAAAATAATTTCATATTAAGATGTATTTTAACAGAACATGTGCACCTCTTCAAGTATCAATAATTAAATTCTTAATTAAAGCCATTTAATGAAGGAGAGGTGTTAGGTTTTCTGATGTGCTCAGCTGAAGGGCTGTACTTTCATAAATAGTTTATAAACACATCAATGTTTAAATTTGATAATAAAAACAGGTGTGTGTGTATGTCCTGCAAAGATCATTTTAGCCAGCTGTAGCCCTTAAAAAATAGAAGGGAGGTGTGTGAATAATTAATTAATGACTTTCTCCGTTAGACTGAAATTCAGGTAAATTAACTGCTTGATACCACAGAAATTTGTCTGCAGGGAAATCTTGACCTTTGTACAAATTAGTAAAGGTGTGCTATGCACAAATTAGGAATTATAACTACAATATATATTAATGTTATTTTGGAGAGGAAAAGAAAGCTGCATTTTTAGCAACTTTGGTGGTAATTGTATTTCCAGGGGATGTAGCAGTGAAGATCCTAAAGGTTGTGGACCCAACCCCAGAACAGTTCCAGGCTTTCAGAAATGAAGTGGCTGTCCTGAGGTGAGTTGGTGTTTCCCTGCTAAATCCTGGCAGTCCAGATGCTGCATCCCAGCCCTCCCTGGAGCCTTCAGGCCCAGTGTTGTGTGTGTGATAGGCACAAAAAGCAGATTTCCAGAGAAGAATAAAAAGTGTGTAGTGATAATTCTGCATATTCTGTGGAGAGACTGAGTTGTAGTTCAGGTGTTTCTGTGGTATGTTAACACCCACAATTGTTCAGGTCACACTGGGCAGTAAAAGGTGAGGATCAATAAATTCTGCCCTAATTCTCACCACCAGGCAAAGTACTTGAACTGCTCCTCTTCAAATTGCAGCATCATAATTTTTTTTCCTTAAACATACACACTGATCAGTGTAACTGTTTTCTGCTTTCAAATACTGGGGTGTTTTTAGTGTCCAATGAAGTATCTGTGATGTTACTCCTGAAAAAGAGCAAATTAGGTACATAAAAACCATCTCCTCATATGATAATTCCTTTAGGGTTTATAGTTATGCTTTGGTTTTCTCTTGGGATTCAGTCTTCTACCTAAAGCTATCACTTTTTCCCAGCTTTCAGGGTGATTTCTGTCATTCCAATAGCTTCTAATACCACTTGCAAGTGTGAATGTTGGTTATTGATATAAAACCATTTGCATTTTCAGACATCCTTTTCTTAATTGTTGATTTAAAATAACTAAAAGGAAGTGTTGTAACTAAAAAGCAAAAGCCCAGCTGATTTTATTAAAAAAAAACCTATAAAAATTTGCAACTGTGGTATATTTTTATTATTTGTAAACCCAAACTTCACTCACACATTGGCCTAGGATTCCAAAGATGAGATTCATTCAGCCAGGAGTGCATTTTGAAAAACCTTTGAAAGCGTTTTCGATGCAGCCACTGATTTCTCCTCATGCTCCTCTGTTAGGAAGACCCGGCACGTGAACATCCTGCTCTTCATGGGCTACATGACCAAGGACAACCTGGCCATTGTCACCCAGTGGTGTGAGGGCAGCAGCCTCTACAAACACCTGCACGTGCAGGAGACCAAGTTCCAGATGTTCCAGCTCATCGACATCGCCCGGCAGACGGCGCAGGGCATGGAGTGAGTGGGGCTGCTCTGGCCCTGCTCTGGGGCTTCCTTCCCTCCCCAAACCCGAAACACGGAGGGCTAAAATAGCCACAGGGGTGTACCAAGGAGAGATTCTTCACTCGGCACTGTTGGGTGCAGTTGTGCTTTGATTTAGTCATTTTTTCCCATGGATTCTTGCCTTGGCTCATGTAATTTATCAGTTAGATTTTCTCTGTTTTACCTGCTTTTATAGCTTGAGGTCTTGCTGTAGTGTGCTAGATGCAATCCTGTTCTAAATACAGAATGAAGGGGTTTTCCTCCCCTGTGTTACTGTAGCACTGCAGTGTTTGACACACACTGATTTATACTCTGAGGTGGGGGGTGGCTGCTCTGTTCCACAGGACTCACACAGATGCATTTGGAAACATTTTCCAGCTGTCTGAGTTGCTCCAGGCCCCACCTCTCTGCTCTTCCAGCCCTTGTTCTGATGTTGGGAGCACAGAAGCAGCTGCTGCTGCCAAAGCTCGTTCATTTTGTAGATCAGCACCCAGGTTTCCAGTCAGACACCAGAAAACTGGGGACATTTAAATGAGGAGAGTTAGGAACAGTAAACTTCAGCACAGGATACAGATCTCATGCATATGAGGACAGTCCCAGTTTTCCAGGGTTAATGGAATTGATGCCACTCCTCCTTCCTGACATTTCTTTACTGCACTGAGCACAGCTACATTTCTCTGTTCCCAAAGTAGACTCATCCTAAACAGTCAGAGGTGTGTGAAGGGGTTGGGTGTGTAATAAACTGAATAAACTCTCTGTGGGGAATGAAAATGCTGTTTGTGAGCAGCCTTGCTAATGGCTCTCTTCTGCTTTTCCCTTCACAGCTATTTACATGCAAAGAACATCATCCACAGAGACATGAAATCCAATAGTATCCTTCCTGAACCTTCTTTTCTGCAGTCAGGCACTGATTTATTGCTAATATGGAGCTTTCTGTGGGGGTTGCAATAGCTATTTCAAATATATTTTTATATATAACTGCTGATGAGCAATCCCCATTGATGAGCAAGAAGTTGCTGTCAGCAAGGACTTCCACAGCACATCTGTGCTTGTTTACCACGCTTGGGATAAAAATGTGCAACAGTTGTGCTCCAGAAGTCTCTTTTTTTACTTAAGTGGGTTTATTCAATCCTCTGGTACCCAAATGCTGCACTGCTCATTGATGGGAGGTGTGTGTGCCTGTTCATCTGTGTGCACACATGGGTTTGGTTCTGTTTCTCGTGTACTTTTAATATATTTAGAACTCCTCACACGACTGGCAGAAATGAAGCCAGAAATCTTACTTTAAACTCAAGAAAAGGCAGCCTTTTACCATTATGTTTCGTGCAAAAATACTTATTTAGTGATGCATCTGGAGTGAAAATGTTGGGAGCTGATGTCTTTCACCTTTGAAATGCCTGCTTTTGGGATTGCCAGGAACATCCATGGAGCTACCAGCAGGAACTGGGGCTTCCTTCCATGAAATGTGAGCAGGATGTTTGGCAAATGTCAGCATAAAAAAATACACCAAGTTCAGTAGTTCCAGAATGTCAGTGGATGCCCATTTTCAGTTAGACTAAAAAAAACCCAGTTGTAGTGTATAGGAGGCCAGGAATTTGTGATCCCTAATAATGATGATCATTTTTGTGAAATAAATTAGCTCAGCTCCTGACATAGAAATGAGAAGGAGTCAGTCATGTTTATATTTCTGAATTATCTGTTTGAACTTGCAGCATTCCTAAGTGAAATCATTCAATGATATCTTCTTAAAATAACCCCAGCAAAGAAAGTGCTGGTATCCACAACAGACAGATCCATGAAGGAGATAATTATAGTCTGCATATATTTCCAGTTACAATCATAGTTAAATCTCAGGAGATCTGCCAGAGAACTTCATGGAAATAGATTTTATTTTGATACTTATTTCTCTTTGTAATTGTTTTATTTTATTTTTCTTTTCTGAGTTGTGAACCCTCTGTGCTGTTTCCCTTTCTCAGCACCAGTTACTTAAGGAGCTGCAGGCATGGATGGTAATGAACTGTTGATTTCTGTCCTAGCTCACCATAAAGATAAATCTACAAATAATGTTGGAACATCTGCTCTGGTTTAGTGTTAAATGTTAATTTAAACACGGCTGCCATAAAAATCCCTTTTCCTTTGTTTCACATACAGCTCACAGCAGGTTTAAATAAAACCATCAGTACTTGCTCGTCAGGTCAGAAAATACACTACTCTTGACCCAAGTTTTTTTCAGTTTCTTTAACAAAAATACAGATATATTTCTTCATGAAGGCCTTACAGTGAAAATAGGAGACTTTGGTCTGGCAACTGTAAAATCCAGGTGGAGTGGATCCCAGCAGGTGGAGCAGCCCACGGGCTCGATCCTGTGGATGGTGAGCAAAACATTTCCTGCTTTTAAATGTTCTCCTCGTGCATCTGTCACTCAAACACTGTTTTGGACATTCAAGTCCATTAGTCCTGTGTAGATTTTTATCCCAGCTGTAGGACAAGCTAAAATTGAAGTGCTGGAGGGCTTAATTGTGTAAAGTAGGCACCAGGCACCCAAGAATTCTGCTTTGGGGTTTGTGAGTTATTTTAAATATTTAGGTCTGCCCATATATCTGGAAATGTGTATTAAAAATATCAGGATGCTTGGCCAAGACTAGTTTGTGCTCTGTAAAATACACACATCACCTGAAGCAAAGTTCCAAAAGCAGGAATGTTTTTTTCTTTAAAAAAAATTTATAAAAAGCCAAAATTTTTAAAAGATTCCCATAAAAGGATTTAAAACTGATTTACCCAATGGTATACAATGTATTTGTATACAGGAAACAGACCTTGGGGAAGAAAAACCCTGCATATTTGCTCTTTGCAGGAATTTAAAAAAAAATCCTTTATTTTAGTAATTTCTAGCCCATCTGTGCTGAGCTGCCATTACATAGAAGGGGAGGTTGTTTCTGTTTCCTTGAAAGTTCCTGTGATCCCTTACTGGGGTTGTTGTGCTGCTGTACTTCAGTGCTTTGCTCAATAATTCTGAGGGAATTCTTTAGGAGGGGAAAAAAAATCTTAGCCAATGGGAAAGTTATTTTAATGGTTTACACCTTGTTTTGTTCAATCATTCAATGTTGGTTATTTTAAGAAGCTTCATAATTTTGCAAATATGTTAAAATGCTCCTGCATTTCTTCCCTGATCCTCAGTATGTGCTGTTTTGTATTTGGCTTTCACATCTCCTGACCATGTTTTGGTATCAATTTACAAGAGATGAGAATTTTGTATTTTTCCCCTTTAACCTCGATACCAGTTTAAGAACTGATGGTGAAACTCAGGCTCAGTTCTGGGTAAGATGTAACAGGAGTCACTAAACATTGCAAATCCAAATAATATTTTTTCTAATGGCAAAATGCTTGTTCAGCTAAAGCATTGCTTTTTTGTGTGCTCTGAACTGTATTGATATTTTTAATAAGATGTGGAGTAGCCCTCCCTGAACTTCCCCAGAGCCTTAAGTAAGGCTCATCAAAGGCTTGGTATCCTTTGCTCACTGATTTCTAGGTCAGCTCACTGTCTCTGCTTCCAAAATACTTTCCCTCCTCTTGTGTTTTCTCTTCCTAAGTTCTGTTGTTGTTCATCATTTGTTTTCCCCCTGCCAGGCCCCCGAAGTGATCCGGATGCAGGACAGCAACCCCTTCAGCTTCCAGTCAGACGTCTACTCCTATGGAATAGTGTTATATGAGCTGATGACAGGAGAGCTGCCCTATTCCCACATAAACAACAGAGATCAGGTGAGAAACCCTCTTGGAACATTCCAGTTTATTTCTGGGCATGGCACATTCCCTTGGCCTCGAGAAAAGCAGGATAAATACAAATGCAGACCAGCTGAAGCGATGTTGACAACCTGCTTTGTTTTACAGTAAATCTGGAACTGAATGTTCACCTCAGTATTGACAGTGCAGGTACTCAAAGGAAAAAACCTCCTTGTTTATAAACATTTGAAATGCCCTGTTAATTTATTCTCGGGTTAAAGCTTTTGCTGCACAGTAAAATCTTGTTTTATACATTTGCAGTTATGGGAAATTCCCATTTTAAGTATGTGTTAAATATGCTGCTGTTACATCAGGAAGATCGGATTTGGTGCTTTTTACTGGGGGGAAAAACCCAGTGACTATTGTCAAACCACTGAACATTGAATATTTGTGTTTAGTCTTTACTAAGCTGTGCTGTTACCCAGCCAGATCTGCGGGGCTCTCTTGGTGTCCTGTGGGACTGGGTTTCATCACCTTGGGAGGCACTAAAGCCCCCCAGCAGTGAGGCCCCTTGTGTAACCCGGGTTTTGTGCTGCTTTGTGTTGTTTTGCAGATCATTTTCATGGTTGGCCGGGGCTACGCTTCCCCAGACCTCAGCAAGCTGTACAAGAACTGCCCCAAAGCCATGAAGAGGCTCGTAGCAGATTGTCTGAAGAAAGTGAGGGAAGAGCGACCTCTGTTCCCACAGGTGAGTGTGGTGTTCTGCTCAGGAGTGTGAGGATTTTATCGACAGCCATTAGCACACACAAGAGTCTCCTCAGAAGTTTTGGTTACGGTCAACTGCAGCCTGTGTCCTGTTTTTGTCTCAAGTCACAAAGCAGCTCTTTGGGCAGTTTGTATTTTGGTTGAATTTGCAGTTTCTGTAAAGCTCATGAAACACAATATGCAGCAGCTGCAGGCTGAGGCTGTGCTGGACTAACACCAGAGCAGGCTTTCAACACCTGACCTCTCTAGAGATAAGCCAGACCCCACCTTGACACAATAAAAATGAAATCTATCTCTGGATATCCATTTTATTTTAAAGTAGGGTTGAGGGAAGTGAGAGGCCACTCCTCCTTTCCTTCCCCACAGCTGTGAACAAGCAAACAAAATCCACTGGGGGATGTGAATTCATGTAGCAATTTTTGGTATTTTTACAAGGGATGCTTTCACTGTGAGGATGGTGAAGGTACTTTTTTATACTCATTAAATAGCTGGAATTAAATATCAGCAAAATTTGGAAAAATAACTTCTTGCTGTTGCAATCAAGTCTACCTATTGTTTAGAAAGTTCTTTCTAAATGTCAGGCAGAAGATGCAGTTCCTTCCCTGTTTACTGTACTGGAGGATGGTTTAGATGCTTGTTAATTGATCCCAACGTCTGTGAACTGATGCAAAACAGCCTTCCCACCCTCTGAAACTGCCTGAGGCCCCTCCCAGCACTGACAGTGGGTGGCAGAGTTGGATTCCTCCAGCCGGAGAGGGGTTTTCAGCGCCCCAGGGAGCATTAAAGTTAAGCTTAAGTTTGCCATAATTGAACTGGGTAAGAACTGAATGAATGTTTGAGATGGGAACAGGGAGCTGCTGGTCCCACAAGCCTCTTTACTCTGCTGTTTCCCTCAGATCCTGTCGTCCATCGAGCTCCTGCAGCACTCTCTACCCAAAATCAACCGGAGCGCCTCGGAGCCGTCCCTGCACCGCGCTGCCCACACCGAGGACATCAACTCGTGCACGCTGACCTCCACCAGGCTGCCCGTGTTCTGAGCTGCTCCTGCCCTCGTGCTCCCGGCGTGGAGCAGCAGGAGGAGCACAAGTTGTGCTTCCCATGCCTCGGTGTCCAGGCTCCTCCAGCAGGATCCTCCACGTCCCACTTGGACAAAGAAGCTGCTACGGATTCGTGCAGTTCTCAGCCTGCAGGGACACAGCTCCTCATTGCCTTTGCTACCATCTCTTGTTCTGGGAGAGGTAACAGACTACAAATCAAGAGATCTATTACTATTTTTTTAATAGATGCACTTGAGCCTTATTTTCCCCTTCCCAGAAGCGATGGCTGTTTCTTTGGCAGTGGCTCTGGCTGGGTTTGATCTGTGCTCAGTGGGGGTGGCTCTGAGGACAGGTGCTGTTCTGGTGCTCTGACTGCCCCATGCCAAGTGCCACCTCACCCTGGGGAGTTGTGCCTGGAGTGGGAAGAGGAAATAACTCTGGAAATCAGCTCCTGCCTAAGAGCTTCACCAAGCCAATGAAATAAGTTCAAATGCTAATTCAACACAAAATAGTTTTGCAATAGTTTTGCACATAGAAGAAAAACTCTTGCAAAAGGATGGAATCTGTTGTGAATTGTCCTGCTCAGAGAAGGAGGTGAGCCAGTCCTGCTTTGGTCATCTTGAGAAGCCTCCAGCTGCCTTTGGTACTATGGACCCGTTCCTGCAGCCCAGCCAGGGGTGAGTGAGGAAAGCTGGGCTGGGGGCTGGAAAAGGCTGAGGGATGTTCCCATCTCCTGCAGAGGCTGCATCCCATCGGAAGCTGTCGTCCAAGAGATGCACTAGCAAGAGGAAACTGAGCATATACAGTTTTTCTTGTTGATTTGGGTTTTAATTTTGTTTTTATTGCTCCTGAGAAAATGCATTTATTGTAAGCCAAGGTTCCTCTGATTATCTTATTTTAATAAAATAAATTAAATTTTAGGTTTAAGATTCAATGTCATCATTTTAATGTAGTCATCCACAGTTCCGAGCGGGACATCCGCATTTGGAAAACTCAGGAAATGACATTGTGAATAATTTTAAAAAAGTAACTGATAAATAATAGCAGGGCAAGTAAAAACACACTTGATAAAACCCCCCCCATTTCCAGTCACATGCCAAGGCAGTTTTTCTCCTCCTGCAGTGATGTTTCAGCAGCTCTGGGCACCCACACTGATGTGCTCTCAGGCTCTTTCCCTGCACCACTTCTGCTCGGTTTTCTCTTGTTCACTGAGGTGCAAGTGACTGTGTTGCCTTGGCTGAACTCCATGGAGGACAGGAATAGGTGGTTGAATCTAAAAATGGCTTTTTTTAAATTGCAGTCTGGTGAACTGTGGTTATTGGGGCACGAATGGAAGCCCAGTCTGGGACTCTGCCTTCCTCTGAGTGCACAGCTCCTGGGGGCCCAGGGAGAGGTGACAGGGGCTGGCTGTGCCCTCTGGCACCTCCACCCCAAAGCTGCTGGGCAGAGTTGCTGCCTTTGCTGGGAATTGTGACAGTCTCTGTGTCCAGCTCTCCCTGTAATGCCCAAACAGCCACTGCAGCTTCACATTTGCAGCAACAAAACCCCACAGAGCTCTTGTGAAAGGGAGGAGAGCCAGACACAGAAAGAACCTCCAGTGTGTCCTCAGAATATTCTATAACAGAACAAAAAGGGTGGGACATGAATCCCTGGGTGATAACTGAGAATGACCATAAGCTTTGCTTCCTCAAAAGGAAATTGAGACTTCAAGGAGACTGTTCCATATAGTTCTGCATGGTTTTTAATAATAATCTTGGTATTTGGACTGCAGCTCTCTCTAAACATTATTTATCTCTAATTTTAACTTCATTACAATAAGCTTAAAAAGGGGAAGAAAAAAAACCCAGAACAGGTAAGCTGCTTTTACTTTAACTCTGATTTCCCAAAAGGAACCATTAACCCATGATTTTTAAACCAGATTATGTGTCTCTTGAAAAATTTAAATATTTTTGGTTAATAGGTTTATTTTAACCAGCACTTGCTGCCCAGTTAAATGAAAGGTGCTGAGTGAAGAGCTTAGAAACTCAGACCTTGTAAGTCCCTGGGTAGCCTTGAAAAACAAGTTACCTTTTTCATTTCAGACTACTCCTTGTGGCTTCTTGGGGAGGGTGAGGGCTGAAGTATTCTGTGGTAAAAGAGTGCTTGGGTGCCCTTGAAACATCAGCTTAGTGTGTGACATGTCTCTTAGGGATAATTTGCCTTCTTCTTTGTAATTAGTGCTGACTAATTGCACTCATTGGACCTCAGAGCTTCACTGGTGCCTTCATGGGCCAGTTTAACCAAGAAGCTGGGAACTGATGTTTGTTCAGACACCGCCAAGGCCAGGCCTGACTGTGCAGTGAGCACTGCTAAAAATTAACTTTAGAGGGGAAATAATGATGGGAAAGTTTAATTTCCAGGTCAGAACAGAGGGCACAGCTGGCACGGGCAGTGCTGGGCAGAGGGGAGGAGCTCCCCCCTCACAGCTGCAGTGTCACCATCCTGACCCAGAAACGCCAGCAGCAGCTGAATGGATAATCCTGGAGTCACTGCTTTGGTGCCAGTTAAAGATGTCTGAATCCCAGATTAGGGTTCCTGCTGTTCCCCTCCCAGCAGGGACCCAGATCCTGCTGTCACCAACCCCTGTTTGCCCAGCTGGCAGCAGCTTCCTGCCCAAGTCTCTCTGAATCCATTTTGCCTCATAATCCCCCACCCCGATGGATCGAGATTGTGGCCATCACCCAGTCCTGTCACTGATCCTCAGGTGCTGATTACAGACCTTCCTGCTCTTGGCTTTTCTTTCTTACACATTTTAAAGTATTATTTTGATGCTTTTATATTGCTATAGATAATAACCAAACCAGTTACACACCTGCCTTCCATTGCACCCCCACTGTTCTAAAATAAACCCCACATCTCTGTTTATATTTACAAACACTGAGCAGTGATTTACAAGGACCTGAGTCAGGCTGACAGCTCATGCTCAGGTGTGTCCAAGCTCTTCCTCAGCAGCCACTTGAGTGCACACTGAATTCTTGGTTCAACTGCAAAGTTAATACAAATGACTTGGCAGAATTAACTTCTGCTATCAGATTTTTTGCCACACAAAGAGGAATCACATTTTTAACAAAGCCAGAATTCAGTTCTGTTAACCCAGCAGAGATGTGCATTAATCCCTCAGCCCTCCTGGGCCTTCAGCACTGCTGGGGAAAAGGTGAATGGAGGCACTGAACTGCTGCAGAGCCACTGCTGGTTCTGGGGCAGGACTCTGGCCAGCATCAGTGAGAACACCTCACTTGTGCTGCAGTTCCCAAGCTCCAGATTGTGCAGTAAGTTCAGTTTAGCTCTGCCTGTGCCACCAGGAATCAGTGCAGCTGCATTTGCTCTACAGCAGGTGCTCCTGGAGCCACTCCTGACTCTGAGCACTTGAATTAGTGTAAAACAGGGGTGGGAACCTGACTGGCAGCACCTGGAGAGCCAGGCCCTGTCCAGCCCCATCCCCACACCCCCTAAGGGTGCAGTAAACTCTACTCTGAACTCCAGGTACTATTTGAGGTATAATATACCAGCTCCTTTTTAAGGAGGAAACCCTACACTGACTGTTACTCCCAGTGGGTTTTGTAGTTACACATTTAGCTGATTTAGTGAAGGAAAAAAAAACCCCAAAGCACCCAAACTCTATTTAGCAACAGTTTTTACCAGCTTAAGCTTTCACTGGACCTGTATTTACACTACCACTCAGCTCACAAGACAGCATATGTTAGGCCAGAGAGGGATAAAACCCTCCTGGGATTAAGGGATTTTTTTTCCATGCAGCCAATTTATTTTTTTTTTTAAATATATTTTAGTCTTTTTTTGTTGCCATATAAAAACTATCTGAAAACTTTACCAGGACTGCACAAGTAACCACCAGGGCACATTTGTTCTACCTGTGCTGGAGGGAGTAAAAGCTTGGCTAATAAACAGCTGCACTGCTGGGCTCCGAGGGGCTGTGGGCTCCTCACTGGGCAGCAGTGGGATCCTCCTCAGCCCCCGAGAGGTGCATGAACAGCTCCCCCAGCTCCGTGACCTCGTCGTCCGCGCCGGGCGCGCTCCGGCTCTCCCTGTCCTCGATAAAGTCCCACAGGCGCACGGAATTGAAGAACTGCAACAGAGAAGAAGCTGCCTGAGCACCACCCAGCCACGGTGCCAGCACAGTGCCGGCCTTGGCACTCCTCTTTCCTCTTAAAAACCAGTCACAAGTTGAGATCCCAAAGCTGGGTTTGAGCTCAGGGCTGGCAGCCAGGCTCTCGTGTCCCAGAACAGTGAGGGGACACAGCTGGGGCAGAGCCACACCAGCTGCTGAGGTTTCACCCTTTTCAGCTGCCTTATTGCCAGCACAGGAGAGGAGCTTCTGGTACTGTGGGTGGAAGCTTTAAGGCCAGAATTGCTGTGAGGAAAGGTTTGCCATGGAAGTACTGGTTGGAAAAACAAAGCAATGATATTTCTCAGTTAAATGAGAGGCACCTTCTGTCCCCAAGATCAAACCTTTGCCTGAAGGGCCATTCAAAGATGGTTTTTTCACTTGTCCTGCATGGCAGGAAACGTTCCCCAGTGGCACAGGTGCCCCTGAAATGAGGTTCTGGACACTCCTTACCCGCACCGTGCCCTCGGAGCTGAGCTGCTTCCGGGGCTTCTCAGGCTCAGCCCGGGTCCCGTCGGGATAAGCGTGCAGGTAAAGACACTTCCCTCCAAAGGGACACGTTCCTTTCCCTTGCTCAAAGTACTTGCAGGGCTTTTTCCTGAGTTGGTTAGAAGAGAGAGGGTTACTGCCTTCAGCTGAAGGGCAGGAGACGCAGTTCAGTCCCCACTGCCTCAGTGATGCTCTGGTAACACAGCCAGAGCTCTGGCCTCCCATTCCCCAGCCGAGAGCAGCCAAACAGAGGGCAAAGATCATTAAAAGGGAACAAAAACACATAAAAAAGAACAGCATCATAAATCAAATAAAATGGAGCTGCCTTAAGATGTGGGAAGTGAAGGATGTTCAAAGAACATCACCATGAGCCAAGCAATTACTGTTTTCCAGCCTGTGTTGTCTCCTGCATTTCCCACCACTGAGTTTTTATGATCCAATTCCTCTCCTCATGTCCTCTGAAGGCTCTGTGCCAGTACTTTGTTAATTTAAGTTTCCCTCAGCTCTGCTGGTCACCCAAGCTGTCCTGGCTGCACAGCAGTTCCAGGGTGGGTCCTTACACAGGACCTGGGGGTGCTGGGGGCTTGTTCTGCAATGAAAAACAGCTGCAGAGGAAACTACAGGCCCAGCTCTGCCTGGTTACCTTGAAAAGAGGGAGCAGGAGAGAAGTGACAGTTTCTCAGTGCTCTGGGAAGCACAGGCCTCACACAGTGCAGCCAGACTGCTACTGGACAACACAAGCCCTGCAGTCCTGGAGCACTGGCTGTTTCCAGCAGGCATTACAAAAGCCACATGAATTATTATCCCACTGTTACATTTTCCTTCCCTGTTTGCTCTCCTCAGTCACCAACAACCTTCCAGGCCATTGTGGCTGAGGGATCCACAGGAGCCACATGAAGCCAATTTTGGCAAGTGAGCTGAAATAGCTTCAACATTTCTGAGCAGGGAGGCTGAATTTCTGAACTGCAATTACACAGCCACAGAGTTGAGCAGAAGTGTGAACAGAGATGAGGAGCTCTCTCTCTGCAGAATGGTAAGTACATTAAGTTTAAAAATAAAGGCTCAGCAATTCACTGAGTCTTAGAGCAGCTAAAGAACAACGTGAGGAGTGTGGGTGGTTCCTGAACTTACCCCACTCCCTGCTTAAATGCTTCAATCAGCTCATTTTTCTTCTCTTGCTCTTCCACCCAGTAAACGCTGGGAATGACAAACTCGGAGATCACCCGGCACTCGGGGCAGGACCTGGAGGAACAAGACAGAGCAGAGATGCTCTGGGACCTGCCCAGACTGGAACCCTCCACAAATCTGCCACAAGCAGTGAGGATCCTCCCCAGGGAAAGGGGATGTTTGTCACCTCAGGCAGCAGACACCTCCTCCCACGTTAGCACAGCACTTTGGTGTGCATTAGTTGGGAGTTCCAGCTGGGATAACCCAGTTCAGGGCACCCCAGGGCTTGTGTTTGTTTCTGGACTTGAGCAAAAGCAAGGGAGGTTTTCTCAGTCTGCAGGAACAAACTGTGTTCCCTGAGTGCAGCAGGAAGCCAAAAACCCAAAGTAAGGTGTCTCAGCCTTTTGAAATGCAATGAGCTGATGGCCACTTCACTGAAATGTGGAGTAAAAGTTGTGCAGAAAAGTCTGTTTTGGTAGAAGACTGAAAATATTTCAGTCTTCTTGAGAGATGCTCAAGAAAGGAAACTTCCCTAATTGGACATCTTAAATTCTCTCATCTGAAGAGAACATATTTGGAACACATTTCTTGTAGAGCTAGAAGATGAAGACACTCACTCAGACACAGATAAATGTGTGGTTAGTGGGACATTTACCTGGAGCAAGCTGTAATTTAGGGGAAAATCCTGTAATTAACATACATAGGGGAAAAAAAGGAGTTCTTGGTTTTGCACACAGGTCAGTGCAAGGGGCAGAGCTTTTCAAGGTCCCAGCTGTTGCAGAGTCCACTCTGCCCACTGACCACACAATCAGACAGGGCTGAGCTGCCATGGGCCAAACTCTTCTCACAGTGGAACTGTTACCAAAGGGCACCCAGTGCATCCTGCTCTCGTGGAGGCAGCTCTCATAGCCAAGTCCTGGGCCTGGCCAGCACCTGGAGCAGGCTCTGCTGAGCTCTGTGAACATTTGCAGCTCCAGCCTCCCCTGTGAGCAGGCTGAGGCCCCTCTCAGGCCACAGCAGGTCACACAACTCACTTGATGATGGGGTTGTCGAACTGCTTGGCACATCGCCACTGGCGGATGCAGGACAGGCAGTACGTGTGGGTGCAGTTGGACAGGATCCCAAACCTCCTCTCCGAGGCTGAGGGTTTCTCATACACCACCTCCATGCAGATGCTGCACACCTTGTCCTGGCTGGCCTGGAAGGCAAAGGCCCTCTCCATGTCGTGCTCAAACGTTGCCATGCACATCTGTCACGGGAGAGAGTCACTGTGAGTGCAGCCCACCTGCCAAGCCAAAGTCCCTCTGGAAAGGATCCACTGCAGGGAAAACATGGAACACTCATCACGGGCATCATTCCTGCTTGTCACTGTCATAGCTTCATTTAAAGAACATTAAATTTAATAATATATTTCAGCCTTTCATGTTCTCTCAGCTGTCAGAAATAAAGATGCCAGGGTGCTTCATTCACCCCTTTCTGCATCTCTGTCAGGGAACAGGTATTGAATTACTTGATGCTTCAAACATCCCCAAAAAACATCTCACTGAATAGGTGCCACACTCAAGGTGTTCCTCTCATTATAATTAAGGCCACATTCATTCACCTAATTTTTACCCAGTTAAGGAATTAAGTCTCTTATTTCAGGCTTTCCTCCAGCATTTCTCATCCTAGCAGTGACAATCCACAACCCATTCACACTCCCACAGCACCGCAAGGTGAGCTGGTGACTCAGTCAGAGGCCTCCAGAAGACATTCTCCTGGGAGACTTTCAGGGTGCTGTGGGAGAAGGCTGCAGGCCAATCCCTGATGAGGATGAAGTGGAAAAAGCCCCAAGCTGCTACCTGCAGTATCACTGCCAATTCAGCCCCAGATGCTTGAGCAGAGCACTCTTAGCACCTTTCTCTAGACAAGCAGTGAAACAGAAGCTCTTTGGAAGAGGCTCTTCTGCCAAAAGCACTAAGACAGCCCAAACCCCGCCCCGAGCAGAGCAGATCTCCCAGGTCCCCCTTTACCATCTCGTGGGCCTTCCTCTGCTCCTGGTCGAAGGGGTGCAGCACCTGCAGGCCGCAGATCTCGCACAGCTCCCCGTGCAGGTAGAGGCAGCGCTCCCCGAAGTGGCAGGTGCCGGCGGCGGCGTAGGGACACAGCTGCTCCCCGGCCCCGGGGCAGCCCCCGGCGCCCGGCTCCCCCAGCCCGCTGCAGATGGCCTCCAGGTAGGAATGGGGCTTCCCCTCCTCGCTGTCCCCGGGCTCGCTGCAGCCCAGCACGGCCCCGGGGGCACCGGGCTGCTGCTTCTCCTCGCTGGAGCCGCACAGGTCTGGGAGGGACAAGCACAGGGCACGGCGCTCAGCCCCCACCGCCGGCTCCAGAGCCTTCCTCTCCAAATTTAAGGTTTTCTTCCCAATGGAATCCCATCTCTAAGCCCTTTCTGCTCATGAATCGCAGGGATTTTCCCAAGCTGTTTCCTGTTCACAGACAGACTCCAAGAATCACAGAATCATTAAGGCTGGAAAAGACCTCCAAGCTCATCAAGTCCAACCTGTGAGCAGCCCCCACTCTGCCATCCAGCCCAGAGCACCGAGTGCCACATCCAGTCTCTCTCTGGACACCTCCAGGGATGGGGACTCCCTTCCAATGCCTGACCACCCTTTCCATGAAAAAATTCTTCCTGATGTCCAGCCTGAACCTCCCCCGGCTTGAGGGATCAAACAGTTCCTCTTGTCCTGTTGCTGACTGTCTGGGAGCAGAGCCTGACATTCCCCCCACTCCATCCTTCTCTCAGGGTGGACAAAACACTCCCAGCTCATCCCTCAGGGAGCAGAATGGAAGCAGTCACTTCACAGGGCCATTGAAAGCGACTGGCAGGCAGAGCACCTCCAGGAAGGAGGCTCCAGCGGCTGGGGGTTCTGGCTGGCCTCGAAACTCCGATAACCCCGGGAGACAGCACCTCCCTCCCCACAGCCCCAGGGCCGAGCAGAGCAGCCTCCCACTCACTTCTGTCCCGGAGCACCAGCGTCCTCTTCTCCCGGCGGCTGCGGGCGCTGCCGGGGCCGTGCTCGGGGGGTGCCCGGGGGCTGCCCGGGGCCGCGGGGAGCGGCGGAGGCGGGGCCGCGGCTCTGCCCGGCAGCGGGAGCCTCACGTGGTCATACCTGCGGCAGGAAAACCGGGATCACGGCTGGGCACACGCCAAACCCACCCCTAACAGCCGCTGGGACCATGGAAACAGCCCAGTAAAATGTGGAAATACTCCAGCAGCAGAGCACGAGCAGCCGGGGAGGCAAGGGGCTGCTGCAGTGGAGCCCTGAATGTGCCCAAGTGCTACAGAATCTTCATGGGAGCAGAAATAATGCCCATCTGTTGTTTCTGGGCCTGTACACGTGCACCAAAGTGCCCAAATTCCAGCCAAACAGCTGGAGTAAAACCACACACAGCCTGCAGCCATCACTCTGAGCCCTGGGAGTAACTCAGCCCCATTCCACGGCACCAATCCCAGGTGAGCAGCTGATGGAGGCACTGATGTCCAGCCCTTGATCCCGGTCTGGCACACGGATTAGGCACGGCAGGGAACTCCAAGGTGAGCTCCAGGCTCCTCACCCAGCAGGGAATTCCTCCAGGAAGGAGCCAGGGGCTGCCCTGGGCCACATCCCTGAGGGACCACTGCACCAACATCAACCAATGCACAGGATTCCCTGGAGCATTCCTCTGGGAGTTTTAACCTGGAGAGCCCAGCGAAAGGTGTGGAACTGCTCAGCCTTCCCAGCAACCCAGGGGCACACAAGGAGGGCACTTTGCTCCGAGGCAGAGCTGGAAGTCCCCAGGTTTGTGCACTGGAACGTGCTGGAGGGTGGCTTGGAGCTGCACCAGGAGCTTCCACCCTCTCCGTGGCCATTCCACACGCACCTGCAGCTCTGACTGCAAGAACTGGATGGAAAACACACGTGAAACCCAAAGCCTGCTTTTGACAGAGCAAAATAATCCCTGAAGCTGAGCCAGAGCAAAACCTCACTACTGGATGTGACAGCTGCTTTTGGCTCTGGCAAAACTCGCATTCAATGAATTATTTCATTCTCTTTCCTCGCTCTGTGACTGGACACGGCAGGACATGAGCCCTCCTGCCCTCCCAGCGCCCAGGGAGGGAGGCTTACCTGCAGCGGGCACCGTAGGCACACTGCCCCTTCTGGTAGTACTTGCAGATGGTGGAGGATTTGCTGCTGGACAAATCATGGGAGAACAGGCACTTGCTTCCCTCCCGACACACGCCCTGCAAGTAGTACCTGCGGAGAGGGGCAGCTGGTGAGAGCAGGCGCTGCTCCAAGGAGGAATGCTTCGGGTTGGTTTGTTCCCCAGAATCACCGAGGCTGGAAAAGCCCTCCCAGACCACCGAGCCCAAGCTGTGCCCCATCCCCGCCCCCCAGCCCAGAGCGCTCCCGGCGCTCCTCGGCCCCTCCAGGGACGGGGCCTCCAACCTCCCCCGGGCAGCCCCTTCCGTTATCTGATCACCCTTCCAGCGAACAAAACTGCCCCGAGGAGACTCGGAGGAGCCTTGCCACGCTGACCTCGCTTGTTTCCCCGCGGGGCCGGGACCCCGGGCGGCTTCGGGGGGAGAGCGCGGGGCCGGGGCCGCGCCGGGCGGGGGACAAGGGTGACCCAGGCGGCATCCACGACCTCCAGCTCGGCGCGGACCGGCCCCGGGGGGAGTGCGGGGGGCTGTGAAGGCGTCCGGCAGGGGCTGAGGGGGTGCGTGCGGGCCGTGCGGGGTGTGAGGGGTGCGGCCGGGCCGCGCTCACCTGCACGTCACCTGCTTGGTGCTCATCGTGCCGCCGCACCGCCGGGCCCGGCCGGCTGCTCACGCCGCGCACCGAGGTTCCGCGGCGCGCGGCGGAGGGCGGGGCGCGGCCGTGGCACCGCCCCGAGGTCGCGGCTCTGTTTCCGCCCGGAAGCTTTGTGCCGGCGCGCCGGGGCCATGGCGCTGCTGCGCGTGCGCCACTGCCGCGCGCTCCTGTACTGCCGGCGCGCGCCGCCAGCGCGCTGCCCCGCGTGCGGCGGGGACCTGCGCGCCGCCGGGCTGGCCGCCGCGCCTGTCCGCCTGCCCTGCCCCTTCCGGCACGGCCACGGGCAGCCCCGCGCCTTCCTCATCAGGCCCACCCGCGGCACCTTCCTGCAGTAACCGCCAGGGGGCGCTGCGGGAGCGGGGAGCGAGGGAGCGGAAATAAATCGGGAATAATGGGGAATAATGGGGAATAATGGGGAATAATGGGGAATAATGGGGAATGGGGAATAATGGGAAATGGGGAATAATGGGGAATAATGGGGAATGGGAATGGGGAATAATGGGGAATGGGGAATAATGGGGAATGGGGAATAATGGGAAATAATGGGGAATGGGGAATAATGGGGAATAATGGGGAATAATGGGGAATGGGGAATAATGGGAAATGGGGAATAATGGGAAATAATGGGGAATGGGAAATAATGGGGAATAAATAGGGAATGGGAAATAATGGGGAATGGGGAATAATGGGGAATGGGGAATAATGGGGAATGGGGAATGGGGAATAATGGGGAATGGGGAATAATGGGGAATGGGGAATAATGGGGAACAATGGGAAATGGGGAATGGGAAATAATGGGGAATGGGAAATGGGAAATAATGGGGAATGGGAAATAATGGGGAATGGGAAATAATGGGGAATAAATAGGGAATGGGAAATGGGGAATGGGAGCGGAAATAAATAGGGAATGGGAGCAGAAATAGGGAATGGGAAATGGGGAATGGGAAATAGGGAATGGGAAATGGGGAATGGCGAATGGGAGGGGAACTGGGGAATGGGAAATAGGGAGTGGGAGCGGAAATAAATAGGGAATGGGTGCGGAAATAGGGAATGGCAGGGGAAATCGGGAGGGAAGGAGAATGGGAGGGGAATAGGGAGGGGAGGGGAAATAGGGAGGGGAAATGGGGAATGGGAAGGGAAATAGGGAGGGAAATAGGGAATGGGAGGGAACTAGGGAGGGAAGGGGAATGGGAAATAGGGAATAGGGAATGGGAGGGAAATAGGGCGGGGAGGGGAATGGGGAGGGAATGGGAATGGGAGGGGAAAAGGGAAGGAAGGGGAATGGGGAGGGAATGGGAATGGGAGGGGAAAAGGGAAGGAAGAGGAATGGGGAGGGAATGGGAATGCGAGGGGAATAGGGAGGGAAGGGGAATGGGGAGGGGAAAAAGGAGGTCACTGGGAGGGAATGGGGAAAGAAAAGGGCAGGGAAATGGAAGAAGAAAGGGAAGGGAATGGGAATGGGGAGGGCAAAGGGCAGGAGAAGGGAAGGAAAGGGAAAGAGAAGGGGAACGCAAGGGGAAGGAAAATGGAACGGGCAGGGAATGGGGCAGGAGGGGGAAGGGGAAGACAAGGGGAAGGGGAAGGGACGGCGCAGGAAGGGGGATCCCGCCCGTTCTGGGAATGCAGCCCCTTTTCCAGGTGTCGGTGGAGCCGTGCGGGGCCGTTCTGTCCCTCAGCAGCCCCTCTGCTCCTCTTGCAGCGGCTACGACGGGCACTCCGACCTGCACGTCGGGATCACCAATTCCCAGGGTAACCAGCACCCTGGGGCCCCCTCCCACACCCCGGCAGGAGCCAGCTCAGCCCCGTGTCCCCTCCGGTCACCCCAGATGCCACCCGTGCTGCCCTGCAAATGCCAGCTCGGAATATCCTGGGATCGGGCACTGGGAATGATCTCACCTTGCAGCAGAGCTCCAGAGCAAATCCATTCCCCTGAAGGGACTGAACAGGCCTTGAATAGAATAAACATGTGCCTTCCAGCCCGAATGAACTGCTAGGCCTGCTTTAAAGGAATTACGGGAAGGTTTGAGTTCCACACAGTTTTTGGTAATTCTAAAAACACCCCTAATTAAAAAACATTTTTAAAAGTCCTACTGGGTTCTCCCTAGAGTAGGCCCACCCTGCAAAACATCATTTCAGATGTATATTTAATACAGTCAAATTTGAGGGTTAAAAATGAAGCCTGGTTGTCCTTAAATTGCTCTGATTATCAGAAGAGCAAAACTTTTTTTCAAACCACGCTGTGAAAATGAGACCAGGTCTTTGCTGGAAGCCAGGACTGCATTTCCTACTCAGCTGATGGGAAGTGAAGTCACAAAAACACCCCAAAAAGGGCTGTGTGTGTGTCCCCCAGCGCCCCATTGCTGTGTTTCCAGGCGTGGTGTACAACTATGACCAGGAGGGTGTGCACAGGGCTGGCAGTGGCTGGGAGCAGTGCATCAGCATCCCCCTGGTGCAGCCAGACATGTCGGAGCTCCTGCAGCAGTGGGATGACCTCCTGGAGGAATTTTCCTTGGAAGAGGCCTGGCTCCCTCACAGGTGTGTAGATGACAGTCTGGGGTGTGTTTGGGATGAACTGGGCTGGTTCCTCTCGGACCCCACAAGGTGTGGGGGTCATTCAGAGCTTGGTGTCCTTCAGGACACACATTCCTGACAGCCCCAGGATCGCCCTCAGCCTGCCCTGGATGGACAGAGTGTTCTGAATTTTAAGTAACAAACTCATCTGCTAGGACATGAAACCTCTAAACCAAGAGGTGGCTTTAGGGAATTTTGCATTAAGCACTCAGTTTAATGACACAGTACCTGCACACTGCTGAGTACAAAAGTCCAGGCACAGCTCCATAATTTTTTCTAGGTTTCAGGAGTTTGAGTTGTATTTGCATTTGAAGGCTGAGCACAGTGATGGGATTCTTGCCCAGTTCTAATATCCAGATGATGTTTTTGTTGTCAGTGGTGAGAAATGGGAAACCAGGCTGGTTTCCAGCTCTGCTGGGGACAGAGCAGCTCTCCAGGAAAACACCAGTCCTGGGATTGTCCCTCAGTAGGAGCAGCTGTAATACAGAGCCCGCCTGGCTTTCACTGAATAAATGTAACCATAATATAAAAGAAAAAAAGAAAACACCAAATCAAAAGCATTTTTTAGCAATTCTCTATGTGCTGACTATAAAATTTCAGGGATCATACATTACCCCCCTAAAGGAGATGGAAGAATTTAATTTAGAAAAGAATTTTTAGATGTTTACAGAGTTGGTAAAGCCAACAGGATTTGTGTTACTTTTACAGTTCCCAGTAGTACTGACTTGACATCAAAAAATCGCTGGCAGGAGGTGGAGAGATGTGTCCATCCCTTCTCCAAGCTTTGGTTTCCATCTGCCACCCCCTGACACAGTGACCTACTTTTTCTACAACCAGACCAATGGCCACTGAACTGAAAACTGAACTCTTTTAATTAAATCCTCTGCTTATTTTTTCAATGGACAGGAACTGCACTAAACTAATCCTGTAACTCCTTTGGGTTCAGGCCAAGCCTGATTCTGATTTTCTAGATAGCTCTTCACTTACTGAAGGATAGTAGAGAACATCACAGATAGAAGGAACTGGATTTTAAATGAGCTCCCACACACCCGTGGTGGCACACAATTAACTCTGGGGCTGCAGGAAAGAGTTGGTAACAACAGGTGAAAGAGCAAAGGGTAACAAGGTAAAAGCCAAATAAGGATAAAAAAAAAGAACTAATTTTTGTCAAATCTTGCAGCCCTAAGAATAAAACTGAGAGAGTTCCCTGGCTGGGAAGTACCGCTTGTGATGAATGGAATCTATTGAACCAGTGGGATCAAGGGGAAGCTCGTGGAGAGCTTTCCTTGAGTAAGCATTCCCCCTGAGTGGTGAGGAGGGCCCTTGCTGAGCAGCTGTTTCCCCAGGTACGAGGAGCAGCAGCACAACTGCTACACCTTCGCCCTGGCCTTCGTCAACCGCGTCCGGCAGGGCCGGGGCCGGGAGCCCCTGAGCAAGGCCCAGTTCACCGAGAGGTTCCTGATCCCACACACCAGGGAGGCCTCCAGGTACCTCACCCTGCACCAGGAGCTGGCACACAGCGACTGCTACGTCGTGCCCCTGCCCGAGCAAGAGCAGGACAGCGGGGCTGGAAACGACACCTTGCTGGAGTAGGACAGCAGCCATGGGAAAGGAAGGGTTAAAGCTCCACATCTCAGGGGTTAGGGCTGAATGTTGTTAAAAAAACATCATTAACTTTATCCTGCTCCTTAGGGAAGGATCAGGAGACTGAGCTTGTGCATTTCAGTGAATGAATGTACACATACAATGTACACAGCACAGAGAATTTCCATGGGAACTATTCCTATGCAAAAATCTTTCCTGCTTTAACACTCACTGTGTGCTCTGTTCTGCAAAGACACTTCACACCAGAAATCAGGGCTGCTGTGGAATTCAGGGCTTTACAAATGAACTGTGGGAACTTCAGCTGCAGCAAACCTCAACGGCCTTTTCCTGCTGCAATTGTTTACTGATGAGTAAAAAAAGGGAGCCTGCTGGTGTGCTGCTGAAATCCCCAATCCCTATCTGACTGCAGATTCACTGTTATTTTCCTTTCCTGTAATTACTAATAAATACAACAACAAATAAATGCAGCCTCTTTGCCAGTCAGATTTCTTTTCCATTCTGAACTGCATGGTGAAGCAAGGAAGCCAAGGCCGATGTGTGAATTCCTGAGTGTGAAGTGCAAATCCCAAGGGAAGCAACACATCTCAGCCTGATGGGGAAAGGCGCCCAACACCTGATTCGGCCACAGAGTAAATTTAAATCCTTGCACATTCTGGGAAGAGTTCCTCAATTCTAAGCTTATGATTATGAAAATAAGTTCCAGGGTCCAGGCACCCAACTGCAACAACCGAACCTCTCCCCAAATCCAAATTTGTGCAACTTCACCAAGACTGTGCAGTCAGGTTTGTGGTGCCATAATACCAGAAATACTGTTCCTAATGACTGCAGCGTAGCCACCACTCAAACATACACCTTTTTATCTTTTATATTTTGAGTTGGGACACAGCTTTAATTTTTTCCCTTTCATCTGTTCAGTTACATTTTACAGTACAACATTCTCTCCAGTAAACATGATACAACTCATTTTAAATAGCATTTATACACACCAAGTGAATATGTTGGTAGAAAACCTTCTAAGGCAACAGTTCATCATGAGATCAGGTAACAAACAACAAGAAGTGATTTTATAAAAGTGAGTTTTTTCTTGTGCAGTCAGTTAAAATTCATCCTGTTCACTGCGCTCACGGGAAGAAACCCAACGAGTAACGATCAGTTCCTGAAATAAAACCCAGCAATTATTATGGGAAAAAAACCCCAAAGCTACAGATAACCTGTGAGGGATAGGGATTAGGTCTGTAAAATTGATTGTATTACATGACCATTGAGAAATTTTAGTAGATGACTGCGTTTGCTCCTGAACTCTCACACATTTCTCCATTTATTTCTGAACATGAAACACATGTTCAGAAATAAACAAACATACCTCCAGAGGTATTCCTATTTCCCCAGGCAAATGCTTACATGCACAGCAACACTCAGATTAGGAGATTTTTAAGTTTTTAGAGAGCCTGCAATGCACTTTTCATGACTTGGGGCATGAAGGAATTTAATTTTATTGCAGCCATGTGTGCAAAACCCAAATCAAGCCAAAGAACAAGAACAGTTCTCCCAAGGAGCTGCAGAAAGGCAGGAACCACTCACCTGAACCTTGATTCTCTTCATACACTCTGGGGTTGACATCTCCTCTGCAGTCATGTCAGAAGGTCTGATCAAATAGCAGAGCATGAGCTCCTGCAGGCAGCCAGGAAACACAGGAATTTCAGTGGATTATGGAAGCACCGTGAAGCTCACACAGAAAATCTCAGGGAAATTTCAGTCTCACTGCTCAAAAGAAAATCCTGGGAGGTGGAAAGGGCTTTAAAAACAGAAGTGGCAATCAGGAAACAAGTGTCCCTCAGGTCTTTTTGCTGTTTCTCACACAACTTTTAACATTCCTACAGGTGGCAGAACTTTAATAATAATGATTTAATAATAATTCTTCCAGGATTCACTTGGATATTGAAAAAGGACACTTCTCTCCCTACTCATATTGTTCAGCCTCAAACTCCCTGCGCCTTTGGAGTGAAACTGCACATTAATCACTCCAAAGCTGTTTTTACCCCAGCACTTGTACCTTAGAAGCATTTGCAGTTGTTCTGTTCAGCCCAGACAGGGACATCCAGCTGAGGGGTCTGCGAAGGGAACCTTCAAAATTATCATCCACCAACTCAGCAATGACAGAGTAACTGGAAGACACAGCAGGCAGGACAAGTCACAGAGAGGAAATTGCCATTTTCTGAAGAAAACTCAGGAACTAGAGGCTAAGAACTGGCATTAAACAATCTGCCAGCTTGCAGGTAGCAAGTTGAAATTTAGTCTTTTTCTGTAAGGAAGAGAGGAGAAATACTGAAGTTGTGGATATGCCAATGGCACCTTCCCTCCCCACCCTTCTCCTGATGTTTGTGGCATTCTCTTTGTTAATGCCGAGCTGACATTTATAACCAATTTATTATCTAGGACTTCAACCTGACTAGCCAACAAATAAAGACAATTATCATCCCTTAAAAGTTCTCCCAAATCACATCAATTACCCAGACCATATATTTTTCTAAGTCAGCATTAATAAATCCAATTATTTTCCTGAGTGCATCATCATCTACAACTTGTAATTTTTAATGCCTGTTATTTAAAATCAAAGAAATGGTGTCACTTTGTACTCTACTAGAAGAAATCTCACATTCCTAGCTGGCAGCATATTTTCAGTGATGAATCTGTGCTTAACCAGTGAAGATTCTAAATTGGTGTGAGTGGAATTTAATTTGAAGCAAGGGAATGAGGCAGAAACATGAGTGTCAAACCTGGCGTGGTAGAAGGGGGGCCCTTTTCGATACAGCACTGAAATGAAAGAGAAACACCTCAGTTAGATCAGAGTTCCAGTGAGTTTAATACCAGGGCCCATCAATATTGTCACATTTCTGCTGCAGTAACAGGCATTACTGCACTGTTTATGTTGACATGAGCTAAATAGAGTTCTTAATTACTTTGCAAGGACTCCACTAATTATTTCTGTAATCTTAAAACCCCCGACCATTAATGACAAAAAAACAAGTCCCTTCTCCCTCTCCCTCCAAAAACCCATACAGAGAAAGAGTCTTAGCAGTAAATTCAGCACAAGTCCAGCTTCTATTGAATGGGATGAATGATGTGCATGAACTTTGATGTGAGTTGGGATCTGAATTCAAACCTGTTACTCTAGAGACTGTCACATTAGCACTGCAGAAAATGTGTTTAGAAGGGGACAGAGAAAGTTGGGAAGGGAATTTCAGTGCAATCCTGTAGGAATTATGAACCTCATGAAGCAAACCAGACCTTCCAAGCTGTCTCTTCAGCGGCTGGATATGGGATGTTCCTTTCCACTCACATCCCAACTTCACTGCTAACCCCAAACGTCCTTCACCAACTGCAAGCAGCAAAGGCTGCTCCAGTTCTGCAGCTCCTCATTGAATTCCTCTCTGGGCCTGCAGTTCTGCCTTGCCTGAAGGAGGAGTGAGCTGGAAACGATCCCATTTTTGGGGAGGTACTCACAGAGATCCGTGCCGTACTTCAGCCCCACCTTGGGCACCCAGCCCTTGCCCCTGAAGTAGTGATAGGCCATGTAGGTGGTTTTGAAGTCAGGCTTCACCTCACTGAACACTTCCCACAGCTTCACAATGCTCAGGGGCTCCTGAAAACCACACAGCAAGGTCACTGCATTGATATAAACCAGTCATGCTCTGCTACACACACCACTGCAGCCAAACACCAAATATCACAGCAGCCAAATACCAAACTCCCCAGGCTGCTGCACACAGCATCAACTACAGGCAGTAAAACACAGAATCCCTAAAAACAAGACAGGAACCTGGTACTCCACTTTGTGGGTCTGTTAGGCAGTTCACAATCAGTCCCATAACAGCCCTGTTTAAAGGAAAGCCTGATAAATCTTAAACTAAAAGCACAGGTTTGAACTACTGTCATTTCATGAATAATAGTTCAATAGAATTAATGTGTCAAATTCCAAGGAATTTTGCCATTTCAGGTGGGACTATTCACCATATTATTTCTCCCACATTTCCTGCCTAAGTTACAACAAAAATCCTTTCTCAACAGACAGACTGTGCTTAATTATATTTGTCTTGGTAAACTTAAAGCTTTCAGACCTGTATTTCCTAAACATAAATACCATTACTTGTAAGAAAATCTTCCCAATACTCTGATATTTCCTCCTCCAGAATTAACAGCATAAATCACTGCCATATAGGTAAAGATTTCAGACCAAACCATATCCAGAGGAAGAGTATCCCCAGTAACCCAAAATAATTTCAATCTCTTACCTCACCATAATAAATACTTAAACATCCCAGGGCATACACCAAGAAAAAAGCCTGAAAAAACCAAACAGATTAAGTTTAACTCATAGCTACATTCCTCCTGTGGTTTATACACAAAGCCTTGCAAGAACAAAGGCTTAATTAATTAATTAATTTTCTACATCATCCCTGCTGAAGGCATGGTGTTAAAATTAACACATAATATATTTAGAAGCAGCACTATTGAAACAGGATTCATATAAACATTATGTTCCTGGTATTTCTATATTTAAGTCCTGCCACTGGTCTCTCTGGCAGTGGGATTATTCATCTAAAGCAAATCGGATTGGACCCTTACTATTTTTTCATCATCTCATGTAATTATCACAGGTTATCCAAGCTAAGTTTTATGACTAAGACAATGCAAGTACTTAGGAGCCACAGGAGGACCCTGCACTCTAGAAACAGGTATTAAATGACATTGTAACATAGATCAATGTTTGCTTTTTCATATGAAAAGCAAACCAACTTGCACTGTGCTTGACACATACCTCTTCCAAGCTGAGTTGTAAGTACTCAAAAATCCTAAATGGGTTTTTTCTGCATACTAATACTTCCTTCTTGACAAGCTACAAGAAAAATTGACTGTATTACTAAAATGTTAAACTGGAAAAAATACTGAATTTGGAAAGCAGCTTTTCTAAAAGATGAGGATCCTCTTTTTCCTTACATTTCCTTGTGCACAAGTGGAGTCATCTTCAGGACAGGAGCTTCCTTCTTCCTCCTCTTGCACCAGCACATACTCCGGAGCACATTCCCTCAAGTCCATCCCCTGCCAAGCCCTCTGCTCAGGGCTCTGCTTCCCCTCGCAGCCACAGAGCACAGGAGGGTCCCTGTGGCAGGATCCTTCAGCCATTTCTCTGGAATCCCCCTGCTCCTGGTCCCTGGAGCCACTCCCAGGATCCATGGCTGCATCTCCTCCCTCCTTGGAGCCCCCGTTCTGACCCTCAGGACTTTGGGCTCCTTCACTGCCAGCAGATTGCCTGGATGGTTCTGTATTTTCTGGGTTTGGGCCCACGCTGGTGCAGCTGTCTCCAGTTTGTTCAGCCCCATCCTCTCTGGAGAAGGGCAGCCCCAGGGGTTTGGTGTAGCTGTCCAGGATTTTGGTGACGGAGCAGTCGTCGAGGCCCTGCTCCTGCAGGACACTTTTAGCCCACTGCACACGGCGCTGGTACCTGGGGAACAAAATAAATGAGGAATTCCAGGGATTACATCCTTTAATTAACACCTAAAACCCTGGAGGTTCAGCACAGTTCACAGACACACACCAGCAGTTACTGTGCACAAATGTGCACAGGTAATTACCCACACCATGCATGCACTCAGCCTTGGCTTCTATTCAGCACTAATACCTGCAAGCTTACATGAAAAACCACCCTGAATATCATCCCCTACCCTATTTCTACTTCTTCTAATGGGATTTATAAATGAAATAATGAGAAAACAGAAGCAAGTCACCCTCATTATTTATACAGCCAACAATCTGAAAGCCAGTAAGAGAAATATAAACAAGAGTAATCTGTTTCCTAAAAACACCAAGAAAAAAGCAAATTAACTTACTTTTGAGATGTAATTATGGGCATGTTTGTGTTAACACCTGTTAAATAAAGAAAAATCCTACATTGTTTCATCAATATAAAGATGGTTTTGTGAGATTCTGATCACTGAGATGGTAATTATCCCCCTTTTTCAGTCCTCAGTGCCATTTTGGTCCCACTTTTCAAGCAGGGCCACAGCAGAACCAGAGAAGGTACAGAGGTAACAGCATGCACAAGAGAACAACTAAATACACTGTTTTCCTCCGGGCAATTATGGAGGGATGTGATAAAATGCACTGATGTCCACTGGGGCTTCACTGTCATGGGAGAGAAGAGTAAGGAATGAGTCTTCCTATAAACAGGCAAGAGCAGACTGGGTGTAACTGGCTACAACCAGATTGAAAACTTTACAAATCATCCCCTTATGATTTCAGGGACATCAAAATCTGCAGATTAAACCCCAGGAAAATAGGGGAAAGAAAAGTCCCAGGATGGTCCCTTTACTTCAGACTTCCCAAGCAACAACTCAGTGAAGATTTAGGAGAATGCACTAAGGAATTATCCACATGGATTTCATATTCTTGGATTTTCCTTGGCACAAGAGATGGGGAGAGAGATACCCTCAACCTGATCCAGCAGATTATTCTTCTGCAGGTAATTCATAAAAATACACCTTCAATGAGTGAGGAAAGGTGAGAAGAGCTACCAGAGCAGTGATGAGGTACAAACAGGCCCCATTTACCTCTCCACTTGGCCACCAGCAGAGGATCTGAAATGCTGAACACTGGCCGGCTCCTGGAAAGGATCCCTTTTCCAAAGTAGCCCTGCAAAGGACAGGAAAAACCCCTAATTATCTCATGGCACAAAAATGAACTTCTTTCCCAGTTATAAAACGTGGACTGCTGAGATCAGCTGGAACAAACAGCTGAACTCCTGCAGCATTTAAGCTCTGCCTAAAGCTTGTTTGGCTGCTCGTAACTGGTTCAGTATTAAAACACCTGATTTTACCAGGGGTTTAAATCCCATTTAGCCTGGAGAGTGTTGGGTCTTTTTCCTGAATTCTGAATATTTGTCAGCCAAAACCTCCCAGCAAATGTTTGAAAACAACACCTGAAACCAAAGAGATACCACTGCACTAGAATGCTGCTGAAATGGTACTCAGACACAAAAAACTTAACACAGATTATTGTACACAGGAATAAATCACTCTGAAGTTAAAAGAATCATACAGGCATTTATAAAACATCAATATTTCAACCTCCTGAGCTTTAAAAACACGAAAATGCTTTGAAAAGTCGCATGAAATCTTGAAATGAGACATAAACATGAAGGCTTTGCAGCTGTTTCTTAGCTCACAGTATCACTTAATGCCAAAATTTACTTGCTTGGATAAGAAAGACTTTTCACATTTGATACAGAATAAACTTTTTGTATCGATTTCAGGAGAGAAGGGAAATAAGGAGAATCACAGGAGGCTGAAGGGGCAGGAAAGCATAAAGGCAGCAGATTTGAACCAGTATTATGTTTTACCTGCATTTAAAACACTACAAATATTGTGCTAACAGGGTGCAGCACCTTGTTGTAGAGCTGTTCAATATCCTCTGGGTTCCTCACAATCACATTGTTGTTAATGATCTCAGCCTGGCATACTCTGAAATCCTTCCCCCCTACATCCACAGGAAAGGGAGCCTCGTACGACTCAAAAACTCTTCTTTTCCTTCTTGGGGGGTGAAATACTGCTTCTGCCATTTCCTAATTTTTCCTCCTAAAAAATGGAAACAAAAGATTTAACACTCAGGAGTTAAGGTTCACCCATTTTTCTGTGTTTCAGCAAGACCCCCTCTGCAGTAGCAAATTCTCAATGGATCCTGCAGGGTAACAGAGGTTCAGTTCTGTAACTCTGACACCAGAGAAACACAGGCACGGGTGTGCTGGAGATCTCTGATGTGGCCTGGGGCATCCCCTGCAGAGCACACAGGGATGCTCCTCAGCTAAGAGCATATGAGGGAAACTCCAGTAAATAAAGGAACAAAATACATTCAGGAATAAAGCAGAGGTATGAGCACAAAAGCAGACACCACACAAGTACCTAAATATGAACCGTTCTGAACAGTCTGAGCTCCCAGGAGCGTTTGGACAATACTGCCAGGGATGCCCAGGGTGGGGTTGTTGGGGTGTCTGTGCAGGGCCAGGAGCTGGACTGGATGATCCCTGAGGGTCCCTTCCAGCTCGGGAGATTCTGTGACTCTGTGAATCAGGGAATAAATTCTGCAGTTAGAGCCGTGGCCTGGCAGGCTTCTCTGCCTTAAACCGGGATCCGCTTTGCCAAGGGACGGCGGGCTAGGGATCCACACGGGGCGGGCCGCAACGTGATGGGGACCGGCAGGACCCGCACCCGGACCCCGGGGCGGTACCGGAGAGTTCCCGGGTGTCCCTGTGGGTTCGGACGGGCAGTGCCCGGTCCCGGGGTGTCCCTGTGGGTTCGGGGAGACCGAGCCGAGCCGTTCCCGCCGCCCGCGCCCGCCGCCCGCGCCCGCCACCCACCGCCACCGTCACCGTCACCGTCACCGTCACCGTCACCGTCACCCTCACCCTCACCGCCGCGCCGCCACTGCGCCTGCGCACGGAGCCCGCGCGAGGGAACGGCCCGGCCCCGAGCCCGCCCCGAGCCCGCCTCAGCCTCGCCCCGAGCCCGCCTCAGCCTCGCCCCGAGCCCGCCCAGAGCCCGCCCCGAGCCCGCCCCGAGCCCGCCCAGAGCCCGCCCCGAGCCCGCCTCAGCCGCCCCGAGCCCGCCCAGAGCCCGCCCCGAGCCCGCCTCAGCCGCCCCGAGCCCGCCCAGAGCCCACCCCGAGCCCGCCTCAGCCTCTCCCCGAGCCCGCCCCGAGCCCGCCCCGAGCCCGCCCCGAGCCCGCCTCAGCCTCGCCCCGAGCCCGCCCAGAGCCCGCCCCGAGCCCGCCTCAGCCTCTCCCCGAGCCCGCCCAGAGCCCGCCCCGAGCCCGCCTCAGCCTCTCCCCGAGCCCGCCCAGAGCCCGCCCCGAGCCCGCCTCAGCCTCTCCCCGAGCCCGCCCAGAGCCCGCCCCGAGCCCGCCTCAGCCTCTCCCCGAGCCCGCCCAGAGCCCGCCCCGAGCCCGCCTCAGCCTCGCCCCGAGCCCGCCTCAGCCTCGCCCCGAGCCCACCCCGAGCCCGCCCCGAGCCCGCCCCGAGCCCGCCCCGAGCCCGCCTCAGCCTCGCCCCGAGCCCGTCCGGAGCCCGCCCCGAGCCCGCCTCAGCCCCGCCTCGACCCCGCCCGGAGCCCCGCCCGGGGTCCCGCCTGGCTCCATCCCCGGTCCTGTTCCGTCCCCGCCGTGCGGGCCCGGTCCCGCCGGCAGCGGCTCGCTTGGGCGCCCCGCCCTGGCAGAGATGGGGACGCGGTTTCCCGGCCCCGCGGTGCGGGACACGGGCCGGCCCCGGCTGCCGGCCCCGAGCGAGGGATGCTCCCGGCAGGGAAGGACAGGGAATGCGCTCCCGGTGGGGAAGGACAGGGAATGCGCTCCCGGCTCCGCTGCGGTGCTGTCCCCTGTCCCCGCCGGGGCTGCGGTGATGTCCCCCCGGGGACAAATCACCCGGCGCTGGCGGCTTTAGCGTGACCAAGTGAGAGAAGCTCTTGGAGGGAGCGATGAGCTCCACGAGGAGGGGCAGGAGACACACGGGGAGATGATTTCTCAGCGGTGTTGGGGAGGCAGGGACAATGTTCCACTCATTTGGCTCCGGAACAAACCCCGTGGCTCAGTGGCCACCCGGGACAAGGCACCGTTGTCCCACCAGGTGATGCTGATCCTGCAGCTCAGAGCCAGCTCGGGAGGACTTGCTTGTGTAACTGTAAAATAAAAGCACCTGAATAAAATACAAAGCATTTTCACTATTTAGGACCCGACAGCCTTTTTTCTACCAGCTTGAACCTTGCTCATCAAACCCGCAGTCACACCTTCACCCACAACACACCTGTTTTGAGGTTACCCTGTGAGGTGCCACTGTCACGCAAAGAGGATCAAGACAATTTGGCTCCTGGGATGCAGACTCTCATCAGAGAATTCTGATTGCCAACAGAGATCAGTGAATTCCCTGATGAAAAGTTGAATAATACATCCTTCTTAGGAGGTGTTTTATCTCTCATTCCTGATTTTTATGGTGAGCCAAAGGGCAGGCAATAGTGGTTACAAGGCCGGACAGGAATTATTGCACAAAACATGAGGATACTAAGCTTGTGCTCTTGCAGTTATTGCCTACAGAGTTTTACTTCATACATCAGCTCAGGACTGTTAATTTGTTTTGATGTTGATTCACATAAAAAGTGTTGAAGCCAAACCACAGAGGGCCCTGATGTATTCCTGGCACCAAGGTACAGAGATGCTCTGGTAACTTCAGGTTAATTCATAGAGCCCTGCCATTAAAATACCCAAATTAAAACATTCCAGGTAACAAAATGAAAATGACCCAGCATCAAAGATGTCACTCTGATTCAAAATTCCTTCTAAATTTGTCAAATCAGGTCTCATTTGAATGAAAGTGGGGTTTATCTCTGCTAGCAGTTTCTGTATTTTCTCCCTGTGCAGACACATTTACTATGAGACGTTCATTGCAGGGAGAAGCAGACAAAACACAAGGAGCTACAGGTCATTCACATTTCATTATCAGTGTGCAGCCTTGGGAGGGAGCCCACAGCCAATTAACTCAGTCACACTTCTATTTCTTCAACCAAGTATGTGCTCCCTTTCCTGATGATAAACCCAGATGGTGCTGCAGCCAGAACTTGCTGTCTGAAGGACAGGCTTTGGATGAGTCACGCCACATTTCTTTTATCTGTCAATTTCTTTTATCAATAATGGTACGGACACTCTCACAAATGTCTGCAAGCTCCGTTTTTATGATGAGCCAGCAGATGAGCAGGCAACACCCAAATGAGAGGCTCTGAACTGCAGCCCTCGAGGTCACAGTGGATCCCAGGGAGTCAGAAATGTCACACTGCTGTCAGGAGCCAAGGGGAGAGGGACAAGGCTGAAATAACTCTGTCTAGAGATGGCAAAATGGGAAAAACAGATCTGCATTGTCCTGCAGGACCACTGGAATATAGGAGGAGCAAAACGTATTGCAAAATAATATTGTACCTGTGAGTGAGGACAACGCTGAGGATTGTAACGTGTCCCTCACTGGGAGTTTTCAGAGCAGGTGAAACAAACATCTTCCAGGAACAGTACAAATAAAGCTAATCCTGCCTTGAGACACACTGAAAGCACTGGACATCCCTTTCCTGGGAGTTTTCAGGATGTATTTTTCCTTCCCGGAGCGTTCCTGCTGTGTCTGCAGTGCGGCAGAGAATGCGAGCTCCCTGCTGCCCTACAGAGGCTGAGCGCCTGCAGCTGCTGCCGAGTCATCCCTCAGCTTTCCATCTCTGTGCTCCAGGCTCAGGAATGGCAGGATGGGAACAGAGCATTCCTTGTTTTCTCTGGCTGATTCACTGCTCTAGCGCAGAGTATTCAATTGCTTACTATTTATTGATACTCAGCTGATTTATTGCCTTTTTAAATTAAGGTCCAGGCCAATGTCAGCTTTCTGACAAGGCTGATATGACTCTTCCCTAAATCACCGTGGCTGTAACCCACCAGGTCTGGAAATGTGTTGCCCTAAACCCTGACACTGTTGCCTTTGCTGCCTGGTGTTCAGCTGTGCTGCCTGACTCTCAATGTCCCATTGTTTGCTCTGCCAACCCCAGAAATTCCAAGCTCTATGGATAGAAATATGGACACGTTATTGCATCCACATCAGATCCAGTGCATCCATAGGAACCCCTCTGAACTCCCAATATCTTTCCAGGGGGAAGATGCTCCTGCTCTGTGTCATCACAGGATTTCTCAGGCCCTGGTGGAGTAGAGCTGAAAACCAGTTCCAGTGGCAAGACATGATCTCCCTGGCAGGCTCATTAAACTCCTCCTGTGACCACACACGTGGTGATTTCCTTTAAAATCTGCATAACATTTACAGTCCAGTGCTCTCGGCCCGCCTGTGGTTTGTGTCCTTCCACAAGCACTGTTACATTGCGAAGCCCATCTGGAATCATTTGGAAGAAATATTCCATTTATAAAATAGGAGCTGGTTTAATATTATATGAACTAATATTTAATGGCTGATATTAACTAGTTACTGTGCTATGAAGTTTCTACCCCAGTAAAATTGAGTTGCCATGTGGAGGAAAATACAGGGGAGTTTTGTTATCCAAGGTGGTTTTCTGAGTGTTTTGGGATTTCAGAGGCAGTTGGGAGTTAATTCTCAGTCCTGCCTCAGCCAAAACATACAGGCCAGGTACTCCTTAAATACATATTTTACTTGCTTAGGCTTATTAAAAGAAACAGAAATGTCAGCCTGTAAAACTGTTTGCCCATGTAGAAAGCTACTCATAAAATCATAAAAGAATGATCTGTTCTTACAGTGTCTTTAGGTAATTTTGGAATCCGTGCCAAAAAAAGAAAAGGATTTTGTTTAGAATCCCGTGAAATTCAAGTCATGATTTGTCATTGTAATAATTTCTGTCTGGCTTTGACAGAATGTTTCTGTAAAATTTTGCCATCCCATATTAGTTGAAATCCACAAAACCCCCATATGACCCTCTCCTTTCTGAATAAAGCCCTTTTCTTTCTCACAAGGTGATGTGGACAGTAGTGGGAGGATGGGCTGTAGTTATTTACATTAGCCAGTTCCAGTTTCCCCAGACTGACAGAAATTCCCATGGAAATTCTGGTTACATTAACTTTGACAGAGATACGGGACTGTTTTTGGAAACTAAAAAAAAAAAACAACTAGGGAATACTTTTCATTTTTATTAACATGCAGCATCTTAATTTTGTTTATTAAGGAAATAAATCAAGGTTAGTTTCTGCTCAGTTTCAGATGGTTTTCACAGGAGACAAAAAAAGAGAAGTCAAATACTGGCCAAGCATCCAGTGAGGAATCCCATAATAGCAGCAATCCCGAGGTGGATGGCAGTGAAGGGAACAGCATGAGAAAAGAGGACATTAGAGATGAGTGTGTCCTGAGTACATTTACCTCAGACATGGACAGTGATTGCGTGTTCTTGGAGATTAAACACACTTGGATGTGGAATTCTTGTAGGATCCATCCCATCCCATCCTGTCAGGGCTCTCTGAGGGCATCACAGTCACTCCTTATCCTCAGTTTGTATTCCAGATGCATTTGAAAATGATGTGAACATTAATTTTCTCTGATCAAGTCTCTGCAAAGCCACTGCTTTCCTTCTCCCCCTGGAAACAAATGCAAAAGCTCTGAGCTTGCCATTCCAGGGGGAATTAAGGGCACTTAAACCCCCTGATTTTCACCCAGGCCTCCAGCTCCAGTCCCAGATTTATTTACCTTTTGCTGAAGAACCATTTTGTTTCTGCATGGGTCATTAGTTTTTCTGCTCCATCAGTCCCCTGGGTGAGCTGTTCAATGAGGCACAGCTTCTGTTTGGCCAAATCCTGACTCCATCACCTTCACCTGGTGTGGCTCAGCACTGGGCTGGGCACAGAACTCCAGGCTCCAGCGAGATGATCGCTAAAAGTTCCATTTGTGGTGTGTATTCCAATCGGAAAGAGCACGGCAAGAGTGTCTCCACTAGGTGTCCATGTTACAGCAATTTTCACTTAGGGCTCCCCTCACAGCCCCGTGCAAAATGCAGAACAATTGTTCTGCTCCACTGCAAGATGTAAATGTGAGATAGATTTTCATATTAGTCAAGTGTGCACCTGGGCCTGCGTCTAAAAAGGCACAAAACACTCAAAACCCACCTTTAAATTGCACATCTTAGACACTCAAACGGGGCCTGTGAGGGCTGGCAGACTTTTCAGATATTGATTATTGCCTCTCTTGCTTTTCCTAACGTTTTTCAAATTATTACGTGCTTTGTATTAACTTGTAGGAGCAAATAGAAAAAGCTTTCCAGGTTTTCAGTGGGTTTTTTAATTTTCTTTTTTGTTTGGCTTCCAGTTTTCCTCTGCACGGCCCTTTTTTGAGTTCAGATGAACGCAGAGCCCTAAAGCAGTGGCTCAGATTTTTAGAAACACCTGCCTAATTGTTAAACAACTGCTTTGCTCATTGCATTTCTCTCCAAATATTGATGCCCAATATTTACCTACTTTTCCTGGCTATCTAATGGGTGCTGGAAGGCACAGTTTGGTGCACTAAGTGAGCACATGCACCTTTTCATGCTCCCAGTTTTAAACAAACTGTAGGTAGCAGCCTTTGGGCTTCGGTGCTCATTTACTGAAGATGTTTTTCACTGCTTGTTTTTGTGATTTGCACCCCCATTCATTAATAAGAGGTCAGAGAGCTGTGATTTCATTCAGATATGAGGGAATTCCACGGAGCTGAAATGAAGATTACTGAATTCCGTTCTAGGAATAACCCAGCAGGTTTTTCTTTCTTTCACTCTTTTTCTTCTGGTTTCCCAGGCATTTTCAGTTTGCTAAATGTAAGGATAGAATAGATTTTCGGGAATGCTCTGTGCCAGACCATTTTAAGGCAACTTCCAGGACCACATGCAAACGAGGCTCTAGTGAGTTATAATTCCCATAGCTGTGAGTGTAACATCTAAACCCGAGTTTGACTCCAAAACTTTTACCTCATTTACAATGCTAAGGAAGCAGAATAGGTTATTTTATTATCTAACAAATTGAAAATCTGGTGTCACTCCATCTAATTTGGACTGTGCCTGATCCAGGAATGTGCTTTAAGATTTCTGCACAGAAACAATCCTATAGGATTCAGATTTTACCTGAAATGTGTCTCAGAGCTTGTCCCAAATGCTGTCTAGGTTCATGTGTCACAGCTGCCAGAAGGACAAAATAACAAGCAAATCAAGAAAATTCCCTAAATCATCACATTCTAAGAGCTGAAGTGAAACAAATATACCAACTTGTTGCCAAAGGTATATATGTTTTTAAATACAAAAAAAATCCCCAACCAACCAGACCCAGAACATCCTCTTGTGGAATATATCCCAGTCTCGAATATTTACTTTCCGTTTGTTTAATAACAGGAAAAGGCTCGTCGCTCTTTTGTTGAGTTTCACATGTCAGCATCTTAATATTCCTATGGCATTCTTGAAACTTTTACCAGGAAGAAAACAGTGCCATGGCCTATAGTAGGAAATGTTCTGTTTATTTGAAATGCCTTTATGAGCATACAGAGGCAAACAATTACTGTCATAAAGTGAGGGAGCAGCTCCTGGTGGTTTGGTGTCTCATCTGGGCTTCTTTGTGCAGTTCCTTGGCTCATTTGTCCCTGCCCTTCCTGTGTTCTGCTCCTCACCTCTCTCTGCACCTTCTGAAGCCCAGTGCAGGTTAAATCCCTTTTTCCATCTCCCCATTACCTGCTGGGCTCTGCTGCTTTTGGTGTCTCAGCCACGGGAATGTTGGGTTGAAGGTTTGTCATGCATCTGCTGCTGGATCCACACTTGATGATCCTTGTGGGCCCTTTCCAGCTCAGAATATTCTGGGATTCTGACAAGGATTGTCACAAGCCTGGAACTGAAGGGCTGATTTTTAATTACATGATCCTGGGAATGGACTCTGATAAAAAAGAATGACAAAGAGCTTTCAAAGATTGTTAAGCTTCTTACAGAAAGTTCTGAACTTATTTTGGCCTTGCCTGTTTTGTTCTGGCAAATGCAGTAACTATGGCAAGTTTGGGCCTATTCATGTTAAAAAAAGGTAATTTTATTTATGTAGGATAGACCTATAAACTGTATAAACCAGGCTGGCTCTCTTCACGTAGCTCTGGTGTGCTGTGGGTTTGTTTGAACAATGACTGAGCCACAAACAGCCACTGACTGGATTCCCCAGAGGCAGAACTGTGGGCACAGGAGTGTCTCAAACCCAGGCTACAGATAAAAAAATAAAAGTAAATAACTCATAAAAGGAAGTGCAAACAGCAAGAAAATCTTGTTCCCATCTGTACAGCTCTGTAAAAGACAGGCAGGCCTTTGTGTGGGTTTTGAGGGCATCTCACATCCCTGGAGTAGCTGGGGAGGATGTGTGATCTCCACCTGATGGTTCTGCATCTTCCCTGAGCCACACAGCAAATCTCTTGCACAGACACCAAAATTTCAGAGGTGAACATCAGGCTCACAGAGCCAGGGCTTTGTTTTCACATCTGCCTCCTGATTATTGCCAGGAAAGTGAGATTCAGCACAAACCTGGGATCATTCCCTCTCCTTAAAAAATGACTGGTCCAACTGCCATGGAGTGAAAGAGCACTTTCACTCTGATCTGAGGAAGTTTACCCCGTTTACCTGGGTAGTTTATCTAGGAAACACCTTTCAGAACTCAGACAAGGGTGACCACCCATGGCTGGAATGGGCAGGTCAGGCATGGCCATTTAAAGTCCTGCTCATATGGACGTGCTACACCAGCTAAAGTAGTCTTTGTAGGAAGAAATCAAGTCTATAAAATGGAATTTAAGCATTATTTAGCAGTGAAGGATGTGTAAGCAAGACATGATTTGGAAGTCAGAGGGCAGAAAAGAAGGGGATGATCCAGAATTTATTATGTTAAGAATTAAAAACTTAAACCTTGACATGGTCGTGGTCACTGAGGGAAGTGGCTGTGTTTCTGTGAACATATTAATAAGACTGTATTAACAACATGAGCACATTAGAGAGGTTTGCACAGGACAGAACTGGCTGCTCAGGACTTTTCTGAGCAGTGCAACCAGTCAGCAGTGCTCCAAACCTCCCTCAGAGGATGCACTGTAGGGTGAAAATCCCTCTGCTCTCCTGGAGAATGGCATTTTCTGTGGCATCTCACTTGGAAATATGAATGCAGAAGCTGCCACACTACAGAGGCTTGGCTTTCATTAAAATGCAGCTTTTTACACCTTGGCTACGTAACTGTTGGAAGTATGAAGTAAGAAGAGAAGCACTTTATTTTTCCCGTGATGTGCTGTGCTGTCATGGCACACCTGGAGCTCACCTCTAACTCAAGGTGTGTTTAACTCCAGTTGAGGCGCTGGGTCTTCACTGAGCTTTCCCCTCAGGATTGCTCCTGCCCAGGAGTTGCCCCAGATAAACCCCACAGATGTTTTAGCAGCCTTTCCTGGATGTTCCTGCGTTTTCAGACATGATAAAATTCCCAACAAGCTCCAATTCTTTTGCTTCTTATCTAAACCCAGAGCAGGGGAGTGTGGCCAGGCAATTTGGGTGGCTGTGTTTGGAGATGCACAGTCCCTGTGAACCCCACTGAGCAATTTAGGACAGGATTGGGTTTTGTCTCACCAGGGAAGGGGTTCATTAACAGTCAAGTGACAACTGGATATTGGCATTCAGATGTGTGGGGCAAAATGTATAATTAGATTAGCAAAACTCCACATAAACACCCCATTCCTCATATCCTTTCCCCCACAGCAGCAGGTAGGAATGACACACATCATTTACTGATCTAAAATGCTTTGGCTTTCTACATTTATCATATTTCCTGTAAGGGATTTCCAGCCTGTTGTGCCCTGGAACATTAGAGGAAAATGAAAGAAATTTGAATTAACACCTCCAACCTGCCACTGATGGAAAATTCCATCTATAGATGGATGTGTTCAATCCAGCCACAGAGTCCCACAGGAGAATCACGATTCCCTGAAGTGCCTGTAGGCCTCTGGGTTATGGATTTGGGTCTTGGATTAGGAACAACACCTGTAACCAGAGAGCACCCTGGTGAATACCCCTCTGAGGAGGCTCACAGGGATGCTTTTGAAAGGGTTTAAGGTCTGGAACAGCTTACACGTGCTCAGTTTGTTTTAGATGTAATTGTGTGAGTTTATTTGGGTCTTTAATATTCTTTTTCCCCTGAAAACTGCTTTTTTATCTTTCTTTTCACCTCGATTTGTGTGTGTTTTCCAACTGGTTTTCCTTACCAACATAAACATTTTATAGATATCTGCCTTTGCTAGAAATGTTTTTCTAGAACTTTTGAATTGTGGTATAAATAGCAATATATTTCTGTCTCAATAACATGATTATCCTCATTCTTAATGTTCTCCATTCACTTGGCTTACAACACTGGTGTCTTGCCTTACCCCTTTCTGGGGCAGGGGCTGTTTTCAAACGCAGCAAAGTAAAATCTTGCTCCTGCTCGAGTCCTCAGCACTGCTGCAATGCAAATATTGTGGCAGTGTGTGTGATTTTTTAAAATTACTCAGTGGAAAGTCTCACAGGTCCCGAATTAGCAGGAGTTTTGTAAAGTTCCTATTACTAATCTATGGAATTTATACCAAAGGTGTTGAAATCACTTATGCTTCTGCTGACTCACTTCCCCCAGGGAGGGCTGCTGACCTCAGAAATGCCCTCACACAAGTCCAGGGCACAGAGTTGCCATCTGTGCCATGCAGAACATCCTGAACTCTCAACTCTGCTTCATTCTAAATTTCTTTCTTACTGTGTCCTGCTGCCCTGCAAGCCCCAGTCTGTTTGAAATGCCACTTTCTTTTACAATCTGCTCTGACTCAGATGCTGAGTTGGAGAGGTATTTACAAAATATCTGTATCGCCGTGGATTTATCTTGCCAAGGAAAGTTAAATGGTTACGGATTAAAAAGATTTTATAAGCACGATATGCCACAGTAAGCATTAGTAAAAGTTGCTCTAAAACTATTTCTGTCTTTTGTTGGGGAAAAAAAAAAATTATTGAGGCTTGAAGGGGAAGACTGCTTGGTAAAAGGAAGGAGAATTAACCATAGTGAGGTTTTAAAGGAACTCTGGTTTGCTGATTAAGTGCTTTTTCCAGAAATGCGACTAATGTTTCCTTCTTTTTTGATTCTTAAACCAGGCCCAAGTGCCAGCAAATTACTTTCTTTACTGTGTCTGGAGGTTTATTTTTAGTCCCAAGAAGGGTATAGACAGCAGGCTGGAAATCAAGACATTTGCAGGCCAAATAAACTTCCCCACACTTGAACTCTGGGTGTCAGCTCATTCATCTCCCCGTGGCTCAGCTCAGTTTTCTGTCAGAAGCAGCTTTGCAGTCCCATCTGCCAAGGCTCTGAAGCTCCTGACACCCGGGTCTGTTCTTATCTCTCGGAAAGCATCTCCCAGTTTTACAGCTTCAGGGTTTCACCAGGGCTGAATTTCGTAGCACGAGACTCACAGTGAGCAGGAGTTTCATTTTCTTGCCTGTAAACGTCTGACAGCAGAACTGTCTGGCACGTGGGGTTATTTATTCCCTGTGGAAGTCTGGGGGGTGGTGGGCACAGCCCCCATCCTGCCCTTTCAGAACCGAAATATCAGTGGATGTGTGACACAGGAAATGGCTCGCAAGTCTCTCACCAAAAGTTTAACACCACCAGATGACAACCTGGGAACCAGGTGGCAAAAGACAGATTTTTTTAGGTGCCTGCTGAGCAGTTGGTGCAGTTTTTCTGAGCAGGCTGCTGCCTTATTTTAAATGGAGAGATCCAAGAGATCCAGCTTTTAAATGAATTTAAATTAATTTAATGATTTTCCTTTCCTAGGGAGGGGGATTTGTGCCCACCAGTGCTGTTTGCCAAACTCCAGCTTGTGCTGAGCCACTGCTTTTCCCTCCTGTTCCCACCTTGTTGAATCAACACTCTGATGGTGACAGCAGTGCTGGGGTGGTCAGCCTGGAGTATTTGTCACACCATTAGGGGACAGAACATCCTCTCCCGTGTCAGCTGGCTCTCAGCAGTGCTGGAACACGGAGTGGGTTCATGCTCAGCCTCCCTGAGATCCACTCATGAGCTGTTTGGTTTAGATGAAGTGCAGCTCTCCTCCGAAAACGAGACAGCTCCCAGAGCTGCTGCTTCAGGAGAGTGCTGTCCTCAGCTCATCTCAGCTGAGCAGCTAAAAAAAGGGATTTCTTTTCCATTTTTGCTCATGCTGTAGAGGTAACACAATGCCAAGAGAGTGAACTGCTGGTTACAGCTCATCTCCTGGAACTATGAACAGAGCTGTTTTCTGAGCTTCTGCCAATCACACCTGCACAAAGTCATTGTGGCAGGTGGGTCACTGAGGGTTTGCTGACATGGGGCGCAGCACGGATGGATTTGAGGGCCTAATCTGACCTCTAGAACCTTTTCGTTTTGGGCACATGCAAAGAACATGGAAGACTCTGATCTCGTGCTCCAGAACCCATGCTAAACTTGCCAGGATTTGGCAACCAAAAGGTTTCTGCAGTGTCTGCAGTCAGTGTAACTTGTCATACACATAAATGTGTGATTATTGTCCTCCAACACCCATCAGAGTGATGTGTAAGTCCTTGTCAGTCACTACAGAAACCATACCAAGTAAATACCCTTGGAGTCAGGCAGAAATCTTGGGCTGTGACAGTGCTGGATCCCATCTCCGTCACCAGCAGGGCTGCCCAGTGCCAGCCTGATGGCAGAAACGTGAATTTAGGGAAAGTCTTGCAAACTCTGACCACAGCTCATTGCAAGACTGGAGCACGATTGCATCAATTCCTGCAATGGGTGTCCGAGCCCCCAGAGAACACTGTCTGATTAAAAAATGACTCGTGGTTGCATTCCAATACTTGGAATAAATAAATCAGTGACAGACTCTTGTGCAAGGTCTATACACTTTCCTCACAGACTTTCACAAAAATGCCACATTTCTGACACCTTTCCAGCAGGCTGTTTAGAGGCACCAGGGTCTAGGCAGATAAAAAATTTGAATTCTGGGTTGTGTTGCCCATTCTGACAGGCACTGGACACGGAACACCTCAGTTACTCACTCCTCTATTTGCAAAAAGGAATGAAGTCTCTCACATACCACTAATTTTGATATTAACAGAGAATAATACTGTTATTTAAGATCTATTGTTTCTTATAATTCTTTTTAAGAATCCTTTAAAAGCAGCTCATTGACAAAAATTAGTTTCAAAATGATTACGTATTCACAGCCATAGCAGCATCTATCTAAATGCAAATGTACTGCTTCATCCTAGTAAGTATCTATAATGCACGTTTAAAATCTCCATAAACCTCCCTGCTCCATGAGGAATATTCTGCTCTCATAGGTAAGCAGCAGGAATTTGAAAAGGCTCTCTAATGCACTGTGAATCAAAGTCTTCCCGTGGAAATCCACATTTCTATGGATGGCAAGTTGAAGTATCCAAATGTGCAAAAAAAAGGAAAGGGTTAGGAATTGTTGAACTGTACCAGACCCAGGTGGGTCTAATCTGCAGTGTGAGCTTTCCTCCTGCCTCAAAGGAAGATGTGAAAAGTGAATATCCACTGTTGTATTTCTGCAGAGTCTTCTGTCTTTGCTGGAATGGGAACCATGGCTGTGGGAAAAAAAGGTGTGAAATTTGAGAAATCGACCTCAAGTGCCTGGGTTTGAGCTCATTCTCACCAAGTAATAGCCAGGTTACACCACATTTCAGAGGCAAGAATCCCTCCCCTTGATGCCAGCTCTGGATGCAGCAGGACAGCAGCTCTCCTTCCAGCTGTGTCCCACAAACCGAGATGGATTTTGGAATTGTGGTCTGACCCCCCTGCAGTGCCAGCCCTGCTGCTCCTTCACACTTGTGATCTGTTCAGAGGGGTGCAGAATGACCACACACAGCACTGAAAGGCAGGCAGGCGCTCAGGTTAGGTTCTGCCTCTCATTTTTTAGATAAGAGGTTTAGAATTAGGAAAGATCTGGAGCTCCTCACTGTAATTTTGACTGCTGTAGCTTAATCTCCCCACTGGTTCTCCCACATATCAGAACCTCAAGGCAAACTCCACTGTTTAGTCTCTGCCACGTTGCTGCAATGTTAAATAATGCCAGTGCACAGAAATAACTTAAATATATGGACTTCACTACTTAAAACACAATAACAACATCTATTTGCACCCCAGGATGTCCAAATCCAGGCTGCTGTATTTGAGCAGCAGGGTTCAGGGGTGGGCTGTGCTTTACATTCTCTGAGGCAGCATTTAATCACAATTAGATGCTAATTACCAGGGAAGAAAGCAGGCAGTGGACACCAGCTTATCCCATAAGAAAAACAGGAGCCTGCTGGATCTTATCCTCGCACAGCCAAAACAAAAAGGAGGTGCCAGAGCAGCAGCTCCCCTCAGAGATACTCGGTGCTGATCTGAGCAGTGCCACAGGACAGATGGGCACAGTGCCAGCCTGGCTCTGCTGTGCAGTGTCCTGGTGGCACTCTCAGGAGGTGGAACTCTGTTTGGTAGTGATTTCCTACCTGTTTGCAGAATTTCCAGAGGCAGTCAGCTCATGCTGGCAGTAAATCCAGTCCTCAGGGAAGGAGGGAAGTGTCGCTGCATCAGCTGCTCTGGAAAATCGAAGCAGACACAGCCAGTGAATGTTTTAAAACACAGGAACAGTGTCAATATCATTAATTCTAGGAGAGGTTTTTTCCGACAAATGCCCAGAACCTTCATTTTATGGAACTAGTGCTGCAATGTTTACAACCATAAAAGTGGTGAAAGGGATAAAAAGGATTTTTAGCCCATACAGAACAGTTTTCTACAGCAAAATTGCTGGCTCTCTTTAGGTCTGTGCTGATCATTAGTAGCAATATGTCCTCAAAATACATTTTCTGATGATCCTGAAGTGAATTCCTCCCTTCTGCTAAAACTGAGAAAATCACAGAGGACTTTGAAAGCAAACCCAATCTGAATCATCTCCTGCTCTGCCTTTATGAAATGTTTTAAGGCTTCTTTCAAGGCTCAAAAATCTGCCACTGTGTATTTCTTCGATCCGAACTGCCGAGCATAAACAGAATGATAAATCCTAGAAGAGCTCCTTGCCATAAAGGAACAATTCAGTGTTCCTCAAGCTTTCTAGAATTTGTCCCCTTCTTCCCTGCAGCAGTGCCAGCCACAATTCCAGCCTTTGGTCCCTTTACCCTTCCTGGCTCAGAAACACTGGCTTGCTCTTCACATGGATGCCAGGAAGAAGGGAATACTCTGAGCGAAGAGAAATGACTGGAGAAAAAAAGGGGAGAGAAATGTCAGGAATTCCATGAAATTTACTGCAGGAGTGCAGGACAAACCCCCTACTCCTCTTTAGGACCTTCTCTAGTTGTGAGAAACTCTTTTGAGAGAAAGAGGCACCTCAGGAAGATTAAGTGACTTTAAGGTTCAGCCTAAAAACCAGGGTACATTTGCTTTTAAGATCCCAAGAAGCAGAACTTCACAGAAAAAATATTCTCAGATTTATGGTCTTTCAGTACTCCTTGAATTTTTAACCAAGTTTTTTTGTCTTAATTATGTTCCATTATTTCCAGTTGCATTTGCAAACCCAGCCCCTCGTGTCCTTCCCCATGGGAATGTTCCCTGACCTCTCAACATGGAACATTTGGTCATTGGGCTTCATTCCCAGGCTGGGAGAGCTGGGGGTGTTCACCTGGAGAGGAGAAGGCTCCAGGGAGAGCTCAGATCCCATTCCAATGCCGAAAGGGGCTCCAGGAGAGCTGGAGAGGGACTGGGGACAAGGGCTGGGGGGACAGGACACAGGGAATGCCTTCCCAGTGCCAGAGGGCAGGGATGGATGGGAGATTGGGCAGGAATTGTTCCCTGGGAGGGTGGGCAGGCCCTGGCACAGGGTGCCCAGAGCAGCTGGGGCTGCCCCTGCATCCCTGGCAGTGCCCAAGGCTGGGCTGGACTGGGCTTGGAGCAGCCTGGGACAGTGGGAGGTGTCCTTGCCCATGGCAGGGGTGGCACTGGATGGGCTTTGAGGTCCCTCCCAGCCCAAACCAGTCTGGGATTCTGTGATTCCCATCACTCTGAAGACATGGGAAGGCCACCAAGGGCAGTGTACCACAAGCAGCTCTTCCCAGTTTGGAGCTGCACCAAATCCCTGCTGTTAATGAAATTCATGAGATTTTGTCTGGTCCTGAGGTGAAACTTTCCCTGTCTTTTTCAAATAGCCCTATTGCAAGGCCTCATGTTGCATCAACATGAGGTTTCAAAATAGAGTAAAAACCAACTTGGCCTTAGATTCTTTATTTATTTGGTACTAATGTCTGAGAGAGCAGCAGCATTCCTGACAGCAAGAGGATTCCAAGCATCTGTCCTTAGCTTTCCAGTGACCCCGGGGAAGCAACCCATAATCCACATATTTCAATTGCCACAGGACTTTGTGGGCTGTGGAGGGGTGGGAATGTGGGCAAGACTATTTCTGGGTCTATAATTAATCCTATTTGTTGTACAAGTGTGATTTATGGGCCAGCCTTGGCACCGCGGGAATAAAGGAGTTGTTCCACGGAGATGTGGAGGGCTGAGATTTAAAGGAAGGAGAATTTCTCTGTTTAATAAGAGCAGTTTCTCTGTTTAATAAAGCAGGAGGATTGGAAAGGCTCTCATGAAGTACAGGAGCATCCTGCCAAGAATTATCCCTTCGTTTTCTGCAGCCTGAGGATTATTCCAAGAGCGTCCCCAGAGTTTTTTTGGCTACAGAGTTCAGGATTCACCAAGAATTTGAATTCAGGACTGAAGCAGAAGTCAAAGCTTGCTAAACAGAGGCTTGCAGGTTTTCTGACAATGGATGCCCTGCTCACCTCTGCTCCTGCCCACAAGGAAGTGTTTGCCCCCTTTGCCCAAAGCAGCACCAAAAGGAAGGAACAAACCATTCTCCATAACTTTGGCATAAGCAGATAAAGCATAACCTGGTTATTGTTTCATGCACAGCCTCTTTTGGAACTTAATCATCTTTTAAAACCGTATTAGATAATTTAACATTTTTCCTGCGTGAACCCTTCAGCTCCTTCCATGACGATTCTGCATTGACAAGGACTCCTTATTCCATTCCAGAATAAATTAGGGCACTAAAATTAGCCCACCAGGAGCATCCTTTAGCCGTAAATGTTTCTGCACATGCTGACCCACCCCTGTCCTGTGACCAGCACCAGTGGTCATCTGACAGTCCTGTCCCTGCTGCCTCCATCACTTCCTTTTTCCACACTGAGCTGCCCCCGTGCTGAGTCACCCCTGTGGTGACAAGACACTGTATGCACCAACAGGTTTCACTTACAGAGTGCTTGTGAAAGATCAGTTTTGATGTCCAGGCTCAGTGCTTGGCGTGGGGCAGTTGCAAAAGGCGATTCCCTCCTCTGCTGAGTCAGGGCACAGCAATTTCTGTGCCTGTGCTGCCTGGAAGAGGAAGGCAACCTGAATTCTCTGTATTTAAACTGCTGGGGAAAATGTGAAGAGGTTTGTCACTCGTGCCCTCAGCCATCCCCACTGATTGCCTCGGAGCTCAGGCTCTATTCCAGTCACTAATTTGGATGCAAAGCTGTCCTTAACGCAGTTGCATACAAATAGCAATCATTTGCTAAGACAAGAAATTATTCCATTCCTCCTCCTGTGAAAGCTTAAAAATTGCTCTAGAAATTAACTGGCCAATCTATAATTATCTCTAATCAGCAGCAGCTCAGCTCTGGTGTTATCTGCAGCTTCTGGTACACAAAGCTTCAGGGCCCAGGTTCAGTGCAAATGGCTGTAGCTGCCATGCTGAGCTGAGAAATGCAACAGGGCTGTGCTTATCACAAAAAGATTCAGAAACTGCGTTGAGTTAAACTATAATAATTCCAGAATTTAGAAAAATAGGCTGATGCTGGCCCTGCTTCAGGAGGCAGCTGCTATTTCTGCTTCACACAAATGTGACGAAAAAAATGGAAAAATTGTATGAAAAAAATTCATACAAACGTTCCTTAAAAAAAATCCATCATATTGGACACAAACCAAGAGATTTTCCATACCAGCAAAACTATTGATTAGTGCCCAGGGGATGAAATATGGGCTGTGCACAGCACAGCCAAATTTACAGAAAACACCCTGGTTCTTACAGCAAAGGACCAGAAAATCAGTGAGCACCGTTATCAGTAGGCTCAGCAGGGTCAGGAGGGAATGGTTACAAATGCTGGATTAACCTGGGCCCCAAAAGTGGCTTTCCAGGCTGGTATCTGCAGAGAGGGACTTCTCAACCAGCCTTGCTGCTGAATCCCATTGTTCTGTAGGTAAAAAAACTTCATTCTCCAGAGATTTGATCTCATCTGTATAAAAAGAGGAGGAAATGAATGGATTAGACATAGCCTGAGCAGGATTCCATAAATCCAGCCATTCTTCTCAAAGCCTTGGAGGAACATGGCAGAAGCAGCTGAAATTGGCTGTTGATCCCACTGATTGCATTTCTTAGAGCTACTCCTTGGGAAAGTACAATAAAAACTCTTCCTATCAAGTATCCCCAGCTCCTGGGAGGTTGTGAGGTAGAGGGAGGGTGTTAAACCTGGAGCGTTGGATATCCAGAATGCCTCTGTCAAAGGTGTGGCTGCCAGTCACAAAACCCCCCGAGAGAGCTCTGTGTACCTGCTGGGGTGGCACACGTGGAACCACACCCAGGACCAGGCTGAAAATATTCCCCATCACTCCCCTGTCGCTTTGGAAAACCTGCTGGTCACACCACGGCCCCAGAGACAAATCCTTTACCATGAGGGACCCTGTACTCTCCTACATCAGAGCACTGATTGCAGGACAGTGCCTCAGAGGCAAGTGGACGGCACAAGAAGTTAAAAATGAGTCATTTTGTTGAATTAGGAAAAACAGCAAATATTTCATGGAGTGAATGCTCCTGTTCCCATCTTCACAAGCAAAGCAGTGGCATCCAGCCATAAATTCAGTGGTACTCACTCTTCAGTGTCTGGAAAGGCTTTTCCTGTCCAGAAGCAGCCATAAAACAAAGTGACACCGAGTGATCAGCCACCAGAAATTCACAGGCTTCCTTCAAGACAGGGAAGCAGGAGGAGAAATCCAGCGATCAGAGCAGCTTAGCCCACTTAAGATGTTTAGATGTCACCCAGCTGCCTGCTGGAACAACTGAGTGAAAATGCACAGTCAGAAGTCCAGGGAGGGAGCTGCGGAGAGCTGGTGGAAACACAAGTCCCAGCACTTCTCTGCTCAGCATTTCTCGAGCTGTTTACCCAAATACTGCTGAGGTTTCAGCAGGATGGCAGTAATTCTTCACGGGGTGACTCTGTTTACAGAGCTGTCCTGCAGCACCTCGGGAGCAGCGATTTCCCTCCCGTTCTCCCTGACAGCTGGCACGTTGCCCCTGCTGTGGGCGAGCCCAGGCTCTCTCTGCTGTCCCCTCCTCTGGTGCCGGCACAGCTTTTCCTCCACTGCCAGCAGCCAGGCAAGGCCACTGCCCCATCAATCTTCCCTGGCTAAAGTGTGGGGGTAGGATGTGCACAAATCACCTCTCTGTACACACAGAGGGAATTCTCTGGAGCTGCTGCCCTGCGGAGTTTGTCCCCCTCTGACTTACAGGATGTGCAGAGCAGCCTCTCTCAGAACATGACTCACAGCCACTTCTGCCATCATCCGAGGATGTTCAGGCAGAACAAATAGCATGTGACCTGGGGCCAATCACAGCTGGGAATTTGGATTAAAAATAAAAGAGGAATGAGAACATTTGTCACAGAATACTCTGTCCTTCAAGGAGAAGGAAATTTTTCTAACGGGGAATAAAAACAGCATTTATTTTTATTAGAAGTGCTTCTGTTTCACTCAATTTTTTCTGACCCTAAGAGCAATTCTCCCTCATGGGTTTGGCTTAGTGAAACAACACAATGTATGTTCTTTCTCAGGCTGCAAAGAGGGAATGTCGTGCCTGGGAGAAGCTGCCTGCGCCTCGCACTTCTGAGCAGAGTGAAAAAGCAATTGGATTGAGATTCTTTATACACGTGGGACTGAGACCCTGCTGCCAAACAGGGCCAGGACAAGGAGGAAAGTTTACACTTTTTTTTGTCTGGGCTAAAGCTTGGGGAGTGTCCAAGCTGGGTTTGGTAAGGGGATTATTTCCTTGGGGTTAATTGTCAGCCCGTCAGGCAGGGATGGAACGCTCCCGTGTGGATACAAGGTCCAGGCAGGGCTTTGCTCTGAGTGCTCACCTTGTTTTCCACGGAGCTGCTGATGAATCAGGGTGTGTTTGCCACGCAGGTGACAGGACTGTGACAACCTGTTGGAAACCACCACCAGACAGAAGCTTTTTTTTGAGTTTGGGGGTTTTGTTTGAGTTTTTTATTCGCTTTTGTTTTTTGATAACGCCCATTTCTGCATTGCTTCTCTCAGAGCAGGCACAGGACCATGACCTCAGCAAACAGAGCTGCTCAGTGCCATGAACACCCTGGGAAGAGCCACTCACTCCACACTGCCTGCTTGAGCAGAGCTCCTGCTGCTCAGTTAATCAGTACCCGCTCCAGGGGCTGGGGTTTGCCCCTGCTGTGGTTACACATTTACCCACCCTGGATTTCCCAGCTGCAGCAAGAACCAGCCACCAGCACAGCCCGTAAATCACAAAGTTCCCTGGCTGATAATTTCGTCATTCCTTTATCATCCGGCAGGGAGGCACTGCTATCAATCTGGCAGGGGCTGGGGCAGTGGCACTCAGCTTACAGATTGTCACTCCACTATTTTGTCTATATGCCCAATCCTACACAGGCAAGCCAAGGAATTTTGCAAACTCAGCTCCAGCACTTCAGGCTTTGCTAAGCTCTGTAAACACAAGCTCCCAGAGAAGAAATCCAAGCGCACGCCGTGGCAGGGAAAAATATGTTTTAAATACATTTAGTGAGAATTACTTAAACACTTCATCAATCAAGTGGCAAACAAAAAGCGAGATCTTATTTATAATCCCTCTTTGCTTTGGGTATAGTGAGAGGTTAGTGGATGGCAGGAAATTAAAATCATATTTTATTTTTCCACCTGCTTGTCTCTGTTACACTGTGGCCAACGGTGTGTTGGTCTCAGTGCATTCCAGAACAGAGCCCAGGCAGTGTGGGAGCAATAAAGAAACATCATCATATTTTCTGGGAGCAACTGCAAAACCTGAGGGGGAGGACTGGGGGCTCCCTTCAGCTATAGGTTATTGCACGCATTTTTCAGGCAGCTGATAACAGGGAAAAGAACTATGCTGAAAAATAGATAAACACTGGTTTCCTTGGTTTACTTCAGGAACAGATTTCCAGGAGCACTGAGTCAGAAGAATGATTTCTTTCTTATAGTTCTACTTTCTTTTTTCACTTAAGTGTTGAAATCAATTATATAAATCAAAGGAAATCTGTGGCGATTACGAGGCTGAAACCCTCAGCCCCTGCTAAACTGGGCCAGTGTGTGTCTCATTTTCTGTGACTTGAAAACAGAAGTGATGGGGAAACTTGGTAAAATAAAGGATTTGAAGCAAGGCTGAATTTAACATCGTGGCCACTGTAACTCCAGGTAAAATGAATTATCAAGCTGTTCTCACCTCTGAAGGACTGGAACTCAAAAAGCACTAAAGAACACTTGGGATGTCAGGGACAGATTCAAGGAAAGCAGAGGAGGGGCTGGTGAAGGGCCTGAATACCACACTTAGAACAGAGAAAGAGAAGAAAAGTTCTAGAAGGGGAGCAGAGACGGTTCTAATCCATTCTCCTGTTCCAAGGCAGGAGCTGAGGGTCCCATGCTATTCCTGGTAGACTGGAAGGGAAAAGCAGAAGTTGGGGTGGAGAATCTGAAAGAGTGGCTGCAGTAGAAGAGCATTCTGTGGAGTTTGCTCTTTTCCTGGGCGTTTATTTGAGGGCAAAGGCACAAAGCTTTGTGTGCCACTGCTGGACAGTGGCAGGTGCAGCCCGTCCTGCTGCACTATCTCCTGCTTTTTATGAGCAGATCAGTGGCCTGCACGTTCCCACACAGTTAAACATAAATTCAGCCTATTTGTTGTCTCAAAGGTGGGGTTTTGTTGGCAGCTCCGGGGCTGAAAATGCTGGTACCAGGGAGATGGAAAAAACCCAACACATTTCACCTAAATTAAGGGCACACCTGGATTAAACCCACCTGACTTGCATCTCCTGCTATCATGGGGCAGTGGGGAGGTCATTTATGCAGCCACTGCATAAATTAGCCATTAGCTTAAACTTTTGCTAATGACAACAGTCTGGACATAAATATATAGAATAAGCGTTTCTCTCTTTGAAAGCAATAAACTCCAGCTCATTTCCAGGGGCCAGCAGAGTAGCAGTGGCTGCAGGAGCAGCAGCAGCTGGAGCTGTGATATCTGTTGCCCAATTCCACCTGCTAATGGCTTTCTGTATTTCCTGCTAAAGGAGAAATTCCCCACATTTGAATATTCTACCACACTTTAATGAAAATTCTGCCATGTGGACCCTTCCCCTTCTGCTCTTGGATGTACCCAGTGAAGATTTCCTGCTCAGGCACCCATGGTTTGCAAACACTGCTGTTCCTTCCAGCCCTGATTGCATGTTATCCCCATGGCAGATGCAATTGCCTAAGAGAAACAAACATTAAGAAAGCATTTAATGTATTGTTGCTTGTCCTCTGATAATAAATGCAACAGCTGGAGACAAAGAGGGGAACTGTCACGTGGAACAGCCAGTTCCAAGCACCCAGGATTCTGGGAGAGGGCCCAGTGCAATCAGAAATTGGCCCCAAGGGAAGGCTGGATCAGGCTTTTGGAAAAGCAGATTTGAACCATTTTTACTGAATATGATGATAAATATTACCATCAGATCCCACCTGTATCACAAACTCAATCTGATCCTCTTACCTGATTTCCAGATGGGATGGATTCAAACTGGGAGCTCTAAATTCACACTTACAGACCCTGCAATTACTTTGTTTTCTGGAAAAGGGCTGGAAGCCCTTTTGCCATCTTCTTGTGAGTAAAGAGCAAGTGGAAGGCAGAGATCCCCCCTCCAAGGATCTCCCACTGGGTGGGACTGAGCCGATCTCAGCACTTTCAGCAGGGCTCTGTCCAGGTCAGAGGAAAAGCCAGTGACACAAAATCTTTGCAGCACTCAAGCACCCTGAAGGCTTGGAGACAACCTTGGCAACCCCAGCCCAGTATGGGGAGAAGCAAATGCCACCACATCAAGTGGAGGGGTTGTATAAGAGAGTAAAATCCTCCATTTTTTTCAGGCAGACCCAAAATTTCTTGTGCCTCAGGTTTTCTTTGCCCAATGCAAGGTTATTTTACAAGTCTCGTGGATGTGAAGGGGAGAAGGGAAAGAAAGAGAGAAGAATGAATTGATGACATGAGCTTTGCTAAGTTCCATGGATAGATTGTATTATTTACTTCTAGTAGCAGATTTCTTTAAAGTTCCATACATTAAATGAGAGAAAGGAGCTTCTGGATATGACTGGGAAGAAGAGATGGGGTGGCACATGCTTGTGGAGACTGGGATTTGTCTCATTTTTATTTAGTCATCTAAAATTTCCATCCAGAGCCTGCAGAAGGAGCAGCACCTCCAGAGAACAAGGCAAACCCCAGCCTGGAACATCGATCCCTGCAGGAGATTAATGCCCACCGAGCTCCCCTGTCCTGGAAGGAGCCTAATTGGATGCTTGGCTTTTGGACAGACTTAAATTAAGGATTAGGAAGTCAAGCCGTGACATACATGCACATTTTTGCTTTGTAAATAGTCAAAGAGTTAGAGGAGAGGATCTGGAGGGAACCTAGAAATTCTTTCAGAACCAGATGATGACAGAAATAAATAAATCTGAGACTCTTTGGTGCAACTTAAACATCCTTTTTTTCTACATAAAAGAAGCACTGCTAATTAGCCAGGATACCTTACCAGCATCTTGTGCCATCCTTTTTTCTGCAGTGTTTAGATCATTAGTGTCCATTAACTCTTGAAATATCAGGGAGAATGTTAAGGAAAAAAATATTACTTCTCTAAAAGGAAAAGAATGTTATGAAAACAAACTGCGGCTTTTTAGGACTTTTTGCAATTTCCTGAGGCTTTTTCTTGAGCTGGGGAACGTCAAGTCCTCCCTCTCCAGCAATTCGTGGGAACAGTGGGCTGTGCACGAGAGACTGGGTCAGTCCATGAGAGGGAGAGGCAGATTCACACAATCACTGGGTTTCAAAATGCCTCTGGAAAGAGCTGCTGCCTCCAAAGCACAGCCTGGGTGTGGGGAAGGCCCTGGCAGCCAGGGATTGGAAATGCCACCAGGAAAACCCCAGCCTGCATGTGGTAGGGGCTGGTTTATCACAGGGTGGGAGGGTGGCATCCCTCACTGAGGAACAGGGTCTTGCATGGACAGAAATCCATGTCCTACGTGAGAACTCAGGCACTTTGCTTTGGGTATTTCCCAGTTCTCCTTCTCAGGCATGCCACGACATTCCAGCACAAGACCACGATGGACAGTGGTGCTGAGGGCCAGTTGTCAGCCAAGCAGATGTTCTGGCCACCAAGCAGGGCCTGCCTTTTTTAGCCACAGCAGCACAGCCCTGCTGTGCGTTGGGATCTGCTCTCTCCACACCCCCACGTCACACTGCCTCCAGCCCGTGGCTTGGGATGGCACGGGGGAGTTTTGCCTTGTATGGGGAAAACTTCACATTTCTGGTTGCTGAACCTTGTTGTGTTGGTTCAGGCACTTATCCTGATATCTCAGGATCAGCTTGAATTAAAAACTTGGCTCCAGAATGCTCAAGTCTCTGATGGGATTTAGAATTTCTAGGTGCACTGGGTATTCTGTCATTAAGCAAATGGCACCCAGAAACCCCCTCGTGCACCCCAGCTTGGATGATCTCTCAGTTTGAACAGCAAACTATTAAAAAGAAACCCTTCCAAAATAATCTTTAATCCACTTTTGCACCTGCAATAGTTTCAGCTTTCAACGCTTCCCCAGCTTGTTTACAGGAGTGTTACATGTCACAGCACATGCACTGCTTCCCCCTTACTCACAAGGTCAATTATTCTGTCAAAAAAGGAAATTAAATTAAATTAACATGGCATGATTTCAGTCTTGACAAAAAATACTTGTTATGTTATTATTGGCTGGATATCCTAAGATGGATAGTTAAACCAATTAGTGATTAATTAGCTATTTGAAGCTGGACTAACCTGTAATTCTCTTGGTCCTTTTTTAAGAAAGAAAAGAATAGGAGAAATTTTTCCTTCCTGGGTCCTCTGAGGCCTCACTTTTCCATGATCCATGAATTCTAAAAGATAATCATTTAATGGTTGAGATTGGTTTAGCTATTTCCTTAAATACTCCAGGGTAAATTTCCTTGCAGCTTGCTCACTTGAATGTATCTAACCCAGCTGAACACGTTTAACCTATTCTCTTCCTCCTCTCTGTACTCCAGCTCGTTGCTGATTTTAATTGCTCTAAGCAGCTGGTGGGAGTTAACCTTTTGCTGTGAAGACTTAAGCAAAGAAACTATTGAACAATTAATCTTTATTCTTCTGCTATTTCCTCATCTGCCCTTGGCAGTACTGGGATTTTTATCTTTTTGTTTGTTTTAATGCAGAGAATCTTTTCTCATCTCCTTTAACGCCTCTTGCAAGCTGCAGTTTTCTGCTTTAATATTGGAACACCACTGGATATTTCCCACCCTGGGCCTGCACAAACAGAAGGGAAATGTTTGATTTCAGAGCCAGGGTGGAAAAAGCTGCCCAAAAAAGTCAACTGCAGTGATGTGCCCCAGCCCAGAAACTGCGGGCATTGTGTTGCTTACAGGACATACCACCAGACAGATTAATTTTAATTTACTGGTTATTAAATTATTAATTATTCTGATTATCAGCTACACTGACCTGAGGTGATTTAGGGTACCTGGATTTAGGCACCCTGGATAACACTCAGGACTTGGGAAAATAACACTCAAAACCACCAGGAGGAAAAAAAAAGAGAGAGAAAAAAGAAAAAACCTCAGAGTTGCTCACCTCCAAGGAAACACACAACTGGGGAAATGGAATTTTAAAGGAACAGTCCTAGGTCAGCTTTCTTGTTTGTAAATTAAAATATTTCTAGTGGTGATTTATAATGGATTTTTCCTCAGAAAAAGGAAGATTTTCCAGTGTCCTGGAGAAGATCCTGTAAGAGGGGAACTGAGGACGAGGTTTGGTGTGCAACTGGCTGATCTGAGGCTGATCCCTTGCCTGCAGCCCCACTGCTCCAGCCTCCCCCACCAGTAAAATGAGTGAGCTTGGCACTGATTGTTGCAAAGCACTTGGAGCAATTTGCTGGAAGGCCAAGCCTGGACTCCCTTTCTCCTCTGGATGGGTCATGCCCGGTGCTGTAAACGCAGGGAGCTCGGAATGGCCGGGTAGAACAACGAGTTTCCTTTGGTGAAGGAGCAGTTGGCAGGCTGAGATGGTATCTCTGCAAACCACGTTCAAAAGACACATTAAAATGCCCAGTAAAACATGTTGGGTTCTTAATCCATTGAGCAATTACTCATTTCAAATGGTAGCAGCAGCATTAAAACGCAGCTGGGGCAATTTCTAAGAAAATCAGGAGATACAATTGTATGACAACATCCTTGTGCCCTGCAGTCCTGAGGTGCAAAATGAGCTGCTGAGCTCGAGGAGGTCTTGTGTGTCTGAGCAGAGTGGGACAGGCTTTATTCTGAAAAAAAGGTTCTTTACCCTGCACCTATCCAAGTGAAATTTTGCTCTTCTGGCTGTCAGGCAGAACGTACCCACCGTGTGTGATTTTAGGCTCACCAGGCATGCCAAGAATATATTAGCTGGCTCTTGGCAGCTGGAATTGTATTTGTGTAACAACAAGCTTTAAAACCCTGTTAAGAAACATTGTCTGATCTGTAGCATGGGACTCATTTGTTTTGCTGTTGTCATTGTACTGAAAAAAAAATAAAATGTGCACAAGACGTTTCTCCAAAAATCTGTAGGGCACTTTGGAATGTCTTTAAAAGAAATAAAAACAAATAACAAGCGACAAGCACCGTGACACATTGGGTAACAGCTCCATTTCCTCCTTCCAGAAGGCTTGTTTAGGATGCAAAGGAGAACATTTGTTGTGTCTCCTGGACACGCTGCTGTCCCTCCACTGCCTCGCTGTGTGAATTGCACAAGCATTTCAACACCAAGGCCTAACATCAGGCTCTGAAACCTGATTTGAGTGTGCAGGGTCCAGCTGCTTTTTGCTCAGCACTTCTGGATACCAGACCTTGGGATGCCAAACTAGGAGAGGTCAGAGAATTAAACCTGCAGTGTGAGGGACAAGGATTTCAAGTCCCTGCACTGCCCTCCAGATGAGCAGTGTGACTTCCTGTGTCTGCTCATTTGTGCAAAGGGCAAGAGGTCCATCAGGAAAAATAATGGCAGAGAAAGTGCCTGCAATGACCACGATACCTGCTGGAGTGAGGGACGCTAAATTCCAGTACTGTGCTCCAAAATAAGAGCCTGACTGAGCCTCACAAGGGCTTTTCTTGATGCAGTCATGCAAGTTTTGAATGGTCTCATTTTCGCCCCAGCGCAGACTAAAGCCTCACTTTGTGGATTGCATTTGGATTTGCTTTTGCAGGAGGGTTCTCCTGTTTCCACACTGGGCAGGGAAAGTGCCTGAGAGAGTTCTCAGCTCCCTCCCACCCAGAGCTGCTGGGAGAACCTTTGCTCCCCCTGTAGCTGCCCAGATGCTCCTTCCCGAGGTGCGACACGGTTGCCACTGACCTCAGGATGGCGGGAGAGGGCAGGAGCAGCTGGGGCTGCACAGCTCCCCTGGCCTGGCACAATGGGTTCAGGGGAAGGAAATGCTATTCTGACTTGTATCCTCAGCCCCTTGGCTGCAAACCAAGGTGCCAGAACTCTGAGCAGGACAGGCACTCACAGCCAGCAAGGGCACGGGCCGGATGCAGGGGACAGGAACTGGGGACAATGGGAAGAATCTGGGGTGCAGCAGGAGCTGCAGGCTGGCCCCTGCCTTGCACTGGCACCGCTCCTCGTGCAGGGATGGCTTCACGGGGTGATTTGAACCAGGCAGAGCAGGCAGACACCTTGGGAAAACAACATCTCCTCTCTCCCTCATTTTGATAATGCCCACAACTGAATAATAATGCTCCTGCAAGTGGATATTAGAGGATTCTGGCTGTTTGAGCCCAACCCAGGATGGCAGTGCTGGCACAGGATTCACACCGTGCTCATGACAATCCCTGCTTCATTCTATTTAATTTATGCTTCAAAATACTCTGCATTTAGTGTTCTGCAAATGTCCCTTTTGCATTTCTGGGACTGGTATCCCCAGTGTTCCGTTTAGGATCAAATCCTGCTCACTTTGGGCACACAAACCCCTCCCTCTGACAGTGTGGTGATGGTTGGGAGCCATGAAACTCACGTACACATCATTCCATGGAGGCCAATCCTACAAATCCTGTCTCAAAGACTTCTTACTTGAAACCTTATCTGACTGAGAGGGAACGGAACCCAGAGCACGAACACTTGAGTGGTGTCACTTGTAACACAAATGGGATTTTTCTCTAAACATGAGCAGCTTCTCCATTCTAGGCTTGATCCCAGATTTGAGGCTGTTCCCTCGCACTGGGCAGTTTTCAGTGAAGCTCTGGGTTCATTGCATGCCAGGCTTGGTGCTAGTTAAGCACAGCTTTATTGTGTACCAAAGGAAGTGCAGAGCAAACAGAGAGGAGAGATCATATATAAAATTCATCAGTGGGTGCTTTACAGCCCGCTGCTTCCTCCCTCACAATATATCCCTTGGATTGTTGGAACTTGGTGTTCCTTAAGGTCCCTTCCAACCCAACCCTTTCTGTGCTAATATTTGGGTTAAGTTGTATAATTTCCACTGTTAACAATTTCTTGTGGTACCACCTGGCAGGTGAACACCTCACAATCTCCTACAAAGAGCAAATTAAGAGTTATGCCTTTGGGGAACCAAAAACAGCTGACATCAGAAAATCCCCTCCTTGTGATACAGAACTTTTACTGCTGGGTGCCAAAAGTGCCCTCTTCAGCACCCCTACAAGTGTAACTCCTACAAGCCACCCTTGCAACCCCATCATGTTTTTAAAATCAATTTCTTAGCATGACTTCATCCCCTGTAATTTAATTTTGGTGTGGTGCCATTGCCTCCAAAGATGTTTTAGCAGGTTTGAATTACACTTGCGAGCAGACTCTGCCCCTTGGAATTTCATGGGAAAGGCAATGAGTCCTCGCTGTAGGGTCTACCCAGAAAAGAAGGTGAAGAACTCCCAGTTAAATTTCCATCACCTTCATACATTTTAATTTTTCTCAATAAAAACTGCAAAATAAAAAAGGCTAGTAATTTACTGAGTGCTTAATATGTTTTATTTTTAACATTTAGAGCATTTAAAATGCAAAACACCTTGGAAGTCCCATCTTCTTTAAATCTGACTTTATTATCCCTGTTTACATTTTGTTGTAAAAATCCATAGACTACAAATATCAAATATTTGTACCCCAGCTGTGCAGGCAGAGTCCAGATGCAGAGGAACCTGCACATCACTGTGCCTTTCCTACCAGTCTAGAATTAATCACATTAATTCACATTAAAATGTGAAAACTGAAGAGAAAAAAAGTATAAAAGAAGAAATATTCAGCTGGGAAAATACTCAGCTAAAGGGCTCCTAAATATTTTGACCAAAGTTCAGCTAAGAGCAAGTTTAACATAATGTGGATTCTGACACACTGCAACAAACCTGTTCCTTTGGACTGGGCACATCTAATCTACTTCTGACTGCATGACTGCATGACTCCGATTCCTTCCCTTTCATTTATTCTGCTTCGAGGCTGAGCTGTGAGGGAATTTTGTGGGTCTGCCTTCTCTCCAAAAGGACCTCCCCGTGCAAAAGGACCCCAGGTGGAAGTTTGAACGAGAACAGCTTTGAATTTGTGTCTCTGCACAAATGTTCAGGGTTCTGCTCGTGGATCAGTGCTCGTGGTCTGGGTTCTGTGTCATGGGTAGGAAACCCAGCAACCAAAGTTCACCAAGAATAGCTGATTAGTGGAGATGTCATTGATCAGTTCCTGACAGGATCCTGTTATCACATGGAGACCCAAATCCCTGGGTTTAGATCTGGAACCCAAAGCTTCTCCTTGCTACAGGAGCCACCTCCTTTGCTCTGCTGAGATTGTTCCTTTATTACCACAGGAAGAAGATAGATCTCCCTTGCCAGCAAGCAGATGTTCACCAAGAAGGTTTTACTAACTGATCAATTGCAAAATCCCTCACTGCAATCCTTTAGAAAATCAGATGCCCTCTGTCCTTCCTCCCACTCCAGCTTAGTTGCCAAAACTTACATACAAAATTATTACTGTAATGTTTTATAGTCACTGGGAAAAAAATATCCATTTGGTCTTACAGAATGATGTGAAATGAATCCCTGGCCTCAAAAGAAGAAAAAAAATCTATTAAAAGTAGCTCTTTTTCCTCCCTCCTCCCTCTCCCAGGCCCCTTCTACTCCCCTCCCCCAACAATAAAGGATGTTTTGGAACAGCCTTTTCAGGAAACATTTCCACAGCAAAATGCAGCATCATTTATAATATTTAAAGCTACATTTTTGTTGAGATGGCTTGGCAGGCTTTGCTTGCAAATCTGGCAGGATATGGCCAGCTGAGAGTTAGCACTAACAAACTGAGGATATGCTGACACAACAGAATGCTTTAATCATCATTGCAGCAAGCAGGACAAGATCTTCTCCTGCACTGCCAGCTCTTCCCAGTGTGAGAACCAATGGTGCTGCGTATTCCTCCTTCCCTCCCCTGCCTCTGGAGAGTTCACTTTTCCCTTGCTGTCTCCACTGAACTAAAAAAACCTCGTTGGGTAACAGCATATAACATAATGAGCAATGGATATTCCTCTTGGCCAATGCTGTTATGAAAATGCTCCCCATTTCCAACACAAGAAGGAAGCTTAATAATTAAAAAGAAAGCCCTTAACCAGTGTGTGTCTCAACAGAAGGGCTATTTTCACTTGCAGCTAAAGCTCTTTTTTGGCTTTACCCTTTCCTAAAGCAGGGCTGAGAGCCATGTTCAGTTAGCAAAACCCTAATTAGAAACTCGTCCCATTTGAGGGTTGGGAACTGATCTCAGCCATTTGCAAAAACCTATCGAAGTGAATTAATGCCACATTTAAAAGAAGTCCTGAAGCATTTAACCCCCAAAATCTAAGAGTTACTGGCTTGACTAATGCTTGCCCAGAGCAAGACTTGCCCAGAGAATTCCTGCTACAATCTAGCCAAGCTACAGACTTGCAATACTTCAATATTTGTCACACTAAGCAATAAAGAGATGCAGTGGAAGAGACTGTGAACTGAACAAACCTTTCCTATTTTGGGAGCTATCAATTTATAGATGCTGTTTGCTGGCTTTGTTACACTCAAGCCTCTTGCAAACGCCCAGCCCATGAGGCTCTTACAAAGAATAAAGGTAAAACCCTGTGAGATCCTGCACACACACACATCTAACACTATCACACTGCACCCAGAGCTGCGGAATCATTTCCTCCTTTCTTCCTTTGCTGGCTCAGTCGTTGCCTGCTGAGTGTTTACCTCAAGCCAGTGAAGATGTGCTGCCGAATTTCCTATCCATACCCTGCGTACCAGAATGAAAATGCAGAAGCTCAGGAACTGTTTTTCCTACAGTCATCATTTCCAGGGCTAGGTAGTGCTGAGAAGAATGGAAGTACGTTGCTGGTATCCGTGGAGTCCGATCCACCCTTGTGCAGCTGATTTTTAACCACCAGTTCTCAGACAGGACACTTGGAATGGGATTTATGATGAGACACGTTTTTTTCCCAGTGCTTGAATGAGAACCTGAACTGTTTGACAGGTGTGTGCCTGAGCTGCTGATCCAGGAGGTGTTTGCTGGGGTTTTTGTTTTCCTCCTCCTATAAATCTCTAGCTGCAGCTTTGTATTGCTCGTGTTTACAAAGTTGATGTTACATCCATTTAAGGGATATTATCTCTTATTTAAAAAGAAAAAAGTTCCATTAAACCGTACTTGACCTCAAGACAGAGTTTACAGTTGCAAATCAAATACTAAATCCTGATCCCCCCGGGCTTATCTGTCCCCAGAGTGATTGGAACCCGTGGTGTGTGTGCTGAGGGAAGGGGCTCAGTCACACGAGGTGGGACAGCAGCTCTTGGGATCCATTTCCCATTTTCCTGTGTTTTGGGGTGCTGAGGGCTGGCTGTGCTGGGGAAAGGTTCTGTTAGGGAGTGCTGAAGGGTGGTTAATCACCTGCACCAGGGGGACAAACGGGTTTTCCTCGCTGTTATGGAAACTGTGGCTAAAATGGTCTGGGCTGCCTTTGCCACAACAGAGGGGATGCTGGAAATGTTTTCCTCTCCTCTCAATTTTCAGTCCAGGCCCTCACAGCAATATTTGCTGGAGAAATGGTCACCAGTGTTCTTTGTGTGAAGAAGGTAATTTTTCCTGTTGAACAGGGACCTTTGAGCTCCTACAAGGAATGTTCTGATGCCTGACAGGGCGAGGGAAATGGGCTGGATGTGTGCAGGGACACAAAATGACTTTCTCTGGACTCAATTTACCTCCAGTTCTTCTACAGAAAAAGCAGATCAGTGTGAAATACAAGACAGAGGAACAGCCCAGAAGTTTCAAAGCCTGTGGGAATCTCCAGGATCCCACATCATCCCCGAGGATGTGATGATGTAGTGCACAGATGACTAAGGAACAGTATAACACCAGCAAAATGAAGCTCTTCAAAGGCAGCCATGTACCAGCTGACTGCTTCTATTTTTGAGTTGTTAAATGCTTTTAGTAGCACTGAAGATCAAAACCCAAATTGTTCATTTATGGCGTAGCCCATTCTACCCAAAACTCCAGAGAGTCTGAAAGTATGACAACCTACTTATGAACTCCCATTAGCAAGTTTTTGTTTTTAATAAATAAAGTCCCATAGAAACAGAAAGTATTTACAATTAGATCAAAATTCTGAATATAATTCACAAGAGAAAATGCTATTTTTTGAGAAAATGTTTTCATAGCCTCATAACAGTCATTTGTTCTAAATTAGTACACAGCAATTGTCCATTAAATGAACATTTTTCCCTTAAGACCTATTCTTGTAGAAAAGTATTTCAGGCAAAACTTCTTAACCATGATGTAACCGCTTAGAATCAGAAATGTCAGTGATTAGTGACTCACATAAAAAATTAACACTTTGCATGGCTTGAGGAAAACATGGTGAGTAACTATCAGTATGTGAGAGAAGACAGGGTATAAGGAGAACAGGGTATTTTATTAGAGCAGCTGATACAGTTGAAAGAGAAGTGTAGGCTTTTGGGCATCCAGTCCCTTCATCCTCATAAAGGATAACACCCGTTCCTGCAGAACTGTTATGATTATGATTCCATTGCCACTCTCAAAATATAGGGATTTTTGGACTGAGTGGCTTAGACACTGTCACTGCTGAATTTCAAAAATATGACCCCCTGCAGGAGTGGAGTGAAGCTCTTTGGTTAATGTGCTGCTGGGTTGCACAGATTTTTTTTGAGCACTGGACTCAATTTCCCTGTCAGAGCATCTCTGCCACTTATTTTAAAATAAATTTGAATATTACTTCTGTAAGGGCATGCCCTAGAATTCCTCTTCATTTGAAACTACTTCTGGACTCCCATTTCTAGGGAAGCCAGTGGGAAATTGGATTGTCTAAGAAATGCAGGCTCAGATTAATGGTTCTTGCTGTGTGTTGCTACTGCAGCAATTCAGTGCTGGAGCTGGGGTCCGTCTCAGTGCCAGCTCATCTCTGATCCATCTGCTACAGGACGGGATGAGCTCTGTAAAATTCCCCCACCAAGGGATGGGTGGCAACATTTCAAATGAGCGGTGGAGAACAACTTAAACCAGAGAGAGAATATTTTCTTTTGCATTGTAACAGCCATAAAAGTGTGCATGTAACTGCTGCCAGTGCTGGGCTCAGCTGGAACACCCTGAAACGTGCAGCAAACGTGCAACGCCGAGCACTGACTGCAATATTGTGTTTGCTGCAGGGCCACCATTGCTGAGCTACCTGAAGTGATCTCACTGCAAGCCTGGCAGGATCAAAGCTGTTCTCTTCAGCCTCGCAGTGACTTCATCTCAGTGCAATTCCACCTGTGGGCTTTAAACCTGGAGGCTGAATGATCCAATTTCCCAAACTTCCTGGTGGGAATAGCGCTCACGGCTGACCTTAGGCCCAGAGGTTACCCAAAACAAGTACTAGGAAACGTTTCCAGGTATAGAAGGCATGAGCTGGAAGATTAATTTTAATATTTACCTCTCTCAACTTCTTTATTGCATAATTTGCATTGACTTAAGAGTTTCAAGGTCTCACTTTAAGGTCTACATTAGGAGCAAAGCCAGTCTGTACTCCCTGAAGATCTTACTCACACCCACATCACCTCTTGGTTTGCTTAGGTATCACTCGTTTCACTAAGTTTAAGGCACGTTTTTTGCTACATAAATCAAATATGAATATGGAGAGGAAACCAAGGATATTCAACTGGGGACCTCTCCTTACCTCGAGATATAAGTTATGAATAGTGGCTTTTTTCCCCCAGTATTCCCTCTTCTGGTCCACCAGCGTGGGTCCCCCCCTGCTTGACTTTGTCAGGGGTCACATTCACAAACTATCAAATGTGGGCAGGGGAAATGTGAATGCAAGGGCCTCTCACCTCAGTACCAAGAATACCCCAAAATGACCGTATTAGGAAATTTATCTTCTGTAAAACTTGCTCACTGTGCTGTGCTCTGCTCCCTGTGGAACTCTTAGGTGGCATTGTAGGGCATCACATGCAAGAAAACCAACAGCCCCAACAGCAGCAACATCTCCCAGTGTCCTTGGGATGAACATCAGGAGCTCAAGTTGAAATAAGGGTGCAGGGTTTCCATCACAGCTTTATCTTTACAGGAATTAATCCAAACCGTGCTTTTGTTTAGGGGTTAATTTGTCATGGCATTGCAATTTTCCATGATATTTTGACTGTTGTTCAATGGCAGTTTATCAAATAATTTGGGAACGTCTCAGGCCAAGAGGTTTGTACCAACCTGTTCCAGCTCAGCTCTGGCTGCTGTGGGGTGGGAATTGGAGGCCTTGGGGAGCAGCTGCTGCTCCACCTGTCTCAAACTTGCATGAGCAGAGGAATCAAAAAAGACTCTGTTTCCTAAGAGCGCTGAGCAGTGCATATTCCTTCCTTAATTAGCTCTTGAAATGGCATCTCATTTTTGGGTTTGCCTGCAAATGAGTGGGCTAATTTTTCCTTACACCAAGCCCCCTTTACAGAGCTCAGCCAGTGTCAAATCTCATTATGGAAGGCACGAATATTGTCAGACCTGCCACTCCTCCCTTTGGCCTTTGAAACTCCCCTGGGAAGTTACACTGATCTGCGACTGAATTTTATTTTGCTGCTGCCTTGGGAGCACAAAATAGAACGTAATACTTCAAACATTTCCCTGGAAATGTTCAAGGAGAAAGGTTTTTATTTAGTTGAAAATTTAACTGCATGCTTAACCAACTCGAGTGAAGCATCGATCATACTTGGACAAGCAATTTTAGGAAATAACATAGTTAAAAAATTAATTCTGAAAATACTGCCAACAATTTCATGATATAGATATTTTTAATATTAAAAGTAAATTGTAAATGTGTCTTTATAAACAATATGCATAAAATAGATCTACTATACTAAGCTCTCTCTTTTTAAATGCTGTTTCACAGTAATTTCTTAGGTATGCAAAGTTTTCCCTCAAAGAAATAGTGCAATCTGAAGAACATACATTATGTCAGGGGATTAAGAACTGCTCTGCTCATTAATACAAGTCCTTGTAGATCTCTTGTAGGAGCGGATGGAGGCTCATGTCTGTCTCGGTTTTCTTGATGATCTGCAGGAGCTGCACGTGCTCCGTGACGATCTGCCTGAGGTCCGTCATTTTCTGCAGCAGCTTTGCAAACAGCTGTGAGGACTCGGGGTGGTTCAGCTTCAGCTGCAGCTCCAGGGCTTGCAACAGGTTGTCCTGAATGTCTTCAATGGGCTTCACATTTAACAACCCTGGGCGGTCTGGGGAAGAAAAGAGTTGGGAGTTCATGAGCATCATCACATCGAGCTCATGTGTTCATTCCGTACACGTTTCTTAGCAAATTCAGCCTTTACAGATGGCATTTCCTGGGACCTGTTCGACCACCAGGTAGTCTGTAAGATTTCACTGGGGTCTGCTCAAAGGGGTTTTAGAGTCTTGGAAGCAGTTCAAGTGGTGCTGATCCAGAAACAGGTTTGTACTCTACTACAGTGGATTTTCCACAGTAAACTGGGAGTGTGTGGGGGAAAAAAAGAGTGAGATAGTTGGGGGACAAACAATCTGTATCAGGTAATTCACTTCCGGAAAATGGACAGATACTCTGATGGATTTGCATGTCCTTGTTACCACTAAAAATGTTTCCTGCTAAGGTGGATTTGAACCCATCAAAATTTAATAATAAAGGCATAAACTCAACTTCTGCAGCCGTACTAACCTGGGAGATTTAAAAATCACAGGCTCAGTTCTTCCCCACGCCCAAGCTGCAGCTGCTATGAGGAAGTTTCAGGATAGCTTTGCATCAGCCCATGAGCCCAGGCACAGCCACTGATGGCAGTGGAGACCAGTGGCTGTGGCTTGTGCAGAAAATGCCTCTCCTGGGCTCCTGCCACAGGGCATGGAGGAGGCTGGGGGATGTTTCCAGCCACACTCAGCTCCTCGCACTGCCAGAGCCCAGCAGCAGCTTTGGCACAGCTTCTTCTTCAGCAAGAAGCAAAATCTTTCTGTTTTAGCCATTATTATCCTCATCATAACAGCTGTTCTGTTAGCTCTGTCTGTCCCCAAATACATCCTTAAGTGGCTGCAGTTATTAGCAGAATTCGTAACATTTGATTTCTAACTTGAGGTAATAAATTATTTGATTCTCCAGCACTGAAAGTTAATGCAATGTCGAATGTCTAAGCAATGAAAGCTGCTAAACTTTGTTAAATCCTCACATATGACAGTGACCACCATGAATCTGTTACTGCTAAAATGCTTAATACTGGCTCATGCATCCCAACTATCATAATGGAAAGAGTCAACAATGTAAATAACATTTGCTGTGTAGCTATGAAATTAATTCCATTGGTTGATCAATAAAAAGCAGTGCAAGCCTTAAATCACTTCCCTAAGGCAATAATTCCATTTCAGCAAGGACAAGAGGTTGATCTCTATTAAAAACTGAAAAAATAAGCTGTTATTTCCTGTGATCTTGGTAACCTTTCTGTGCATAGAGTTCTACTAAGTCAGCTGGACTCGTGCTGCACACTGGAAAAAAGGCTGAGAGAAAACAAAGCTCTTTATAAATACATCAGGGTTTTACTTCACGGGGGAAAAGAATTGCAGTGTAAACTAAAAGGCAAAGCTGGCAGGAAAACAAATGAGTACACACAAGCCATGAAAACAAAGGTCACTGATCAGGAAAGGATACTCCATTCCCCAAGAGGTGAGGTCTGGGCAGAGCTTTTCAGAGATAGGAATAATGGTAATTTTGAATATGAACCTGGATATTTGTTTGCCAATGTGCTTGTCTTGCAGAGATCACTCATTTATCCCATTCAATGGATAACCCCATAAAATCTGGTTCAGAAAGTCTGGGAGTAAATGTGACAAAAGGTTCCTTTTTATTCATTTCCTTTGGCAATATTTCTGAGCAATTTTTTTCAGCTAGTTAAAGAATTTTTGATAAATGTTAGGTATTTATTTTTCAATTACCTGAATGCATTGCCTGTGCTGCAGAATCGAGCTGACATCTTTCTGGCACTTCCCAAATTTCAGCCCTTCAAAGCTGCTAAAGCTTTGGGGTTGCGATAGCTTTAAATTTTCCTTGCGTGTTGCAGCTGAACTCTGAGCTAGCTGGGCATGACTCAGTGTGCAGGGATAGAAAAAGCCAGAAAGCACAAAGACGTGGCCTTGAGATTTCCTCTGAGATTCATCTCCATTTGGCCCCTGCTCCTCTGTGGTGGGAATTTTTTGGGGTGTGAGTTTTTCAGGAGCGAATCCCCATTCAAATGTTGTGCTTCAGAGTCCAGGAGGAAACTCCACTGGGTCTGGAACTTATCAGGAACCCCCTGAATTCGGATGCCCGAGGTCAACTGAAGGTCAGTGAGACTGCAGGGGCTAAAACTCTGAAACCCCTTTGAAAACCCCATTGTGATGGTTTTCTAATGACCCAATGGAACCAGAGGCAGAGAAGATGACTCTGACAAAAGCCAAAGAGATCATCAGATGTTATTTTTAAATAAGCCAATTCAAGAGGAAGGAAAATTCCCATTGAAGGCAAGAGAGATTTTTCATGAATGAGAACTTCAGGATATGGGCAGTGTTTTTTGGGTGTTGACAGTTTGCTATACTTTCTCAGTAAAAATCTTTTTGCAGAGGAAAATGCTGTTTCTGTTCCAAGAAACTTATCTAAATCAGGAAAAAAGGAAATAAGAGACAAAAGCTTAAACATCCAGCTATTATGGTATATCTCAAACTGCTAAAAAGCTCTTAAATATACATGCTCCAGACCAATTTGGTTTTGTACCAAAAGGTGTGTTTAGTGCAGCAAGGAGCTGCAGAGGGATGTGCCTTGCAGAAAAAAGGGCAAGGGGAATGATGAACAGTGAGCCTCGAGAACCACTGCAATAGGGACCGAGAAAACACAGGAATGGGAGTGTGGAACTGCATGAGACACTGGGGGGGAAGCCTCTGGGCAGACCTAAGTGCTGCTGGAAAGCTGCCAGAGCAAACTGCAAAGGGAACTGGTGAGGGAAGTGAAGGACAAAACCAAGGAGCTGTAGCAGGGCTCTCTTAGGATGCAATGAAAATGGGTGACACAGGGCCAAAGAGTTGGTATGATAAGCTGAGAGAGAACTCAGAGGGATTTGGATGCTGCTTTTAATCCTCCCTGATAGACCAGATTGTTGTTTGAAGTGTAGCTTTTTCCTCTGCTATCTCCAGCCTGCCCTTCACCCATGAGGACTATGAGCACCATGGTTCCCTTTCGTTTATTACGGGTCTTTATTCATGTTTTCTTTATGTTTTCATTCACTGTCCTATGGCTGCTTCAATTGGTTTGAAAACTCTGCAGGAAATTGTTCCAAGTCAGAAGATGTTCACAGTGACTGTGAAAGGCCAATAACCCCAGTTTTGAGTGCCAGCAGTACCACTTTGTGTAAATTGATAGTCTATACTGTCTCAGGGGAGAATATTTGTTTATTTACTTACTTATTTGGATGCCTCTTTCATGTCCCTAAAAATAATTACAATGTTTTACCTGTTCCTCACATATGAAGTTGCCACCTGCAAGACTTTACATTTTAATAGCTTTGACTAAGTGCATTTTGCATTTAAATGCACATTCTACAATCTCGGCATGAAAAAACGGGCAAAGATCTGGCTGAGTGAACACACGTGCTGCTTCTTTTTCCTTCTGCTGAGGCAGATGTGACTCAGCAGTTTGAGGTTTGTCTTCTGAGACTGTCACATATATTGTTGTCACCAGGATTTTGGTTCAATGCCTCCAGTGATGATCTGCAGTTCTTGCTCTGATTGCAAAGCATTTCTTTGTTCTAACGAAGTGCGGGATTTGTGTGGAAGTGAAATAGGAATCACTTGTTGGTAACAGTCAGCGATAAAACTTCAAATTTTGCTGACCTCAGAATGCAGCAAAATTATTGAATATGGTGTTTAAATCAGGAGCAGGGACTTGTGGCTTAAAATTTAGGGTAAAAAAACCCATAGAAAACTGAAAAAGTGACTTTAGAAACATCTTTGGGTATAAATACCCATTTGACTGCACGTGGACTGCCAGAGTGTGGATCTTTACAGGGACACCCTGCCCCAAACACTGCTGTATCCAAATATTCCTGTATCCAAACCTTCCTGTATCCAAACACTGCAGAAGATAACACACAAAGCTTTGTGTCCATGCATGTAAACATGGTACAAAATTCCCTTTTAAGCTTTTTCTTTGTTTGACACCAACCTGCTAGAGCGAGTTTGCTCAGTTCATAAATGTGAATTGTCCCAACAAGGCTTGGGGTATTATCTGTCCTGCCCTAACAGAGCCATCCAACTTGTTCTCCTTAAACCTTCTTGTGACAGAGTTCATCTTCAGCTCAGGTGGATGTGATATTTTTAAAGATGCCTCAAGTTCTTTGTCACATGTACAGAGCACTCACTACTGACTGAGGATGTGCCTCAGCGGCACAGAGGAAGAATATCTCCTAAAAAAAGCTTTCCAAATCTCATTTAACCAAAGTGTGTCTCTTAAGGCTACCACAGCTAGAGGATGTTGCAATGAGAGGTTGGTGCTGCTGTTGATGGCAAAAAGCACTGCTGTTGTACAAACAAGGTGATATCCTATGCTCACACACGGTCTCTCCGTCTCACCAGCATTAAATTCGGAATACAAGACTTTGTTTGCCACTTATGTTGTGTTATAGCACCAACAGTAAGAGCAGCTCTTCAGAAATGAGTTCAGAGAAACATTTGGAACCTCTGAGACAGAGAGAGGCTGCACTGAGCAGCTCAGGAACAGTAAAATCAACTGTGGGAGTGGGAGTACTTTCCATCTGTTGCTATTACAGTTAATTTGTCAGCTTCTCAGGGCTGTGACTTGGGCTTTTTGCCTTTTTAGATAACGTGCAAAAGCAGCTGTTTGGTTATCAAAAGGCTGAACAGTTTTATAGGATTTGTGGCAAATTCCAAACACTTCCCAATGAAAAGCTTCCTACGTGTAGTGTTCCAGCTGGAATTATCCTTCCCTTTCCCTTCTCCTCCTCTCTGTAGAGCTGCACAAGAGCCAGCCCCTCTGGAGCCAGCAGAATTAGCATCATTTCACTAGGTAATGACAGATTCATTCCTTGGAATCCCCTGGCTGGGATCTTTTTGGGTTCCACAGACTGGTTTTCTGTTAAAGATAGTTGTACACAGGATTTCATGAAGGGACTTGAGCGTTGCAGGATTCCTGCAGCAAGTCAAGTCCTCGAGGTACTCTGGTTTTGAAATCCTGTTTTCAGTGAAATCACCATGTTACATTCAAATAGTTCTTGCAGAAATACAATTTTGCAAGGGTATAGCTCCTACAGAAGCATCTGAGACAGCTGAGAAATTGGACTCAGCTTTCTATCACGTAAGATATTTTAGTCCCACAGAACGCATCCAGTTCACTGGATATCATATCTGGCTGTAAATTCCATGATAAAAGCTTTCTCTAATTGGCAACAAAGCTGAATTGTTTTCAAAACATAAACTCATTTTTTTCAAGCAGCTATCATGCTTTTTTGGAAAAAAAAAAACAGTTCTGAAAAAAGATAGCGAGATCTTTGTTATCAAGCAATTAAATGATCTTCCTAGAAAGGACTGATTTATATTTACACAGATTTATATCTCTCCACAGATTTGCTTCAGAGTTCTGCTACACAGTTACTTGATTCAAATTCGTTAGTTCTTTACAGGTCTCTGTTTACAAATTATTCTTGAAAAAAAAGAGACATGCTGATAAATTTGCTTCAACACAGTTAATTATTATATGTGAATCACTGTCCTCCTGCAATCTAAAATGTGAGACTGGTTACATCATTCCTATTTCCTCTGGAGTAAACCAAACACTGCTGAAGACAGGGCTTTGCAGAGAGCAAGTTCCCCTTTTGCAGTTAGGAGTGAATTTTGAGAGGCCTTTTTCTCATCTGTCACATTTCATTATACTAAAAACTGCGAAATATTGGCATGTTTTGTGCAGTGCCCTGATAGGCTTGTGCCATTTCTTCTCTCCCGTCAAAGCCAACCAAAAATATACCAGCAAGGTGTTTTCCTTGCCTGAATTACTGCAGAGTCCTCAGGGATCATGGTGTCCAAGGTTTGCACAAGGAAATTTCTGGGAGCAGTTCTTGTTGGAAGCGGAATTAGCGGGACAAACCACATTGTGATCCCCCATTTTTCCTGAATGAAAAACGGTGCCAGGAGGAAGTGGAGGTGATTTTAAATGCAGCTCTGCCTATCAGTGCCCTCCCAGCAGCAGGGCTGTGTTTAGAACCAGAGCATGTGGTTGTGTTTGATTGCTGAAATGGGATTTAATAACGAAATACTCGGCGTTGCTCTGTGGAGGAGCCGAATCCAGAGCATTCAGCACATTCCTGCCACGGATATGTGCAGCTCCATGTTGGGCCAAAATACACACAAATCAGGAGGGCAAGATTTTATTTGTGCAACATCACTGCCTTGGGAGTGTTGGCCAAAGTAACAGAGCTTCAACGTGCCTGGAATCTATGTCTGAAGGTGTGTAAGGGAAATAAATCCTGGTAGCTGTCACTAATTCACAAAACAGAACAGCGACATCACCTCAGGAGAAGGGAGAACACAGTGGCTGTCTGCAGAAAAGCTGAAATTCGGTGGTTTTTCAGTGGAGTGTTGGATGTGTGCAGTGTGATACCTGGGCTTTCAGATTGGCTCAAAGAGTGATGCATGAAGACAACACAAACAGAGCAGCTGAGGGAATCTGAACAGGCACACCATGCCTGGTTTTCCCAGGCATTAGGGGACCATCATTTTCCTGAGAAATGTATTTCCCCCTCCTTTTAGAAGGCAAACAAAACCTTGCACGAATGAAAGATCAATGGGAAGCACCATAACCCTGTAAGCCCAATACCCCCTGTCCTTTGGAATTGTTCTGGAGTCAAAGCTATTTGTGTTCAATTAGCAAGCCACACAACCTAATTGCAGGTTTAAAAAAATCTCACGCAGAATTTTAGCTCCTGCCAGTGAAATTCCACCCTTCCTGTTTTCCAGGAGATAGCCCTGATTTTGTTTTCAGCCTAAATGAGCTGATGACTCAGCAGGCATTTCCAGCTCCATCACTAATAGTGGGTCATTTCCATTTTCAGTTTCTGTCTGAAACTGAATAAAGGGCAAACAACAAAAAGAAATTTGAAAATGACTAAAAAACCTCTGTGTAAATGCACTCACTCCCACCCTGCAGTGCTGAGCACTTGGCTGTTTGCACAGGAGATAAAAGTGTCAATTCTGTCCTATAAAATCTCACATAAATAAGAGAGCACTTACCTCCACTTAGGATAATGACAGCTATAAATATTGCCAGGTCACTGTCATCTAATTCCAGTGCATTGAACTTCACAGCAAACTCAAACTTGGGCTCCATAAAGTCACAAAAAGGTTTTCTCAGGCTCTTCAGGAACTCCCGTGTCATGAATCCTTGTCCATCAGATATAAGAACCCCATCTTTATTCATCAGAGAAGCCAGCAGAGTATATATGATCTCGTGGACCCCGTATTTCAGGAGAGTTACTTGGTCGTTCAGGTCAAGATTGACGAAGCCCGGAATGTTCTTGGCGAATTCCGTGATCTCCTGCACGGCCTCCACGGAGCGGAACTGGCAGCGCTGGAAGATGCGGATGGCCACCTCCTTGTTCTCCTCCTGCAGGGGGGACACGTGCTTGCACTTGATCTGGTCTTCTCCCATCATTAAAGAGTTCATGTCATAAATAACGAAGGGCTAAAAACAAAAGGAAAAAGTCCGTTTACTCCCAAATGTCCTTTCCAAGAGCGTTCGACTCCTGAGAAACCCAAACGGGGGTGGAACTCACCAGCAACCCCTCAAACATCTCTGAGGAACCTATCAAGGGCTCCCAAGATAGTTAAATTGTCCTAAACCTATAAAAACAAATATCCTCACAATGTTAAAATGATTTACAGAAAGGCTGAGTAAGGGGGGGAAGGAACACTATTTTAAAGTATCCAGGAGTTATGCCTTTTCCTTTGCTTGTTCGCTGTTTGTTTCCCAAAACATTCTGTAATTCCAGAATTCAAAGTTTGGAATGTTTAACAAAAGGTTAAAATGATACTTATTTTAACTGAATTATAATGGCTTCTATAAGAGAGTATCTAATGAGTGTACAGGAACATTCTTTTTTTGTAGAAAGACAGAGAGTATTCACATTTTGATTCCTTTATTTACTTTCATGCTCTATCCTAGGAAACACTGCAAGTAATACCAACTTTATGGCATTGATTATCTGATAAACATAACCTTTTGCTGTTAACTCCTTTAAAAACAACAAAGTTAGGATCTATTTAAACCCACTCAACTTGTCTTTGGGAAAGAAAAAACAAATACCATGATACAAACCGCAATTCAGAACACAAGAATGAGTTTGACTGTGAAATAAACTCAACTGGAAAAAATCAATTTTGAAAGCAGCTTAGAAAAAGTAGTGCCAGAATACTTCCATTAGGATCTGGAAACAATCTGTTCCAGAATATGCAAAAGAAGCTCCTGGGTTTAAAGAAGTGGTTATGTGAGGATTTCTCCAATTTATTTGAAGAATCTTTCCCTCAGAGGATTAATGATTAAATAGTTCACTGCTGCACTGAGCAAATACCCACTGATATGAATAGGTTTGTTAACAGACTTGATTAATTAATTAAAATACAAGGGATTATAGTCCAACAATTGGACTATAGAAATAATTTTTAAAATATAAGGTCATTTATGATTGCAACTTCTAATGCCTTATAGGGGTGCTCAGTCTCATGGTTTTATATTCACTACATGTTGCAGAACAGGTTCAAAAATAACCCAAGCCCTCCTAGCCATAGTCAGTAGTCCTTTCCCACAGAATCAGCTTCTGGGAACTCCTAAAATTCTATTCCTATTTGATTAAAATAGTTTTGAAATCTAATCAGTGCTAAATTATGGAATTAAACTGGAAGTGGCTACTGGTGGTGCCTTCTGAAGGTGGCAATGCCCACAGAGGCTCATCCCCATCCTCCTCCCATCCCAGAGTTCTGCACATGGACACTGGGAAGTGTTTGGTCACCCCACAGAGGCCAAATCCAGCTCACAGCTGGGAAGGGGGCAGGGAATGGCAGCTTTGTCCTTAACTGCTGGGAAAACAGAGAGCTCAAGGAATGGTGTGCACTGAGAAAAGGCAGGAGGAGAAGGAATTTCTCAAGAGGTAATGACATTTTGGCAGCAGCGAAACCATTAAATATGTGTCTGCACACATGGATATGCACACAGGTGGAACAGTGGAGCAACAAGACTGCAGAAGATGCTTTTAAAATGCGTATTTTGGTTCTATTAGGTCATTTCTTTCTGTTCTTTCTACTGGGAGCACCAAGTACAACAAAAAGTCATTATTATGTCCATGCCCATGTGCTTTAGAAAGCCTATATTACACCACTGGCCTGCTGATGATAGATGGAGATCAAGGAAGAGTTCTAAACAGCTGAAGATTTTTTTAATATAAAGATTCAGATGAACTTGTGAGTGGAATCTCATGTCAAATGAGCTCTGTGTATATCCCAGGAGATGATGAGTTACTCATTCTAGTTTTGATACACTCACTTGCATATCCAAACGTTTTAAATTAATTCAGATGATACAGCAACTAAAAAACAACAGAAGTTTAAACTCTGCCCATAGTAAACAGTTTGATGCTCCAGAGCACCAAATCTATTGATAAAAACATGGAAGTTGTAACCATTGAATACTGTCACTTTTTCAGTGGTATTTTCAAAAAAGACTTGGAAGTTGGCAGCACTGAAAAGCTGGATTCTGTCTACTGGTTTATTGCTGTTTCTAATGTGCCAAAGTTTAAAAACCTCCAAGAAAAAAGGAGAATGTAATTGATGTAATTACACATTTACTGGGCGAGAATTGCAGTGGTGGAACTTTCAGACATGACCAGGTTGCACATCAGTTTCTGCAGAATAAATAAACTTTGCTGATTCAAATTTTATATATTCCATGCTGAAAAGTTACCCACATTGTCAGTGCCCACCACATCTAAAGTTTTTATGTAAAGGATACAACCAATTGCTGCACAACACTGAAATTATTATTTTAATTGCCTTTAAGGAAAGGAAGAAATACCTTTCTGGAGCCTGAAATACCTCCATGTTCTTTGCTGTCTTTGAAATTATTAAGGAAAATGAAATACAATCTCCGTTGTAATCCTGACAGTAAAATTTCTGCCAATGATTCTAGAAAATAACATCAAACTAAGAGTTGTAGGTTTTGGCAAACTATTTTGTTCTTTAGGTATTAAAATACTGTCCAAATTTAAAACCTACCGAAATGGTCAGACATTATTTATCCTCCTCTCACTGATACAGAAGATTGTGATGCATTGCAGGTGAAGTTTGCAAGGCAACCCACAAACACACTTATCACCATTCCTTACTTCTTCCTGTCCATCCTCCTAAAATTCCAACTGCACCAACACAGGGCACTGATCTGACCTGAGATAACCCAGTTAAAAGCAGGAAGTCATCAGAGCATCATAAGAATGAGCATCACAGTTCAGCCTGGTGGCTGTGCTGGGGCTGGAATCGTTTGCCACTTAGGAAAAGGAATATTCCTTAGGGAACAGCCAGTGCTGGTAACACACTGTGGTAGGGATGCTGGAATAGGACAGCAGGCAATTCCAGACAGCTAGAAAGACACCTTAAACAGATAGTGTGGAAGATAACCTCTGGGCAAGGAGAAGGAAAACGGGAAGAGAGGATCAGAGAATACAAAAAGGTTAAGATGACCTTCAAATTCTTGTACCGGTTTCAAGTATTTTATTAGGTGAACTTGGAGTTTTTTCAAATAATGTTTACTTATTCTATCTAAAAACATTTCCTGTGTTTCAAACACAGCTTGAAATATGTAACTGCCAACAGCAAAGTGGGGGTTTTTTTTAGGTTTGGTGTTTTTTCGTTTTTTTTTTTCCTAGAGCTGCGTTGTCAACTTGGTAAATCATTTACACAGAAGAAAGGAAGAAACAAAGAGAAGAGGGAACTGACTGATTTGTCTGTCGTCTTTCCTGTCAGGATGGCCCTTGCCTTGGCTTTGGTCAGAGGGAAGGACTTGATGTAGGAGTCGTACAAGTGCTTGGCCAGCGCCCGCAGGTCGGCGGATTCGGGGTTTAACTGGTCGATGTCGCTGGAGATCTCTGCCAGGAGCTTCTCCTTCTCCGCCTGCGGCATCCGCCCAAACCTGATGGCTGAGGAACAGCACAAGGGTTACACCTCAAAAAGCACATTTGAACAGGTTTTCTGCCACCTTTCTGCACCTGCAGTTGCACCTCACAAAGCACATTTGAGTCTTCTGTCACCTTTCGGTGTGGGCTGCTGAAGCTTGTGTTAAAACAGGGTTAGGCAAGCAAGGAAAGAGGGGTTTCTCTGGTAATTCAGGCAAAACAGCTGAAGATCTTTAAAGAAATGTAAACAAACAAATCTCAAAGAGGAAATCATCTCTGTGCCCAAACAATACCATTAAAATACCCTGCTTAGAAATGCAAACCTGCTGTCAGCTGTTGGTGAAACCCCCTGGTTCCACCTCCAATCTACATAAAATGTAAAGAATATTTAAGATATTAAAGTTCTGTTGGCTGAGGGTAGGAACCACCATTGAGCCTTGTATTGTTTTGGGCAAATCACCATGTGGATCTCGGATTCTTCATTTGTTTGGAAACAAAACCCTCACATGCCTTGCAGGAATAAATTCCTGAACGGCTCAGCAGAATTTAGCACAGCAAGTGCTGGAAAATGTTACCATAAGAATTAAGGAATGGGGAAGAAGGTTGTACAAGGAATAAAAAGCTGGAAAAGGCTGAGTTCCTCATGGTAGCTCTATGTATTTGAAGACCAGGAAATGGTTCTACCTCATCATTGGAGCTCAAAATTGCACAATACCAAATCTCCTCTGAACCGCCTGCTTTTCTGTCCATGTACTTCCCATCCAAGACACTGTTTATTCATATGGGGACTGACTGGATAATGAGCCATCAAAATCAAGACTGATTTATCACATGATATTTCAATAAACAGAATTTATTTTGCTTTATGGAAACAAAACAGAACAAAAGAGCATCAAAACAAAAAACGGAAGGAAGAAATCAAGGTTTGCATTTTGGCCCTAGGGGCAAATAAAAATATCATGAATATTTTTTCAGTGATTAGTGTATTCCTTGGATAAAGGAAAAGTGCTGCTAAGATCATATAGAGATGATTTTACTGGGATGTGTGTTGATGGGCAAACAGGACACTTTTTTCCAAGAATAAATAATTATGCCAGAACACATCCCCCCCTCCCCATTTTTAATATATTATTATATTTATCCATCAGTTGTCTTATTTCATGGCTGCAGAAACAAAGTTGTATATTTTAATGACTGAACTCCATTTCTCTTTCAGCAAACTCAGTCTCTGAGTGACACATGATGAGTATTTCACATTTGTTTGGGTGCTCTTTAAATTAAATTATACTGAACACCAGCAGGAAATGATTCTGTTGTGGGCCTGTTCCTGAGAGCTGAGGTTTGCAAAAGCAGGCTCAGAATCTGGAATCCCACTGGCAGAGGACTCCATTCCACCAAAAGAAAAGGTGATCAGCACTCAAATGCTGCATTTCAAATACAACATCTCATTATAAAGTATATTTTAAATACAACGATTCGTTAACAACAAGGAGAGTTGTGAATCAAGCATTCCTATCTTACAATTTCATAGACATAGGATTTATTTGTTCAGGTTTAGAACAGATTTTATAAATGGGATATTAGTTCCAGCAGATTCTGTTCAATGCTTATTAGCATTGCAGGCAAAATTGGGGGCAAAATCAATTTTGTGGGACGAGCCTAGTAGTTTCCTTTTGGAAAAACCATTGTCACTGTCATTTTCAGGGGACTGAGACAAAAATCAGGGAGAGGTCAGGCAGTGGGAGGTTTCTGTGAGGAATTGGGTGTTGGGGTCTCTCCCCCGCCGTGTAGCCCTGGGAGAGGGGCCCTGAGGGCACAGACACGGGGCTTCCCTGTCCCTGCTCAGCCTCGTTCCCATTGGTTGGTTTGTGTTCCCTGCGCGGGCAGAAGGACCCTTGGTCCCGTGACTGGAACAGTTCCTCAGCAGAGCTCCGGCCATGCGGCTGGAGAAATAAACATCTCTGAAACAGCTATCAAGAATCTGTCTGTCCATATATATTTCCTTTCCACGGGACTCCTGGTTTGATATATGCGTGTTGCAGTATCCCCACTGCAACAAATGGTGGAGAATGCGGGCAGAACGATCCCCGATCCCTAAGCGACTGATTTGTGTGAGTAAACCCTGGAAACTTTGGATTCCTCTTCTTGGTTTTGCTTTGCTATTCCATATCTAAACTATGGAGGAACAGTGGGAAGACTCTTGGCTCTCCGAGCCGCATATGGACATTTATCTTAAACTTAAAACGATTCTTGAACAACGATTTGTAAATTTTAGCTTGATTCAAGCTCAGAAAGAACTGAAACACTTCCTGGCATGGTTGTTTAAGAACTTTTTCTATGTTTCTTGGGATTTAATTCTTACCAAGGGCTTTTGGAAAACCGTTTGGACACAGTTAATATTTGAGTCAAAATATATGCCGATGGAAGAATATTTTCGTGAATATTATTTAGTTACCGAGACTGTTGAGCAATGTCAGCTGTGTCCTGGCGAAGGGAAGCCTGGCGCAGGGACCGTGCGGCCCAGGCCACGTGCACCGAGCGCTCTGCGAGCAGCAGCGAGGCAGTTCCCGCGTGCGGGCGGAGCCACGCGAGCCGCAGTGTCGGTGGCGGAGCGAGGCGCGGCGGGACCCGGCGGTGCCCGCACGGCCGCGTGCAGCGTGTGGTGGAGTGAGCCCCGGGAATGCCCGACCGAGACGGAGCCGCGCCGAACCGAAACACGCGCTGGAGCAGGGCGCGGGGGAGTCGTCGCCCGGGGGCCCGGCCGAGACGTGGGTGCAGCGCCCGGCATTGGCAGCGAAGCTGCGACCAGAGGAGGCGACGCGCGGAGAACTGAGCGGCGCGGCCCGGCCCGGCCCACGCAGCCCCGAACGCGACCCCGGGAAGAGCGCGCAGGCACCAGCAGCCCCGACAATTCCAACACGGGAGCGACCGAAGGAGAGAGCAAAGACGCAGCGAGACAAAAAACAGCAGCCACTCGGAAAAAGGAAAAGATCATAGTAACTAAGACCTTAGGGATAGTAAAATGGTATAATGTTAAGCAAAATTATGGTTTTATAACAAGGTGTGACAACCAGCAAGACGTATTCGTGCATAGAACTGCTATTAAAAAGAATAACCCTGAAAAATGCATCCCAAGCTTGGGAGATGGAGAGGTGGTGGAATTTAATATTGTACTAGGGAGAAAAGGGTTACAAGCATCGCAGGTCACTGGGCCTGATGGTGTTCCTGTAAAAGGCAGTATATATGCAAAAAATCGTAGTCATGTTAGACAGTATCTCCATTGTAAGCCCCCCCTACAGTCTCCCTTTCCTAATCCCACCTTTCCCTTTTACCCTATGTCCTATTACCCCCAGTGTATTCCCAATCCGTTTTTTCATCCATGGTTTCCCTCACAAAACCATGCTTTTGCCAATTGTTTCCCCAAAAATCCCTTTCCAATGCCGAGTGGGGGAGGAAAAGGGGGAGGGAAGAAGTTAAACCCTCTCCTGCCTCAGTTTCCCCACAAAGCATGCTCAGAGAATTCTGTCTCCCTTCTGTCAGCCCTAAGATGTTCCAGAGAATCTGTTTGGACATTTAAAGACTCAGGAGGGTGGCTTGTTTTGTTCTGAAACTGTTCTTGTTATGTTTATCCAGTTGTTTTCATTCTCCTTTTATTAAAATAAAACGGGTGAGGTGTTGGGGTCCCTCCCCCGCCGTGTAGCCCTGGGAGAGGGGCCCTGAGGGCACAGACACGGGGCTTCCCTGTCCCTGCTCAGCCTCGTTCCCATGGGTTGGTTTGTGTTCCCTGCGCGGGCAGAAGGACCCTTGGTCCCGTGACTGGAACAGTTCCTCGGCAGAGCTCCGGCCATGCGGCTGGAGAAATAAACATCTCTGAAACAGCTATCAAGAATCTGTCTGTCCATATATATTTCCTTTCCACGGGACTCCTGGTTTGATATATGCGTGTTGCAGGATCCCCACTGCAACAAATGGTGGAGAATGCGGGCAGAACGATCCCCGATCCCTAAGCGACTGATTTGTGTGAGTAAACCCTGGAAACTTTGGATTCCTCTTCTTGGTTTTGCTTTGCTATTCCATATCTAAACTATGGAGGAACAGTGGGAAGACTCTTGGCTCTCCGAGCCGCATATGGACATTTATCTTAAACTTAAAACGATTCTTGAACAACGATTTGTAAATTTTAGCTTGATTCAAGCTCAGAAAGAACTGAAACACTTCCTGGCATGGTTGTTTAAGAACTTTTTCTATGTTTCTTGGGATTTAATTCTTACCAAGGGCTTTTGGAAAACCGTTTGGACACAGTTAATATTTGAGTCAAAATATATGCCGATGGAAGAATATTTTCGTGAATATTATTTAGTTACCGAGACTGTTGAGCAATGTCAGCTGTGTCCTGGCAAAGGGAAGCCTGGCGCAGGGACCGTGCGGCCCAGGCCACGTGCACCGAGCGCTCTGCGAGCAGCAGCGAGGCAGTTCCCGCGTGCGGGCGGAGCCACGCGAGCCGCAGTGTCGGTGGCGGAGCGAGGCGCGGCGGGACCCGGCGGTGCCCGCACGGCCGCGTGCAGCGTGTGGTGGAGTGAGCCCCGGGAATGCCCGACCGAGACGGAGCCGCGCCGAACCGAAACACGCGCTGGAGCAGGGCGCGGGGGAGTCGTCGCCCGGGGGCCCGGCCGAGACGTGGGTGCAGCGCCCGGCATTGGCAGCGAAGCTGCGACCAGAGGAGGCGACGCGCGGAGAACTGAGCGGCGCGGCCCGGCCCGGCCCACGCAGCCCCGAACGCGACCCCGGGAAGAGCGCGCAGGCACCAGCAGCCCCGACAATTCCAACACGGGAGCGACCGAAGGAGAGAGCAAAGACGCAGCGAGACAAAAAACAGCAGCCACTCGGAAAAAGGAAAAGATCATAGTAACTAAGACCTTAGGGATAGTAAAATGGTATAATGTTAAGCAAAATTATGGTTTTATAACAAGGTGTGACAACCAGCAAGACGTATTCGTGCATAGAACTGCTATTAAAAAGAATAACCCTGAAAAATGCATCCCAAGCTTGGGAGATGGAGAGGTGGTGGAATTTAATATTGTACTAGGGAGAAAAGGGTTACAAGCATCGCAGGTCACTGGGCCTGATGGTGTTCCTGTAAAAGGCAGTATATATGCAAAAAATCGTAGTCATGTTAGACAGTATCTCCATTGTAAGCCCCCCCTACAGTCTCCCTTTCCTAATCCCACCTTTCCCTTTTACCCTATGTCCTATTACCCCCAGTGTATTCCCAATCCGTTTTTTCATCCATGGTTTCCCTCACAAAACCATGCTTTTGCCAATTGTTTCCCCAAAAATCCCTTTCCAATGCCGAGTGGGGGAGGAAAAGGGGGAGGGAAGAAGTTAAACCCTCTCCTGCCTCAGTTTCCCCACAAAGCATGCTCAGAGAATTCTGTCTCCCTTCTGTCAGCCCTAAGATGTTCCAGAGAATCTGTTTGGACATTTAAAGACTCAGGAGGGTGGCTTGTTTTGTTCTGAAACTGTTCTTGTTATGTTTATCCAGTTGTTTTCATTCTCCTTTTATTAAAATAAAACGGGTGAGGTGTTGGGGTCCCTCCCCTGCCGTGTAGCCCTGGGAGAGGGGCCCTGAGGGCACAGACACGGGGTTTCCCTGCCCCTGCTCAGCCTCGTTCCCATGGGTTGGTTTGTGTTCCCTGCGCGGGCAGAAGGACCCTTGGTCCCGTGACTGGAACAGTTCCTCGGCAGAGCTCCGGCCATGCGGCTGGAGAAATAAACATCTCTGAAACAGCTAGCAAGAATCTGTCTGTCCATATATATTTCCTTTCCACGGGACTCCTGGTTTGATATATGCGTGTTGCAGTATCCCCACTGCAACAATTGGGCAAGTGGGATTTTGGATGAGAGGAGAAGAAGGGGCTGATGATGACACTTAGAAAGGTTAGGCTGGGAAAAGGAGAGCCTGGGAAGGGGATCAGTAGGGGCGGGAAGGGCGGGGAAAAGCCTGGGGGGTGGTGGAAGAGCTCTGGAAACCTGGCTGGCTGCTGGTGCTGAGAAGGTGGAAGGGGTTCAGGTGGCAGCTTCTTCCCCAGTAATCCCAGACTCTGCAAGTTTGGGCAGCAGCCTGCAGCTGGAATGTGGGATCTCTCCCTTTCCTTCGGCAGTTCTTCCTTTCCCTTGCCTTTGCAGGATTCTCCAAATGTCAGGAGCAGAAAGCCAACAGTGAATGCAGTCAGTCACTACATGCTGCATCCTATCCTTTGGCTTCCTGTGGAAAAACTACAATATTTATCCTCACCCCAGATTTTACTGCTTGGAGAAGTTAAATATAAAAAAGATGATTGTTTATAGACTGTCCTGTAGGACACCACTCTTCTGATGGTCAGGATAATTTCTGAGCATGAAGGAGACTTCAAGCAGCCCATAAATACAGTTTCTTACATTAGAAAACACAGGGTAAAGCTGGGGTGGATACCTGTCTGACTTTACTGGAGCCACATGCCCAGATTGAGCAATCCCCTGCTCCTGGCACTGATGATAAAGACATATTGCCATGTGTTCCCTTCTTTCCATTACAGTAGCTGGGGTAATACAAGCAGGACTTTTAGCAGCAGAGAACAAAATAAATGACATTTTCAAACCAAAAGAACCAGGCTTCTCCTCAGTGGCGCTTCAGAACCCAATCTGCACAACTCAGGGTTAAACCCAGAGCAGCACTGTGGCTAGGGAAGGAAAGGAAAACAATATTCCAAGCATGAGAACACCACTGTCTTTTTTAACCTTTAGCCAAGTGGTATGTAGCATTTATACGTGAAAAAATGTGGCTGTAGCTGCTGAGTGTCTCCTTGCAGTCCCCCTTTTGTCCTGATCATTTTGCAATAATACATCTACACAAGGCCAGGCACAGACTGGAACCCTCAGGCACAAATAACCCACATTCTGCTTCAAAGCATTTAACATTCAGATAATTTCCCTGCCCGAGTGGCTGAAGTGTAATCTGTAGATGTAACATAAAAATGTGTCTCAGTGTCATTGAGCACATCCAGTGTTGCATTTCTTTATGCTTCTGGGCCCTCAAAGGTGAAATTCAGCTCTTTTTAAAAATCTGTCTATAAATGATGAAGGAATGAGGGTGTTTTGTGCAATGCAATGTAACCAGAGCGGGCAAAAAGAAAAAAGGCAGTGTAGAAGGCAATACTTGAATAGAAACACTGACTTCTTGTTGGGAGAACTCCTGGTTGGAGCAAAGGAAAATGTTCCTTGGAGCCCTGGGGCAAACGGCTTTGCCCTTTTCCTGCCTGCCCCTGACTCCCATAACCTTGTTGGTGCCACAGCTTCTGCCTGAGCAGTGGCTGAAGAGGGACAAACGGCAGGTGAAATGATAATTTTAAAGCTGTTCTATATGTTACAGGCCAGAGAGAATGGTCTGGGCCATCTCCTTCCTGATGGAGCTGCCCGTGGATCCCACTGACACAACTGGGAGCTGTGTTGCCAGGCCAGGGGAGACTCTGGCACACACCCTGAAAATAATAATAATAAACCCTCCTGGATTACTATAAAAATACCCACAGTAGCATTTCAAAATTAGATTTATTTTTAAGTGTTACTGTTGCATCCCAGGAATTTGAAAACCATATTTTCTATTAGCAAAACATTTCCCATACCAATTTACATTCAGTGCATGTGTTAACTTTGCAAACCACAGTCCAGCTTTCCTCTTGGGGACAGCACACTCATTTTTTATACTGAAAATAATGAAAGTTCTAAAAAAACCACAGAGAAATTATTTTCCCAGTCATGTTTGCAATTCTTTACCCTTAGAATTACATAAGTCTCTATGTTATGACATTTAATTCCTGTTTTTACTCAGCTTTGCCAAAGCAAGGCAACAAAGAATCTTCATTATGTCTTTCTGTCCAAACATTCATAAGTATTTCCACATGAATTGCTCTGTTAATTTTAAAGTTCAGAGGGACTTTCTTCTGAATGCTGTGCGAGAGAGCAGCACTGTGATATTCTTCCTGCCATTACTTATGGTAAAGAAGGCAACCCCAGATGTGGGTGTTCTAGGAAGGAGGAGGATAGAGATTTTTAGAAGTGTACAATTTGGGCCAATTAATTTCAAACACGTTGTGTTTTAGTGTGAGAAGTGCTAACTCAGTCATACTAACAGCCCTTGGTAAGTGACCTATGCAGCAAATTCAAGTTGCTGTTATTCACAAAGCTTCAGCACATTCTCTAACCCAGCCTTCATAATTATGTTTTTGGCTTTCAGGAAAGGCATCTTGAGCTCCAGCAGGCAAAAAAAAAGGGTCTGGTCAGAAAATAAGATGATGAAGTGAAAAATAGCAATTACAGAGGGAATATTATTCAGGAGGAGCTACCAACGAGCAGGAATGACGGAGATTAAACCGACTCATGTGTTACATTTTGTATTACAGCCAGCAAATCTCCACCTCTCTGGTTTTCATGTTACAGCAATCTCCAGTCACAGAGAGGCTCCTAAAGTCAGGGCAATCTCTCTGACGTGGATTTCTAAACTGCCTGCTGTAAAGAAACTGAAGACTGTGGGCATTTGAGCACATTCAGTGACTGTGTTGCTGTTCCACGTTCTTTTTCAGCTGAACCATTACTGATTTCAACTCTACGTGCACTTACCATTATGTGACATTCCAACAGCGAGGCACTTCTGGAACCTGCAGTACTGACATTTATTCCTGCTTTTCTTGTGGATCCGGCAGTTTAGATCACATCTGTCATAAATTAGCTTTAACCTGATTGTTCTTCGAAAAAAGCCCTGGAGAAAACAGAAAAATATGGAAAAGGATGCAAGAAACTGGCAGTGCCATCCTGGCCCTGCTCCACCCATCCAGGGCACCTCTCTGTGCCCACCCTGACCCGGATCAGAGGGATTCCCAAAGGAAGCAAAGCTCCTGGGACCACCCTCTCTGCTCCTGTTCTGCTCTTATCAATTGTTTCCAACTCCCTTTGATAAAGGGGTAAAATTCTCAAAAAGCTGGAGAAGCTTTAGGGAATCGGTGGGGTTTAAAGGATATTTGGGATGTAAGGTGAGTGCACAACTCCAAAGGAAGCGAAACTCCGTTTGTGCCACTGCTCATGGGACAATTATTATGAACCAAACACGACATTTTCAAAATTTAAAGTTCACTATCAACGTAGAAAATTTGTTGTTAACCATGACAAACCAAAAATTCTGCCAACAGCAGTTCCAACTCTAGTAAATGAAAAAGGCTGTAGGTTATTTCTCTTTTTACAGTTTAAAGATGCTTTTTCGGGTCAGTCATAATCAATTATTAAAGCTTGTATGGAGTTATCACCATTTTTTCCTTGTAAAAATGATTTTTTTCCTCACAGGGAATAATAACAGGAAAAGCATAACGCCACCTTTTATTTATATAAGTAACTGTAATTTGAGGAATCTACTTCATACTTATTGCTTTATGTGTGTTCCTAATTCACTGCTGGGTTAAGCTCTGGATTGGTTCTTTCCTTTAAGTTATTTTCCTCAAGATATTGCAAATGGAGAAGATGGGAATTTCACATTAAACTCTAATGATTTTCTTTGAACTCAATGAATTATTAATAATTTAATTCTCTGACATTTCTTCTCTCATTCTTGAGGACTGCAATGTTTACACCATTCATTTGTCCTTTAACATGTTATGAGCACTAAATATCACTGAGATTAAAAAGTCAGGGAAGCTTTAAAGCAGAAATCCACATTCTTAATACCATTAGACTTCTCTGTAGTCACCCAAAATGTATAAATTGGGTAAAGAAACTCGAATCAAGCAGAATAACAGAGCCTGAGTTTTAAATTGCTCAGAGCCTTGGAGCTGGGCATGAGTTTGCTCTTGCTGCGTTCTAAGAATTCAGATTTTTCTACACATGACCTCCAAGACAGCAGGAACGAAATATGCTTGCATGATTGAAAGAAGGAGAAAAAATGCACAAAAAATTGGGAGTAGATCAATAACACCAACAAGAAAAAAGCAAGCTACACTTTAAAAAACTCCCGCTTATTAAGTCATAAATTACACGCGGGAAAAATTTACACAAAGACCTGAAACTTTTACTGTTTTGTTTTGGTTTTTTTTTCCCAAAAAAAAGCACAAAGGGGGGATTTTTTACCAAGTGATTATTTAGATGAAAACAGCATCTTACCTTGCAGCCCTCACAGGCATGCACCCCGTAGTGGAAGCCAGAGGCCTTGTCCCCGCACACGCGGCACTCGATGGCCATCAGCGAGCTGGACGACTCCTCGTGAGGTTTGTTGTACAACTGAACCTTCTCTGAGAAATAGGGAGGGGAAGGAGGCTCCATTTTGATGGCACCTGTGCACAGAGAAGAGTTCAATGATGAACTCCAAGGAAATACATGGAGGAAGCAGCAAGGAACGATCACAAGGCATCCCAGTCAAGTTGGGATGGGATTCCCAGGTCTGCTCCACGGCAAAGCCAGCAGCAGACAAAGGCTGCAAAGGGATGGGAGCTGGAAGCTGCACTTCACTGGCTGGAAAAGCTGGAAGGGGGCAGATTCTGATGGAGAAATTGTATTACAGATCCAGCTTTCAGCTCTGTAGTGTGGAATGGTTTGAAGATGGATATTAAAAATTAATGTATGGAGAACTCAGGCTTTACTCTATCTTTAAAGTGTTGAAAAACTCCTACATGGAGATGGGCTGGAGTGACTAATCTGGCTTAAAAAATATTCAAGTGTCTAATAGAGCTATATATGGAATAATATATTATTCAATTATATATATATATGTGTGATAAAATAATATTGGATATTTCAAGAAACTCAGCTCTCTCCTGGGGACAACTGTTCAACCTGGGATGAAGATTAGAGATAAATTTGCTCTTCTGAAAGTTTCTAATTAAGAGAGCAATTTCTAATACTGAATGAGCTCAAACAAGTAAATATGATGTCTTTGAATCAATCATCACTGGCCATAGAAGAAGCTGAAATTTGATAGTTACATTACATCAGGAATGATGAAACAGACGGAGTATTAAAAAAGGTATTTTTATTTTTCCAGATTGGCTACACTATACAAACTAGAAAGATTTATTCCTAAATAAACTGGGAAGAAATTATCTAAGTAAAGATGAGGAGGATTTATGCCATCTAAACTCTACTGCACTCTTTAAAACTACTTGGCACTAAAATGTTATGAATATTTCTAATTAAACAAAAGAAAAATAAATTACTAGCTGGAAAAAATGTCCATTCCTTTATTACAGTAGTAATGCAGAGATACACGGCACCTGCTTCACTGTACAACCAAAATTTAACACCACAGTTTTCCCAGCAAGAATTCCCTGAAAGAACTCCTGTACAGATTACTACAAATAAAAGTGATGTCAGATCTAAGCAGAAGTGGATCCTTAAAAGAGTTCCAGGCACAGCAACCTCACATTCCTACTCTGAGCAGGAATGCAGTAACAATTTATTTAGGAATAGGTCACTTCCTTTCTTAAAAGGAGGATTTAGTGTAATTTTTTCAGTGTAAGGGGTGAAAGAGCAGCATGTTTCATAGCAAGTAAATAATCCAGGAGCAGTGATAGGAGTTGTAACAATGCTGTGACTCAGGGGCAGCCAATATTTCTACACCATCGGCTTCTTAGGCTGTTTGGAATTTAAAGGCTGCACATATTAATAATTAATATGCTCTGTATGCTGGGCATTCCTGAACATCCAGGGGATTTATTCTGCATGGTGTGCACTGAGCTTCAAAGGACAAGCTGCTCACAAGGTACAGGAATAGGAGACAATGGAGGGCTCCATGTGCCTAATAAAGTGTAATTCTGGGTACTTTATGATGCCTTTCCTAAACCCCAGCTGCTGCTCTGGAAGGGGGAAGGTCTGCTATGGGTATTCTCTCTTTTCTGCCTGCCCTGCAAGGACATCTCTGCCGACACAGGAGATCTGAATTCCTCTAAATCCATTTGCTGCTAGCACATGTGCCAGGGGATGGAGGAAGCGTGGACATGAAGGAGATGCTTCAAAAAAAGGAAAAGCTTACTTTGGCAGTCCTGGAGCTTGATATCATATTTATAATCCAGGCCTGACTGATCACTTCTGGCAAGAGGAAGATCTTCATAGTGCGGTGAGGAAATGCTCGAGAAGTCAACAGTGGTGAAGGGCTTGATGTCAAAGGAATGTGTGTGATCATCCATGGCTGACAGATCCACGGGGCTAATTCCAAAATTCATGGGCCAAAACGGCATTTCTGTGTCAACCATTGTAATCCCTGCAAACAACAACAAGAAAGAGACATTTCAAAAGGAGTTTTTATCTCCAGTGTGCTCAGGCTCAAGCTGAGGTCCAAGTGTGCCACGGCCAGAGGGCTGAGAGGCAAACTTTAACTGCATCTCTTCATAGCATGCATATGAATAAAATTAGAGGTCTTCCAGAAATAATTCTCAGTTTTGTGAATTCTAATCATCATTCTTCCCAAGTGCCTGAAAATCTCAAGGATTTTTATATTAAGGAAAAACCCCAAAGTAGCTGGTATTAAATAGTGGTGGTTTTCCTCCAAATAACCAGAAATATTTGAAATCTTTGCTCATTCGAGTTTGCCAAAAGTTTAACCCCAGTCTTAAACCCAAGGATCAAGGAAATGTAAATTATGACTCTTCAAATTCCATATATATTGATGCAAATCTTGAAAGCAGTAAACAAATAGGAAACTTAAATCTGCAAAAATCTTCTGCAAATTGAGTGAATTTAGATTGAGAGATGAAATGTTTTTCCAAGTCCTCTTCTGACCAATAGCTGAACCAAAATCCTTAATTTAGACATATTTCAACTATGAAAAAGTTTGTAAGTTACAGCAAGTGCAAAGACTGTTTTATAAGCAGGGTCTGTGTTTAATTTTCCACTATTTATAAAAAGAACATTCTAACCTAAAAATAGAAGAGATGTTTCAAAACTAAAATAGCTTGGTCACTTTGGCTGTTTAATGTGGACTTTAGACCCAATCAAGTAAGTGGCCTTTAACCTCTAGATAACAGAAACTTTGATTTGATCTGCTTTGAATCAAAACTACTCTGTCACACTGCCAGACGTGCTGTTGAAAAAGGAAGATATTGGAACAGAGGTGCTCCAGAATTTGGAGCTCATCCCATGTTTTGACAGGTAAGTGAAGCTGTGCCTGCGCTTCCCTTCAGCTCTGCTCAAGTGCCAGTGGCTAGAAATGGTTGCACTCTGCTTTCCCTCAGGAATGTCACCATCATTCTTCCCCTTTTTAGGACTCCCAGAACAACCCTTCAGTTCTTCTGCCTTGAATGTTGACAACAAAGGTTGCAAGGGATCTTTTTAATTCTTAAATTTGAGATGAGAGATTCTCACTGCAGTGGGAACAAAGTGGTGCTGCTGCATCCCAGCCACCCCCCTGTCCCACTGGATGGGGTATTAAGGATGTTACCCTGTCATCCTCTACATGGAAACACCAGGATTCCTAATTGCCACAAGTGACAGTTCTCTGGGGAAAACACATGACAGCTTGTCAGAGTACCTTGGTGTTGTGTGCTGTCTTCCAAATGGTCAAGTTTCAAGTCCAGTGCTCAAATCATGAGCACTGCCCAGGCTCCCCAGGGAACGGGCACGGCCCCGAGGCTGCCAGAGCTCCAGGAGCCTTTGGACAGCGCTGCCAGGGATGCCCAGGGTGGGGTTGCTGGGGTGTCTATGCAGGGCCAGGGGCTGGACTCTGACGCTTGAAGGTCCCTTCCAGCTCAGGAGATTCTCTGATTCTATGAATTTTTCTGTGAGCACGAAGTGCAAATCCCTGGCATCAACACTGGGAGCTGTCTCCCCAAAACAGATTTCCAAACGAAGCAATAAACCACAACAGGCTCCTTCTGAAGAGCCCATTGCTGGTAATGACCACACACATGTTTAAACTAATAAAAAATCAAGAGACATCTAACATTTAATTGGTTTATATCCCCTTAGGCAAGTGCCATCAAGGGTTCTACTGGAGCTCTGCCTAAAGGGTGAGGAGGAAGGATGGCCACAGGCACATTCCCAGTCACAGCCCAGGTTCATCCCGGGGAATTCCCAGGACTCACACACTCAGGGGCACCCACGAGGTTGCTGTGTGGACAAGGAATAACTGCAGGAAACCAAATCATCACAGGGCAGGAGGACCTACCCCCAGAGCTGCCCTTGCACAGACACCTCCCTGCTCTGCAGAAGCACCCAGAGAGGCTTCAGTACCTGCTTAAAGGCAAGGACAAGCTCGGGTCACTCACTGAGTAGAGATGAACTCAGTCACCTGCCGCTGATCTCACTGGAAAATTAACAGTTTTCTTGCATCCTCCATCAAACCTCTGAAAAATATTCTCACAATCTCAAGGCCTTATCACTCACTTTGTCCTTTCAAGTTCAAAGGCTTCAGTTTGCAAACCCGTGAGCTGAACAGCAAGTTACAGCTGAGCTGGATTTCACTTCACACTCAGTCCATGGCTGGGATGTTCTGGAGAGGTCGATGATGTAGAACATGAGGGATTCTGTGAAACTCTTGTGTTGTTACAGGCCAGTGTGTGTGCATGAACTTCCCTATGTAGATATCTTACAGCTTGGAAAGCCTCAGATAAGCAGGTGAGTCCAGAGGTCTGGCTCGGCATGCACAAGCTCCAAAATCTAGGAGGCTGTAGTAATTCCTTATCAGAAATCTTGTTTCCCAGTCAGCACAGCCAAATCACTTCAGCAAAGTCTACCAAAAAAAGCTGCAGTGGTTTCATGGTAAAAGTATTTCTAGCCTAGAACTGTGATGGTTTAGATTTTTATTATGTTTTAGAAGAAACAAAAGAAAATGAAGTAATTAAAGAGTAACCTGCTGTTTAAAGCATCACTGAATAGAAGGGATCTGGTTTCACACATGCTGCTTCTTCCCTACTAATTGTTTTCTTCTGCATGTCTATCCGAATCACACACATGCTCTATGTGCTGAGAGCAGAGGAAATACAAATGCCAAGATTACACTGAAGAGAAAACCCAGGGAATTGTGGCTGCACCTATCAGCTACTGCAGGTCACAGAGCAATTCTGCTTTATCCTGCTCGTATTTCTGCCGTGAGGCAATAAAAGCTGGAGCCAGCAGCCATTTACAAATCTTTAGTCAAAAGCCTATCAACTCCACCCCTTCCAGAGGTTAACATCCCATGACTCGTTAGATCCCAGAGTAATATTGTTCATAACCACTTCTGAATGATGAGAATGTCCAGGTTTGCTCAGGTTCTGGGTATCAAACACAAAGCATTTCATTACAGTTTTAAAGTTCCAATTGTGACTTAGGCAAATTATGGATATCTTGTTCAATTTAACAAAATTTTCCAATGAATTTCAATTTTCAGATGAGTTCATATTAGAAATACTAAAATGAAGGAAACATTTTCCATGCTAGTTTTACTCTTGCACTATTCAAAACCAAAATGTGAAGACTGTTCCTATGTTTAATGGTTATTTTACAAATACTTCTATTTTGCACGTAGCTTCACTTGATTTTTGCTGTGTACTTTGTCTGTTTTTCTCCCCAGGAAAGAGGAATGACAACATTTCCCTCTGGGAAAAAAAAAAACCCAAAAACCAAACCCAACTAATTGTAGTCTTCTCATGTCTTTAAAAGAACTGAAAACCAGCAACCAGGATTAAAAAAATCCAATAGACAAGTCCAAGGAACAGATTAAAGACTGCTTCCATAACACTCACAGATGCTTTTGTGGCACCCAGGTAGCAGATCTGTAAGTTTTTATCTGATCTAGAAGATTTTCCTGTGCAAAAATGGTTCTCAGCCAGCAAGAGGCTGTGCAGAACAGCAGCAGAGATGCTATTCACAGAGTCAGATGGAGGAGCTCTGACATTTCATCCTCCAAAAGAGCAGGAGTGAAGGAGATAATGCTGCTGAGATAACATTTAATACTGAGATATGGAGCTGGCTGTTCCAAGTGCCTTCTCTCTGTTTAATCTCCTGCAGAACTGCTCAGGGTTATGTGCAAGGGACCAAAGGCACTGAACTCTTCTGGCACAGCCACCCTTGGTTGTTGTGCTGCTGATAGGCAGGAATCTCATCTCATTCATCACTTCATCCCCTAACTGATCTGCTTTCCAGTTCCTCAGACAGATATTCCCTGCGCTTTTCCTACTAGGAAAACATAAAATATAACATAGGAGATTACCAAGGTATGGAAAACATCCTGGATCATGAGCTGCTCTTTACCATAAACACTACCTGTGCTCAGGTAACCTGAAGGGCCTGTTGTGCTGCATTCTAGACACGCTCTTTCCAGACAAAACTACCAAAATATGACCCTGCAGGTATTTAATGAAGCAAGCAGAACATCCCAGCCTCGCAGGAGTTACAGAAAATCAGAAGGAAAAAACAAATAGATAAAGCCTCTCAGCTTTGAAACATTATTAAAATCAAGGCAGGTATAATGACATGACACGAACAGGTATAAATATAGATACATGATCTAAATAATGCTGTGGTTTTTTCTTAATGAAAACGAATTCCATGGAATAGTTTGGATTTCCTCTCATGTATAAATGTGCTGGAGTTTGTCAAGTAAACTCATATGCAATTCCTGCAGAACTTAGTGTGACCTTTGCCAATTAATTTCATTAAGGCAGCTCAGGCCCTCTGTGAAATAACATCCTAGGTAAGTTGGTTAAGATCACACAGTCATTCTCAGCTTTTAGGAAGAATTTAGAGATAGTGAGGGGGCAGCTTGATATCCCCATATTCAATTTATTTATCTATTTGGAAGAACAACAAAACATTTTATGTGTGCCTTGCAAAAACACATCTCCCCTAAGTGATGGCAGCACATCCACTGAGTTAGAGACCTTCCCTGATCTTTTAGAGGAGAAGGCTGCAGAAGGACTACAAAGAGAGCAGCCAGTGTTGTGATAACCCACTTGCATTCCCCTTCCAATAACTCAGTTCTCTCATTGCCTCTGACACAGAAATTCTGTGTGGCAATGGTCAGGCAGCTCAAGCCAGCATTTTACCAGTGCTGCTCTCAGGTCCCAGACGTGAGGCACAGGGGCTGGGGATCCACTGCCTTCAGAGAGGGATTAGCTGATGGCCCTGGAAGGTGGAGCTGGGCTTCAGTTCTAGTGAGACTGGGAAAAATGGCATCACCTTGTCCTGTTCACTGAAATTCAGGTTATTGAGAGAAAATCACATCTTACTGCATTTGCTTTTTCCTGGCCAAAAAAAAAAAAAAAAAAGCAGGTTTTTTGTCTCACTTCTCTGTTTGTCCAGTGAAAGAAAGTTATCTTCATCCCCTCCATTCTCTGTGTTATCAATAAAACATCTCTCCTCTCCAGCAGGTGTGGGATTACTCCACAGATTTTTAGTATTCCTGGTTATGCCAGAGTACCTTGGAACTCTAAGCTTTAAATCTTTAGGAGATACCTTCCTCAATAATGAAAATTACATATTTTTCACTAATAGCAACTGTCATTATAATGGACTTTATCCAACAGACAACACTTGCATAACAAAGAGATGATTTTCTTTTGGATAAACCAAACGATGTGAATTTTTTTGTATCTCAAACAATGACTCAAAGCTGTTGCCCACTGCTGTTTCACACCTTCCCGGCCGGCAGATTCCTGATATTCCCCCCGTTTCCCGGCACAGGACCCGAACCTCTCTGTGTCCTGTTGCTGCAGAGTCAGCAGAGGGAGCACAACATAACTAAAAAAACCCCTCTTTCCAAGAACTCTGCTGGCACAGCCAGTGATGCTCCTAAACAAACAAACAAGAAAAAAAAGGACAGACAAAGAGCCTGGGTGGCTGATGCCCCCAATTCTGTGTTTGACAAAATCAGTACTCTGCCAACTGCAGCAGGAAAAGCAAAGTAACAGCAAAAAACCCTATAGAGCCTTGCTTTAGAAGTTCCATGACAGAACTTCTATTGTTTAGAAGGAGAGATATAAAGATTTCTTTTTCTTTTTATCCTTGCACACACTCAAAACATTGTTAGGATTCAGGGCAGAAAATGTTTCAGTGATGTGCTGATGAACAAACACACTGAACAACAATATCGGTAGGATGAAAACAGTTATCCAAAGCAGGCATTTCCCAAACAAGTGACACATTAGAAACCCCTACGGATGTGGGAAAAGGGTCCAGCCAATGGATAGAGTAAGTATTGATAAATTTTTGTTGTGAATTCAAAGTGGTTTTGAAGCCTCAGTGTTGCCTTTCAGCACTTCTGGGACTGTGTTGGGGATGGACAAGAGCACCTCTGCAGCCAGCCTGGAGCCAGGCACTCTCCTGGGGGCACCACTGCCTCACCAGACCTGGTCATTTTCTTTTCAAGCATGAATTTATCAAAAACATTTACTGGAATGAAAATTGACCTCACTACAGAGCAGAAGAACGAAATTTTAATGGATTTGTTTCAATTAAAGAACTCGAAACTAAAGTTCCCTGCATGTTAATCTAGCTGTGAGAACAAAAAAAGTACCCAGTATCTCTAGGAAATGTTGAGTGTCAAAATCAGCTCCACAATAAAGTGACTTAGTGAAAACATGAGTTCACAAACGACTGATAATGGCAACTTTTAACACAGACGACTTTAAAAGCACTGCTGACTCCAAGCACATCAAGGCAAGAGATTACATTTTCTATTATTTTCCTCAGGTCCAGCTCTGAGGCCATCTGAAAATGGCCCAAAAATTACCATGTCCACCTGACAACACCAAAAAGATGCCAGGTAGAGAAGGCACTTTGGAAAGGATAGAGTAAAGGCTCTGTATAACACGAGTGGAGTGGCTCTGGCCCAAACGGATTTGTCAGCCTTTGAGCAGAGAGAGGGGCTTGTCCCAGCAGGGCAGCCAGGGCACACCTCAAGGGTTAATCACTGAGTAGGAGGGGTAGGAGCTTAGGAAAGGCTCCTCTTCCACCCACTCTCCCAACCTGCAGAACCAGCACAGGGCCCAAATTCTGAGAGCAAAAGGAAAAGCAGCGACCTGGGGCCGAGTGGAATGTTCAAGGTGTGACAGCAAACCCAGAAACACCCTCAAACACTGCTGGGAGATGCCCATTTCTGTCTCATCTCCCAGTCTGACCAGGGCTGAAAGCTGGTTGGCCCAGAAATCCCAGTGCAAGGGCCATTTGCAAGAGCCCAGTGACAGCCACAGCCTTCAAAAAGCCAAATGAAAGGTAAAGGGGGAGGCAACCCATTCATCCTCTCAGCAAGGCTGCACAGTAAAACACCAGGAGAAACTGTATAAATCCAAACACTTGGAAAGACCAAAAAAAAGCAACTCATAAATCAGTAGGAAATGTATTTTATTCCTATAGCTGAATTATAACTACAAGCTGTGCTCACTAAAAGCACAGTCCATAAAATTTACCACAATGTTTAAGAGGTAGTTGTTAATAGAAACAAGGAAGGAAAGCCCATTCAGGGAATAATAGAGCTGTTTAGTGTTAAATATATTTTCTATTCGATGGAATTCACACAAAATGGCCTGAGTTATTTAGAACAGCAACGTTTTATACCCTTGCAGCAACATAAACCCTTGTAAATATAATTGCAAATGAGAAACAAGTTCAAAAATGCCACAGGCTACTCAGATACGCTACAAATTCTACCGTCCTATTTTAATTTGTTAATGTAGGCTCTGTTGCATTCTGATACTGGATAGAAATCCATGAAACTTCAGGGTACAAAGGAAACTGATTGCAAGGCTGTGCTCAAGTAGCTTAAATAGAAATTGAGAACATTGGACGATGGGAAATGTCTATATAAGAAATATTGATTTATAATCCGAAAAACTCACGGGTGGGTAGGTCAGATTTAAAAGGAACAGCACTTCAAAATCATGGAGAGCTTAACTACAAATTGCTGGAAGTGACAGTGTTGGGCTCCTGGTGGTAAAAGTCTGCCTACAAAAGAAATAGAAGTGTTGTGCTGCAGTCACAGCAGTGGCAGAACACTGACCTGAGGAGATCCCTTCTGCTCTGTTAAATCAGATTCAGAGTTTGTGGGAAATGATCCTCAAACTGCTTTTAGAAACCCCTGAGCAGAAAAACTGCACTTTCCTAGTTGCAGTCATGCTTTGTGAGGCACCATGTACTGAAACTAAAAGTAACCCTGATGAAAGACTTCTCTTCCAATGCCTTTTGTTCGAAAATGTCTTAAAAATCCCTCCCACTCTTCAAAATAGAAATGATTGTTATTTCGTTTCTTTGAACAGAAAAAAAAAAAAAATACACCTCCAGAAGCATGAAAATCTGAAAAATAAGGTATCATCTGGTTGGTAATATAAAATCAGAATACACCTCTGTAGGATTCTAATGGGCAAAGACCATAAAGTGGCATTTACAATGTGCCTCCTTGCCTCAGTGGAACTGAGCTGTGGCTCCTGTTGGTTTTGAGGGATTTGAGGAAAGCAGAAACAAACAGCACATCCCTGACTTGTGCTGGCAGTATTGTAAAACTATCTCATTATATAAAATGTAGGCGTTGCTCTCTATGAATCATTGTGATTTAAAATAAGATCCTGATAGACAGGCAATGAATCACATCGGATTTTGTAATCAGCAAGGGCTGACTTCTTGGGAGAGCCCTTTGCCCCCTTTGGCAAACAGTGGAGGGGAAGGTCTGCTCCAGCCATGGAGGTGCCTCCCGAGGCTGAAGGAAGTCATTGATTCTAAAATATCCCCAAAAACGCTGTGTGGGACACAAGATAGCAGAGCTTTGTCAACTGGAACAACACCACACAATTCAGTTGATAAGAGTGTTCACATTCTCAGGCCTGTGCTTGGCTCCAAGTCTCAACATACTTTAATAATTGGCATGTATTTATACTGGGCAGGCTTTGTATTGCTGGGTCTAGTGAAAGTTTTACCAACTACAAGACATCCATATAATTCCAAAATACCGTGTTTGCCATTAAAAGTATTTTAAGGGCAAATGAGCCATTCAGAAGTTTCATCTGCACGACTTGTGACTGTTCTTTCAGATGTCAAACCTACTTTGAAGTCAACAGAAAGTTTTCCAGCTTCGACAGAAATGCAGTGGTTGGGTCAAAGTTAAGCCAAACACTCATTTTGAACATTACATCCCTGCTAATGGCATTGAAACACCTTCCTCAAGTTAAGCACTTTTAAAACTCAGTTTTTGGCGAAGAAAGGGCTACTTTAGCTAAGATATATTATTAAATTACATCTCATACACATCTATGCACACAGATAATGTACGTCATGATACAGACCCGTAAGAAACTGGGGTCTCATAAAATGCCCTATTTCCTGTGTAAAATGACTGTTTCAGGGACAATGCTGTGCCAGAGTTAATAAAATAAACTCCCAGCACCACAAAGCCCCAGTGGCACTGTCAGCCAGGAGCCTGCTGATGTTTCAGTAGGTAACAGCTCTGTCTGAAGCCTTCAAGCACGGCACAAAAACATTTAGTGAGTTTATCCCGTGCTCACACGTGGTGTGTTATATGAAAATTTGCCAGTTCCTCTGTGGCTCCCTAAGCCTGTGTGAGATTATCCAGGATTTCAGGTAGTGTGGCAGAGCACACAGCAAACATGTGTAAGCACCACAGCTATTTACAGGACAATCTCCTGCTCCACTGCTTATCTGGTTTCATTAGGTCATTATCACCGTGTCTCTTAATGCTGTTGAATATATTAATAATAGACTCCATTCTTTGGAAATGGTGCTTAGCCAGTAATTAACAGCTGAGGTATCAATTTAGTACGAAGTTTTAAACAGTTGTACTCCATTATGGAATTCAGAGTACAAAGTCTGTCTTTGCTTTTGAAATGTTAAAAACTTTAGTAGTAAATGTTAGATGGTATGTGCACGATACCCAGTTAATCTTCTTCTTCTAAAACACTGTAGGTGCAATAAATTCGATACCAACCCTGAAGAATTTTTGTAATAATAATAATAACCACATGGAGTTTTCTCAATCCACTTCGTAGTAGTAGGGAATTTAGGGATGCACAGTACTGTTGGGAAGAAGCCTGGGATTTTTTTCTCTCCTCAGACTCTGTCATGTCAGTGCTTTTCAATGTTCACAAGACAGTAAACTTCAGTATTGTTTCCAAGAGATGAGATAATAAGGCACACAACTGGACTAGGGTAAAATACACTCATTAATATCCTAAATGCAGTTCTCTGCCATGGCAGAATACTGAATACTCCCACAGGAAGAGGAGGAGGAGGAAAATATGCCATATGAATTTAAACTCATTCCTTGAATTAAATCCCACTTTTAAAGTTTTTCCTGGCAGTCAAACACACTGCAAATAATCCATAAAAATGCTTTCTCCTATTGGGATGAGTCGTTTCCACCACGAAGCTGTCATCTTCCAAACACTAAAAATGTAAAACAAGGCTGGATGGAGGGCCCACATGATTTGACCGAGTCCTGGTTTTTGGCAAAATATTTTAATCTGTTGGACAATCACCAAGTTGTAAAAGTTAAAAAGCACCATGTTGCAAAACTCATTCATTAACGTAGACGTGCTGAGCATTATTTCTGCATTAAATACAGAGCTCTCAGTGGAACAGCAAGCACCCCTTCCTGTATAGAAACAGATATAATTTCTGATACGTGCCACTATAAGATAATGCTCTTTGTGCCTGGACAGCCATTGTGATGGCAAGATAATTCAAGCACACCAAAGCCTGAGAAAGCAGATAAACAGCACCAAAGAGGGCTGAACATTCACCACTCTCCTCTTTCAGCTGCCCCCCAGATTCATCAGATTTTGTGGGGAATGCAGTTATTTACACACAGTTATTGAAGGGTGCTTTCATTAGGGGCTGAAACTCTTCTAGCAGACCTTCCTCAGCTTGGAGGGGAACCAGGAGTGACATCCCAACATAATTCTGACAAGACAAACACCAGGCAAAGTAAAGCAGACCCCCAAAAGTGATTATCTCCAGCAGCAGGTTTTCTACCCTACACTAAGAGTACCCACCTAAGAAATGTAGTAATAAAGACACATGAACTTTTGTACACCTATCATCTGTTGCACAAATGTATCTCTTTCATCTTTTAAATAAGCAAAAAAAAAAAAAAAAATTAACCTTCTCAACTGTACGAACTGCAAAGCATCCAACCTGCTCAGCCACTTTTCAGCAAGAGAGCAATCCCTTGTCACCTGACTCCTGTACTTTTGACCCTCCAAAAAATTCCCAGCTGAAGCATGTTGACATGTTTTTACATGTGATTCAATAATGATTGCTCTCAATAGTGTTGGATACTTATCACACCTTTAGATCAATGTTCTTGGCCTCTCATGTGCTCCATCTTTCTAAATATTAATTTTTCCGTGGAGCTTTCAAACCACCCCGTCAAGGTGACTTCAGGCTGGGAGCGTGGGCTCAGGGCACGGGGAGGGTGAGCTGTTGTAACTGCAATTGCAACACTCTGAGAAGTATTTAATGAACACCAGGAAATTAACGTGGAGCTGTGCTCCGAATTTAAGTTACCTTGAACAGTTTCATTTTGAGTCTCTTGTTGGACTACAAGCTTCGAGAGAATCTTCCCCATTCTTGTCTTTTTGGGGTCAGCATAAAGTACAACATTAAGTAACGTTGTGCTCGGTGTTTTATTTCAGAAAAAAAAAAATAGGTGGGAAGTTTCTGAAGGAAATTTAGCACTGAAAATTATTTTTATAAATATTAATTTGAAAGCCTGTGTTTGACTAAAGAATAGCAAACTGGGAGAAAGAATACTAAAGCATCCACTATAAAAATTCAGCACTAAGTTAGCACCAATGTACCTCCTTTTGTGTTATTGTATGTCCTACTTGCAGCAAAAAATCGAGGAATTTCATTAGGATTTTTCTGGTTTACATACCTAAAAAAGCTTTGTGCAAACTGGTACTTAAAACTATAGTAACTACTGAGAAGAGGAAAAAAAAAAAAAATCCAAACAGCCTCAGATCCAGCACCCAGGGTCTGAGTTACTGTGAAATAATGATACCAGAAAGCCCCAGAACAGAACTGCTTTATCTGGAGCTCTAAACTAAATGAAATGGGTTAATATTTTAAGTTTATGGGCCAACAGCTTCCCTACCAAACTCTAAGTAGTCTTGGATGTCACTTTATACATTGGGCAAATCAAACTCTTTTCAGTTATGTCGTTTTCCTTCTGCCATCTGACACTGATAACTCAACTCCCCCTACCACTCTAAAGAAAGTACCAGAAGCCACGACTCAGATAAGGGATATCAGCACAACTTCAGGTGATAACTAAAGAAGGGGACTCACTCAGCTGTTACACAAAGTCATTGAATGCTCCTGCCACCCACCCCTCACAGTTTGCTGAGAAAAGGCCCCCCCATCACAGCACAGAATTTGATGGAAATATTTAATTCTTTTCCAAATGTACTTTTCAAGGGGGAAAAAAAAAAACCCCAATATACCATTCCCTTAAGAACACAGAAGTAACTTACTGAAAACACAATGGGTAAGTGCTGTCTGAACCTGAACTAAAAGATGAATATTCCCCCTGCAGCCCTTTTATAACAATAAAAAAGACAAAATATTTGTGGGGAAAGAACACGATTTCATCTTTTATTTAATTTCAAAATCATTAATGCACTTCAAAAAGAACTTAAATATAACCTGCATAATGATACATTAATGTGAAATTCTACAAAGTCCTGACTTTGTTACAGTTTCAAAAACCTACTGTATTTTCTAATAAGATATCTGGCATGGTTTGGATTTTTTAATGTGTCTGAAAACTAAAAGGTAGAAATTTCTTTGATCTCATTTTCTGTTGGGTAATTCTTTCTCTGTGTTACTAATAGCCTAAGAATATCACTGATATGACCTGGTCCTACTTTTGTCAACCTGCCTATTTCGAAATCAATTTTTTTCCAACTCCCCCACTGAAATTGCCTTGCTTTGCTCACGAAGGAACAAACATTTTTACCTGCCAAGGTGTGGAAAACGATTCCACACTTGTGAGCTGCCTGTCACTCCTGTGAGTGTCCCTCATCCCCAAAGCAGGCTCTGTTTGTATTCCAACAAACTCCTGTGTCTGCCAATAAACAGCACTCCATGGCTTTGCCACCGTTCTTTGCCTCTGAGGCAAACCAAACCTTTCAAAGACGTGTGTGTGTTTTGTTCTTCTGTTTGTAATATTGGTGCTCTCCAACCCAGAGTGCCAGCACGGGGCAAGTGCCAGCCCTGGCACACGCTGTGACACTCACAGGGCCCGTGGCCCTGCCCCAATCACTCTGCTGGAGGAAGATGGAAACTGGCCCTGCTATTTTTGACAAGAAATGTTCAAGAGTTAAAGTGACATCATTGGAGGACACAGGCGGAAAGCGGAGGATCCACAGCTAAGAACGGTTTAGGAGAAAGCTATTTATGTATAATTTCACAATTCTGCTATTTTTAACGGCTCACCCTAACCAGTCATTTTTGTAGATTTGTTTCCAGCTTGAAGGAATCTACCAATGCTTGACTGAATGATTAAAACCCTGCACTTTGCATTTGGCACAGAAATATTGTGGAGAGAGTGGAGTGTCTATCAGAAAATCCCAGTGTGCCCCAGCCACCTCTGCTCCTATGGATTTGGAATCCTCTGAAACTCTGTGTATGAGATGACAACTGTCCCTAGAGATCCCAGTTCGTGGAAACTCACCTGCTTTCATTAAAAAGCTGAACTGCCATCCCATTCCCGTCTTTGACAGCATTTGCTGCTTTCACTTGAGGAGAAAAGTGTATAATCAAGTTCTAACAGTGTTTCAAAAAGATTAATAATTATAAGGTTATGCAACATTAACAATAGTGGTACCAGCAAAGCAGCTGTGTTAAATTTTAACAGCATTAAAAAGAGGGGAAGAAAGAGATTTTGAGAAAATTTCAGTTCCCTTCTCTGTCATGTGTTCTTGTCATCGTCTTGGTTTTTGCTATATTTAAAACGCTGTAGGAATTTCTTCTGCAAGTAATCTAAGAGGGCAGCTAACAGCAAATCTTTCAGTTTCATGTTGTGATAAATGTAAGGATGCACCAGAATTCAAGCCCAAAATGTAAATACTAACATTGATAACATTGACAGCTAATTTCTTGCCTTTTTTTTTTTTTAACAACATTTATGGAATAAGTTATTATACTGAAAAACATATTAATCAACTTCCTGAGAAGTGCTACTTTGAATAATTATGTGTAACTATATTTCTTTAATCTAAACACATGTGCCATTCTCACACACAAACCACAAATCACATGCTGCAATTTTGCCCAGAGACTCTGGGATACTTGATAACTGGATTGGTTTATTTTTAAATCAGCAATTTATCTTCAATTGGGCCAGAATACCAACAGTTCAGCTTGCAATAAATGGTTACTGTCATACCCTGCTTTTCTTTTAAGGAGATTCCTTTTCTAGCCAAGCAAGTTTGGTGTGAGGAACTAAAAGTCTTTGCTGTGACTTCTTGTAACCCCTCAAGCAGGCGTGTGAACAGCTAAACATGTGGCTCTGATGTGGACTGAGGGTAAGCTTTTGGCACTTTTTACTCTTCTCAGTTTTCTTTCATTGCTCAAAAAATACCAATAGCTGCAAATTTCTGTTGGCTGATGGTTGATCTCTTTAAAGATCCAGCTGTATTTGAAAAGAACCATGTTAAAGTACTACTGAGAGTATCACCAAAAAGTAAATTCTGAAGGGACATCTGGATTCCATCCAGTGCAGAGCAGTGTAACAGAACACTGAATATCAGGGTGAGACACTCCTGAAGCAAAACTGCCCCTGAAGCCTTTGGGATCACCTCTAATCCCCAAGATCAGAAGGGGTCTCCAGCAGCTGAGTGCTTCCCACACCTACCCCTTCCTGTCCTCTGTGTAACAAAGGTGTGAGCAGCTGGTTTAAACCTCATCCCTACGCTCTGCACAAACTAAGGGATTATTCTGCAGCAGCTTAGGTGACCCTTCACCAACAATGATGTGCTTGGTGTAGAGGGACATGACTAGGATGGAAATAAGCACAACTATGATCTAATTCCATTCCACCCACCCAGACTGGCAGGGCTGGTGAATTTAGAGCCTGGTTTTGGTCTCTCACCTTCACTTTCTCCGACCAATACAGCATCACAAAATAGGCTAAACATTAGACTATTTGTAAAGCAGGCTCTGGTTTTTGCTGGGCTCCAAGAAGTCAGCATTAACCTCATGGCACACCTTCCCAACACAAGGGATGGGCTGCCCAAACCTCTGTGGCATGGTGTGTAAAAATAATACAATTAGACAATCAAATTCTGATTTCCGAACTGTTTCAGGCAGAATCTTGTACTGGACTTGGTTAATTTTGGAACTATGGATTATTTCTTACAGCGCTGCATGTATATGGCCACTGAGCCAGACAAGATAATTTGGAGACAAATATGAGCTCCTTTGAAATTGGCTGTAAATCCCATCAGTTCACTTAATTTACCTTTCACAGGACAGCAATGGCAGCATCTGTTTTTAACAGGAATGCTGGACCTCTTGGTCAATACATGACCACACCAAACCCAAAATCTCCACCAACACAGACATACAGACCATGCAGGAACCAAACTGAACCTCCTCCTTCCTCAAACAATCTGGGGGAATCACTGCTCCATAATCTGAGATTGGGGAAAAAGTGCAAACTATTGATCCTGAGACCACAACAACACATCAAGTGGGCAGTTAAAAACTTCCTCCCAAGATCTACATCTCAATGAAAGCAGAGAGAGTTGCCAATTCCATTCTGTGTGTCAGCTCCCCTGGATTATCAATGGGCCATATGCTGTGAATCACATGGCTCAGCCGGATCCTGCATCTTGCCAGTTGTATCTTGCTTTTACTATTAGTTCTGGGATGTTAAAACCACTATTGTAAGCAGTTCAAAAATACATGTCGGAAAATTGTTAATGCCCTAGTCACACAATGTCATTTTGAAGCTCCCTGGGAATTTAGATTTGCACAGCTTATTAGGATATGACCTTTCCCTTGATTTTTTTATTTTAAGATCAAGTTAAGATGAAATTTCCCCAGAGGGAGTTGCTGTGTTTCCTTCACAGATAAGGCAAAGAGCAATGGCAGCTCCACACAGAGACAACTTTCATACGTTTCTGCAGCACGGACATCCAGAGCATTCCTCGAGGCTGAGAGGGAATTAACAAAAAAAACCCCCAGCAACACAACAAAGGTATTTCCCTGAATCTTTCACCTTTTTTTTTCCCCTCAGTGTCATCTGTGAGGAGTTTTAGGGCCTGTGGACTCTTGCATTCAGAGCACCAGGGCACGAGATAACGGCTTGTCTCTGGAATACATTCCTACTCCTTTGTGGAATATCTACCTCTCCAGCACTCCTTTTTCCTCTTCACAATATAGATTTTTGTCTCAGAAATTCATGCACTTCCCTTGGATTTCATGGACCTGATCTAAAAGCAGGAGGTTGAAAAATTAATTCTCAAAATTAGTGCTATGGGCTGATTACAAGCTACCGGGCACAGTGGTTAAATACTTATATATAATAAACACTTTTAATAGTTTAAGACAGGGGAACTCCAACACTTCTTAGTCTGTTTTGCCTCTTTGTCAATGAAACCAACAAAGAGAATTAGTTAAAAAATTAGAAATTGAATGATGTTGCTTATATTTTAAAATTTTCAAATGGTCAAGATGGTAAGAACCAACAACTGTTAATAAGTTTTTATTTAGGAGAGAATAATATTCTCACTAAAAGTGAAAACAGTTGGTCAATAAAGAGATGACCAAAAAGAATTACGTATTTTGCTTTTTGGCCATTCAGGGTGAAAGTTTTATGCATTAAACCTTTGCTATGCAAACAACATTTTTTCTCAGCTACAGATACCAAAAGAAGAAAAGGAAGTGATGATGAAATAAAGCGAATTACTTTTTGTGTAAGTTTTCATATAAATAGTCTGGCTTAGTAGTTGGGGTGGGCACTGTGCACAGAACATTCATACAACCCTGCCACAGTAAAGAGGGTGTTTGGAGGTCATGGCAATGACACAGCCAACAAAACCATACGAAGATTCAAAGGAACCTTAAATCAGCCCCGCCGACTTTACAAGTTTCCTCGTCTGCAGCTCTCCAGGAGCGATGCCCAGCCTGCTGGAACTCCACCAGCACACAGAACGAGTCCTTTGCACTTCCCTGCATCAGCTGTGAGCAGGGGGATCTCCCCACGAGTGAAATTTGCATTTCCAGCAGCAGCCCTTCCTCCTTCCGTGGCTGACAAGAGGTACGGGTTTGCTGCTCCCACAGCAGGTAGCAGACAGCCTTCACACGGTGTCAGGCTCTAGGCAGGAGCTGATGTGCAATTGATCCCGGCCTAATCTGTCTCTCCTGGGCAAGTACAAAGTCATTATCTGCATCACCAGTCCAAGACCTCTATGACACTTAGGTATCCAACAAGAGAGTAAATAAATCCCCAGCGATAGCATTCGCTGCCTATCGCTGGGAGCAGCCTGGTGTCACACGGGCTGAACTTTCCTGCAAATAAATCCACCACGACTCTAGAAAATGGAAAGAATACAGAAGGAAAAAATGGCCAGCTGAGCACTCTGAACTTACAGGAAGGGATCTGGTGGATAATATAATTTCTAGTACAGCAGGGTATCAGCAGTGTTTGAAGAGTGATTCAACAGACATTGAGTATCTTTTTTACTGTGGTGACACAGAGCCAGTGCAGATGCATAGTGTAAGCACTAAAAGTTTATTTACAGAGGGCAGGACTGAACATTTCATGTGAACACATTCAGGCCATGATAAAGAGCTTTGTCTCCCATTAGTAATTTAAAGAATTGTGATTTGGTACTCCCAACACACCTATAATTGAATTCCTCAGTCATAAAATCACTGGTGCCAAACAAGTCCTGGTATCTTTTATCAAGCCTCTTTTTTCTTGTCATTTGTTAACATAATTCTTATGGAGCTTTTCTTCTTTTTATAGATACATTTGCTTTAGTTATAAATTAACCCTGGAATTTACTCTCCCAGAGGCCACAAACTGCTTTTTTATTATTCTCTTGGAAAAGTTTCAGGCTCTATGAATTGATGATTTGAAACAATTTTTGAGTAACAGCTCAGATGCAGAGGAAGGAAATTCAAGAGATTGACAAAGCAGTTGAGACTAAACTGGAAATGTTTAGATGCCTTTCTGGGCCTTCTGCTCTGGAAACCCCGATTAATTTACCAAAAGGGAACGTGCTTCCCTGTGGGATTTCTGGTGCTTCCAGTTCCCTGTAGTAAGATACTCACATACAGCCTCATTCTGAAATGAGGAACTTCCTAAGAAGTCCCATATTTCAGTGGCTCCAGAAGCTGGCCAGCACATCCCAAAGGTATGCGGAATACTCCAAATTTCGGAACGTGTTATAAACCACCAATATTTGTTTAACAGATTGATTCAAATATTGCCCATTAAAAAATAATTTTTCAGTTGATAATGTGATTGTAAAAAACAAAGCTTATAATATCTTCACTGGTTCCTATCGTGTCTTTGTTGGGCTGTTTCTCTTCATCCCAAGGGCTTTGGAAAGCCTTGGCTGTTTTCAGCCAGAACTGACTCCAAATGTAGAGGAGTTTGAACACAAAGGGCTGAAATCGTTGCTGCTGCCACCACTGAAAGAGCAACAGTTTGTGCTCAACTTGTAAAAAAAAAATATATCAAAAAATCCAGATGGAGAATTCCAAAAAGACATATCCATAGGAAATTAAGGGAATCGGTTCTACTGTTCAAAGAGCTATTTGTGTAAGAACAGAATGACACTTTTTAACAGCCACAACAATTCCCACATTATTTCCTTTATTTGTCTGTGTTAGTCTTACTACAAACCACTTAAATTGGAAAATTTAGATTTGATAGTAACACACCAGATATCCATTTTTATGGCTTAATTCCCATTTTAGCGAAGGTTTTCCAAGGTGGAGAAAATTTGAAAAATATGCCTTAAAGGTTCAGAAAACAGGAAAAGATCTTGGAGAACTTTGCATTTCTGGATTACTCTTCCAGTTTAGAATGGCTGTGGTTGTGCTGCTGCCTCACCACACGTAACAAGGTGATGACTTCACAGGATCCCAGGATGGTTTGGGTTGGAGGGGACCTCAAAAATCATCCAGTCCCACCCCAGCCATGGGCAGGGACACCTTCCACTGTCCCAGGTAGATCCAATTCTCATCCAGCCTGGCCTTGGGCACTGCCAGGGATCCAGGGGCAGCCACAGCTGCTCTGGGCACCCTGTGCCAGGGCCTGCCCACCCTCATAATTATGAATTTCTCTCTAATACCCAATCTAAACACACCCTCTTTCAGTTTAGCCAGATTGAGGTGGTTAAAAATGACATAGTTTTGTTTTTAAGAAATTCCGTTAAAAATTACTCTTTAATTAAGAATAGCAAAAGGGCTTGAGGAGCCCTGGGGTATTTTTCCCATATAAATAAATGCTTTCCCCATCTCTAGTTTCCCATATTCAAGGCAATGCCCTTACAAAGGTAAACAGAGCTTCCTCCTCTCTATGCTGTTTCTGAGATTGCCAGTCAATTATGTGAAGTTAAAATATTAAAATTTTCATCTGAAATTGTGCTTTGAGTCTCTGAATTGCCATATTTTTATTAGTCAGTGTCTCATTCTTTTGAAAAATCTTGTAACTTAATGTGTATTTCTTCGTGAATGCTTCACCTGTTTGACTACCTGTAAAAGGTTCTTGATGCATTTTTTTTGTCTCAAAAAACCATGATAATTTCTGCTCTTTAATTGAATCAATGATCACACAGATGAAAGGAATTAACAGTTAAAATATTTAACAACTTTTATGACAGAAATGAAGTTGAGAATGGTGGCTACACTGTCAAGTATTTTAGCTCTCAAATTTTCAGGTGTTAAACTACACAGTCATCTTTTGGATTTTACACCTCTGTGCTGTCTAATTACAGCAAAGATTAAAAATTCCCTTACTGTTTTTGTTGACAAAACTTGGGGCAAATCAGTCAGTGTGGCTTGGCCCTGCTGTCCGAAAGGATCAGAACCCTGAATTATACCCAGGTCTAACCCCCTTCTCTCACACCTTGTGCACACATTTCATAACTTTGTTTGCCCTCTGCGCTTTCACTCGAGCCAGAAGGAGTTTTCAGAGCAAGCAAGTTGTAATGTATTCTTTACAGGTGAGCTACAATGTTAGCTGTCTCTAGTTCTTGGAACAGACAGTAGGACAATAAAAAGTCAAATTATTTTTCAGGGCATTGACTGTATCCTATACAAGTATTGTACTAACATCTGTTCAGGACAGATGGATAAATAGAGAAGGAGTTTTGCCATCACGCCACAAAGCTCCCATAACAGGGTTAGAAAAAATTAAGAGTATTTATAAAGATTTTGGGCTTTGCTTAATGTGTTCTTTTATTTATTTACGCGGCAGCCAAATGAACAGACAACACGGGCTAAAACGACCTAGAGAGATCATTTTTTTCATGAAATTCTGATCTCTACTTTACCAAATACACAATTTCTTCCTGTGTGCCACAAGCTTTCTTAGAAAAATCTCCACATTTGAATTCACTAATCTAAACCCTAACCCTAACCCTAATCTTTTAAAGCTGAAAAGCTACGAGTGGAACATTAGGCACAGATCAGCTTGCTCTGAGGGCAGCAAGAAACTTAAAAAGAAACGATAACAGATCTGAGGGGAGTTTCAGCTGATTCCATTTCAGCTCTACCAATAAACCGAGGAGCCCCAGGACTCTCACTCTGGCCATGCTTGTCCTGCTCTCATTATCAAACTCAGTTGTCCAAACTAGGTGGCAATTTGTGAATGGTCTCTTGCAAATGGTCCAAAGTATTTCAGGAAAGTGATTGAATGGCTCTTAATTGGCTGAGCTAAAACTGGAGCAGGGACAATTCTAAGAATCTACCCATTGAACCTTCCACTTCCTGCACCTGTGCCCAAGTTACAGCACTCTGATTTACCAGTATGGTTCAAGCCCTTGCGTTCAACGAGACTGCTCTGAGACTGGGGAATGTCGCTGCTTTGGGGTTCTGGTTTGGTTTTCCTCAGATCCACTCAGTTATTTAACTGTGAACCAGCTTTTCTTCCTGCCTGTGGCCCCAGTTGCTGCCTGCCAGCTGGGAATACCTGTAGTGGGTTCTCACAACTCTGGAGGAGTTCAGCACCAGTGTGAACGTGAACAAGACTCTCCTAAATCTCACCACAGATGCTTTTCTCTCGTACACCCTTTTACTGAGCACTAATAAAGGCACTGACCTCTTTTTCCCAAATTTGCAGTTCATTTCAGTGAAATATCTGTGCAGAAAACCCTGCAGAGATGGAAAACTCTAAGTTCCATTCTTGATAATGATCAAATTCCTGTAGTTGCCATCTAACAGAGGCATTTAGCCATCGATCTTCGTGTCTCATAAAAACACAGGAAACATTTTGCTGCTTCAAGGCTCCACAATATAAGAATGGCAATACTACAGCAAACAGGAAAGCAGTTATATGTATTAATAATTATTAATATTTATAATTATTAATATTTCTCTCACTCCTCTGAGAATAGGGAAGAACACACTGGCACCTCAAAATCACCCCCAGCTTTTAGGATAATCCACATTCCCTATTCTTCAGATTTGCTGCTCAGCACCGAAGGAAATAACAGACCCTGCTCTGAAAAATGGCTTTTAGAAGATGCAGGGAGGAAAATCCTATGGGCTCTGTCAGTAACTTTTCCAAAGCAACACTCCTCTCTGCAGTAGATTTCCCAATTTTTTTCTCTGATTTAATTTCAGGAATTCTTACTCAGAGGATGTTTTCTTCGAGGAGCTATACAACAGTTTAAATGACACCCTGGAATCAGACAACAGTGCTATTTAGTATTTAGCCTGCATTGTCTTTATTTCATTTCCATATTCATAGCTCAGTGAGTGCTCTATCACTCCTACTGTTTTGGACTCCAGAGAATTCCCTTCTTCCACAGAGTAACTGCCAGGTATAATTACTACATTCATTAGCCTTTCCTGGAATAATTGTCAGGGAAGTGGCAACCATGCCTGCATCAATTTCTTCTTCCTCCTGGCTTTTATCTGCTTTCCTTCCAGGACAATTAGAGGTTCTCTCTATTCTCTCTTCCCTTATTCACCTCAACCCTTTTCCTCCCTTTATTCCTCCCAACAGAATTTTGGGGAGGAAAGGGAGAGATGGTCTCACTGTTTTCACATCTAGCAATTCGTTGTGGTTTTTTTTTTTAATTTCAATCCAGTCACTGTAACATGCAGTGGAGATTCCCAGAACAGCTGTTTCACCAGTGCCAACAAAAGAGCTGCCCTCGTGTCTAAGGGTCAAGCTGGAGGAGAAATTCAAAATTGCCACATGCTTTCTAACATTGTGCTGTGCCTTCCTGTTCTTGGAGAGGGGAGGAGACCGGAATCTGCTGCCCAGCCTGCGTCAGAGGACGTAGGCACACTCCAGGACAGCAAATTTAGTGTATGGACGAGGTATTGTTATTCTAAACTTACCTCAGGCTGCAGCAATATTCACTGCCTGTTCTGCTGTCCTCAGTGACAGGAAAGCTGTCACTTGTTGTTAGCATATCAGACAGTTCCTGTTCTCAGAGGAGTCATAAGTAAGGCTAGATTTAAAAAACAGAGCGAACTTGGGCAGAAAAAGAACAATGAGTAGGGATGCCAAAATACAGTGAAAGACCACGTTATGGCATTGTCAGCATATCTTAAACCAAGAAAAGCTGAAAATCTCATAAGAGACCAGAGAGAAGAATTCAAAATCAAGGAGGTTCCAACAATAAACTTTAAGCTTTGAGAAGGAAATTCAAACATCTGTATTTTTTTAAAGAATTCCCCCGTTTTTTAATACTTTCATTGGCAAAAATAAAAAGGGCTAAATAAATGAAGAAATCCAGCAGTCGTAGCTAATCTTCCCCCTGCCTTCCTTTGACATTTCCTTTAATTAATTAATTAATTAATTTCCTTTCCTGATATTCACTGTGGACAGCTTCTTCCCTTTTTCCCAGCTCCCTTCTCTGCTGAGCCTCCGAAGTCCCACACTGGCCTTAGATCCCTGCCCTAATCCACCACTTCAATTAATCTAATCACACTGCACACCAGTAGCCTCCATTAAGATTAAAGATAATCTTGCTATTTCACAAGATTGAAAAAGCTGGAGCCAACCTTAACATTGCACATTACTCCACCTATTCTGCATAAATTCCGTGTTACGAGTATTGTAAACCAGGAGGGCACTGGTAACGTCGTTACCTTTTAAAACCAGAATTGAGACAATACCCAGCAGTTTTTGGGGTTTTCATCTGATCTCTCACCTACTCGAAACTGGCACCCTGATGACCCAAAAAAAGAATGGAAAGAAGTGCACATGACTTCCACATCCTCAGTGTTACATCACGAAGGATGAACCAGCAGATTGTGTACAGCTCACAGCGCTGCTGTGCTGTGTGCAACTCTTTTCTTGCATAAAAAAATGCCCTTCTCAACAAAACTGTGACTCATTAAAAAACTGACAGACACCAATGAAAACAGTAATAGACACAGACTCATTTCATAATGGGTCCTGCTGTGGGGACTCTGACATTCACCTGCTACGTGGTTTTTATTAAAAATTAAGGTATGTTTGTGGGGCAAGCCAGATCTTTAATACTCCTAAATTTTGGATTACAATTTTCATTGCCAAAATTTTTTCAAGAAGACACCCACAAGAAAATATCTTTGCTGTAGGGAAAATGGGTTCTTGATACCGAAGGGTTTCCCAGTACTTCCAGCACTGTCAAGAATTCCTGCCTACGCCAACTGTGCTGTAACCACTATTTCTTAATAAATCAGTAATCCTGATCTAAGAAAATAATTCCTCAAATGTCATTACCTGTGTCAGAAGGCAGCTTGCATAACCTGATGTGTTATCCCAGCTAAAAACCTGGGTGCAACGATTTCAAGTGTGTGTTTTATCCCAGGGGTTGGATTCCTGCAAAAAGCCCGACACTAAAGCAGATCTTGGGAACATAACAAATATCCTGGTGAAACTGGCCACATGAGGCAGGCCCAGGGAGCAAATTTTGGGCAGTGCCCAAAGGAAACTGGGCAAGGAACCCTCTTGGGTCTCCTGTGCATCATGGCCTAATGTTCTTCCCTGCATCACAAAAACAATTCACCAGTTTGAGACAACTGGTGGGCTCCCAGCACAATGAATGCTCCAAGAAGCTGGCAAAGCAGGGGTGGAATTTGCTTCCAGTGGCATTTCTTAAATGTAAACAGCATAATAATAATAATAATAATAATAATAATAATGATAATACCACCCCCCCTCCCCAATAAGCAAGCTAGGAACTACTAATTAAGCTTCCATCAGACTTTTGGAGATTATATTGCATTGCCTTAATAATGAAAAATACATTGAAACCATTGGTAAAAATCCTGAGCCTTCCAATGGAATTTTTGAATATTTGCGTTTTCCCTATTTTAAATTCAAGACCTGAAACTTTTGTAGCACCAATTTGGAAACTTGTTCAGTAGTCAAATTAACAACTCATATTTAGATGAGATCTGTACTAAAGAATCCACTCCAGGCCAATTCAGCAATTCTGGCAATAGCTGCAGTGTAAATGTGAAAAAAAACCCCAACCCAAATCCAGGAAAAGAAACCTTTTAAATGGTGCTTGTTTCATTCAGAGAACTGATTTAATGTGAAACCCTTTTGCTCTAAATAAGGCTTAAAGTTTCATCTTGTTTATCATCTCAAACCATGTTCAGCAACAGCTGAAAATTCTGAAAGTGAAAGCACATTTGCAGAACTTTTGTTTCCACATTCCGTAATCCTGTTCTAGGCAAAACCCAAAAAGTCTGCACCTCTGTATGGGTACCCTCAATATGCACCCATTTGTCAAACCCTATTTATGTTGGCAATACTGCGGGATATTTAAAAGAAATAAAACACTAGCCTGTTTTTCTTAGCATTTCTAATCATTTCAAGCCTCAAATAACATTAACATGCCTTGATGGACAAACAAGGCACCTCAGATATGCAGTTCAAGTGCAAATGTTGGCATCTGGGAGGGACAAAGGGAAGAAAAGCAGTAAAACCCGTGCAGAACTTTAGTGTCTCCATGAAATAAATCCATCTCCTGTCATGGGTTAACTTTAGGGGGATTGCAGGAGTAGCTGCATCATTAAGTCAGTGCAAGAGCTTTGTTTTAGACATATTGCATGCTAGAAAACAAATAAATATTAGATTTTTTTCCTCATTCTGAAGGCAATGAGACCCTGAGCTGCAGCCTCTTCAAACTTTCTCCCAATTTCATTACATATGGTCCTGAATAAGTTTAGAGAATGGAGAATACAGATAAATTCTGAGTAAATAAAGCAACCTCATGTACTTCTGTACTTGCTTATCTATAGATTTCTCTGGGTGTAACTGAAAATAAAATTTGGGTTTCTTGTTTTTTACATTCATAGGTAGGATTAAAAATCAATTTAGCAATGTACCACATAATAACATGTTTCTATGCGGCTTAAAAGCTGAGATTCAGCATAAAATATTGTAGCTGAAATACCACTGTAGGGAACAGCAACTCCAAGGAAAACACATGCAAGATGAAAGGATAAACTCTCAGTTTTATTTACTGTAGACATAAAAAGTCAGGACCTAAACCTATCATGAGGAAATATGTACATTATGAAAGGCAGTAAATAGAAGTGGCTGCATTTTTCCACAAGCCCCCATATTAGATAGCACCACAAAGCACCAGGTCCAGGTAGTAAAACCTGTTTTTCTGACCACCCCTACTAGAAGATCTTGGTGTGAGTGTTAAAGCCTGTAATTAACATTTTTCTTTTCATAGTTCCTTTTTTTGGTGGAACAATGTGAGTCTTTTGGTGAGCCTGACTTCTCTCTCAAAGCACCATGGCTGAGCACTTGGTTCACAGCAATATTAAAATATTCCCCTAGCACAGGCAGTGAAAATGTTCATCAGTCTATTTGTATACAGATGGCAACCTGAGTTCAAAGCCTCTCAAACTTCAAAATTGCTGCTACCCAGCCACAAATAGTAACAGCAGTTACACAACCTCTCTGTTCAATAAATCCAAACAAACACACAAGTACTATGGACTTCTCGTGCAATATTATAACATAAAAATCCCACTTTATGCAACGCAGTGTAATCACGTATTGTGTAAAAAGTTTTAAGACGAGATCATAATTCTGGGCAGGACTCCTTTGTGCAAATGTGAAATTCTCTGCGAAGTAAATGCTTAAACTCAGTGGAAAAACACAAGATGCAATAAGAAAACTTCCCCTGCTCTGCCTTATCCCAGGTAAATATTCCATACAGCTGAAAGTGTTGGGATGCAAATCACGCATTTAGAATTTTATACACCCAGGTAAGTTAGAGGGATTGGAGCTGGAGGTCTATAAAAAAGTGTAGGATTCTGGCAAAAGGGAATCTAAAACATGTCACAATCTGATCTGTGATAAAGAGGAAAGACATCAGTCCCCACAGAGCTCATGAAATTCCAACAACCCCTAAAGCAGCACGAAGTCGACTATTTTATAATGGCATAATAATAGCTGTTAGAAGACCAAAAGTAGAACTCATGCCTAATTTGAAGTGTAGAATAAACTAATACCAACTGCAGTGTCTGTAGCAGAATGTTGGCCTTTCATTTGGAGTTGAAATACGTTAAGAAATTGATGGCACACAAATTCCAGTAAAAAAGGCAGATAAATAAACTCCTCCTGTTACACTGGCATTTCTTACAGGTTTTGAAGAAAAACATGTAGGACTTTAGCTATAATATGTACTCATGGCTATTTAATTTCAGACATTTAGTCTCACTGAACAAACAGCAATTCCTTTAGAGCTGGACCCTCAATTTTGAGCGTACTAAACCCACAGACACGCAGTAATTCAGCAGTAATTGCATGGAAGCAAACTGGATAGAGGACTAAACTTTTATCACTGCAAACCTGATCCTACTGAAACCACTGACCCCAAGGAAGCGGGGATTTCTATTTTTTTTTTTTTAGATTCTATGCATCTTCCACCCACCCAAGAAGTTTCTTTGCTGGACTGGAGGGTTCTGTACATTTTCTGTTGGGATATTGCCCAATATTTATTATCCTGTGCTATCAGAAATTACACACAGCCTTTCAGCACTGCTGAGATAAGTAGGAAGCCATTCCTAACACAGGGTTAATCCCTTCCCTACACACACACATCCCCTACAAGCACGTCCATAACCCCACACGTGTGCTCACCCCAGCAGCCATGCAGGGCACTCATGCTGGACATACATCCCCAGAGCTCCGGCAGCTTTGTGTTTTGTAAATTGCTAATTATCAACCAGCAGAGTAGACTTTGGGATTCAGAGACTTGAATTCATAGACTTTGTCCTGAATGTGCAGACTGCATGGCATGGAGGAGATCTGCTTAGTCATGAGGAAAGGGGGTGGCTTATGCAAGTCCACAGAGCATCTCCTGCTAGTCCATTCCAGAAATTCACAGCCCGGCTTTGGAGGTGGTTCCTTATCCTCCCCTGTCTAAGGGGGATAGTTTTCCTAGTTCCAGGGAAAGCTTGAGAAACTGCCAAGTAAAGAGAAGAGGATACTGCTTAGAAGCTGAGGTGGTTTTTGCTGTATATTTGGGGATTTATTACACATATCCCTAACGTTTTCTGTCACAATGCTGATTAGAATCTGTTACTGTTTTAAGCACTATTTACTCTCTATAAATGGAAATACTGAAATTTCAAATTTCATATTTTGCATCAATCTCCCTCCTACACTGTGTCTCCATTGCAAATGTGGAACTCTGCATTCTCATGTCATAGATCACATAGTATTGAGGACAGGGGCAATTATTTCATTTGAGTAAGAAGATGGCCCCAATCTGGACTAGGCTGCTAGGTACTACTGCAACACAGGTAATTAAAAATATCTATATAGTTCATGTATCATGAATTTTAATTGGAGAATGATGTCATTGTTTAGTTCAGTTCTATAGAGTGGTTTATGAGAGGGCAAACAGGCCAAATAATATAATGGAAGGTGTGGGTGGAGTGGGAGAAAAATGTGAACATCATCAAATTGACTTCAGTTCTGCGAAAGTTTCCAGATAGGAAGACTGCAGAATAGGCCTTGCTTTAATTTTCTTTCCCCCCCTCTCTAAGTTGAAAGAACAAAACTCTACGACAGATTTATTATAATTTGCCCTGCGGTGTGAGAAGGGCTGAAAACTTTGTAGCGGGAGGAAGAGGAAAGCCCATGTTGCAGCAGAAGAGCTGATGCTGAAGCAGAAATGTAGTGTTTCCTATGGTTGCCACATTTATTTTCTCCTTCCTATTTCCTTCTACCTGCGGGACCTGGGAGTATCCCAAGCCCCACTCACCACAGGAGTGAGTACCAGGGTGATAATTTGCTTAGCACCAGCATTTTCTACATTGTCCCTGGCACATGAAAGCAGCAAAAAGAGGGACTACCCCCCATTTAAAACAAAGCACAACTGAAAAAACTCCCTGGGCTCTTCCCTTTGTAGAAAATAAAAAGTGGAGGGGGGAACAGACAAAAGAAACATAAGAGATTTATCATTTAATGTAGGCATCAATTTACATTTCGTATTCCCAAGAATCCAAAGACAAATCTTACGGCTCTTGCATTTTTCTTTCTGCCTTGGAAAAGACTCCACAGGGAAAAAGACAGGGACAAGGAGGAGATTTTTTTTCCCCAAGTACTCTGTAAATGAAGTCCTTAAGAAGTGACCTGTTAATAGGAACCCCCAAGTTCTGTCTGCAGCATGAGGAGTAGGACTTAAGTACAACAATGTTCTCTGGCTTTGGATTATTTCTAACTCTTTCTCTTGTTAGCTCACAAAAAGTTAACTCACACACAAAGACGATTTGGCATAAAGCACCTGAAAAACAGATCCCTGCTGTTGAAAAATGACACATCATTATGGAAATACAGTGTGAAATAATTAGCACTTATCATCTAATATCATGCTGGATTTAATAAACCTATTAGTGATTAAAAAATTAAACTAGTAGCAATAACTAATGAAAAGTATTGTATCCATGACTTCAAAAGAACCTGGCATGGAGAATTTATAATTGTAGGACGATTCCTCTTGAGTAACTGCACTGGAAACTTTTACTGCGTGACAGAGGAGGACATGGGAATAATCCTCGTGAAAAAACTTGTAAAAGAAACTCGGATTCTGAATATCAAATATGCACAATTAGTGATTCACAATTAGGCTACTAAAAAGGGCTAGTAAAGGCATTCAACTCCACTCTGAGCAGATTACATGGAAAAAAAAAAAAGCCTGAAGAGGGCCTCACCAATCAAGGTGAAAAAGTATTAAGTTTATTTTTCATTATTTAGTCCAGCTTTGTACAAGACAGAGTTTTTGTTCTACTTTTAGACTTTCTCTTGATTTTACAATAAAATTATTGTTTTCAAAATTCATTTTATTAGCCATTACTCTAAGTAGGAAATTATACTGACAGTAATTGAAGCTGTGCTTAAATTTATTTTATTGACTTAGAAATGGACTTGTGGTTATTTAAAAAAGTCCACAGAAGAGTCAGATTTAGAAGCACTGTTGATAAGGGGTGTCTTTATCAGTCCCATAAGGAAGGTTAAAAGGCAAAGCTTCAACATTCTTCAATTAAATTCTGATATTTCACCGCCTTCATTTCAGAATTCACTATATGAAATACAAATTTATATCAGGAAAGAAATTATTATTTGTATATTTCATACTGTAATGGAAGTTTCATTGAATGCTGATGTTTCATATATTGTATTATCTAGGAATTTGGCATTGAGGCATTTCTAAGAAACCCAGACCATCTTAGGGCTGTTTATAAGTATAGAATTTCTGAACCACTACTAGTTAGTGAGATATTTTGCAAAATTGATGCCTAAGAACATTCAAATTCAAAAGCTGTCCGTGTAAAAATACCTTTATATTATATTTCCGATTGGTTATCATTCAAAGTCAGTGCCAACTATTTTTTCAACTCTCTCTCCCCTTGACAAGCCCATGCTTATATTGTGCCACATGCCTTAACACACTGCTAGGAGTGATTTCTTGTAATCTCATAATTAAATCTCTAAGCAATTTTTGCAGCAATTTTTTTTTTTGTGACAGCCAAAGAGAATAATGATGTCAAACACATCACTTTATGCACCAAATTCTGATATTAGTGAGAGCACACCATACGAAACTTCTTTTCAAAGGGGAGCACTGAGTATCATATGTCACAGTCGCTTGGTGTACGCTGGGAATTTTTAGTTAACTAGTAACAAATCATAGTAACCTTTTAAAAGGTAAATTACTTTTTAAATTATGGACTAATTGCTACCAGAAAATAGATATTTTAAAGTGGAGCATTGTAATCAGGTTCTACAGCGAAAGCTTGTTCAGAGATGGGGCAGCAAGTCACAAACACAAGGCTAACCCAAACCCCTGCTTATTTCAGGGAGAATTATAATTGATCCATCTCATTTAAAGGAACCTAGACTCCACAGGACATCAAGAAATTGATAATTCCCTGAGCTTTTAATCACAAGAAATACCAGCCTTACATCACTGATATTAATAAATGCATCCCTGTTAAGTCAGCATAGTATTGTCGTGTGTACACAGTGCCACAAAGTTACAACACCACAGGAACTTGCACTCTCTAGCTGCAGAATACCCTGGGGAGAAATGACACCAGGAAGATTACAAAACGCTCCTGCGAACCTGAGGCATGCCATCAAGACACAATATATTTCAACATAGCATCTCAGTTGTTGCAGGCTCTGAAAGGCTCCCCGGCTTTCTGCGATTGGGAAATTGAACAACAACAACAAAAAAAGCAGCTGTTCATTCATTACGAGAGGAGCCAGGTGAGCCCAGCACTGCCCTGGCGGTGCTTTCCCCCAGGGCGGCAGGAACGGACGCCCCGCGGTCTGCCCCGTGCAGCGGATCCGTCCGTCCGTCCGTCCATCCATCCATCGTGCCCATCACCGCCACCTCCGCAGGGCGGGACATCGCCCCTTCAGCCCCCGAGCATCCTCCGCTGCACGGCTGCGGCCGGACCGGACCCACGGCCATGCAGCACCATGGACACAGCGCCCGGGCTGCCCCGGCCGGAGCGCCGGCACCGCACCTGGAGCGCGGCCGGGCTGCCCCGGGCACCGCATCCCGCCCGCACCGCCCGCACCGCCCGCGGCTCCGCTGCCGCCGGGGCCGCGCCGAGCGCTCCGCTCTGCCCGTCCGCAGCAGCGCCGGCCCCCGGCCCGCTCCGCGGAGCCGCCGTCCCGCCCGGCACCCCGAGCATCCCGGCGGGCCGGGGCTCCGCGCCCTGCCCGCCCCCAGCCCCGGCAGCCCCGGCAGCCCCGGCAGCCCCGGCAGCCCCGGCAGCCCCGTCCCGCCCGCCGTGCCGTCACAGCCCCGCTGCCCCCGCGCCCCGCCGCCCCTCACCTCGGGGGACGGTCCCCGCAGCCCGCACTGACCTGGCGCTGTCAAGTCTCAGCGGGAGAAACTGTTCCCTTTTAGTGGGATAAACTCCCCCGCTCGGCCCGTCCTCCCGGGCAGGGCCCGCCTCCCCCCCGGCGCCGCCTCCCGCCGGCCCACGGCGGGCGCTGGCAGCGCAGCGGGCTCGGGGGCGCGGGGATGGGAGCGGGGATGGGCGCGGGGATGGGCGCGGGGATGGGGATACGGATGGGGATGGGGATGGGGATGGGGACGGGGGGCGGCCGCGGGGCAGCGCAGCCGCAGGGATGGCAAAGAAGAGCGGGACGGGAGAAGCAGCGGGGCAGTGAGGAGGAGGACGAGGAGGAGGAGGAGGAGGAGGAGGTGCCGCGGCTCCTTCCTCCCTCTGCCCTTCGGGCCGTCCCTCCAGCCCGGCCGGTTCCCCCGTGCCCGCGGAGCGGAATCACCCGCGTGTACCTGAGGGCAGAGCGCCGGCCACGCAGCGCAGCTGGAATTTGATCTCTGCTCCCTGTAATCTCCCGTAACTGAAAATTCACTTTTTCCGGCTGCCGACTGCTTTCTCTTTTGCATTCCCATTCTCCAGCCAGCTCCGCTCTGCGCTGGGTAGTTTGCCTGGGTCACCTCACGTCAGGCTGTGTCCTGCTATGACAGGAGTAAAGGCTTTTCTGAAAAGGTTCTTAGCAGTAACAGAGGTAAAGCAAATTCTTTTTCACTTTTTTTTTTTCTCCGTGAGATTATCTCTGGGCGCTCCCCCCCCACCCTCCCAGGAATGCAGAGACGAGCGGTATAGGCTGTGTTCGGTACCTCTCCAGAGGCAGCAAGCCCCAACAAGCCTGTCACCTCCTCTATCTCAGCCTCTGAGGCTTTGAAAAAGAAGTTAGATGTGGAAAAAAAGGCATAAGATCAACAGGCTTTAGAGAGTCATCTTGGAGCTCGGGGTGCCCCGGGATACAACAGTTTATCTCAAAAAACTCCAGATCCCTTGGACATCACTGGAAGGCTGAGAGGATCCCAAATTTACCTCGTTATGGTTCTTAGTCATCAAGCATTTTGAAAGAGAGCCCACATTTGCTTTATTATTTGTATACTGAAGGCAATTTATAGATTAGGGTTGAACACGTCAAAATACCTGGACTACCTACAGATACTAACTTTGCCTACAGCCTTTTGTTTATGAGAACAATCTCTCTGTCTGCAGAGGCTTGAAGCCTTGTGTTAATTTTTATGAGAATTATCTGTCTATTTGTATAGGCTTGAGGTGTTACCTCTGCCTTGACAGATCAAGGAATCTTTTTCAATTCCTGCTTTTTTCCTTTTATCTGAATTTTTTAGCCCTGGAAATGTGGAAATACTTTTTTTTTAAGTGGTTATTTTTTGTTGTTTTGGTTGGGTATTTTAAAAATTATTTTAACATGCTGCAGTAATGACCTATTCCAGTAATACCCTGGCTCGGAATTAGAAGCCAGGTCCTGAAAACAAGTAAAACAAATCCTCAGAATTACCATGGATGAACAAAGAGGCAAATGTGGGTAAAATAATCTTGACAATAAGAGGTTTTAAATACCTCGGTTATTAATATTTCTACCACTTTACAGCAATAGCTGAGGTAGAGTTTCAATAGAAAGTTAAAAGGAGAAGGATCTAAGCTGGATGCTCCACAGAGTTCTGATTTAGCTCTGGTGAGAGCAGAGCTGCTGCTCTCTCTGTGAGCTGCTGGAGAATTACCCATTTAGTTTAAGTGTCTGAATAACAGAGGACCCCTCCCAAAAATCGAGGTGTTAACGTGCAGGTTTTTTCAAACTCCGTGCAACTGGAAGCACTCAAAAAATTTGGCAGGTATTGATAACATCCAGTTGTGACTATGCTTTGAGCCCAGGCTTTTAGTAAGTTCAGAAATGAGGCAGAAATACAAAGCAGAGTTTGGATTTTAATTAAATTGCACGGGTGAGACAGGCATATCTAACTCAGTCCAGAGAAATCAGCCAGACACAGCTTTCACAGAAATATTGCAAAGCCAGTATCAGTCTCTTTCTGTTCTACGTATCGTATTTAGCAAGTTCATCTTTTGAACAGAGCTCATAAAACATTAAGTGAAAACAGAGTGATAACTTATGTACAAATTACCCAGGTTTTGTAAATATGCATTTTAGCAGATTGAGACAGGAAGGGAAAAAATTACTTAGCTGATTTCCTGCTTAACATGGATTTTTAGGTAGGATTTGGTATCTCATTAAATGTTTCTTTCAGACGGACAGCTAATCTTAATTTGAAGAATCAAGAGGTGAAGAACCCATAAATTTTCTCTGGTAATTAAGAGTATGCCTTATTTATGATTTGAATTCATTTGTTTTTCCTTAACAGAGTGGTTTTTTTCCAGAGAAAGCCAATCATTTCTGTATTGGTAAAGAAATAAAAGAGGCTGCAAATGTATTATCTATTCTGTAATCAAGTTGCTTTATACAGTAATGAAATGGTCATAATAAAGACATTATCAGTTTCTCGTTAGTTTTTGTTTGCATTGTTTGACTGTGCAGTTTTTGATGATCCAGACTTTCTCCCCTGCTTATCTGAGAGAATTCCTGAGTTTGGCTGGGACCTCTAGGAGTTATGAAACAAGAATGAAATGTCAGGCTCAGGCCTTCCTGAACCATGGGCACTTCTTCCCTAAGTTCAAAGAGAAGCAGAGAAGAGTCTCTCAGCATCAGTTCTAGTTTTAAAATTAGAAGATAATTTGCCTTCACACAAGATCAATTATACTTTGTTTTTCTTACTGGGTATAAAAGCATTAGTTAATTCTTTTCATGTGAAAGAATTGCATTTTATATTAATTTTAATCGGTCAGTTTTTCGTGGCGAGTCTTTTTGAAGCATTCATTGCATCCGAAAAAAAAAATATTATTTCTGCTTGCACTTATTACAGACTGACTGTACATTATGGGTTTCAATTACTCAGAAAATATGAGGCAGATTAAATTCAATCATATGGCAAAAATAGTTCTCACTGAGATAAGAAGCTGAAATGAGTACTTTGTGGAATCTCGAGATGGATAAGGGTGTTAGCAGTGACAAAAGAACCTCTGTTAAACGGTTTCATTTCTCTTTTCCATCTTGATGGATGAATTTCTGTGCAACAATTCCTGGTAAGGAATTCCAGGTAGGTGTTTATGGTTAGAGCAACGAATATATTGGAGACGATGCTGTGACTTTTACAATTGGCTTGAACAGGGTAGCAACCTTACAAGGATTTATACCCCTTCCCATCTCTGCAAAGACACAAAGTTCCACCTTTTACTTACTTTTTATGTTTCCCCTGTGTCTCTGCTCTCAGCCTCTGGGTGCATTACCCGAGTTTAAAATCACCCCTCACGGTGCATCCCATCCCAGTGCTGTGGGATAGAATGAAGAAGTAGCCAAACTTTTAACATCTAGAGGGCAATCTCCTACTCTGACAATGCAGCCAGAAATCTGACAGCCTGAGCAGCAAGTTCTGGTTGTGCAAATTGCATTGGTTTAAAGGAATGGAGTTTAAATGAGCTAAAAATGTACTGTATTGCTGCTTTTTTTTTTAAAGTTACCCTGTGTTCTTTCTCTTGGGTAATGTAATATTTTAATTCATATATCTGGTGCCCTTTTATTGATAAAAAGCATATCTTACTTGCCTTAGCATATCTCATTCTGCCTTTATTGGCAGTTTTTGGTCTGGGAAGGCATGTTTTTAAAAAGTAAGTCATAATATCGCACCACACTCCTATCTCCAGCTCGCACATTCTGTATGGACACACTTTACTTGAAGGGAATTAGACGTTTCAGCTGCTATCAGTAGCATTTTACACAGATATATGGCCAAACCTAAACTGCATTCCTTTAAGTGCTGGTAGAGGACTATCCCTGGGTGAATTTCTCCTCGGATCCAGCAGGAGGGATAGAACCAGGCACGAGGCAGATTTTTCACAGATAACTGCAGGGCGGGTCAAAACAAGAACCCCTTAAAAATGAGCCTCCTTTGCCTGAACTTTGAGGCTTGGATAAAAAGAGAACAAAATCCGAATCACGCCTGCTTTAAATTCACTAAAGCCAAGATCACACCAGCCTGCCCACCTCTAATTAGAATGATTTTGTCCCTGACCTTTAGTCTCCCCCCAACTCTTAGCTTCTCTGATTTCATCTTGAAGGGATTAACTTCCTCTCTAGGACTGTCTGGCTCTTCTGTAATTGGATCTGATAGCCATGTTCCAGTCCCATTCTGATCAAATGGGCCCAGTTGCACATCACACACAGTTAGCAGGCAAAAGAACATATAGGAATAAAGAGCTCAAGCATAGACTGCTGTCTGTCAGATGTGTTAATCCATCCGAAATTTATTTCTGAAGGAATCCTTTTAAAGCAACCAAAAGGTCGTTTTGAGCCTCATTTAAAACCAGTTTATCCTAATTTCTTGGGTGATTGAGCTAAGACAGATTTATGAACGTAACTTACTCAACTTCAGAAATCCAGATTTCTACAATTATACGTGCTTAGACATCTGAAATTAGGAGCTGATGCAACCAAGGCTCAGAGTTGTGCTAATCTGAGATGGGAAGGAGGTGGCTGGGCTTGTGGTTAAAGCATGGGACTGAACTGCTGAGAGGTCTCGCTTCTATTCCTGGTTGTGTCACTGACTTCCTGTGGGTCACTAAAGTCACTGAGCTCCGTCTCAGTTTGCTCCTATATAAAATAGAAATAGTATTACATTGCTAGAGCACTGCGAGACAAAGTCATTACTGTCTATACAGTTATTTTGTGCTCATAAAAGGACTTTGTGTATACTTGTATCAGCAGATCACATCTATATTCCTAAAGTAACTCCTTTAGGATAATTTGCTGTCTTACACAGCAATTCTACGATTCCAGTAAAGACTAAAAACTCAAAAATGCAAATTTTAACTTAAAATACCTAGAGAGCTTTGCCTCCAGATTCCAATTAAACATTTGCTCATGAAGAGAATTGTTTTTTCTTTGTAAGAGTATGAGAAAGGTACTCACTCCCTCATGATTGTGAAAAAATAATGAATCCCCCCCCCCTCCCATTGTTTCTTTTGGAGGAGTGCTTGAAGATCTCTTGGTACTTCCATTTCCTATAACCTTTGTCCCGCTTTATAGTTTTTATACATTGTTGTGATGGAGTTAATTTGAAACACTATTTTTAAAATCCCTGCTTTTTACATATTTTCCCCAAATCTCCAGGGTGCTCAGAGAGATGTAGGAAATGCTGCCGGTCAATTAAATGATGATGATGCTGTAGAACAACAGTTCACACACTGCAGCTCCTAAATCCCAGTGAAAGTCCTGGAATGGGGAGCATCTCCTTGTCTTAAGGGTCAGTTCTCAGCATTCCTGCCATGGATCTCACATTCCCATCACCACAACTTTTATTTCTACTGCAAAGAGGTTTTAAACCAAGGAGATCAGGGTCTCTTTCAAATGTCTGGCAAATCAGGTTTATATTCTTGAATGCTTAAACACATTTTAAACTTTTTGGAATTATTTAGGATGGATATAGGTAATAAAGACTGAAAGAGAATTAGATGACATTCAGATTATCCTACAGATTTAATTATGTTTGCTGAAATACCTTCATTAGTCTTCACAGCAAATAGGTTGCATGGCTTTGGATAACGAGACCAAAGACTGAATAAAGCAGTTTCTTGATTGTCTTTGTAATTAATATACATTATTATACATTATTAATATACATTAATATACATTATTTTAACACTAAACATCCTAAAATGCTGTTAGTTCTGAAAGAATCACCAGGAGTGGCAAAACAATAAAATGGGAGCATCCTTTTCTTGCATCTCACAAACTGTGCTGCAGAGGCTTCTTTTTCCAAGGAAGTTGTGACCACTGAGATATGACCCAACAAAATACACACTAAACTCTGCCTCTGACTTGTACCCAGGCAGGGGTGTGAGGCAGAACACAGTGAAAAATCACCCCAATATTTGTCCTGTTGGGGCATCCTATTTTCTGGTGGTGTTTAGTGTAAATGCACACAGACACTGAACCCAAAGGCCTCAGGTGAGAGTTTCTGAGTGTAATAAATATCTGCTTACTCTGTGATTAAACCTTCATCATAAAAATGTGCTGCCAGCGTGCAGGGAACTCTGCTGGGCAGAGAAACAGTGACTTTAATCCTTACTTGAGTTTTGTGTTGCAGGAGTACAAGAAAATAAAATCCGGGCAGGCAAAGCAGCTTGAAATAAGTGTTACATTAAAGGCATCATGCTGCAGTCATGCAAATTGTTCACTTGGTTTGTCTGCCCCTCTTCTGAACTGACTCTTGTTAGTCTTTCAAATAAGTCATTATTTTCATTTAAGATCTGAAGACTCCTAAAAAATAAAGTTAATAACTGGTTGCTAGTCTGTGCTGAGCATTAGAGGATGCCAGGTAACTTTAGCAGTGAATCAGGGGCTATTTTGGGAGAAAAATATTACAATAATTTTCAGGAAATAACCTTTTTGTTCCAAAACAGCTGTCATTGAACACTATTATATCTACAACAATTAAAATTATCTTTGGTAACTTTTAGTATTTGGCACTGCTCCATTATTGTTCAGTTAAATATTTTTCAAGTGTGTTAGGACTTCTGCCCACTGTGTGCCTGAAACCCCTCATCATCACTGGAGAAGCTCTTGGGTTTGTCATGTTGTGCTCTCTCAGCACATGTGACACCTTCTGTGGAGGTTTTTGCCATTCTATAGCAACAGCCCTTCTGCTGACTCACTGTGGGCTCTATAGAATTTGCCTTTTCATGTGAAGTGTTGGATGCTAAAAGACAATTTTAAAAAATAACAACAAAAAAGAGTGCTAGCTAACATATAAAGTGAATTAGGAAACGTGTGCAAACATCCTGGTGAATTTAAATAGCTGGTTGGATCAGAAATGGAGGAAAAATAACACCGGGTCAGGAACAACACCCAAAGCAGCCAGAAACCTTGTATTTCTAATTTAGGATATAAATACTCCCTGCTAAAAATTTCTTTGTTACAAGATGAAATTGATTTAAAAAAGGCAGGTTTAGAGTAGGGGGTGGTGTTGGTTGATGGCTTTAATATGTTTCAAATGCTAATTAAAAATATTTCTACATTGCTGGGGTTCTTTATTCCCTCAGATTGTAACTGGCTGATAGTGCAACCAACATTCTTTGTGTTTTTCAGAATAAAATCTGCATTATTTGTATTGTAATAGCACTTGTGATTGCCATCTGTGGCTCTGAGTCCTCAGTATTTAGCAGAGCAGAGCTGAAAAAGCTCTTCAAAAAGTCTATTATACAGAGGTAAGGTATGGTAATGATTTATTAATAGCTCATTTGCATACTATGGAATGTTTACTTGTATTTGCATAAGTTAATATAGAGGCATCCCTTCAGTGGGACGTGGAGCAGATGTCATCAAACTCATTTTTTCTCCCGAAGTTTTTGCTCTGTGAACTTCATTAACAGTATTTTCTTGCCCTGCTGTTGTGTGAGGAAAATAATGCAATTCTGGGAATGTACAGAGGACGTGGTGCTGATTTCTGGTATTTGAGTTTTATATAAAGCACTAAATAATAAAATGTAGCAGTTCAGTACACCGTGGACTAGAGCCTGGCAGCTCACTGTTGTTCCAGTGAACTAAAATAAATTTAATATAAACTCTCCTACTTTTATTTGAAAATTTCAGACATTTGGGCCTGGTCACCCTTGCTGTGTTTGTCAGTCTCCATGGGCCTTTCATGGTTCTGTGCACAGTTCTTTGCTCCAGCAGCTGAACCTGAAGCCAAACCCATGGAACCAAAGTACAAAAATAGGGGTAGAACGGTGGGACAGAAAATCTGATTCAATTGGGAAGTTCTAATTGTATATTAGAATTTCTTTTGCATTTTATTTATTCCTCCTCAAATGTGCTTAGCAACAAACTATCCACATATAAAAACCTATTTGTGTTGTGTGCAGTCTGGCCCTTTGCTGAATTTTTTTTCTCTAAATAGACTTTATAGGTAATTCTGCTTCTATCATAAATCACTGAAAAGCTGAATTTTCCAAGGATAAAATAGAGATAGCAAAGTGTACCAGAAATTGAGATCATCTTTTCATAATCCCTCTCCTCGGAGTGTAACAGTTCCAGTTAGGTTGCAGTTGAAGTCACTTTTTTTGGTAGCAGCTGGTTTTCCCTAGTTTGTGGTTTTTTTTCAATAATAATTTACACCTGCTTCCAGTGAGCACAGAGTGAGCAAAACATCACCTGAAATATGAGTGGAAAAAAATGTACAGCTAGTTTTCCAGACAGACCACAAAATTTCAACTCACTGGGGGGGTAGTTCTTACTTTCAATCCTAGAAACAGATGGATTACTACTGAGAGAGAGGGAAGTTGCAACATGAAAGATTTTGGGGGGAAAATTGCTTTTTTGTAGACTGGGACTTGCTCTTCAAGGACTTTGCTCTTCAAGAATTCACAGTGGTGTATATTTAAGGGAAAGCATAACAATAAATGCCCAAGAAGTGAAAAGCAGGATTTCAGATTTAATATTCCATACAGTAATGCAGAGGAGGAGTATCACAGGATTTTAACTTCCATTATGATTAGGAGAAAAAAAAAGATAAAATTGCCTTTGTCTCTAGATACACATCCAGAAGATTACTAGAAACTAGGAAAAAAGTTATTAGTTTTAAGAATTCAGCCTATTCCTTGGAAGTGAGTTATTAAACCTGCTAATCTTAGCTCAGAAGAAAGAAAAAACTTAGGGTAACTTCTCTCACCGATGGCAGCAGACTCCTTCCATTCTGTATTTTCTGGTTCCAGTTTCCTGTTTACTCATCACACAGCTCCAGGCTGGTTTTGTCTGGAGTTTTATTAATAAATGTACCTTTTTAAATTTACCTGATTTCTTTTTAGTTGGAAATCTCAGCTCCATTGATATTTTACCTCAGCTTTTTTTTATTTTGTAATATTTCTACTTTTTCACTTGTGTGATGTGATCTCTTATGGTCCAATCCATTTCCCAGTTCAGGTTTTTAAATGCTCTCAAACTTTAAATTAATGTTGGTATTTTTGAGAAACAAGTCTTATAAAAATATGTGCATTTTTTTCCCCAAACTGACAGCAGTATAACTTATTTCCCAGAGACATTAATTTGGTTCTCCAATACTCTGAAACCACTTAAACTGAGAAAATAAATCATTATTTCTAGTAGCCAGGTGAGACAGGAATGTGCCCAGCCCACTCTGAGATCTTTGGGCATGGCAGCAAATCCACTCGTTAAATTCACCTCTTTCTGATTGCATTATCTTTCCATCTTTTAAAAATTATTATCTAAATACTTTATATTTGTGTTTCTCGAAGATCTGGTCAAGTTATATGTAAGACTGTATTTGAGAATTCCCTCACATGTCTAAACCCCGTTTTATAGATATTTCTTCTTCTTGAGTGTTGGCTTCCAGCTGCACTTTTCCTTCCCGTTTTACCACAGCTCTGCTTTTCCACCAGTTATCTGTTACCCTTAAGCTTCAATAATAACCATTGAGCTGGTGCTGAAGCTCTTCTGAGTGACCATTTAAATAAATTATAAAACTTCCCCAGCACTCATTTCAAATTCAAATGTGTGACTCAATAAAGGTAGAGAGCTGCCCTGCACTTGAGCCAGTTCTAAAATCCCTTTTAAGTGAGACAGGACTACAGTTGTTTTAGGATCTTTGATTTGCTTAACAATCTCCTTTTAACTGTTGGGTTTCAGCTGGAGGAGCATCAGCAGGCTGCCCACGCCCCCAAGATTTAAAAAATCCTCTTTTTACTCTTTGTTTCTCTCAGAAAGGCCACACCAAGAGCTCGAGTGGGCCTATCCCACTGGCAGAAATGCTGCTAGAAGGGATTACAGACCAACACAAACCAGTTGGAAGAAATACTTCCTTAATCTAGAAATTTTTGCTTATTATCTAGGGCACAACAATAAAAACAAAAATCCCAAACAGCAAACGAAAAGTAAAAAACCAGCCAGAATGATGATCAAAAAGTCTTTCTGAAATCTTTAGATTGATTCACATAATAAGAAAAGCCAAAATTAGTTGAAGAAGGGTTGACTTCTGCATTCCACTTGTAATTAAACATAGATCTCCTCTTAAGTTTGAAATCACCCTTAGTAAAACCTGGACTTTCTGAGTGCTAGAGACACCCATGTGTGTGCTGCAGTTTTCCTGAGCTGGGGGAAATCAACCTTCCTGAGGTCTGGAACTTTATTCCCTGCCCCTCCTGTGGCACATGTGCCCCAAAATTCCATTTCTCCTGCTAAGCAACTGGCCAATCTAACAGTGGGAAATGAATCAGAGGAACAATTCCCCCCAAAAATGAGGATAGCTGCAGTTTGGTTCTCACCTTCTGACCAGCTGTGTTTCAGAAGAGCCAGGCTGCAGGTGAGGAAAGCTGTGTTTTGCAGAGGACCTTCCCAAGACACATTTCTAGATTTATTTCCTAATAAACCTACTGCATCTAGGGCCATTCACATCAGGCCTTTTGCAAGAGAGTTTTCTCAGTTATAGAATATCCAGTTTGTTTTTTAATACTTTTTTTAAAGCTTTTTTGTTGGTGTTGTTTATCTTGTGGTGCCAAAATTTTTAAGTCTTCTTTGAGCTTTCTAAAAAGAACGGCACTTCTTTCATGGGTGATGTTACCTCTCCTGTGATTGGAAAAGCTGGCATTAGTGAGACATGTTGAGGAGAAACACAGAGCTGAATTACCCTTTACATGCTCCCTTAGGTGAATGGCTCCCATTGGTGCTTTATGGGCAGAAATGTTAAACATTAAAAATCTGCTCAATTGTGTACAAGATCCTTGGAGTAGATAAATGACCCTGTAATAACTTCAGCTCCTACAGCAGATGTTAATTAGGCTGTGGGTAATTTTTTAAAGCATTGCCATAGTGAAAGTTTCCAGAATGTTCTCTGCTCAAAGCAGAATTTGGGCGATTCCTTTTACCAAGTGGCTTTAGTTATTGCTGGAATATCAGTGAATAAAGACATTTCCATAAATTATTGATTTTTATTGTTGTTTTTGAACCAGCGAGGTGATTTGACCTGTTTAGGGTCTTCCTTAAAGGACAGAGCTGAAGGATAGAGCTGCACTTTGAACGCTACAAAAGCTTTCTGTCTGCAAAGTTCTTGTGTCTTTTCTGTCCATTTCAAAAATATCTTTGTAGTATTAGTTTACTGTCACTACCATGGAGCAACTGGAATTCCTGTGTGTCAATGGCTGAATCAAGGCTTCAACTCATGTCTGACAGCAAGATGAGCAGAATTTAGGCTCTCACTCCTTTTCTCACAACTGTGGGCAGGCTCTGAGGGGGTTCTTTGCCCCAGCTCTCTGTTTTGGTGAGTGGTCTGCAGCCCATCATGGAAAAGAGACGTTCCTGAACTGAAAATAACAAATAAAAATGTTGTTTTCTGCAACTTTGGTTCCCACATCTGAAAAGCTCTTTCAGAGTCCTATGCAACTAAAGTTGCCTGGATGAGATCTGGTGGGCAGACAGAAATATCCATTCCTTCTGAAACCCAAACCCCTTCTTTTGTACAGTAAAAAATGCCTTCAAAAAGGGGAACAGAGAGAGACAGCTTTTTCTTGGACTTCCAAGCACGTGATTCCTTCCTGCAGGTGAGGAAGGTGCTGGAAAGTGACAAACTCATGAGGTGAGAGAAGCAGCTTCAATAAAGGCATTAAGTTCTAAAGATGCTCTGTACACCCTTTGCTCGAGGGTTAATTTGTGCCTGAAAATGACCCTCAGCCTGTCCCCCTTCTGGGCATCTTTTTCCTGACTCTCCTCCAGTTCCCAGACACCAAGGAGCGCTGTTATCAGTTCTCCTGGATGACTGTGCCAATAATTTCTGCTTGGCTGCTTTGCTTGTGGCTCCTGATGAAGTGTTAGAACTGAGAAAAGGTCCTGGCGTCTTTCTGCACAGAACCTTTGCATTATCAGGAAGGTTTTGATTGATGCAGGGTTCTGTTTTGGCTGTGTGTGCCAGAATGGCCTTGCAGACATGGTAGGCAGCTTCTTTAGGTCTGGTTTCAACACCACTGAAAAATCCAACCAACAGTGATATGAGAAGTGATGAAATGTCAGTAAAAACAGGTGATGTTTTCTGAATTAGCAATTTCAGTGGGCTTCTGCATTGCAAAGGCCACTGGAGGACTATTGGTACCACCTAAGGGTAAGGAATAGTGTGTGAGAAGCCGGACTGGAAGAATTTAAAAGCAATCTACAGCTTTGTTATGAGCTGTAGACACCAGGGACTTGGACTGACCCAGAGAAAGGTCAAATGATTGGGATCAAATGAGATCAAACCTTTTCTGTCTTTAACATCCCCAATATCTATCTCCATGTGCCTGAACGTTGAAGCTTGGTAGTACCAAGCAATTCTTTGCCTTCATCTGGAGTTGCTTGGATACATTCTTTCCTCTATGCTCAATAATTTCATGATTAGTAAAATCCATGTAATCTTTCCCTAAACATTAAATTTATCACCTGATGTTTCTTTCCCCTGCACATTTCCTTCATTCCTTCCAGAATCTACAAGAAAGAACTTTACTATCTCCATAGTAAATTTAACATAGAACACTTAACTCCATAGCTGTTCACAGTATTTTATTCCCTCTTCAATACTACTTCTGCATTAGAATTCAATTCCACGAAACTCTGTATTTAATCTTATCTTCCTAAACATTCAGATTCACCACCTTCTGCTTCTTGTCTGCTTTTCTATAAATGTGAACTGTTTGGCCTGTCTGACATCACACACTCTGCCAAACAGCAGAGAAACTAATTGGAATTCTCTGAGCATTTCAGCTTCAATCTGTGGGCCAAATTCTCGGTTGTCATCAGCTCCACTGCCGTAATCATGGGGCTCCACAACAGTTCATGGAAATTTGCTGACACAAATGGAGCCTGCAGCCCACTATCTGGAATTGAGATCCATTCTTTCCTTGCCTGATGGGAAGGAAATTTTTTGTACATCCTGATGCTGTTTTGCGCAGCCTGGCTTCTCAGTAACCGCCACCTTTGTCCCCCTCATTACAGAATGTGCTATATCCAGCAGCTGGGGTGAACTGTTGTACCATCCAGCACTGAATGGGGCAGCGGTCACATCCACTCTTGGCAAATGCTTCCAGCCTTGGATCCTGTTCCTCGCATCCTGATGCTGAAAGTTCTGTTTACTACAGTTTTCACAATAGCCTTTGAGAACGAGGACTCCCAGAACACAATAGTGAACCTCCCCAGGAGTTGCCAAGAGGGGAAAAAAATCCACTTCCTTCTCTGGCAGTGGTGGGATGTAGGTAAGGCTGCACAGCAGCCCTGGCCAGCAAGAGGGGCACAGCAACACTTTTTGGCTCCCATGAAGTTTCATTTGAGAAAATGCCTTTTTCTTGGACAAGGGGAGTCTAGAATGACTTTTCTTGTTCATGGAGATTATATAAAGAGAGGGAAGAAGGATGGAATGCAAACATTTAAGGAGAAAGGAAACTATGGACATCTCAATTCTCAGCCTGCCCTAGACCCCAGGTAGCAAGAAGTGCCATTTAAAATAGAGAGTGCCTATGGAAAACATGAGGACATCCTGCTAACAGGCAGAGTATCACAACTGCTTATTAAATATCAATAACAGATATTCTAACATGAGGAATAGACTGTGAATACCCATGAGATGTTTCTGGAAGTGTGAAACAGAAAATCATCCAGGAGGTACAGGACTGCTACTCTGCTCTGGTTCCCAAGAATCCTTTTCTTGTCTGGGAGAAGGACACAGGGGTTGAGGTGAGAAGCAAGGATGATATCCATGGTACTTTTTCCTCCTCTTCGCTGGAGAGTGGGGAAAGAATGGCACAGCTGCCACTGAGGCTGGGCCTGGAGCCCACCCAGAACTCCTCTGAGAAGCAACAGGACAGAGATAAAGGTGCCAAAGGACTTGGTTTGCGCTGTAAGGGAGAGTGTAGCAGGAAAGGGCTGGAAGGATAAAATCTAAACGAGGATACTTCATTGGGAATGGGAAACAGAGGAGTCAAACATATAAGAAGGAAATAGAAAGAGAAAACAGATGAATAGGGGAACTTCAGCTTCTGGATTGTCATTAGGGTTTCCCTATATCTGGCACAGATTTTAGCAGGATGATTTTGAGTTGGTTTTGAGTTAACAAAATGAGAGCTGTTCTCTCACAGCTCGGCAGTAGCCTGAATGTGGCTGCTGTGCAGGCATGGGGCCTTTTCTATTTTTTTTTCAATTATAGTGTTAGTTTTGTTCATCTTCATCAGCATTTACAACAGAATTAGTCAGACTCGCTCTCAGTTCAAAAGACATGTTTTTTAAATTAAGCTTCAGTTGAAGAACACATGGATGTAAATAACAGGAAAATGGGTTCCGTGAAACTTTGACAAGTTCAGTAAAGCCCCAAACTTAAAAATTCTGGAGGTCCAGTGACACCCCCTGTATAACCTCATTTTTTTCCTCATCTCAGTTGCCCTGCGCAGGACTGCTTGAAATTGCCAGTGCCTTTGGAATAGCAGAGGGCTTGTGCCTTCCACACCTCGGAATCCTTCTACAATCTCACCTTCTTTGTGCAGAACTCCCAATTTGGGTGTTCCAGCAGCCACACCGGGGGAGCTGGGAAGGGTGGCAGCACCAGCAGAGCCCAGGTGAGGGGCACGGGGTCAGCCTGGGGCAGGTGTGCCCTGCTGGGGCACGGGGGGGACTTTTCCATGTAGGACTGGCCAGATGCAGGATTGCTCTGGGGAAGGGGAGGATGAGAGAACGAGCGTGGGCGGAACACAGGAACTCTCTCTGGTTGGCTGGGGCTGTGCTCGGAGTAGAAATATGCTGACTTTTGTATGTATGTGATAAATGTGTTTTAAGAATAGCAGTGATTTCTTAATCCAGTTTTGCAAGTACAAACAATTACAATGCCTTGTAAAAGAGCTGCTTGGATTCCATAGTCCCAATGTAACAAAGATCAAACTGCCGTGCTGATCGCTTTAACTCCTGTTTGAGGGAGGAGGGCAAGGAATGCCAGAGCTCGAAATCAACTGTTTACATCTTGATTTTTTATAGGAAATTTTGGGGGAAAATACCAGAAATGGATCCTACTATTTCATTGTTTTAAGCACTGGTGGCTTTGTACACGGTTGCTGTTTTGGGCTGCAAATTCCGTGTGAGTTTTCTGACACCCCAGTGTGTACTGAAATACAGAAGACAGGCATTTCAGCTCTTCAGGACAGAGAAAACTGATTTTCTCTCCACACTTTTTCTACATTAGTGACGGGATTGGCTGGATTATGCTCTTTTTAAGACACGTGGAAGATAAAAATATTTTATTGCGATGCGTATGCAGCTAGAGTTCTGTTTCAGAAAGGAAAGGAAAACATATGATGACATTTAAGCTCTATATGCCCAGAAGATCCCAAATCTGGCTCTCCAGTTAAAACACCAAATGTGCATTACTGAGGTACTCCCTGTTTAATCCAGTCCCCGATGAGCAGTGCTGCAGTGCCATTTGAGAACACACAGCAAATAAATCAGCGCAATGTGTCAGTGTTGGCAGGAGTATCTCTGTGTGTGTATAAGATAATCCCAGGCCTGCTCTGCCATATGTGGGCTGAGTTGTCTTGCATCCCAAGGGTGAGTTATTCCCTTAACACGAGGCTCAGTGCTGAAGGTGTTTATCCTTCTAAAGCAGGGATTACAGAATCTATGCACAAAACTGCAGGGGGGGAAAGTGAGAAAAATGGGGTTTGTTTCTTTCAGCTGGGATGCTCCAAAGTTTTGAGTTTAACTGCAGTTGTAACTTTCCAAGATCTGCTTCAGAGCCCATGGGTGGAAAAAACCCCAATCCCTGCTTCTCTTTTTCTGCTCCCTCGTTTCCCTTCCATCTCCCTGTTGTGAACAGGGGGAATTGGCACTGAGGTGCACTTGGGTCAGGGCCGGAGGAACAGCCCCAAAAATCTCCTTCCTGCAGCTGCAATAAAGAAAGTGAAATGTGGTGTGTGTCTGTACTCAGCCAAAGAACTGAACGTGGAATTTTTAATTGGATGGGTACATATTTTTTTTAAATTTAGAGTTCTACCTAAGGTTTTCCCTTTACAGGAGGCTTTTAAAATAATGCAATCACTTTCAAAGGAATTTGTTATCAGAGGTAAGACATGGTGCATGATTTGGCAATATTTTTGTAGGTCACTCAGTTATTTGTAGCCCGCTCTCTCTCTGTTACTTATTATTTCCTCTTTTTTGCAAACCCTTTTCATATGATTTCTTATTGTCTGCATACGGAAGTTTCCAAGCTACGGCTGCCCAATCTGAGTCTAACAAAAGAGGAAAAATGAGGAAATGATTAATTGTGTTTGAATTTGATCATTCGTTCAGTTTTTATAGCGCTGGGGCTCTTAAGTGAGCTTGGAACAAGCACCAACAGGAGTTTGTTGCTGTGTGACATTGGGATAACCCGAGATGTTCCCGTGGCTCTGGGCAGTGGGATTGGAGGGATGCGGGGGCGGGATGGGGGCTTGGATGTGGGGTGGGATGCAGTGATGGACGCGGGGCAGGATGAGGGTGGGATGAGGAGCGGGATGCGGGGCAGGATGAGGTGTGGGATGCAGGGTGGGATGTGAGGCTGGTTGCGGGGGGGATGAGGAGCTGGATACAGAGAGGTGCGGGATGCAGGGACTCCCCGGTGGCTTCCAGGACCAGAATGGCAGCACTCCGTGGGGCGGGACGCGGTTCGGGATGCGGGATGTGGGATGCAGGATGTGGGATGCAGGATGTGGGATACCATTCAGGATGCAGTTCGGGATGCAGGCTGCAGTTCGGGATGTGGGTCAGGATGAGGGATGCGGATTGCAGTTCGGGATGCAGGGCGGGATGTGCGATGCGGGATGTGCAATGCGGGATGGGATGCGGTTCAGGATGCGGGATGCGGTTTGGGCTGCAGGTCGGGCTGCGGGCTGCGGGATGGGATGCGGGGATGCGGGGTGCGGGATGCGGGGTGCGGGGTGCGGTTCGGGATGCGGGGTGCGGTTCGGGATGCGGGGTGCGGGATGCAGAATGCAGTGCGGGATGCGGGATGCGGTTTGGATGCGGTTCGGGATGCGGGGTGCGGTTCGGGATGCGGGGTGCGGGATGTGGGATGCGGGGTGTGGTGCGGGATTCGGGATGCGGTTCGGGATGCGGTTCGGGATGTGGGATGCGGTTGGGGATGCGGTTTGGGATGCGGGATGCGGGATGCGGTTGGGGATGCGGTTCGGGATGCGGGATGCGGTTCGGGATGCGGGGTGCGGGCTGTGGGATGCGGGATGCGGTTCGGGATGCGGGATGCGGGCTGTGGGATGCGGTTCGGGATGCGGGATGTGGTTCGGGATGCGGGATGCGGTTCGGGGTGCGGGCTGTGGGATGCGGGATGCGGTTCGGGGTGCGGGCTGTGGGATGCGGTTCGGGGTGCGGGCTGTGGAATGCGGGATGCGGGGTGCGGGATGCGGGATGCGGGATGCGGTTCGGGGTGCGGGCTGTGGGATGCGGGCTGCGGGGTGCGGGCTGCGGGCTGCGGGGTGCGGGATGCGGGATGCGGGATGCGGGGTGCGGGATGCGGGATGCGGGATGCGGGATGCGGGATGCGGTTCGGGATGCGGGGTGCGGGATGCGGGGTGCGGGATGCGGGATGCGGTTCGGGATGCAGGATGCGGGATGCGGTTCGGGATGCGGGGTGCGGGATGCGGGATGCGGGATGCGGGATGCGGGATGCGGTTCGGGATGCGGGACGCGGGATGCGGGATGCGGGATGCGGGATGCGGGATGCGGTTCGGGATGCGGGGTGCGGGATGCGGGATGCGGTTCGGGATGCGGGATGCGGGCTGCGGGATGCGGTTCGGGGTGCGGGGTGCGGGGTGCGGGCTGCGGGATGCGGGGTGCGGGATGCGGGATGCGGTTCGGGATGCGGGGTGCGGGATGCGGGATGCGGGGTGCGGGATGCGGGATGCGGTTCGGGGTGCGGGGTGCGGGCTGCGGGATGCGGGGTGCGGGATGCGGGATGCGGTTCGGGGTGCGGGCTGTGGGCTGCGGGATGCGGGGTGCGAGATGCGGTTCGGGATGCGGGATGCGGTTCGGGATGCGGGGTGCGGGATGCGGGATGCGGTTCGGGGTGCGGGGTGCGGGATGCGGGATGCGGGATGCGGTTCGGGATGCGGGATGCGGGATGCGGGATGCGGGATGCGGGATGCGGTTCGGGATGCGGGCTGCGGGATGCGGGCTGCGGGATGCGGGCTGCGGGGTGCGGGCTGCGGGATGCGGGATGCGGGGTGCGGGCTGCGGGGTGCGGGATGCGGGATGCGGGATGCGGTTCGGGATGCGGGATGCGGGATGCGGTTCGGGATGCGGGATGCGGTTCGGGATGCGGGATGCGGGATGCGGTTCGGGATGCGGGATGCGGGATGCGGGATGCGGTTCGGGATGCGGGGTGCGGGATGCAGGATGCGGGGTGCGGGATGCGGGATGCGGGATGCGGTTCGGGGTGCGGGATGCGGTTCGGGGTGCGGGATGCGGGCTGCGGGATGCGGTTCGGGGTGCGGGATGCGGTTCGGGATGCGGGATGCGGGATGCGGGCTGCGGGATGCGGGATGCGGGATGCGGTTCGGGATGCGGGATGCGGGATGCGGGATGCGGGGTGCGGGCTGCGGGATGCGGGGTGCGGGATGCGGGATGCGGGATGCGGTTCGGGGTGCGGGATGCGGTTCGGGGTGCGGGATGCGGGGTGCGGGATGCGGTTCGGGGTGCGGGATGCGGGATGCGGGGTGCGGGCTGCGGGGTGCGGGATGCGGGATGCGGGATGCGGGGTGCGGGATGCGGGGTGCGGGATGCGGTTCGGGGTGCGGGATGCGGGATGCGGTTCGGGGTGCGGGATGCGGTTCGGGGTGCGGGATGCGGGGTGCGGGATGCGGTTCGGGGTGCGGGGTGCGGGGTGCGGGATGCGGTTCGGGGTGCGGGCTGCGGGGTGCGGGCTGCGGGATGCGGGATGCGGGATGCGGGGTGCGGGATGCGGGGTGCGGGATGCGGTTCGGGGTGCGGGATGCGGGGTGCGGGATGCGGTTCGGGGTGCGGGATGCGGTTCGGGATGCAGGATGCGGGATGCGGTTCGGGATGCGGGGTGCGGGATGCGGGATGCGGGATGCGGGATGCGGGGTGCGGGATGCGGGATGCGGGCTGCGGGATGCGGGGTGCGGGATGCGGGATGCGGGATGCGGTTCGGGGTGCGGGGTGCGGGCTGCGGGATGCGGGGTGCGGGATGCGGGGTGCGGGATGCGGTTCGGGGTGCGGGGTGCGGGATGCGGGATGCGGGATGCGGGATGCGGGGTGCGGGATGCGGTTCGGGGTGCGGGATGCGGGGTGCGGGATGCGGTTCGGGGACTCGGCGGCGTCGCCCGGCCCGGCCCCGGCAGCGCTGCGCGGGGCGGGCGCCATCGCCGCCTGCTGGGCACGGCCGGGAGCGCACCCGGGCCGCGCACCCAGCCCGAGCCGCGCGCGTCCCTCCGGAGCCGCCGGGGACAAATCCCCGCTCCCAAAGCGATGGGCGGCCTCGCTTCTCAGCATTGAAACCGCGCTTAGGAAATAAATTGAACAGCGGAGACTGCCGCGGTATTAACTCAGAGGAAGCTGTGTTTTAAAACTAAAGGAGAACTGAAAGCTGCCTTGTCGAGATTTGTTCCATGTATCCACAGTGTTGATCTTTTAAGAAGCACCTATTTCACTTTTTCTGTAATATTTTACACTTTGGCATAATAACAGCCAGACGCTCTAGCAGATAACACAGGTTGAAATCCAAAACCTGGGTGGAAAACTCTTACGAATACTTACAAACGAATTAGGGTTAGTGAGTAGCCATCTCAAAATCAATAAAATCGATCTCCCCGGCGCTTGCATCACACAGGTTGTAACAGATGTTTGCCTGACGTTGGTGGGGCTGGGTGTGGTGGCAGTTGTTGGGCTGGTGTGAGGCCTGGGAGTTTGGTGATTAATGCGAGTGCAAGGAACCTGTAACACGTGAAGGATGCATTCCCAACAGCCCGGCCAGCAGTGGAACGGCTGCAACAGCTGGGGAGTGGAAAATCATTAATTCTACACAAGCAGCACTGCTTCCAGGATCTCTGGGCATTGCAGGAGGGATAAGGCAGCAGACCAGTTAATTAATATATCCTACTAATTTCCCTTCTCTTTGCTTTTTTTTTTGTAATATCGTGATTTGGTGTTTTTACAGAAATTTACACTGTGAGTTTCCCTTTCCAAATCTGTGGTAATTATATGAGTACCAGGAAGCCAGCAGCCAAAGGAGAGTTCCAGAGTATCTCAGCTGAGAAGACGGCAGTAGGCTTGGAAAACGCATCCTGACCAAGTCTGCTTTGGGCCTTTTCTGCTGAAGGGAGGTTTTGGCACACAGTTGCTGTACGCTGTTACAAAAGCTGATGTGCTGGAGTAAGAAATAACACAAGCCACGGAGTGCAATGACAGATTAATTAATTGCAAATATTGTGTGCCCTGGGAGGCAAGGGGCTGATGGGAACTGTCCTTTCTCTTGGTGATCAAAAAGTAAGTTTTGGAGTGAGAGGCACAGAACTGGTGAACATACATGCATAAGGCTGAAAAATATTTCATTGCTCAGGCAGCACCTCATACTGATTTTTATTCATTTTTTAACCTATTTTAGGAAAATCCTCTTCCTCTCCAGGAGCAGGAGGAACTTGCTCAGACCTGGGGCCCTGTGCTGTTCTCTTGGCTGGATGATGCCACAGAGGGACCCAGTGGGAGTGTCCCCACACCCCATCAGGGCTCACCTGCTGCGCTCCAGGGCTTGTCTGGGAAGGGTCCCAGAGCTTCTCGATCTCTGCTGATGTTTGGTCCCCGAGGTTTGTGTCTTTCACAACAGAACAAATACAGGAGAGCGCTGGTTTGCTGCTCACATCAGTGCCACTCTTCCTGCACAGCAGCAGAGCTGCTCAGAGCTGGCATCACCTGCTTTTCAGGAGGTTTTGGCAAAACAATTAGAGAAGAGAGCTGATCACAAAGGAGGCTTCTGTCTTTTGGGTCCTCTTTGGTCCTGAAATTCTCACTGGATCTTGAAAATTACGGAAAGCAATATTTGCCTTTGAGAAATGGGTATTCCCTGCATTGTGAATATATCTTGGGAAATATTAATGCACAGAGTAACCCACACTTGCACTTGTTTAAAATGGAAATGATCCCTGTGCTGGACAGCAATCCAATTTGCAACATTAGGGCCTTTTGTAGCTCCAATCCTCCTTACAGCACACAGAGGATTTTTAGCCTTCTTTGATATTAGAGGGCAATTGGGTCGTGAATGGGCTCCTTTTGGTTTGGGTTTTATGAATAGAAAATGTTTGCCTTAGCAGCAGACTGGGCGCCAGTATCTCACAGAGTAACCCAGTCTACTCAAAGCCCACTCCACTCCAAAAAAGTCACCAACTCCTCCAAAATGGACATAAATTAGTTTAATTATTGCAAAACCACTTTCAGCACTGTTGCAGCCAGATCAGCTAAACAAGCAGGAAATCACTTGGCCCTTTGCAAGCGTGTCAGAAGCTCAGTGAAAACGGAGGTTTTGATCAGTTGTGCTGTTAAATCACTTTGGATGCTGATTCAAAAGGCAGGGTGCTGAAAACCACAGCTGGCATGAAGATATTTTCTAGATTAGGTGATGGATTGTATTTTCGAGCTATGTTGTGCAAACTGGGCACAAAAGTTGCTCTTGACTTTCTCAGCATTTCATCGCCTTTTCCAGACTTACGGATCTCGATGCAAAGGAAATGGGCAGACTTCAGAAATGGTTTTGAAGTCCCACCTAAACATCATGAATACAACCTATAAAATGCAATTCCTGTTTCAGGAGAAGGAGGGAGCTTTTTGGGGCACTGTATGAACAGTGACAATGATTGATTGGTTTAAATGAATGGCTTTTTTCTTGTCCATGTCAATTTTATTCCCATGTGTTTGTAACCGTTCAGGATTTTCCAGAGTCCTGCTCTAAGAACGAGGCTAACTGGAAATGTAACTTCTCGATTTTTCCACTTCTTGGAGGCCACTGTTTAAACATCACACAGCCCAAAGGAAATGTCTGCTGTGTCACAGTCAGATGACGAAATTCAAGTCTTGTGATAGCTCGTTGAAGTGTGCACAGACTGCTATTGCTTCCTGTCAGTGCTCACAGAAGTGATTGAAATATTAGAAAGCAGAGACTCAGTGGAAAGTAAGGCTCAGTTTTAATCAGAGGGGCTGTAGATTTGAGAGCTGAGGTGCCAGCCTGAGCTGATGCTCAGAGGTGAGGCAGAAATGTGGGTAAAGGCCAGGTTCAGGTATGAACTGCCTGAAGTTTGGTCTTAACTCCTGTGCTCAGTGGCAGGCCAGGAACAGGTATAAATTTTCCTGAATCTACTATTTCTAATGCAAACTGACCAATTTTGTGAAGACCAAACCCAAACACCCACACTTTTTCAAAAGTCTTTCTTGTGAGGAAAGGAACAGCAGCATTCATTTTCCACTGCTTCCACAACTAAAATCCCATTTCAGAAGAAATTTTGGCAGCCCAGCCACAGTAACTTTAACTTGGGCTGGCTTAACGTGATGGGTGCAAACTCTTTGCTTAGAGGGAAGAAGAGAAAACCCCCCAGACCTGTCCTGCTGGGCCCACCCAATGGTCAATGTAATTTAGTATTCCCACTCTAATGGCAATAGGAGAGGATAATTTAAAAAAAAAAGATATTTTAGTATTTTAATTAACTATTTTACATAGTTAATTTTGTTAATCATGGTGCTTTGGTGTAGTACCCAAAACGCAGACTCCCGATTAATGAGAATTTTCTGAGGTGTTCTACTTTTCTCTTTGGACTCCTAGAGAATGGACAAAATTCTGGTTTGAGAATGCCAAAATCACAGGGGAAAAAAAGAAGAAAAAGAAAAATGGACTAATGAATCACTAGAATTACCAGGAATGTTTGCTCTCCCAATTCCATTTTGGTTCCAAAGTGGTTTCCTGCGCTGTGCTGCACTGACTTGCAGCGGTGAGCCCGTAACTCACCGGGGAACAGCTGCTGAGCCCTGCACACCAATTTCCTGCTGCTGCTGCTCGGCGAACACCTGGATTGGGATGGCAGCAGGGACTTGGAGGGGAATAAAGGCTGGAGAGCTGCTCCGGAGAGCCGAAACATCCCCGGGCTGCCCGTTTCGGGGCGTTTCAGGAGAAATTGTCGGTGAAGGTTTTCCATCTCCCAAGCGGAAAGCAGATGGAAACAAATTCCTCTGGATTGCTGAGTCACCCCGGCGCTGGAGCCAGGAGCTGATGCAATCCTGCCCTTATCACCGGAAGATCTCCGGGTAATCACAGCCACACCTCTTGTTTCAATAGCTCCGTGAAGGGCTCTCCATTCCCCAGACCTAACCCAGCGTGCACTAAACACATTTTGGTTCCCTAATCCCAATCGCGAAGAATAAAGGTTTAAAAACTTGAAAGGCTGAAGGGGCAGGTGCCTGAGGAAATATCAGTAATTTTGCCATGGATCTATGCACAGAAATCCAGAGCAAAAGCACTTCCAAGTATGGAAAACCATTCCAATATTTGGATGTGTGTGTAGTTCTTGACACTGCAAACAGCACAAAATGATCTGGTTTTTAATTGTAGCAGAAATTACTTAAGCTTCAACTGAGTGTAAACCAACAAATTCTCCGTTTTCAGTCACCTCTCTAATTTGGTCCACAGCATCAGATTGTATCATTTTAATCAAGTCATTTCTGTGTGTGACTGAGTTCACAATGTTTTGTTACCAGTGGAACGAGGACCAGCAATGCTGCTTCATTTACTTTGTGATCAGCTTGATCAAGGAGAGAAGAAACTGTCCTGAGAATGTTAAGCCTGACCTGGCAAGAATTGTGATAAAAATTATTCTAATTTCTGCATCAAAAAAAAAAAAAAAAAAAAAAAAAAAAACCAACAAAAAACCCAAAAACCACCAAAAAAAAAAAAAACCCCAACAAAAAAACCTCAGTGCCAGCAAAATGTTAAGCTGGCTTTTAAATTGGCTATAACATTAATGTAAATGAAAAATGACATTTTCGAGAGAGTTGAGGGAAATGGGAGATCAGTGTATTGCTTGTTTTACTTTAGAAGCTCTCTAGTTTAAAAAATAATTGATATTCCTTCTTCCACACCCTTCTGCCATAATTATGTAAAGAATCTGGATTATGCTTCCGACTCGATTTAACTGTTTTATAATAAGTCACAAGCATACCTTGCCTACTTGATGATATTCCTTTAAGGTTGTGCCAGTCTTTCCATTATTAAATCATGTTTAGTGTTATGTACTGGTGGCTTAAAAAAAAACTCATTTCAAGCTTGAACTTGCTACGCATTCTCAGTTAGCCATTTGTGTGAGGGAGCACAAACCCATCACTGTTTAGCAACTTAACACACAAATTTTCAGCTTAATGGAAATGCTGGCCTTTTTTCAATGTTCATTAATGAGGTCTTTAGCGTGTTAATTGGGAGAATAAGCTTAAAAATAAGGAAGAGTTGTATTTTGTGAATATAATCTGTGTGCTGCTCCCATCCTAAATCTGAGCCACCCACAGAAAATCTGATTTTGGTTTTCAATCCACAAGTTTTAAACGGGGAAATTCAGATACAAATACAGGTACAGGAGCCCCAGTTATCCCCTGTCCTTCCATGGACTTGTTGCTTTATGTGAACCTCAGGATTAAATGAGAACTGAAGACATTTGTGTGTCTTTTGTATTGTTTTTAGATGCAGATTTTCCACACACATCACCCGTGTCCCACCCTCATCCCGCAGGAACACACAGAGATTTTGCAATCAGCATCACTCACCAGTCTATAGGAATGTTTTTTTTTGAAAAAAAGCTTTGTGTTTTTAAAGAGTGGAATTCATGTTCCAGGAGAGTTAAAAATGAAACACTTAAGTCCTTTATGTGTCACTGGATAGAGTTCAGTGCCCTCGCTGCCAAGTTTTTCGCATGATGTGCTGAAGGTCAGAAAGAAATGTTGATTTGAAAGATCTCCACCTCAAGAGGATGCAGCAAAATACCTCTGAAAGAAGAGCAAAAATCCCCTTCCTGGCTTTGGCCTGAGGAACAAGAGTCCCAGTGACTTCAGCCATTCCCAGGGTGCTGCTGCTGGCTCTACCAACACCCATTTTTGTGTCTTCAGTCTAAAACCTGACCTGCTCTCTAGTCCTTGGACATAATCTGTTATTCCCATTTGTCAGAACTGAATTCAGGTTGAATTCAGCTTTCATTCAGTCAGCTTTTGTTACCTGCTATTTGTAAAAGGACTGAGGCCAATTAAGCCTCCAGTTTGTTGGGTTTTCTTTTCGCTTTAGTTTTTTGTTTGTTTGTTTGTTTGTCTGTTTTGGTTAAGGTGTTTTTTGGCTGGGGGGAAGCTTTTTTTTGGGGGTTGATTTTTTTTTTTTTTTTGCTTTGTTTGGTTTTGGGGTTTTTTGTTTGGGTTTTTTTAACCCAATTTTAGGTTTTGCTGTAGTCAGAGAGAGGTAGGCTATGAAATGCATCCTAAAACCTCCTTGGTAGGGACATTTACTGTACCTCTGTGCTGTGAACACCCCTCCCATCCATCCATCCAAGCTCTCAGCCCAGCTGCATCCTGTGCTAACATTTAACGCTCTGTGGGATTGCCAAGTGGTCTCTTCTCCAAAGACTTCCTAGGCTGAGCTCTGCTATCTCCCAGATCAGGGAGACGCATTCTGATGTGGCTGGAGACTCTAGACAGTTAAATTCACAGAAATCCACTGAAGGCACTTTGCTTTTCAGAAGTTGCTGAGGGCAAAATTTGGCTTTTTGCAGTTTGAGGGTGGGCTGTTTAAGCTGAGCAAGTTTCAGCTTGTTCCATTGTAATTTAACAATATATTTTCCCCTTGCTCGCTGTGTTCCTCCCAAGAGATGCTTGCACCTCCTTGATGCATGAAAGGATGCCTGTATTTAATGAACATATTAAATAATTCTGTGCATTCTCACATAATTTTACATTTAAAAGTCCCGTTTGAGGGGTGTGTGTGTATATAATTTGGTGAGATGCATGCATAGAAATAAACCAGTCTTTGCTCTTCCCTTTTGTACCTCCTCAAGACATGTAATCTACAAAGCAGGAGAATTGCATGATGAAGTGTGCCAGAGTGGAATGCATAATTATTCCAGAGGAGGGTAAGTCAGTTCAGAACTTGTACTGACATTCTTAAGGGCAGCAGGAGTCTTCTTGCCATGGAATTACATCAGCTCCCCGTGGCCCAGAGTCAATGCACACACTTTCCCTTTCTAGTAAAAAAGGTGTGAAAAATGCTAATGTCTTCAGAAATGTACCCTAGAACAAAGCTGAGGAAAGGAATATTTAATGTAGTGTGGTGCTCACCTGGAAGTGAACGTCAGTGGAAGGGCAGAAGAGATTGAGACACTGTGCTTTTGAAACAACCATTTCAGCTTTTTTAACAGATTAAGTCATGACTTGCAAACAGACAAAAACCATCTAAATAAGAAAAAGAATGCTTCCTTGATCCTAGTTCAGAGACATTCCCACAGCAGGTGGGGCAGAGGCCTTTAAATTACAGGTCTCCTCCATACACCCAAATTTGTTACAGCTCCAGCAGGTGATGAGCAAACCCCTTTCCAGGCTGGATGCAGACAGCAACTCCCACTTTCAGGGGTGTTAAAAGATGAGTGTGTGGCTGGGGTTGTGTGGTAACAATAACAGAGGTGGAATCCATTTGGTGTGGAAACACCCCCCAGCTCCCCAGGAGCTGTGAGGTGAAGCCTCCAGCCCTCACTGCCAGCTAATTTATTGAAATTGTCGCCAGGACAAACACAGCGGCAGCGGCTCAGCACAGCTCCAAATTACCATCATTTCTAGGCAGCAATTAGCCCTGGTTCAGCTGGTGGGTAGGGAGTGACTAATTTCCATTTCCCCACGAGGAGAGGGGAGGAAAGGAACATTTCCTTTCTCTCGAGCTAAAAATCTGGCCCTCGGAGCTGTTTGGTGGATCTATTGTGTGAGGCAAATCTCCCGTGGACTGGGAGCTGATGTGTCACCCTGGCAGCACCGTTTGTTTGCACACTGAATTCCAGTGGCAGTGTTTTTGTGGCACATCCTGTTTCTTCCTGCATGAGGCTGCTGGAGTTTGTGACTGAGGGTAAAAAATAATTGTACATGGGGAAAACCTGCCTCAAGATTCCCCGGGCTCGTGGCGCGTGGGGTGTAAAGGAAGGAAAATGGGAAAAAAAGCAGAGGCTGCAGGAGCTGGGCTTGAAGCAGCTCAGAGTCTGAAATGTTCAGTGATGATAGAGGCAGGATGGAAATCTCCTGTTTCCAGGGCCCATCTGCAGGATTTACATTATCCCCACTTGCAGAGATCTGTACAGCAGACCTGCAGCTGCCCCGGCAGAGGTGTTGGCTCACGGCTGCTGCACTCAGAGTGAGGATGCTTTGCCCCCTCTGCTTTCTTTGTGAGTTAAAACTACTCCTGATTTCAGGGGAGGAGGCATTTTAGGAGAAAGGCTGTGAGATGCTCACATTTTATTACAGCAGGTGTGAATTCAATAAATGTCTCCTTCTCTCACGCTTCGATTACCTGAAAAAGTTTTGCCCAATATCTCCAGTCCCCACAAAAGGAGACTTCAACAGCAGAATTTATGTGAAATGCCTGAGGGCCAGGGGAAAAGAAACATCAGCATCTTGCTTTTCCTTAAAACAGAACTGCTAGCCCACATGAATTCTTTGGGGGATCACCTTGGCTGTTGTGAGTGACAGGAAAATGAAACCCCCTGTTTAGGCGCTGCTGCAGCCTCCAAAGGGCGCAGGGCACACTAATGAAGCACAGCTCTTGTTAGTTTTAATCAGCACTACCCCCCGAGTTTCTTCAGCACTACAGACATTCTGTGAGTGACGGAGCAGATCCAGCTGGGTAATTTTAAGTCCTTACCTCTGAAAAGTGCCCGTCACTCAAACACTTGTAACAGACTTCTGAGAGGTAGCTCCCAAAATAAAACAGAGTTAAATAGCAGCCCACATGCACCACTTGTTTCTTTTCTTTCTCATCTGGAGAGACAACAGTTCTTTTGCAGTGCCAGTGGAGGTGCTTTATAAATCTGCATGATTTTTTTACCAAAGATTCATTCCTAGTGAAAAAAGCAAGAGAAGAACATGAGCAGCTTTATTTTTTTACTATTTACTGTGGCTGTCTGCATGGTGTTGGGAAGTACAGGTCAGTGCAGGGCAATAACAACAACCCAAAATCTTGCCTTTCAGATAAAAAAAATATTCCTCAGAGCTTATAAAGCCTTGAAGGAGAATTTGGTTCATTGGGAGGTTTCTTTTACCCTCTTCCCATCACTCTTATAGGACAAAGTCTGAGCCCTAAAGCCAGGGACCTTCTCTTCCATCACACATAGCCTGTCTTGGGAAACCCAGGTGCCAGATAATGTGATGTGGATCCGTCTTTAAACCCCACATCCACCCTTGGAAGTGCTGAGCAATGCCACTGCTAAAAGAAGTTAAAACTTCAAGCCCAGTAAAAACCGCAAAGTCTGTTCATTTTATTTTGTTTTGCTTAAATCGATCCTCTTTCTAATTTTTTGTGTTGTAATTTGTGGTTAAAAAACCCCCAAACTTGTCTCTCCTGTGCTATCTTAATGTGAGATGGGAGGGATGTTGTTTCTGTTGTTCTTCTTGGCTTATTTTAAATCTAGAGAAGTGACTTGATACTTTAAATATTATTTAAATTCTTTCTCTTTTTAAAAAAAGTTTAATTTTATTATCTTTCTTAATCTTGAGTTAATTTTTGAGCTGCAATAATTTAACTACAGAGGAGTAAATCAATGCTTCATGGAACTTGATGTAAAGTATCATCTTGAGGTGGAATGTTCTTCCTTGAAAAAGAGGAGGAATTAGAGAAAATGACGGGATTTTGCAAATTTGGCTGCTTATTTGCATAACTGAATATGCATTTGGAAAACTAATCGCTAATTTTAGGTACCTATTTTGAATCTTCTGAGATGAGATTTTAAAAAGCATCTTAAAAATTTTTACTTGTTTAGAGGTGCATGTCTAAGAAAAAGCATTTCCACGTTGGAGACAGGTATTGTCATTCAGAAGTGAAACTCATTTGTGGTGACACGTGTGACAGTTTAGATGATGTCTCTTAAATTGCTCTGAATCCAAAATCACTTCTAGCTACTTTTGGTATGGAAAAATAAGCTCTGCTAGGGATCAAAATTTGCAAGTGGCTCGTTGTTTGCAGCACTGTCTTGCTGAACAGCTTTGCTTTGCCAGGGAAGTGGAAAGGCAGAGCACAGTTAAGTTGCTTCTTATTCCATGCTGGAATAGTGACCAGGTCCTGAGGGAACGGCTGGAGCTGTGTCAGGGGAGGGTTAGGTTGGATATCAGGGAAAGGTTCTTCCCCCAGAGGCTGCTGGGCACTGCCCAGGCTCCCCCGGGAATGGGCACGGCCCCGAGGCTGCCAGAGCTCCAGGAGCGTTGGGACAGCGCTGCCAGGGATGCCCAGGGTGGGGTTGTTGGGGGGTCTGGGCAGGGCCAGGAGCTGAAGTGGGTGATCCTTGGGGGTCCCTTCTCACTCAGAATATTCTGGGATTCTGTGTCACAAAGGATGAGACGGCTGAGTGCCCAGACAGAAAAGGAAACTCGGTCCCAACCACTGGCCCCTTTTTGCATGCCCTGTCCATCCTGCCCACAGATCCCATCTCAGCCCTGTGGATCCTGGTTACTGACACATCCAGCCCCCTGCATCCCTTCTGTGGATGGACAACAGGAAATTTATTTGCAGTATTCAGCCAAAGAGTGGCAAGAGCCCTGTCAGTGCCCAGACAACTGCAGGGCCTTTCCCAATTTCGTAAATAGGAGCTTCCCTGTACGTGATCCGTTCATTGAGCCAGCGCTGGCTCGGAGAAGGGGCTTTGTTTTTGTGAGGTAGGAAGTATGCAAAGCACACACAATGTTTACAAAGTACCTTAGTGCTATTTTGACTAATTTTTACCGGAGAGTCAGTGGTTGTTTCAAAGCTGGATTAGTCACCTCGACCATAATTACAATCTCTTGAAATCTGCTTCAGAATTTTGAACTGGCTTCAGGCCTAATGGTCAGAAAACGGCTCCATCTCAATCTCAAGACTAAACTTGATTAGTAGCTCTTGTAGCTTTTATGATTTCCTGATTTTTAAGTGGAAGATGAATAAAGATGCAGTGCTGTGCACAGAAACCTGTGGCACCAGGAGGTGCCTCTGCATGGAAAGGTGCCAGTGAAGAACAGCCCTTGTCCTCGCAGGCTGGGGCTCACAGCGATGAGCCACCACAAACACCCATATTCCCACTGGAATTCCCTCCACAGCATCCCATGGGATAACTGGGTGCTCAGGCCTTGCGCGCGAAGTCGAACCGCGGCCCCTCTGAGGAGCGAGACAAAACGGACAATCAAAGCTCGAACAGACCTCCATAAAACCTTTTTTTTTTTTTTTTTTTCCCTGATTCTATTTCGGAGGTGTGTTACAGATTGCTCAGAGATGCCTTAGCCAAGAGGCAGAGCCCGGGGAGGGGAGCGTGCAGCAGCTTGTGTGTGACACTCCTTGGCACGCTCGCGGGGCCGGGGAGCGCTGGCACTGCGGGGAGGCAGCGTGTTCTGCACACTGTGTGGGAGGAAACACCAGGCAGCTCGGATTGCATCATCTCCTGGCTTTTTTTCTCCCCTTTCTTTCTTTTTTGTCTTCCAGATGGTAAAACAAAGGCTGTAGTGAAACCCGTTTTCTCCCAGGAAGGGGTGGGAGGGAATTTTATATGAGCAAGAAACTTTGCCTCGAGTCGAAATCTGGGGCCTGGACTAATGAAGTACCTGTAATTCATATTGTACTAAATATTGCTGAAACCAGGCATGCACTAATCATGAACTGTGCCAAACTATGCATAATTACTATGCTTTCTCTGTAGCAGTAATTAATTTGCGTTAGCAACTTTGATTAATCTTTCTAATCTAAAAGCAAAGTGCTTCTCAGACATGAAAGGCCCTCCAAGTGCTCAAGGTTGTTGTTGCAGCCTCGTGGAGGGTGTTTCAATCCAGTGGGGGGGCAGGAAGGGGACAAAGCTTAAAAAAAATCGAAGTCTAGTTGATATTCATGAATTAATAATTAATAAAAAGAGTTGTAGCATTATGTTTTGCCAGAGAATTCATCAGCTAAGCTACAGGCTTCTGTCCACAGTGCATTCATCCTGAAAGAAAAGAGAGTTGTCAGTCAGAGATCTTCTCCAAGGGTTGCTGCAGAGATGGGGGGCTGAGATCCCACCTCACAGAGGGCGGTGATTCAACGTTTCCATCGCTGCAGCCCAAACTCACCCAGAAATTCATTTTGGTCTTTACCTAAGGCCTTGTTCTGGGCAGGGTCTTTCAGCTCTGGTCCCAGGCCAGTCCTTGTGGTCAGTCCCACAAAGGCCAGTTGTGCTTCCTGGGGGCCCTGGAGCTGCCCACTTTCCAACAAAAACGTGTGCTGAGGTCACTGGCTGAGGCTGCTGACAAGCAGAGCCATCAGGTGCTCCTGTGCGAGCTCAGTTCTGACACCTCTGCACATTAAAGTTTCCACACTTCACTGCCAACCTCCCGGGCTCTGCACCCAGAGGAACCCAAGACTGCTGAAAGGATTTGTGTCATCAAAAGGTTCTTGTGATTTACCCAGGCTCCATCAACTACCACATCTCCAAGAGCTAAAATTTCTGAGGCAAACAGAGGTGTCTCTACAAAGCCACTACAAATCCCAGAGGGTTTTTAAGTGACCACGGTGTTGCTCTTTTTCTCCCTCAGCCATGTTAATATTACAGGTATTTTTTCTTGTTTCCTCTGTTAGCACTGTTTCCTGGCAAGGATTGCATGTGATTCATGATAAGAGATTCAGAATGACATGAAAATCTTTTGGAAATGGATGGTCTAGAGATTAGTAACAAGCTTCAGTTTGATTCAGAAAACTTCTGTTAAAAACTGCTGCTACTACCTCAAAGTCTGGGATGAATTCTGTTAGGACAAGTCAGAGAAATATTTTTAAAAGACATAACTCAGTAGAAAATGTAAATGTGATTCCTACAATTTATAGGGTGTTTTTTTTTACAATGCTGATTCAACAAAGGAATTCATTGTGATAGTTTATTTTCTTACAGCTGTAGTTTGTGTCCAAATATTTTATAATCATAAAGTTACCCTCTTGATATCAGTCAAAATAGACAATATATATTGATGTTGAAACAAGCTTTGTAGAGGACATTTTTTTAAATCAGGCATGGGACTTTACATTTATTAGAAGGTGTTCACAAAAATAAGGGTAACATCATGCATATTCTTTGCAACTAAACCCAGTTATGGTTACAGTTTGGAAATAAATTATTTAAATAGACATATGGAGATACAGTAGTACATATACACTCTATTTATGACATTTAGTGTACTGATAACTCCCAGCAATACATCAGAAGTCTACAACCAGCTGATGGAAGGGTTGGATAAGGAGGAAGAAACTGCTTCAATTTCTCACATTATTTATGTGGCTTGACAAGAATGTCAGTGTGAATCGCCTCCTGAATCTGGGAGGCAAGAACAAGTCAAGACTATACTTCTGCAGTACAAAACATTTACACACAAAATACACATGCATTGCAATGCATTGGAAATGGGCAAAGCGAGGAGAAACCCATTCCTCAATGCTTTATTAACACAATTCTACAAAGGAGTCTCAAATAGGATTATATACTTCAGTCACAGTAAGGCCACAATATTACAATGGATAAGGACCTTAGAATTGGACATTCTGTGGGAGCAATGGAACCCTTCCTTCTTTACAGATGTTTTTACACGTTCCTGGGTGGGACCTCACTCACCAAAGTCCTCCTGCTATTTATTTGTGTTTCTGTAGGTTTAACATATTGCTTGGTACAACAGTGAGCACAGTAGAGAAGGGTACTGGCACAGGGAGAACAAAACCTATGGGACATTCACGGCGGTGTCGGACTATCTCAGGTGTACATGAAGCTGACTAATCAGAAAACAGACTAGCAAAGGATTTCCTCAAGTTCCGGATGGTCTCAGCTTTCGCCTCGTCTTCGTTCACAGACGACCGGAAGAAGGAGGACTCTGTGAAGCTGAAGGCGTTGGTCAAGGACTGCGACTTGCTGCAAGACACAAGCACAACAGGTTCTGCATGGTCACATCGGCCCCCAGCCTCCACCCCCCGAGCACTTGGATCAGTGATGAGCAGGGGGGAAATTGTCCCTGAGACGTGGACAAGGATGGGCTTTCACCACCAGCAGTAGGGTTATGGAGCACACAGTTTTGTACCCCACAGTTTTGTACCCCACAGTTTTGTACCCCACAGTTAGGTCCCACACAGCATTCCCTGCTGCACCCCGACTTGAGAGTGAGACTTGAGGGTAATGCTTATTTTAAGGAACACACTGGTGTTTTGTTTTCCTTCCACAGATCTGAATTGGATGATGTGAATTACAGCTTGAGGAAAATGTGGAGCTGGCTATAAATTCAAATCACAACCCAGCAGGGGTGATTAATAATTGTGTTTTGGTTAGGCTGCAAACAGTTGTGCACAGAGAAAAATCAGGTGTTTTACAAGAGTTTGAATCCTAAATTGCAGCGTGCTCTCCCTTTGTCTATATGTATTGAGTATTAGATCCTTAACAGAGGCTTAAAGACGTTATATCTTTAAAAAAATACCTCAAATCAGACATATTTTTTTCTTGTCTATAGGCAGTGCCTGTCAATGCTACTCCATCCTCAGTGCTATCATGTAACTTCCGTGCAAGTTCCCATAAGCATGAAAAACATTACAAGGAAAACAAGAAGGAAAATAGCTAAAGTTTAAAACTTTAACTCATGACTTGTCAGATAAAATAACATCTAAAAATAGGCTTGAATTTAAATAGAACACATTAATGAGTTATCAACTTTTTACAAAGACATCCCTACATTGGTAAAATGAGTTACCTGCTTTCATTTTTATCTCAGTACAACAGATTTCAGTTTTGGCTCTAGTAAAACGAAGCACTTTCCTTATGCAGATTGTCTCAGACTCCTCATGGTTTGCAGCTTCTCTACTTCTAAACTAATAATGTACAGCAAACAGTGCTGCAGGCGTTTTAGGTTTTTCATAAATTATAGTTGTGCTAATGAGAATAGACTGATAAATGTTTGTTTGCACTCACTGAAAGAGGGAGGGTGGGAAGCAGCACTTGACTTGATTAGTAACACAATAAGTAGCCTAATTAAATATTTATTCACAGATTAATAACATGTACATACAGGTTAGGCAACAGCATGTGGGTGAATACAAAGCATACACATGCAAATAGAGTTAATCCTACAGGCAGGAGATCTGAGCTTTGGTGTGGACCTGAACTGCTTCTGAAAGTTAGAAAAGCTGCTCTTATTATGGCTTACATCTGAAAAACTTTCATTTCTCCTTTGTTATTGTGTTTTAAAGAGAGGCTCTTCCATTTGAAGAAGAGAAAAATGAATCTAGATGTGAACAAAAAGCTTCAAGAAGAAAGCTGGGAACCAGCATGTGGCAGAGTCCTTCTGTAACTGTTCTTAGCTGCTTTTCTTCAACGCCACAAGTTGTCAAGTTAAGTTTCAAACTATAAACTAGTTTCCATCTTGCTTAAAAACCCCACCTCTCTATTCTCTATGTGTATTTAAAGGATGGACGAATCAATTTGAGGCTTATGATTATAAAACAGAATAAAGAAATACATTGTCCCAGGGAGGCCAGGGAAATATTGTCCTCTTTGCACATTGTCATCCAGCATATCTTCGGCACTGAGTTGGGCTCAGGGGAGGACCCAGGGGTGTTTCCCACTGGTGTTAGCACAGGAGTGGGTGGAACAAGGGGATCTGTGTTCCCTGGAGGAAACAAAGACTCCATGTCTTTGTACATACCAGACTAAGGAGATGTGTCTGAGATTCTCCTGGCAGTAGTTGTGCCAGGGCTGCTGTGCTGGAAAACTGCAAACCTCTGCTGATGCCTTCCCTGAGGTTTCTGCTGGCTGGATTTGAGCTCTGAGGGGGGAACCCTTTCCACATTCCTTACTGGATGCAGGTAAATGAGTAAGGAATCTTCCAGAAGTGGGACAACCACTTTTGTTTGAGTTTTGTGCAGCCTTCTCTGGGCAGGGCTTGAGCACATCCCCTGCACAACCAAGGGCAGCATAAAGAACCAATTTGGCAGCCACTGTCCAACATTATCCAGCCTGGATTGTGCCTGAGACAGGGCCTTTGGAAATGAAATCTGTTGTCTCAGGGACTGCAAGGTTAAAAGTTGTGCTAGATAAGACTTCCTCTTGGAGTGCAGGCTGACAGCACACCCAGTCCATGAGTCAGTGGCACCAAAAGGAGGAAACAAAGACAAGAAAGATGATGCTTTTTCAGACCTGGCTGAAATTGCACGACTGGCAGATGAAATTTTGTGCAGCGCTTAGGATAGGACTAATGACAGTGGCTTACTTTACTCCATTAGCAGAGATTAAGCTTTTTGAACTATTTAACCTCATTTTAAACTAGGGAACAACATGTACACTCTTCCCCTGACTATTAGACCAACCCCCAAATCCCAGTTACACAAAATCTGTGCCACGAGGAGAAAAAAGGAATGGATAAAGTGACTCTTACTTAAGCTGCGGATGAGACTGAGGCTTCTGTTGTGGCGCAGGCTGTGGCTCTGGCTGGGGCTGTGGCTCTGCTTCCTTTGATAACCTGGAGCTGGGAGGACCTTGGGCCTGGGGCCGTGGCTGCTGGGTGGTGGGTCCGGGCGGCCGCTGGGGCTGCGAGGCTGCGGGCTTTGCTGCCTGCCCCGCGGGGAACACGCGCTGGGGCTGCAATGGCTCCTGGCTTTGGGATTGCATTCCTTGGGGTTGCACTGGGCCCCCTAGGTTCAGTACAAGAAAAACTTCATAATGTTATAGTTGCAAAGAGGCCTTATTTAGACTTCATATCCAACACTTTAAAATCATCCTCCAACGTGATTAACGCTACTTTCGAGGCAAAAGTCTATTCACAAGGACTGCGCTTGCATGGAGGCAACAGCACTATTCACACCTGGTACATTAGGAACTTGCTTGGAGCCCCTATGAATCAGCCTTAGAATTGCTAAATAGCACCCAGTCTATCCCAGGTACTGACTTCAAATCAAATCAATGGAGCTACCCCCAGAATAGCTTTGGCCCAAGGCAGGGAGAGGCTGTGAGATAACTGAACACAGCAGTAATACCTATTTCAGCAAGACATTCACTATTTTCTGTGGAGTTATTGCAGTTTTCTTCCTCCAAAGTCTTAAAATCATTTCTGTAATATTCCTCTAAGATTCACTCTTATAGCAGTATAACAACTTCATGCTGAAATTTTCTGGCTGGTTGAAAGTATTTCCATAACTTACTTAACCCCTTAGTGAGATATGTCAAGAACATTACAAGAAACACAAGAAAGTCATTACTAATTCTTTACCAGGAAGGCACTTTACTGGCAAACTACTGCGTGAAGCGTGAAACTACAACGTGCAGGAGAGACTCAGGCTGTGAAATCCATGGCTGAAAGATGCTACAGCATCATCCAGTGGGGTTTTTTCTGCTTTCTGACTGAAATAGTGCTGTGTCAGACATCAGGGCTTGCTGCTTTTATCTCAGTTCCCAGGTCTGACTGGGGTTTTCTGGACTGATGGTTGTTATAACTGAATTTGAACTCTTGCACATGAAAATGCACTCAGGACACCTGACTTTAGGGGAGAAAGGATGGGAAATTCAGAGTATTTGTTTGTATAATGCTTCACTCAGGATCAGAGCTGTTGTAAATATCACAGAACATAACTGAGCAAGACCTTCTGGATATCTGGGAGTTTTTTAGTCTTGCATAGATATTTAGCACAAGTAAAACACTTAATCTGCTCAGGTCTCTAAAAGAAACCCTTCGTATCTGGATGTACTGCTGCAATACATGATTTCTGTTTGGTTTTAAATTGCCTTTATAGTTAACTTTCCCCTTAGTGCATGAGGTTCCAGTGTGTGTGTGTGAGGACAGCATGTGCCAATGCCTCAGTAAGTTTTAACACAGTTGTAGCAGCGTGTTGTGGTGTAGAAAGATAAATAGCACGTACTGAATGTTAAGGAATGTGCCTTCATTGTTTATTAATTTGAACCACTTTTGTAGGAAATATTTGAAGGTGATAACATGGTCTTGCAACATCTTAATAAGGAGCATTTTCTTATTAGTCTCCTTTCACTCAGTATTGAAAACCAGAAAGGTTTCTTTCCCCCACTTGTACGTACAGGCTTGAATGCCAGAAACTTTACACTGAAGACAGATATAACTTTCTTTTATTGCACATTAAGCTGTACAAGAGATTTCACATAAAAGATATACTGCTGTCACATTTCCAGCGTTTGCTCACTTTCTTGCAGCTGGGTTGTACAAAAGGCAACAATCATGAAAGAAACTTTTACCAAAAATAACTCAACAGAACTGAACATTAAGCCTACACTGTAAAACATCTGTTCCCTGTTACCCACAATATTGCACCTAAGCATGCTGACATGCAGAGAGACATCGTGGCTTGTTTCTTGGCTGTGGGATGTAGGAATTGTGTGTGCCCCTGCGAATCCTTCCCAGGGAACAGGCTGGAATCCTGTCTGAGACACCCAGGTCTTCTGCACACACACAACGCACAAATGTCGTGTGAAAAGCACTTGTGAATACTGGCACTACTCCATGCAAAAAATACCAACTGCTTGAAAGGAAAATCAGTCATCAGATTCAGTTCTCCACCCCAGGGCAGTATGGTTTGTTCACTTTTAGGGTGTCTGGAGGTAAGGATTTGTGAACCTGATTTCTAGGTGGAATTTCCTTAATAGAGAACAAAATAGCCAATGCCATCGTTGGAACGATCACTGACCCAGACAAATGCTGATCACTAAAGCAAAATATTCATGTAATTTACTGATAGGTAGTAAACAGTAGCACTTACCACAAACATTTAAATAGCTAATAATGCATACCTTAATTCTCATCTTACCAGCCAGCTCGTACGAATAAAAGAAACACTAAGAATGATGAGACTCACTGATAACTTTTTCCAGTGTTTGTAGGGAAAACAGACGTAGAACATCAGGCTGTTTTCCCTTTAAACATAATTGTTTGCACTAAACTAATGGCCACTACTCATCTTTGTACATATTCAAGATGAAAATTATAGTTTTGTGGCTCGCTTGCAACTAAGCTTTCTGGTATGCCAGCAGTGTGCAGCTTGTGATTCTAGGCTAGATTTCTCACAGCAGATTAACTCCCTGCCTGTGGAGCTCTCACAACATCACATTAGAAATCACTTAAGTAAAAATCACAAAGAATTTACCTACAGAAAATCTAGCAGTTGTCAGGCATCTCAAGTCCTTTTGCATGTTTGATGTCAAAGCAGTTCTTACAAACCCTATTTATGTAGATAACGTTGGGATTGGATTTTCTTTACAGCTCTCGGGATACTTGTAGGTGTAAAATAGGAGACCTGAGTTGGTAAAGAAAACTGCTGACATTTTTGTCTTGCATTTTCTAACCCAGGAGCCTCAGCTCGTTAAAGGTACCTTGGTCTGCCATCCCCTCACTTCTCAGTGTTTGAAATGAAATGAGCTCTTACAGGAAGTTTAACAGTCCTTGAGGTACTTCTCACCGAATACCCTGGGATTTAAATCTTAGGTAAGTATAAGATTTTTTTGGAAGTATTTGCATTAGTTTTCATTAAAAATCTCCATAGATTACTAATTCAGAATGACAACAAAAAGTACTACTTAATTGAAATAGGATACATTAAATACTCACACTTTCACTGAGATATTGCACATAGGTGGCCCATTTACATAGCTTTGTAGCTAATAATTTAATGCAGAATTACTAAAAATATGAATACCAGTATGTAAAATAGAAGATATTTTAAATATTCCTTGGGAAGAACCGTATTTTATGGAGTCACTGAAAATAGCAGACTTCCACTCGCGTATAAGTAAAACTCAAAGGTTAATAAACTTTATAAAATTATAAATAAAAAGCCTCACTAGCAAATCCTAATATAGACTTTTAAAAATATATCTGGATCACCTACCTATTGGTCATGCACACGCACAGAAAAATAAAGGCTATGAGTACAGTGTGCACACACTCACAGAGTAAGCAAAGGGACGGGGGTTTGCACCTCGGGGGAATTTTACTGAACGATATAGAATACTCCAAAAATACTGTCTAACCATCCATGATGTACAGTGGCACTGGGCTCTAGAGAGGCACATTCTTTGTACACTGTTGACAGCAGCCCTGCAATCACAAGTTTTACAGAGGAAGGTTGGAAAGCATTACACGCACAGACAGGAACAAGGAAACAACCAGACGGGAGAGTTGACACTGCATAGAAAAAACACAGTCCAGGTCAGCACTGAAACAATGGCAAATTGAACAAAACTGGGATGGTTGCATTAAGATTGTTTGTTTCTTTTCTTTCAATTTTTTTTTTTTCCTCTTTTCATTTTTTGCTTTAACCCTTGCTTTTGGTCTCAATTATCTAAGTAGCCTGGACTTGTTTTGGTCCTACTGCAACGCCATTACAGTCGAGAATGTACTGTAAACAACCTTGAGGTGGTGGTCGCTGAGGTGGGATTTTGTTTGGCTCTGGCTCCTTTAGTGATCCACTCTGGAAAATACATTTGAAAACAGAAAAGAAAAAGAAAATAAAATTAGAGTAGCTCGGTTCCAATTTTCCACTAATTTGTCTTTATTTTCATTAGAAAACTCTTTATTGGTGGGGCTGAACATACACTTTAAATTTATTCCCAATACCATTTTTTAATTTAGTTGCTGCCTGACATGATATATGAATCCTGGGCTAGTCCAAAGCTGAGCTCTTATAAGAACTGTTTTCCCTTTGCAGCATGTGATCGGGATGCAGGGAGTGCCTTCCCAAACCTCACCTCCATTTGGGGAAGGACTTTATCCTCAGTTCTCAGCACCAGGAACCTTTTTTTTTTGGTATCTCAATGCTTCTGGTCTCTCTCTCTCTCTTTTGTTTTTTTTAGGACAGACTGAATAGGAAATGGATTTCAACAGATACCTTTGTGTAATTTAAGGAATAATTTATTTTTAACTATGTTCACTTGTATCCAGAAGCGTTTGCACAGCAGGAGTTTTGCCAGTGACAGTTTCACTTTGACTTGCTGGCTGTAAGTGGGGAGGGAGATGGGCTGCTCCAGCTTCACTGTTTTGCTAAGCAAAATGAAAGAAGAAAGCAAAAACCACAGACAAATAATAAAAATAACTGAAATTACTTCATGCTTCTCCATCTGACATGTTATTAGAAACACATGTAATACTTCACTTTTCAAAACAGGAGGTTTATTTGGCAGCATCCTTTTCACATGGATACTTGTGAAAGGAAAAGATGGGCCTGAACCAAAACCTTGGAGCAGAACACCCTCTGGGAACACGACTTTTTGAGTCCAAACCTTGTCTTAGGCCCATCTCTAATATTTTGAAACGTGAAAGACATTAAATCATTGGACACAATAGCTTAGGATTTTTTTTTAAGGATCCAGAAATCAAATTGCCATCTGTCAAGAGGAAAAAAATGCAGAATTTATTAAAGAGCAAATGCAAAAGCAATTAAACATATTTCTTGCAGAGCTTACTGCGGGTTTTTTTTCCGATAGATTTGTATTTGATCTCGCTCCTAGTGCTTTATTTACAGAATAAATCTTGCTCCTAGTGCTGTGAATTCCTGCTCAGCAGTGCAGCTGTCAGAGTTCTCAATGGCACAACAACTCTCCAGTGCATGCAGCTGCTGCAAGTTGCTCTGTCTGCTTTAGCTACGTAAATAAAAGGGCACAGGGCAGGTCTGAAACTCTCATTATTCAGTGTTACCAACCTGCAGAAGACCAAATGAGGAGTAAAAATGACCCACACAAACTCTGTTCCTTGATTTACCTGCCCCAGTTACACAGCTCCTGGTGAGCATCGCTAAAGGGATGAAGATATGTAGAAAATAAGAAAATTTTGTAAGAAAAGACAAAGCCATCAGAAAATGTCACAGCACTTTAGTGTGGGTGAGAGGCCTCTTTTGGTTTCCCTCCTTGCTCTGATTTTGAGAGCCACATGCAGGAGCTGCTGGGCTCCCCTGGGCACGTTCAGCACCCAGAGTGATTGTGGTATCCACTCTGGAGAATGTGCTCCCTGCAAAATCTGCATTTGCATCAGGAGCTCCTGGGAGACCAGGGCAATTAGCCCAGAGTGGAAACTTGAAAAGGTGCCCTGGAGGAGGCAGCTCCTGCCCTGTCCCAGAGCTGGGATGCTCCTGGCAGCCTCCGCTCCACTCGGGGGGCTGTGGGACATGCAGAGTGCTCTGGGAGGGAAACCACCAAGATTGGGGCTTCAAGAACTCCAAGAGTTTCTTTCTGGAGGCCCAAAGAGACCACGTGACTTTGTTAGAAAGCACACACAGGATTTTATAATTATAATTACCATGATTAGCACACGATAGGCTCCCTACCCTTACCAAGGGCCACAGCCCAAGCTGGGGCTCTCTGCAGTGGCACAGGGTGGCCAGGGAGGATATGAGGATATTCTCATTTTTCCACTAAAACAAAAGAGTACGCAGGTAAAACCCATGTTTTATCTAGAAACGCAGGCTGGCAGTTTGAATTCACATCTTTCACATCTCCTTTAATGTTAGAACAACACCTGTGGGCAGGGCCTGTGTCTGCCCCGGGCCCCGGGGCTGGAGCAAATCTGCCATTTGTTCTCTCACCGAGATGTCTCCGGTTTTATCACACAACTGCACTGATCTGACATGACAACACCGGCCCTTGCGCAATCTGCATATCTCTCATCTCCCAAAGAAATTATTTTATCCGAAGTGAAGCTTTCAATAAACATTATAGGAGCCCGCTAATCCTTCCCTAACTCTGCTGGGAGTTTGGAGTCTTTGTGCATTTTCTGTTGAAGGTGCATTTCCCCCTCTCCAGTCACTGACTGCAGCTGTCCTGATTTTACCACCCACACATCCTTTTTTTTTTCCTTTTCTTTTTCAGCAGATATCACCTGGTGCTTCCAGGAACCTCACCCACACTCCAGGCCAATCACATGGGTATATTACTTTGGCTAATTAGCCAACCCACCCAGGCTGACCCAAAATGTCTAATTAGCATTACATTCCTAACTGAGAAATCTTACTCATGGTTTTTCAGTGGTCTGTAGTAATCCAGCCCTTTTTGAGGGTCTTTCTTTTAGACAGTCAGAGACCTTGATACTTGATATTAAAGACAGGCTTTGAACCAGCCTTGTTTGCTGCCCTGAGCCAAGACCTTTAATAAAATCCAGGCTCCTTCTAAAACACCAGTTGTTGGCAAATTAACTGCAGGCTGTTCCTCTCACCTCTGCAAGGTGGTGCCAATGCAGTTGTGGGAGCTGCTCACTCCTCTCCGAGCAGAGGTGCTGGACCAGACCTGTCCTGCAGATGTATTCACCCCTCTTGCTGATTTTCTGTTTTCCTTTGTTGCCTGGCCTAGAAATTCACCCTCCTGACACCTTCTTTCAGCACAGACATGTTTACCTGTGCTGCAGCTCTGATCTGCAAACATGCTTGGTTCAGACACTGCAGGGATCAAGGGTTAAATGCAAGATTTTATCATGGAAAATGGCCCTGCACAGCTCCTCATGTGGAGGGTTAAAGAGCAGAATCAGTAGGACAGGAGTGTGTTTGGGATGGTTTAGGATTACCTGAGTGAGGTGTGGTGACTGATGGCAGAAGGAGCCCCTCTGGTTTTCGTTTTGTGGAGCACAACTTTCATACCCCACCCGAATTCCCAAGGAGAAAGGGGTGCTGATGCTGACAGGAACATTCTGTAGGGCTGCCTAAAGGGGCTCTCCTGTTCAGAGGGGTTTGCTGTTTATATAACTGCCCCAAAAAACACAGCTTCACTTGGGGAAGCCCCCAAGCCACATGAATGCTGCAAATACGCTCCAGTGATGTCTCAGCTCTGGGCAGAACAAGTGGGGATTTGGCTGCGTGATGACCTTTAGGAATATTGGCTAATTACAGCCAGAGCACAACCCCCACTACTTATCTAGAATATAAATGTCTCTAGATGTCCCTGTAGCACTTTCCTCCTTTCCACTCTTACCTGGAACAGTCCCCTTAGAATTTTAGGGGTGGAACTGGCAGAAAAAGCTGTTTATTCTTCAAAGCAAGTGGTATTAGAATTTGATCAGGGCATTGCTTCTTTTTCTACCTTTCTATAAATGCAGATTGGATTCATATACACTTGAATTTTGAACAGTCTGAAGAATGTTGAAATGGGTGGGAGCAAAAGCAGCAACTTGGCAGGGAAATAGCCCTTGGGCAAAAGAGATGCTAAACAGAGTCCCAGCAAAAATTGATTTTGATTTGGCTGAGGTTGAAGACTTTGTGAACTGTAGTTGGAGCACGTAGAGTTGTTTTTGGGTCTCGTTTAGTTTTCTTTGTAATGTAAGGACAGGAGCTTTTCATAGGTATTTCAATATTTGAGGGGTAAGCCACGTTTTTCAGGTCAAGAAGGAGAGGGATCAATTGAGAGTTGCCAAAATATGAGCTGAGTTAGAGCTCATAAAAGAACAGGAATAAATAGTAAAACACTTAAGTAACAGCAGAACTAAGAAAAAATGTGATTGCTAAGGAGAGAGGTCACTGAGATAGTTTAAGTAGAGGGTAAATAGTAAATGAATGTTTGAAGTGTCATAGATGGTGATAAACACAGGAGCAAAGGCAGGATGGCAGGTGGGATAAAAGCTAAAAATGAGATGCAGGTAAAAAGAGAACATTCTTCATCTCAGAAATGAAAACCAGCTGACTCATGAAATGCAGAATTCTATACCAGGTCTCTCTAAAAATTGGGATTGGCCAAGGTACAGTGGAGAAGGTTAAGCACGAATAGGACAGGGATTACATTGAGGGTAAGGAAGTGATTGGTGAGGGAAAAAGCAGTTATTGAAGAAAAACTGCTGGGAAGGGCATCAGTGGGATGCAGCTCTCGAGTAGATTATTAATTACTTAAGCTGGCACAAAAAAAGTAGGTGTGTGCTACTAAAACCTATAGATGATACAGAGCTGGAAGACTGTAGGGCCAAAATATCCTAAAGAAAGAATGAAATGATGAGTGGAGTTTAAAAACCCCCCAAAAAGTCCCAAATCATTTATTTATGGACTAATGACAGGCATCTGTCACAAAGGCAGAGCTCACTCACTCACTGAAATCGAATGGGAAAGATTTGTGAGGAGAAAAGCCCAGAATGTCATCACAACTCAGTGCAATGTTTGCACGAGGTGCTGGGCTTGCTGCTGGGTCTCAGTGCCACCAGCCCTGCTCACAAAAGTGCTGTCAAACTGACCAGGCTGTGCCTGCAGCCTTTGGAAGAACCTGTCTGCTTAGTTTAGTAAAATGAAGGGTTTTATAAACAGAAACTGGGGGCAAAAAGCAAGCCAAAGGCCAATGGAAACCAAGAAGAAATGTGTATAAACTGAGTCAAACTGGGCTGCAAATAAGCACGTGCTGTACAATTCAGCAAAGCAGTGAAATCCTGGAGTGGAGCATCCAAAAATACAAAACCTCTTAGTAACTTGGTGCTTCCTGCTTCATCCATTCCGTGTGCAGTGAGTGTGGTGGGGTTTTTCCTGGGTGCTGGTTCAGACCTTCCCCTATTCCAGGTGACTCTGGCTCAGGTGATTTATCTGCCCCACTGCGTGCCACTGAACAGGACAACAAAGATTTTGCTATTTGTTGTTTTTTATATTCCCTGTGGACTGAGAGAAACAGTGACAGCTACCATGGAGAGATGAGTTTAAAAAAATCCACCTTCCTGTTGTCTGTGCAAAGGGGGCAGCAAGAGGAGAGGTCTCTCCTGCTCTTCAGAGGTTTTTGGGGTTCCACTGCCCAGCCTTGCCCTTCTGCACTGAGGGAATCTGTGTGGAAAACACACTCGGCAAAAATGGGGCCAGCCTGGGGTTTTTTCAAGCTGAAGTTTTGATAAAGAATTCAAAAACTTAGAGCAGCTTTTGTTGTTGCCCAACCAACTTTCCAAAGAACCTCTGCAAAACCTGTTAGAGTTTTCCCCATAATGGGTAGGAAATGACTGCTCAGAGCAGAAAACAAGCAAACCAGTGAGATTTTTACTTGGAATAGTATTTTAAAAAATGCACTGAAAAGGGCTTTTTTTAAAAAAAAAACATTAAAAAGTATTCTAGCTTAGATTTTATAGACTGTTTTCCATTGCTAGATAACTAATTACTCCCTAGACAATAGTTTCCTGCTTGAGTATTTTTACACAAGATCTTAAAAATCAGACTCATAGAATTGTTTGGGTTGGAAGGGACCTTTAAGATCTCTTTTCTTCCAACCCCACCTGGGCAGGGATGCTCCCAGCAGAGCAGGTGGCTCAGGGAAGATGAGCATCCAGCAGGGACTCGGTGCTGTTCCCATGGACTCTCCAGAGGTTTCCCTGAGATACTGGAACAGCTGAAATCCCACTGTCCATTCCAGCCCTATCTTCTGTTATTCTGCTGAACAAAAAAAAACCCCCACCTCTCAATTTGATGAGGTTTCTGGAGAAGAAGTAGGATGTTGATTTATTAGGGAAAATGAATTTCTGAAGTAGCATCAGTTATTGAAGCTTTCTACTCCCTTCCACGGCCAGGCAATAATTCCACTGGACACGGATGCAGCTCTTTTATTGCTTGAAGAAGTCAGATTTCCACTTCTGCTTTTGGAGCAGGGAACATTAAAACCACGCAGCGGCACAGCAGCTTCCAGGCAGCTCTTCCCAGGGAAAAGGTTGTTCCCCACAGACAGGGAGGGGATGTGGAGTCTGGGATAGCAGCGAGCTCCCCCATGTGCTGACACTGCGTGGGATGGGAGTTTGGAGCAGGGGAAGAGCTCAAAGGCAGATGGAAAAGCAGGGAGAAAGGGTACAGCACATCCAGGGGAACATCCTGTGACTGGCAAGGAAATTTCCTCTCTCTTTCCCAGTGTACAGAGGAACCTCCGCATTCACACTGGATAAGGTGGGGCTGACAGTGCACAAATCCTGTGCTGAGGGTGGAAATTGTAGGGAAGGCTTTGACCCCCGAGCCCAGGGACTTTGGGTGATGCTGTGCTGTGTCTGCCCCTCCAGTCTTAACAAAAAGTAGGTTATTTTTATGACTATTCTGAAATATGGGATGACAAGTGATCCGTGCATGAACAGGAGGGGCTTCGGGTCTGCAGAACTTCACCTTGAGCCACAGAGATCCATCGTTACTGGATCCACTCAGAGCTGAAGTTTCTCCTTGGAAACAAGAGAGTCTGGAAAAAAGATCATGCAGCAGCCTCAAGTCCGGTCTGAGAATCCACATTTTGTGTTTTTAGGGTGACAGAGCGGTGGAGTGGGAGGGGATGCAGAAAAGAGGCCCTGGGAGAGACCCCTGAGCCCTCCCCAAATTAAAGTGGAGTTCAGGGCTCTGCTAAGAGCCACACACAACAACCATTCATGGCTTCTCTTCGTGCTCCTCGTGGTGCTGCTCCAGCCCACGGCCGCCCACAGGAGCTTTGGGGGCTGCTCTGAGCTCTGAAACCCCCCCTGAGTCTCTGTGAGAAGTTGAGAGACCCTGGAGGAGAATTTTGGAGCAGCTGAAGACGACTTTGCTCTGCTGGCAGCTCCAGAAGTCCATCACCACGTTCCAGAGTTGGAAGTGTGTCTGTGTGTGAGGGTTGCTTATTTTTTTTTCCTATGGACAAATCAAGAGTAGATGGAAATGAGCTCCTCTGGTTTGGATTCTTCCGTAATTTCTCTTGGTGCCTTGTTTAAAGGTTTTGACACACTTTTAGCACATGGTCCTTATTGAAAATAAACCATGGCAGGGATGCCTGGGGAGAGGGGCAGAATTCCTGCAAGTTAAACATGGAGAAAAGCCAGCCAGCCCTGCTGAACAGGGTATGATTTAAAGGTCAGAGAAATCAAACAGAAAAGTCAAGTGGAGACAGGGAATAATAACAAAAAAAAGTAGAGAGGAAACACCCACCACGGGGTGGGGAAAGGAAGGGACACCAAGGAAAAGCCTCCAAAAAAAAGATATCTCTGTTAGGTTCAGCTTAAATAAACCAGATCAGAGAGTAAAAATAGATGAAAATAAAACAAAAAAATCAAAGGATGTTATATATGATGGTAATCACAGCACTAAGACAAAACAGAGATCCAGCCTGGGCTCTCCTGTCCTGTGTCTGTGGCAGCTCTTCCCTGGTCTGCAACGATGGGATCACTGCTTCCCTTGCTCTGATTTGGAAAAGGATGGGGTTTGCTCTAGAATGGAATGAGGACAATTTTTGCAGTTTCCAAAAAAATGCCTGTGGGACCAAAAAGCTGCTTCTCACAGAAGAACAGACAGGCCACTCCATCGTGGTGGGCTCAGGATTGCTTTAAACCCCAATTATTTTCTTTCTTCTTGAGGGAAGGGAGCATGGAGTGTCAGAATTCCCAACACCACTGGCAGACTGTGAGACGATCAGGAGATCATGTGGCAGAAGGTAACAAAAAGTTAAGAAAAGCCTCATTTTGCTATGTGAATGAAGACAAAAGAGAATATTATTGTTAGGATCTTTAAGATAAATGTGGAAAAGTATCTATTAAGTACTTAATACAAACAAAACTTAAAACAAAACCTGTCTTGTTTTTCAGTTTTACCAGCACTTTGTGGCCTTCTGAGTTACAAAATCAGCACTAAGGCTGAAGCACTGTATCCTACAGACAACTGAGGTCACCCAAATCCTCCTGGGCCTGAAGCCTGACCCTGTCAGGGGCTTTTTCCTTTGGGATTCTCTTCTAGTGGGTACTTTCGTGAGCAGCTTTTTCTCTTACCAAGTTTGCCTGGCCTGTCTGCAGAAATCAGTTAATTTTTCCAGGTACGCTGCTGGTGATATGCATTCAATGTAGAGCACTCAGAAATTAAAAAAAAATAGTAAAAATCAGGCTACACCCAGAAAGCTTCATTTCATTTGGACAAATTTCTGTTGATGTCAGTAGAAACTTTGACCAAATAACCCTAAACCTTTAATATATTCAGTATATTCTTCTATATGTAACGGCCATCAGATCCCTTCAGAAGGGCCCTGTGAAGGCACCCTTGGCTGGTTCTTGGCACATGGAACCAAGCTGAGCAGCATCACCATTATCTGTGTATTGATTTAATCACCCTCATTTGATGGACACATTCAGGGCTACAGCCCCAGAGCGTTTGTGCAGAGATTTATCCCCAGTTATTTACCTGGGACCTCTGGTCAGGGGAGACTCAGAACCAGCTCTGAGCAGCTCCTCTGTGCCTCCCTTGGCTCTCACTCCATCTGCTGGTGCAGGAGCTCAGGAACGATTTTAAATCAGTTCTTTTCACTTTCACAATCTCTTTGTTAGTCAAATTTCTGCTGAAATATTTATATGTTGTGTCCTTATCGATATTAAAGGTTTCAGGATTTATTTTCCTGCATGAACTTTGTGGTTTTGATACCTTTCAGTACCTGCAAGTCGAGTTCAAATGTTTAAAATAAATCGAGCTTTGCTAATGAAATGGGGACTGTTTTAAATACATGAACATCCCTCATCCAGCAGCTACAGCTGAGTCCTGCCTCCATTGTGGCCTCTGTGCCTTACGTGCAGAACCTGCCCTGCTCAAGGCAGACAAAACAACCTCAGTGTAGGAAAAAAAACCCCATCATTTTATACTTGTGATAAATAAATTTTACTGGCATGAACTGCGCCCCAAATGTGGCCTTTTACAAGGATGTGGTGGGCCCAGGCTCCTACTTGTTTATTTTCTGCTGCTTTTCTTAATTCCATATGTTTATATTGGGATCTGAAAGAGTAACAGCTGCTCTTATATTTTCACTACCATAAAATAGCTAAGAGTTTAAAACCCCCTTTTGATTAAAATAAGCACACACAGATAAACACTGTGTGTGTGTGTATATATATATATATATACATACTTATATTTGTGCACATTAAGGTAGCCTATTAAAATACATTCCATGTTAAAATAATGAAAAGAAATTAAGAAAAATGCATTACAATAACATGATGAAAAATTTTCAAGTAGGGAGAATTTGCTGATTTGTAAAACATACAGGAAGTACCTTTCTTAATGTGCTTTGGCTCATGGAATATGACGTAAAACCTCGTAATAATAACAGAGAACTCCCCAGCTCATTGATTCCACAAGAAAATCCACAAGGTGTCGCTGGGATGCAAAAAACCAAAATACTGCTGTGAGGGGGGCACCACCTCCAGCAAAAATGACGCTTTTCAGAATGGCTTTTGACTTAAATGCCCTCTGGAAGGTTTTGCATTCCGTATTGTGTGATTTATGTGCCCCAGCAATATTTTGCCTTGCTCCATGTGAGTTTTGATGCCAGTGGTTTAAATTCTCTACCAGTATATTTAGGAGGGCATCCACAAGCAGCCTGTAAATATTTTGATGAGAAATTACTTAATTATATTAAATATTGTAATTTATCTTACCAAGGACTGCGATTTAAAAGGACTTTTATGGGCAGGGGAAGTGGTGGAGAAGAGCCAGGGAGGTGTTTGGAGGCACTGATGGCTCTCAGAGTGCCCACAGACCTTGTGAGGTGCACGAGGAGCAGAGGAAACCTCAGGGGTTGCTCAAGCAAACTACAGAAAGTGCTCAGTTGGTCTCCACACAGACACTCTGTGTGCCCATGGCAGAGCTGGGGCACTCAGGGGAACCTCAGGGGAGAGCTTGGAACGAGAAACAATCGGAAAGAGAAACCACTGCAGAGGGATGCAGTAAAATCCTGTTTCTGCAGGGTCTCTGTGCTGCCCTCCTGGAGCAAAGAGAAGTCAGGCTGATCCCGAGTGTATTTAAGATGCTGTTCCACAGCAGCTTTATGGCCTCGTGATGGCCATTTATGCCCTGTTTCAATCTCTTCCTAAGAGAAGGAAATTCAGCATGAGTGGGTTTGGGAGTTGTTAGGTCATTTAGCAACCTCCTGAAGGCAAGCTGTCCTAAATCCCTCTGTTAGGACAGACCTAATTCCATGAGGGGTGATCTGCTCTGCAGGGCCCTCAGTGAGCCCCTCCATTCACCCTCTCTCACACAGGATAATTCAGTGTGGCCTTTTAATTGCTTTATTTTATCAGGCAGCTCCTATTCTGATCAAGGGTTCCTCTTCTAATCAAGGGTGGAAATTGAAGTGAACCTCTATGAGACTGTGAAAGCGAAAACTAACTTAGGAATAAGCCCACACCCCAAATTTCATGCAGAGAAGTTTACTCCTAGCAAGCAGACTAATGCTGAATTCTCCATTTCCATATAACTCCATGAGGGAATCCTTCCCAATTAATTGTGTTCCCTTCAGCTAAGGTCAAACCAAATGGCTGCATTTTCTGCTCATCATCAAAACTTCAGTGAGTTGAAGCAAATTGCTGCTCATCATAAGCAGTTTCCTTTAAGAAATCCCCAGTAAATCCCAGAGAGGGAAGGTAACAGAACTGCAGCCAATCCTATGGAAACCCAGGAGCAGGGAGTTTGCTGGTGGATTGCTTTTCTCTCTAGAATTCACACTTTTTGTTATTTACACTATGGCCACACATGGTTCAATTTTCTCTCTGGACATGGAACAATAAAATTGGATAAACAATATCATAGAAAGGGTCAGGGAATGGAGAATACATTGGGTTTGTAATTGGTTTATTAGCACTGTGCCACTCCTTTCTTTTACACCACACAGAACCAGGATGTGGCTGGGAATGCTCTGCTCTTTGTGATGTCATCATGTTATGGATATTGGAGCACACACTTCTTCCTTCTTGCCTTCCATTAAGGATAACAAATCCCTTATTCTTTCGTGGATAATGCAACAGGACTGAACGAACATTTTCCCAACAGGATTTCCCTCAGTTCCAGCTGCTCACACGCCCATAAACATTTGCATTTTATGGTGATTCTCATGGACAATGTCATTTTTTCTGCGGAATTTACTCCAGCACAATTCACTTCAGCACCCGATGGGCAGCTCTGAGTGGATGTTTGGCCATTATTGTTTCATTTGTTTGACATCATTGCTTTATATTATTGTCCAGGAACGAGCCTGAACCAGCCTGCACTGAGCCACCTCCTGCAGAGCTCTGCAAACCCAGAGCAGAACTTTGGCCAGTGGTGTTTCCTGGAGGCAGAGATAAGTGGTCCCACTGGCTATTCACTGGGTGGTTGAGCCTATTTACTTGATTTTTAGGAAAAATTTGAAAAAGGCTTCTCTAGAGACCTGTCAAGAGCAGTCAAAGAGGTTAGAAAATATGTAAATTCAGATTTCCACAGTTTTATTGCCTGCAAGTAGAGCAGGCAGAGTTTATGCAAAACTTTTAAAATCATATTCCTAGATCAAGTTCTCTTATGTGTTTTCAGCATGGTTTGGGGTAAAACAAGCTATCATGTTTGTAAATAATAGAAGAAACTTCATTTCGTGGAGGATTTTTTTGACCATATGTAGTTTTAACAGATAGAACTTCCCTGAGTCTCCTCCTGCCCAGCCCCTCTGCCCTCTGTGCACCAGCAGAACCTGCTACAGAGTCTGGGCAAGTGTTTGTAGGTAAATAAACAGGTAAAGTACAAAACATATATTTAAAAAATCTCCCCACTGAGATATCGCAGATTTAATGGGTTTAACAACCCCATGCCCTGCCCCTCTGAGGTTTCCCTTTGGAATTTGCTCCCTCTGGCACTGTGACAGGGAGAGCCTTGCCAGCCTTCAAAGCACACTGCAGGGCCAACCATTCCCACCAAGACTTGGCTGCCCAGTGCTAAACAAAGGCTGATTTTCCCAATCATTGATTTGTTTTCTGATGGATGCTTAATTGGAGTGGGACTGACCACTGTGGGCATTTGTAAACTGAGGCAGGTTTGTATGCACAATCCACCCAGTGCTAGAGTCTGGACTAGACGAGAAACACTTTTAAACCCCCCAGATAATAAGGAAATTCCAGATGTGGCACATCTGGAGCTGTATGATTTACCACAGGCTGCTCATTTAAAAGCAGAAGCAGCAAAACACAGCAGTTACTCTTTGACACCTCCAGTACTTTGGTTTCCAAGGCCATGTCCACACACACACGAGGCTGATTTGGGATAAATCACTGGCTTTGCATTTTGTGTCACCTGTAGGAATGGGCAGTGCCCCCTGCCCTGCAAATGAACGGGGGGTTTCTCAAGAATAGGAAATAATTTCTCACATTAGAAAAGGAAAACTGAAAAATTTCAAAACTGAAAGGGACAGCTTTGTTTTAACAGATTGATTTTACTCTTAGCAAAACCCAGCTAAAAATGAACTACACACGAGGAGTTGTCTGCTTTAAATTCTAAAAATGTGTTTCATGATTTTCCCCTAAAGCTGGGAAGATTAATGGGGATTTGCAAACAGGATCTTCAGCAGAAAATCAGGTCTCCTTTACCTGCCCTAAACTGGTATAACGAGGCCAATTTTAAGAGTCTGACTAACTGAGAGGAAAACTAACAGATATTGCAAATATTCTGAAGGTTCTGTGGTTTTCACAGCTTTTTTTTTTGCTCAGGTGCAATCCATAATGTAAGGATAGGCTAAGGAAAAGAAGGTTAATGTGGAATAACATCCTGCTGCCATCAGTAAAGGCTGAATCCTTCAGGAATAACCTAAATCAAACAGGAACCTACCAGAAGTCCATCATCCCAGAATATTATCTCTACATTCCTCCAAAAACTCTGGTTTCAGAGAAAAAAACCCTTTCCATGGGCATGCTGAGTGACAGCAATGACTGAGGAATTTAGGAACCTTCTAAAAATGCTCCTTGGATCCTATTTTCATTCTGGACTCAGGTAGGCAGTTTTCCTTTGGGAATGCTTGGAAACTTTATTTACACACAACAAAGAGCCAGTTCCTTTGGATGGCAGCAGTAACAGTAAACCCTCCTCCTCCCTTGGCTGCTCAGAAATCCAGGAAAGCCTACCCAAGACTTTACCTTTTTTTCCATCAAAATGTGAAATATCAAGTGTGAATCTATTAATGTGACACTGCTTTAAATTTTGATTTATGTCGACTTGTATTGACTGGGCAACTCCAGCTTTGCCTCTTTGCTTCCTTTTAATAATCTGCTGGATAAACTGCTGCTCCGAAAAGGAACTATTTTGGCACCAGGTGATTTATTTTTCCCCCTTCTTGTCTTTCTCTCTCAGTGAGTGCCCTTTACAATGGACTTGAGCCATGTTGGATGGAAACTTCTCCATTGTATGTGGTTCTGTGGCTGAAACAAATTTGTGCTTAGTTTCAAGTGGCTACAACATAAATAGAAGCCACACCATTTTTTTTTTCATGTGGGACAGGGTATTTTTATATCTTAAGGCACGATGAGATATTTGAAGAACAAATTAGTCATTCTGCCTCAAGAACTGGTCTGTCTGAGGTGTGCCACAAAATTGTTCTCAAATTGTTTACCTGGTGTGGAGCCTGCTGGGAGCAAAAATAGATCCTTGATTTAGGCTTGGTAATTCCTGTCTTACAGTTTGGCTGATTCTGGGGTTCAGCTGATCCCTGTGGAGGGCAGAGGTCCAGGGCAGCACCAGAGCCCTGGACAGGTCATGGGCAGGGTGGATTTGATGGATTTTACCCACAGCTTCTCTGCACAACCTCTTCTCGCTCCTTACCACCCTCATTGTAAAGAACTGGTGTCTAATCTAAATCTTTTTCAGTTTAAAACCATCCCCCTGCCACTCAGTCTTGGTAAAAAAAGGGTTTATAAGCATCTTTTAGGTACAGAGCCACAGGTCACCACTCGTTACTGGTTTCCATTTAAACACTGACTGTAACTCTGGGCACAGACACCCACCCAATTCCTTATCCATCAAATTCCACCCAGCAAATCCACACCTCTCCAAACTTTGCTGTTCTCTGAGCCCTTTACAAAAATGCCACCCTCCCTGAAGTTATTAAAAGGATCAGTAAAATAAACCCCACACTTTGTAAGCAGGGAAATGGAGACACAAAGGTGATTCCTGAAATCCAGCTGGTGGCAAGGCCAGGGGCAGAACTCTGCATCCCCACACTTTAACTGTCAGGCCAAGCAAGATAAAATAAATGAAATGCATCTATTTGCAACCTTTGACCCATGTTTTCTACTATGCTGAACATATTTCAGGAGTTTCCTAGATTTCTAAGGTATTTTCCTGAATTGCAGCACATTAAAAAGTATTATCATGTAATTAATTTCTCACAAGAACAAGAATTATTGTCAGTATTCTTTCTGACATCCTCAGGGCAAGGGTTTTCCACGACAGAGCTTCTTAGTATTTCCATGATATTTTATATATGAGATTGAAAGGAAACCGTACAAAGCCCACAGGGATCATTTCCTGGCAGAAACACAGCAACACTTGCACTTCTTGATTCTATTTGGAGACAATCTCACTGAACTATAACAAACTGATAAAAATGTGTTGGTAGGTTCTCAGATCCTTGATGTTCCACAGGCGTCCAAATTCTCAGAGGAAAAGGTTGAGCTGAAAATGATAGACCAAGATGCTCTATATGAAAAGCACAAGTCTCCTACCTGAGGCTGCTGAGTGGCAGTGGGTCTCTGAGGAGATGGAATAGGAGTTTTGGACAACATTTGGTTCATTTTGCTTACGACTAACTCGGTGATGTGCTGCCTGTCTTCGGTCTGGTGCTCCCCGATCAGGGGCATGGCACAGTCCATCACCTGCAAATGCAACAGGACATCAGTGCTGGGAAGGAAATTCCTCCTCCTCTGTGCAGAAGGGCACAGATGGATTTACAGGATTGCTTTTAGCAGAAGCACACAAGAGCTGTAGGAATTATATGTGTTCCATCAGAAAATGAACAAGAGAACAGCAACTTGGCAATGCCCTCCCCTTCCAATCTCCCACAAAATACAGGTTCAGTTCACAGCTGGGCACACACTTTGGGGATAGGAATGGGAAGCACAGGGCTGATAAGGAAAATGAGATTTCTCAGGCTATCCAGTGGTCTGAAGCAACTCCTGTCCTGTTCTCCTGTCTCAGCTGAAGGTTTCCTCCCCTGCCTGCTTTGGTGGCTCACACTGTGTTCGTGAGCTGAATTCCAGCGTGGAAATGCAAAGTAAAACTTCAGCTTCCTAGCAATTTGTGGAATTTTCCTAGGGAAATCTGGGTCCCTATTGATTCACTAAAAACTTTAAACAACACCTTATTATTATTGATACCCTTTTTAAAAAAGTAGCGTGGCTGCAAAGAATAAGTAAGAATTTCTACAAAGAAAGCAGGATGGCAGAGAGGCAGCTAGAAATGGGCACGTTCCCATTCTAAATGTGACAGGTGAATAGTGCTCAGTGGTTACTTATTGCAGCTATTGTGATGAATAAAACTCATACTGAATTCTGCCCCTTCAGTGGGTCCCAAGCATTTGTTACTTCTCCAGAATATTTGTTATTTCTCCAGGATATTTGTTATTTCTCCAGAATATTTGCTGTTTCTCCAGCGTATCCACTTCTGCCACATCTGTGTTTGTTTTAGGGGAAGTAAAAGCATAACATAATAACCACAACTATTATTCACACTGGGCATTCCTACTTAAAAAAATAATAATAGGATTTAATTCACTTTTGAGAGACTGCAATCCTTTTTCTATGTGCATCAGGGCACGTCCATGTCACCTGCACTGCTGCACCCTGGTGTCTCTCACAGGTCAGAGTGGAAGAATTTTGTTGTCTGAGGGGTGCACAGGGATCAGTCTGAAGAGCACGAATGCACCCACATTGTACAGATCCCTCCTGAAGAGGAAGGGATTTAGTGGGAGCAAAACTCAATCTCCCAACCTCCACAAAACATCCCCTTTATTAACAAAGAACACAGTTTTCCCTTCCTTCTTTTAGATATTCAAGGGTTTCTAGGAATTAGACACAGAAGTTGGGTGTTTAAAGAGACATTTGGATTTAAAAGAACATTACACCTTGCAGTAGTTGGGAAGGAGCTGCCTTATAAACAATATGACCTAACCTTGAGCTTTTCAAACTATGGTGAGTGCTACAGAAATTCTTCCTGAGTGACAAAGGCTACTTTGTTCCCATAATGGGATTAGTTTGAAGTCCCAAATCATTTCCATTTTTCTTCTGTTTGTTCATTTACAAGATTCACTGGCATTGTGTGCTGGCAACCAAAATGCTGGCAAGGCTTGTGCTGGGATTTTCAGATCTAGGAGGTCCCCTCTGAGCTTCCTCACAGCCAAAAGGCTTTAAAATAACCCCAGAGTAAACAATGCAATAATAACTGGACTCCAGAACAAATGTTTCCTCTGAATGAATGCTTTTCCACTCTAGGGCCACATCAACAGCAGTGAAGAAATGTTTAATAAGTACACTGAAAGGTTCTTTAAAGTTTACCATACATTTTAACATCATTTTAAGTGGAACGTCCCAGTGTTTTCAATTCATTGAGAGAAAAGTACTGAACCAATAGGAGTCGATGTTTCTGAAGGGGGAAAAGAAGCCTTGCAGGCTGAGTGGCTCTTGAATATTAATTTCTGCTCGATTACTGCCATTTTAAAAAATTGTATGAACACTTTAACGATCCACTTCCTTGTATCCTGAGCTGTTTCTTGCAAGAGGAATTTGCATCGTGCCTGGAGGGAGCCGAAGTGCCAGGGCTGTGAAGTGTTAATAATGACTGAAAATAGAACGTATTGGTGTGAAGGGCATTGGATGTTTGGTTGTCCACTGCAAACCATCTGATTTTCAGAGCAGGAGTGATGTCTGGGCTCTAAAAATCTCTTCTAATGAGAGCTACTTTAAAAAATATGCACTATAGGGTGTAGATGAAGCCCCCTCTTAGCCAACATCAGTTAAAAGTTTCACAAGCATGCAAAGAAAACCTCCCTTTGTTTACCATCCACCTACATTAAAACAATTACTTGGAATGACTGTGAAATAAATTGCCTCCAATAAGGTCCTGCCAAAGGATTAGGCAGGATTAAGGTCTGGAGGATTGGGTTTGGACTGAATTTCTGCTTTTAAGTACTTCTACAACTGCAAGTTCACACATCAGCTTCCTTTGGGAGGTACTGCCATGGTGTTTAGCAGAACTTGTGGGAAAAGTGAGAACAGGGAGCCTTAAGGTGTCAGATCTTCATGTCCACTCCAGCAGAGAAGTTCTCACACTCCTTGAATGAAGAATTTTCAGGCACAGTCACATATTGAGGCAGATTCCAACAGATTCGGCATTAAAACCCAGAGCCATTACCCCTTATCAATCTCTTATTACTTGGACAGGTTTTGACCTTGTTAAAATCCTTTGGTTTGTTGCCAAAGTGGCACAAATATTGTTGGCACCTCTGTCACTGCCTGGCAAAGCAGCTGAGATCAAGGTGGATGCTTTACTTGCTGGCTTGGGTGTATTTTCTCTTCTTTTCAGAGAATACAGTCTGTTTTCATTCCTAGCACAAGAGTTAATGACAACTAACAGAAATCAGTGCATTTCATATAAATGTATCTTAAGAATATTTTGGGCAACACCAACAGCTTTTAAATCCTGTGAGTGACTGCAGGAATGTCAGGCTGGCATTTCCCCCCCTTTAGAAGACTTGACAAAGTTTAAACATACACAAAGCTCCCTGTTTATAAATAGTCTATTTACAGGCTGTGCTAGATTTAAAATCCCATTTAAACCCAGCCAGTTTTTAGTGCAGCGTGTAGTTCAGCTATTTAAAATATTGGAGTTTCCCACTAAGAGGATTTCACAGGAAAAAAAGGACATCTGTAATTTATAAAATCAAGTACGTTACTTTTGCAGATGCCAGTAAAAACATGGGGCCCTGTGAATTACAGTCACTTAATTCATATCACTGTGAACTCACATTTATATATCAATGTAGTTTCATTCCAGCAGCCAATTCTTTGGGATGAAGTTCTCTTATCACCCAGGGACTGACTGTATATATTTGTGGAAAAGGTAAACAGCTGAAATTTGGGCTGCAAGACTGAGACTGGCAAGAGGAAGAAGAAGAGAAATTCTGTTTAACTCTGATGACTGGGAAGAGAAATGGGATGGGATTTATAAAGGAGCCAGAGCAACTTCAAGATATCAGTAATTGCAAAGGGGTTATCGTGTTTGAGGGAGAAATTCCCACTCCCACTGCCCACACCCAGCTCTGCTGCATCCTGAGTTCAGCCCCAAGGACTGGGATGAACTGGGCAGAGCTTTGGGAAGACCCAGCCCAAATGGTGCTGGGAAAGGCAGAGCTGGGGAGGGTAAAGGAAGGGCAGAGGTGAAGAGCTGTGGATACAGTGGGAGAAGGAGGTGCTTCCCAGGATGCTGAAATACAAGAGGAACATGAGGGGGCAGCCAGAGGGCCGTCAGTCAGCAGCGCCCAGGGAGGCTGACAGGATCTATGGATCTCCTGAGGGAAAAGACCCAGGAATTCCAGGAGAAGGTAGGATAACTGCTAAGTACAGAGGAAGGGGGAATTAAATCAGGGTGATTTTGAAGGTCCATCCTTGGGAGGGTGAGAACTGGGCAAAACCATTCCCTTTGGTCTGTGAATAGAGCGAGGTTCCAGACCATATATTGTGAGAGACTCCTGAGTTTATCAGCTATTACAGCTGGATTTCGTTCCCTCCCTGACCTGAGCAGAGGATATTCTGTCCTGGGTGGGAAGACAGGAGAAGTAGCTGAGCTTCGAGCACCTGGCAGCAAGAATTTGAGGCCAAGAGCAGAACTTCGCATACAATTGTGCACAAACACTGTTTCTTCGTTTTGTGCATTGGTTTACAGTGGCTGAAAGTTTTCTTCATGAAACCCAGTTTGCATCTTTCTAAGTCAAAAAAACCCCACTTGGGAGCTAATTTTAATTTAGCTGAGGGCAAAATGGACCAATGGGAATAAGACACCTGCAGCAGCCCATTCAATCTGGAGCAAAATTTAGGAGACTTCTGGGAGGCCACCCTAAAGGATTCTCTTGTGTTTCTGCTCTTTCACTGCTCTCATCACCACGCTCTGAGCTTTTGTTTAGTTTCCCAGAGCTTTGGTTTTCCAAGAATGAAACAGGAAAGATACTATCCAGTGGGGTCAGAAATATAAACAATGCTCTGTTCCTCCTAGTATTGAAACCTCAGAAGTGTTAATTGAAAAAGGGAAAAAGCCCTTATATTTAAAAAGTTGAAAGTTTAACCTTAATTTGATGTCTTACTGGAAGAAGAGGGGAGACAGTTAAATAGCTGCATGTTGCAGTGATGTGTTAATAAAAATCCTGTTTCTACAGCTTGTCTGATACTTGGCGGCTGAGAATTCCCATTGAGGGGGGAAGAACAGACTCTAAATGAAGAGATAAGGCTGTTACACAGAGTTGTAACCTGGCCCTCTTCCTGATCAACCTGCCAGCCCCTCTGCTTGGCTGGGTGATCCTTTAATTAGTCCATTCCTCCTTAGGAGGAGTTTGGAGACAGTTCCTTGGAGTAGGGCAGTGACAGGCAGGAAGAAGCACTGTGTTCCTCTGGACAAGGAAGTTTTTTTCAGGGAAGCACTTTTAGAAAACCTGTTTGTTAAAAGGCAAAGTTACCTCTTATATCCCCCACCTAAAAAACTGCAGAGAGCCCGAAGCTTCCTAGAAAAACCCAGGTTTTGTGCTTGAATAATGATATCACTTCAATATTTTGTCCTTCCTGTCTCCAGCAAAACTGGTCGGGATATCTGAAGGGTACTCCAACAGAATCCTCCCCTAATTCCCATTCCCTCCAAGGGTGGGTGACACACACCTGTGTCCTGCTGGAGGTGACACTGGGGGAATGTGCCAAGTGAAAATGGGGAAGAACAAATCTGCAAACATGGTTTCATCCATTCAGGAGCCTGTGTGTTGCTGGGCAGGTGATCTCTGCAGGATTAAGGTGTCACTGGTACCAAACCACTGCGTTTTTCCGTAGGTGTGGCATCCCCATGGAAACACGAGGGCACAGCTCCCGGGATGGAAGTGCAGCCCAGGGTTTATGGACTGACTGCTCAGCCCTGCTCAGCCCCCTCGAGTGCAGCACGCACGTGCCAGCTTCAGTGGCGTTTGTTTTCCCATGCTGAAAGGACACAAAAGGAGGAAATTCTCCCAAGCTTGGTGCAGACAGTTCTCCAGCCCTCACTGGAGCCCAGAATTCTGTGAAAATCACAGTGTAATAGCTGTTGATGTGAGCTGCCTCTTTAGCACCAGATGATCGTAAGTTTTACAGATGTTCTGCTGGATGTGAACTTTGCAAACAGCCCCACATTTCAAAGTCTTTTACAGATTCTGAATATCCTTGCTGACGAGCATCCCCATCTCCCAAACAATTCAGCTGATTCCGTACAACAGCAGGAATTATCACGCTTCCATCCACTCTTTTTTTTTTCTTTAATTGCAACATCTATTCTGCACCCTGATTAAAATGCTCTCTAAACCCAGCTCCTGATGGATCCTGCAGTTCTTGGAATTCTGGGGTTTAGAAAGTGTGACTGCCTGTGGCGTGGAAAATCAGGGGGGTTGTTCAGAAGCAGGAAGTGAGGCAGCCTCTTGGTCCAGCACAGAATTTGCAGGGGCTACTTTGTTTTTAAAAAGCTTTCCCCTTTTGCTTTTTGGAGTGGGGGGATTCTGGAGATCCTTGCCCACCTCCTGAATAAAATCTTAGGAACGTGGAAGATGCTGAAGAAATTGTGTGATAGGAAAGTGATGATAACTTGTTTTATGGCTACACAAAGTGATATTTCTCCATAACCAACTCAAAGTAAAAAAAAGCTTCAACTTTTCAAAATGACCTACAGCAGAAACTTCTGATTCACGAGGATTCAGATCTTCAGGGCAATATTTAGGCTAGAAAAAACAGCAAAGTTGTTTCCACTTCATTCTTAATCTCCCTTTCCACGGCAAGGTATAATTTTGTTGGGGTTCCCTTGGGATAGTGCTATCTATATACCTTCCAGGAAAAGCTGGTAAACCTGCTCAGGAAAGAAATCATAAGGGCTGGCAAAAGGTGCCATCCACATTTGGTTTTGTTTTGCAGTTTGTGTACATTTCCTCAAACACCAAAAGACATTTCCATCTATAGGGTTACATTTTCCAGCAAGTGTTGCCACTAATTTGGACCTGTGGCTTTGTGTCATGATTTAAACCGTGCTCAAAAATACACAGCCTTGACTGAAACCCAAATAAGCCAATGCCCAGCGATCAGAAGAGCTCTTTCCTTGGGTGTTTGTAACATGTAAAAGCATATATTGAAAAAACAAAGTGGGATTGCTTACCTCAAAAATATAATCTTTTCCATCCTTCCCATGCACAGCTTTAACAGCACAGATGTCCAAACCACCAAATATTTCAGAACAGGTGTCAACCCAAAGCTTGTACCTGTTTCGTAAAAATAATTTTCTCTGTGAGTATCTCATCAGGCTCTTGATTTTCTAGAGGCTCACCTAATAATTTGTTGAACATAACATTCATCCTAAATTGAGAATTTTCACTATATTGGATGAGTTTGGTTCCTGTATCAGCAAAATGAGTGAGAGGCTCCATCCTAAATCATGGCCCCAGCTGTTTTCTAAAGGAGCCAGGCTGGTTTTACTCCCACAGCACTGAGCAAAAGGAGAAATCCAGCCAGGACAATCCCTCAGGGGGTGCAGGATAACCTAATATATGACATTATGGGTGTTATGGAGCATGCAGACAAGGATTATGTTCCTCATGTCGGGTTATAGACAACTACAGCAAATCTCAACTGGATTTTAAAGAATTCCAAGGGATGCTACAACTCCTGAAAAGGTTATTTCACACAGTGCTGAGCATAAAAACTCTTCAGCTTATTCTGTAATCTCCTGGTAAGAGACACAGACTGAGGAGGGACACTTGACCCATTCCACAAGCAGCAATATGATTTATTTCCCTTTCTTTTTCTAGAAGAGACAAACTGTCTGTCCAACAAGAGGATGAGGTGGGATTTACTGGAAGAAGAGTGAAGCAATTCCTGTGACCAAGGGCAGAGCTGCAGCAACACCAGCACAGAGCTCTGAGAGCCCAAAGGCAAGGACAGAATCCCAGGACACCAAAAGCATTGGGAATGTTCAGTGACTCCCACCAGAGCTGGGCTGGACACCAGGCAGGGAGGAAATGATCCAGGAATGATGCAGGGTGATGTCAGCAACTGAAGGACATGATTTGCTAAAAATCCCCATTTTTAAAGCATTCATTTATCATGAATTCTCCCTCTTTCCTTGGCTCACGCATGAGTCCAAAGCTGAGCTATTTCCTCTTCCAGCCCCTCTCCTGCTGCAGCCCTGGAGCCCTGATGATGAATTTGCCACCTCATAGTCTTTTCCACTGAAAAAACCCCTGCTGTAATAAACAAAGCATTTGATTTCATCGTAGGATCAAAGGAAATTCATTGCTGGGCTGAGAGTCTGATTCATGTATAAATATCTCCAGGAAGAGCATCCTTTCCAAGCAAACTTATTAAGTCACATTCTTTATATTTTCTTATATCGAATCTGTTCCAGTGGAAAAGTTTTTCTTTTAAGCAGAATACAAAGAAATTGATACAACTGTTTGAAAAGACCCTGATGGTAATATGTTAGCAATGAAATTAATTTCTTTTTTCCTGTGAGAAACATGGTTTTTGTCCAATACAAGAGGGTTTTTTGGATGCCTGACAATTTCAACATCTGTAGATGCACTGACTGACTGGACTTTTTGCATGCACTTGCTTATAAATAACTTTTTTTTTTCTTTCTGTGAAATATTGTGTATGTTAGAAAGTCACGAGGACAACAAAACTTGTCTTGAACAGAAAATATCTGGACTCGAAATGAAAACAAAAATGAGGAAATTTTCTTTAAAATACTGCAACATCAATCAGATTTATGAAAGTATATTTAATAGTCCATCTTCTGCCAACAAACACAGAGCTGGAAAACTACATTTGGAAAGAGGGGGCTTGGATGGAGCAGCCTGGAGTGTTTTAAACCCAAGGCTTGCACAGTAGGTTTGACAAAAGGTCACGGTTCCTCTTTTCCCAGAGCCAGTGTGAGCAGCAGCCTTGGGGCTGGCAGGCAATAAAGGATAAAGGATTGCTCCCAGGGGGCTGGCAGGGAATATCAGGTGTGCCAGGTGAGGTGGGCACTGCTGGCACAGCTCTCTGTTCTTCTGGGCAGCAGGAGCTCTGGAACAGGGGGTAAATGAGAGAGCGTGACCCTGAACTGTGCTGCTCCTCTGCTTCTCACTGTCCCTTCCTGCCACACTCTTCTTTCTTCTCTAAATTTCTGCCCTGGGATTTGTATTCAGCCAACAATGTCCATCAGGCAGTGCTTTCAAGGCACTTCCTCCTCATTCATGGCCTGTATTAAAACCAAAATGCAGCAGATCTGATTGTTTCTGCTGTGTGGTGAAACTGCTCCAGCTCTTCAGAAAAGTCTCTTTTCCCCTTGTGTGCCCTGCTCTGCTGTGAGCACTCTGTGGGCAATCCCACTAAAGCAGGGCTGTGTCACACACGCCCCTTTCTCTGAGGGGAAAACCTCCACCTTTTCCATGCTTTTGGCCTCATCAGCATAAAGGAAGTTTTGTTTTGTTGGCCAGTGTTTTAATGGGAAAATCCCTATTCTGCTCTAATTAACTTACACTGAAAAGCAGCAGCAGGAGCAAAGCTCAGGGAGCATTTCCAGCAGGAGCAGGGCGAGGGGAGCATTTCCCACTGCTGCTGGCACTGCTTTCCTCAGGGCAGAACTGGAGCTCCTGTGTTTCCACACAGCCCGTGGACTGTAATTACACACCCCGGAGCTCACCCCTGCCTCTCCCTCCCAGGGAAGACATAACCTCACTTTCTAGAGGGAGGTGGGAGGGAATGAGAAAGAGAAAATAATGTGGCTCCAGTCCATCCCCAGAGGGGAGATCAGTGAGGACACAGTCTAGACAGGGGTTGGACAGCAGGGAGCTGGAATTCCCGTCTTTCTTGTTTTCACCTTTCCAGGGCAGGCAATGGTTCAGTTCCTGTGTCTCCCTCAGCTCGTAAGAGCAACCAAGTTGTAGGTTCCAGACTTAAAAAAAAAAACCCCAAACCAACACCCCCCCCAAACATGACTACTGTTGAACTTTAAAACACCTTTTAAATTACACTTTCACTGCACAGGCTTTATTTCAGCTTCCACTGGTGGCAGCCTTTGGAGAAGCTGAACAACAGAAAATTCATAGCCATCCAAAAGCCTCTCAGATTTTGTTTTGCAGGGAAAAGAGGTTCATGTGTTGTGGAGCAAATGAGGAGTATTGAGAAAAGAGTTCTGAGCTTCAAAGTGGTGCTGCATGAATGTTTTCAACTGGACTGCAAGAATTATCCAGGATAAGAATGGGAAAGAAAAGGAAAAGCACAGTAAACCAAAGTACAGAGCTGGAATGATGGCACAAGGGAAATAGAGCTTCAGTGTATCCCAGCAACAGGGGAAAAAGCCTCACAGTGCAGTTCAGTGGAAATTTATAAAATGAAAAGTAAGGAATTTGGGATTGAAAGTAGAAAAGAGAAATGGGATTTAAAAAGACAAAGTGAAGGCTGCATTGCTCAGCTATGCTACAGGATGTAGAAGGAGAAAAGTTTAAAACTGTGCATTGGGTAAGACTGGTGGGTAAGAGAGGGCATATGAATCAGGAGAAATGACTGACAGGTTGAATCTGTGAAATTTAATTTTCTGAAGGGAATTCCAGCAGTTTTCTAGGTGCAGATGTGGATGTAGGAGCCCAAGGGCTCACGTAACACCCAGGGCTCCTGAGTGTGGGTAGTTAACTCTGGGACAAGCCACATGAACTCCTGGCTCTGCTCCTCCACCTAATCGAGAGATTCTTTTTTCCCCAAATGAACACAAGACATGCACTTACTGTGAATTGTGTACCAACAATGGGATTCCTTAAAAATTCATTTAAAATAAAACACCATTAATTTTGTTTTAATTACCTTTTACACGAGACTCGACTTACTTATCTGACATAGCAATTTGTTCCAGCATGGCAGAGCCCGTGTTTGTCTTCCAGTTCCCGGATATGGAAGTTCTCCTGAAAGGGGGAAAACATTACAAAGACAGCCAATGGTTTCATATTCTCACTATCAAATGACTCTGCTTTCCACATGAGTGCAGCAGCAGCACTGACCCCTTTTTCCTAGCTGGCAGCTTGTCACAGAACATCTGAACCGTGAGGGGTTGTAAGAGCATTGTCAGCAATACTTCACTGGAGGTGCAAAGAATGACAGGGCTGTGAAATTTCTGTTCCCCATTTATTTATTTAAGATTTTTCTAAAAAACCCAGCCTGCTCTGATGAAGGGGCAGTGTTAGAAATGAGCTGGTGCCAGCTACAAAGGCACTGGATTATCTGTAACGCACACTGGTACTGCAAAGGTAAATGTCAAGAAGCTTCAGCTTCTCCTTTCAAACCCACCCCCACTGCAGGGTTATGTCCCAACACTTGAAAAGAAACATATTTATGTTTCTAACACCTCTGAAGTGATTACAGGTGTGTTTTGGAGCTGGATTTTGGGTTCTCCTCCAGTTTTCACTCTTTGCTGTTTACTGATATAATCTAAACACTCTGTGTCAGTTCACCTTCTTCTATTTAATCTCTAAGAAAGAAAATATCCATGTAAAGTGGGGTTTTTTTTCTCTTCAGACCTTAGGACTGCTACTAGGGCTGAGAAGATTACTGCTTTGTGAAAGCTAAATGCTGTACTGGGAATAGGCTATGGATACAAGTTATGAAGTGTTTCCAGTTGGTAAAATCATGGGAACATCTGCAATGTATTAAAAGTACATTAGGCAGCAGCAAGAGCTTTCTCTCCATTTTTCCATTAAGTTAATTACGAGGGTCAGTAGCAATTGTGGGGGAATGTTGACTTTTCTCTGGGAGCCTCGTAATGTTTGGTGGGTTTTAAAGCAGAAAATTCTTCTGTGATGCCATGTCCTTTGTGTATGTGGGAGAAAGAAGAGAGGAGAGGAGAGGAGAGGAGAGGAGAGGAGAGGAGAGAGAGGAGAGGAGAGGAGAGGAGAGGAGAGGAGAGGAGAGGAGAGGAGAGGAGAGGAGAGGAGAGGAGAGGAGAGGAGAGGAGAGGAGAGGAGAGGAGAGGAGAGGAGAGGAGAGGAGAGGAGAGGAGAGAGAAGAGAAGAGAAGAGAAGAGAAGAGAAGAGAAGAGAAGAGAAGAGAAGAGAAGAGAAGAGAAGAGAAGAGAAGAGAAGAGAAGAGAAGAGAAGAGAAGAGAAGAGAAGAGAAGAGAAGAGAAGAGAAGAGAAGGTGCTTGTTGAGTGCTGTGTAAGGAAGCCTTGCCCAGCAATAAGGTTATGTTGTGATTTCTGCTCCATTTTTTAAGGTGATGTTTATATACATGTGCCTGCTCAAAAATAACTGATTTTAGGTTCATTACTACTCTACACACACATTCTGCATCAGAGAGAAAATCTCACAAATCACAGTTCGATTCTCTTGCAGACTTCTCACGGGAATTAATTAGAAGGGACTCTTTTAGGTATCTTTTAGGAAGGAAGATGTGACCAAATCAGGGCAAAAAGTTATCCTGAAGGCTTGTAGCAAGTATTTAGTTCAAGATGCTCAGCTGCAGGGATGTAATCCCAGCACCACTGACTAGAGAGGCAAAGATGGTTTGCTTTAAGCCCTGTTTTCCCTCCACAGTGGGAAAAGCTCCTGCAGAAGTCTCCCAATGGATGCTTGGCTGGCTGTGAGGATGCTGCAGGGACCAGAGGAGGGCTGAGGAATGCTGTGGACACAGAACTGACTGGTGGAATCTCAGGAAACTGTGGGTTTGACACAGATGAACTCCAGAACAAGAGACCATGGTGAACTGCTCCAAAACTACCCAACCAGACACCCTAAGCCCTAGGGATGATTTCTGTAATTATATATATCAAATATGTAGGTTTCCCACCCTTCTTCACTTCTGATAATTGCCAAGAATCTTTCACATCATTATTCCCTCCTCTTTAGCCAAACACTGAATAGTAAATAAACCAACTCCTGCAGCTTTAAGTGCTTTACACTTAGGCTTAACACGTTTGCACTCGGTTTGGTCCTTGCAAGAAGGAAGAACTGTTTTAGAATTGCTGAACAATTCATAGTAACTTGAGCTTCCCCTTTTCCAACACCTTCCTGCTTTTTTTAGTGGCATTTACAGTACTCAATGCAAATTGCTGGGGCAGGGACTTTTCATCAGAAAAATATGTGGAAATGTCTGCCTGCTATTCTTGGGTAGGCAGCCTGCTCTGTGGTTTGATCCTCCAATGCTATTCCCTTGCTGGATGTGCTTTACTTTTGGTTGATCGACCTTTTGATCAAAGCACTTTAAGCCCTGGACTCGCAGTGCTGCTTTTGGAGGGGAGATTTAGGTACAGGGCTTTTGTCTTTCTGTTTTTTGACATCGTGTGTGACCCTTTTAAACTGTATTTCCTTGAAGTCAGCTGGATCCTGCCCGGGTGCCCAGGGCACTTAAGTGTGTGTCACACAGCCCCTGGAGGGGCTGTGGTATTTACAGGGATCCAATCCTCCTTTTTGGGCCATAATCTCTACTGACAGACGATAAGCACCCGTGTTTGGTGACTCATGGATCCACTTAAACCACAATTTCCCACAGAATTATAAAACTGAGGCTCTTAATAACTGTCTTTAAACTACAAAAACAAATGTTCAGCTGGTATTTTTTGTGGTGGCTCTCTAAGTGCTCTGTTCCTGTGTCACAGAGCAAAATGAGAACCAGCTGTAGAACAATATTCTCCTGACATCATGTATATGCATGTGCACGTGAAGAATTCTTCAGGCATTTGGTAAATCTTCTCCTTTCCACGATGCTTTGTAATAACGAATCCGTATTTCATTCTGGTGTGTGATTTAAGGGTATGAAGGAATCTAGAGAAAAAATGATCACTGGGCTTTTACCATTTGGATGAACCCAGAGTTTCTGAGCAGAAACTTAAAAATAAATAAAAGGTAGGAGGAGCAGGCTGTCATTTTAACTTATTTTTGCTGTCCCTTAGGCCAACTGCTTCTTCTGTGAAGAAGAAACATTTATGTTTCAGAATGATAAATTTACCATGGCTGACTCTTCTAAAATTGTTCCTGATGCTGAACAGCATTTAAATTTCAAGTCAATGGGAAAAGAGTGGGGCTCTCTCCTACGAAATGCTGTGGTCCAATTTCTATCACAGGGGATGAGCCCAGTATTACATCTGGTAGCTGGCCATGTATTGTAGCCATGAAGAGCTGGGCCTTATTCCTAAAACTCTACCCTTGGGAGCTGTAAGAGTGGGAAAAATCAGCTCTGTTTATTAGAGAAGGGGAAAGATGGGCAGCACAACACGAGGAATCTGCCTGTCAAAGCACCAACAAGAGAGAAAAGAGAGAAAAAGAGAGAAAAGGCCCATCCAGCCCTGCAGAGGCAGCAGCAGGGGCATGAAAAGGTCTGTGGTGGAGAAGGCTGGGACTGGGAGCAGGGGCACAGCAAGGCTGGTGAATGGCACTGAGGAGAATCCAAGGGCTGAGGGACAACCTGGGGCGTGGAAACAGCTCTGAAGTGAGGGGTAAGGACAAAGAGACAGGAAGGTTGAAGCAATCTGGGAGAGCAGTGGGATTGGGCCAAGGCACAGCCCAGACAGGTGGAGAGAGGGGACACTGGGGTGGAGGGACACGGTGCTGTCAGAAAAAGTGGGATGGGTGTCCCCAGAGAGGGAGGAAAGCCAGGGAAAGGCAGGCCTGGAGCTCCAGTGTAAGACAAACAAGCAGAGCTGGAATTAACTCTCGTGGAGAAGCTCGGGGATAAAAGCTGCATCATCTGTTTCAGATTCTAGAACCTGTAGGGAGAGGTGGGGATGGCCCAACACACCTGAATCCCACAGGGAGCTTAAATCACAGCCCTGTATCACTGAAAACACTGAATAGTAGAGGATTCCAGACACTTTTGAATCCTTGTGAGCTTTGTGAGTGTTCTGCCGTGGTCACTGTGTACAACCCAAATTTCCAACGCGCTGTTTTCACAACGTTTAGCAAATCCTGGGTTCAAAACGGAGCAGAAGAACTGAGTGTCCACACTGCAGGGTGCATCTGACCCATGGGAACAGTGCTTGCACCCAGCTCTGTGCTTTTCCTGAGGCCCCTCATGTGTAAGTGAGCAGTGGAGGGGTTTCTGAGCTGTTTTGGGAAGGCCAAGCCTTGGATGTTCTTTGCCCCTTCAGTGCCAGGTCAGGACAGAGCAGCTGCTGTGACAGCAATGTCTTGGTGAGAAGAGAATGTGGCCTTCCAATATCAACCTAAGGAGATAAATTTTTCCCCTTCTCCCACCCTGGACCAAAGTTTCTATTTTCTCATGGCTGTTCTAAATTATTTGTTTCATAACATCAACCCTGTCTTTTAAACTATAAAACATTTTATGGATTTGCTTTAATCCAGCTCCAGCTTTAGGTTTTCTCAACATTTATGGTTTGCTTGGAGTTCTTCACTGATAAAGAGCTTGAATGCACCTTCCAAACAACTTCCAAGGAATCTCTGATCCCTCCACTCTTCAGGAGCTCCTTGAGAAATATCCCTGTGTGGGGATGTGGGTGTGCCTATGTAAATGTGTATTTTTATCCATGTTCTATTTTCCTTGCCTCAGGATTGTAAGTGTGAGGGAACAAAGGCATGAGACGATCTAACTTGTCCTAAAATGAGAAATTAAAGGAGTGTTTGACAGATTACACTGCTTGATAATTGAAACAGAGTAAAAATCTGCATGAACACAGGTACCAGAGCTCAACTGCTGCATCATAACCTGGTGTGCTGCTCCTGCTTAATGTTGTCTGTGAAGCTGAAACATCCTTTGAGCCTCTCCTTTAGTCATGGCCTTTAAACAAACACCTGGGTTCTAAAACTGGAAGAGGCTTTCATGCAGCTCTGTGAAGGTCACTGCAAGATTGGATTGTTTCTTTAATCTGTTCTGTTGAAAGGAGAGGACTTTGTTCCATTAAAGTGTGACAATACCGGTTTGTTTGTGTGAATGAATGCCATCCAACCTATCCTCAGAGGGAAGAAGAAAAATCTGAAGAAAATTTGTTCTTAAATTGAAAAGATATGGAGAAATCTGAATTAACAAGTCCTCTGTGAAACCAAACCCTCTTCCAACTGCTCCTTTCTTTAAATGAGAATAATGAACACAAGTTAGCAGAAAAACCCCTCTAGCAGGCTCACCTGGCGTCTCATTCTCCTCCTCCCAGTCCCAATCAACGATACAAAGAATTTTGGTAAATCCAGAAAGTTTAAAATACTCTTTCCAGAGAGTGTGACAGGGGAGGCATCAGCTCAGAGACGCCTCCAACACTCGTTAATCTTTCTGGTGCTTATCAATTTTGAAACAAAAGCAGGAAAGAACATAAGGATTTGGCTCACATGTATGCCTTGTAGTTACTGCCTATCTTTTGGATCCTGATGTCATATTTGGAGTCTATGAAGGGCTCAGTGGTGGCGTAGGTCTGAGTGAGCGCTACCACGCTGGCTATGTCCTGAAAATCGTAGTGGTTGTCTACCTTGATCTGGAGCCAACAAGCCACAAGAACACAGCATAGACAAAAGAAAAAAAGAGTAATTAGGAATAAAATGTGGAATCCAGTTGCAAATGGCATTCATGAGAAGCATGGTTTTGACAGCATCAAAAAAAAAAGTATCTGATATTTTATCTGATTTCTAGGTTCTGTGACATTCCTGCTTTAAAATATCTGTTGTTCTAGGCAAAATATTGCCTGCTTATCCAGAGAAAGCGATTTGCAGACAGTGGAATTTTATTTTGCTTTCCTTTTTTTTAAATTTCTTTGCTTTTTTCTGCAGTGATGCTGGTCAGTTATAGAGCTGCAGGCCTCAGAAATTTTTTTAGGTGTGACATGCAGCCCCAACTGATGTAGAGTTCTTGGTGGGTCTGTAAATTGCTCAGGTAACTGACTGGATGTGGAGCCCACCAGGAGCTCTCACACCATCCCAGCAGCTTCTCCCACGAGGTGGGAGCTGCAGGATCCTGATATCCCGGTGAGTGCACGTTCTCAGGGAGCACAGAGGGCTGGCTCCAGGCAGCAGAACCATTGGTTGCATTTTTCCCTCTTCTCTGAAGGAGTTGGGCTTTCTGGGAGGGGGATTTCCCAGGCGCGGAACACTCTGCACTAAACCATCAGCTTTTACATCTTGAAATAAGAGGGGGATGGGAAAGTGGGGAGTGCTGATCTAGGGGAGAGGGAGAAGGAGGTTTTAGAGGGCAGAGGGAGGACAAAGACATCACCTCTGGGCAGGGAGGGCACATCCCTGGGGGGACCTCGGAGCAGGTGAAGCAGGGGGTGAAAGGGGCTCAGGAGAAAAGCCTTGGGGTCAGTGGAAAACGGGAGGGGGAAGGTGGGACTCTGCCACACTGACCCAAAGGGCATTTCAGAGTGGTGAGGAGGCAGGTGGGGATTATCTGATATTAGGAGAGTTTGCAGCTCTTTGCAAGCCCAGCATCTCGTTTGCTTTTCCTTCTTCTGGGACTGAAAAGGGAACCTGAGGGCCAGGCTGGGAGGTGGGACGTGGCACAATAAAGGGAATTTGGTGGAGATAAAAGCCTGAAGTCTAAGTATTTACTCCCAGCTCTCAGATGGAGAATGGCACAGAGTAATTTGCCATTTGAGAGCCACAAACCAGGCATGAGGCCTCGTTTCCACCTGATTTCCTGAAAACTGACTGGCCTGTGTGGGTCTGACTGGGACCTCTGGAAATGCTGCTGCCAGCAGTGCCCTCAGAGAGGGCTGGGGTTCCAGGGGAACCTTCCTCTGCTCTCTGGTTGCATTTAATCTCTGAGCGTTTTAAATATTTCATAGCTATAAGAAAAATCTAGATTCATTTCTAGACATTTGATACGAGGAACATTTCTGTGCATTATTTCCCCTTTTCTCTAAATGAGGGGTGAATATCCTAAGTACAGCATAAACATTCTAACACTTCACATATGCAATCCGCAGAGAGTGCAGCTTAATTAGTGGTTCATTCTGCTCTCAATTAAAGTGGCTGCTGGACTTCCAATGATTTACTAAATATGAAACAAAGCAAAACAGTCATAGGCAAAAAATAACATACAGTACAACTTGCAATTAAATCAGTTTTCTATTTCTATTGCTGGTAGCAAAGATTATGTTCATGGAGGTTTGGAGATTCAGGATGATAAATGTAACTATTCTCTGATTAATTCTTTTAAAATCTAAAGCACTTCTAGCACTGAAGTGTTTTCAGTGAGTGAAGTTACTCTGCAGTGACCAGAAATTGTCACTGTTAGCAGTGAAGGTGGGATTTAAATGCTCTCCCGTTGGCCCAGCACTGTGAGATAAGTGATACCAAAACATCTGTACTCACCACTGAAATGCAATTACTTAGGAGAAAGAAAGCAGCAGTTATACAGTGGTAAGAAACAATCACAGACAACACATCAAGATAGGAAATGAATCAAAGTTCAGTATCAAGCTGAAACCAGTAAAGAACCGAGGCAAAACCTTCCCACACTCCCAGCTCCAAAAAGTTGGATTGTGCAACAGACCTTGACTCTTGAAGAGTTTCAGTGCAGACAGCAAATTAATAAACAAGGTTTTGCTTCAAGAAAGCATCTCAGCACACTTCAAAGGACAGCCCACAAAGGGCAGCTCTTAAACTGCAAAGGCCTCGTCGTAAAAATACTTTGTCCTTGTTTTTATTTCCCTGAAGAGAGACGCTTTCTTAGCATGGCCAGGCAGAGATTTGCAAGGGGGATCAGAGACAGAGTCTGGGCAGGTAAAAGGTAAAATATCCAGGGAAGGAAGGAGCATGCACAGGTAAGGGACAGAGCCCAGGCTCCCAACATGCAACAAGCAGCATCTGCACCTTTCCCATGCCTGAGTGAGCATGTCCAATCTTCACAACAACAGGAAAGGTTGGCATTGTGAGCTGGGGGGGAAACAAAACAGGCAGATTAGAGAAGAGAGCGACCACGAGCTCAATGATTAAACAACATCATTTAGGGAAATTATTTAAGCATGATCATAACGTGGCCAAAGCTGTTCTGGCCATGTGGTGCCTCAAACTGTTCATCCTCTGTGCTCTGGTGACTTGCTGGGTGTGTTTTCTGAGCACAATGGTATTCCCAATGCAGCCAACTAGTGTCCTTAACTTATCTTAATTTAACTTTTTTTATATCTTCCTTTCAACTTTCACTTTTTAAACTGAGTTTCTGCTGTTTCCTATTTTAAGCTTTGCTTTTGTGTTTTCTGACCCACAAACTCTCCAAGGTTCTAATCATTAATGATGCCAAATTAACCACCTTTTTCCCCTTGATTTCCATCGTTTAGCAGGGCTGTAAATACATTGTGACCACTTATGAAAGCAGTGATGTATAATTCACAAAAACCTGCTCGTGATACAGAACATCCAGGTTTTCTAGGGAAGTCTCCAGCTTTAGAGTGCAAGGAATAATTCAGAATAATCCAGCCATTGAGTAGGAAATCAAATATACAGAAGCACATGAAAACACTTTATTCAATGAAATGGGAATGCTTCTGTCTCTCAAAAAGTGCTGTGAATGACCACTTTTACTTCCATCATTCACTTGAAGAAGTTTTAGAACTCCCAGTCGTGGACATGGGTTTTTTACATCTAAAATGTGCCTGTATTTAACCTCTCTCACCCAAGCATAAACACAGATATTTCACAGAAGAGGTTTAGAACCAGAAATAAAAATCTGAACACCTTCACCATGTAATTAAACTGGGCAGCAGCAGGACAGTGTTACAGGCTCCAAACCCTTCCTTGAGTGCCACATCCCAGCACAATAAAACCAATCAGAGGCAAAGCTGATGCTCTAGAAGATAAACTAAGAATTGTTAGAGGTTTTATGAGACACTGATTAGTTTCAGAATAACCAAAAGCACTTGCAAAAGCATTTTACAGCAAAGGCCACCTACACAGGAATTTAGGAATACAGTTCTTGCTAAACTGCAGGAACCAAAGTTCCTGCTTAGTCAACATCTAGTTACTGGTGTATCACTTTCAGATTTTAAACCAGGGCTTTTTTTCAATTTTTGGGGGTAGGAGGGGAACAAATCATTGCCAGACTCAAGATTCATAAGGGCAGCACCACATTTCTGTGACTGAACTGCAAACCACTGCTCTGGGGTTTGTGATGGAAATGCTGGCAGACCTCCGAGCACAGCAGTACAGATGGCACTCCTGTAATTAGCAGGACCACGTATCTTCCTGTGATCCCAAAGCTGTGGAATCCTCTGTGGGCCGCAGGAACAAACACATTAAAAGAAAAGAAAAAGAAAAAAATAAAAAAGAAAAAGAAAGAAAAAGAATCTGCGCTTCCTCCCTCGGAAAAATGCAGCAGCATCATTTTCTCTGGATCCTGAGATTCCATGTGCTCCACCACACCCCAGCACAGACCAGAGGCTCTGGATGCTGCAGTTCAAACTTTGGAGAGGAAAAACCCAGGCAGGCCAAACTCAGTAATCGCAGCACTTCTCTTGTTTGTAGCTCTCCCTGGGACAGGGCCATGAAGCCAGGGCTCAGCAGTTGGAGTTATTTTGGGGTTTGAGCAGCTTTTCCTTCATTCCTGCTCTGACTTTAATTATCCCAGCTTTGCCATCGTGCAGGACACCTCTGTCACCAAGCCATGCCCAGGGGTTTGTTCTGCCAACAAAGCCTGAAATGTCCCGCAGAAATTAAAGAAAACTTGACCTGAGTCCTCCCATCCCACTTCCCAATCTGCTCTTTTCTGGTCATTTTGGCAGAACAGGCATTCTCCAGACTATTCTTACACTTGATGAACATTACATGTGATAAAAGTGTGATAGAGACCGTGAAAACTTACCAGCTCCATGGATTTTCCTTAAATTTGCATTGTAACTACTGATAATTATCATTTATATTATAATTACTGCTATAAAAGCTGTTTGCCTTGAAAAGTACCACTGAGGGGAAAAGGCCGTTTTACGAAAAGTGTTGCTGATTTTTTGAAAGCTTTCTTAAATACAGGAAAGTAAAAATTCGCCTCTGGCAATTAAAAACTGAGGGGGAAGACCCAAAGACCAACAAAAGAAACTGAGAAATCTGCCAAGTTCATAAATGTGAGAGATAGAAGTGTCTGTACTGCATGAGTCCTTCCACATACATCTAATATACACAAAATACAGCAGAATAAAAAAATAGGATTACAAGGGCTTCTAGCTTAAATAGCAATGCAATAAACCACCATTATTAATTAGACAGAAACCAGAATATCTGGCAAACGTGGAATAAAGTTTTCCAAATTTATAGTCATATATGAATATGATTGGATGGGTAATAAATATTGGGAGCAACTGGAAAAACTCCTGGCTCTTTGTGGGAACACATACACAAACAGCTGAGGAACACGCTGACATTTGCTAATCCAATGCCATTAATCAGAATAACATCAGTGAATATTCAAATTGTATCTGTTTTATCAGCTCCTAAAAGTTACAAAGATGGATTCGGTCCACACACTTTCATTTATGTGGTTTTAGCTTCTCCTGTTGTTATTTTATTCCAACAGAACCTTGACTTTGGGTAAGTTACACAGCTCAGTTCCATGACAAAGTACTACTGGTAGTAGGTGCTACTTTGATGTGGGCACTTCCCTGAGTGTGAGGAATCAAACACTGCTGTGGATAAAACATAAAATTTCCCTTCTCCTTATCTCTCAAAATTTGGTGGAGGATTTGCTTCTTGTGGAGAAAAGGAAGGAATCCATATTTTTCTTCTGTGAGAGTTAATTTGTTATCCAAATGAAGAGTGTTTGTCACAGTGTTCACTGACATTGCTCAAACCAACATTTCTGCCCACTCACCTCCAGTACAGGGCAGCTCCACAGCCAAGGGTGCTGCTGGTGCTGAACCCCCCAGTGTGGAGCTGCCAGGGAATTTGGGCAGAAAAACCCCACCAAAACAACAAACAACCCCAAACCTGCTGTGTGGAAAGGAAAGCACAGGAATAGGTGCTACAGTTCTGACACCTGAGCAGTTAGTCACCAAAACCATAAAGGTCACACGTTAATGGTGTGCCCATGAAGAAATGCTGGTTTTATGTTATACTGCCACCAGCATTTTCAGCGATGTGCTATGAAAAATAAAAAGTAAAATCAGTAGTGTGCCATAGTACTTCCTGCTAGGAAATATCTGAGAAATGCTTCTCTCCTGCCTGAATCCACTTCCTTTAAAGTGAGATTTGGGTTCTGTGCATGCAATTCCTGCAGCAGCAGCAGGGAAAAACTCTTCTAACCTAACTCTTCTAACCTTGCAGTGAACCCCACCGAATAAACTTCCCTTGTGCTTTCCAAAGAGACAAAACCCACCCTGGCAGTGGAGGCAGCTGGAAGTGGTGCTGCTCTGGTGACCCAGGGTGGCTGCTCAGGTTTTGTGTGGCCATCAGAGATGTGACATCTCTCTTACAAACACGCTCAGTTTATCCTTTCTTACCTCAGACCAAACCCAAGGCTCTTGGTCAGAAATCCTACTTAATGATTTTCTATTTTTCCCCCTGTCTGGGAGTTGCAGGATGTAAAGTGGTTTTTCCACCAGAATTCTGGAAGGAATTGTCTGATTCAAGCTTTGAGATCCCAGAACTGTGGAGAGCCAGCCCTGGAAGGCCCAACACACCCCATCCCTGTTCATGTGTGCCTGGGAATCCTGGGGGATATTGGCACTGGAGGATGATTTAATGGATGGTAACACTGCCCAGAGATCTCTACAAAGAAACACCATAAAAAGTCACTCAAAGGGCCTCCTTTTTTATTTTATCTACCCATGAAGCCCATGCAGTCAACCAGGCTCAATTTGGAAAATAAAATGCCATCTGCAAACTCCTGCCAATCAGGGGCATTTCAGGTGTTTCATTTCTGGGGACATACTCTAGAAAGGATAAATTTCTCTTCTAGATGAGCATGAAAATCTAAAAAGCCAGTTCATTTCATTATTCCCTTATTGATGTCACAATAGCAAGGATAATTATTATTAATTATGGTTTCTTAGCTTTTCATCTGCATCAACCTTTTAAAATTGAAGATTTTTTTTGTACTATGAGCTTAAAAGGCAAGTACTTTATTGTATCAATCTTCAGTATCTAAAGATTTCACACCTGTGCTCAGCATGTTTTTTTTACTGTAGAAAGGAATTTTCTGGTTTGATAAAGTTCCACAGTACCTCCAATATCACCTTGGCTGATCTGTAGTGCAGGTAATTCAGTGACCCCGTAGATGGCTACAGAATTAACCAGCACAGTCCCCATCTGGATTGCTGTCTGCATTTTTCCATATGTAAAGGAAATCCCTATCCTTCCCTACTGCAAAAATTCCCTGGAGTTTCTGAGTCTGGTTAGTAGAGTGTCATCCTGCAATTGTAAGTCTATTAATTTAAAATAAACCCTTCAAATTTAAGCTTCATACATTATGGTGCTCAAAGATTTATAGGTTCTACTGTAATTTAAGTGTTTTTGAACAGTTTCAATACAAGCTGACTTTTTTCCAAGAGATATACTTTGAATTCTTCTAAATTTACTTTGAATTCTTTTAACCAAGGCATAGTGTGAAATATAATCAAAGACTTCTATAAAAATAGAGCCAGGCAAAGATGATCTGCTAAAATAATAGTTTAAAAAACCCCTCTGCCGGCAACAATACAGACAACACAGTTTTTTGAAGGTGGTATTCACCCTGCTTTCATGTCCTCAGGGCTGAGCTGACTAGAAAAGCCACAATAGGGAAAAAAAAAGAGGGGGCGGAGAAGCAATGACAAAAAACCCCCAGATGTTGCATAAACATGACTTACCTCAAGTTCAGTGTTTAAATATTTATCTTTCCAATAATCCCCAA